>NC_136869.1:21373995-22782487 GCF_951799975.1 Gobius niger | reverse complement strand
TTTTTGAGGCTGTTCTGCGAAATTAAATGTCAAAGACTTGGGGGGGGGGAATGAAAACAAATGTGCCACGGGAAAAGATATTGACAGGTTGAAAAATTTAGCAAAATTGTATCTTAAAGCCACACTGCGGAACATTCAGAACTCAGTCATTACATTTTTGCTTCATATTGCACAACATTATTGAGAGAGAACTTTGAATCTCTTAACCCTCACCTGAATCGAGCACATGGAAACGAGAAAATGAAGAGAAGAAAAAAAAAACATGGAAAAAAAGCAACAAAAAATGACAAAAACACGACAAAACTATGAAAAAAACTACGAGAATCAGACAAAAAAAAGAGAAGGAAACACGACAAAAACACGGCGACAACTCAACAAAAAAAGTCACGATCAGTTTTGTAGGTCTTAGCTTTCAAATGAGGAGCTTCAGTGGCCTATACGCTGTAAGCTCCAGTCAAGAAGCTTTAGATTTGGGTAAAGCTGAACTGGAGAAAATGCGCTCGGTTAAGGCGGGGGGGAAGAGGTTCACGATGTCCTGATTTTCATTAAAAAAAATACATTTTCTGTCAAGTATTCAGTAAAAGTATTCTCCCTAATACTGCCTACAAGTATAATGCATTCTTTCTGTACTTATTCCCTGCAGAATGATCAGTCAACAGAGGACCTGCACATTGTTGGAAACACAGACTTGTCCTTTTTGCGAGGAAAGGTACGTCAACAATTAGAAACCACAATGCGAAATAGCCAAAAGGAGACTCTAGGGGGAGGTATTCATTAAACCGTAAAGATGCATCACCTGCATTCCATGTTATTTACTCAACTTTGTAAGTAAAACTAGCAAATTCACAAATTCCTTGTGGCTTGACCTTGTGTAAGAGCTTTCCATTCATATTTTGGCTGTGAGCGTACGCCGCTGAAATGCGGAGGCAGGTGAGTCAGACCCGCTGATGGGCACCTTGCACCGAGGGGCATGAATCACTCAGTGAGGGCCGCCGCTGTTATTGCTATCTGTCACCGGCTTGGATATATTAAACTATATTATCACTAAACAAACATGTTAGTCATCTGCGCTGGCGAACCCGATGCAAGAGTCAGAAAAGAAAGCACTCGACAGAGCTGCCCCCAGTCGGTTAATTATAGCGAGGTGAGGTCAAAAAGTATGGGTTTGATGACAGGAGGGGACTTTCGAGCGGACTGGGGGAGGTCGTGTTAGATTATGAGAGTGGTTGGTTGGCATGGACGTTCAAATTGGGACGCACACGTCTTATGGAGTTGTTAAGTGATGATGTCGCTGCTCTACGGGCCCAATGAAATACTATATTTACACTGAGTTCTCTGTAGCTTATCTTTTTAATTAGTTTCGTTAGTTTCTTTCTTTTTTTTTTGACAGGGACCTTATACAGGAGCATTCAGCATTAATTTAGTCCTCGGAGCTTTTTTCCATCTGCTTCTCTAACATAAATAACCACATTCCTTTCATACACAATGGGGACTTACTTTCATATATATAAATGTATTAAAATTGTGTGGAGAAAATTGTTACCTCTATGATTCAGGGTTTCCACATGACATTAAAAAGCATTAAAGCTTAGACGAGTTGATGCGTAACTGTCTGGTCTTTTGTTGTTAGCATTAGCTTCTCCCAGCATAGGTTCAGTGCCAAACTGAGGTGAAGTTAGAAACTACCAAGCTGTTCCACATTTTCCCATTTAAAAACAGTTATGTGAAAAGTTACACGATCCAAGTGTAGTTACACAAAATTACACATGGCGATTTCCTAGGCTAGTAAAAAAAGGGTACTATATTGTAAGGCGTAATAATGTTAGGAGCACTTCCACTTTACTGCACAGACGCTGAAGTGCTCCTAAGGTATTATTACTATACTATTATAACTATTTATATAGGGAAAAAGTGGAACAGCTTGGTAGCTTCTAAGTTCACCCCAGTTTGAGGCTATAGCTATGCTGGGAGAGGCTAAATGCTAACAACATTTGCGTGACTGAGCGGACGCACAAAGACCAGACAGTCACGCATCAACTCGTCTAAGCTCAGGTAAGAACATATCTCAGTATGGAAAAACAGTGGTCTGTTCCTTTAAAGGAATGGGCCGTTTTTAGTTCTTTAGGACCTGTCCATGGATCTATTATATTAAACGTAAACACAGCACAGACGGCGTTAGCATTTAGCCTCTCCCCCTCTCCACTATAGCTACAAAACAGGTCAAGGAGTAGTTCGAAATCCGCACAGTAATCTTCACTTTACTGTGCGGATTTCGAACTACTCCTGGTATTATTACGCCTTACAATATAGTTCCCCCTTTTATCCGCTTAGAAAATCCACATTGTTTAATTTTGTGTAATTATACTTTGTAGTGGAACACTTCACGTAACCATATTTAAATAGGGAAAACGTGGAAGAGCTTGGTAGCTTCTATCTTGACCTGTTTTGGAGCTATAGAGGAGAGGGGGAGAAGCTAAATGCTAACGCCGTCTGTGCTGTGTTTACGTGACTGAAGGCACGGGTGAAGACCAGACAGGTCCTAAAGAACTCGTCAAAGCTCAGGTAAGAACATATATCAGTATGTAAAAACGGTGGCCTATTCCTTTAACAGTCAATACATTTAGCCAAAATCACAGCGTTAAATGTCATTAAAAAGCATTCAGATGGATTCAAACTGGCATTACATCTACATTTATTGGGAAATGATGACATCACTCAACAATCTTTTCCTGGAAAACACCAACATTTTAGTCTCAAACATGTTCAGCTGCAGTTTCGGCTGAAATTTACCACATTTCTTTGCTTAAAAGTTCCCAGTTTTGTCCAATTCTCGTTCCTCTGTTTTTTTTGTTTTTTTTAGTGTTTTTTGGGGGGGAGGGGGGTTTCTGCGTTTCTGGCATTCAAATATAGTATTTGGGCATTAAAATGGCATTAAAAAGCAATATATTGGATCTGGACCTATAATTAAGTGTTAAACTGTTTTTGTTATAAGTTATTATAACAAATATTTCAGCAGGAGATGAAGTTACTATTTTTGTCAATGGAACCTCTAACAGTTTGGATCTGGGATGCACAGACTATACATGACCATTATTACAATATAACTGAGTCATACCCATGCAATGATTGAAAGGTTTTTCCTCCTGGGCGTAAGCATGACGTGAGAGCACAGAATCGAGTCGACATGAGAGAGTTTCTTGCTGCGTTGAAGTCGGTCGCTGGAGTTTGCAGTTGCTGTAGGAAACGTCTATGATATCAGCGGCCTCTATGATTTGCAGTAAACATCATGTACCGTTCTGTTGACTTCTCTATGTGACACTGTGAAACTGGTTGGTCATGTTTCCATGATCTTCCCTCTCGCTCTTATGTAACCCCTCCAGGTGTAGAATGAGCGCACTGGCCATTCGCCTGCATTCTCTCCGACCCGTCGTCCCAAACCATAGATACTCCGACCCCATCGCACAAAGGGTCCCATAGAGCTGCGCCCGGGGAAGGAACAAGGCGTCATTTGAAACTTTGGAAGAGGGAAAAAGTGCGCCAACAGCCCGACACTTTTGCTCGGTGTTGCAGTACACAGATGTTGGGTACAGGGCAGAGAATGGTTTGTCTGTGTGGTTGTGAAGATGCAGAGATCGACTGCCAGCTCGGTCACTATAGATACCATCGCTAACAAATGGAAGTTTGGCACGGACTGTTAAACTAGACTATTAAAAGTGTCTGCAGTCTAAAAAGGTGTTGTTGCACTAATGTTTTTCTTTGTTGTGTGTCCACAGTGTGTGCTGGTGGTGGAGGTGAGTAACAAACACAGACAATCCAGTTTGTTCCTGATTCATTAGTTTTTTAAGTCTTGTTTTGACACAAATGACACACACACACACACAAAAATCCAATATAATTACAGAGTGTTTCTCTAGTGCGGTACAATGATGCTCAACATCTAGAGTTGACCAGAAACTGTCAGAAAAATGCCACAAACTGTTCTATGGGGAGAATAAACTGCACCATATTCTTAATTCTTCAATGATAATAAGTGAATTATTGAACATTTTAATAGTTTTAATAGTAGGACAAAATCAGACAAAATGTATGCTGTTGACATAGATAAATAATGACATTCAGATAGGGCTAGATACTGCTAAAAAAAATCGATACCAGTACTTAACAATAATTGGTTTTCGATGCCGATACCTAAACGATACTTTTCCCGATACCTATACTAAAATGTTTGTCATTTAGAACCAGAAAACAGAACAATAATGTTTGGAAGATCTGCAAATTTACAATGTTTGGTTCATCTCCAATGTCAAGAAATGTGTGCAAAATGAGGAATAATTTTAAAAGGAAAATGGGGGTAAATTTGGAGAAAATTGTGGCAAAAATAAGGAAAAAAATGGGGAAGTAATGGGGAATAAATTGGGTTACAAATGAGGAAAAATTGGGACAATATTAGGAAAAATATTAGCAATAAAAAATTATCAAAAATTTGGGAAAACGAGAAAAAATAGGGGCAAAAATAAGAATAACTTGTGTAAAAAAAAATGGGGAAATGGTGCAAACTTTGCAGGCAAAAAACACAATAATTTATTTGAGCTGAAAAAAACTGGTCAGTTCCTTTAATGCTGTCCCTGGGCAAAAAGCATCAAAACTTGGATCTAAAGAAAGACTTTTTTTTCAGTACCTTCTTTCGAAATTTTTCATTGTATTTAAAAATAAAAGCTCACACACAACACCTATTTAAGCTTGGTAAAGAAAAAAAATGATTATTGAGGTTCATTCAGTCATAACTCATGATTGCGATAACGTTCCTTCTTGATGCTTCTCTTTGCTCTTCCCCCGACCTCAGGCCATGGTCGACACAGGGAAGACCATGCAGGCCCTCCTGAAGCATGTGCAGACCTTTGAACCCAGGATGGTCAAAGTGGCCGGGTGAGCACAGAGGGGAATACCCACAGTCTGACATTACTGAATCTATTCAAATACCTTCCTATTTCGATTTTGCAAATGTGGCATACAGTAAAAACTATGTCACATTTAAACTACTTCCTCTAGAAGCCGTTTTATTCATTATTAGCCTTTTTATTTAATAATTGTGGATAGTGTGATAGCATATCTCATCTACAACACTGCCATGCTACCATATTTAGAAGTAATTTGGAAGCTTACAATAGTCTCTTGTTCCCCAAAATGCATCAAAAAAGTCACTTGTAAACACTGGCTTTTATTTGCAGCCTCCTGGTGAAAAGAGTTCCCAACATGGCTGAAAGTCTGACAGACTGTGAGTTGAAATCAAACTAATTTATGGACAATGTCTTACAATACTACTCCTGCAGCGACAATAGAGTCTTTCTAATCCTGCATTCTTCTCCCTCCATCCTTTGCTGTGATAGATGTTGGCTTTGAAATCCCCAACCGCTTTGTCGTTGGATACGCGCTGGACTACAATGAATACTTCCGTGACCTGAACGTAAGTCCTGGCCTCACCCCTGCCCGGCAGCGCTGCGCCTCCATGTGACCCTTTTGAAGGCCTGAAATAAAAGGGTTAAAAAGAATGACTGAGAAAAGTCAACATGGGGAATATCAAAGAGATGCAATTGCGAGCTGGAAACCTGAGCCTAGAAACAAACAATCTGGGACCTTAGGGCATTAGGAAGTGCACAAGCTCATGGTGTTAAAAGATCATGGTGCGACAGGTATGTACCTACAAGGAGCGTGGAGTAGATGAATAATAACATAAGTGTGGCGCTTTGTGAAACTTGTCGAAGCTTGTACGGCATAATATACTGTAAATGTACAGATCCGCACAACAAGCCGGTAGATTTCTGTTTTGACCAGTAAAACTTTGACTCTCACTAGCTGCTTTGGCCAGTTTAGTTTCATGTATGTAGATATGACTAGGGTTGCAAAAGGCCCGAAAATTCCACACACAGTTCCGGAAAATGTTGTATTTTTGTTGAATATACAATTGGTGAACTATTAGCTACCCAATAATGATGTTTTTGAACCATAAAACATACATTTGACATGCACCCGACCCACTGAAGTGTGAGGATCATATCATCAAAACATAATACAACTTTCCTAACCCTACATTCTGCTTAAAGGGATATTTCCGGATTTTTGACATAGGGCCTCATTTCCTAGTTATCCAGACTGCTGTTGATTTCTGGAGATATATATATATATATTTTTAATTCATGCAGAAGAGTTTAGTGGTGCTAAGCTAGTGCTAGGCTAGTGCATGTCTATGGTAACTAGTAGCCTGCATTAAAAACCTCTTCAAAATCATGGGGTAGTCCTCCAATTGTTGCCTCCGCGTGTAGTAAAGCTGGCCACAGGTAAACAAACTACTGTAGAGCCGGTAACCGAGCAGATCACTCCGCTGCTGCTTAGCTTACAACCAGGAAGCTGATGCTGCTCAAATATAAGTTCTTATGCAAAATGCTTATATTTCAAACACACAACACAGACATAATACTATATACTTGATGAACAAATACGATGGAAACAAACATGGAATCAGTCTATTATTCCACTTCCAAAAGCTCGTCTTTGTATTGGCCACAACCTAAATGAGAAATGAGAAAATAAAATCACTCTTCTAAGCAACAATTACAATAAGCCATGTCTACATTGTTGCACAGTGGTATGACCCCTTTACATAAAACCAATGTCAACAGTTTTCCTAATTATATTCAAATCGTGGCTTGTAGAAACAATGAGAGGCTCGTGTCTTTTGAAAACTACTAGCCACAGTGACAGAGCCAAAAGATGAATGTGGAGTCCTGCATTCCTTCCAAGCTTAGTGATAAACTGACAATAAAATAAAGCGAAGACCCAACAATTTCGGAATGCATTTTATTTTACTGTCAAAATCCTTACACCGCAACTGGAAATAGTTTGTGAAAAAAAGTGTACATTTCATCAGGAAATTCATCACCAAATGTATGCAACATATTTTTGCGCATGATATAACCTAAAATAATAATGGCTAAGTAATGGGGAGGGAAAATATTTCTATAACCCACTCCAAACCGCCTTTAGACGTGTTGTATTTGGAATAACATTGCCACATATATTTCAGCATTGAATAAGTGGGTGAAATGTATGCGCTTTGTCAACAGCCCGAGCTTCACTTTTGACTTCAGCGCCCGCCTGACCTCAGTAACTATGCGCTTATTCACATTCCTGTAGGCCCGTTTGTACTGTAAGTCCCCCCTGCTTTTTAAGGGATGTGGTATCTATTACAGAACGTCCGTGAGGCCAGTCTGTGGAATGTTAGGGTTAGCATCTCATTATCAAGAGTTAATGCTTCCCCTCTTATCTGTCCTTACCCCTCACAAGAAATATATACCTTGAACTCCTGGTCTCCAAAACATATAAGTGTAGCTGATAAATTACTGCCAGTAAAAGTATCATTACGTAAAAATGGTAGAGCTGTACCATATCCTGGGATATTCTGCTTCATATGGGGCGTAGGTGAATGCACACTGAGCCTGGTGTGCATTAAATACAAGCAATATAATGTAAGCAATTCAATTAACAATAATAATGGCATAGAAAAAAATAATGGTAAACACAACCAAAACAACAGCAAAGATAAGTTTATGATTTGTTAATTACTTGTGAAAGTCTGAGCGGAGGTCATATCAGGGTCCATTTCTGTGTTTCTATCAAACTTTGACATACTGCCCACTGCTGGCCAGTGCTGTCACTGCGCCCTGTGAGTGTGATAGTGTTATGCAGATCAGAAACGGAGAGTCAGATTATAAGCCTGACAGACTGAATAATGTGCAGTTTGTGGTATTTCCTCATTTTAAACAAGACACTATATGGCAGAGGTGGGCAAACTAAGGCCCGGGGCCAAATGCGGCCCACCTCGCCTTTCAATCCGGCCCAGGGAAACATAATCAAGCCTGATATGCACTGGCTTAAAAGGGTGAAAACCACATGTTTCTCTGACATAAAGAACGATTATACATAACTGCCGCTATGTTGTTGATTTTAAATGTGTTTTCTTGATTGCAATCTATCTGAGGACAACTTGATTATTTGAAAAAAAACAAAAAAAACAATGTGGCCCTTGCATCAAAAAGATTGCCCATACCTGCACTAGGGAAAAGATAACAATTTCTTGTGTTAAGGAAGAAATACCAAAGATTTCATTTCTTTTACATAATCAAAAAATAGGAATCAGAAAACTTTATTCATCCCATGAGGGGCAATTCTTTGCAACAAACAGACAAGTACAGTATGTGCTAGCAGTTCACAGGCTCAGAATGGTCCAGCGAGGCCAAATAAAAACACAAACTCCTAGTTTGAAAGGGATACATTGATTTGTGGGCATTAATCTAAAACATGACGATGGGACGTGTCTCTGATCTAATGTACAATGTATCAAGGGGAGTGTAAAAGAAAGTGTTTTTTGTCTTTATATAGAGTTATACAGAGGTATAGAGATTGGGATCAGATGCTATAACTTGAACGTTCTCATAGAAATGTGCCTTTTTAGGCGGCACTAGCCCGAACATTGTCAACCTGTAAATACATGTCTGTACTACACATGTTTTATTTGAATTTTAATTCATTTAATTTTACATTCCCATAGGTTTAACACTATATGCTTACCGAGAATTTGGAGCTGTTGTGATGACCCAATCTTGACCTCAAGTTAAATAAAACTTCTCATAAAGGTTCACATAGTTCCAGTCCAATCCCTTTTATTTATATATCACATTTTAACAACAAAACGTTTCCAAAGTGCTGCACATACGATCATAAAAACAATAAATCCGATACAAACGACACAAATTAGCTCCACCACTAAATGAGTATAAAACAATACATAGAAATAAAAACAGATTAAAAACAATAAATAAGAATAAAACAGATTAAAATAATAAACATCGCTAAAACAGATTACCTTACCTTCATCAAAACCTGGAGTGTGATTTTGGTTTCATACAGGCACATCATTCTTTCTCAAAAGCTCCATCCATCCATAAGACTTTTTTTAAATGTACCCTTGAAAGTCTGCATGACGACGCAGGCTTTCCGTATGTCGGATTTCCCAACAAGAACCACGTTAAATCACTGCAATCGAACCCAAATATTTAGCTATCATGGGACGCAGAGCCGGGACACTTTTTCCCCCTGATCTTCAATTGAAATATACGGTGAGAACGCTGTTTATCTAACATTTTTATGACCCGTGTGTTCTCTCCCCCCCCCCAGCATATCTGTGTGATCAGCAAGAGTGGGAAGACGAAGTACAAGGTTTAAGGCCGAATCAGAACCATACGTTACAGTTCGTTGGAGGCACAGACCGCGGAGTCCAGGAAGAGAGAGTCTGCGCGGGGCAGCTTCTCTGTGCGTGGTTGTGGAATGTTTTGGTTACACATGTTTTCTCACCAATAAATTATGGATTGCACACAAATGTGTTTAAATAGGAGGAAATTTGAACTCATGACTCGATTTATATAGATGGATTTAAACATGTAAAGTCACTATTGGCCACACGGACCCATTCATTTTGCCATGTGCCCAAAGAATGAGATCAGCTGACAACGTGAACATCCTGAATGACCAGCTTATTCCATCAATGGATTTCTTTTTTCCCTGATGGCACAGGCATGTTCCAAGATGACAATGCCAGGATTCATCATTCATTTTGCTGATGATAGCCTTTAGCCGCCGTTAGCACAACTTTAGCTGGTGTTAGCATAACACATAGCTCACTTTCATAGTTGTCTTTTAGCTGCTTCTTTCCTATAGTATTTGCCTTGGCACCTCCGAATAATTCCATAAACCCCAACAAAAGGCAGTATTTGTCCACATTGTTCTCATCGCACCTCACAAAACTTTTCATCGCCTTCCTGATTTTCCTTCAGTAATGTGTATTACGCATCTGTGGAAACCCTCACGTGTGAGTACTTCGTCAGAGCCATACTGGACAGAAGCGCACCGTATATATACCAGCAATTGTGAAAGAGTGGTTCAGGGAGCATAAAACCGCATCCATGGATTGGCCACCACAGAGTCCAGAGCTTAGCGTCATTGAGAATCTTTGGGATGTGCCGGAGAAGGCTTTGCACAGTGGTCCCACTCTCGCATCATCAATACAAGATCTTGGTTAAAAAAATAAAATAAATAAATAAATAAATGGATCTTTTGAAATTGCAGAAAGGCATCCAACCAAATATTAGAGTGTGAGAAGGATATTTGATCGTTGAAACTACTCAGTTAACCTCTTAACTCCCGCCTGAACCGAGAGCATTTTCTCCAGTTCAGCTTTACCCAAATCCTGTAGGCCAGTGTAACACCTCATTTGAAAGCTCTACAAAAAGAAAGATCTACAAAACTCATTTAAATGGATCTTTTTCCTCACGTCATCACATTTTTTTCGATCTTTTTATTTGGGGGGGGTATTCAGCTCATTTTGGAACTTTTTTTTGTCATTTTTTTAATCAATTTTTTGTCATTTTTTTGTTCATTTTTTGTCTTTTTGTCACATTTTTGTCATTTTTTTCGTCACTTTTTCGTCAAAGTTTTCTCACTTTTTTGTCACATCATCATTTTTTTGTTATTTTTTGGTCGTATTTTGTCACATTCTTTGTCATTTTTTTGTCACATTTTTGTCATTTTTTCGTCACTTTTTCGTCAAAGTTTTCTCACTTTTTTTGTCACATCTTCATCGTTGTTTTTGTCTCAGTTCTGTCGCTATTTTCACACCTTTTTTCCAGAAGCTTTTGAATTGGGGTAAAGCCAAGCTGGAGAAAATGTGCTCTGTTCAGGTGGGAGTTAAAGGCCTTCTACCTGTTTTTTTTTTTTTTTTTTAATATAACCCTAAAAAAAAAAAGATTTCCACATAAACTCAAGAGCCGTCAGCTCACGCTTCCTGAAACACAAACATTCTCACATACGTCGCAGACAGGGCCTTTTTTTTGACGGCGCGTGTTGTCATTGTGGGCTCGATTGCGCGTGACGACGGAGCGAGAGCACACCCGGCTTCAGCTCCCTCCACACTGGGGAGGGTTCAAATCTGGACACGCACTCTTAATTCCCAATCACCTGAAACGGCCAGCATCTCCGACAGACGGACAGCGATTTTATATCATTTTGGAGTCAGGCCTGGAGGAGTAATGGGTGTTAGTTTATTTATATTATCCAACCACCAATGACAGCAGAAAGTGATTTGCCAAGGGACTGCTGATGTTTGCAGTGGCCAATTCTCCAGTGAAAGATTATGCTATGTATTTTTTTTAAATTAACTGGTTGTTTCGGCGTCTGTGTAATTGTTGAATGTGTTTCTTTGGGCCAAGGAAGAGCGCACTTCATTTTCTCCTGCGTCAGAATTGTATGAATGCATCAGAAATAGTGCTAACTGTTTGGGGTGGGAATCCTTTTTGTTCATTTGTTTTCTGAATGGACATTTTGGGGGTGAAAAAACCTTTCTCAAGACAAGAGGGCGGGGGCGGACTGGGACTGAAAAACAGCCCTGGACTCTGACCAGCCTGGCCCAAATTAGCGTACAACTTCCACAATACATATTTTAACCTCTTACCACCCGCCTTAACATTAACGAGTGCATTTTCCCCAGTTCGGCTTTTTATTATTATTTTTTTGATCGGTATCATCAGCAAAAAGAACTGGAAAGGTGGTCGTAGAAACGGAAGCAAAATCATTAATATAAATAATAAATAATAATGGTCCCAAAATCGAACCTTGTGGTGCACCATACTCCACGGAATTCCTTTTAGATTCATGTTTTTTCATACTGGGCTTTACCCAAATCTGAAAGCTTCTCGACTGGAGAGCAACAATGTAACGCCTCATTTGAAAGCTAAGACCTACAAAAGTGATGTTGTTTTTTAATCATTTTTTGTTGTGTTTTTCTCACGCTTTTGTAGGGTTTTTTTGTCCGTGTTTTTCTCATGTTTTTGTTGACTTTTCATCCTCTTTTTCTCGCTACTTTGATGCTTTTCTTTTTAGCCTTTAGATTCGGGTAAAGCTCGGTTGAGGCGGGACTGGTGGCCCTAGCGCCAGTGGCCCTTCTGTGCTCTTCCAGAATGGACATATGGCCAGTCCGCCCCTGCAAGAGGGTGATGAAATGGACCCAGAGGGATATATTCTTACATGAAGAGTCCCACAGCTTCACCTAACCCATACCCTGAGAACCATTGCAATGAGTTTAATTGTTTTTCCAGGCAAAGCAATGCAGGTAAATTTGTCAGATACTAAATGGGTTTCTTTCTATTCAACCGGCCACCAACCAGAAAGTTGACAGTTCAGACCTCATCAACACAGGCAAGACAGTTCACCACATGGAAGGAATGATGCCAATGATGATGATCTAATTCTGACAATAATGAAAGCAAAGACTGGCAAAACTGCTAAACCTAACAGTAAAGATGCCTCTGTAAGTGAGTACTATGGGCCAGTTCAATTAGATTTGAGTTTCTTGTCCAACTCTTCACCTCGTTTCTTGTTTAGAGCTTGACCTAAACACCACAAAGAAACCCTGGACAAGTAGGAGCATTACAAGTTTTACAAATCGCACATCTACCTTGATCATCTTGTACCAACAAGACGGCACAAGGCCCACCATTGTACCTCTGTTCCACCTGAGTGAGTCTTTATCATAAAACATCAGCAGTGGTTAACTTGCACTCTCGTCTCGTCCCCCCCACGGTGCCCTGGGAACCTACGAGCGCCATTGTCTTCCAGGCTCGACGCAGAGGTGGGTGAAAGCGAGAAGAAGGGCACAGAAAGCCCGGCTGGTTTCGCAGGCTGAGTGCTTTGTGCGTGCTCCGCGGAGGGAGCGGCGGACCGAGCGGCCTGCAGAAAAGTAGGCTACAGGTAAATGGCGCCGCTCACAAAGGGAACAAAACGGGAATTGTGCCGACTGAATGGCCACACATCGGCCCTGATTGACACGTGAAGCCTGGCGTGGACCAAGTGGGAGGGTTTGATTTCATTTGGCTGAATAACGGTTACAGAAGTCCTTTACCTGCATGCATTATAGTCTGTATCGTTAATTTTAAAAAAGGGCTTTGAGTCGACATTGGCGGTTTGTTCTTTGACACAGCAGCGGCACAAATGGAAAGAACATCCTCTCCAGTCGCAGCTGTGATCCAGTTGGACGACTATTGCTTTGCCGATTCATTCATGTAACTTCTGCCAGGTCTATTTATACCTGACATTGTCAACCAGCCAGATGCAGGTATCACAAATACTCACGAGGAGCGCTTTAGCCATTCTCTCTACTCACTAAGAGAGGCCTGCAACAAATCATATTTATCTCATATTTATCAGTGTACCTTTTTATGCTACGTGTATGGTTTTGATTTTCATTTTGGTATTTGTAATGGCTTCATTTTGCTGTTGTGCTCAGTTGGAAATTTTGTTTGTCTTTCTGTTCATGGGTGTCAGTTACATGTTGTGAGCGCCATTTTTAGGACTTTTCACCTCAAATATAATAATGACATTTTGTTTTGAATTCCTATTTGCTCATACTTGGAGCAGCACTGGCTCCAGAATAAACTGACTGAGGGTGCATTTGAGTTTCAAAAGGGTGCCAATAAGAGTTTCTCACCATTAAAGTACATTGGGATCCCATTAAAACTGAGGGTGCAAACATATAAAAATGAGGTTTTGCACCCCCGTAGATCCGGGCCTGTGTTGGAGGCGCTAAAATGGGCAGCAAAAGTAGTTTTTTTGTTGACTGTAGAGCTTGCATGCGATACTTCTGTGATTCCCAGCATTTTCCTCACAGCGACCACTGACAATCCTTTGCCAACCTGACAAACTAGTGTAGTTTTGAGAGGAATAAAGCCATTTATTGTTTATTATGAATGTGATTATAGAACAACAATCAATATAAAATACTTCAAAATGCCATCACCCCATTGTAATTCCAACAATCTAGTTTTGGCCTCTTATAGGGCCCCAGTTTGAAATGCTACATTGCCATTTCTTGTGACAGCGTTGCCTTATCGGGGTATCCTGCCCTTTTGAGCTTGTTGCCATGTTTTAGTGTTACATCCTCACCAAAAACGTTCCTGGAGTGGTGTATCTCAGTAATCATGCAGTCCATCTGTTGACCATCAAACACCTGGATATTTTCCAGACACAAACATGATTTTAAGTTACAACACAGAAAGTCTATTATTCAACATAAAGCAGGTCCCCCTGTGTGCAGAGAATGTGCAGCAGAGACAATCTCAGTTATTGGTAAACCAGTAAATCCCCTTTTCCTTTTTTCAGCTGGAGATGAGCTCTCACTCCCATACGTGCACTCCAATGTCGACTTAAATGACAAGATATATGTTTACAAACCCTCTGTTGTAAGGCTATGCTTCTACAGATGCTTCGGGTCCACTTCATCAACATCAATCTGGGGGCTCCATTGTTTGAACAGGGGTGCACCCACTCTTTAGACAATAGCCCCCCTCTAACGCAAGGGGAACCTCCATATAGTAAGGGTCAGTAGAGGTCCATTGTGCAGAAGCATCTATTGTGCTGCAGGAGAAGCCCGCAAACTGAACACTGTCACCCATTGTCTGCACCTCGGGATCAGCTGGGCAACTCTTGTTTTCATGCGTTTTAGATCCGCTTTGACTGTACATGATGAAAAAGTTTATATAATGATGACAAAGTTGAGCACATTCCAATTGAAGTTAGAAATGGGTGGGCAAACATGCTGCAAGGGGGAATGGGTGGCATAAAAGATCTAATAATAGAACATTATGTGACTAAATGTTCACAGCATAGCTACCACAGAAAATATTTAAGCTGCATGTTGTTAAGGTTGTAAAAGTAACCTATATTTAAACCAGGACTGACCAGCCTATATCGATCCATGTTCCACCTACATTAGGCGCTGTATAAGTTTAGCTACCACATTACGCTACGACACCATACAGGACAGAGCCACTGATTTCATTGGATACAAACAAATATCCAATGAACAACTCACATTGTTGAACATTGAAACAAATGTATATCAGGTCACAAGGAAATAAGAATTGTCAGAAAGTGAGAAAAGGAGTAACGCATACTGAAAGTTGTACCAGAGGTGCAGATGAAAATCTTCAAAAATCACAAAAGCAGCATCACACACTCAAGTGACCGATGTCCAAAGCGGTTTTTATTAATCAAAGATTAATCAATTTCATCATTGCCTTCTTCAGATCATTATTTTTTTTCTTTTTTGAACCACAGTGCATGTGGAGTTGACTTAGAAAATCTTCTCCAGAGAGTGGGTGGTGCCCATCAATCAGTCAAAAAAGAGTCAAACACTGCTGAAAGAAGCGGAGTGTAGGCTATGACAGCACAATTAAGCCCAGACAAGTACAGAGAGTGGGCCCCACACATCAGTGAACCATCTTTGGCTGGAAAATAACAGAACAATTGCAAATTTCAGGGTCATCATCTGGAATACACACTGTACACTTCCATTGAACTCTTAATTCATTTACAATTAAAGCTGGGTGTCTGATTTTTCCTGCACAAACTGTGACATTTCTTGATTTGGCCCAAACACATTTCCACCTCTCACAATCCCTCCTGCATGTCTGGATTGTTCAAGCAAATTGTTTATGCCCATTTCACAACCGTGTACAGCCTTGAAAGGTGGCAAAGCCAAGAAAATAAATAAACTATCTTCTATTGCTCAATAAAAAAATTGGTGAAGACCATGCAACAAGGTCTGTTTTTTGCTGTGTTTACAACATACTGGTGATTTGTTGCCTTTGTTGTGTTTTTAACATACTTTTATAATTCCACCTGACAGATACTGGACACAATTGATGTAAGCTTGTTTCTGTAATGTTGATGTATCTGAGTGCAAGTTGTTTTGTTTACTTCAACTGAAAATCAATAAAAAGTTGATAAAAAAAACATAGTCAGGTACCCCAGCTTTAACAATCAATGGGATTATGTACATGCATGTATTTTTATGCTCATGATTGAATATTATGAACATTAACTAGTTTATAGCATATAAGTTTATACAGCATTCCTCTCGTGCCGTATTGAAATAATACCTATTTTTGAAATAAAAATTGGAGAAGTTTTCGCTTTTCCTCTTTATTGGGAATATTATGTAATGGCGCCTCCAATTGGTCCGTATTTAAAATCTGCATTTGAATACACGCTGTGATTGGCTCGTGCCCGGCGAGGAGGCAAGCGCGAGGCGGGGCTTGAGCGGCCTCGCGAGCCTCCCCTCCTCAGTTGTGTTTACAGACTGTCGCGCGCCTCCTCCCTGACCCGCACGCCACTTTTGTTGATATCTCCGCCGATTTATCAGCCAATTTTCACGTTAAATGACGGGAAATGAATGAAAAGGACACGCCGGACTCCCGCTGTCTCACCTCGGCGGAGAAATGTGCGGCGCAGGAGGGCGTTTTCCACGCTTTTTCCCCCCTTGCGTTCTTCCTAACAGGTAGCGAGCTTCAGCGGTCATTGGCTCTAAAGGGAGACTGAATGTCCCGCGTTTGCAATCTCTCCTTGACAGTTTTTTGTCGCCCCTATTCGGACCGGCCGGGGCGTATTCTGGGCATTTTCCTCTGCAAGCAAACATGGACAACGAGTATTTGTCGTCACGTCGTGGTTCTTTGGGACATTTCTAACAGGTAGGTTCATTATAAGAGCCCCCTAAGCAACAACCTGTCGTCCGCTCCGTGTAATTAAGTGCTAACAACAGCCCAAGCTAGCGCGCAAAGGACACATATCCAGCCCTGGGCGACAATGGATGGCGTTTTGCATCATGTTTGTCGTGTTGTTTTCGCGAAACAGCGTAGATTCTGTGTTAAATGGTTGTGTTTAACGCGGGGCTTGGTTCATTATGGCTGTTGGTGGCGGCGGTGTGTGTGTGCGGCGCTTTTACGCACAGCGGTCCTGCTCTGGCGATGTCGTTTCGGGCACTCTCCCATTAGTAACACGGTTATTGGGTGAATTCAGCAGCAATAGCGCTAATGTTGGCTGTTGGGATGTCAAGAGGTGTTTTTATTGAAATGTTTGATATTGTAAGGGGTATGGTGGCTCCATTGAATATGCGCTTTAACCTCTTACCACCCGCCTAAACCAAATGCATTCTGTCCTCTCTGGCTATAGGCCTGTGTAACACCTCATTTTAAAGCTAAGACCCACAAAACTGATCTTTTTCCTTGCGTTGTTGCTGTGTTGTGTCACCTTTTTGTTTGTTTTTATTTATTCTTTTTTTTGTTTTTTTGTCACATTTTTGTTGAATTTTTGTCACTTTTTGTAATTTTTTTGTTGATTTTTTGTTGAATTTTTGTTAAATTTTTGTCACATTTTTGTTGATTTTTTGTCACATTTTTGTTGATTTTTTGTCACATTTTGTTGATTTTTTGTCACATTTTTGTTGATTTTTTGTCACATTTTTGTTGATTTTTGTCACATTTTTGTCACATTTTTGTTGAATTTTTGTCACATTTTTGTTGAATTTTTGTCACATTTTTGTTGATTTTTTGTCACATTTTTGTTGAGTTTTTGTCACATTTTTGTTGAATTTTTGTCACATTTTTTTTTATTTTTTGTCACATTTTGTTGAATTTTTGTCACATTTTTGTTGCGTTTACATCCTTGTTTCTTCTCATTTCTTTGTGGCTGTTTTGGTGCTTTTTTCCCAAGAAGCTTTTTGATTAGGGTAAAGCCACACTGGAGAAAATGGGATCTGTTCAGGTGGGAGTTAAGAGGTTAAAAAGGACAAGCACCCGAGATAAACGTAAAGCTATATTACAGATATTTCGCTGTAGCCCCACACAGGGCGGGCTTTTGAGGGCAGCTAAGCTACAAAAAAAACGACTTTTATTAGTAACACTGCATTTAGACACACAGAGCTCCTCAACAGTGTGGCAGTCTGAATGATATTTCAATTGTTATTAGAAATGGCTTACACTTGTAAAGCGCTTTACAGGCTTCTCAGTGCGCTACATTGTTATTCATTTCAGTGGTGGTAAGTGAGGTGCTCATGTAGCCGGTAGCCACACATGCCCTGGGGTAGACTGTCAATCTGCGCCATTGGCCCTAGTGAAAGCGGTTAACCCGGGTCGCCAAAGTTGAACAATACCTTTATGTGTATGCCATTTAACATATCAAATATAATCATCAGACATTTACTATTTTGTGACACTGACCACACCTCTCTGAATGACCTTGTGGCACAGGTTCTAACCATTCTTCTCTCTGTCCAGATTTTCGCAGCTCGCAGACATGAGGAAGGAGGACGGTGTGGATTAAGCGGATTTTTATTCTTTTTTTTCCCCTTTTGTTTTTCTATTTTTTGTTTTTTCTCCTTTAACTTGGCTACGTCCGGCTCATCTCAATGTGGACTTTTAAGGGACCTGTTGCCCCCGTGCGGTTCGAGTTGAAATGATGGCCGCGCGCTGCAGCGATTCGCCGCGGGACAACGATGGGAGCAAACACAGAGCCATAACTCCGTCTTCTGAGGTAAGAAACGTGCCTCGTAGTCATGTCCTGCTCTGCCGATGAAGGCGAATCCCAGAGGAGCATTTCTTTCTCTTCAGCGAGTGGATTTGCTGGTATTTTGCTTAACGAGACTTTGTAAGTAGTTGACGTTTAATGCTTTGAGTGAGAAATGAATACTGTGGTCATGAGCTGTTTTTGCAAATTCCTTCTTTCCTTAATTTGTTCAAATGGTTGATGCTGAAACCTATTGATCAACCTTTCTATTTTGCTGGATAAAAGGTGAGCACATGGGAGCTCTGAGCACTCAGCAATGGTTGGCAAACTTTGTCTAGAACGTTCAAAGCAAAGCGCCACAGTGTAGCATGAAATGATGAAACCAGAACAAGCTATTTCTAAATCGGCTCTGGATGTTTATCGAATGGAATGAACACCATCACCAATGTTATGAAGGTCAGTACGATGCTTTTTTTGGGGAAAGTATCTCCTTTAGGGTGTTTGGAGACTGGTGATGGTAATGGGAAGAACGTGGAGAGCTGGATGGCTGTGCTTCTGTGCTGTAATGGGACGTAGAAAAGAATGTCTGGAGGAATGTGTTGTTCATGTGACGCCACAACATTTCAAATAGCCGATTGTTTAATATTGAAGTGGAGAACTTTCAATGCAGCTTTTTCACTGTGGTTCAGTGGTAATTGCCCTGTTGTTACTGGGCCTATCCATGTTTAAACCAAAAACTGGCACACGGATTGATATCTTCTTTCAGAACAAGAAGAGCCCACCAACACAAATAAAGTCCAACATTTGTGGATTGTCGTTCGGGATATTCGTTTCCAGAACATTAATCTCCCTCAGAGTTGAACAGGCCCCAGTCGTCCATCTGAAGTGATGACATCAAATCCTAGAATGTCCCGAACGCGGCCTATTGAGTGCGAGTTAGCGCACAACACCTCATGTCTGCCAGCGCTGGAGGTGACAGAGTTCATTTTTTCCCCCCGGTCAACGTTTAAGTGAAAACATCGGACAAAGCCGGTCTTATTTTGGCCCGTCCTCGCCATACTGGTCCCGTTGTGCGCGAGCACGGCCAGACGCTCATAAACGGCACATTGTAAAGAGCTCACCGTCTTTCTCTTCGGTTACATCATCATCAAAGCTCGGGTGCATGTCATAACAGCGCTGCGGCGGTGGCATGTTTTGGGAATAATCCGTCATCAGAAAATGGCAACAGAGCTGTGTTCGCGGTAATCCTCTTACGGCGCGATGCATAAATCTTTGGGAAACGGGAAAATCAGAAGTGTAACTGTGCATAGGCGACATGGGGTATGAAAAGTAAATACAGTACATTTTAGGGAATACTAGTACTTGACCTTGTGTCACAGGCCATGTCCAGTGCACGTATTAAACGCAGAGAGAGACATACAAACAGTAGTGGGGTTGTCAGGTTCACCAACCCACGCTCACTCAAAATCTAGTTTTTGTATACAGCTGTACATCGCATTTTCAACCACATTTATCTGTCTTTTTCATATAACAGTGTAATCATATGATTGTTGACGATTTGAGCAATTTGTGTGGGCCATCTTTGTTAGTCACATGCTTTGAGATGTAGGTTTTTAGTCTTTACTCTGTGGATTTTGGAGTAAATTTTATTGTGGAACAAGAGCGAGACAATATGAATTTTCAGTGTGTTGAAGTTCCTGATGCCAGCCCCTTAAAAAACCCACAAACACAAACCCCTGCTCAACTTTCAAGCCTCAGTGCCCCTGAACCGCTCTTCCCCCCAGGGCATAATGCGTCCTTAGGCGGGCTCAAGAAGACCCGTCTCCCCCCCCCCATCGCCCCAGAATCATCTCCATTCACTAATGAGAGAGATGAGCACGCACACACTGACGGCCCGCAGTCCCGCCAAAGTGATGGTGGCATGGCGGGGGTAGTTTAAGGCCCAGCTGCCCCGGTCATTAGGGGAGAAAACACCCCACGTGTGCAACGTCTGGCTGGGATCCCTTTTTTTATTCACTGTCACTGCCCCATCGCCCCGCTGTCACTCACGAATTAGGAGTTCAGCGCCAAGGCACCTGGGACCCCGAGGCTGGGAGAAAGGGCCAATAGTGAAATAACACATCCTGATATTACCATACAGACCGCCATAATGATGGGTAGAGCTGCACAATTTTGGAAATAACACCTAATTAAGTTTTTGTATTGTGATCGCATCATACGACTTGAGTGGCGTTCAAGTTTATCCTTAAAACTGTATTTTTATATTATATTTCATAGATTGTTGTGCTTCATTTACGTTAAATGGAACACAAAACTGCTCTCCACATTGTTAAAGCTACATATAATCCGACGGGGCACCTGAGCGCCGCCATCCCATATCCCTGTAACTGCAGTGTATTCCATTGATCTCGTCTGTCATTCATGAAAGGAAGGCAGGGTCCAATGGTGAGGCTGTGAGCGCTGATGATGCTCAGTGCTACCGTTCTAAATATAGCCTCCACCACCAGCTCCACATGCGAGTCCCACAACCCTGCTCCCTCCCCCGTTCACATGTCTTTCAGCCGCCCTCTATTCCCGCCTCTTTTCTCTGATGCTATATTTAACACGTCGAGAGGCAAAAATAGAATCGGTTGAGTCGCCGGGTGATGGTGGCAATTTGGGGCAGTTTTGTGGAAAGCATCACGGGCCTTCACCTTCGAGCTGCATTTTCCTTTTGGAACAATGAATGCAGGATTAGGTCGGTGGCATAAAACGCTCTCGAAATTGTACAGGATTTTAGTGATTTATTTCCAAGGTAGTAACACAGTAACACAGGCCAGAAGCTTTGAAGCTACTTTGGCTCCAAACATCCTACAGTCATTGTTCTAAGCAGTGACTGAAACATATTGATTTGCATAAAAAGCAAGTTTCTTTTTTTTTATGAAGCATAAGACACTGACTTGGACTCCTATCTCGGTATTCAGTCAGACATTATCTGGCTTGAACAAATTGAAAAAGGGAAAAGAGTTTACTTCAACTTGATAGTCAATACATACCTGGTTTATAGACTGATTTAACAGATTTTATAACAGGACAGGTACGCCATTAAGTCGAAAATGGCACAACAGCAATATACATGTTGTGACTTTGAGCTTCTCCAGCCCTCATTTCTCCTCACATGGCTGATGGATGAAGGGGGGGGGTCAGACAATGACAGAAACACTGCCACCCATTTCCTTTCTTTTCACTTTTTTTTTGTTCCTTCTGCATTTTGGACAACCGCTTCAACGTCAGCCACTTTTAGCCTCCGTAAGAATAGGAAGGAGACGGGCGATTTGGGGGGGGGAGGGAAGGGTCGCAGATGCAGCCAGACGAGCAGAGCAGAACCAGCTTAATGCTCAATGAGCCTCAGAAACTATCCATTACACTTGCCCAGGGCATCTCTGTCGACGTGTGGCCTGTTTCTGCTCCGATCCAGGCCCCCGGAGACACGGAAAACAGTTGTTCAGTTGTGCACTTGTCCTCATGTGGTCTGGCTGCTCACTTCTTGGTATTCAGACTTCACAGTATATGGTTCATTAGTAAAAACAAATCATTTGAAGCCAATCTTTTAGGCGAAAGTTGTGCGTTGTTTCAAGACCTGTGAAGAAAAGCCTCATATTAGCTTGTGGCTTATTTTCAAAGTTGTATGGTAATCCAGAGAGCGCTCGTATCGAAGTGATGGTTACGTAACTGGGCGTTATCAGGACTTACATCTTCGCTTGTGGTGCGTGTTGAAGCTTTTGAGGTCTTGCTGGAGGAAGCCACATTATTTCCTGCCAGTGTCAGCAGTGGAAACGAACAAGGGCACCCTGATGACAGAATGATTTCATGAATGAACGGCACTGTGTCCAGAAAGGTCGTTCCGCTCTGAGAAGTTGTGGATGTGGAATACAAGACAGGACACTCTTTCCCCCTCCTGTAATTCCCATATTTTACACTACAATATGGGACTGCGCTAAACTGACTTAGACATGAAAAGCCGTGTATCCTGTTTCACTTCTCTGTCCGATGTCCTCCATTTACAACCAGCGAAACAGAGGACCTCAGCATCTTCCGTACGCATGCGCCCCGCGTCCCATTGACTGTGACGCTTCAGAAGATCCATAACTCACCATTGACTGGGTTATATTGGCTTCAGTGTGGGCGTGCTTTTACCCTTTACTGGACCGAGGCAGTGAGGCAGCCCGGGCTTGTGCACATACGCTTTGTTATGTCACATGCTTTGTTGCGTGTGATATATGGCACTGCGGCATTAACAGCATGTTTTTGCAAATGGCAAATGTATTCTTAGATTGAATTACGGAGCGTGGAGTTGCGTGTGGTTTGTCCTTAAACGGCTGTGGTTGTGTCAGATGTTTGCGGCCCAGATATTTTCAGAACTTTTCTGGTCACAAGATTTGCAGACGAGTGGCTAATCTTTGATACCGAATGGGGATTTTTACAAACATTCTAAAGGGGGGAGTTATTTTTGTGAAAGCTGGCAATGTCAGGGTTGTATGTATCTTGTATCTTCACTGTCCTGACCACAAAGGCTGTCAACAAGTGACCAGCGGCCATTTTCTCGGTTTAGTTTTTGTCATTTTTCATTGTCAGTGTCCTCTGAGGGTCTCATCGATGCCTTACAGCTATTGTCACAATCACAACCATCTGGATGTCCTACAGCATCAAAGACGGCCAGCAGCAACATAAACAATCCCAGACCATTTTCTGGCATCCAGTTGTTAACTCTCTTTCTGGTATGTTAAATGTATTTCCGCCACAGTTTCCTCTCTCAGCAGAAACTTGATTTCAGAGACATCCCGCGGTGAGATGGAGATCACTCAGGAAGTCTTTAACTGGGTGTTCATTTACTTAACAGAGATAAAGCTTCGCCATCATGCTACTGTGTGAATACTGTCAGCCTGCACAGATAGACAACTGAATTGATTACAGACTTCTCGGTAGGCATGAGCTTCATCTTCATTGTGAGATCAATAAAGGATGATCTTATCTCAACGTATCTCACAACTGTCATACAACTGAATAACTGCCCTACCCATTGATCCATGAATCTGACAATCTACAAGTTCCCTACCCACTTGTCTCTTCCTGCTATGGATACTCGGCCTGTTAAGCATTGTATAAATTTATGCAGAACGATCAATGCAAAGTGCAGCTTCAGCCTGTTTTAAATACAGCACCAGATGCTTCCCAGTGAACTGACGCTGCAGAACTGCAAAGGAGGAAAGCGGGGGAAATCCTCTAAGTGATGTCCTCCTGCATTGCGGCCTGGCGCATTTAGAAAACTGTCAGCTCTGCCCCAGACTGGCTCGACTGCAGAGACGAGCACTGAGAGGCACAGCCAGTCGGGACGAGGCAGCGGAGGAGAGAGAGATGCGCATCCCAAAAATGCACCAGTGCTTCATCATCTCACACTTCTCTCTGGGACGGGACAGTCGCACAGCACTGCGGAACGGAACTACTACAAAATCACAGTGGATGTTTTTTGGGGGGGGTTCTTTGATGCTTTGATAATAAGCTTGGAGGACACCTTTAAGGGTCTAGCAGGCTGTCTTGAGGTGGCATCTAGGAGAGACAATGTCACATAAGACTTTGTTCCACTGCGCTGAGGGAATGAGGCGTAAAGGCTGACAGCCTCGGTAGAACGTGATCATGGCACACCTTCAAATTCTGGACTGTATGCTTCACAATAACTGGGGCATGATCTGTAATCTGTACTGCGCATGGAGTAGCCAGGTGAGTTTACCCCCGTTATGGACTTGGGATGCTTGACTGCAATGTATGGGACGCGGTGTTGTAACTAAGAAGTGTTTTTTGAGACCATTATGGGGGAGAATAAGCTTCCTCTCACTTTTTTCATGCGATTTGTTGGTCAGAGAATAAAGGGACTTGGCAGTTTTCTGTTAAATTGTTAGGAAATGGCTTGATTTCATGTTTGTTGTGGCTTTACTTTGGAATTCAATTGGACATACATGAACAACCAAATATACGTAACCACGCCACTATAGCTTAGAATCACAAACTGAAACTGAATCTTTTTCCTTATTCTTCATCGGGACTTAAACCCTCTCCGTCCCCGTCCTGTTGAAGTTTTCCAGGAAAGGCATCCCTGACATGTGGGATATTAATAGTTCACATTCATTCACGAGTGCAGAGTGGAACTGGAGTCCGGAGTGCCTGGCATGCTGACCTCTGGGTGTCCTGGCCTATCCTCCCTCAACTCCATCTCAAGTGTCATTTTTGGAGGCTCTAATGATTCCAGCGCTGTTCATTTTTCAGTGTGCCATTTAATGTCATATGAATTTCTTTTGAAGGAAGGTTTTGTTCAGAATCTTGGGTCTGAGGTTTTAAATAGCTCGTTTAAAAGACGCTTGCTGGATAAGTTGGCTTGCAGCAATGGCACACGCCTGTTTTGATCTTAATATGATATTAAAAGCGAGGTCAAAGCTTTCCTAGTTTAGATTTTGACTGCAAACACATCCCACTCACACAATGTCCTTTGTGGCTCTCTGTATCCGTTTATCACTATAGGCTTGGCATCCTCACAGCCATCATCTCTGACATGCTGCTTTGCCTTTTTTATACTGGATACAGACTGTTCATTGTCTTTATTGGAATTTTTTCCCTGATCTCTCCTTTTTCAATTTGCCGTGGAATGCCTGATGTGAGAAGTAAAGAAACCTCAGCATGTCAAGCGATGCGGCCGTGCTGTTCCCTGGCCTGCCTCTTGCCCCAATTTAATTTTAGAAGTGCTGAAAATTGTTTGCATCGCAAGTTGAACTGACAGGCCTCTGTTTTCCCCGAGCCCGGCTGCTGCTGCTGTCCTGGGCAGTGAAAACAGCCTTTGTGCTCCAGTAGCACAGCAGTGAGGGCTTATGAAATATTTAGAGGATAACACCTGGTGTGACAACGAGTAGACAGACTTTTACCTGCTACTATTTAATCCAGCAAAGTTTGGTAACTGTTTCGGGTCACAATTAGCAAATCCCATGAGTTAGAATATTTCTTGTCTTGTCCACCTTATTCCTAAGCCGCATGAGTCTTAGTGTAATGCACGGGAGGGATTTCCGGTATGACCGGGACCACAGTTTATTTGCATATAGACCGTTTGCTCTAATCCACGTTTATGAGCTTTAGAAACGTAAACTACTATGTGGGAACACGAGCTGTCACAGCTGAAGCGAAACTACGAGCCACGATTAGATGCTCACAATAAAGCTATGACGGAAAGTGACACCGTGGAATAGTTTTCTGACCCATTGGGCGACGGCGTGTTAGCCAAAGAGTCTCCACTTAGCCTCTGCTGATGTCTTCTGTTTATGAAGCCTCATTACATGGGCTGCATCTACACAGAAATGCACCATGTCTGTAGTTTAATTAGCTGGAATGCTGAGCTCTTTCTTTAACTAATACATTTAAAATGCAATGAATTCAGACCCAGCTCAGCTTGTATCGCCTCCCGGGGCTCAGTTCATGTCACACGTACAGTGTGAGCAGGTCAGTCGTGTGTTAACAGTGTAAACATCTCCCTGGGCTGTTCAAAATGACTCCAAAAATGTCACAGGGTCAGCCCAGCTTTAGTCCAGGAGCTTGTTCCAAACACTGCATGTTCCTGAGCCACAAATGTCACTTTCTCTGGTTTTTAATTCAACCGCAAATAGTGAAACATGTTCCTGAGCTGCACAAGGACATCTTTTCAAATGTTATGGAGGCTGATCGTTTTGAAAATCTTGAAATACTGAAATAAACCACTATGTGAAACGAAAACTCGCCCTAGAAACCACTGGAAATCAATGCAAACAAGATAATATCCTGTGTCTCTGTCTCCATGGGGCAGCACGGTTAGCGCTCATGCTTCACAGCTAGAAGGTCCCGGGTTCAATTCCCACCTGGACGGGGCCTTTCTGTGTGGCGTTTGCATGTACTCCGGTTCCCCTACCACTAAAAAACATGTACAATAGGCCAGTATGAATGATGTGTGTGTGTGTGTGTTAATTCATGGTGGTGGTCAGAGGGACCGTTGACGCAGATGTGTGCAGTCGTGACTAGGGCTGGGTACCGTTTAACGGTACCTACTTGGTACCGACCGAAAAGCTCCTGTAGGGGGCGGTATCGAAAAACTTTTTTTTTTCGGTGCTAATTTTCGGTACTTTTTCTCTCCAAACGTCAATAAATGATCCGCAGTGAGTCTAAAAAAGCCTGAACTCATGAGCAGCTTTAGCACAAATGCAGAAACGAAGCAAAGCTATAACTTACTATAGCTTTGAGATGGCAGAGATGGCAGAGCCGCGGTCTGAGCCAGGACTAAACCAGGACTTACAGTAAACTGGTCAAAAACCAGGACTAAACCTGAACTGAATAAGAAACTAGAGCTTTTACGCAAAGAGAAAAGCAGTGACAACAAGAAACACATGAGCTTTACCGTTAGCTTTTAGCCCCAGAGCCTGAAGTTACTGCTGTTGTTTAAACTCCAGCTGCACTGAAACAGTTATGGTACATTGTCAGTGACAGAGTGAGCGCTCGCACTATGTAACAGATCTTTGACGTGTGAGGAGCTTTCACTGTCGAACAGTGCAGTGAGTTTAGAAAAGTTTATCTGAAAGAAAACGGTCCTGATGTGGATCTGGTCTGTTCCTGCAGCTCAGGAGGTAATAATGTCCTTTCTCTCTTTTTATCACTGCTTTAGTGGGAATTCTGCTCAAGTTACAGGTGACGCTGCTGCTCCTGTTTTCTGATGTGCCATGTTCTGTGCTGTTTGTTCTCCTGAACGATTTTTATACACGTTATTTTAACTCAATTAAAATAACATAGGTATCGAAAAAAGTACCGTTAAGGCACCGGTACCGAAAAGCAGGTATCGTTAAAGTAGTGGTATTGAAAAAAAATCGGTACCCAGCCCTAGTCGTGACGTCTCCCAGTCTCCCCCAGGGGAAACTGAACACCACCGAGTATGGAGTGACTGTATACTTGTCTTATGTAAAAGCGCTTTGTGACTATGTCTGTGAAAAGCACTATATGAATTAAGTTCTTCTTCTTCTTCTTACCACATAAAACCTGCGTACCCTGTACTTCAGGCCTCTACATCTTCCGAGTCTCGGCTCTGACAATTTGATGAAAGTCTCTCCCCGCTCTTCACCCTGTGCCGTCTCATCAGATAAAGTAGAAGAGCCAAAAAGAATTTAATACATGGCTAAGAAGGTGATTAGAGCTCCTATCAAACCTTACATTTCTTGGACTTTTACTTTCCATCTGAGCTCTTGGGTTTTTGCACAAATTAAAATGTGAAATATGCTTATATCCAACAAAGTTATTGTTTCTGTAGCTTGCGTGGGCATTTCTGAAAGAGGATGCTGTACGTAGCTCCAACATAAGCTGTACGAATGGTTGGTCATTAGAAACAAGTCTGAATAGAAGAGCTTGAGACCCAAGTCATAATACAAAGGGTGCGGTGTTGGCCTTCCTGCTCCAACAGCGGATGAAAAACAATCACAAGCCTATGATTTATGTTATTTCTTTGTGACTTAGCAGCTACATATCTGTGTCCCTCATTGTGTACGTGTACATGGATGTCTTTAATAGTGCCCACTTTGTCGTAAGGACTTAAACACGCCACTTGAGGTTTGAACAGGGACGTCTGCATGTCAGAGGTTAGCACGTCCCGACCCAACCCCGCGACCCCTCGACGAGCAAACGGGTTTAATAATTCATAGATGAGGAAACCAATTATACCGGGTTTTGCGCGCATCTGGGGGAGGCCCTAGGGATGGTAATTAATGGGCCCACCTGCTCTCTGTCTGAGGCCCCGCATCTTTGTTTGGATACTTCTGATTATTAATGAGGGGGGGCGGCACTGTACAGTAGGAAACGCCTTACTTTAGTGACAGTGAAGCGTGCACCAGGAGCAGTGGCTGGGCGTGGTCCATTGTTGCTTAATGCATAGATTTTTTGACAGGCTGTTGTGTCGATAAATGGATCAGGCTAATGGTGGAAAACTAGTATTGAACTGGAAAAGCCCTGCAGGATTTAGGGATAAAAAAGACTGTCCCTGGCAATGCGTTATTTTGGGGGAAAAGAGTTTAACAATGAGGTATTTGGCCTAAATTGCAAAGCTTTCGTCATCTGTTTTCTTCCTTGTGTCACTAACCCGGCTTTGCCCTGCGCTCTGGCCTCTAATGTGCATCAGGCCTGTGTTGTCTCGGTTCTGTCTGCCTGTCCCTTTCTCTCTCTCCCCCCTTTGTGGACAAGCATTCCAGACTGCCGTCCGTACAATTGGCGCACCATTAGCATATGAAAGCAGCCGAGGGGCAGCGGGCGAGGCGGGAAAATAGAAAGGAATGGTCATAAAACTTCCAAACTTGCCTCCAGAAGACATCGGAGCTTTAATGAGTCTGATGCTAGCTCATGTGCTTATGCAGCACATTCATACAGGCCCGAGGAATGTGTATTATTCCCATCAGGCCACATTCGCTCAATAGTGCTTTTACGGATGACCATCCAAGCATGTTAAACACAACAGACAAGCCCCATCTTCTCAGTTGTGAACCTTAGTTAACCCCTGTGCACTAAACATAAAGCACGCCTCTGCTCTGCATAGTTTATGTTGCAAAATCATTACGAGAAAGTGTCTGGCTGAACTTGTTTTTAAACTTAAACCGGAAGCTGTTATGAAGTTGTTCTACTCACTTTACATCATACCTTTGCTAAAGGGTTTCCGAGTTATCAACTAGACTGGCTTGTTTGACTTGACTTGAGGCCTCTTTACTCTCACCGGAGGCAAAATATCCTTTAACTCAATCAACCCACACAACCCTGAAAACCATGACTACAATGGAAAACTCCAGGATAATTGTGACCTTGTGCAAACATGATTTTGTTTGTATACCTGATCGCCCCCGTTTGGAAATTTGTCCTCTTCATTTCATCCATCCTTCAACCAGCGCTTCACGGCGACCTGTCAGGAGCAGTTCATCTCTAGATCGTGGTCAGGACCACATGGCTGGAGGTTTTTCAGCCTCATTTTTTTGGTTTTGTAGATTGTTAGCACACTAGCTCATTATCAGTTAACTTATCAAAGTCTTATTTTCAACATTAACTGACTCGCTGCAGTTATATAGCATTCTCACACCTATTTGTTTGTATTTCAAATCTCTGCGGTGTCCCCCTCTCTGCCCCGGCACATTTGATCCGCACTGCTCCCCACTCCATCATTTCAGCCGAGCCCGTGTAGTGGAGAGCTCCGTGAACAGAATGCTGATTCACCTCACGCTGCCACAGTAACCCTCCACTTCCTCCTCTCCCGCCTCTCTTCACTCCACGCGTCCACACTCGTAATCCCCTCGACATATGTGTGCCACGCCGCAGTGAACATCCCCGGATTCTGTCTGGAAAGGTCACTTTTCAGCGCACAGGCATGAAACACCTTGCTCTTGGAGCGTAACCTCAGCAACCGACAACGTACGGCATTTTGCAAAAGCCCTGTTGGGTAAATATATTGATTCCCTTGATTCACCGTTGGAGGAAAACCTGCTTCGGGATAAGATGCAGCTCACTTTGGCGCAATGCAGAGTGGGAGGAGCTTAGGACGGAGGCGGGGCTGTATACGTTTGTACTCGAGTGCGTGTGTGTTTAAGCGACGCGTGTCCATTTGCAGAAAGTGCTTTTGTGTCGCCCCAGTTGAGTGTTTACACATCATTCCTTTCATTTCGCCGGGCTCCATTCGGGCGAGGTTGTAAATATTACCGGGCAGGAGGAGGGAGGGGAGAGAAAGGTTGCCATGGCGATCTTTTTTGCATATTGTGGTTTTTGCCAAGACAGGGGAGCAGAGCGAGAGCGAAGGGTGCATCCAAACTCAACCAACCCCCGAGGAGGTTACGTCATCCTCTCTCCCAGGACCCTCGGGGTGAGGCGAGGAGGGCTGATCTCTTCACGTTGACGTAGAATCTATAGAGCGCTGGTGTGCGCCGGTCAATCTACTGTCAGGGGAAAACACAAGGGAACATTCAGATAAGCTTCAATTACAAGTTCATCAAGCTCTTTGACTATTTTTTTTTTCAACGCTGGATGAGGCCAACAATGATGTGTTATTAAAGTCACACTGTTATGTTTCTACGTCTCAAGGGCAACTAAATAGTCATCAAATGTCAATATAAGAAAAGGCAAGTTTGCAGTGACTTGTCAAAAATAAGCATTTGGATCAGGACCTTGATGTAATAAACCTAATGTTTGGTTACCTGTAGTCAAAGTAAAGCAGGAATCATCGCCATGGAGACGAACTGGTGATGTCCCGCTCCCTGCAAAGTTATAAGACAGGTCTGAGGAGAGGCGAGCCTTAGAATTTAGTTATCTGAGTTTGTAGCTACAAATGTGTACTTCTGTAGCCAGTGTTTTCCTGGACCTGTCTGAATGGAGCGTTTTATACCCATGAAAAGAGAAGTCACAATATAAGTGTGGAATGAGGGACTTCAAAGCCCATGATCCTTTGCACTTAAGCAAGTAGCCAACAAGAAGAACGTCCCATTACTGAACATATATTCCACTCGATCTTGTGAAAAATGGATTCTTCAAAGAATTATCCTGACAAATTAACATATCTCTATTCCATATATATTGTTTGAGGTAGATTGATTGATTGATGATAATTGGATTGAAGAACTTAATTACATTTATACAACAAAATTGCATCAGATGTTGGATTAGTCATGAGCCGCCACTGTGGGCCAACCTAACCAGCATGTTCTTGGAGGTAGGGGAAACACAGGGAGAACATGCAAACTCCACACAGAAAGGCTCCGGGGGTTCAAACCTGGGACCATCTACAGGGTATCCGCGGGGTCTTAAAAAGTCTAAAATTCAAGAATCCAAATTTGAGGCCTTAAAAAGCAGCAAAATGCGCTGATACGTCCAATATGAAACAACGTGGAGATAATCCTTGGCTGTAAATATCCAACTCAAGGTCATGAACGGCATAATTCCCAATAAAGTTTGTCCAAATGCTGGGAAACACAAAGCTAACACTCCTCTGCTCAGTGACAGAAGGAAAGTGAAAGTCCTGTTACTTTAGAAACACGTTTCTCAGTTTGTTCATCAAAACATCTGACAAAGAAGTTTAGAAAACATAAAACCTAGACTAGATTCTGGCCTAATAATAATATAATTTAAAAAAATATGATAATTAATTAGTTGTAAAGTTAACAGTGTTTTGTATTGTTCTTTGCAAAAGAAAAGCTGCTTTTATTTTTAGAAACAGTGAATGTTTACCAGCTCAAGTATTACAAAGCATTTTAAATACAAAAACTAAATATCTGTTTGTCGATAATCGTGAGTAATTATTCCATCTCAATATTGTTATTATGGGATAAGGTTGTTAAAACTTGAATGGTTGTTAAAATGCCTAATGTAATTAAGTTCTTACATTTGTACATCCCACTGTGATATCAAAAACAACAGTTTGACACTTTTTGACACCATTTGTATATTGCACGTTCAAAAACAGGTCTTATTTTTGAGATTTTGTGGTCTTAAAAAGGTCTTAAAAAGTCTTAAATTTGACTTGTCCAACTCTGCAGATACCCTGCTTCTAACTGTAAGGCAAGAGCGCTAACCACTCAGCCACCATCACTGTATCATTGTAGATGCAGATTTTTGAGAAAGTGTCCCACATTTCTCTGCGGCATCATGTACAAAAACGCGAGGATGACATATTTGTGCCCTTGCCTCACACTTCCCTCAAGGCATCTCTGTAAAAAAAAGAGTCGTTAATGCATTGCTCTGACATTGCCGACACATGCATTGGACGGAGACAGAGGAGCCACTATCGCACTGTGTTTTCCTGAGCCAGCCGTGCCCGCCGCTGGTTCCCCTTTGATGAAGCGACATGACATCACGTCGTGTCTACATTAGTATTCCTAACGCCTTCATCACAATGGAGCAGCGACGCAAGCTCAGGCCCCATTTATTAATCAGCGATGATGAATTGCCGGCGAAACCGATCTGACAGTGTCGCAGAAAAGGCCGCCGAGAGGAAAGAGGTGTCGCTTTGGCAAATGTGTTTTTTTTTGGACAACGTTTACGCTCACAAACAATCAAACGTCCGCGATCCAAACGACATCCGTGTGCGAGGCGCTTTGTGTTGTTGTCTTTAACAGGGGCCTGTGCATGCATGCCAGAGATAATAGCTCACAAGTTTGGAGCGTTTACTGCGGTGATGGAGAATGTAGTGGACACTCCCTCCGTTAGATGGGGCCCAGGGCTGATTCAAACGCAGGCGGACAAAGGGAAGACGTACGCCTCGGAAGACTTGAACGCTATAGGCTGATTTTAGCTGAAAACTTCAAAAGCACGTCGTTTTCTCACTCCTGTCTTTGGTATTAACGAGCGCGGTTGTTTTGCCGATCTCTGCGTGTAAACAGGGGGAGAGGCTCTGGCGTTGAGGACAAGGAGGAAGATGTGAGGCTGTTATAGTTTCCAGCTGGGAGAGGGTGTGGTCACTGTGGCTTGGAGACCCGCTGTGTTCAGGCTCTGCTTTCCCAGTGTCGAGGCCCATCTGCCAAATGGCTTCTCTGCGTGTTGTTTTGATTCCGCATATGGACGAACACGTGTCGGCCCTGATGGTGATCGAATCAAGTCTTTTCTGATGCATTTTTGTGTGTGGGTGTCAACAGTGATACAATAGAGGCAGCAACGACTGCGTTACAGCACCTCTTATTGTCCATGAAGTGTCATCTGTGTGCAAGTTAACCAGCCTTTTTCAAACCCCAAAAAATTGAGCTTGTTCATTTTGAATTGTTAGTTGTCGTCCAAGCTTATTTCTAATTTTTCCTAGTGCATTACTTCACGGGAAAGAGTTTAAGCACGTTTCACAACTTTCGGGAAACAGTGATAATCCCGGTGGTACTTGGAAGTGAAGGATTTTATGCCGTGTTACTTGGTGTGAAACATTTGCGATACACTTGACGAGAGCGCTCCTGATCCTGTCTTGTTTTATTTAAAACATTTGTCATCGTAGTATATGAATAAAAATCTCGCGCTGCTGCCAAGGATTGAAACGTTTATGGGAGCAGATGGACTGTTTAAAAGCCCCATTAGAAAAAGTAAGTGCTGTAGCTTTGAATGATCTTTGAATCCAGTCATGACGGATGGCTTGAATGGCATAACGTGTTGCCACAGCCTTGTCCTCATATCTCAGATGGATGAAGTGTGACAATAGGCAAAGACGCGGCGTGTGTCTTGACTCATGTCGGAGAGATAATGAACCAGTCACTGACAGACGCACAGCCGTGAAAAAAAGAAAAGAAAAACGTCCTCCAAAAGCCAAACTATTTAGGGCCCTCACCACACGAGCCGCCTCTGGCAGACTTTTGGCCTAGTCCCGGGTCATGTGGTTTTTCCTCTCCTCTCATCGCTTCATTATTCAATTAAGGAGCAAAACACATGTTAATCCTGACTGAGACCGCACTGAGCATCCCCTAATGGGAGCGGAGCAGTAAAGATCATGCTCCGTCAGCAGCGATCAGTGTCCTAGCCTGGTTTCTATTTGGCTCTGGGGCGACGAGGCTGTAAATGCCCGCTGGTTTGGACATGGTTTGGATCGCTACAGAGGGCTTTAGGTTGATTCAACTGGTGATGAACTGAATGTGCTGAAAATAATATTTATACAGTAAGTTCAGCCAATTCATTCCACTGTAGACTAGGGATGTCACGGTTACCGGTGTAGCGGTAAACCCCGGTAAAAATGTTGACGATAATAATTACCGTCTTGTTTTTGAAAAAATACATTATCTCAGTGGATTACCGCGCCCACGGTTTAGGCAAAGTGAGCCTTATGAGCCGCCGTCTCATCTGCTGAAGTTGCCGCGCAGGCGCCTCTGTAGCTACAACAAAAACAAAACTTTCTCGAAGCTGGAATCATGTCCGAGACGACAGCGCAGGATCTAACAGCCTTCAGAGACCAAGCCTGAAGTCTGGGCACATTTTGGGTATTTTAAGAAAGCTGAAGGACGGTTGATAGAGACAGTTTTCCTGTTTGTGGAACCTGCAGGAAAAAGTGTCTCCAAATGCAGCAATACTTCGAACCTCTGACTCTCCTGCGTGACCGTCTCCCACAGCTCTATAGCAGTAAGCTAACGTTAGCATTTTAGCTGAAATGCTGATGTGGGACTTTGGGTTGAGGGATAATGTATCGAGTCGCCCCATAGTGCGGCTGCAGCGCCACCGCCAGCATAAGCCGTGTCCGGATACCTCCGCACATTAGCACAATGCGTTACGGGGCTCCTGGTGGCAGATTGCAATAGATTCACTCTCGCCGCAGTATTATGAATTTAATAATGATCACTGTCTGATGGCATTTTCCCAAATCTGCAAAGCGAAAGCTCACTGGAAGGAAACAAACTGAAAACAATATTCCTGATATAGACGGTTTATCTTGTTCAAAAATATTCTTCTTTGTTTCTGGCGCTATAAATGATACATGTAATACCCTCGAAGCATCAACAACACATCGTTATAGTTCCTTTACTTTGATGTGAAAAGTTGCACTTTTGAAAAGGCTTTGTCTGTATTTTTTATATATATAATAAGCACTGTTAAACTTTTTTGAAACTTTTTCAGTTTGTGTAGGACTATCAATGCTTTCTGAACATATTAACACACATTAAAGAAAATACCACGATAATACCGAAAACCGTGATAATTTTGGTCACAATAAACATGAGGTAAAATTTTCATACCGTGACAGCCCTACTGTAGACCGTTTAGACATGGCATTTTAATATTTCTCTAAATCTCCATTGACAATTAGCTAACTAAGGCCTAAGACTTCATATCAAAGTGTCCTTTCACTGATACTACGATGCACAGCATTGAACCTACACTCAAAGATAGTTTCATGTCTAAGTGGGAGACTGTTTTCCACCGCTCCTCGCTCATCTAACAAACAATTAGAGTTTCATTGTATTCCCAAAAGCCTGTTTTCCTCTGAGTCTGCCACTAATCCCAAAGCCACTGACCCCTGTAAAGACTAAAAGGGTCAAATAACTAAAAGTAAAATGGCACGAGTCAGGTGCGTGATCAATTTCCTCATCAGTCCCATCCATCATCCACCTGACTGTCGGTGACTTTCCACGTGATTGATCACCCACCGGCACATGCGGCCGCACCCGAGCAGCACCCTCTCTCCCCACGTGGAAGCGCACACATGTACACACTGGGGCATCACGGACCCGCACACCTCTTATCCGCAAGTTTTATTTCGGGCCTTTCCACAGTCTCCGCATTCCACTGGCCATATCTCACCCAAAGGCTCCAACTGCTTTTAATCAGCCGGGTCACGAGGCGCTCCGGATGGGCCTCTCTCTCTCTCTCTCTCTCTGTCTCCGCATTGGGTGGGACCAGCCCCGGACCTGTCAGAAACCAAGAAGGAGGGGCTCTTTCTCGGGCGCTCGTAATAGTCAACATATTTGTGCCCCCTTCTCCTCTCCATCCGCCCCTCTCCTCGTCTTGGATTGCGTCACCCTCCTCGGAGAGCCGTGCTGGACAGCCTTTGCGCTTAGAATTGGTATTTGTAACTCGTGCAGGGCTTTTTTTTACTAGCTAACATTTTCCGTCGTCACAGAAAAAAATGTTTTGAAAAGAGCACTGTGTACTTTCTGGAAGCGTTGCTGGACGTGCTTTAACAGCGCGAAGAAAAGTGTGGGTGTTTGGTGCGATTTAGCAGATTTAGAGGGTATTTGTTACAGCTTTGAGTTCACCAGGTACAACACGTCTTTTTGTTGGCTGATATGCAGAATATGAATATGGAGAATATTCTCACAGCGCTGTAGCAATATTACAAATGTTCATTCTTCATATCTCAAATTGGAACCATTTTCGCCATTGTTTATTTATTTCTGCTTCCAGTTTCGGTGCAGATTATCTTTTGAAGAAGTGTCATTTGGGCTCCGTTTTCTAACCACCAGTACTTTTCTTTTTCCAACGCTTCCACTTCAGCTTCTGCCAACAGGTGCAATACTTCACGTTTTCCCCATCGTGTCCAAACAATCACGCGCGCCCATGTAGTAACTTTATCCACGGAGTTGTTGAGATGCCACAATAGCTGGCCTTTGTCCACACATTATTACAGTGCCTTTGTGCTTTGATTGCTTTCGTGTCCACTCTTGCTTTGACAGTGTTTACGTGGGTTACCTGGATACTGAGCTGCTAATCTCCTCTCTCCCTGCTCCCCTCATCACTTCTGCCCCCCGCTTCTGCGCTCTCCTGTTACCAAACTAACATGGCATCACTCTCAGGCTGAACCCGGTGGGTTAATTCACGGTGGCTTTAGGTGAAGGTCACAACCGTTGCATTTCACCGCAGGAAATGGCTCTGTATTTGAGTTGACGTCCAACTTGCTCTTGATTTGCTCTCCGGCATAGAGGTGATGTATTCCATTAGGACTTGGGGATATTTCAGCAGTTCTCCACCTGGAAGACGCTTAGCAAGCAAAGAAATGCGACCACTTTCATTCATTTGGAGTCAGAGCTGGACTGGGCTTTGGGAGTTTTCCCAGTGGGCTGATGCACTTTTGGGCCAGTCAGATCAGATCAGATAGCAGTCACAATGCACACTTCCAGTTTGTTGGGCCAGAATGTGAAGATTTAGAGTTGGTTTAGAGCAGGCAGAAGGCAAACAGTAGATTTACAAGATAAGCATGTGTTTTGGACTGCATTGTTTTCATTGATGCTGTAAATGCGCTAACGATAGCAAATGAGATATGCGACATAACGGCAAGTTTTCACGGCTCATTAACATGACAAAAGTGGGCACAGTAAACGTAAATACATCACGTTAGTGAACCTACATGATGACAGAAAGGTAATGTTTACGTGTTGTTGCCTTGAGCCTGCGAGAAGCTATGCTATTGCTAACAAATGGAAAGTTATAGATCTGGCGTCAGGACGAAGAAAACTTTGCAACACTCACCACTCAGATGTAGCGACAATCCATCCATCCATTTTCTTCCACTTTTCCGTGGCCGGGTTGTGGGGGCAGCTGTTGGAGCTGCCCAAATCCCATTGCACCAGCCCCTTATGGCTCCTCCTGCAGGTGGTGGGTCCACGGGAGGACGGCCACATGGTTCTAACGAGGCCTGTTGGTCTTTCATAAAGGGGCTTCTGAACCGCTCTTTTTCTAGCCCGTCACTCAGGACCTGTTTGCCATGGGAGACCCTACCAGGGGCACGGAGCCCCGGACAACATAGTCCCCCCAGCTCATTCAGGTGCTCAAACCACTCCACCACGTTAAGGTGGCGGTTCCAGGAGGAGTGACAATCCATCAGAAAATGATTCTTGTCTTGACTCAAAATAATGTCCTTGGAGGCAGTTTAGTCCAGTTTGTTACAGCAGCAACTTGTGACTTCTGCATCTCTGTAAGGTCCAAGTGTCCGCTCCACTTTCTTTTGGAGACATTTTCTCGTGAATTTAGGCTGGAGTTTCTTTCTTTTTGGGAGTAGACAGACAGCCTACATTTTTCACTCACTGTTGTCGCGCTCAGGCCTTGATTCTACTACTGTCTGCAACTTGTAGTGAAAGCAGCGAGGAATTGACATCCGGCCTGATGACATCATTTGCAAAGCAGGGCTTGTCTGCTCAATTTTCATGTCATGGTTCGCGCATCATTATTATTTTTGTGTTTTTTTTGTTTGTGTACTCTCCAATACCGATACCTCAAAATAGTGCAATTGGCGTGAAATCCGATACCAGTATTGGAATCAACAACATTAGTCTAAAGCTGCAGCACATATGGGCACTTTGCCAGCCACAGCATTGTGTGTTTGTCCCCTGGCTCCAAAAATCCTTAAATGTTGTTTAGGTCAACAAAAATATTCTCCCAATAAAGCCCTGTAAAAAAAAAAAAAGGAATCAGAATGTCATTATTATCAGAACACTCTCTACTACTCTGTCTCCAGACTTAAAATGCAGTAAGAATACTCACAAAAGCCAGTGAGTCTTGTTGATTTAAGGAAATGTTGTGAGTGGGATTGCCCGAGGCAGGTTTGCTCAGTTTAGCAGCTGATCCTGGCGTCCTAAAGGGATTACAGGGCTCGGACATAGATGCTGTACACTGGGCAGGCTGTGGTGCTTTGTTTAAAGATCAGTGTTGTCAGACTGTACTCCACTGAGCACCTTGCACTGGCTACACTCAACGCCGCTTTTAACACAGACAAGCAGCTAAGCTAATGAGCTCTGAAGTAAGATCACAGCTACTTTCACTTCAGGGCTTCAAATAGGTCACTGTGGTCAGTGGTTTAGTCAATGAGTCTGAGTGAACTGCCACACTCAGTAACCTTTCAGCATTCTCTCAATCAAGTCAGTTTACCCGGCAAAGAAAACCAAATTTTTATGTGCCAGCCTTTTTTAAATTTCTATAAAGGTTAGGGTTAAAAAGGAGTTAGTTAGTGCTTTGTAGGAGACTGATTTCCACCTGGTCAGTGACAGTAAAGAGTTTATTAGCGTTTAGTGTCTTGTCTGGTTGCTGCTCACATGTGACCTATGAACTTTGGCCCTAACCTTGAAACTCAAATCCACTTTATGTGCCGGTGAAGGCAGCAAAGGATGTCAGTGTTTTCTCGTGTGTGGGTACCACGCATCAATCAGCTCTGCCCATCAATCTCCTGCCAGCAGATTAGGAAAAAAAAGATTAATCAGTTGCTCAGTCTGATCACTGCAGCCTGCACGCCCCCTCCCTCCTCCCAAACAAGTGATAGTTAGTGGAGTTTACCGGTAAAAGCCATCTGGTCCCCAAACGGCCTTTTTGTTCACACAAGCTCACGCATGTGCCTCATCTGAGCACAGTCACTCACAAAGCCTTTGTTTTGTACAGCTGCTGTTTGTTGAGGAATGGCATTGGAACAATTACAACGTGTTTTAAGTAACGATGGATTCAGTGAAAAAGAAATTGGATGACTGGTGATACAGGCCAGATACCTGTTGTTTTCAGTGAAAGAGAGACTGCATGATTTCCAAACTCATTCCTAACATCTTCATCAGGAGTAAGTTTATAAGCACATGTCACAACTTCTACTCCCTTATTTCTAACCAGCCTCAAGAACTTGGAAATGGGAGATTGCAAAACAGTAAGTAGCGAGGTGTTTTTCTTCGGGGCTTCTCATTCAGGCTCCAGATGAAGAGCAAACAGACAGAAGGGCAGACAAACTCACATTCATGACGAGCAGCGGTCGCCCGTGAGGCCTCGGGGTGCACAACCCCCTGGACAAACATTCCAGTGAGCTGCTCCGCATTTCAGACCGAGAGGTGCGGAGCTAAAGAGCCCTTTCTCCTGCGCATCTGGCCGGGCTCCCTATTACATAACGGTGTTTTGTAGGGCAGACACATGGAGGACCTACACAATGAAACTGCCCCTGGACAAGCAAAGACTATCGAAAGGAGTGTAATGAGCTGCTATAATGACAGCTATTACAAGCTGCTTAGGTAAACACTTTGGAGGAATGCTTTGATACAACACAGTCATTGTAACAGACTCTTTTGAAAGGCTGTGGTTGATTTTACATGTAACTCGTAGACACAGTTAATCTACTCAAATATCAATCTATACAGTAGTCACACCAACCCTCCCTTACATGGCATCCCCGTCTGACGTCGTAGTGTCCCTTCAACCCATCATCCGCAAGGACTTTGGCTTTATCGTCTTGACTCAATTTACAATCTTATCTCTCGACTCCTCACTCTCCTTCCCGTGCGAGGACACTTGCTAGTACTGTCCATTTTCTTTTCCTTTTTTTCCCCTCCAATCCCAGCTGCTTCATGTTCTTATCCCCAGCTTTGAACCAGAACATCCACCGGTATTAGCACTGTCTCGAGACCCTCTGTACTCCAAGTGAGATCTTCCAGCTGACTCAGACATGATGTAGGATAACTCCGATTATGGTTTAACCCGGCCACAAAATTACTTTGGCCGTAAATCTGAGCCGAATCCTCTTCTTGAAGATGGGGCCAAATGAACTCAAAAGTGCGGTATCCAAAAGCTGAGGACACGCCGGCTCGTTTCTGTTGGTTTGTAAAATTTTAAATCTTGTCACTCTTGTTGAATTTTCTTTGGCTCTTTGTTGCTCAGGTTGATACGATGATTTTCTGACCATTCAGTCCCTGTGCCTTTGGCTCTACAACCAAACATAACTTAACATAATTTTGAAGATGAACAAGATAAGAGAGACCATAATTGAAATCACGATTATTCAAACGATTATTTGTTGCCTTTAAAAAAAAACATCAAAAAAGTGACAAAAATCCAGCTAAAAAAGACAACAATCCAGCAAAAAAGTGACAAAAATCCATCAAAAAAAGTGACAAAAATCCAGCAAAAAAAGACAAAAATCCAGCAAAAAATGACAAAAATCCAGCAAAAAAGTGACAAAAATCCAGCAAAAAAGACAAAAATCCATCAAAAAAGTGACAAAAATCCAGCTAAAAAAGACAAAAATCCATCAAAAAAAGTGACAAAAATCCAGCTAAAAAAGACAAAAATCCAGCAAAAAAAGTGACAAAAATTAAAAATTTGAAGAAAAAAAAACATTAAAAAAAAAATAGAAAATAAAAATATTGAAAATTGAAAAAATAAAATATAATCGATTTTTTGCGATTATGCTAATTTTGTAATCGTTTACTGTTGTAATCGAAATCGTAATCGAATTTCGATTAATTGCACAGCCCTACAATATCTTGACTTGTAATGTTCTTACAAACTTCTATCAATCAATTGCCAATCAAACCACAATCTCAAATACTTATCAGTAAAAAAAAAAATACTCAAAATGGCCTTCATCTTAAAGCAAGACTCTTATTGTTAAAGTCGGGGATAAAGTTTGCGCGGGCCAAGGTGTTTTCCAAAGTCCCATCATTCCTTCAGACACTCCAGGCATCCACAGTGAGTCAGAGTCCATTTTTCTCTCAGCCTCCTCCTCTCACGTCTGGTTCTTCGCTCTTCACTCCTCTGGCCCCATCATAATGGCAGTGTAATTTACAGCTCTCGGTCAGCCCGGGGCATTGGATCTGTGTGAGCTCACAGCGAGGCGTGTCCCACCGCCCTGATCACCGCTGGCTCCTCTCGCCATAACCAGCACCAGATCTGCATTTTGCTTCATTCGCGCATGTTTGAATAATCAGGTTAACTTTGGTCGTTTCTTGTTCTTCTTCTGTTGGTCCACAGGTATATATTATGATTTATTAAACTCTATTTGAGTGAAAGGTAGTTGTTGCAATGACCACAAAAAGTGCAAAATATAAAAGTTCAGATCATGACACACACTGACAGCCCTCGCACGTGAGAGGAGAAAAATCTAAAGTCAGACGTCGGATCCAAATGAATCTTTAATCTTCCATTACTCAGGAAAGAGTATTTTTAGAATATGGCGCCATCTCTGCTGTCTCTCTGCTGAATCTTTCATGCAAGCTGTGAATATTTTACAATCTGTGAGGAATCGCGTAGTCAATGAAGACAGGCGCTTCTTTTGGAACGAACTGGACGCAGATTGAAAAGCAAATAGAGAATATTATGCAACTTTTTTTTTACCATATTCTTATGTTGTTTCCTCCGCTTTTAACCGAATCAGCATTTTCATCCGTACAGTTTTGCTAGCAATGCCACCGAATCACCTGACTTCGCTCTGTTTTTCCTCTCGGGTCTCGCTCTCATTCCAATCGCATGCTAATTATGCACCATGCGTCACTCTGGCATGTGTGCGGAATGACTGGACCCTCCACCCGCCGCCGGTACCTTCCCTCTAAATATACAACGTACAGCCATGCAGCCTCAGAAACCCAGCCAAGGGAATTCCAAGATCGCCTTACACCGGGGGCTCTTCATAAGTTTCAGGCTGGCTAACGGGACAGTCACAGATTATTAAAGGGGTTATTCACATGGTGGGGTTTGCCTTCTGGGTGGACTGCTGCATCCGTGACTACCTAGCGCCTCAAATAGAGTTTATGTTGGAACATGGGCAAGTTATATATATAGGATGTTTTTTTAATGAGTAGTGGAGTCCGTTTTAAAAAATAAGTGTAGTGTTGTAAGACTTACCTAGTACTTTTTTCCCCTTCATGTTTTTTTTTCCTAGTCTGGCCATACAGTTTGGATGTTATTTCAATGTGTGTTCACTGATTGAATTTGTTTGAGGCGAGACCAGCAGGCAAACACACTGTTGAGATTTTTGGCTGGTTTTCTCCCTGAACGTCTTAGTTTTAATGCCAGACAAATTCACTCTTATTTTATGACATTTAGTCAGTTCTCTCTCGTGTTAATTCCCCTGTCATGTGTTTAAAATATGTACAAAACTTGACAAAAATGTACTTCTACACAAACAAAAAAGGTGGACATTGAAAGCGCTTTCTTAAATGTTTCCGTCTGTTTAGCGAAATGTATCTGATTAATTTCACGTGACGTCTAGACAAAATCTAACCTCATTACGCCGTTGTATTTGTGCTTGGTTTTGCGAGACTTGGCTGAGCTTTGATGCACCTGAGCTGGACAGAAGCCCAGTTGTACCGACAGATCCAGCTCATGCTCTCTCTAACCCACTGGGAACGACCTCCCTCACAACGTTATCTCCACTGTCAGTCTGTAAAGCAGATCGCTGTCTCTGTTAGCACTCCTGCCTCGCTCGTCTTTGAAGTATAGTGCTAGGCTACACTTTCTCTTACATTTTGTTTGTGAAGAATATCGACAATTGAGGAAAAGATATTGCCAAACAGCGCTTCATCTGTAGCGATAAAGAAACAGTCGGTGCATAGTGTTTTGGTGCAGCTGCTACAAAGTGAATGTGGAGTTTGGTGAATATGTGATTGGCGGAGATGTTTGTTGGAAAGTGTCAAAGGGACCTCTGGAGACAATAGTTTAGATCAAGCAGTGCTCCTTCACTAATGCGCCAGCAGCCGCCCCCCCTCTCCTGCCTTTGTCCGCCCTGTTAGCTTTCGGGTGAGTGTCCAACCCACAGCCCTTTCTTACCCCAGCTTGGTTTTTGAAGGAAATCCCCCTTTTCCTCCCCTGGATGCTGGACTTGGTTGTGTTGTCCGTCCTTCTTAGTGCTACACAGATGGTCTCCAAAGCAAACCGAGGCCAGAGGAATAGCAGGGATACTCTGGCTCATAAATTTGTTGTGCACATGAGTCACTGTTGTGTTAGAACAACGTTTTGAAGGCTAAATGAAGCTAAATGCATCAGAAGTAACATTTTACGGTTCCACTGAAGCAAACAACTGTGCTGTGGAACGAAATCTTTTGTATAGCGAGCGCCTAATTTGATTTATTTACAAAAAAGCAAGAAGACAATGGATGATCATTTGAGAATGTTAGCGATAGTAGGCAGATGGCATCAGTATCACTTTTTTTTTTCTGTCAAGGAATTAGTGAATTTATGTGAGCAAAGAGTTCATGCAACGAGAATTGACATTTGTCTTGAAGAATGCATTGGTTTCTAAAAAGACTTGCTGTTTTCAATTATCACTTTTGTAATTGTTTGTGTATTTATTTGGATCTCCATGAGCTGTTGGCAGGGGCCAGCTCTTTATTTCCTAAGGCCTTTATAAAATGAAATGAAAAACTTTTATATTCCAGGGCTCGACATTAACAATTACATAACAAGTAAACTTTTTGTCCAGGCAAATGAAAAATACAGACAGCGGCAAAGCCACGTGTCCCGACATTCCTTAATCGTCTATTATTTTCTGCCAATACTCTTTCTGATAGTTTATGCCCCCGCAGAAGTCTGTTGTGTGTCGGTACTGCAGCATGTCATCTACTACGCGCACGAGTACAGGCTGGTCAGCGCCGCGTGCACGAGGCGGAGCGACTCGCGAGTGGAGGACGGGTCGGTGCAGAGGCAGAAAACAATGGCGATGTTTGTTCCTACCTGAGATCGCTCTGATTTCCTCGTTGTCAGAGTAGCTTGTTTGTTTGTAGCAGAGAGCTAACGTGAAGCTAACAGCTGAAGCTGCTGTCAGAGTTAGACCCGCCCACCGCCTCAGCCACAGCAGCTGGAGCAGCACCTGTATTTATTTAGGCCTGTCTGTTTTAGTCAATAAGCAGTTATATAACTAATGTTATGGTTGATTAAAATATGTTTTAATACATTCAGATCAGAAGTGTTAGCACCAAATTAATAAACACAGGCTCAGGACAAGTTAGAAAATATAAAAATGCACAGTGCACTGGGGACAGAAATTCTATCAGAAAATGGGCAGTGACATTGCAGACTTGCAAATGGAACAATGCTAACAAAAGATCCTGATGAATAACATTGGCATTCAATATGATAAAGTACATGAATATAAACATTTTAGAAAGTTAATTTAATCTTCATTCTAAATGAACACTATTTTACCCATCAAGTAGATTTTGTTGTCGGGCAATTAAAAAATACCTGCCAAGTACCTCAAAATGCTTAATGTCAAGCCCTGGTGTCCTAAAACAGTGAAAGGTACAGCTTCGATGCTCAATATAGTCAGTAGGTTGTTGTGAGCCGATATTACACATTTGTTTAGTGTCGATTTTAGCAAGTACCCAATCCATTGCACGAATTTGATACTATGATGGATATTTCAAAATAAGAGCTCACAATTTCCAGCTGTAGCTACTGGCTAATGCTACAGTAGGAACAAGAACAGCATAAAAACTAACTTTGATGCTAAAAGCTCTTATAATCACATCTCTTTGATGCCTTCATTTGGTTTTCAACTAGTACAATTACTTGGCAGAATTAAGCAATAAGTTTTTATCATGCGTTGCACTTTTTAAAGGCTTCACTGATGTTTTTTCTTACACATGTGGTATCAGACTCGTGCTCAGAGCCCAGAGACAAAGTATTGGTGTGAATCATCCCAGAATAAAACTGGCATTGGAAAAACCATTCCAGCGTAGTCATCATGTTCTGGTTTGTAATGTACAAGCCCACACCTTCCTGTCTCCTGTAAGTGCATCTGCTGAAGATTTGACCATTATATATTGCATTAGGGGCTATCCAACACCGCACCTAATGCTTCCCAATGCACTTATCGGCGTCTAACGTGAGATCGGCCTGCCCTAGTGCTTGGAGAGCCCAGGTTGTGGACTGTGGGTTCCATACCGCCCCGGACCCCCTGGGGCCGCTGTGAAAAAGGGCTTTATGGGTGTGCATCGGCGTGGGCACACAGTGTGAGCAGTCGGCTCCCTGGCCCTCATTAGCCAGGCCTTTGTTACAGTAAGCCATACCTCCTGAAGCCCAGATGCAGCCTTGTAGATTAGATCCTCACACACCCACCAGGGCTACTCAAAAGGCAGCCCTGAATCCAATCTAATCCCTCCAGCCTTCTCTTTTCTTTCGCCACACACAGATACAAGTATGTCGCGCACGGAGAGCACCGGGCGACTTTGGAATAACTTGTCCCTTGTGTTTGTAATCCCTGTCCAGAGATCCCGCCAGCAAGGCCTTTTCTTTCATTGTCACACAATTCAGCCGCACCACAGATAATCATCGAATAAACTCAGGAATCTATATTTTGAGGAGATTAAAATGTGTCGTGGAACAGGCTGTTTTCAATTGTGCTGCATTCTCCACAAATGTAAACATCGAAAGCGTACGTCGCAACTTTGACTACAACTCTTAGATGGTTCTTTGTGGAGTTTGCAAATTTACGTTTAAAGAGCTATATTGTTGCATTTGGTCAAATACTTTGCATGTTTTCAGTGAATGTGGAAATGTTTGTGGGTTAGGGGTGTGTCATTTAAGGGTAACAAGGCATAATCTACTTTTTGGAGGATTTGCCTAATTATGCATGTTATGAGTCTTAGTTGTTTTCATTGACAGTGGTGACGAACTAATAGCTTAACCTCTTACCACCCGCCTAAACCAAATGCATTCTGTCCTCTTTGGCTATTGTGTAGGCCTGTGTAACACCTCATTTGAAAGCTAAGACCCACAAAACTGTTTTGTTTTTTCCTCGCATTGTTGCTGTGTTGTGTCACCTTTTGTATGTTTTTTTTTGTGACATTTTGTTGAGTTTTTGTCACTTTTTGGTTGAATTTTTGTCACTCTTTGGTTGAGTTTTTGTCACTCTTTGGTTGAGTTTTTGTCACTCTTTGGTTGAGTTTTTGTCACTCTTTGGTTGAGTTTTTGTCACATTTTTGTCACATTTTTGTTGAATTTTTGTCACTCTTTGGTTGAATTTTTGTCACTGTTTGGTTGAGTTTTTGTCACATTTTTGTCACATCTTTGTTGATTTTTTGTCACTCTTTGGTTGAGTTTTTGTCACATTTTTGTTGCGTTTACATCCTTGTTTTCTTCTCTGTGGCTATTTTGGTGCTTTTTCCCCAAGAAGCTTTTTGATTAGGGTAAAGCCAAACTGGAGAAAATGGGATCCGTTCAGGTGGGAGTCAAGAGGTTAATAATAACTGTTTGCAGATATGTTTTTTAGACGTGGTTCCTGCTTCTTTTCTAACCTGCTTTGTTATTGCAATGTTTTTTTTATTTGTATCTTGAAATCATCTTTTGACCCCATTTCAGGGCCTCGTGAACCCCTGTTTTAAGCGACCTTGGTTGCTAGTGTAAGCTCTGTTTCAAAATGTTATTTTAGTTAATGTAGAAATGACTTAACTGTGTGACTCACCTAGAAACTCTCTAAACTCTATTTGCAAAATCAAACTTCACAAAGGAACTTGATACAGTATTTACCAGTAGCTGTTTAGGAAAGTATCCAAACTGTTTAGGACCCAAATCTGATGAATTGCCAAACTTTCCTGCACACGACCGCACATGTGTCATGTTAGGCCTTTTTTTTTTTTCTTCTCAAAATCCAAACTCTGCAAAGTATAAGAGAAAACGGCTTGTCTATTTCACCATCTTGTCTCGCTTCCACCGCAAGCTCCAGCCTGCGTGTTGTCCTTGGCTCTGCCTGTCATGTTGCGTTCAGCCACAAGACCATTTGTAAAATAATCAGCGAGGGGACTCCAGGACCAGACCTCGCCGCCGGATCCAAACCCGAGCGGTGATGTTGTGGACGGGAAGACGACAACAAGGGCGGTTAGCAACACGGACCTCCGGCGTTTCAAACACACCGGCGGACAATTAAGAGCGCCGCCCTCCGCACCGGCCAGTAGAATTTCACACACCCTCGCTTTTACTCTCGAGTTAGCTTTGTCAAGTACGCCGCGCCGTTGTTTTTGTTTGTTGTTGCAGTCGTTGTAGTGGACAGCAGCACATACTGTTTGCACCATTAGGAATTCTCGTAAAACCTCTTCAAAGTCCCGTGGCTTTTTACTGACTTTGGACACGGCAATAAAGGCTGTTAGCTCGTTGCTGGAATTTTACAGTTTAATGGCGCTATTTGCATTTTGGAGAACGCTGTGGTAATGTTGGAATGTGTTGGAGATGCTCATGGCCAAAAACTTGCCTTGGTCTGACAACACTGCACAGCCTCTTTCAAGCCACATTGTCCACCATTTCACACACAACAAGTTTGGTCAAAAACAAGGATTGATGTTGATTTTATGGATGTTTCTAGTCATTAAAATAACTCTGTCAGTGGATTGCCGAATGCTATATTTTATTGACCCTCAAACATAGCATTTGAAAGAACCGGATGCCTAGTGTAGAAAAACGTTTGAGCAAAGTTCATTTATCAATCAATTCAAGTTTTATTTCTAAAGCGCTTTACAACAACCAAAGTCGACCAAAGTGCTGTACTCAATAAAATATACAATTTTAAAGGAATAAAATTTCAGTTGCCACAGAACTATGTGTGAAATGCTCTTTTAACCTCTTAACTCCCACCTGAACGGATCACATTTTCTCCAGTTTGGCGTTACCCTAATCAAAAAGCTTCTTGGGAAAAAAGCACCAAACAGCCACAAAGAAATGAGAAGAAAACATGGATGTAAACGCAACAAAAAATGACAAAAACTGAACAAAAATGTGACAAAAACTGAACAAAAATTCAACAAAAAATGGTGACAAAAATGTGACAAAAACTCAACCAAGAAGTGACAAAAATTCAACAAAGATGTGACAAAAATTCAACAAAAATGTGACAAAAAGTCAACCAAGTGACCAAAAAAAAAAAAAATGTGAGAAAAACTCAACCAAAAAATGACAAAAATTTGAAAACAAAAAACACAGCAACAATGCAAGGAAAAAGATCAGTTTTGCGGGTCTTAGCTTTCAAAGGAGGTGTTACACAGGTTACATAGCCAAAGAGGACAGCATGCATTCGGTTTAGGCGGATGGTAAGACGTTAAACAGGTGAGTCTTTAGTTTGCTTTGAACAGGGGCAGGTCTGAAACAGCACGTAACTCAAGCGGCAACGTGTTCCAGAGTTTTGGACCTGCCACAGCAAAAGCACGATCACCCCACTGTTTGTAACGTGACCTGGCTGTGACATGGCTGCTTTCTTCACCATGCCTCTTCTTCATGTCTTTCAGAGTAAAACTTTACCTATACTGCTTGTTATACACTTTAGCCGAGGACACACAATACTTGACTCTGTATAGTGCACATCAAGCCCGAGCAGACAGTGGTCTTTCCTTTTGTGCTGGCTTTAAAGAGGGGCTATTATACTTTTTTCAATCACATAGCACCATTTCTGTAAATGCAGTAAATTAAAATAACTGCCTTGTATAAAATTGCTCTCTCAAAATGGCTGTAGTGAATGTCTTGAAATAGGCCTCTGTCTCTTTAAGAACCTCTGACTCTTTCCGACACGCCCCCTCCACACGCTGTCTGTGGCATCAGTGTGGAGGGGGTTCTGCTGAGGAGCAGTGGTTGGTTACTCGGCTGGTGACGAAAGCTCGGAGGCGTCTCCAGGAGGTGGGGGCGTTCCTAGGAGGACTCAGGCAAACCTATCCCTAAAATGGCCGCCATCAGAGTTTTTACAGATTACTCAAAAATACGTGAATGTGCCAAGGCAACACTTCAGGCATGTTTTAAATGAGGGAATGACATAAGAACATGATGTAAAGCTTGAAAAAGTCAATTTTGCATAATACCCCCCCTTTAAATCCATGCCGCTCCGTCCAACCCAATCCGAGAGAGCAAATGCATCGACTATTTTTTTAAAACGAGCTGCATATTTTGTCCTCTGTGACATTTCAGCGTTCTCCAAATCCCCGTCTCTATGATATCACATGAGAAAACCCCAGTCTGGAGGCCAACATTGTTGTGGTCTGCTTCATCCCTATGACAACGGCATAATATTTCTCGACGGCTCGTCTCGCTTTTGTGTCCGCATGGCACGGAGCGGACTTCCTTACCAGCTGGAATTCCGACGTTTTCCTGCCGCGGGATCATCTTTTCTTATCACATGTTTCCTATTTGCAGGAATTTGAAGACGTATATGATGTGGTTTGAGTCCTGAGATGCATTAGTGTAGGTCCGGCGTATTGTTTGGCTGGAAATGGTACCTCCAGCGTTTACGCAGGCCCGTCATCTTTCGCGAAAGTGGAAACAACACATCTGACATTGTTCCAAATTCACTTCATATTTTTCAGCAGACAGAATGGTTCTCATTTACTGTAAAACTATTCCGAGGAGACCCGATCCATGTTTTGGCTCGCTCAAGTCAAGTGGTTCAACTGTGCAGGGCTGTTTTAGGCTACTTCTATTTCTGCCGCTCTTTTCCGCACCAAATACCACATGCTATATCGAGCCGAGTGAATGTGGTAACAAGATGCCCAAAAGCCAGTGCGGAGAGGGAACATTCCAATGTTTTCACTGTCGCTGCCGTCTCGCATGGCAAATATTCCGCACAATCAAAATAGACTGGTATTTACAATTGGCCTGTTTAGCACACTCCGACAACCATAGCCAAAAAAATGCAGCCTCTGTTGACTGACAAGCATCAGCTCTATTACTTATTTTGGTACTGTAGGTCCTCAGAGAATGCTTTGACAACATTTCTTGCACTTATTAATCAGAAATTCTGCAACAGCATAAACATTTGAGTTTTACGATCATCAAACCGAACTTTTTTTTAATCTCATTCTAAAATTGTAATAGAAAACAGGGAAATGTTATTCAGCCCTATTATCTGAACATTTGAATTTGTTTTACAGTCAAATGTGTAGTGGTTAAGGCTGTTGCAAATACCGTATGTCTTGAAAATTGCACCAACTAATATGGTGATATATTGTGCATCCCTCGCCTGGACTCATTCTCTGTTCAGCAAAGGGAGAGTTTAGCGCAATTATAAAAACGCAATGTTGTAATGAAGACAGTTCAAGCACTGAAAGAACAAGAACAACAGTAGAGGCACCTGGATTTCATAAATGCAGATGTAAACATAACCCAATGTTTTCAAACGGGAACAACATAACATGATTGTGTAAAATTTCCCCCTTTAAATGTGATGAGCTCACTAAAATTCTATATAAGGAAGTGAACTGTTACTTAACCTCTTAACTCCCACCTGAACATGTTTTCTCCTGTTCTCCAAATTCTCCAAATCTAAAAGCTTCTTTAAAAAAGTGACAAAAATCCAGCAAAAAATGGCAAAAATCCAGGAAAAAAATGGCAAAAATCCAGCAAAAAAGAGACAAAAATCCAGCAAAAAAAAATGACAAAAATCCAGCAAAAAATGGCAAAAATCCAGCAAAAAAATGGCAAAAATCTATCCAAAAAAAAAACAGCAAAAAAAGTGAGAAAAATCCAGCAAAAAAGTGGCAAAAATCCAGCAAAAAAGTGACAAAAATCCAGCAAAAAAGTGACAAAAATCCAGCAAAAAAGTGGCAAAAATCCAGCAAAAAAGTGACAAAAATACAGCAAAAAAGAGACAAAAATCCAGAAAAAAAGACATAAATACAGCAAAAAAAAAAAAAGACAAAAATACAGCAAAAAGTGACCAAAATCCAGAAAAAAATTTGACAAAAAAGTAACAAAAGTGCCATAAAAAAGTGACAAAAACACATAAGGGAAATAAGAAGTGACGAGGAGGAGTGAATGCATTTGGTTTTGGCGGGCGGTAAGAGGTTAAAGGCACACTGCATATCACACAGTTCTCAGTACAGTTACAGCACGGTCTTAGGAGAGGCAAAGATATTTTTTTTATGATAAAAATATGTAATAAAGTAAATTCTTGCATTTGATTCTATTTATTAGGTGAAGTGTTACACAGTGTGGCTTTAAAGTTGGCTGGGAATTGAAGAAAAAGTAGCGCGCTCTTCTTTTCCGCTTTGTGCAGACCGATGTAAATCCAACTACATAAACTATGCCTTCTTTGTCATTTATATGTATCTCCCACCCATCACTTATAAGCTGCTATAACTTATTGTACATGCTATTTGGGTCGCTCCTGCATAGTGTGTCAGTCTGTATGGCTGCCAGATGAGCACAGGCATGTGTAGGCGGGCGGACTGGCTGTACATTTTTGTGCCTTATAGATTTCACTGGAACCTTATGCTTCCTTATCTATAGTTAGCCCCACTTGACTTTCCGAATTCCATATTGGTCAACTCTTGCACTTGTTTTTTGTGTTGTGATTTTATTAACCAGCATGAGGGCTAGTCAGATTGAATGGAAATTGACATGAAATCGCAATCCTGGAGTAAACGGTTGCTAAGCAGAACGTCCACCTTGCTGCTCAGGGAAGAAAGTCCCGCATTTAAGCCAAGCTAACACTGTTTAATTATCAAACTACAAGCATTTTTCAGGAATCAAGGAGAGTATTTAAAGAAACTGAATCGGCAAGAAGAACTGTGAATGATTTTGACTAGAGCCCTGCTAAATCGCCCAGCTCTAACCTGCACGTGAGACTGTTATTGTTCACGTCTTGCTCGGTGCTTGGAAGTTGGAAAAGGGCTGAGAAGTGAGAGACTGGAGTGTGTGCGCTCCATGAGCCTGGAGTTTGTGTGCCGAGTGGGTGGGTGGGTGCGTCACAGAGCCCCAGAGCTCTCGGCAGAGCACTCAGCCGCTGTTGCCCTCCTCTCGGCTCGCTGGAAACATCATGTGTCTTTGGGAGGCTCAAAGGAACACTGTTAGTCAGAGCTGGGGAGGCGAAAGCAACGGGAAAGAGCTAAAATAAGACCGCGGCATTTCTTGTAAGCTGGAAAAAGGGAACAGAACGGGATTACGGACTCCGCTGTCAAAAAGTTGGATGCGACGGTAACTGGATAATTTCTTTGGAGGTGAGGAAACGGGAGGGGATGTTCAAGATTGACGATGGTATATTACACGATTATACCAGAATGAACAAGATCTTGCCAAAAACTTCGAAGAGATGACCCATGAGAAGTAGACGGTTTGCTGTTTTGAGGATGAGATTTGAAATGAATCAGTTGTCAGGCGAATTGAATTTGTGCGACGGCCTAACAATGCTGGACCTTGCTCAACACTTGACCGCCACAGAGGAACTAGCTGGATATTTGAAGTAAAAAACTTTCCGCTCGTTGCGTGTTTGGATATGCCATGCTGGCCCAGAGGAATGGGCCAGTACCTCTCAAAGAGCCCCCTCCTGACATGCTGGACGTGGAGGTGACCGCTGAAGGCTGCTGCTCGCTCTCCCCTTCCCCGTCGCCAGGAGGCTGTCCCTGGGCTCGCCTGGCAGGAGCAGACGGCTGCCTGTCGGAGCCCTACTGTCTGTGGTTCCAGCTGCTGGCGAAAGCGTACTGGGGAGAGGTGGAGATAGGGCTCAGTGGCCCCAATCACACAGTGTCCTGGGCTCGACTCAGGGAGGCATCCATAAAGAACTGTGTCCGATCCAGGGTAAGGATGATAACAATTCAACCTTCTGGTGCACATTAGTTACATGTTCAGAAGCCAGAAACATTTGGTATATAAAGTTTTTTATTTTTGCATAGGACTTTGTGAAGCTCTGATTGCTCAAGTCCACTGTACGCTATGGGTTTGTGCAGCACAGCCTGGTTCAGTAACGCCTAACTAATCTCACATATCCAGTGTACTGCAGCAAGAGTGGCTTTTGCTGCATAAACAATGACGTCACACAAGTGCACCACAAGTTCAATTGGAGAGAAATTACACATGATAGGGCCACTTTTGCGTAATGGCAGTGCGTTTATTTCAAATGATAAGGTAAGTCCTCTTATGTGCAGCCAAAGTACACAGTTGTGTGCTACTTTTGGTTTAGTTTGTTTACTCTGTCAGTGGTGAACAAGACATTTTCCATTGTTTTTATATTTGTGGGTAGAAGGTTGGTTCCTGTCTCCTTAAATAGAGACTGGTTTGCATTCTAGCATATTGTAAAACATTGAAACACAAAAGAAGTGTGCGTGTTGTGCAGGCCTATGATGGATTGTACTGGGACCAAGATTGAAGGTCTTTGACAAATAACCTTCTTAGACTCTCAGTGTGGACTATGCTTTGCACTATTTGCTCAGGCTCTCTCTGTTCATGTCAGTGGCGTATAGACTTACCCGGTACATGGCACAGCAAGTGATGGAGGAAAAGGTTACGTCTGGTGCTTTGGGGGGATTTCAGTGCGGGCCTTTGTCTTTTCCAGTTTGGAGGTATAGTCCGATTTCACCGACCAATATCTGCTGTAACAGGGCACTGTCTGTGTGGAGTGGTTTTAGGTTTCATTCATTGTTGATGGTGGCTCGTATGTCTTACGTTGCCATACCCCGTATATGAACGACGACTATGTTGACTCTTTCCCAATATTGTGAATAGGTGCCACTAATGGCGTATTTAAGTCCATGAAGTCTGTTGGATAGAAAAGCCAAGATCATGCAAATTTTGCCAAAATGGCCAAGTCTCTACACCCACTGAGGAATAGGAATTTAAATTGACATGCAAATGTGCATCCTGTCAGCGACATCATTAGGCAAATTTCGGCTTGTTTTGATACGCAGACCTCATACATATGCACCCCCAAATGTCCTCTAGTCCCGATCAATGAGACATCAATTCCGGTTTAAATAGTTGTTCAACCCCTCCTGGAACCGCCACCTTAACGTGATGGAGGGGTTTGAGCACCTGAATGATCCTGGGAGTTCTGTTGTCGGGCTTCGTGCCCCTGATAGGGTCTCCCATGGCAAACAGGTCCTAGGTGACGGGTCAGACAAAGAGCTGTTCAGAAGCCCCTTATGAGAGACCAACAGGCCCATTTAATCATGAAGCCGTCCTTCTGTGGACCCACCACCTGCAGTAGGAGCCATAAGGGGCTGGTGCAATGTGATTTGGGCAACTCCAACAGCTGCCCCCATGACCTGGCAACAGAAAAGTGGAAGAAAATGGATGGAGGGATGGAGGGATGGATGGATGGATAGTTGTTCAACATTTAAGACGTTTATCATCACAGATGTTCTAATAAACATCGTATATTATTGCAATTACTCCACTAAAGCTGCATTGTCAAAAAAGCCCAATCTATTGTTGTGGTGTGATTTGAAACCCAGAAACTAAAAGCTTCCTTCCCTTCTTGAATGGGAGCTGTAAGAGTAGCATGCACATTGCACACTGTCCACATGTGCGGCGTATGTCAGCCAGCCTCATGTGTGCCAGAAGGCTTAGCGATTGCATAATCTGACATTAAAATTTTAAGCGTGAAATGAAAACAAACAGGCGGTGCGGCGGAGTTCTCTCTGGTGCACTGCTCTGTGGACTGTGGCTGTCGTCCAGAGTCCTCCGCTCTTAGTGTTGCCGATGATTTCACCAGTCAAACCAGCGCGTCCACACCCATCCAGGCTCCCAGGAGGACCGTACATCTGCCGCTCCCAGGCAGCCCCGGCAGAGGTGCAGATAGAGGAGCAGAGGGGAGAGGGGCAGTGTTTGGCTTGAAGGGGAGACTGCGGAGAGAGTCCTTGGAAGCCTCTCGTCGCCTGCAGTCTCAGAACCGCAAACGCACTCCCTGTGGCGCTGCACTTCACCTTCGTCATTACAGACCTGATGGATGTCACACCAGTCTCCCTGCTCAGACAGCTCACGACACTGCTAGGACTTCCACTAACACCGTTTAGAGTCGATCTAACTGAAAGTAATGATGTTAAATAAGATAAACAGCCTAATATTATTCTCAACATCTATATATTACATTGTTGTTTGTAACTCCACAACATTTCAGCTCATGATTACACTAAGTCTAACACTATATACCACTGATTCATTGTTTCTGTATTGCATAACAGGACTCGCGCTGGTATCTTTGTCACATTCCCGAAAGTACAACCTTGACCGCAAAATGACACTTTGCAGCGGCGTAGGAGCAGTCCAACATGTGAAGAATCCGCAGCTGGGGAATTCTGCTGTTTTCAGAAGCCTGTTGATTATGAAGATTCCTGTTTAACCCCCGAGGCTGTTTTTTCTTCTTCTGAGCAAACACTCTGGCCTTTGTTTTAACCAAACTGTTTAGCTTCACGTAATTGTCTGGGGTAAAGCGGCAGTCTCATGAGGAGAACGTTTCAGAACATGGAGAGTTGTCTGGAGAAGGGTTGTGGCATGTTGCTAAGACTGGAAATGGAGAAAAATGGAGAGCAGAATGGTTTTATACATGGCTGGTGAAGTGACACTAAAGCATAAAGTCTACCCTTTAAGTTTAGGAAGCATTTGTCATGAAACGCCGTCTGTATGTGGTACGTGTTTCTCACATGGTCTTTCTCACGTTGTCGTCTTCAGGCCAAACAGAAGGATGGCCGCGAGCAGAGCGAGGGGTCATTGCTGGGCTCCCCTGTTCCAGACGAGGAGCCCTTCTCCTGGCCCGGGCCCAAGACGCTGCACCTGCGCCGCACATCCCAGGGCTTCGGCTTCACCCTCAGGCACTTCATCGTCTACCCCCCTGAGTCTGCGGTGCACAACTCTCTCAAGGTGAGCCACAGAGGGCCGGGGTGGACCACAAAGTTTGCATATTAATGGGAAAAACAGGTTTAGTTTTGTGCTTTTCAGACACCCAGTAATCAATCTCTAATGTATGCTGCAAAAATCTAATATAATCGAGACATTTATAAAAGGACATTATAATATAATCCCAACTCATACTTCTGACTCTGCGATGTCCCTTGAAGTAGCATGTAATACACAGAAGACATGAAGTATGCAGAAGTACAATAAGTGTCCAGGCTTGCCAATGATTTCCATGGGAAACATATAGCATTACGTAATAGACTGCAATACAAATCTTAATATACTGTACATTACAAAGCAAGACAGATAGCAGGAATAACACGCTCCTGTTTTGAAAGAAAACTCGCCCTCAATGTAAAGTAATATGATTTATGCTGCTCACGTAATGTGCCTTTATTTATGCTTCACACAAGATGAAATAGTTTCAACGGACTGATTGTTTGACAAAGGGTGACAGCACATATAACAATGTTTACAAAGCGTTTTGCTAGGAATGCATTCAGTAAGGATTTAATAAATCTATGAGGGAAAAAATCCCAATTTGCAAAGCAAGTGTGTTTGGTCAAACATATGATGCCATTAATTAGCGATTAATCCATGACTAATTTGTTAATTATATTGTGATTAATCATGAGATAAAGCGTTTACTTACAAATACTGATTTTAAATTCACCCGCTCCCCTTTTATTGTTTGTAAATGACAAACTGAGGAACGATGGACTATGGTCTTCTAATAACACTACAATGAATTATTGGAGAGAGAAATAAGGGTCTTCAGATTCCCATAGAAGCCTCTGATGGGAAAATGCTTTCTGAACTATCTCTTCAGTAACAAGGATGTCTGGGTGTCCTTACCGGTTTGCCACAGTGTCTCTTTCAACATGCACGGCCCGGGCCAAAGACCATAAACACATGGCTCTAGACTAACTTTGCAGGAAATCCGTCTGTGCATGCTTAGGAGGCAGTCCAAATAGACTTCACAGAAAAGTCAACCCAACTTATCCTGAATTATCACTAAAACAAACCAATAGGAGGCCCGCCGTGATAAGCTTTGGGATATCTGACACGAGAAAAAAAAAGACCTGTCCTTTCTATCCTTGGGAGTCTGTGCCAGCGGCGCTACTACAATGGCTGGCACTATTCCCAGAGCGTAAATCGAGACTGTATGAAGTTTACAAGTGTTGTTTGTTCACCTATAACTGAGGAGGTCCCAGCTAGATGCCTCACATAGGGATGTTCCATCGTGATGAATGCCACACCCCCTCCTGTCAGAAAGACGCGCTGATCTTCTGTAGGCCGAGTAAACCTAAAAACTTTGCAGGAATTGCAATGTAAATTAAAGTCAGAATATAACATGTACAATAGATTCCCCTCTGTGGCCAGGACTCCCCTGAAAAAGAGATTCTTAATCTCAGTGGGACTTTTCTGGTTCAATAAAGGCCATTCTTTCTTAAACATTACATTATGATATTGATATTGAGGAGCTGATGACGCTCTGAATAAATCGTCCTCCTCTGAGACTTAATGCCCGCTGGTTGCACTGCTTTAAGACCGTGACGCTAGTGGCCGACATTACTGCAGTACCAACATACAGTATGTGGGCCAAACAAGCTAGTCTTCCATTAGGTAGCATAGACACATTCTAAACAACTGTAAAGCCTGGTACCTCATTTTTTTTTAAACTTTCTACAGCTAGATATCGCTCCTGTGAAAACGCTGGGTTAGTTACAATTAAAGGGACCAGGCGGGTTTTTGTAAGAAACATTAGAGCTATTGGCGCGGGCGTGGCTATGACCGACCTGCACGCCCCGCGAGGGCCGAATCTACAGTGAAGATCCCGCCCTTATGCCCTTCTTAGGAACATGCTCCGTCACAGCAGGGTAGGAGGAGACTGTAAATCTGCCATGATTTGGACGATCATCGATATTATCGATATCATCGATATCATCGTCTATCACGATGATTCACAGTAAACATCGTCAACTGCCAATTAAGGGAACATCGCCCAACCCCAGCTCCACATACTGTATGTAATACCATGTCTTTCAGTTAAAAAATTCAGCATCACAATACGATATAGGCACCCAGAGGAATATCGCCTATAGACCAAAATGTAGCCAATATGACTGATATTAACTTGCTTTTGCGAATATCTCTGGAGAAAATGTGATAGAAACGTGTGGCATCAGAAAGAGGAGAGGCAGAGCTTTCAAATGAGTCCTCCCTGAGTCCCCAATGTCACTGTGTGAAATCGCATTGAACAGTTGTGGTCAAGTACTGCTGTTTCATAATCGCCCATGCATTCCAGACTATACTATCTTGTTATTACTTACTTATTCTTAACTTAAGTGTCATCAGTGTACCATCTGTAGCAAAAAGGTTGTACATAGAAGGTCAGGTTTCTTATACTAGTGGTAATAATGGCAAAAAAGGGCAACGAACGCCTGGATTTATTTTGGAGTTATTTTTTATTGTAGCTCCTCAAGCTACACGTAAACAACCTGTGTAATCTCTCCAAGAGCTACTGGCAGTGTTCATGTTTACTGGTCCACTTTGTTATGTGAAAGAGGTGTGAAACCGAGGCGTGAAAGGGCGCATTTTTGTGCATATTTAAGCAAATATGCTAACAATTGAAAACAATATTATAAGAAGTGCAATACCTTGGCCCTTCTTGAATTCTGCTACTCAGAGAACAATGTTTTTAAATGCACCTCCAAAATGATCAGTTTGTATATCGGCCCATAAATCGGCTATCGGCCTTTCTGAGCCCCTTTATATCGGACCCTAAAATGTCCATATCGGTCGGGCCCTAACTGTCAGAATAGATTTTTAGATCTGATCTCAATACATGTTTATTCCAACATCTACACAACATAAACACGTTGTTGCTAGGCAGAGTTAATCTATTCTACATGTGTTAAACGACCCGCGGTTTTCTTATCACAAATGCTGATTCTGGAAAATATTAAAAATGTACTTTTCTGTCGAGCGGCTGACTTTTGACCCTTGGCAGCTCCCTTTTTACATAACAAAGACCATAAGGGGCGAAAGAAGAAAAATCATCACTCTCTTACATTTATCAAATTGCACTGTACTTGACTGATCGCCGTCGGGGGATATCGGGGTTAATGCAGAGGGTCAGACGCACTTTGGGGGAGAGGGTTCATAAAAGAATACACGCAAAACATATGTGTCACTGAAGGAGCGAGATGAAAGTGCGCATTCGGAGGGAAATGAGGGTTTTACGTGCTGAGGAAATGGAAACAAAGCACCAACACGTCTGTGAAGTGGTTTCTTCTGGAAAGTGTCGCAGATGAGTTTAGGCTGGATTTTTTTGATGTCGGGGTTTATAGACGACGGCATCATGTTTAGAGACGCAACATGCTAACTTTTCACCAGCACATGCAGTAGCTACTTACAGTCAAGTGTCTCAGGAGTACATAAGAGAGTTGTTTTGGTTATTTATTTATTTATTTGTATGAGTACATTTGGACACTGTATCGTTGGCTCTTCACATTATATAACTTAAAATAAAGTACGGAAAACAGGTAAAAGTAGCAGCAAACAAAGGCACCTGAAGAAGAACTCAATCTGCTGTTTTGTGATCGTCATAACTTGAATCAGTGCTTCTTAGTTTAATAGAGCTTCATTAAAAGGTTTTATTTACAATCTGAGCCTATTTCTAATTCATCTTTTCTCTTTCGTCTTCCAGGATGAAGACAATGGCAGCCGAGGTGAGTTTTGAAATGAATGTTATTATTCTTAAATTTCCACTTCCATCACCTCATAGAGCTGGGACCCAGGTGCTGTTATGAAAACGCCAATCCACTTATTCTAAAGCTATTAATGTGTCTACTTTCCAATCAGTGCGCCCAATGCCGCGGTAATTAAGACTGACAGGCAATTACCGTAATGCACTTGGTTTGGAAATCAATTTGATGCGTGCTTTGCTCCGCGACCTGAATGTGTCGTTGCGGGCTCCGAGTGGGGGCTCGTTTGGCCGGGGCTTGTTTTGTCTGGACGTGGCGTGGGGTGAAACAGCTGAATTTGTTGCTTTGTTTTGCATCTTTGGACTCCTCTGGTGGCTGCTCTGTCGGCTTGGCAGGGCCGCAGCATTCCTGGGAGCATCCGGCCCGTCGCCCTGTGGCCCCGCTGTGTTCCGCACACGTCGGCAACACAGCGGGAATGCGCTTCAAGGGACACTCAGATTGTTGGGCTGAAAAATAAATGCAGACGCTTGATCATCAAATTGGATAAAGATTGTTGTGTTACTCTTTGAATTTCAGCCCAAAACAGCGCTTTGAATTGAAGGACTTGATGAATTGAACTTTGAGCAATGTCCGGGGATAAATTGTATAGATTTTTTTGTTTTTTGTTTGAATGCTCACACCTGGACCCTCATCTCAGATATGCTGGAATGCTCTTACTAATACTATTTTTGTCTTCCAAATCAATTTAGGAGAAATTGCAATAATGCTGACCGCGTGGCCTCACCAGGTATGATTCAGAGAATTGCTATGGCCTGAGTTGACATTCAAAATGAAGATTTAAGGGAGGGAGCGTCATGCGATGATTTTCTTGCAGCTTTCAACGGGAAATTGAGAGATTCCTGTAAGTGTCCCTCATCATTGAGCTTGGCCTGAAAAAGTGGCACATTCCTTAGTGCACTCCCCCTTCACAAAGCGCCTCATCGACCGGCTTCATTCAACACATGGGCCCTTAGACAAGCAAAGTAACACACACCAGTCCCTGCTGCGGCAGGAGGAAACCCCCAGGGATATAGCGCAACTTGACATTCCTGGATCACACACAGGTACAGTCACACGATGGAAAGACAGAGAGCATTGAAAAGGTAGGAGAGACAAGTTCATTATCCGATTAATTTTCTTTGTTTTTTCTCGACTAAAACGAGGGCTGTGCAATTTATCAAATTTAAGCTAATTGTAGTTACATCAAATCTTATTTTTTGAGCACAGAGTTGATGTGTGCAGCCCTACCCAGGCTATCAGGGCGCGCGCATGGGTTTTTATTCAGCAGGTCAACAGCAAATCATGTGGCTGTAACAGCTCATTGTTTGGAGTAAAGTTTGGACTTTGGAGGAAATAGATTTAAACATTTTGGGGATTTTCCAACGGAGAGCCTTAATTTTGTGTTCAAGATTATAGTAAAGCACTTTAAATGTTAAACGCTATAATGGAGATTGATCCCCAAAAAAATGCTTATGATTTATTTGTCTATTGGACATTATCCAAAAGAAGCAAACACAAACACCAGAGTGCGCAGGGCAGCTTTCCTGGATGGCACGCAGGTACAGTCATGAGATGGAACAGCAGAGAGCATTGAAATGGTATGAGAAGCATTCGAGGCTGCGCTGAACACAGGCTGAATAATGGTCATTAAGTTGCCACGAGCAGTCGTCGGCTCACTGCCAGCACCTCGTAAAATCTGCACTCGCTTCTGGGCTGATGAACTTAGCAAGAGGAGACGATAAGGGTCATACGTGCCAAAATGTCTGAAGGTGAGATGTTTGTAAGATAGACTTTTTAACGATGGTAAGCTCATTTGTAAAGTAAATGTACATTGACAAGTGTGCAAGACTTTACGACAGGAAAAGACATGTTTTTCTCCAAGTTTAATGTGCTTCTGAATTGTTCTGGTTATAAATGTTGCCACGGTAAGTTGATTGACAGTTTTATGTGTGAGCAACATGTTCCAGCAGTGAGGTCTGTTTGTTATTGGTTGGTTGAGGGATCTTAAACAGGAAGTGCTCCTTCCATTGCCCATGCACCTTTGGTTTTACTTATTGATTTCAGCAGTTATTTAACCATATTACAATGTCATCCGTCACCTCTCTTTTGCGAGTATTTCCACCTTCCTCCTCCCCTCTGTGACACTCAGCTGATCGAGATCTCTGTGAAAGGAAGCATGAGGTGCTGCGGGACCCGTCATTGTGCGGTTACCAGGCGACCGACCGCGACTCCAGGAAGTCCATACACACACAGCACATGAAAGCCAGCCGGATAGAAACAAGTCATTTTCACCCGCTCAGAGCTCAAGGTGCTATGAGGAATGTGTTAACCACACTCGGCTTCATCACCTTTGATGAATTACTCGCTGCGTGGGAGAGGAGATCAGAAAGCGTGTGCACAAGTTATGAGGTGGCATTACAAAAATAGCGTTCAGTAACATTTTTATCTTCCTCGTTTAATAGTTGCACGTTTTGATATCCTTCCTGACACACTTTTCACGGTTTATGTTCTAGCACACGCCGCTCTTTATGAAACCCAGCCCTTGATTCTAATCTTAATGACGTCGTCGTCCGCCTGCCCGATGACCTCCACCCAGACGTATGACGCATCCCCGGCCTGGCTGAGTGACCGACTTGGGTGTGTTTTCAGTCCACAGCGCGCTTGTAGCCATTTTGCAAGCTTTCTCCCTGTTTCTAAATCAGCTCTCTGGCGTTCTGTCCCGCCTCCCAGTCGTGCAGTTTATTTGCTTGACTCTGGGCCAGCGTGCGATGAGCCTGTTGGTGTTTGGGAGAGCGGTTTAAGGAATGAGATGGGGGGGCTACTGACCGCATGTTGACTAGCTGGGTGTTGCCGCTGGAAACACATCACAACGCGTCGTAAACATAGGCCGGCTGACGCAGGCGCATGTATACAGTACGGGACAGTGTGACGAGGAATGCTCTTCGCTTTTACCTAAACTTTGCGTCTCAAAGATGTGTTTGTTTCATTTCTCGGAGATTGTGTACATACCAAGGGGGTGATATCTCAAACGGTCCTCTTCCTCCTACTCCTCCTCCTTGTATTCCCATTTTCTCCTTTGCAGTCAGTTTACTTACAAAGAAATATGTGGTTTGTCTTAGGGCTGATCCAGCAGAAATTTGGCAGAATGCAGCAGCTTGGTGTGTCCGTCAGTGTTTTTCCTGTCCATCATGCATAAATAGCCATGTGCTTTGGGATTCAGCACGTTTTTACAGGCGACTAATGTTTTTATTGGCACCCAGATGGTTTGATAGTGACATTTTCATATAATTGAGCTGTCGATAAAACATTTGAATAATAACCATGAATCGCTAGCTTTATATTAATGTCATTCTTAAACATAACATTTTCATTAGTTATTTGTTCCCTTAATCAAATTATATATATCTTTAGATGTTAGTTTGGGGATTAAAGAGGGGGTATTATGCTTTTGTCAATCACATAGCACCAGTCTATATCACACTACAATGATGACGAAACCTTCTGTTGGTCTGTAAATGCAGTAAATTAGAATAACTGCCTTGTATAAAATTGCTCTCTCAAAATGGCTGTAGTGAATGTCTTGAAATAGGCCTCTGTCTCTTTAAGAACCTCTGAGCCTTTCCGACACGCCCCCTCCACACGCTGTCTGTGGCATCAGTGGGGAGGGGGTTCTGCTGAGGAGCAGTGGTTGGTTACTCGGCTGGTGAAGAAAGGTTGGAGGCGTCTCCAGGAGGTGGGGGCGTTCCTAGGAGGACTCAGGCAAACCTATCCCTAAAATGGCCGCCATCAGAGTTTTTACAGATTACTCAAAAATACGTGAATGTGCCAAGGCAACACTTCAGGCATGTTTTTAATGAGGGAATGACATAATAACAGGATGTAAAGCTTGAAAAAGTTGATTTTGCATAACACCCCCCCATTTAATCAAATTATAGATATCTTTAGATGTTCGTTTGGGGATTAAGTAACGTCATCTCAAATTGCTGTATGTATTTTTGCTTGTGGAACTAATTTGACAAATCTGAATGAAGAGGGAATGGGCTTTGTGTTGTAAATCAGTGTGGACACCAACTTTATGTAAATTACCTGGGCCAAGATCTTTGTTGGGTAAGGACCTTCATTGAGAGAACCTGAAAACTCCACACAGAAACACCCACACATAATCCGGAAAGTCGAAGCCACAGACAGTAAAAACTGCCAATACTGATAAGTGTTGAGTTAGCTGATAGGCTCAATTTAACCTGACCTAAAAATAATCTTAAATACGCATGTCGGATGTCGGATGCCGACGGCCGTTCTGCTTATGGATCGGCGGTACCAGAGCACAGCCAGAGGGTCAGGACAGAAACGTCTCCATCTGTTCAAATATTTGTTTTGCATTCAACTTTAAACTTCTTTCTCTACAAATACCGCCTTCAGTTCCCCCTCCAGCTCCAACACATTTTTTTTTTCCCTGCCATAAAGTTTGCACAGTGAAGGCAGCGCAAGCAAACAGAATTCCCCCGTATTCTCCAGTGGGCTCTTTGATGCCCCGCCTTCCTCCACCAGAACTATGTCCGGACCAGCTGCTTTCACAACTGCAGTACTTTCCTCAATCTGTACTTTTTTCAAATTTATTTTGGACATCTAATAGAGTTATAAATATGATTAGATTTGCGATTTGTTCAGGATTCAGCTCAGCTAGCTTTAGTCTCAATTTTGCCTCATGAAAAGCACATATAGAGAATTAGACTGGTTTGTAGACAACACTGTATTCCCTTTGTGATTTCAAATTGCTGTGCTTTTCGAATCCACTGTGATAAACCCTGAAGCCAAAGCGTACTTCCACCCACTGACAAGACCTTTTTGTCCAGAATTATACCATAAATGTTGCATGAACTCAAAAAAGATCAAATTCGCAATACAATGTTAAGTCCGTCTTTCGTCTGCACTTTGATAAACATCACACGGATCATCCATGAATCTTCTGAGCTTTACAGTCACGATACCTTCCCCGAACTTGAGTTATTGACGTATATTTTGTCTTTCCCTATCTATGACAGCAGAAAGCCATACACAAACTCCAGGTTAGGTCAGACGCGTTGACCATGTACATTCCAGCCGCTTCTTTCCAGATGTGGGTCACTTGTTCCCTCACATGAACTTGAGCTCCCCTGGTAGATAACTTGGCTCAAGAAAGAAGCGAAACAGGACTTTCTGGCAGAAGAATATCTTACAGTATCTTCTTTCTTAAGGGAGGATTTAGATATTTTGCATTTATTGGAAACTGTTGCAAATGATGTCCTTCTTTTATTGAAACACCTGACACTTGAGAGTATGAAGCACATTTACATTTATTTGATTTGACCTTCGTGTCAACTCAAATACTGTATCCACTTCAGAAGTTCTTTTATTCGCCTATCTTGAAGGATTTCGATTACGCTCTGACACGGACATTTAGTAGTGGAATTCGTCCTTTCACTCCGCCGTCGTTCAAAGTGTTGACAGGCCGTTATTGACAGACCGTCACTCACCGTGCGCTTGGGTGTCTGGGGCGATCAGTGAAATGTGTGCCAGAGCACGGCTGGGTTTATAAAGATGCAGCCCGGTTCACGGAGGTCACATGTTGGCCGCGCAGGTGCCGGAGGGGAGAGTAGACTTTCAAAGGGAAGTTGTGTTTGGACGCGTTTGTGTGGACAGTAGGAGGAGGGTTCATGGGAATGGAGGAAGAAAAAGGCAGAGTTACGGGGGATTTATTTCCACTACTGGTTTCTCTGCCTTGTTTCTTATGGCCCGCTTTGCATCATGTGTTTACTGCTGTCATTTTCACCGCCATTTCAAAGGCACGGCATGTTTATTTAACCGCGCATTTCATACACAAGGTAACTCAATGCGCATGGTCACATGTAGGCTCGCTACTTGAGTTTGGGATTATAATTTTGTGTGGAATTTCCATGAATGAATAGTAACTGTATAATCTTAGTTTTATTGATTCCTCTTTTAGAGCTAACTAAAAAAACATCTCTAAATTTGACAACTACACTTAATTGTCTCAACACTTGTTTTTAAACAAATATCTAATGAGTACATTTTCTGACCATATTGTAAATACAATACCATCTTATACTTTTACTTAAAGGGGGGGTATTATGCAAAATTGACTTTTTCAAGCTTTACATCATGTTATTATGTCATTCCCTCATTAAAAACATGCCTGAAGTGTTGCCTTGGCACATTCACGTATTTTTGAGTAATCTGTAAAAACTCTGATGGCGGCCATTTTAGGGATAGGTTGGCCTGAGTCCTCCTAGGAACGCCCCCACCTCCTGGAGACGCCTCCGAGCTTTCGTCACCAGCCGAGTAACCAACCACTGCTCCTCAGCAGAACCCCCTCCCCACTGATGCCACAGACAGCGTGTGGGGGGGGGGCGTGTCGGAAAAGGTCAGAGGTTCTTAAAGAGACAGAGGCCGATTTCAAGACATTCACTACAGCCAATTTGAGAGAGCAATTTTATACAAGGCAGTTATTCTAATTTACTGCATTTACAGACCAACAGAAGGTTTCGTCATCATTGTAGTGTGATATAGACTGGTGCTATGTGATTGAAAAAAGCATAATACCCCCTCTTTAAAGGCCCTAATCCAATCTAAGTGCACATATCTCGCCAAAAAAACAGTCATCAATGCATTTCGAGCATCCCAACTTCATGCTTCACAACATGAGAGCGATACTACTGCGGTAAAACTATAGTTTGCTACTATGCGACTGTAGAAAGGCTTTACAATTAGATACACAGCGCACAACGGTCACAAGGGAGTGATTTGCCAAATGCATCCATTCAAAGTGCGATCCCGGTTTTATTGCGATTCATCTTGCAGCCCTTCTTTGGACCAGTCAAAGCTAGGATCTCTTTTCCTCAGCTTTTTGTAAACTCAAACTGAGTGATTTTGAAAATAGTGCTAAAAATGTCAACATAATTTGAATTATTATATTAACGACGTTAGCTTCAGCATTGCTCAGAAAAACAACATGTCCTTTTTCTGTAAACTTGTGTGGTTACAGGAGTGGAGTCAGGCAGGATTGAGTGGTATTACGACGGGGTTAATGCTGTGAACGGGCAGCCGGCCCAGCCTTCGGTGGAATAACATAATCAAAACAAAACAACAGGAGCAGAGCTGGCCCACACACAGCCCTCTCCAGCTGTGGCCCGGGGACCAACGCCACGGACCTAACTGTCTAGAGAATCTCAACTCGTGTGGTTTTTGTTAGCCTTAAATGCTACATCTGGGACTAAATTATAAACAAATCTTTCTCTAGTTGCACCAACAGTTCACTGCAGTAGACTCGGACGATCACTCGCCCACGTACCACAGTTTGAAAACCTTCTACAGCTTACCTCACTTTGTTCCACATGGTCTCCAGTAAATATCCACATTTGTAACAAGAAAATGATTCAAGTTTGCCAGCAGCCATCATCCCAATTTATTTTACCGTAAAGGCTATAAACAGAAATGGAGTGTTTAGTGGGGAAAAAACAACCATTTCTTTCCGACGGCCGCTGGCAGACTGCAGCTACTGTTTGGTTAATCCACAGTCCGCTTTCGCTTTGGTAAGACAGTTGGGAGCATTAAAATATCCCAAAGCCTAAGATTTTCTCTTTTAATCTCGCTCATCCAGCTGTGGGCCAGAGAAACTTGCACAATCCAATTTGTGCAGCGGAGTTGGAAGTCGGTGAGATTGGCTCGGCTCGGGGAATCTGGTCTTGGTGCCACAGTGTTGACTTCACATCTACTGAGTTACCAGCATTAGCTTTAGTGTCTGTAAACACACTCACTCTATTTGACAGGAGATGGGGTGGCGGTTCATTAGAGGGGCAATACTGCCATCTGCTGGTTATGTGCATGTACTCGGGGTAAGCATTCAGTTAGAGTCTCAAATACTGTGTTCATTTTGACAACATAATTAGTCTTTTCATGGAAGTTTAAGTCAAGATTTAGTCAAAGTTTTAGTCATACTGGTTTCCTGGGATGTTGAGACTAGTGATGCACGATAATGCCAATTTGAACCGATAACCGATAATTCCGCATGTCCCGATACCGATAACCGATAATGACACCGATAATTATGTATATATATTTGCACTTTATTTTGTGACAAGAACTCACTGTAACAGTTCACAGTTCTGCCCAAAATATATTAACTCTACCAAGCAATATACAAGTGTATAAATATAAATCAAATAATGAGTTTGGGTCTCCACCTTTTTCTAAAGCTCTGGTTTTTTACAGTTCCATCATGAGCAGGTCTGTCTCTGTTCATCTGTGTCACATCTTATTTAAAAAAAAAAAATATTACTACTGCTACTTAATTCCTAGTATTTTTCTTTTTGTTGACATCATACTAATGAATTCCTATTTACAATGCTGGAATATAATCCTGCATTGGGCTCATTTATGCATTTGTGCCTCGTGTGGTAAAAAAAAAAAAACATAGCTGCGTGGCTCATTTCATCAATGTAAAACTTCTCTTGTTCATAGCGCTTCAGTCTCGGGGCTATCGTGTTTATTTGATCAGAAATGCTAAGATAATACATGGGTGTTCAGGCCCCGCTGTGTTCCAGTAACTTACGTGAGCGGATCCGCGGTTCGCATTTCCTCGTCTTTTTTCTCATTTTGTTGCGGTGCTAATGTTGAAGTTACTTCGATGTAAAAAGTCTAAAAACTCTTCCTTCGCGGAGAGCACCTGCACAGCACTGTTTCGCTGGAATACTCGTCGTATTTTTCAGCTAAAGCCGTGCAAAAGTCGGCCGTGGAGAGCGTATATCTGCTGCTGTAAATGTGCTGTCCTGAGTCTGCAGCAGCTCTGGGCTGCAGGACGTGCGGGCGGCGCCGCCGAGAGAAAGACAGCGAGCTGGAGCCGCAGATTCAATGTAATTTGAGCTTATAATTATCGGGCCTAATTATCGGCCTAATTTTTTTTTATCGGCTTATCGGGGATGGCGCCAAAATGCCGATAAATGCCGATAATTATCGGTGGCCGATATTATCGTGCATCCCTAGTTGAGACCACAGTAATCCTTGTATGAAATGGAGTGAACAGTATTGGATGTGAAGGGTGCATTCATAAAGAGCTGTGGCTGATGCCTGTGTGCTGCACGGAGCTCCCTCGGGAAAAGATGAGTGGGATAATGCTCGGATGTTGCTCTTCCTCTACGCCCTAAACTCTCTCTGTTTCTCTCTCTCATGCAGCTCCGGCCAAATCAGATAGTGGCTCATGTTCTCAAGGCGCTCACAAACCGAGCCAACCTCATATGCTCGGACGTCTTCTTCGTAACGCTCTTGCATAAAGTTTAATCAAGTTGTAATTTTGACCGGTAAATGCAGGAGGCTGAAAAACATAAGATCATGGTTTAAAGCTATTTCAAAGCAAATATAAAACTGCCCTTTTTACCTCTCCATCAGTTTAATCTCATACCACGCAGCGCTAAATGACCTCCCGATGTGGCGTGCTCTGTCTCGTCGCCATGTGAAACCACAGTCCCTTGTGGTGCGAGCGCGTCGTCCTGTCAGCGGCGTGTGACCTCTGCTTGTGTCCCGGCGGGGCCGCTCAGAACACATCTAATCATCCAAGCCCGGGGGCATTTTTAACTTGGACTACGCTCATCGTCTGCGCCCGACTTTTGGTTGTTTTATCGAGTACATATTCAATTGTCACTGCTCATAAACAAACTTACGCTCATCCTTCAGCACCTGGTGTCCCCATTAAGCTCATTATCTGCTTATGATTCATCCCGCGCGTGCGATTTTATGCATCTGCCTAAAAAGTGTAGCGTCAGCCCATAAGACATGAATGCTTTATAATATTTCTGATTAAACTTGCCCTAGTTTCTCTCCTCTTTCCGACTGTGTGACCGATCGCCTGTGCTCGCTCTCGTTGCCAGGGAGACAGCGGAACCGTCTGGAGCCAATGGACACGATTTTCGTCAAGCAAGTGAAGGAAGGAGGTCCCGCCCACGGAGCCGGTCTCTGCACAGGTCTGATCTCCACAGTACATCTCATGATTAACTCCCCCGCCTCAGCCAGGGCCGTTTTTTTTTTAGCTTTTGTTGGGGGCTCTTATGTAAAATATTGTTTGTGGGTCTCTGCCTCTGTTTTTAAATTATTCGATACAGTTGGTTCAGAAAGTTAAAGGTGCATTATGCAACAACAACAACAAAGAAGTGATATTTGGGCGTGTTTGACCTTGTAGTGTCTTAAAGGCTGCATCAGTGGTCAGAATGGCGTCATTACTTTTCCATCACAGTGATCCCTAGGACGCTCGAGGATCAATTGTGTGGTAGGTTTTCTCTGCTGACGGACCCTTCCACCAGAAAACCTACAAAACAATTGATCCTGGAGCGTTGTAGAGACCACCGTAATGGAAAGTAAAGGTGCCATGCTATTGCTAACCACTCATCCAGTTGCTGGGTCACTACAAGGTCAAATACGCACAAATATGAAAAAGAAAATTGCATAAAATGTCAGTGAGTAAGGTGAGACACGGCAGGTGAGTGCAGTTTTCACAATGTTGTAGTTTCCTCCTGTAACATTTTAGTTTTAATGTCAGTTACATACAATTATAAGACAGATGAAATCAATAAAAAGGAAAAAAAACAAAACAGAAATGTGTGTGCCCTCACAATCACCCCCAACCCCTGCAAAAAACAAACCAGAATTTCCCCCCAAAATCCAAATGGAGCATTATCTGCAGTCTGAACATTACCATAGTTAATGTGGGGGGGCATGTGCACTGTCTGCTTTGTGCTAGAAACATCCTTTCTGATGCCTGCACCGGTTCACATCTGCAGCTAATCCCACTGCCTTGTAACCTGCCAGGCCAAACAGCAAAGAGCTAGCCAACAACAGATGGGCCGCGTCGTGGGAGGCTGAACACACTGTAATATGCAAACTGTTACAGCGACCTTAGCTAATTCAGTTTTTGGTACAACTGCATAAATCAGACGGTGATATTTTTCCAATGTGACACACCAAGGTTAAAAGTACAGCATGTTATGTATTGGATTGTGTGCAGAAGTACTGGCTAAGATTTACATTCCTTCAAATTTTATAGAAGCAAGTTTTCCATCTTCCATCTACTTAATTTCTGCTTGTCAGGGTCAGTGACTTCAGTATATTGATTGCGTATTTAATCTAATAACAGGAGAGAAGTAAAGTTGAGCGAAGACTAATTCAAAGGGACCTAGAATGGACCCCTGCGGGACTCCTGTATTTCTTCATTTATTTGGAATGCCAAATTGTAGCAAACGTTCAACGCAGAACAGCTCAATATTTACATGTTTCACTTCATTCTGCGGTTGCTAGTTATTTTCCTAAGTTGTTACCACACCAGATTATCTCAAGCCCCCAAAGCCAGGGGCAGAAAGTGTAAAAATAGACCCCATCGTCAAAATGTTTGCTTGAAATAAAGGTGTCTTGTGAAAGCTGCGTCTTCTTGTCAGCGTTAGTGCTAGTTGTGCACTCTGTGGAAATGTTAAGTGGTCTGGACAGCCCTTCAGAACTGTCTGCTTTTATCTGTCCCATCTCCCTTCTCCTGGGATGCACACAGCAGCCTTTTCCCACAATCATCCTCTTTCTACCATAAACACACCTTGGGTTTTTTGAAGGGAGAAAATCCACCGGTCGTCCAGATAACCTGAAATCGTGAATTGTGAATTTGCAATGTTATTAAAAGAAATGTCACATTCTTTGCAGGGGATCGAATAGTGAAGGTGAATGGGGAAAGTATCATTGGGAAGACGTACTCACAAGTGATTGCCTTGATCCAAAACAGGTAAGGTCATTTATCAAAAAAATAATGATATCCAAGGAGTTTGAAGCCACACTACGTAATATTTATCCAAATAAATAAACTAAAATGCAAGTTAATTCCATCACAGGCTTGAAAACACTTTGACAATATGTTACCTGGGATGTTCCGCAGTGTGGCTTCACAATCAGTCAAGCAGACTCATTAAAAAGACCTTAGAGGATGTGTTCAACCCGTCATACTAAACTGATCTGGCATTTCTCTGCTCTCCCACACCTTTGACTCATCAGCGATGCCTCACTGGAACTGTGTGTGATGCCAAAGGACGAGGACATTTTGCAGCTGGTATGTAGAGAAGTATAATGTCCAGTGTTTGCGATTCTGCTTTTATTTGTTCACACCTACATTAAGTTATTTCCTGGGACTGCAGTTGTGGCACAAACTTATTCCTAACTTTCTTCATTCATCACATCTATGAGTTCATAATCATGGTTTAATGGTAGTTGCAGTAACAATAGAAAAGTGTCCTGGCTTGGCCTCACCTCAGATGACTGTGCTTTTAAGAGATCCAGTGGAGGCTACAGAGTTTCAGAGTTCAGTGATGCACAAAGGCAGCCCACGCCGCATTTGGGTCTCAGGACCTAACAGGCAATAAAGCAGCGCCAGGCGGCTTCACCTCAGTGGGCACGTGTTAGTCACCTCTGTTTGGAAACCACTTCTGCGGGAGAGATCCAGCTCGGTTCCCACTGTGTCGCTAAATTCCACACATAACTTGTTTGCTTTGTTGCAGCACACCAAAAGCCTCAGACATTTGCTCCTGGCTTTCTGGAATGAACCACAGAAAAAGAGGAAGAGGTTATAACAAGTAGAGAAAGCGGTTGAAAACATCCTGTCCTATTTAATTTTAGCCCATACAAAAGCTTTAAATATTATGAAAGAATCATTTGTACATCTAATTTCTAGAGGCTGTACCTTTCTGTATCATGTGCAATAAATGGAAGTCATCACAGACCTACACTTGTGTGACTGTTCAAAGGAAGTAGAGAAGAGATTATTGCTTTAGTTTCAAAGTTTTACATAAAAACAGAAGTAATTAGAACTCTGAAAATATTCTGGTGCCACAGTTTTTACCTGTACCCCCCAGTTTTGTAATAGGATGTCACTTTTGCACCGTCGAACAACGATAAAAGCGGTGTTCATTTTGCATATTTGCATATACTGCTCTCTCTCCCGTGCTGAGGAAACGCAGCCACAGTCAGCTGACTCCTGTCAGAGCCCTGTTTACAGAAGCCAGGGAGCAGAGAGCGTCAGGCAGGACTGGACAAATGATCTTGTCGCGCAGTGCAGCCTGTAACAGATGAGGCAAGGAGGGCATACAGTGCGGTTCAAGCGCGGCTGAGAAAAAATGCAGGGAAATTCACCACGGAGGAGGGGCAGCACCGCGACCAGCAGGTGAGAGTGACAGAGCCGGGACAGAAATGCTGAGTATGCCGAGAGGGCGGCTATTAAAAACTATGGCAGCCTGACAGCTATTGTAACGGGAGCTCCAGAGGACAGTGAACCCGCTACTACAGATGGATTCTCTTCTTTTCCATCTCTGATGACGGAGGGATGCTTCGGACCATGTTTGTTTGTTGCATCATGTAATTGGTGGATTTTTTTGGGACATTTCAAAAGTTGTTGTAAATGAAATGAAGAGAAGGCTTTATTTTTGCTTTGGATATGGCTGGATTTTATTTTCAAGGATTCTAACATTTGTTTAGGTAAGTTCACAGTTGTCCTGGAGTTTTCCATTGTTGCAAGAGTTTCATAAAAATAAGTAGTCATCAAATGAAGAGGTTTTGAATCTCTGGGACTCCACTTGTATGCAAACTGGATGTAAGAATGGGCTTGTGCTTACCTTTGATTTACACACTTACACAATTTTGGGGCTCATCAGCATTCATTTTTCACAATTTTCACAAGTTCACTCAACAAAATCCTGAAATTACAGGATAGCTGTAGATTAGTCAAATTACTCAATCCTGCTATAATTCTAACAAACAGATTCTGAACTTCAGACATTATGGGTCAGGAACCATTTGGAATATTTGTAGGTTGTGTTAACTTCATTAGTCTTTACCTGGCTTTTCCATTTTTCCCATTCTCACATAATTTGGTTATAATTTGCATCTGTAGATTGTTGGTCATTTCAAGTACTAATTCCTAATGCTCTTCTATCGCTTCTGCCTTTGTCTCTTCCCTTACCTGTCCCTAACCTGTGGACTGCAGTTTTCAAGGGATATCACTGCTCTGGTAAGAAGGGACTTCCCAAACTGATGCTTTCTGTTTACCTACCTGACTTTGGTACTTACCTTACAGCTGTTATTCTAGCCTGAAAGCACCTATCTTTTCACTATGGGGAATTTCTCACCTGCTTTGCCCTAGGAGAAAATGCACTCCTGGTTCAATGTGTGTCTTTTTAATATAAAGTGGCAGTGTAGCTGTAATCTGACACCTCAGGTAGAGAGTTGACAAAAGTCCAGCCCCACAGCTCTCACTTTCATTTTCTCAAGAGCAACTTTGCTGTCAACATGGGAAGGGAAGAATTAGAAACAAGGTCTATGTCTTATATAATTTATATGTAGAAAAAAATCTTGGGAATCTAATACGTGCGTGAAGATTGTTTTGTGACTTGAAGTGAAGATTTTTAGAAGCATGCTGACAGAAGTAGCACTAGCAGTCAATGTCAAACACAGGCGCTCGTTCGTCCTCACCTGCTGCCTTAGGGCTCCATCTTCGGTAAGCCATGCTAGCGTAGTTCTGGCAGCTTTACATTATAATTTTCTCTGTTTTTAACATGTTGATATAATGACTGTATCACTTTACAATGGGATAGATCTGCTAAGAGCATCTCTAATCAGTTTGTATAGTCTTTATTGTGTTTACTATGACTTTCTGAAAAGGGGCATCAATCTAAGGGCTCAAGTCAAGTCCCAAAGTCTGGTTCGAGTCACAGCTTGCACGTCCACACCTCTGGACTGTTATCTTAATTTTGTGATAATACATTTTAGTGAAATATCAAATGTGTCATAAATTGCCTGTGTGTGTGTAAAATTGTCTAGTTAAATCTGCGTTTCAATTAAACATGCTTGCGACACTCGTGACATAATGGCCTTTAATCTCTTGCAGGCGTACTCCCAGGACGCATACCTCAAAGGGAATGAGGCGTACAGCGGAAATGCCCGGAACATCCCCGCGCCCCCTCCCATCTGCTACCCGCGGATAGAAGTCAAGGCTGCGGCCATGGCCCAAGGAGCCGTGCGGACCGCCGAGAAAAGCTACCGCGTCGAGATCCCCGTCCCGCCTTCTCCCCCTCCACCTCCCATTACCGTAAAGTCCGTGGTTTGTAACGACATTGCAAGGACAGCCTCTCCGGACAGAGCGTCCCGGGACACTCCAAGCCATAGGACGGAGGAGAACCGGTACGCTACTCCGCCTGAATCCACCAAACCAAGGTCTACTGTTCCTTCAGTGTCAGGAGGCGTGCAATTACAATACCCGTCTGTCGATACCCCTGTTTACACGCAATCTCCAACTTCCAAAAGTGCTCAGAACTATCCCGAACCATTATCGCCAAACGTCCGAGCCCCATTGACGTCGCAGGAAACAAACATGTCGCCCAATCACTACTCCCCCGCTCCGTCGGCTTCCAACACCCCAACGCACCAGAACATCGACTGGAAAAACTACACGACGTACAAGGATTACATAGACTCCAAGAAGCTGCACACGTACGGCTCGAGGACTATCCAGGAGCGCTTGGATAGTCTACGGGCTGCTGCTAATGCTAACTCGTCGTACACACAGCCTCACTCGCCAAGTTTGTGTCAAAGAGGAGCGCTGGGTTCGCAGTCCCGCCGGAGAAGCGCGTCGCACGATCGCGGGGTCGAGGCCCGGTCGCCACCGGGTCCTTTAAGAAGCGTGTCCCAAGAGAGGCTAAGCGGAGGAGACAGGACATCAGCAAGAAAGAACTGGCATCGGAGCGTCTCGCAGGATGCAATTCCGTCTTCGGCGCCAGCAGGGGACGCCAAAGCACGGACACGCTCCTGTGATTACATCGGGCATCAGGCCGCAGAGTCCAGGGAATGTGCGAACAGGGATGTGGACGATCGGTCGAGTCGTGGAGAGGAGGTTAAAGCCGATAGACAGGCGGCGAGTGGGATTACGAACACGCCGGTCGCTGCTTCTGTGTTTACTAAAGGTACGGACGAATACTTCCCTTTAATTATATTCCATTATCTTTAAAATCAAAAAGTTCTTTATTATTGAAAAGTAAGGTACGGTTTGGCCATGCTAAAACAATAAAACTTTTACAAATATTATTATATGCACTGCGCCGTATATCATTATAGGCATAACAGGCCTCCCCAAGAAAGTTTATAAGAATTGACTGTATTTTTGGGGGAGCTTAGCACGTATTTGATCGTCCCAAAATCATCTTAGCAGCCACAGGATCTTTGCTGCAGGGCTCAATTTGGCACCAAGGCCAGAGGTTTCCAAAACTGGACATTTGGCCAGATTTGGCGTCATGTGTTTGTCTCTTACAATTTGCTGAATGTCTCTTCCTGCAGGTCACTCCTTTTCCTGCTAAACTGTCCTGCCCAATTTGGGCCCAATAAAATTGATTGAATCTTTAATGTTTATTGATGATACAAAATATTGTTTACTAATATTTTCCTCTAATATTAAAGTACTTTATCCGTCGCAAATTATTTTTTGTTCAAAAATAATGGTAACGCTTTATATTAAGAGGTGTTAATAAGGTATTTATAAGCATTAGTAATTAATAGGTTATGAATAATTTGTTTGTAAAGATATTAATAAGCTACTTATCATTCTATAATCAACAACCATAAATAATGTGATTATTCATGGCCTATCCTAGCCCTAATGCCAACCATAGCCCTAAGCAGACTGTTGCCATGTACTACAATTGTTAATCATCACACAGCAGTCCTTAAATTTCAATCCGTGTTTGTTTCCTCTCCAGGTACTGATCCATCCAAGACAGACGGCCTCATCATGCGGCCCTCTCGTCTGCCGGTCAAAAACTCGGACTTCTCTTCTGCCTTATCCCCCGCGAGAGCCCCCGCGCCCCTTAAAGACCAAAGAGCCAGCATAATGGGGAACCACATCGGCTACCCCTCTCCCGTGCATCTACTCAGGACCAGGGCCGACAGTCTGAAAACGGAAAAACGGGCGGAAGGAGGGCTCGGGGCGAGATCCTCTTCCTGCTCCGGCCCATCCTCGAAACTAGCCATGCAGAGACAACCACAAACCGTCTCAACTGTGTCCACCAACGGAGCTATAGCACAACAACCAAAAGCCATTTCCACCATAAGGACTAACGTAGAAGGGCCGGATGCGGCGGTAGTGGTTTTGAGACGCGACAGAAGCTCGGACGCCCAGCCCCACAGACCTCCATCTTACGTTTGTGCCGTCAATGACAGGATAGGCACCCAAAGGCCCCCAGCGCTGGTGAAAGCCGGTTCAGAAGGAGCGATGTGTCAGGAAATGTACTTCAGGAGACTGGACGACACAAAGCACAGGACTGGGGCGCATTTGGATGGTTCCCTGGACTCAATACCATTCATTGGTGAGGATTTTCACATTTTCTAAAAGAGTGGGTTTCTATTGACATTGCAGTTGTGATTTTACTTAATATTGTCGACTGGATCGGGTTGATTGAGTTAAGGAGGTTTCACTTCTTTCTTCAGAACCTTCTTCTTGCTCTTATAGTCAAATTTTATCTAAACTTTAGCCTCTTGTGTCATATATTTTAAAGGCAACTCCTTTTAACACTTAGGGATCAGCGGTCAAGATGCATCGTCTCAAGTTGTTTCCTCTTAAATCCAAGTCTAGTGAAGAATTTAGGGCTTAAATACATTTCAAGTTTGGTAGGAGAACACTGCGGGAAGATGCCTTTGTCTGCGAATAGCCCTAACACAAGCATAACAGAAGACCTGCAATAGAGAAGGAAAAGTTGTGTCTACGTCCGGTATGTTGCAGATACTTAAAAAGCGACGCAGTGCTCCATATTCAGCAAAAGGTAGGTCAAATGGTCAGGCCCGACCTAAAGGCGCTATACTATAAGTAGTCCACTTGTCTCCCATTTCTTTAACGACTAAAGACACAAATATGTAAGGATGTGGGGCATTGGAGCACCGGGTGACACTGTGTGCTTATATGACAGCGTGACACTGTTCGGCAGCGCCTCTGGTCTCCGAGCAGAGCCGCACAGAAATATACTAACACTATAGAGCGCACAGCTGCAGTCCAATTTGATATTCCCCACCCACTCCAGTGAATGTCTCGCATGTCCCCCTGTGGTGAAGCGGTGGAGGAAACTCGAGAGCTTTGTGCTGCACAGTGACATAACCAGTCAAATTAGGAGCCGGTCTGCCGCAGTCTGCAATCGTAAAAAATTAAGCTTTGCATACAGTTGGTCTTTTTGCAGCCTTTTTGCATGTCAATCAGCAGCGAGTTCGCATAATAGAGCTACAACATTTGTGACAGATGGGGAATAGATTGACAACAGACTAATACTGACTCTTGTTTGTCTGGTGTCTGGTGATTATTTCCTGAATGTTCTTATAAAAGTTTTTTTTTTGTGTTCCTGTTCCTGCCAGTTTCGTTATTTTGTCTTATCAGCGGGGAGAGAAACTTGTCAGCATGATGTAATGTCAATTATGCAAACGATTTAAAAGGAAAGAGGTGGAAACAGTAATGAATAAGCCTCATAAAACAAGCCTTATATCTTGTTCATTTATTGGTATTTTACTGGGTAGAATGTTTTTATATATTTTTTGCCTATCATTGCGCCTCTTCTCTCGTCAGACGAACCCTCTAGTCCGAGCATTGAGCAGGACAGCACGCACATCTCTGCATCGGCCGTGATCTGTGCGGCTCCGATCATCACCACCATACCACCCAGCCCCACCTCTCCCTCGCCTCTGATTCGCCGCCAGATGTCACATGACCAAGGTATGTGTTCGTGTGTACCCGTGTAGTCGTTTAGGTTGGATTGTTCCACATGTTGTAGGGCTTTTCTATGTTTTTAGTGTTAGGATCTGAAAATGTTCTTTGTATTGGACTCTTTTTCCTTCCAGATTCTCTGCGCCTCACCATTATCGACTCCGACTCTGGTACGAAAACGGAGCGCTCCAGGTCTTGCGACGAAGGCCTAGATAACTACAGAGAAGAGCGCAGGGGGTAGGTTTATCTTCAAACTACAATCTATTATACTGTAGAACGCTGCTTTGACTTGACATATTGTTCTGTGGCTGATTTAGGAGGTCCTTCATTCCTGGTCTGAAGAGTCTGAGAAAGGTGAGTTGTCCGTATAGTCACTTTGCATGAGAGAAAATGCCACATTTCTCATTCCTCTTTTTGTTTCCCGTAGGCTGTTGACCGGTCGTCAGAAGATTCGGGCTCCAGGAGGGATTCATCCTCAGATATATTTTGTGACGCTGCTAAAGAGGGTTTGCTGCATTTTAAGCAGCTCAGTTCGGAAAAGGGAAAGGTTGGTACACTGTACTGTCAGACTTCAGTTACAGGTTTTTTTATCTGTCTTTAAGAAATGAAATGAAAGGTTTTCTTTATCCAGAAAAGGTCAGTGAACTCTCCAGTGGCCGCTGCTCTTCCTCTCCCGTTATTTCCCTATTACAGATTACCAGTGTCTTCTCCAAATGAATATATAGCTCAAGAAAACATGGCAGACAGTGAAAAAAAACGTCATGTTTGAAATAAAGACTTCTGTGTTTTTGTCTTGAAGCTAACGGCTAACACCAAATAAAAACGAAAATAGCACTGACATTTAAATGAGCTTTAGTACAATTATTTTGTTGTTGTTTTTTGACATCCTGCTTGATGTTTTTAACCTGTAGGTACTGACTGTCCATCAGTATCTCACGGTGTATGTTTTCGTCATGTTTATAGACAGAGCTAAACTCTTAGGGAACTAACAAGAGAGGAAGCGCTCAGCTTGTGTGCATAGGGCTCATTCCTAGAAAGCAACCCATGTCTAATCCAAGGCTGTCCAAAAGACACTCCACTGACTTTGAGCAATATTGACTGGTCCAAACAATAGAACTGTATCCTAGCGTAAAAATGACATGCTGTTTTCATATCCCGCTGTTAAAGTGCCGTCTGTTTTGACCTATTTCCTCAGCGGGTCGGAGGGGGGATGCGCCCATGGAAACAGATGTACGCGGTGCTGAGAGGCCACTACCTCTGCCTGTATAAAGACCGTAAGGAGGGTCAGGGCCACGCCAACTGCCAGACGGTGGAGGAGCCTCTGCCCATCAGCATCAAAGCCTGCCTCATCGACATCTCCTACAGCGACACCAAACGCAAGAACGTGCTGCGGCTCACCACGTCCGACTGTGAATACCTGTTTCAGGCCGAGGACCGCGAGGACATGCTGGCCTGGATCAGAGTCATTCAGGAGAACAGCCACCTGGACGAGGAGGTAGGGTCATGGACTGGTGCTCAGGTGATATCATTCAGCACAGATGGAGGTTCAAAATCTGCAGACACAATAATCCATAGTTGCTTCTTTTTGTTAGTTGTAAGTAGGATTTTTTTATTCGGTTTTGACGCAATTCTCTCACCTGGAAACAAATTTACACAAAAAGCTGTTTACTTTCCTTCAATCATTTATCTGAGAATGAGGCTGTTAATAAACTATCCTCATATTCTGATGGCAACATCTCCACATCTCCACTTAACAGAATGCCGAATCCGAAAGAGACACCACAGTTTCCAGCCTTGTCAGTGATTTGTTGGAATTGAATTCCTAGTTTTTAACCGTCAAAAAGTACTAAGTAAAGAGAAGCTAAATATGAAAATTCCCCTAATTCACGCAAACATTTTTTGTATCTATGTCGACCAAATAAAGCCATACATTTACAAAAAAAAGGGCAAAGATTAAATGATCGAAAACTCCCTCACTCATTCTTCCTTATCAGATTTGTATTATTTTACAAATGCTGCAAAACCAAAACTACCAAAACTAGAACAATGTTGCTAAACGTAGCAGAGAAGTATATTTGATTCTATTTATAGTGTGCGTTATTGTTTGCTGATTGTTTGTCCTAAAATAGTCACCAGACTTCCCCTTATTTCCTCAGGCCACTACGCTACTGGGAATCCAATAGTGTCTGTGTCACCTAATTCCAGTTATGTAAAGAGGCATTAGTAGCAGTTGCATGCTCAGTAAATAATACGTATTGTGTGCTTTGTCCTTTCTTTGTCCCCTTGTCCTTTTGCAGAACGCAGCCTTCACCAGCCATGATCTCATCAGTCGAAAAATCAAGGAGTACAACACCTTGATGAGGTAAGAGCACGGGAGGGGGCCGGGACAGTGAGGTTTTTAGTGAAAGGATAAGTCACATTTCTGTGATTCTCCGTTGAACATGGCAGAGTGTGTACTAGCCCGCTGGTTTGTTTCTTTCAGCCCAACCGGCAGCAAGCCGGAGCCCTCGCCACGCTCGTCCCGCCAGTCCCTGAGCATCCGACACACACTGCTGGGAGGGAAAGGAGAGAGCAGATCCCCCACCGCAAACTCACCCAAAGCTGAGCAGGAGAGGAAAAGCTTGCACAAAGGTAAGATTTAGCATCAAGTATGTTTTAGTCCACAGTATAGTATTTAAACATGAAACGTTTTTGTATGTAGATGACACTAGCCCGCCAAAGGATAAAGGCACCTGGAGGAAGGGCATCCCGGGGCTCATGAGGAAACCCTTCGAGAAGAAGCCCTCTCCCGGGGTCACTTTCGGAGTGAGGCTGGACGACTGTCCACCTGCTCAGACCAACAAAGTACGTCATCCAAATCCTACCCCGACAAGTGTTACAATTACAACTAGATTTGGTATTTTTGCGGTATTTTACAAAGCTATTTCAAAGACCATTCAAAAAGCATGAAATTTATATTGTGCAGCCCTAGAGGAGACTGACATTCAAGCTAAAATAATGAGAACAAAGGTCACTATCGATGTTTTGTTTTTCATGTAGTGCGTGCCCCTGATCGTGGAAGTCTGCTGTAAGCTGGTGGAGGAGCGAGGGCTGGAGTACACGGGCATCTACAGAGTCCCCGGAAACAACGCCGCCATCTCCAACATGCAGGAGGAGCTCAATAACAAGGGCATGGGTGACATCGATATCCAAGACGACGTGAGTGGCAGCGCATTGATCTGCCCTGATTTGAACTCCTGATGGCACTTTACACTTGACCCGTCCTTTTGATAATGAAGTCAGAGCTGAAGAAGAACCTTCGAGAACTACTGCGCGAGAACATGATTATGATTTAGTAACGTTACGACTTGTGTTTTGCAGAAATGGAGGGACCTAAATGTGATCAGCAGTTTACTCAAGTCCTTTTTCCGGAAACTACCAGAGCCTTTGTTTACAAACGGTAAGTTATTCTCTGAAAAAGGCAGAATTAAAATCAGAACAGATGTAAACTTTCAAAACGATTTGTAGAAAAATACGCAGAGTTCATCGAGGCCAACCGGATCGAGGACCCAGTGGAGCGGCTGAAGGACCTGAAGAGACTGGTGGGTGGGAGTTCTCGCTCAGTCTCTGACTTATTGATCCAGCTAGAATGAAACTCTATTGTTACTTCTGTTCAACAGTTACACGAGCTGCCAGATCACCACTACGAGACCCTCAAGTTTCTCTCCGCCCATCTCAAAACCGTCGCAGAGAATTCCGAGAAGAACAAGGTAGACTTATTCTCATGTATCGTCACCTAAAAATACACTGCTACAAATTATAGAGTTTGTATATAGGAGTGAGAAAGCAAAAATAAATATTCCTTGTGTTAGATGGAGCCTAGAAACTTGGCCATAGTGTTCGGCCCCACGCTGGTGCGTACCACCGAGGACAACATGACCCACATGGTGACGCACATGCCGGACCAGTACAGAATAGTGGAGACCCTTATCCAGAATGTAAGAGTTTGCTTTGTGTTACTCTCGATAAACCCCTGACTGTATAGTGACTTTGCTTATTCTCTCTGCTAGTACGGCTGGTTCTTTACTGAAGATGAAGGCGGAGAGCCAGTGGTAAGTGTCAAGTGTCTCTCATTCTGAAGCCACAGAGCATTTTCTGACTCTCCGACCGAGCCTCCTGAGCTGCCTCCACCAGCCTTCACACAGGATTCATCACTCTAACATAATAACCGAGAGCTTTAACTTACTGCTTCTGCTGGAGGTCATAGGTTCATAGTTCTCTCTGGTACTAGGCTCTCTTTCAATTACAGATGACACAGATCTACAAACAGTACTTTGTATGGAATTAATCATTAACTTTTTATGGAATTAATCTGCGCTAAATAAACTATGAATTAGGAACTATAATTATTTGAATTAATTCCTGTTAGTGCGTGCTTCAGTTATTAGTTTTCCACTTGCAGGAAGGTCCTTGGGCGCTGCATGTGCATTAATCGCTCTAATATGACTATAATTATCTAGAACTTTAACATGAAACTTACCGTGACAGAGGAGTGTGCTTTGGTGTGGTCCAGTGGGGAAGTTGCAGCACAATGGAGGTCACTCTCATACCTGGAGGTGGTGGGATCAACCCCAGCTCTGATACCTGTCTCAGTCCTTTGGGACACAACATCTTTACAAAACACCTCAGACTATGGTACAAAGTTATCACACACTGTCAGTCATTCCTTCTTCACACATGTGCAGTTGCGAGTGTGGAGCCCCAATTCAGAACCTTTCAACAAGCGACGCAGTTCATCTAAGCAAGTGCTCTACCAACTGAGCCACTGTGTCCTCCAACCGGGGGTCTTTATATGTAATTAATCTGTCTGTCTGTGGCCCAGTGGTTACGGTAATGCACAATAGAAAGTCTTTCTCTTGTTGGAGATTGTGGGTTCAACTCAGCCCTGGGACACAACGTCAGCAACGTGTTTAAGATAAGACTTTAAAGCCCAGTGACTTCGCTCATGTGAGAGAGATTTGAACTCAGAACCTTAAAATAACAGAGACACAGATCTTATAACCGAGTGTGTTCTCTGAGTCTTTGTATGGAGTTAATATGATTAATATGAGCAAAGTGTTCTCCTCACTGAGCTACAGCAACATCTCACACTGAGAGCTTTTGTAATTAATCTGAGTAAAATTAATTCTGAACATCAATTGAGTTAACTGAAATATTGTGTGCTTCTGTGGCCCAGTGGTTAAGCTGCAGGGCATGAAGACGTCTCTGTTCTGCAGTCATGCACAAATCAACTCTATCATGACAGTAGAGCGTGCTGTGCTCCGGGGTAAAGCCACTCTCACACCCGGAGGTTGTGGAGTCATATTTGTCTTTCTTTATTAGTCATTCAGATGAAAAAGGTCCACTCAACCCAATTTAGTTTCATTGTACTAAAACGAGTAAAGTTACTGTGCTAAACCATTACATTCTAAACTTTGCCATTGTCTATATTTGCATGTTTGTTGAAACGCCTGATCAGTGAAATGTAAATCCCATTGTGTGCAGATGGCGTCCCAAGAGGAGAGTGCAGTGGAGTCTCAGCCCGTCCCCAACATCGATCACCTGCTCACCAACATCGGGCGCACGGGCACTTCGCAGGGTGAAGTTTCAGGTAACACGCTGCACGATCAGCTCTGCGGTGGGTCAACCTTTCTCTGTCCTTTTGTCCCGATACTGCAGACGCTACAAACTACTGTGGATTGTGATGCTGCTTTGTACCAAGTGCAAGCTGCTCCTTCTGCCTCGGACTGTTGTAGCAAACAGTCTGTTATTGCCTCTGTGATTTTACCAAGCAATTCATTTGCATCTATCCTGAGATCATCTCTGACTTTCTCAACTGTTTACAAAACAGCATAGCCTGAATCTATTATTGTCATATTATTATTTTACTACTCCTTTAGTGGAGCAGGTTAAGCCCATTGCTATAGGACAAATCATTCACTTTGTGATCTGGTGTAAATGTTGAATAGGACCTTGTGTCAAGAGGGGTATCATTTCCCAAGGATTTTCTGATTATACCTGTACTGAAAATAGACTGAGTGAGTTTGTTTCTTTACTGTATTTAACTATTTTTTTGGCGTAGACTCAACCTCAGCTCATTCCAAAGGAAAGGAGGAAATATCTTGAGATGATGAGGAAATTCAATAGCAGTAGTGGGTCTGCTATTTTACTTCTTGAAACTAAAGTTTTAGATGCAAAGAAAGAGTAAAATATTAATGGACATTTTTGATTTTTGCTACATTGATTTTTTGCAGCCAAGAGACTTTTCTGAAAAAGTTGGACCCAGAAAACCTTCCTTCCGAATCTGACACTTGTATCACAAAGTGAACGACTTATTCCCTAATCTGCCCCATTATAATTTGTCTACTGTCGGCAGATTTCTAGTCATTGGTCACTTTTGTAGCCACTATAATGAAAACACACAATTGACCTTTTTACATCTTTCTAAACTTGTTCTTCTCAAATGACTCACTATGTTAAACATAATGGATGCAATGAATGGCTGTGCTTGTCCATTTGCTAATAGTAAGTGGCTCTCTCCCTGCGCCTCAGCCCTGTTTACCCTCTTCTTCTGCCTAATGTTGCACTAATACTTCAAAGACTAGCTGTTTTTCACAGTGGAAGGCCACCTCTTATCCCTCTCTCTAGTGAGGCTCTGTCGGGTGTCCTAACGGCTTTCCTCCGCATTCACACATACTCATCTTGACACAGGCCAAGTGGGTGGAGTCTGTCACGCCATGATGTCACTGATGGACTCTATAATGTCCGTGATGGACAGCTGGAACTGTAGGAAGAAGGCGGACTGTTGCCCCCACTGTAGCTGCATAGTCTGCCGGACCCCGCAGGTCTTTTGAGAACAGTCAAAGAATGTACCAAAGAAAGAAAAGGGGAAACTCAAGTACAGTAGGTTTTTGTATGAGAATATGCCAAACGCAGACTGGTGCTAATCTCTGAAAGGCTGTCCGCTGTCTCTCCTCACTGTCTCACAAGCTTTCCCAAAAGAAGAGCTAGTATGGTATGGATCCTCTCTCACCAGTCAATGTGCACTTGCCATCATCTGTACCGCAAAGGGGTGTATAGGGGGGCTCGGCTGAAGTCACAGTCACACAAACTCATTCTTACAAGACACGGAGGATCATACAGTAGCTGTGATTCTAGGGCCGGGTGAAGTAACTGCATTGGTCCCACTGACACTCCTGTACTCATGTAGTGTCCTCTCTTCATAGCTAGCCCCTCTGTGACTCCCCTGTCATTGCTCCTGTGTGTTGTCCACCGCAGCTGTCTGTCCTCGTGTCATTCACTGTTGCCATCTCAGCCTCACGTCACGCCGCTTTGTTGAAGTAAAGGCGGATCTATTCAGAAATTTAAAGTTGATTCAAAATAACACTGTCACGTTTGGTGTTTTGTCACTGCTGGTGTAACTTGAAGACCCAGAAGGAGACCCAGACTAACCTTCAGATCGGCTTCAGTCAACTTTTTATTGCCGTGTTGGTGGAAGCAGTAGCATGTTTTAGCCATTCATTCCCAATTTTCACCATTTAATCAATGACTAATGGTTTTATAAGGCTTAGTCATGTTTTAATTCCAATTGAACATTAAATTCATACGTTTTATCAAAATTTAATATATTATCATTCTGAATCATTCTACTTAAATGACTCTTGGTTTATTAGAATCAAACCAGAACTCAGCCATAGAGTCTCTCTGTTGCATTGACGACACACCTGTGTCCATTATGTCATCAACGCAATGGATGCATTAAACTGAGCTCCTTAACTCCATCTAGTGTTCAAACTATACAATTACAACTAAGTTCTAGTTCTGTTTAGATGGAATTGGGCCAAATGTTGCTTTTTAACAAAACAAATACATTTGATCTGTACTTTATGTTTTGATCAGGCTCATTTCATCTTTCTACACAAGTCTGTGTTGTACATGTACATTTCAGGCCATAACCCGACCAGGAAAAACACAAACATAGCATCCTCTCTGGTGTAACATAGAGCTCATTGTCTGTCCATGTCCGCAGCATGGCCTGTTGTCTGCTCGAGTACAGCCTTCGTCACACTCACCTCATGCTTTTCATCAACAGAAATCTCTCCCTTTTCCCTCTCCATTTCTCAATGCACTGAATGTATGTCCATCAACTCTGCATTACATAAAATAATGTCTTTCTCTGGTGTTTTTTTTACAGACTCTCCTACAAGTGACTCTGCCAAATCAAAGGTGAGTTTGCCCCTGAGCCCCTGAGCCCTGAGTCAAATCACGTCAGAGACGCTAGTGTAGGATCAGGTAGGTGACAAGAAGCACAGAACTGTATAAGTGCAGTATTACATCATGTGCTTGGCAATGCCTGGGAATCACACATGGAAATTATGGCCTATAAATAATCATAATCCGATAAAAAATAAAGCTTTTCAGTACAGTCTACATTTTAAACATATCTAAAAATATAAAGAAGACAGAAATCTCTTTGACTTAAGTAATTGAAGAATCATGGCATTTCTGAAAGGACCCCATAGACTCACAACTCCCACCTGGGTCATAAGATCACTGTATAATACGACTTTATTTATTTGCATAGAATTAAAAATCCAGTGTAATTGTGAACTTTGTGATTTGGTAAATGTAACTATTCAAATTCCAATATCGATTCAGTTGCAATTAATCTACTCGAGGCTTTAAGTGAAAGTTTAAAATGACTAGACTTCAAAAACCTGCTCATACCAGCTGTACAGAGCTCATCACAACTATGGAAGCAGCTGGATGCATTTATAGCTTGTGCATGTCTCATGCAAAGCTTTCCAAACACTTCAAACCATCGTCATTGCTCTGCTTCTGTGTGCTGTTCATGACTTGGTGGCAGAGCTAACTGCTGCCTTGCTACTGTGTTGCGGTGCATCTTAAAACGAGCATGAGAGAGCGCGCTCCCTCTTATTGTTTGTTAATGTCCCCTTTCTCTGTCTTTTGTCAACTGTACTGGTTTGTGTGCTTCGTGGGAACAGGTGGAGTACACACTTTGTTTTGTCGCAGGGGTTAGAAACAGGGATTACAATGGCTACAAAAATGTAAAATGCCAAATGTTAGTCTACTGCTGTGTTCCAGGCATTGGTTTGTTGACTCTTGAACAGTTCCCTCCTCAGAGTGTTTAACATAAATAAACTGATGTAAACAACATGACTGATGTTATAACACTGGGCTTTCTACACCATTTATAATTCAAAACGTGCTTTTTTAACAGGGTTCCTGGGGTTCAGGGAAGGACCAATACAGCAGAGAGCTCCTAGTCTCCTCTATCTTTGCTGCAGCCAGCCGCAAAAGAAAGAAGTCAAAGGAGAAGCCACAGCCTAGCAGCTCGGACGACGACCTGGACTCGGTGTTCTCCAAGAAGGACATCTCTTGCCCCAAGACGAGCCATCACGGCCTCCTAACTGTCGAGACCACCCCCAATTCTAAAGTCGGTGCGAGGCTGCAGGCTGCTGAGAGAAAGGAGAGCGGGAGAAGCGCGGAGCTCGCTGTCAAAACCAAAAAAGAACACAGGAACTTCCTCAAAGAGCTCGCCCGACACCCTTCGCCCTCCGCTTCTCCTCCTCCAAACAAGTCCCCCGTAACAATCCGCCTGGGAAAGCCTTCTCTTTCAGACCCTCCTTCCGTGGATGAGAACAGTGACCTTGGGACTATGAGCTCCGGCGCTTCTGTCCCACAGTCCCGACCAAAGAAATGTAGCATTTCGTTACCAGAGCCTCTTTCAGGGCCCGGTGTTGGACTCAGTGTGGGGCCAGGAGCGTCTGCTGGTGCTGAAGTCAGTTCAATTACCTCCGACTACTCAACCACCTCTTCAATCACTTTCTTAACGGGCGCAGAGTCCAGTGTGCTCAGTCCCGAGGTGCAAGGCGGAGAAGAGGCCGACGACGAGCGCAGCGAGCTCATAAGCGAAGGGCGACCGATGGAGACTGACAGTGAAAGCGAATTCCCCGTTTTTGCGCCGACCGGTGGGAGCAGCCAGTCCACGCCGTGCCCGGGTCAGAGTCAGGCGAGTGCGCAGGGAAAAGCGGAGAGGAAAAGCGAAGGAAACGGCGGCTCAAAGATGGAATCGCGTCGCCTCTTCCCGTCTCACAAACTTATCGAAGGCGATACTCTGTCCAGAAGGTGGTCGCTGAGGCACAAGACCGACAGCGAGTCGTCGGTGGAAGGGGTCACGGGCGGCGGGGAGCGCAGCGCAGAGGGGAGATCGGAATCGTCGACTCGCCTGTCCCGGGTGCTGGAGGTCATGAAGAAGGGACGGTCCACAAGCAGCCTCAGCTCGTCTTCCAGGAGCGAGTCTGAGCGCTCGGAACCGGCCTGGCACCTAAAGATCACGGAGCGGCTCAAGCTCCGGCTGCGCACGTCCGCCGACGACATGTTCAGCATCCAGAAGAACCCGGAGCCGAGGAGCAGCAAGAAGAAGAGCATCCGCAGGAGGCACACCATGGGCGGGCAGAGAGACTTCGCAGAGCTGGCGGTCATCAACGACTGGAGGGAACAAGGCGGGGTGGACCAGGCGGCCGATATCTCCACTTTGGAAAACTTTAAGCCGCGGTTATGCTCCCGAGAGTTCGCCGTTACGGACTGGACGCCGAAGGAGCTCAGCGGAGGGGCCAACAAGGCAGGAACGCAAGTGGCGCCGAGAGCTGTGCCTGAGGAGGAGTGTCTGGACTGTGAGAAGCCAGCGCCCCCTGCTGCTTCCACCAGTGCACAGCCGCTAGCGGGGGTGAACGGGAGCGGGGGCAAAAGCAAAGCAGCCCTCGGAGATGACGCGCACCCTCAGAAACTGTCGGGGGCACAGGTGGTCCGCTCACGCTTCTACCAGTATCTGTGAAACACCAACATGGACTTGTATGATTAGCTAAAGTAATTGCACAGTATTTTTTCTACTTCATGTATCTATTGTACATATGTGTATAGGCCTACATAATGTTTGAGTAGTGTTAATGGCTATTTTGGATAGGACATGGAAAATCATTTGATCTCCCTTAAAGAGATACAAGAATGTGTGACGTGAGGGAAATTACTGTGGCTTAGAAGTGCAAGGAAGAGCTTGTACCGACCAAGTTTTAATGGAAAATATGTACATTTTAGCATGGCAAATCAAATACTCAGTTAACCTAAATACTGTATCATATTTGGAATAGTTGCCTCCAGAGAGAGTCATGAAAACAAGCACTTAAAAACTATACCCAGATTCCGATAAGTCCCTGTCCAGTTGCTCTTCTTGTGAGATAGAAGTGGATGACTTTATTTTCACCGGGATGAAATTATACTGCAGAGAAATATTTTTTGAAAGGTGGAGTATATCGTGTACTAAATATTGAATTGTTGTGCACTTCTCAGCCACAACAAATGAACGTCGTAAATGCACTAAAGGGTGAGACGATCTGACTCCCGTGGTGGATGTGAGGAGGCCTTTTATTTTCAACAGAATCCCAGTTCACTTGTTCCCGTCCTGAGCGGTATGAAGAATGTACGTGTGTGCGTGTGTGACATTTGTGTCATTGTCAACTCAAATACAAGCCTGTACTTGAATAATGTGGATACGGCGAGGGCTGCTTTCTGAGCTGAGCGCTGTGGGAATCCTTTTTCACGGCGCTGTCACAACAGTCAGACGTGAGCTTTTATCAAATTAAGACTGAAATGCTGATACGACTGTAATGTGACGCTTGGTGCAGTAGTTACTTTTTATCGTCCGGTTTTAGTCACTTATTTTTGTTTTGTTTTTTTTACAAAAATGGGATTATTTTATCTCAAAAATGAAAGTGCCTCTTTTTTGTTTTTGAACCGTTTATACCGAAACCATTACCAAGGATTTTTACAAACATACGGAAACCAGTTCATTCATTCCAGTCACTTCAACGTGAAGGTTCTCAGTTTTGGATCCAAATATTTGCAGTCCCTGTGTACGTTTACTTTCCCTCCCTCTGTGATCTTCTGATACAGTTCAGTGTGTGGCCGTTTACATCTGGGAGATAATTTAACAAACTTTTTAAAAAACTGCATGAGACAAGGTTTCTACATAAAGTGAAGCATCTGGCCTGCGGAGTGCATTACACGGGCAAAGCCTTTCCTCAAACACTGGAAATAAATATTCTTTATACGTCCTCAGTGTGTCGCGTGTCATTTTCTTTTTTACACTGAAGTAACAAAGACAGTTGTTTTAAATGTAATGTATGTGACTGAGGAGAACAGAAGCAGCCAGTTAACCTCTTAACTCCCGCCTGAACCGTAAGGATCTTTTTTCCTCACGTCAACAGATTTTTTTTTCCATCACTTTTTTTTGTTGGGTATTCAACTCATTTATGTAACTTTTTTGTCATTTTTTTGTCACATTTTTGTAGTTTGTTTGTCACATTTTTGTCATTTTTTTGGTCATTTTTAGTCACATTTTTGTCATTTTTTCTTCCATTTTTTTAAATCATTTTTTTGTCAAATTTTTATCCAATTTTTGTCGTATTTTTGTAATTTTTTTGTCACATTTTGGTCATTTTTTCGTCAATTTTTTGTCAATTTCTTGTGACATTTTTGCCACTTTTTCATACATTTTTCGTCAATGTTTTCTCACTTTTTTGTCACATTTCCATCATTGTTTTCGTCTCAGTTTTGTTGCTACTTTCACAGCTTCTTTCCAGAAGCTTTTGGACTGGGGTAAAAGCCAAACTGGAGAAAATGTGCTCGGTTCAGGCGGGAGTTAAGGGGTTAAAGCTGAGCCTGCACTTGAAGCCTAAATAATAATATGACTGAGGAACACATGATACAACAAAACTGCCCCTCACAGTAAACTTACACTATCACTAAACATTAAAAAGAACTGGTCTCTAGGGTTTGGTACAATTGACTCCAACAAGCTCCAGTCCCTGGTTTTCTGCCTCCTGCTCGATGTGGCACTTTGGGCACACGCCACACTGGAGGCTTCCTCGTCCCACCACTGAGGGCTCTGCGCACTCTACAAAAGCACACTCTACTTCATGCTGTACTAGTTTGAAAATCTAAACAGTTGAGCATCTTGACGACCATTGGACTATTGTTGTTTCCAGTATTTGTGTTTGAGGAGTGATCTGCCCACCGTCCATCTTTGTGAGCGCAGACAAAACTGACCAGCTCCCGTCACGTCCACCTCACACCTGAACCGGAGAGTTAAGTCCATGCAGGTAGTCTATGGAGGACTGGTCTGCTGTCGTCATGTGGCAGTGAAGTCTAGATAACCTCAAATAAACAAAACAAGCATGAAATGACGTCAAGATCAAAAACAGAATTTCTAATAGAAATATTATGAATATAAGAAAAAAATCCAATTGCACATCCAAATTGTTCAAGCAAATAAATGATGTGCACGTTTCAAGCTTTGGGCCGTGACAAAGTGAAGCAGAGGGACCACCCCAAAATAAACTGCACTAATTTAGATTCAACAAACTCTGTGATGGCAAATATACATTTAATTTACAACAGCAAAAAGTCAGGTATCCCAGCTTTAAGACTACAGTACATGAAACACAAACCACGTTCCATTTTATGTGTCACATGAAGCTGTTACATGAACTTGAAGATTTACTCACTGTGGAAAGAGCAACTATTATTTTTACCTGAGTAAAAGTACAGATACTTAATTATGATCTGACTCAAGTACAAGTAAAAAGTACCATATATGACTGTTAGTCACAGAGCCAACACAAGAGGGCAGTATAACAAGCCACTTTAGGCACGCATTTCAATTTTTGATATTTTTGCTCTAATTAAAAGGTTAAAGTGTAGTTTATAGTTCTGCATTTGACCCGTCCCTCAATGCAGCTGGGGCGACCACAGTGCCAATAATTGGATTTATCTATATTTGGGGTTTTTGCTCCTTTTTAAACTTCTTTATTCATTGTGCATAAGATACCTTTATTCTATATTTTTTTAATTAACATGGCTCTACTTTGCATTTCATTTCAGGACTGGTCGCGCCCTTTATGTCTTAAAGAGCCGCTGTAACAAGTGAATTTCTCATTGATCAGTAAATCTCATCTGATTGCAGTCTAAAACAACAACAAATGTATTCATATTGGCCGGCCCCATTTTATTTGCATCAATATATATAGTTAACTTCCAATTTGTAGCTTTCGTTCAATAACTGCTCGTGCTCCGATTGTCAAAATCGGTTGATTCCTGCTTTAATGTAACAATATACACAGTATAGAACGGCAGAAATACGTTTCATCACATTGACAAATAAAGTGTTATCTTAACTTTGGCAAATAAAAAAATATACTTTTACTAATTGTAAGAAAACATTTTATTACAATATGAACTTGTGTAAAAACACCAAACAAACAAACAAAACCAGTGCCTTTACATGGATCTCACCAGACTATGAGATGAGTATGAGAGTATGGTTTATTTTGAAGTACTTCCTGTACAAATTACGGTAGTTCCCGGTATTGTAGGAAGTGCTTGAATGTTTTCATCATCATGGCGGGAGAATGTGTAAAATGCCTTACGGTTTACCGATTTACTTCTGGCTCCTAGCTGAAGGGAGAAAAAAGGTAATGGTCTGTTTTATGTTTATGCTCATGCTTAAGATTGTTTCATGAGTATAATTTGCTTGTGTTTAACCTTTTAGCTCTTACGGTGGTCACAAAGAATGGAAATAAAGATGGACATGGAAACATACCACTTGTACGCTTCAATAATTGAGCCGGGATGCTACACTAATGCTCATTCCTAACAGACGATGCCTTCTCCCATGTTGGTCAAAGCTGCACAAACCGTGATCATTTTGTCACAGCTAGTGAGAGCGTTGCCCACAGTCTCCTCCCTCCCGACTGTCCTCACAGGGAGCGGCCCTTTCAAAATATGGAACCTGCTCGTCATCAGGCCAGTAACTCTTTCCATATGAATCCTCACAGGATCCTTCCCCTCGGACGCCGACGGAGGAACAAGTTCACATCTGCATTTCCTCGCAAAGTCTTCAGTCAGCGTCAGCCCCTCGGGTGCTAATATTTGATCTCCAGGACGGTGGTACTTGCGGTCAATAAATCCAGAATTCCGGACAATTTGTACGTCCGCCGCTCTTCCGCCTCGGGCAGGAGACAAATACGTCACCATCCCCGACGGGTCACAGCCCACAAACACCTTGACTGTGGAAAGATTTTTGTGATTCTCGGGCGCATCGATGAACATTTCCAAACAGTCCACAATGCAGGTCAGCCTTGGAAAGTCCTCACGGAAAACGTCTGGGATTTGGACCGCGTTTTCCCCGTCGGGCCACTTCACCATGAAACCGGCTTTGACGTAGAGCAGGTCGATCCATTTCCAAAACAGATCCACACACGTCGTCCTGGGGAAGCCTGCGACCAGCGCGAGGAACTCGAAGGAGGCGTTGTGTCGCAGTTTGACTAGCGTGAGAAATAACTGTTCGCGGAGGGGCACGCGGCCTTTCCTTAATCCTTCACCGCCAATAAACGGACGGATGAAGGTGAACAGCTGCACAAACACGGCCCATTTCAAACCAGTCATCAGCAGACACATCTGGTCACTCCCTTCTACCGCTGTGGACGACAAAGTCCTTGCTTGCACGAGCGTCTCCAAGGTTTCGATTTTAGCGAGGGCGTGGTCCCTCTCGCTGCGCAGACAGTCCATGTCCCAGTCCCAGGCCTCCTTATCAGATACAGAGAGAGGCTCCAGCAGAGGGCTCCTGTGGTACGTGTGGTCCGTGACAGCACCAGCAGAACTAAAGGAAAAAACCTCCATCGGGCCAACATGTAAGAAACTATCCATGGTTTGGGGATCTTCTCCTTCCACAGACACAGAGGTTCCATCGTGGTTCAGGAGCTCCTCCTGGCCCGTCTGTGACTGGTCCACTTTCAGCTGTTTCCTGGGGAATCTGTGGCTGGAAGCTGGAACAGAATTATAGATTTGTTTAATTGTATAGATTAACACAACTGTCAAAAACTACAGCTACAAACTACAGCTACAGCTACAAACTACAGCTACAAACTACAGCTACAAACTACAGCGTGATGGATAAAGGCACCATCATGACGTTGCACTAGTGTTGGACTTTTCACAGACTTCTTCACACAGGGAACATTAGTTTTCTAACAGTATACGGCCGGGGTAGTTTTCTTAAAGAGGGGGTATTATGCTTTTTTCAGCCACATAGCACCAGTCTATAGCACACTACAATGATGACCAAACCTTCTGTTGGTCTGTCAATGCAGTAAATTAGAATAACTGCCTTGTATAAAATTGCTCTTTCAAAATGGCGGCAGCAAATGACTTGAAATAGGCCCCTGTCTCTTTAAGAACCTCTGACCCTTTCCGACACGCCCCCTCCACACGCTGTCTGTGGCATCACAACAACACTGCGCTCGTTGTCTCAACGGTATTGAAACTACGATCGGTGCATTTTAATTTTTATTGTTGGAAAGGAGCTACTGTTTATCACTTTGTGAACAATGGCCACACAGGATGTGATTTGAAGACGAACCTTCCACACCGGACGCTTGGAAGGGGCTCTTGCCTGAAAAATAACTGCTGTTTGGAGGCTTCTCTTTGCATCTGCCATGCCCTATGGATCTCTAACTATACCCCCATGGACGACACCAGGATCTGCAGGAGCCCATACGATTCAAAGACGGACATTATCTGTGCAGGTGGACAATGGTTTTTCGAGGTTACCCGTTAGCTTGTTATAATCGACTACAGCTCATTGTTGATGAAAAGTCTGTAATAAACCACAAATGTGTAAAGCCAGGCTCATTGTGTGATCATCGTAAAGGCTGCTTCGAGTAGTTGCCTGCTTTATTGACGTTATTTGTGCATAATATGCTGCCTGTTTTCAATGAATGTTGTGAAGGTGAAGGTTGTTAGCTTGTCGCGGCTAGTAGTGCCTTAGCTCCGGGAGAAAACCACTCGGCTACGACTCACTGTGGATGAAATGTGAGCAATAAACTACACAATCAACAAGCCAGGCTCAGTGTGTGATCATCATAAAGGCTGCTTCAAGCAGTTGCCGTTTTAGTGACGTTTTCAATGCATAATATGCTGCTTGTATTCAGTGAATTTTCCCGTTAGCTTGTCGCGGCTAGCTTGTTAGCTCCGGGAGAAAACCACTCGGCTATGACCCATTGTAGATGAAATGTGAGCAATAAACTTCCAAATCAACAAGCCTGGCTCCGTGTGTGATCATTGTTAAACGGTTCTTTATGTGTGTGGTGGTTTTATTGACTTTATGTGTGCATATTTCTCGTTTTCACGTGATGACTCGAGGTTTAGCTTAGCATTAGCTTTCTCCGGAGGCTCTGTGCTTCATCAAGGCCCAGCGCAGAACCAGACACTGAAATAAGTGTTCTTGTCACCGGTTTTAATCTTGGGTGTTTAGGTAACAGAAACACTGATGTGTGTCTTTGTAAAAGTCTGCTGTGGCTCCGGTTCACAACACATGAAGCTAATCCTCCATGATGACTCTGTTTACATCTTAGGGCTAGACACTGCGGGGAGGGGGTTCTGCTGAGGAGCAGTGGTTGGTTACTCGGCTGGTGACGAAAGGTCGGAGGCGTATCCTGGAGGTCGAGGGCGTTTCCTAAAGGAATCAGGCGTTTTATCCCTAAAATGGCCGCCATCAGAGTTTCTACAGATTACTCGAAAATACGTGAATGTGCCAAGGCAACACTTCAGGCATGGTTTTAATGAGGGAATGACATAATAACATGATGTAAAGCTTGAAAAAGTCGATTTTGCATAATACCCCCCCTTTAACAGAGGGCCAATTTTTTTCATTGTAAAAAGACCAAGTCGCCAGTTTTAGGCCAAAGTAAAGCATAACACTGGAGAAATTACCATCTTAAATGAGATAAATGACTTAAAATTGCTTGAATAAAGGTTCCTTATGTTCAATTTGAGTCTGTTTGGACTAATCTAAGATAAAGATACAAATGCTAATGCCAATGGAAGAAGCATAAAACCCACTTTGAAATCAGACAAATAGTTTTTCACTTGAAATTATACACTATAATCTGAGCTAAGAGAATAAGGACTTGTACCTCTGGCGATAAGATGTTTTATCTGATCTAAGACCAGACCAAATTTACTCAAACTTTAGATTGAATCTCTTAATTCAAGTAGGTTTCTGTCATTTCTTCTAGAATTTCTAAAAAAGTCCAGAGTTGTACATGATATGACCTAATTGGGTGTATTGACAGTATTTCTCCCATTTAACCTTAAAAATGTTAAATTACTTTCTGATTTGTGTCATAATGTTTCTCAAAATCACCTTAAGGGCCAGAGGTTCTGTGCTAGAGGGCCGGATTTGGCCCCCGGGCCTGACGTTGCCTACCCCTGGTATACGGCAATGCTGAGCTATGTGTAATTCTAAACATCGACCACAGTGATGTAAAGTTATTTTCGACACAACATTTCTACATAACAGAACTGATGATAAGTCAGTTCCACATCACTCTGACCATGTCGGTCCAAATGTAAAACATTTCATTTACCTCTCTTTGCCCCGCAGGGGTTGGACTGCGCAGGAAATATGGAAGGAACATAATCAGGATCTATTTCGACATTCGACTTCTCACCTGAAGCAACAAAAGTGCAGTTAATGCTTCAGTTGCAAAATATCTGACAGATAAAATGAAAAGAAGGCCATCAGTCAAAATATAGATAAATACACAGACGGGATGATAATACAGTATTGTAGCCTTTCAGAGGAATACATAAAGACACTGATCGTTATCATAATTAAATCACGATTGGTGAGGATTAGTAGTTTTTACAGAATATTTATGAACACGGGTAATGATATTTGTGTGGGCTGTGTTCACACAGGATAGGAAGAATAAGAACATTATCTGTAAATGGTCCCGATTAATACAGCCAACATATCCACAGAGCTTTGTATCAAGGATCCACTCACACATTCATACACAGACACTGGATGGAAGGTAGGTTAAATGTCTTGCCCAAGGACACGACGACAGTGTGCACCTGCACTCTGGCCCGTTACGTTGGTTCCCGCCCGGGATGTGCGGCTCGTCATGGCAGACCAGACCCAGACTGCTGACGCTGGCACTCGGAGACTATACCAGATGTTATGGACCACTTTTCCCTGGCTGTGTTTTTTATTTATTTGAGCTTGGACAACATTGCTTGAGTGAAGCATTTATTTTGCGCTAAAGTAAAGTGAAGATTACTGCGCGGATTTCGAACTACTCCTGGTATTATTACGCCTTACAATATAGTCCCCCCTTTTATACGCTTAGAAAATCCACATTGTTTAATTTTGTGTAATTATACTTTGTAGTGTAACACTTCACGTAAACATATTTAAATAGGGAAAACGTGGAAGAGCTTGGTAGCTTCTATCTTGACCTGTTTTGGAGCTATAGTGGAGAGAGGGAGAGGCTAAATGCTAACGCCGTCTGCGCTGGAAGATCAGACAGGTCCTAAAGAACTCGTCAAAGCTAAGGTAAGAACATATCAGTGTGTAAAAACGGTGGCCTATTCCTTTAATATTCAATAATATTTGAATTTGAATTTGAATTAACATAATCTGCTTTCCTCTGGACCACTCGGCCGTTACACTCGGATCAACTCGTCCAACTAAAGCTGTTTCCTGCTCACAAAGTTCATAATAAGGGGACGAACTTTCTAAAGGCTCAAGTTACTGGATGTCCACTCACCACTTATGAAATGACGGCTGCAGACGTAAGTGTAGTTAGATGTTGGTTCCCATAACTTTCCCAGATCCACAGATCCATCAGCCGTCACCGCGCACCTGTTTATGGCCTTCAGCCACCTGCGTCTCCTGGCACCGCCCAACGGGATCACGTAAAACTTCACTTCCTTATTTTTAATTGAATTGACGGTGCAGCCTACGACACAACATGACTTTGGCATGTCTGCTGCACGAGGACAGCTTCACCCACGCTGTAATGGCTGCGCTTGTTGTTACAGGTCACGTGACGCAAACCCGGATATCCGTCTAATGTTGCCTTCACGTTCATGTTATCCTTTCCACTATTATTATTATTGTTATTATTATTGTTGTTATTATTGTTGTTATTATTATTATTTATTATTATTACTACTATTTATTATTATTATTATTACTATTATTATTATTATTATTATTATTATTATTATTATTATTATTATTATTATTATTATTATTATTATTATTATTATTATTAAGTCGCCATTTATTTTTATTCTTTTTCTAAGGACATTTCAGCTCCCAGTTTGGCGTTCGCTGTTCGGTTTTCTCCTCCACAAGTGTATTTACTGTTATTCTTAGACCACGTGAGGACGGTATGAGGGCGGTATGAGTGCGCTGTGGAAATGCTGCCATCTAGTGGTGTCGAAGTGTAAACCTCTACAGTCGGTGAAGCCCTGGCTGCAGCAGCATCACCTTCGCTGCTTTTCCAAAACAGAGCTCGTGTTATTCGATGTTCAGAAACACGTGTCCGCTCCACAGGACAATACAGCGCAGTGTGAGGTGAACAAATGAATCCTTATTTCTGCATCATTCAGGCTGAGAATGTGCACGAGGCTGCAGTGACGTCATGTGAACTTCCTTCAGTCTGAGGGCTGAGCAGGACAAGGAGACACTACTGTTCCAGGCAGACCAGGACCATCCACTGCTCAAGGTAAAACACGACTTTATAAAAGCTATGGGCATCTTCAATATGGAACTGCAGACCCACAATACTGTTTCCTGTTGTAGATAGGCTTGTTTTGTTTAAAAAAAAAAAAAGATATATTCAGACATCACCATATATCTGAATATATATGCTGTTGATTTCGTCGACTAAAATAATTAGTTGTAATTTTAGTCGACATAATATTTTTGCCGACCAAAATTGGACTTAAACTAAATTAAATGTTGTGTTTAAGACTAAAACTTGACTAAAATATGAATAAAAATGAATCATCCAAACTTCCACTGACAGTTTGAAAGAGCCTCATATCATTAACAGTAAAGTATTAACAGTAAAGTATTTACAGTAAAGTATTTACAGTAAAGTATTTACAGTAAAGTATTTACAGTAAAGTGCCAAAGGAGCAGAGCTGAGCTTGGTTCATTTGGAGAAGCTCCATAAAGGAGGACCTTGATTAAACATGATTATAATAAATATTATTATGCAAAGTCAAATTTGTTAAGTTAAATTTGTCTTAAATTTAGTCGACTTAATTTATTGCAATTTTAGTCGACAAAGATTAAAATCATTTGACTAAATAAAACAAAATTACGTTTTCATCAAAAGACTAAAACTAAATTAAAATATCTTATTAAATATCAAAATTAACACTGCAGCACATTTTAATGAGCCAAATAAAATGCCAAACATCAAAACACTTCAAAATAACAAGTCTATCTTGATATAAGAACATTTTGCTATGCCTGGTGACTTATTCGATGTATCACTGGTGTATACAATTATTAGTAACAGAGTAATTAGTAACACACTATCATATTCCCATGACCCAAATACTGAAGTACTTTAGTATTGTTTCATGTGAAAGTGTGTGCGTTTGTTTCTCTATAGTTAATGTTGTAGCCACTTCAACAAGAACACATCATTTCAAGTAAAAAATGTTTTTATTATGTTATTGATCCATTTATCTGTTTGTAAAAAGGGAAATTGTGATGAATGTGGTGAATGAGTCGGTCGGCCTCAGCTGTGGCAGTTCTTTCCACTGAGTGAATGGCCAGTTGGACAGTGTGAACCTCCTCCTGTGCTTCGTGCAGTGCACTGGTTCCAGTGAGTCAAAGACAGTCATGTGACATGTGTCGCCCTGACCCCTCCTGTTGTGACCCGCAGTCGCAGCCATGCCCTGGGTGTGCCTCCTCCTCCTCCTGGCTCCTCTGGCCTCAGCTCAGACGTACCACTGGGGTCCATGTCCCACCCCCAAAGTGCAGCCGGGCTTCAGCCTGGAGAAGGTAACAGGGACACAAGACTTACAGAGGGAGTTTGTGACATTCTTGGAGGTCATTGTTCCTGCACTGTCTGAAACACTATTTACTCAAGTTCAACAAAAAGTGTGGGATTTGTTTTTTCATAATCTCATTTTAAAGAACTAACTCAGAAATACAAGCGCCTCTGAAACGACCTATAATGATCCCCTGTCATTTACTCACTGTCACCTCTCATGTGTAAAAGACAAAAGAACAAAGAACACAGAGCCGTGTGTGCTTCACGCCGTTTATTCCATATTGGATTGTTTCTGGAGCGATCACGTATCACAGACCCTCAGTAAAAACTATGTGACTGTAGTCTTTAGTGAACATGCTCTCCCTCTGACAGTACCTGGGCCGGTGGTATGAGATAGAGAAGCTCCCAGCATCCTTTGCCAAAGGGAAGTGCATCGAGTCAAACTTCTCTGTCAGAAAAGACGGGACCATCGAGGTGACCAACTTTCAGTTTTAGTAAGTCATTTTATTCCTTCCTTTTCATGAGGGCTCCACTGCGATCTGCCGCCTAACGTGATGATGAACAACGACCACAGGAAAGGCTGCTGTTAATCCTGTTGTCGTTTGTGTCGCAGTAAGGACAAGTTGAGGAAAGTGGAAGGCACCGGGGTGACTCCGGATCCCAGGGAAGCGGCCAAACTCGCCCTGGGCTTCTCCTACTGTGAGTATCAGCCGATATTCTTCACCATGTGACAGAAAACAAATGATTGTGGGTGTATGGTGGTCCGAGGGCTCATGTTTACTAAAAATGGTGCATAACCTACCTTTAAATACTCGCTCATGACAGAAACACACACTGCTGTAACGCCCTCCTCTCTCTAGTTACTCCCTACAGTCCGTACTGGGTGCTCTCCACAGACTACGCCACCGTGTCCGTGGTTTACTCCTGCGCTGATGTCCTGCGCATCTTCCACGTGGAGTACGCCTGGATCCTGGGCCGGTCCCGCTTCCTGCCCGGGGAGGCCATCCGCTACGCCCAGGGACTGCTGCTGGAGGAGGGCATCGACCTGTACAAGATGAGGGCCACGGACCAGGAGGGGTGCAAGGACTAGAGTAGTGAGGACACAGCTCAGAGAAAAGAGCATCATGGAATCAGCAGATTTTAAAGACCTCGGGGAGTCCTGGTATTTCCTTACAGCCTAAGCCACATCTTCCATTTTGATTTGATGTCAGAGAATTTGTGATTATTTAAAAGCTGAAGAGAATGTTTCTGATATGAAGGTCACATCTGCTTGTGGTGGTAACCTGTTATTGTTTATGTATTTCAGTGTATTTTTGAGTACTTTTGGAAATAATAAACACATCTTTGTGTGTTGGTGAAACTGGTTTGCCAACAGATGAATCTGGAGGAACTATTTAAAGCAGAACATGCCAAACACTTGCAGTACAGGCAACACACACGAAGGTCTCGAAGTCACATAACTGTATTTTTACTTTCTTACATCTATGTTTTATGTTTGTTTGTTTGTTTGTTTTTTATTGATTTTAAGTATGGAAGTCAAAATCATGGTCAAAACAAATCATCTACAATCATTTTAGTAGAATAAAGCTGAGCACACACAGTACACGATGTTTTGCCTCATGACGTGTTGAAATCTGAATATTGTATATTTATCTGTGTTGATCAGTGCACATCATTTTCTATAGATCTCAACAGTCCCACCCACCCCCGGTGACGTGTCAGGGTCCGAGCCAGGCTCTTACAGGCACTCTTGCGGCTCTGGCATGAGGCCGGCTAATCATCCATGTGCTAAAAGTACTTCCATGAATCCGTGAATTCATGACACCAACACTTGGTATTTACACCAAAGAAACAAACAAAACTTGAAAAATGACAACATTACTTGTTACTTGTATGTTGTATGTCCATGAGTTGACACATATTAGCCGGCGCAGTGATGTTTAACTCTTAATAATGTACTTTTTCGAAAGGTCAATGCTGAAAATACACAAGTGAGGGCCCGACCGCCACAGGCTCCACACTCAAGCCGCCTCCACCATATATACCATATAATAAAGGTCTTTATTATATGACATCTGTGGCCTCCACTCTCAGGATGGGAAATGCACGGGAATCGACTCCCTGATTTATCAGATTCATACTAACGCTTGAAATTATCTTTTGTAAACTCCACTGTCGTTAAAGGCACACTGTGTAAGATTCTGGACTACTGTTGTCATCAGTACAAAACATAGGCGGCACGGTAGCACAGTGGTTAGTGTTTGTGCTTCACAGCTAGAAGGTCCAGGTTCGATTCCCACCAGGGATGGGGCCTTTCTGTGTGGAGTTTGCATGTTCTCCCCGTGTCTGTGTAGGTTTCCTCCGGGTACTCCGGTTTCCCCTACCATCACATACATTTTAATGAACATGTAGCTAGCCAATAATAGTTACATAAACAACAACCATGTCCATGCTGCTGATGGAATGGAGTGAGTCCAAAAAGGCATCATTCACTGAGTGTTTGTATTTCTTTCACGTGGTTCAGTCACAAACTCTCGCTAATCTGCTCCTCCCCAGAAGTCTTAATGTAATTTATTTAAAAGGCAGCCTATTCATATTACTTAGAAAATGACGTAAAAGACTTGATTAACAAATGAATACACAAATCGCCTGCCTGCGATTAGTTACACAGGCGAGTGGCGAAGATGTTTCCTTTGTGAACTATACACCCATCTCGTGGTCACATGTGGGAACTGCAGGCGGGTGCAGAGAAAAAAAAAAAACCCTTTAATTGTTTCATGCTCATTTTTGTTTCCCATTATATTTCAACTTGTCAACATTGCTTTTCCACTTAATACAATGATTTACAAAGCCTACTTCAACTTTAGTAAATAATAAAACAGTCCCTAATTACTTCATTTATATGCCAATTCATTTAGTAAGACTTATTAGCGTTAAAATCATAAAATATTGAAACCTTTTTTTATTCGCCAATAACAATGTAAAGTAGGCCTATTATTTTGAAATCCCAAATGCAGGCGTTGTTTAATTAAATGAATAAATTGATAATTTCCTTTGCTTGCACCGCCATCCGATGGACGCCTTTAGCAACTGCAGGTGAATAAACAAACATTTTTTAACTACCTCCTGCCTCACAGCAGGAGGGTCCTGGGTTAAATTCCCTTACAGTGTGGAGTTCACCTGCTCCCCAGCATAAGATAAGATAAACGTTATTCGCCCCAGAGGGGTTAGTCTTGTGCTACAGAGCCGCTCGTCTACACACACAGTTCATACAATCACACATGACGAAACATTCACACTGATTCACACTAAAACATAAAACATGTGCATTAGGTGAATCCTCCAGCAGGTGATTCTGACCATCAGCCTGGCTCCACATCTGGAGATGGTCCCCAGATGCTCTACGCTCCTGCCCTCTGCTCCTGACGGGTCGCCTCAGTGGAAGGAGGGGCCACATGCAGAGACACATTTTGTAATGACACATAAATGATCTTAACCTTTAATCTGCATCATGTGTTTAGCTCATTGTGTCATAGAAACACATGTGGGGAGAATGATTATTTTGACCAAGACAATTATTTTGAATAGAAAAATTATAAAATGTGTAACATTGTCCATATAAATCACAGACATCAGAGGAAATGCTTTACAGCAGTTTTTTCAGTTTATTTATGATATAATGATGATAAGACACACAACTGGATATGACGTAGCAGACCTTTCAGCCAATCAGAGCGCAGGCTCACCTGCCCAAACGCCCTCTGGCTGATTCACGTGTTTTCATTGGACAGAGCGAGTGTCCGTCAAATCTAGTTGAAAAACCCGCGAGCTAAACACAGCTGTGATGTTTTATATTTTTATCCTTAAATGACGAAACTGCGGAGAAATGAACGAGCTCAGTTTGATCAGGACATTTGGAGCACGTTCTCCAGAGGAACTCTGACAGAGACGCAGGACTTTGTGGAGAACAACAGCGGAGCCGAGGCCAGACTTTGCCGGGATGACATGTGGAGTTTACCCGCATCAGACGCACTGGAACCCGGTGCGGACCCGAGGCTCGCCGCGGTCACCGGAGAACCGGACGTACGGGAGACACGGAGTCTGAGACACGAGGACGTTTGAGGACAGAGATGGAAGTGACAGGAGAAATATGGAGCTGGCAGTGACGCATATGGAGGAGAAGACACCAAGACATCAATGGTAAGTAATGCTTTGGTGTCGCTGTTGTTGTGAGTAAAATGGCGATTACCTATAGCTTACCCATGTAATATAATATAATATGAGAGTGGTGAACTGTGACGCTGCTGCGGTTGGGGAGGTGTGATGCGTAATAGCGCAGTGCGCGCTTGGAGAGCCTTTGGCACCGCTGGACGTTCAGCTCCTCCACAGGTGTGGCGGGCTGAACATCTGGGGCTGCTTTTTGCCCTCACATATATACTGCAATTGGGGCTTATTTTACAAGTTTGTGATTCATTTCTTTGCGTTTGACTTTTGGAATCGTGTCAAAGTTGTTCAGATACACTACGTAGAATAAAGTCGTTTCTGAATTGGGTTAAATGTAATGTGCATCCCCTCAATGGGAGCCTGGGGGCGCTGTTTTAACAAACGTCTTATATGGTCGTAGTTCAGGGATAAGACAAACGAGCACTTGTGTCGCTTTCTATTGGAGGACAGTCTCCTGTGGGCCAGGGCACTTTAGAAGAGGAAGAGAGGGAGCCGAGGCACTGAACAACAGTTTGATGCAGACTGGAGCATGACCAATATCACAAATTCAATCATCTCATTTTCAGAGCAGACCTTTTGAAGAGCAAACGACTCTGATGCAAAAGTAAAAAAAAATAATAAAAAAAACGGGGCCCCGGAAGTAGACTCAATCTCTTCATTTATACCTGGGCAGGTCATAGCTTTGAAATGGTCAGGCCAAACGGTTTCCCTGCGGAGGAGGCAATATGGTCTTTGTAAATCCTTTTTGTAAATATTTTGCCACGTCATGTGATCAGAATCATGTGATCAGTATCATGTGATCAGAATCATGTGATCAGAATCATGTGATCAGAATAGGTGTGTTTAAGATGCCGTTGTGTCTCGCCTGGATGATCGGCGAGAGTAGCCGGCGCAACGGGGGCGGAGAAAAAAAGTCTGAAGCCAATCCGACCCTCCACATGCAGAGAACAACGAGAGTGGCCTCAGATCACGCAGCGTGTCGTTCAGATATCGCGTTCATTTAAAGTTTATCCTAAATAAAAGTCATTCACCTCCTGCTCTGTTTCCTTCACTCCAGTGACATTATTCTTCATCAGAGAAAACTTTCCCATTTGTTTGTTTGTTCAAGTTTGTGAGATAAATACGTCCTTTTAAATCATTAGTTTAGCATCAAACATGAGCTCTATTTTAGGGGCGATGCATAACTTTAATAGTTTCAGTCATAGTTTATTTGTTCAGATCTAAAGGGGAGAGGGGAGGGGGCGAGGAGCACGTTTGTGATCACAGCAGACTCGTATCCGATCACCTGAGCGTGAGCCGTGGACAGGTGGGCGTTTTCCCATCATGCACGGGGCCTCTGGACAGATGCAGCGGCTGATCAAGTCGGCTGCTCTCGTTGGGGTCTCACGATCTTTCCGTGCCCCACGTGCCCGTGACATCAGAGCCCGTCTGGAGCAAGTCGGACAGAAATCTAACCGGCACCGAGAGTCTGCAGTCGGCTGTAAAAACTGCGTCCGTCTGGCTCATCTCAAACACACCTTATGTGATCAGAATCATGTGATCAGAATCATGTGATCAGAATCATGTGATCAGAGTCATGTGATCAGAATCATGTGATCAGAATCATGTGATCAGAATCATGTGATCAGAATCATGTGATCAGAATCATGTGATCAGAATCATGTGATCAGAATCATGTGATCAGAGTCATGTGATCAGAATCATGTGATCAGAATCATGTGATCAGAATCATGTGATCAGAATCATGTGATCAGAATCATGTGATCAGAATCATGTGAGCACCCTCACTTCAAATGGGGCTCACACCTGTGTTGTCACTTACCCTGATGAAAACTCTCACGAGTCAATAAATTGCAATTTGCTTAATCCAGAGTGCCTCGGCTCCCTCTCTTCCTCTTCCAAAGTCTTTGAAGATTAATGTGAATCTCCTCCAGTTGAGAATCACTGGCCTAAATATGTCCGACTTCATATTGACTGCAGCCCTGATCGTGTGTGATCGCTCACATTATAAAAACTGCTTAAATGAAGCTCCTATTCACTCCATGATTGTCTTTGTTGATGGTCCGTGAGCTGTCATCGCTCTTGTAAATCACAACGTTATCCTCCGGAGCGACTGAGGCGTGCGCATGGATCACTCTGAGTGCAGGGGCTCCTCATCTGACTAATTATATCCCTGTTCACGTCTGTACGCTGCATTAGTCTGAATGGAGCACTGGGATGTGGGAGAAGGAGACGCCGGGCTGCAAATCTCACCAAGCTAATTGTGTGTGAATGCTATGAAGGCAAATGGCCTTATTATTCCCCTTTGCTTGTTAATATGATAATCGGTACAAGCAGGGATGTGGCGTTGGAAGACAGTCTGAAGCCAGGAGGTAAAATCTTGGATGTTTTTTTCACAGAACAGATATTTTTTATGAAATGAGTGCTTGTATTTTATTCTATCTATTGAGTGAAATAACCCCGGTTTGTAGTTTGTTGGTCGTCCCACCACATGTTAATGATCAAAATATAGGCTAATGGTATTTTTGAAAACTAGATTTAGGAAACATTATGATTCTGTTTCATTAATGCAGCATAGATGCCAAAGAAGTATCATCCAGGTAGTGTAGACCAGTGGTTCTCAACGGGCTTGGTACAGGACCCACCATCAACCAGGGGCGGCCCGGCCATATGTCCATTCTGGAAGATCACAGAAGGGCCACAGGCTCTAGGGCCACCAGTCTAAATGTTCTCCTTAACCTCTTAAACCCCCGCCTTAACCAAGCTTTACCCAAATCTAAGAGCTTAAAAGCAAAGCATCAAAAATAGCGACGAGTGAGCCAGAAAAGCAACGAAAATGTGACCAAAAAGTGACTAAGACGTGACGAAAACATGACAACAAAGCAACGAAATAAGCAATGGAAAAACCGACAAAAAACTGACGAAAACACCACAAAAAGCCACAAAAAAGTAATGAAAAAACAACAAAAACATGCTGCAACAATGTAACAAAAGGGTGCAATCACTTAGCTTTCAAATGAGGCGTTATGCTGTTGCTCTCCAGTGGACAAGCTTATAGATTTGGGTAAAACCGAACTGGAGGAAATGCACTCGGTTAAAGGTCCTATATCATTCAAAATCGACTTTTTGGAGCTTTTAGCCATGTTGTTATGCTATCTCCTTATCAAAAACACCCCCAGAGTGGTTTGTGGCTTCATTCACGCAGCTCTCAGTAATCCTCCTGAATCCTGCTCTCTGAGGCTCCGCCCTCTCCTGCTGAACGACTGAGTGTTCAGTTGTGTCGACACAGCGGAACGGAAGTGCTCGACGTCTGTAATGTAATGTCTTAATTCTATGCTTACGGACGGATTTTAATTTGTAAAACAGCTTTTTCATTATTACTGTCGTAAGAGAGAAACAAAGAGAAAAAAAAAGGAAAAAAAAAAAAAAAAGGATGTGCCTGAGGTGCTTCCAGGTCAGCTGTGGCCAAAACAAACACATCGCGTCTGAACAGATCAGTCATGTTTGCGCTGCAGCTGAAGATGGAGCTCGTTATAACTGGACACACCTGTTCTTTATTCTTACCTAACGATCATGTCACGGAGAAAAAGAAGCGCGTTTGGCTACGAGGACGAGGAGTTTATTCAACCTTTTTCAAGAAGAGGCCACTTGAAGTTGTTTTTTTCTCCAGGATTCAGCGACTATCACCAAAATATTGTTTTTCTGTGATTGTCACTGATGGATGTTTGGGGAACCTTCGCCTGAATCAAAGTGGATTAACTTTTATAACCAACGCGAGTCCCACAATGTAAACAGAGATGGATCAGAGCGGTGAGTCAATCCAAACGCGGGTTAGCATATTAGCATGTGTGTTAGCCATTTATGAAGCTGTGTTGCAGATGTCAACTCCGTATAACTGCATTGTGAAGTAACTTCACTTATTGCTGTTTATTTATATTACGGTAAAGTATGTGCGGAGAGAGGGGGCGGAGTTAACTGAATCGAAGCGTTGTGTCTTCCGGGTTTGAAAAATACCTCCAGAAAACACTTATATTTATCACAAAAATGAGTGCTCAATAGCGGTAGAGGTACAATCATTCATATAAATGCCTATACTTAACTTTGGAATGGCTAAAATAGCATGATATAGATCCTTTAAGACGGGAGGTAAGAGGTTCACATATGTCTTTGTGGAAGTGCTGCATTTACGCTAATTTGGGCCAGGCTGGTCAGAGTCCAGGGCCCTTTTTCAGTCCCAGTCTGTCCCTGCCATCAACCTATGACGACATATCTAGGGCTAAATCATTTCAGTCTTTAAAATCTCTGCAGTAGAATCGTTGAAAAACTGTTAATAAACATTGTATATAGTCAGTACTTGTACAACCCCTCCTACTACAACTTCCCCTGATGAAGAAATCCAAACCATTGTGTAAGGCTTTGCTGTTTATTATTTTTTCCTACAACAGCAAATTACAGAAGCAGTATTGAAAATAAAAGTCTGATTTTCTTCCTTGTAAAAAAAAACAAAAAACAAAATCTGCACAAAGTCCGTTGACAGTACAAAACGAAGCGTTAATATGACCATGGCAGGGGAGGGGGCAAATCCATTTCATTTTTTTTTTTTTACATTTCAGAATTATATCACATAATCTGAAACTACATATAAAAACGAAACAGTTTTTTTTTTTTCAATTTTCCCACATTTCTCTTTTTTTTTTTTTTTTGCAAATGATCGCTAAAAACACATAAATCTTTTTTTTAAATATATTTATCAGTGCAACATCTTTTGAGTCCAGCGCTACAGTATCCGTTTTCTCTAGCTTTAAGTCCTTTAGCTACTGTCCGAAAGAGCTTGAAGCGTTAAAGACAAGAGGGGTGAAAAAAGAAATTGCGGGACGCCCAAAGAAAGAGTTGAAGTCTTCACCACAACACGACGTAAAGCACACACAGGTATAAAAAAAACACCCTTGGATCGATATCGTGATTGTTAAGCGGCTCCCGTGGGCTCCCTGTAAGGGTCCCAAAAACGGGGCCCTTTACCCAAAAAAAGGTTCTCACAAAGTTCCAAATCCTCTTGTAGGGTCCTGCGACGGAATTGTCCCAAGAAGAGTTCACAAAGAGGAGGGGGGGGATTGGAGAGGAGCTAAAAAGTCGTACAAAAGCTCTACAAAGCCAGCCTTTTGTTGGTGACGTCGGTGAGTGGCGGTGGTTTCGTCGGGTGGAAACGTCCTTTGGTGAAGCCGCAGAGAGGAACTGTTGTTTGTTTGTTTTTTCTTAACCTGATTGAGGTAATGTCCCCGCCCTCCCCCACACTGATCCCAGGTCAGTTTCACAAAACGCACCAGGAAAGAAAATGCTTAATGATACGTAAACAGTTAAGTGTTGGATTGGCGACGAAACAAATAAAAGTTCAATTGTGTTAGCATAGCGAGTGTTATTTTGCATTTCTTTAGCTAGGATTGTTGGTGCTAGCTTGTTGTTTACATCCCAAATCATAGGGAAAACTGAATGATCTTTTTCCGAACCATTGAGAGTAGCTACATTTAGGCCCGTTAGCTTGAGGCGACCTGTCAGTAAGGATTTACTTTCCAATCAAAAGGTCGTAAGATCAAATCTGGCTTGAGGCAAAGGCCACTGTTGTTGAGTAAGACCCTCTCACTCATTGGACTGGTTGTGACAGGAAGGGCATCTGGTGTTTACTTCTGAAAACTCTCTCTCTCTCCTCAGTTTACAGACTATCACTTCATGTAATGGAGATGGACATGACATTGTTTGATATACCGTACTGTTAGCGGATTGTAAGCTACTACTGTTTTCACCCGCTCTGAACCATGTGGCTAATTTACACATTTTCACCCGCTAACGGCGTAGCGTTTAGCTCTTTTGCCCCGAGCCCGACTAGAAATTGGGGCCGAGATAACACATGGAGGCGTTGTCCCGTAGTTCAGCCCTTTACTTCGACCGCTATCAGACTGCCGGGTGTATCGCTCACGTTTCTAAAGCAGCGAGGCCAGCGCTTCGATACCAATGGGGGCTGGCTGCTCTGCTTTATGACCACAACACTGGGGGGCGCCATTGCTGTAGTACCTCCATATCGCCGCTAGTCCCCCATTGAAAAGCATTGGAGTTTAGACAACTTAAAAACAACTTTTCAACAATTTTTTCAACACTAGACTAGGCTAGATGTTCCTCCTGAGATAACGCTGGGTTAGTCACAGTATATGAAACCAGGCTGGTTTTCGTAAGAATAATTTTTGAAATCTCGTACTTAATGAGGCTCAGACTGTTAGCATTGGAGCAGCGCGAGCTACACGCAAGGGCCGAGTCTACGGTGAAAATCCCGCCCGTATGCCCTTTTTAGGAACATGCTTCGTCAGAGCTGGGGGGGGGGAGTCTGTAAATCCTCCATGAATTCCCCCTCGACCGTGGTCACTATGGTAAACGGGGAGGACTGAGCAGAAGACGTCCATTATTTTTTACAGTCTATGTTCGATACCGACGCTACACCAAGACCATCGCTTTACGCTCTTTACCTCAGAACAGTTTTAACTCACAGTTGGCTAAAAAAAGTAGTTTCATGGTGTCCATTTTAGTACGTAAAAGTATGAGTATGAGTTGAGGAGGAGATGAAAATGAAACGGCAAAGAGGAGGGATACCTGTCCCGCACAGCGCTCATCTCTCGGCCCTGGTGCAGTGTGTGTGTGCGCAATGTGATACATTCAATCCCAACCTTTATAAAAACTGCAAAAACAAAAAATCCGAAAGCCTGCATGTGTGAAGATGTTTTAACGTTGCTGTCACCTCTACCTCGGTCTTTTGTATTGTTAGCTAGCTGAAATAAACAAAACTGGACACTTCCTTGACTTTCATTTTGTCTCCAAACATTTTATTAGTCTGAAAAAAGGCCCACTCGGCAACAGTAAGCACACCTTGGACATTTTGTGAAACTGACCCCGCGTCTCGTCCTTGTGACATCAGCGGTGACATCACGACATTATGGCTGCTGCTACACACTGACGAGCGACTCTTCGCGACCAGACGGGCCGTACAGAAGCTACAATTACTTACAGCATCATGAAAAGTGATGATAGCACCAATCTTCAGTTAGTTAGCGAGGGCCTTCCGAGAAACCCTCCCTTTTTTGAAAAGAGACTCCTAACGCTAGCTAGGGAATCGAGAACAAAGTGCATTCAAGCTAGTATTGTCCAAAAACAACAATCCACAGTGACGAGGTGACGCGCTAATGTTGGCTAAAGCGAAGCAGCGATGATTGTTGCTTTTAATTCATTTTTTTTGTTTGATTTTTTTGGTATGTCGGCAGCTAGCGTAGCATCGCCGCCTCTTCTGCCGATGCTATGAGCTATGCTACATTAAACTATACTGGTGCCGAGTCAACACAATAGTCAAACGATGAGGTTTTTTTGCTAACTTAGCTAACATTGCTATGAATGGGAAACAGCAACTAATGGGTGGCTTGAATGCACGCTGCAAATAAAGGAAAATAACAGAGATAAAAAATAACACGCCATTCACAGAACAGTCAGGATTATATTTACACGCACACGCAACACACACACACACATACATACGACCCATGAAAAAAGGGATACTGCAGCCATCTTTACTTTCGTTAAAAGGGGCATTAAAATATATTAAAACATATATTTACAGTGCGATTTCCTGGACATGAAACAATGAACAGACAAAAAAAAAAAAAGCTCTGATAGATTAGATCCCGTTTTGTGATGAGTTTGCGAGTTTCGCCCCTGTTTCCCGTCGCTAGAACCGCGGGGCATGATGGGAAGGCACTGTCAGAAAGAACCACACACATTTGCCATGAGTGACGAGGGGGGAGGGGTCAAAAAAAGGGCAAGGGTCATGTGTGAATGGCACACCCTGTATATGCCATCATCTACAGTTTTGCTGGATATGGTTCCTTTTTTTTTCTTAGAAATCCGTGAAAAATTAAAAACAGCCTTCATCAACTTAAAAAAAAAAATCTCTCTGTGGGAAAAAAAGAATGATAAATACTTTAAACATTATTAATAAATTGGTCTCAACACCAGCATCCGATTGTAAAAATGAATGAAAATCATAATAGAAAATTAAAATATCATCTAGATCGTATGTACATATTTTTTCTGTATTTATTTTGTACACAGTGACCCCTACTGGTAGGTTTCTTTTACGGCAGCTCCTGAGAAAAATGTAGCAGTCCAGAGTTGACCTCCCACTGGTTGCGTCCCTCTGACAGGTCGAGCGCGGGGCAGTCCGTAGAGCCCGCCCGCTCGCGCTAGTGCTTGAGGGGGATGTGCCTAAACAGTCTTTGCGCGCACTCCTACGGGAAATCCCGCGCATTTACCGCACAGTCTTTTTCATCGTCGGGGAAAAAAAGTCCTTCCATCCCTCACGCCTCCGAGTACGAGCTCTGTACGTTTAGTTTGTCTTTCTTTAGCTTGACGCCGTCCACCAGTTCAAAGTTATAGTTCTCCAGAGCCGATAAGTTCCTGTCCGACATGCCGCCGTGAGAGCAGGCGCAGTACAGCACCACGCCACAGATGGCGCCCAAGAACACGCCCAGGGCCGACATGGCGATGATGGTGATGAGGATGGGGTCGAGCGTCTTCAGCATGTTGCCCGCGCCGCTGATCTGGTTGGTCTCCACCAGGTCTGGATACTCGGTGATCTCCTCCACTGCAAAGACACAAGGGAGAAACATGTCATTGGTTTCAATTACAATAGACCAGGAGAGCGGAATATATTATTTTAAAGGGGGGGTATTATGCAAAATGGACTTTTTCAAGCTTTACATCATGTTATTATGTCATTCCCTCATTAAAAACATGCCTGAAGTGTTGCCTTGGCACATTCACGTATTTTTGAGTCATCTGTAAAAACTCTGATGGCGGCCATTTTAGGGATAGGTTTGCCTGAGTCCTCCTAGGAACGCCCCCACCTCCCGGAGACGCCTCCGAGCTTTTCGCCGAGTAACCAACCACTGCTCCTCAGCAGAACCCCCTCCCCACTGATGCCACAGACAGCGTGTGGAGGGGGCGTGTCGGAAAGGGTCAGAGGTTCTTAAAGAGACAGAGGCTTATTTCAAGACATTCACTACAGCCATTTTGAGAGAGACATTTTATACAAGGCAGTTTTTCTAATTTACTGCACTTACAGACCAACAGAAGGTTTGGTCATCATTGTAGTGTGATATAGACTGGTGCTATGTGATTGAAAAAAGCATAATACCCCCTCTTTAAAAGTGATAAAGGTCTTTGCCACGCCTCCTATACCTAAAATACTTTTTTACTTACAGATTTCATTGAATCGATCCTCGGGCAGCGTCGGTTCGGCCGGTACGTCAGGATCTGCGCAGGGCAAATATATTTGTTAAGAACAGTTTCATTCAAAGACATGAGGAGCAGGAAGAGGGTCAAAAACCTTACCCTTGCATTCGGCCGAGCTGACCCCATTCATGACCTTTATGTCATCCACGGCGATGTCCCCCCAGCTCTTCCTCTCCACCAGGCCCTCGATCACCACCTGCAAAAAGAGGAAGCATTTCAACACACTTTTATTTTGAAACAAATCTTACTTTAGTGTCACAGTGCGTCACTTTTCTGTTGCCTTTTTGCTGCGGTCCTAAAGTTTTGCAACGTCTGCACATTTCCCCGAAGCGCAAAACGTATCACAAAAGCTGAGTTTGGTCTATTTTCTACTGTGGCGTTAGAAGTAATACAAGTTGTAATCCAGAAAAGAGAGTATTAATAAGTGCACATAAACGCGTCCTCACCTGATAGGGCTTGTTGGTCCTGGGCACCGGCACGCGGCCCTCCCTCCAGCGGTTGCCTTGGTGACCGCTCACCGTCCACAGCAGGATGTCGGCCGGTCCGTCGGTGGTCTGTTTGCGCTGTTTGATGTGCAGCGTGCCGATGTGGGGTCCGAACATGTGGTACCAGAAGGACACGCACAGGTCGGCGTCGGGCGAGCTGACCACCGGGCTGACCAGGCGGGCCACTTCAGTCTCCGGAGGCCCCGTGGCCAGGGTGTAGATGAAGTTCCCCGAGCCGCCTGAAGGGGGAGGAAGGAAGCGAGGTTAGGCAGTGTTTCCTCGCTTGATAAGAGGAGGATGAAGATGGATTTTATATTATTTTGAAAGGAAAGATACTTCAATTCAATCAGAGTTTAGAATTTGAGTTAAATGCATTTCGGATGTTGATTTTCTCTTATCCTAATGGCATTTTATCATTCTATTAGATGGTGCCTGAGCTTCTGCACGTGGAACTTCAGATCATCTGCAGACATTTATTTCAAAGCCACACTGTGCAACATTTTGGATTATATATATACTGTATATGTTGGCATTATTTACTATTTCAATCTCATATTTGGCTGCCTTTGGTCAACATCTCCATGGAGACGAGCTAGAGACGCTCCCAGTAAAGTACAGCACAGTCAGGTCTGAGGAGAACTGAGCCGCTCACAGCAAACACACATTTGTTTGGTCATTTTAAAGATAAAAAATATCTGCATTAAAATGAATGCTTGTATTTTATGCTTTGGTAAGGCTCATTTTCATTTTAATTCTATATTTGTCTCCTTTTACACGTTTTTCCATCATTTTCATTACATATGGTCCAGATTATATCCTTTTGTTAGGCCTGATCCCGTCAGATCTCGACGCTAAGCCAGTACAGCCTGAATCCTATAAAGGGGTTAGGCCTCACCTGTGTGGTCCATGTTCGGCCCCGTGTTGAGTGTGGGCGTTCCGCTGGACTGGATCTGCCACCTGGAGCCCGTGTCCTCGGACGTCCAGCTGCAGAAGGACGGGTTGCTGGCCCAGCCGAAGTCACAGGCGAACCACAGGAACGCTGCGCCACCGAGAGACAAAGAGAGGAGGTCAGTGGGATGTGTCGGACACGGGATGGTGGCAAGAAAATCAAAATCATTGTAATTCTGAATGGTATGGTGTGTACGTGTCTGTATGATGTGAACATTTAAAGAATTGACGTTGTTTTGGGCCATTTAGAAGGTTTTGAAACCACATTACCCCAGGCTCCACTGTAAGGCTGAGGAGGACACATGCAATGATCTAATACAGACACCAGGGGGCAGCAGAGGCACGTGGGATGAGTGGTATAATTTGGAACAGAAAGCCAAGAGGAGAAAGAAGGCCTGTAAGAAGTAACAAGCAGCAATTTCCCTTTTTCATAGTTTGTACAAATAAAAATAATAATAATAGTAATAGAGAAATAAGGTATTGGCTAACAATCAAAAAGTTTTTTTTTGGTGGGGCTTAAAATAGGCTTCAAAACATTATTGTGGCGCCTCAGCTTTGATATTTTACGTTTTATAATGTGAAATGATGTCTCTGAAAGGATTAAAAAGCAGGAATGAAATAAAGGCGCGAGAGCTGGTTAAGACTTTGCCTTGGGCTCCCCCTGCTGGCAGCTGTGGGATTATTTATTAAGAAACTAACATTCAATTTCGATTCCCGGTGTGGTTTACAGCATCGGCACGGTGTGATAAACAAACACGTTGGGGTCATTTATAAAGTGCTTGCTCATGTGCAAAACGAGTAGCACGAGCAAAAGTCAAAGCCACGTCCACCAAGATGCCAAAGTGCGAACAAAAAACAGAGTCACAACAACAGAACAAGAGAATACAACAACTCTATCCCTCACACTGAATTCGGTGCCTGTGTACTCCTTTTATACTCAGAGTTTAGAGTGGAGATGGCTACAGGTATGAAGGAATATTTGTATCTGTTTTTCCCCACCAATGGAGCCCCTCGACCCAGAAGGCAAGCAGCAGAATTCACCATGAAGAGGATGAGCATCATTAGCCAGAATACTCAGAGCCTTCCGCGTCAGTCCAGACATTACGGTACTCAAAACTGCGTGCATGCAGTGAAATACTCCTCCAGGTCTGTTTTTATGGATTGAAGTTTATAACATGGTTCAAAGCTTAAAGGAATAGGCCACCGTTTTTACATACTGAGATATGTTCTTACCTTAGCTTTGACGAGTTCTTTAGGACCTGTCTGATCTGACATAGCGCAGACGGTGTTAGCATTTAGCCTCTCCCTCTCTCCACTATAGCTCCAAAACAGGTCAAGATAGAAGCTACCAAGCTCTTCCACGTTTTCCCTATTTAAATATGGTTACGTGAAGTGTTCCACTACAAAGTATAATTACACAAAATTAAACTGTGGATTTTCTAAGCGGATAAAAGGGGGAACTATATTGTCAGGCGTAATAATACCAGGAGTAGTTTGGCATCCGCACAGTAATCTTCACTTTACTGTGCGAAAAAAAAAAAATCCACATTGTTTAATTTTGTGTAATTATACTTTGTAGTGGAACACTTCATGTAACCATATTTAAATAGTGAAAACGTGGAAGAGCTTGGTAGCTTCTATCTTGACCTGTTTTGGAGCTATAGAGGAGAGAGGGAGAGGCTAAATGCTAACGCCGTCTGTGCTGTGTTTACGTGACTGAAGGCACGGGGGAAGATCAGACAGGTCCTAAAGAACTCGTCAAAGCTAAGGTAAGAACATAAAAAAAGTGGCCTATTCCTTTAAAAAAAATGCCACGTCATGTCCCACAAAAACATCAACATTTGAGAGAAGACCGACACAGTGATACAATAAGTCATCTATAAAAGGTCCAGACTGTCTGCTACATTTGTGCGCATTAGAAGCTGCTTGTGTTCAGGCCCGTGTGTCGTCTCAGCCACAGGCCTCTGTAATAATGATGTCGTCTAATGCCCGCTGCGACTAATATAAAGGCTAGGAAGACATGGGTACAAAGCACGGAGACATAGCCACACCCCGCCGCGGTTTCCACACCTTTAATGAGTACGGGGGGCTATGGTAACGGGCTCCCGACAACGCGCTTGCATGCGTGGGGCGGCGACTTCAGGCTAAATTGGATAATGAAGGACTTCCAATGCCCCGCGGGGGAGAATGGCTGGGATGCTTGCCACAGCTCTCCACTCCGGCGCGAGACTCAAAAGAGCCTCCTCTTCAAATGACTACACACACATATCGGGCCGTCTTTCTTCTAATAACGGGACAGCGGCTTTTTTTTCCTTTCTGTCAATGCAAAGGGTGGAATTCTTCCCCTTCTGCGTGGAGCCGCATTTCAGAAGCAAGGCCGTGTTTTTTTGAGGTGTTTTTTGATGGAGGAATCGCATTCCCCATTAAAATAGCTCACGGCGGAATGAAAAGCCAAGGAGAACCTACACAGGAGGTTAATAAAGGGTTACTTTGTGCGCGGAAGCCGACAGAAAGAGCTCATCTGCAAGAGCTTGATCGACTCGCTTCCAAATTAGAAAGTCAAGGTGAAGGCTCCAGATTTATTTCTAAACGTATTTTAGATTTCATTTAAAAAAAAATCTCTTAAATGGGCAAGTTTGAAGGTTTGAGTTATCCAATAGATTGAAATGTTCCTGAAAACAGTGAACATTCAACCAGTTGTTATTGGATCAACACTGTTAAAACACTGGTGTGAATGTTTATCTTCTTCATAATAAAGTCTATCTGGACGACTTTATTGGAATGAATGACTTGGGGAAATGGAGATGGTTGATAATTATAAAGATTGGATTCGTCATAGCTGCTTTCACTGCAAAAATCATCAGGGAAACACAGAAGTCAAACAAACAAAACTGCCAAGTCAATGAAACTAAAGCAGAGTCTCTACTGAATTTACTTGTGTTCTTGAGTAGAATGAACTCTCACAATACGGCTTCAAAAGCATTGACATGAGCTCGAATACAATGGCAACGTCCTCTCTAGAGATTTACAAACAAATGATCGACTCTCTTTACTTTCAGCTGCTGCTTGCCGGGGCGTCGGCCTGTTGTTGAAACCCATGGATAGGTGAACGCGGTCCTTGCACATGCGGCATCGTCAAACGTGAAGTGAAAACGTCCAAAGCTGTCACGCCTCTCGGCTAAAGGAGGCAGCTGGACGAAACCTAAGGCCCATTAGCTGAGGTCATGCAGGGGGTGGAGGCGGTGCGAGCGTGCGGCCCCGGGGAGCCCGCCCTCATCACCTCATTTCCTGTGGTCATTTGCGTAGCGGGTGCATGGTGCGAGCGTGTGTGTGTATTTAAATATGCCGGCCCGGTGATTAGTGATTACGCTGAGGCGGCAGCAGCGGAGCGCCAAGGCTAATCAACCTCTCTCTCGCCCTGTCAGCGGGGGCCGTATCATCAGCGCTAATACCGGCTAGCACCCCCCCCACCCCCACCCCCCGATAGCGCGTTATTAAGCGAGTTCAGCTATGGATGTTAGTTCTGGAAATATAGGGTTTGGAAAGCGGTACTCACGAGGGATGGTGTCCACTTCGGCCGTGGTGGTCTCGGCGGCGGTCGGGACGACTGCGAAAAGCAACAACACAATCGGCGTTAGCATCTTTAGCTCGGAGGGGATCGCTTCGTCAGCTGAAATGTGTATCGCTTTACAGATTTTTCCATTGTGCCCTGAATATCACTGTAATTATTCTGTTATCGGTCTGGTGAAAGAGCTGCACGGCCGTCAGGGTGCAGCCAGGGATGAACTCTCCCCCTCCCTATGCTCTAGACCCTCAAAGGCACTTACCCTTCTACATTTTAGTCCGGTTCACTAAGTACAGTAATTTTGACGGATTTTTGTGGAGAGTATCAAAACTATACATTTTTGAAATGTTTATTTAAAAAAAAAAATGGTTTGATGATCAGTCATGATAACATTTATATGGGGAGTCAAACATTTTATTTGGCAGAAATGTACCAAAGTTGGCAGAAAATTCCATTTGGTCACTCCAATCAATAAAGTCAATGAAACCCCTGTCATTATGTTTTATAAGTTACCGTAGCGATGACCAGAACCCATTTACTCAGTATTACATGGTATTTGCAAATGGAAACATTGTTTTTCTCATTGCTTTTACCATATAGTCTCCAAAAAATATATGTTTTTCATACTCTCCACGAAAATCTCACAGCAGTGGAAATCTAAACAAAGTGAACAGGACTGTTTTGAGATTTTATGCAATTTCCACAGAGGCTTTGAGACTCATCAATAGTGTAAACAGTATAAATGAATGGTAGTTTAACTAGCAGTCACGACGTTTACAACATCTAAGAGACTTCTCAAGTATAGTCAGGGAGACGGGGTTTCTCTGTGTGCTTCGGTTTGGATCAGATGAACTGGAGTTTGTTGACTTGTACAGCACATATTTACCTCTTACTCCATGTAATCCACATGTAGAACAACTGTGGCGTCTGCAATCTGCATGTTTACACTCTTTGTTCCACTTTATGTCTTTTAGATTTACACGTATACTTAGCTACTTGCTTACTACTACTCATCAAGTCGTGATTCAACCCAGAGTCAGTCCTCACTGATCAGATTCAGTCCTCACATTCACTAATGACAACTGCATCTCTGTCTCTCTACAGATGACACATTTGGCTGTGGCTTGTGGAATATCCCATCCCCGGAGTAAATGAAACGCTTCCACTCTCTTTTCCGTCCTCACGAAGCCCCGTTCGCTTCTTCCTTTGAATAACCTTTTATCCTGAAGCGCCCGTTTGATACGAGTGCAGCGCAGACCGGCGGCTAATGGGGAGTACAGCGTGTGCGAGGGAGAGGCAGGCTCCGAGTCAGTGGGTTAGTAGGAAACCAGGCCAAGAGGAACCGGAGGAGAGGGGGGGGTAGAGAGGAGAGAGGGGGTGGCCCGGCGAGATGCTGGAGGTATTCACTCAGCAGCAGGTGTGTGCACGTCTCCCCAGGCAGATATACGCCAACGTCGGCCAAGGCGGGAGCAGCGAGCGAGCGAGCGACTGAGGGAGGGGGGAGGGGGGGGGGACAGGTGCAGATAATTACAACTTACTGCAGAGAACAGGGGAGCGTGCAGTGGCGCGCGCGAGTCAGCAGGGGGCGCGTGTGGACCGCGGAACACAGGACGAGGCCAAGGAGTTAGTTTAGGAAATCCCCCTCGCTCTGAGGCTGGAATGAAAATGGTTTTGCCTTGGGTGTCTCGTAAAAGCACAACTTTGGGTTCTGCGCATTTAATTACAGAGGCATTTTATTGATCAGTAGCGGCTTTTTTTCCGCCGTCGTTGCAGACTCACCCCCGATGAGGTGAGACACGCGCTCGCAAACTAATCCCTGTGCAGAAGTGCGCGGAAATCTGCCAGGAAGGTTGATATGGTATAAACTGGCCTGACGAAGCTTCCTGGATGAGAAGCCTATACTTCAAATACAGAGTACAGATGATGACTCAAGAACCTTTATCTATCAGGTATAGAGCTTTTCAGATTTTTCTCTTTTTGATTGGGATTTCACAACAATTACTAAATCGACTTATCGTTCATTAATTGAGAGTTAAAGCGATACTGCGTAACAAATACAAGCATTTATTTGATCAAAGACACACTAATTGTTGAAAAATACCTATAAGAAATGGTAAATGGACATAGTGCTTTTTTCATCAGGCCCAAAGCGCTTTACAGCAAAGAACCAGTCACACATTCACACTCTTCTTTACACACCAATGTACGCAGACACTGGAGGCAAGGAGGGTGAAGTGTCTTCCCCATGGACACAACAACAGTGTGCACCTGCAGGAGGCGGGATTCGAACCCCTGACCTTGAGCTCTCCTCAGACCTGACTGTGACTTTACTGGGAGCAGGATGTCTCCAGCTCGTCTCCATGGAGATGTTGAGTAAAGGCAGCTAAATGTGAGATTTAAATAAGATATGGCCTCATCTAAATCCATCCGTTGACGGCACAAGTAGCATTTCCTGTGTCGATCCGGTCAGTAGGAGGAGCAAGTTCTGTACAAAATGTTACGCAGTGTGCCTTTAAGTGAATAAATGCACGGACGATAGATATTGTAGTTCTCCGTGCACTGCAGCGGCGGGAGGGAGATGGGGGTTAGAGGGGAGGGGGCGGGTCTCACGAGGGCGTTGTTAGTTAGCACCTGTCGGGTCGTAGGTGTCACCTGTGCCGCTGTGGCAGTTGGCCTGGTCGTCGTCGCAGTCGTCAGAGGCGGTGGTGCTCGGGGCCTGGGTGGTGGGCGCCAGCGTGGGGGCTGAAAGAGAAAACAAGACAAACATGTTATTGATGAGCGAGAATTTATATTTCAGACTTTGGTGCTGGGGATTAACCGGTGGGTGCATTTATGTTGATTCAAACGGGAAAAAAAATATCGAACCGGCTGGAGAGAGGACTGATGGTTTCATTTGATTGTGCACTGACACTTAAAAAGCAACATACGGACCGAGTAGCCAAGAATCTTTTCACTTAAATACTCACAGTGGAAACAGTGACAGGCTTTTATTCCAGAAAACTATTGATAACAAAGATCTCCGAATTGAACTCGGAACTTCTGACTGATAAACTCCATAGAACTCTCCATCTGTGTCGCTTTTTCCACACAGGCATAGTCATTATGAGGCTTCATTGCTAAACCGTAATACCATGCCGGCGTAATTTGGACCGACATCATAAGAACACAAATCTGCGGCCTGACATGCGCCGTAACCCTTCATTTCGCTCACGGCTTCACTACGGGCTATTAGCATGCCTGTGTTTTTTATCGAATGTGGACAGGCGTATAAATAGAGCCCCGGAGCACACGCCGAGGACTTTGGGGTTAGCTGTAGCCGGGGTATGTGGCTGGAATCGGGGCCTATCATTAAGGCCTTGGATGTGGGTTAGACCTAGATGCAATGCACACTCCACTGCATACTGTGTGTGTGGAGCTGTACACACACATGTAGAGTGTTTTTAGTAACTCTTAGACAAAATGTGTATTAGTTCATCAAGCAAATTGAATAAAACTGGTTAAATATGACTCCAATATAAGTTAAGCTTCTCTTGCTTTGTCACTTTTGCTCCACTACATTTGAAAGATAAAAGTGAATATGTCGATGTGTTTTGTTCATTTTAAAAGCCTAATTATGCACACTCCGGAACAGTAGGTGGCGCTGAGCAGACGTTCTGTCAAGGCCATTGACTCACGACAAGAAAGGAAGGTTTGTCCTTGTCGTGTTGCCGTACGGGCAGTGAAATCGGATGCAATTTTCGTAACGTAGCAAATACTTAAAGATAAACGGTATAAATGAGTGTCCAATAGTGTTCACTACATATCCTGGTCATAATTTTGGCTCTTAAGTGCAAATTAGTTGAAAGATCAACTTTCTTTTGTTAACATTACTTTTTAGTGTTCTCCATGCTCGGACTTTGTTTACGAGAAGCGCTGCAGGTGCAGCATCGAAGTCAGAAGCCTCAAGACTGTCAATCACAGACCCAGGCCCCTCCCACCCCTCACCCCGCCCCTTAGTCCTCCAGGCAACGCCCCTTTCTGTTGAGTTTTTCAAATCTGAGGCTCTGAGGCTGAGGCTCTGGAAGGGGGGGTTAGTAACTCTTTAGGTACTTTCACTTTAAATCAACCAGCAATGTTCCGCAATGTGATTTTCAGTTCGAAATCCCTTGAATATTAAAAAATAAATAAAATTGTGCTTATAAACTCATCCCAGTGCAGTGAAGAACTGGGATGCTAGGAGCGTGTTGGGAAACTAAAAAATTAGTTTGGACGACAACTAATCCAATCATCATTGAAAAGCTGCACCATTGCGACGGCTAATGCTAACTGTAGCAGGGAAAAACCCAGTGAGCTATAGCAGTGTGTGTTTCTGCCCTGACTGACTAATGACGGCTCCCCCCGGCCGCAGAGAGGGGAGGACAGAGGAGCGCCTCGCCTGGACAGATAGATGGGGGTCTGAAAAATGTCTCTGTGTGTGAGTGCGCACAGCTGGATGAAATATGAGGCCGATCAGCTCCTGTCAGACTCCGGGCGGGTCGAGGCGGGACGGGGGTGTGCGGGTGAGAGGGGTCAGGGTGTGGGGTCAGCCTCACGGGGGAATGGGGATTAGGTCCACGCACAGGTGCACGGAGGACGGGGTGTTTGCGAAGGCCGTTGAGGGAGAAGAGATTTGGCGGAGGCGATAGGGAGAGGTTTAACGTAATAAAAATGGTGGAAAAAACACGGCCAGATGTGCGGAAAGGAAACGGATTTTAGTAACACGACAACAAAGATGGAGGTGTAACGAGGACCAAGTCGCAGAAACAAATGTAACAGATTGAGACCTCAAAAGGAGATACAAGGATGTATAAAAACATTGCCAGTGTAGCGAAAAGTAAAGCGTTACACATTTTCAGGACCATAACAAAGATGAAAGGTAGTTCAAAGTGAAGGCTTCAAAGTAAAAACATCGAAAACAAGATTGTCTAAAAACAAAAGTGAAGATTAAACTCTCAAATTGCTTGAACTTAAAACAAAAAGAATAGTAGAGGTAACAACAACAACCCCCAAATATATCCAAAACCAAGCCAAATGTGGACAATATCGACTGTAGCAACAAAAAGTGAGTGTAGCCAGAATAATAATTGGCACTAATAAATAAAGTAAATAAACTTTCTGTATAGCTTAAAACAAAAACAAAACAAAGGGTCAAAATGATAGTAAATAAAGTACTCCTGTTTGCGCCTCGTTGCTTGCCCCTCATCTGTCCAAACTTTAATATTATAAAGGTAAAGTTAATCGAAGGACTTTTGGTGACATGTTTTTCTCAGTTTCTTTCTCGGTGTGTCCGCTCGCAGGTGTGCGAGCGCCGCAGCCCCCTCCGCCGCCACAGCCGCATGTTTGGCAGGTTCATTACGGCTCTATGAGTATGTGTGTGTGTTTGGCATTAGCTCTGAAAACAAGCATTATGATCTGACTAAAGCTCCCGCCGGGACTTCGGGAAGGGCTTACAACGGACCGGGCCGCCCTGAAATCCAATATGTAAATCCACTTAGGGCCAGCCCCGCTACACGCTCTTACGGCGCTCAGCTGTGTTTGTGCTAAATCAGCTTTGCTTTCAGTTAGGCGGAGCAAGAATAACAGGAAGGCAGTAAAAAGTGAGGCGTAAGGGGCTCGCTTTGGACAAATTATAATTCTCATGGATTAGGCGAGCGGGGTGCTTGACAGGGAGAGGCCGGCGAAGGACGAGCCGACCTGACTAGACTTATATTTAACCGAACCTTTGGAGAATTTATTGTGGTGTTTACATGTACACAGACAAACCGGATTAGCGAGATGCACGCTTGGATCTGTCAACGCCGTCACCAAGTGCAGTAATCAGAACCCAAAGTAGACAGTTGGCGGTTTGAAGTGTATATTGCACCCTTGGGCAAAGCACTCTCCCAAAACAGCTGGTTACAGTCAGGTCTTTTTGGGCAGAGTATCTCACATGTACAGGGTTTTTGATCCATCATTTCTTTTAGGACAGGGGTAGGCAACGTCAGGCCCGGGGACCAAAGAACCTCTGGCCCTCAAGATGATTTTGGAAAACATTACATAAATCAGACAGTACTTTTAACATTATTAGAGTAAATGGGAGAAGAAAAGTTAGAAATACTTTCAATACACCCAATTAGGTCATATATTATGTACAACACTGGCATTTGAAAGAAGTGCACAGGAAAAGAATAATCGTTTTAAGGTAAAAATGACATAAATCTACTTGAATTAACAGATTAAATCTAAGGTTTGAGTAGATTTGGTCTGGTTTTAGATGAAATAAAACCTCTAGTATTAGTTATTCTTTTAATTCAGATAATTTTTGTGTCATTTCAAGTGAAATACAATTATTTGTCTGATTCCAAGTGAGTTTTGTTCTTGTTCCATCGGCGCTATAGCATTTGTATCTTGGATTAGTTCAAACCAACTCAAATTCAACATAAAAGAACTTTAATTCACGCAATTTTAAGTCATTTATCTCATTTAAGATGGTCTTTTTTCCAGTGTTGTGCTTTACTTTGGGCTAATAATCAGCGGCTTCGGCCCTCGGTCTGTTTACATTAAAGAAAGTCGGCCCTGCGCCAAGAAAACTTGCCTCCCCTTGTTTTAGGAGTTTGTGTAGACTTTGCCTGTTCTCCGTTGTTGTTTTGTCTTTGTGCAAATGTTCTTCAATGTACCTGCAATGAAATGAAGTTTGTCGGAGAGCTTTTAAATGTAAAGCTCTCTCCGCCTGGAATAACTTGTCCAGCTCCAACTCCTCTATCTCAACCATCCATGTTTTGAAGCCTTCAGTTTTCAATCACTTAAAATCAACTTGTTCTTGTCTTATTTGTGCAATACTTACAAATGTAGTATTTTTTGCTTTCATAACTGTGCATATTCTACCATCGAGCCCAACAGGTGTGATCGGGATCGCTAAAAGTACGCTCTTTTTTAACGCATATTAAGTAGCCATGCGCTTCTGGTATACATTTACTCTGTTTATCTCCAAGTATGGTGGGGATATGTGTGTGTAATAAATCATCTAATTGAATAGCCTTGCTCTACATGTTCTGGGATTTGAACCTGGTACACCCTTTGCCGCCTTTACTCTTTTGCCAACTTGCCACCGCTAGCCGCGCTATGACAGAAATACTTTTTTTATGCTTCACGGTTCGGGCCCCGTGCTCGCTGTAATCCTAGTGGGCAGGTGGGCTTTTATTTGATCCCTTCTTGAAGTGGCTACAGTCAGGGCCGCTTTGATGATGATTCACTGACAAGGCTTAGCGCCCCTCGTCGGGATAAAGAACAGGAGCCGGACAGCTGTGGGCTCAGCAAAGGAAGCACTCATGTTAGCTTTTAAATAACTCATAGACACTCGGAGCCAAATACTTCCTGCTTGTCATTGCGAGCGATGACAGACGGCCGACCTGCGGACTCTGCTTTAGTTTAACATGTTAGCTGGGGTCCATGTTTAAATGGCAAAGCGTTCAGGGGACAGTGTGTTCACTATTAGCTTCTCCTTGGCCAATTGTTTTTAGCATCAGTTCAGCTTCCGTGTTTCTGATCGCTCATAATGCAAGTGCCACGTTTTTTGAATAATCGTGCTAGAAGATAATTGCTAAAAACATGCAGACAACCACCACCGCAGTCTGTTAAGACGAAACGCTCACACGCAGAACATGTCGAAGAAAAGAGTCTGCTCCGAGAGCTCGCGCTACAAACTTGCAGGTGCCCCCATCAGAGAGACAAGCGCCTGCATCCTTTACAAAGCTACAGACGGACAAGCGTAATGAAACATAACATGCTGAATTAAACAACGTCCTTCAGTCAGAAGCTTTCTCAAAGTTTGTCATCTTTGCTTAGGCAGCAAAGTCGATTGATGAATTTGATGTTAGCTCGTAGCACCGCATGGCGCTGCTATAAATATTTATCCCAATGTGATGGACCTAAGCCTTCAATTGTTTTCAATATGGTTCTTTCGTATTCATATAAAACCAGCAATGACTTGATCTTGGTTGTAGCCGGGAAAATATCAGATGGTCGTTGTTATACTCTAAATCAGTGTTTTTCAACCTTTTTTGAGCCAAAGCACATTTATTTCATTGAAAAAATCATGAGGCACACCACCAACAGAAAACAAGGCCGTGGGAACCCAGGGTGCTGAGGGGGCTGCAGCACCCCCTGGTGGATAGTTTGGAGACTGCAGGCCATATTAAAAAATAGGAAAAAGCGTTTTTGGGGTAAATTCTGCCCCTCAGCACCCCCTAACTAAAATATCTTCCCACGGCTCTGGCAGAAAATGTTCTCATCAAAGTGTCTTGACTAGGAACACCGTATAGTCTCGCTAGCCACAATGCCTCAATACATGACTAAATGTAAAAATTAACTACCTGATGTGGAAGAGTATATATGGTTACTCTGCCGATCACTACACAGCACAGACACTCAAACGGTGCATTATTTGTGGATAATAATGCATTTGTTAAAAAAAAAAACAACTAGGTGAAATTGGTTAATTTCCCAAGGCACACCAGACAATATCTCATTCTAGTGTGCCGCGCGGCACAGTGGTTGAAAAACAATGCTCTAAATCATACTCTAAAAAGAGTTTTGAGTTGAATTTATACCTGTAGGTCTCACTCAATCTGACATGAATTGCAGATGATGAAGAGGAATATTTCATCGCCCAATTCCCATCATTTCTGCAGTTTCAGTGAATTTTTTAAACCATATGCAAATACCGTTATAATATCATAAATTGCAATTATAAGATAATTGTGACCCAGTTTTTTCTGCTGTGTAGTTTTTCTGCTTGGCTTAGTTCACTGTGAGAGAAAAACAATTCTTTGGAGTTTGTTTTGCCGCCACTGTAAAGGTGAACACGTTCCATTCCACTGTTGTGATTTTGCTCTTTTCTGAAAATAAATATGTAAAATACTATTCTTATAACCAAATATCATGCGCCACATGAACACAGCGCACATATATCTGTAAATGATGGCATCCCGTTGAGGTCATGATTGTGTGTGAAAATGCTAATCACGGTGATGCGGAGACGGTGAAAATGATGTTACGGCACCAAAAAAAAAACCGATGCCACGGATGGAAATGTCATGAATGCGGAGCGCGTCAGTCCGGATAATCACCCCCGGCACCGCCATTACCGCGCGTGGAAGTCATCGCCGTTCGCACAAATGTCACCGTCAGCCGTGAAAATGCCAGTTCAGGTGGGCCCTCTTTCTGCATTTATTGGAACCGAAATTGAAAATTGGAATGACTTTTTTTTTTTTACCTTGAAGCTCACATCCGAGGAGCTCCAGCCGCAGACCCATCCCGGCAGGAGTGGCCCTCTCCGGGTAGATCCTGATGAAGCGCGTCAGGAGGGGCTCTACGGTACGCAACTCCGGAGTGTCGTAGTTACCGTTTCCCTCAAAGATCTGCAAAGGACACACAAAAAAAACGTTATTTATCCTGAAGGCATCAACCAGGAGCAGTGTTTACAGGATCAGGAGAACAGAGCCTCCACAGCTTAGGCAAAAAACAAAACGTGGACTAACGTAGAGTGCTTTGAGGTGCTTCCGTAACATGTTAGATCTAAGTTGACACTGGAAATCATGACAGAATTTGTCTTGTTAATGCTTGTGGGTGTTGAAAATGTACATCCAGATCTTAAAACAAACAACTGACCATCTAATCGGAGTCTTGATACTTTTCAGAAAACCAGTAATTGGATATTTTTCTCAAATCAGGCAGTCCTACTGTGAACTGCTTTAGAAAACGAAATATAATTTACTGTAAATTTTGCTACATTAAATATGAATATGCTGAAGCCTTTCCTCGAACTGCGCGTTTGCTTGAGACCACTCTGACGCTCAGGTGCCCACAGGCACTTATTTCCACTTTGTGCAAAACCACAGAAGCGATGGTCTGCTGGTTAAAAGGCAACATTGATGGGAACCGGGCTCAAAATCTCTCTCATCTTACAGACATCTTCTCTGGGCTTTGGATGGTTGCTGCTGGGTGGGGACGGGCTGGTGGGGGGGGAGGGGGGCGGAATGTGGCCCACACCTCCGTCAAGAGCTGCTCTGATCCACAGCAAGCCTCCGGTAAATGAGGGGAAAAACTGGATGAAAAGCCCAGAAGTAGATAAAGCCCTTGATGGAAGGGGATTGGGAGGTGTGGCCACGGACGGTGTGCTGGGAACCTCTCCAAAGTAAAAGGCGGCATTGTGGGGTGAGATGGAGGTCGGGCCGAACACTATCACCATAATATCATTGTTATTGCAGTATTAAGTGCCACTGCATCCATATCGCCACAATGCATTACAAAATCACTGATGTCATCCACCTGACCGAGATCTACGCATGTCTACAACTATGAAGCAAAAGTTTTAGTCATGACTTTCCTTCTTGAATTCCTGATTTAGTATCCCTTTGTAAAGGAGACATCGAACCTAAAATCCCTCGTCAAAAATAACAGTATTTTGTAGTTTGGAGTCGCCTAATCTAATTTTACATCGGTCTTTTCTTCTTCTACTGCTTCAACCTGAATTTCCTAGACTTTATTTTGTGACAGATTGAAGACAAATCTGTCCTCCTAATTCTAAACGCCCATAATCCATTTTACGTGTTCGTCACAGCACCATTAAAAACTCCTGACCAGCCAAGCCTCTCACTCCTTACTGGCTTTTCTTTACATCTTTGCATTATTTCAAGTTTGTAAAGATAGGTCCACTTAAAGTCTTGTTTTGCTTTGAATTTCTATCTATATTTTAAAATAGTTTAGTAAAATATCACCGTAATGTCATCATCACAATATTCAAGTTATAATACAGCAATTTTGATACCTGCCCTGACCGTATCGGGCAGCCCCAGGTGGTTGGGCTAACTAGGACACAGGGAGTATAGATCCGTCTCCCTCCCTCCACGCCATAAATCAGAAATCACGCCATGTGGATCAGATGGATGCCCTGTCAGAGGAGCTTGTAATGGGGGACGAGCGCTTGTTGCTTTTCTTGGATTGTGAAGGTCCACGGGCCAAATCTGGACATTCCATTTTTTACACGAACTGCCGCTATATTCAGGTCAGCGATCTCAGCCGTGTCTTCATAGCGGTAAGTATAATATAGAGCTTGTTTAAAGTGGAGAGGTCATGTATGATTAAGGGTTCATAAGAAAAAAAACGTACTTATAGCGTGAAGTTTCAATGGTTTCACTGCATTCTCTCTCAAAAGAATCCCATGCTGCGAATAAGGCGAGTGGATTTTTGTGCTCCTGAGCAGCCTGACTATCTGCGAGGAGCTAAGTGTTGTGTGGAATACCAAACAGCAGGAGTGAACCAGTGGAAGGACCTTTGGGAGACCTGAGATGCTTATCCTAATGCCATTCAAAGCACTGCTGAAATTGACTTGCTTCGACTGTGCAGTGACTCACGGCGGAGCGGTGGGGGGAAACTCGGCTTAAATCGAAAGTTTACCACGGGCTGATGCGGCAGGCATTTTGAACGCTGGTTAAACTTTTGGGTCACATGAAAACACAATTTGGCGTCGTCGGCAGGAATCGAGATGCAAGAGCACGTGATCTTGATAAAAGCATATAGTTTGTGAAATAGGGTGAAAGGCTAATGCGAAATTGTTAAAACAGCGGCGCTGTTTGGGGAACGCGGAGTCAAGGCTGAAACACTTCAGGGCTTTGTAAGTTGTAAAAATAAAACAATTTAAGACCAAGATTTATTTATTTTTGCTCAAAAGGTTTTTTTCAAAGGGGATTATGGATCTTCTTTAGTTTTTGAATTAGCTATCAATAAGTGGAAAAATCTCTAAATCTTCAAATATTGCCTTATTTGGTTTCAAAGAAGTGTTAATTTTGATAACATATTTTATTTTTTATCGACTAAAATTGTATGTCAATTTAGTCGACTAAATTTAAGACTAATTTAGTCGACTTTGCATTTATAATATTCATTATAATCATATTGAATCAAGGTCCTCGACTTCATGGAGCTGCTCCACATGAATAAAGCACAAAACTGTTCATTTGGCAGTGAATTTAAATGATCTGAGGCTCTTTCAGATTGTCAATAGAAGTTTGGATGATTTTAGTCTCTCCTTTTCATTTTTGTTTAGTCTTATTTTAGTCGACTAAAATATCTAGACATTTTAGTCATAGTTTTAGTCTCATGAGAAACTTTTAATTTAGTTTTAGTCCAATTTTAGTCGTCAAAAATATCACTTTGACTAAAATTAAAGGTATAGCGGAGGATGTTCTATTTCCGGGTGGATCATCAAGACGATTGGTCCTCCTAATTGTCAATCATTCTGGTGATATGCTACGTAAGGCCGTCGTGCGCGCTCGCCCCTTGTTAATTTCTGCGCATGCGCACTTTCAAGCCTCATGTGAGCTACGCTGTTAGCCATTCATTGCTGCTCGCAGAACGCACCGAGTCGTTTGAAAATGGCAGAGGGTCGCAAGAGAAAAAGTGTCTTTGAAGTGTATGAGAAGAAGAGAAAGGCTTCAGAAGAGAGAAACAAGACCAGTGTTTTTGGGAGATTCTTCCTCCTCGGAGGCAGGTAGAGCGTTGCGCATACGCATTTTTTTTTTTAAAGTGGAGAGGGCGGTTCTTTCCTAAAATTCGGGAAAATCCTCCTGTATACCTTTAAGACTAAATGCTTTAGTCGACGAAATTAACACTGGTTCAAAGCTCAATCAATCTATGAATTAGATATTAAAAAGTGTTTCAGTTGGGCGTCATGGCTGTTGCGATGGCCTCACCTTTGGCTTGTTGGCGTTGGCGTCCATCACCATCTTGTAGTCGGTTCCGTTGTTGCTGTAGCCCAGTCTGAACTTCTTCATGAACACCTTGTTCTCGCGGTGCTTGCCCCCCTGGATGATCAGCCCTTTGAGCAGCTTCTCCTCCCCCAGATCCACCTGCAGCCACTCGTTGGCGAAGGGCTGGGGCTGGGGGAGCAGGGTCCACCCGGTGCGGCTCGTCAGCAGCCGGGCGTTCTCCGGCACCCAGCTGCGGTCGGTGTGGGAGGACGCGGTGATCTGGTTGTCGGTGATCAGGCCCGACACCATCCCCAGCATCCCGGAGCATGGATACTCTGCGAAACAAGGACATGTGGTTTGGTGTGAGCGAAAGGTTGGGATGTTTGACACATGGAAATAAAAACAACAACCAGGAGAAAGCTAGAAAGACAAAGAGTGCAATGCAATAAATATGGGGCTGAACAGGTAGTCTCCCTGAGTTTAACTGAGGAAGAACCCATTCAAGGTTGGTCCTTAAAGCTTTCTTACATTTCTATAAACATTTCTCAATGGGTGTTTTCGCAAAACAATCCATGCACGTGTCATAACTCTAAGAAATGTATCTTCTTATTGTGCATCAAATGACTGAGTGATGTACAAATTGAACACAGCACACATTTTGGGAAGCATAGTCAAATATTAACACCTGCGTTAAAATTGTTGATGGTTCTTAGGCATTTTGTGTTGTGTATTCACAATATTAATTCCTCTCAATGGCTTGCTGTTTAATATCCAGGTACAAGGTTTCAATATATTGCAGAACATCTGAACCTATGATGTAAGAAAAACAATGGAAGTGACTGAACTGCTTTAAGTATTGACAAGGACTCATGTGAACAGTTAGATAGACACATGTTTTAGTGGTTGTAAACTAACAACTACAACAAAAACCTTCCATTTTGTTGGAACACGAGCCAGATGTATCAGCTTTGACAGTCCAAAGACAGTGGAAATGGGTGTATATATATCATTTTATGCATTATGTACTCCATATACAGTAACTGTTAAAACAATGGTGCTCACCTGGAATGGCATGGTACTCACCATCACCATAAGACAACCAACCATAACCCACAAAACTATATTCATTGCAACTCCTAAAACACTTTGGGCATGATCGTGTGTTTCTAAACGCAGACCATAGTGAAGCATTTTGCACTTTGCACGGAGCGCACTTTGAGATCTTGCCACTCCAGACTTAGTGCATTTAAGTGGGAGGTACGTGGAGTGGAATAAACTGTTAAGCACTGTTATGTACAACAGCCTTTTCCTTCAACCAGACTCCGTGGCCGGGAAGGGTAAGAGGGAGAGGTGTCGTAGGGGGTGAACTTTGTTGGGGGGGTGTTTTGGTCACGCTTACGGGCGAGCGAGTGCTGAGCCACGCCTCAGCAGGACCAGCTGATTCGATCTCTTTCTCTCGGGACACTAACATTGTTTAGCTCACGATGGGGTTAATAAAGTTTAAAGACCTGTGAGAGCCTATAATGCTTAAGGAAGAACACATAGCACAACAGCGCTGCCACTCAGAAGATAAACATCGAGCTAGAGTTTGCACTGGCTCCTTTGGTTCATATGTAAAATGCTGCATTGCCTAATTATTCCTCTGGGAAAGTCCCCCTGAAAATGTTCCTTTTAAAACTGCACATACGTACATGCCAGATGTTTTCATTGGCGTAAACGCGCACTTTCAATAACGACAAACCGACCATTTCCATCGCCGACTTCCCAAACGGAGCGAGATCCAACGTGACGAGAAAAGACAGCCTCCAACAAGTGCGGTTGAACTTTCCGCTGTGTTCGGGGTCACCCAGGGCAGGCGGAATCCAAGCGGAGGAGACAGTTCCCCACAGCTCCCGTGCGATGTTCCTGTGATCTCCTCGCTCTCCTCTGCAGCCCGTCCGCTCAGCCCGTTGCATACTAATCGATTCAGCCCGCAGCGCTTGTCTCCAGGCAGCCAATTAAAAAGCCCGCTCCCGGTCGGCTCTCCCACCTTCTGCATTCTCGCCGAGTATTCCCGTCTTTTCATCTGCCTCTCAAACAAACAGCGCATTCTCTTTGTGCCGCTCGTCCTCCTGCTCCACAGCTGTCAGCGTCGTTCCATTCCTGACCGAGAACTTTTGCCTTTTTTTTTTTTTTTTTTTCATCTTCTTCTTCTTCTTTTTCAAATTCCACCCTTCTAATCTTCACTCGGCGGTTTATTCCCCGGAATCAAGCGTTTGTTTTCAAAGGCAGACAGTTGTTGTTGTGAGCGCTTTCATTCCCGCTGACACCACTTTACATCAAGAGCGCGCGATCTGTTTGTTTACGGCTTTTATCCTCGCTGTTACCGGGTAAACAAAAGGTGTGCGCTGAAATGTCATGACAGGAACACTACAATTCATACGGAATTGACAAAACAGACAGACCCAAAAAAAATAATCTTCACTCGTTTTGAAACTTGAGGTAGTGGTTTTTCATAATTGCGTCAAAAATGGGCAAGGAAGTAGTGATTTTACACAAGTTCAGCTTAAAGTGCTGAAAGGGAACAAAATGTCAACCTCCATTGTTACAAAAGGGACATTATTTTTGACATTAAAAACTTGCTTGCTTGGATAGACTCAAACAGACATAAGCAGCGATTAGGAAGAGTTATTGACATGTATATTAGTTTGGGCGATCAGACCCCGGCGGTAAACATCGATGTATGAAAGTCAGTATGGATGAACAGGCTGGAGTTAGGGATGTTTCCCCGGAGCCTGGACACTGATGATGGTATAGGAGACCCGTGAAGCTACAGCAGGGAGAAGCAGTGGGCAGGGGCGGACTGGGACTGAAAAAAAGCCCTGGACTCTGACCAGCCTGGCCCAAATTAGCGTAATTGTGCACTTCCACAAATACATATTTTAACCTCTTACCACCCGCCTAAACCAAATGCATTCCGTCCTCTTTTGGCTGTTATATAGGCCTGTGCAACACCTCATTTGAAAGCTAAGACCCACAAAACTGACCTTTTTCCTCGCGTTGTTGCTGTGTTGTGTCACCTTTTGTATTTTTTTTTTCTTTTTCTTTTTGTTGCATTTTTGTTTAATTTTTGTCACATTTTTGTTGAATTTTTGTTGAATTTTTGTAGATTTTTTGTTGAATTTAGTTGAATTTTTGTTGAATTTTCATCACATTTTTGTTGAATTTTTGTCCCATTTTTGTTGATTTTTTCATGATTTTTTCTATCATTTTTTGTTGTTGTGTTTTTTTGTCCGTGTTTTTCTCATGTTTTCATCCTCGCTATTTTGATGCTTTTCTTTTTAGCTTTTACATTTGGGTAAAGCTCGGTTGAGGCGGGACTGGTGGCCCTGGAGCCAGTGGCCCTTCTGTGCTCTTCCAGAATGGACATATGGCCAGTCCGCCCCTGGCCGTGGGCAGAAGAGGTGGAGATGGGGCGGAGGTGGGTCGCAGCACAGCTGGGAGGCGAACGAACCATGATTGCTGGGGCTTAAAACTGGGACCGAGGGCAATGATTGGCTGCTACGGAGGTGGAGGTGTGGCCCTCACGGAAGCGATGATTGGCTGGAGGTAGGGGATGCTGAAATCAGTCTACCAGCCGGAATTAACGCCTAGGCTTCATTTGTGTCGCAGCTGCGTTGCTCAACCTTGTACCGAGCCCATCTTCTCCAGTCTGGCTTTACCCAAATCTAAAAGCTTCTTGAAGAAAGCATAAAAAAATCGACAAAAACAAGGATGAAAATGCAACAAAAAAGTGACAAAAAGCTATGAAAATGTGGCAACAACACAAGACCATGTATCCGTTTCGATGAGTTTCGTAGATTTGGATAAAGCTGAAAAGGAAAAAGTGCATTTCGCTAAGAGGTTAAAGTGCATCTAAGTATTTTTTATTTTTTTTTCCTAGTAGTCCAAACTAAGGATGTTCATGATTAATCAGTTAATGGATTAATCATGGCCTTAAATTATTAAAAACTTTATTAACAATGAATCATTATGCTGCACGTTAGGGGAAAATACAGTATAATCCCAGTGCAATAAGCATAAAATGTGGCATCTGTTGAAGTTTACAAACCTATCTGTGTTTTGGCTAATAATTCAACTTTTTTACATGTTTACAATCTTGTTCAAGAAGATTTTAGATTTTGGGTAATGACAAACTGGAGGAAACGTGTTCAGTTCAGGTGAGGGTTCAGAGGTTAAATGACTATTTCTTGACATTTATGGCACTGACTTGCGTTCTGGGCTTTATAAATAGAATGTACTTTCTTTCTTGACTCATCCAAAGTTCTTTAAGCTTGCCAAATAATGTCTTTTGCCCTCTGAGGAGTCTTGTGAACAAACTTCTGCTTTTTTATCAAAGTAAAACCAATCCACTCTGCTCCTTTTGGTTATGGGCTTTGAGAACCTGTAGTTTTACACTTTTACACGGATCTGCTAATGTTAGGCCGACTCCAACACTTTCAGAATGCTAGCATACTGTGTATAAAAACAAAAATGTAATAAGAGTGATGCAGCCCTGCAGACAGAACATACAGTGTGTTATTGCTTCACACAACTCCCTCATGCCGTGTTCAAGGATTAAGAGCTAAAGCAAAGAATCTGGCAATTTCAAGCAAGAGATTTAGATGTGGGTGGCTGAACGAGAATATATTAAAGAAGGACGCAGAATGTTCACTGGGGCTATACTATGTTTTGATGCCCTTGGTCGTCAGCCATTTAAAAAAAAAAAAAATATCAATAAGGTTACGTTTGTCATGGAATTTAAGTGTGCATAATTCTGGTTTGTAAACGTTCTTTTGGGCGCATCGGCATTGATCATTTGCGTTTTATATCTTAACATCATCTAGTTGTTTAGTTGGAGCGCCCTCTGTAGGCAGCAGTGGGAATTGTCTGTGTTAAATGGATACTACAATGGCATGCTAACAAATTGGCGGCGTCACAATAAATGCAGTTCGATTGCAGACCTGGAAATAGCTCATGTTTTTCAGTATTATAGCACAAGAAACGGCCAAAGCGAACCGAATTGCTTGCTTTTCTTGTAACTTGGATTCTTTTTTTTAACAGTTTGCCGCAGTTCGGTCTCATTGAGAGATGGAGCAGACGCCACGTTTCCGTACGCCACTAGGTAAACATGCTCCGCTTGGTGTTTGCCGTCCCACTTCTGGAAATAGACGATAGGCGATTCGAAATCACGGCGGTTTTGCTCCAAAGGCACATGTGGATCTGTTAATCGTCTTCAGCTGTGACCTTTACCAAGATGGCCGACGAGCGCCGCCACACCCCGGCGGAACAGGCCCGGGCGCTCGTATCTGCGGTGCGATGCCGAGTCCGGGGGTGAACCAGATTGGGTTTTTGGGTGTAGCTTTTCTCAGCGGTCCGTCAAAAGATATTTATACTCCTGTGGCATATTTACCAACAGCCAGGCGGGGGAGGGGGGGAGTTTTTTTTTTATTAATGACAGAGCGTTGATTTGGGCAAGGGCATGTGCGACACAGGTGGGGTGACCGAGATGGATGAAGGAGGAGCAACATCTTCTGATAGCTTGTCTGAATGATGGTACAGTCAGTGGGAGACGATTGAAGAAGTGCGGAAATGATTACATCGCCCTTGAACTTTGGGCTTGAAAGTTTCGAGAGGTTGTGACGAATAGTTTTCAAATTTGTCTTTCTGCATTTGACCCAGTTCTCAAAGGCGCTGCAGGATCTTTGGACCATGTCAAAGCCAGTGACCCTTCAAGAGCTTTTGAAGGTTGGAAGAAAGTTGAATTGCAATTGAAACATTGAAACGCAATCATCAATAAAAGACTGGAATCACGTATTGTCCACTGAAGACAAAACAAAAACTTTTACACTTAAGATTCCAGTCTTCTCTCAGGCTTTTGATGATGATTTAAAAAAATATTTAAAAGACATACATTCTGGAGGTGATTTACTTGTTATACTTGTCAGAAAATGGTAATGTTTTTTCTCAATAATAGTCCTAATGTCCCCTCCTGGAACCGCCACCATAACGTGGTGGAGGGGTTTGAGCACCTGAATGATCCTGGAGCTCTGTTGTCGGGGCTTCATGTCCCTGGTAGGGTCAGAAGCCCCTTATGAGAGACCAACAGGCCCGGTTAGAACCATGAGGCCGTCCTTCTGTGGACCCACCACCTGCAGGAGGAGCCATAGGGGCTGGTGCCATGTCCAACTGCTGCCCCCACGACCCGGCAACGGACAAGTGGAAGAAGATGGATGGATGGATGGATGGATGGATAGTCCTAATGTAAGGAGCTAGCATGTCAGCTTCTTTCAGATTTCTGACCTGCTCATTGCCATTTTCCTATATCCATTAGCATTCGGTGTCAAATGTAAGTATAGTATAGGTTAACACACTGACTGCAATGTTTAAATAAGTGTGGAGAAATAGACCCGTGGATCTCTTTCTACCAAAGCGGCAACCCATTTCATCTTTATGTATCAAATCAATAACTTGACTCACTGCTCACCCAGCTGTAGTTTTGTTCCAGTGAGTAACAACAGCACTGGGAGTCACTGGGAGTCACTGGGTTTACTGCGCCGGGTGCTGCGAGCCTGGCGAGTGTCTGCGGAGCGCCCGGGGGTGCGCTGACGTCACCAGCGAGGGCCTGCGGTGCCACCCTCCTGTGATGTGTTTACGCCGTGCGCCGCGGCGGTCTGGTGCTGTGCCCAAACTCGGCCCCCATCTGGAAGTCTTCCGTACCCACAATGCACTGCCCCTGTACATGAAGGCGACATGTGTGCTGCAGCGCTGCGGTGCATGTGCAGGCTCCAGGCCACATGACAGGGCTCAACACGCACTCGGTTAGACTCGTACAAAACCGTGGGTTTTGACGGAGCCTTTGAGGAGACGTGTCTTAAATCAACTGCGTCGAGCTTTCATGTTATTGGGTTGTTAACGCTTCAGAACTATCACTCTTTTCATGTTCTTTTGTTTCTTTTGTTTCATTCTTGCATGTTTTAAATAACCCAGTTTACTGAGGATTCAGCCCAAGCAACAAAGATCCATATACTGCACTGGAGTTAGTTTATATCTCCAGCCACCAAACAGCAGTAGACTCATGTTGACCCTGCTACTCCATAACATAACTATTCTAAGTCTAAGTTTCTTGTCAATCAACATATCTTTGTTCAGGTTTATTCACCCTGTGGCTTATTTCAGATTACATTAGTTGTAATGCTTTTAGGCCTTTTCTACATGCCTCATTCCGTACTGGGTCGTCGCTGTGAGATTTCATAAACCTACAGAAATCCATCTTGTGCAGCTCCTGCTGACTCGTTTTCAGTCTGCACCACATGTGGGACGAGCCAATCACAGAGCAGTATTGCCCTGAGTACAGGAGGGGGGCGAGGGTTTACAACAACAATCTCTTATATCGACACTAACTACAGGATGACGCTGTAACACAAGTTATGCTTTACTTAAACACGCACAATTCATCCTAAATATTTCATTGATTTTCTGTTGTAAGACATTTCTTCTCTTGCTACTTTTTTGAGACTTGGCTGTGATTGGCTAAAGCAAAACATGCATGATCAATAAGCAACAAATGCGCTCCAAAAATTCCATCATCTTCTATTAACCTCTTAACTCCCGCCTGAACCGAGAGGAACTTTTTCCTCACGTCATCAGATTTTTTTCATTTTTTTGTTGGGTATTCAACTCATTTTTGTACCTTTTTTGTCATTTCTTTTGGTCATTTTTTTGTCACATTTTTGTCACATTTTTTGTCATTTTTTGTCACATTTCTGTCAATTTTTTGTGATATTTTTGAGACATTTTTGCCACTTTTTCATCAATTTTTTGTCACTTTTTTATCAATGTTTTCTCGCTTTTTTGTCATCATTGTTTTCGTCTCAGTTTTGTTGCTTTTTTCCAGAAGCTTTTGGATTGGGGTAAAGCCACACTGGAGAAAATGTGCTAGGTTCAGGTGGGAGTTAAGGGGTTGAATAATCTATTCCAGATTAATATGACTGTGTTTGTACCCTGGGTCTCCTGCCGGGGTACAAAAGCAACATAAATGACTAACATACTAGCTCAAATCTGCCCAAAATGACTCATTTTAAATACTAAATATGAATAAAGCACACCACACAATTAAAGAGACCGCTAATCAACATTCAACACGCTCACTCATGAAACCAGCGCGATACAAAAAAAGGCAGGAGACCAGTCAAGCCTTGCCAAAATCAAAGCAGACGCGGGCTAAAAGGAAAGGCCCATCCAGCTCCGCGACCCACCGGTGCTATCTCCCCGCCAGCTGCCCGCACCATTCATAATAAATGAGCTGGCCTCCTTCAAAACATAAATAGCTAATTCGTGTGTTCCATGAGTGCGTCATAAAAAGGTGCTTTCTCACACTTGGCAGAATGGAGGTGTTTGTGCGACTGGGAGGAGGCCGAACGGGCGGCGGAGGCATGGAGAAACGGCGTCATGTGCTGAGGGTGAAGCGCGGCGGCAAACGCTGGCGCTGCAAATGGATTTGTGTGTGCGAGGAGGATGCACAGGCTCTGTTTGCACTCGCGCTTTTTAATATAAGGACGAGCGCAGGTTATGAGACTTTTTGTGGGTAAATTTAGACGGTGGGTTGTAACAAGCAGGAGACGTTGGCAGGTGGTGGAGAAGCTCAATTTCTTAACAAATTAGGTGATGTTCATATTCCATCATGAAATCCAATTACTGAAAGTGGTCATAATGTTTTGGTTAATCCGCAAGTTGCATATTGAAACTATCCGATAATGAGAAGTATGTTATGGATCCGGATTTATTATGTGATGTCCAGAATGTGCACCTTCAAGAGGAGCCGTTTGTTGATTTAATTTGCTACAAAGGCAATTCCTCAGTCTGGAATTGCCGCATAGATCTCGTGGATAAAGCCTAAATATACATTAAAAATGATTGTGCCGTGAGTAGTAGTTTAAGTTGTGTAAGTCTGAAAGGAGGGGTAGGGCCTTATAAGTTATAACTAACTTCTTCCTACTCCCTTTGAGCAGCACTAATACCTCTTATGTTGTGAAAAATTCTGTATGTTATATGTATACTATACCTGTATGCATCTGAGAAATCGAAAATCGAACTATCGACACTCATAAAGCGGGAAATTATGCAAAAATAGACTTATAGGAACTTACAATGTTGTCATCAAAAGCCTACCTGGAGTCGTGTTTAGCCATTCACTCATTTCTGAGTCATCTTTGAGTGTTTACGCGTCTGCTCATGCAATGTTCCTCCAATTACCTCCCGAGCTCCTCCCTCGTGCACAGCTTACCCCTCGAGCAGCACGAGGAGGAGATATCACAGAAGCTTAGCAACGGTAAAACACACTCGCGTTGATGTCCGACAGTAGCTACATCCACGGAGCAGGAGAGGCTTCGGAGTTTGTTGGGACGGGGGAGCGAGGGAAGGAGGGTCTTAAAGGGACTGAGGCGACTTGCAACACATAATGAAACTTTGAATGATCAGTTTTGAGATCAAAATTTAAGATGGCGATCCAGCTGTGTTACCAAAACGCCTGTCAAAAGCATATTATCTCCATTTTAAAATGATTTTGACTGTTATTAGACTGTAAGCAATGCACCGGGAACTGGTTCTTGCCAGCTCTCAGCAACACATGTAGGTGAAGCAATTTGAGCACTACAATGAGCAGAATGAGACTGCAGAGCTGTCTGGAAGTCAAAACCACAAAGACGCCAGACCACCACATGGCATCAGCGGGTGCACACAAGATGTTTTTTTGCAAAGGAAGCCGATTACTCACACAAAAGTGCTTTATCCTACATTGAACTCAGATCTGGAGTTCCACACGGATAGTTGTGAGAGCAGGAGGAGCAAAACTTGGACGACTACACATATGGATCAGCGGGGGATCTCGCAGCACCGCACCTGATATCTTGCATCCGTACACCTCGAACCGCAGAGCGATGCCAGTTTCCCAGGTAACGGGCCGGACGCGCAGGAAGCGTGTCAGCGTGGGCTTGGGCAGCTGCGTCTTGGCAACGTCCGAGGGGTTGGTGTTGCCTTGGAAAACCTGCAGATGAAGAAAGGGAGAAAAAAAAGGAAGAGAGAGAAGAGAAATCAAAAGTTGAATTATTGAGAGTGTTTTGAGGTACGACCTTGTGGCTGGGCGAAATCAGAAACAGCAACAGGGAGAGAGAGAGAGCGCTGCGCATTTATTTCACCGCGGCGGAGATAAAAACGGCTGGAATACGGCTGCTGTTTTGGAGAGCGCAAAAAAAAAGAAGAAAAAAAAAAAAACACCATCTGAAAGTGTTTATCGGCGGAGGATAAATAATTTCCCTGTCAGTCCCCAAATGGCCTCCGCAGTTTCTCTTCCACCACATGCTGCAGCACCGCCGGGCCGTGCGCTTTCAGATGGGTTCATCATTTCCCCAAATGTCTTCCTACAGAGTTTAAAGGTGTAGCGTTTGAGGAGTTTATTTCCCATGTTTGGCAGAGCATTCAGAGGGTGTTCAGGAGAGCGACCCCAAACCCACGGCCTTTGCTGAAAGTGAATCTACATTTTACAGTATATTAATTACTGTTTCGGTGGCATTTGTTTGTAGTTTTGCTCCTGCATCATAGCTGGTATTAAAGGAGCTAGATGCAAGTTGGCCATTTATACTCACTACTGCCACCTCAGGTCATATGTGTAACTGCACCTTCTATATTAAGCTCGTGCATGACGGCACTTCGGACCCTAACACGTTTTTGAGTGACAGGATTTTAGAGGCAGTTGTGGTGAACAGGTCTGAGGTCATTCTACTCATTGGACATTGGTGGAACATGTAGGGGGAGGAAAATACTTAAAATTTAAAATGTTTAAACTCTGTATTGTCCCTTTAAGGTTCCAAGCCTAAATAAAGGTGTGGAGCACAGTTTTAACCTCTCTGCCATCTTAGGGTTAGGGTGAACAATTATTTACATCCAAATCTCAAAGCGGACTGGAGAGCTGGAGACCCAAGACCTTCTAGTTTCTAAAAATATGTGTGACATTTGTGCGAAGGAAACACAATTTTGTTACGTTTTCCGTTCTTAACCCTAATCATATCCAGATTAGGGTTAACTAACCCTAACCCTAGCCCCCTGATCGGGGGGACGGCAGGTAACAGGTTAAATGCACCTGGCTATACACTTCATTAGGTGCACGACTACTGCATGACTTGGAGAGAAGACACATGAATTTTGTATTAATAACGGTGTAAGAGATAAAAAACTGTCTAAATAAACAGTTATTTAGACAGGTTTAAAATAAACCCAATGAATTGACTGTCAGGAGTAAACATGGATTGCTGACCCTTCTGTATATTGTCCTGTCAGTTCCGCTTGGCCCCTCCGCTTATGGCTGACCCCCCCTCCATGGCTGCGCTGTGTTTAAAAGGTCATCGCTGACACATAACCCTCCCATAACTCTCCCACATCATTGCCCATTGTGTGTAATGCAATATCAGCGCTCACCCCTCGACCCTCTGACCTCATGCGCTAAGTAGGTGTGGTGATGCATCTAAAACATGACCTGATCTGAATTAATGATATAAAGACCAGCCAATAGATGAATGTAGGATGGCCCGGCTGTAATATGTGTGTTTCGTAGGGACTATATCTAAAGGCCCTTAACCGGTGAGAAAAAGATTAAATCAACAAGCCAGGACCCAGCCATTAGCCAGTGGTGCCTGTGTTCCCTTGTGTCGCCGGGTCCCTAAGCTCTACCTGGCCTTTTCAGCCACTCGCTATAACTGTAAAGTGCCCCCTTTTCTTCCCGAGCGAAGCTAAGACAGCTAAACTGCAGCCTCAGCATGTCACAAATGGTGCCCCTCTGTACAAAAGCACTTTAGAGGGCAGCAAAGAAAAAAAAAGAAAAAAAAAACATGTACAGTGTTCGGCGGTGAGCTTAAAGCCGCCACTTTACTCCAGGGAGCGTGTTCTTTGGAGAGGACATAAAAGAAGCTAGCCTGAGGCCACGTGTGAGCACCGGCAGACAGGAGCGTGTTTTGGATGCACTGCTACCACAGCGCTTCCCCGGGCACAATCCGAGCACTTTTCAGCCACGCTCGCTTTGTGGTTTCAATGGGCTTTTACACTATTCAAATATTCAATCGGGCGGCGGGTAAAAGAGGGAATCTAAAGCCTTTTTAATAACATCACCAGCCATTTACTTTGGAGAAACCGTGGCCAGATTCAGTACCAACGCGTTTGTCTCCAGCAGCTTAGACACTGCAATGGCCTCTTAGCGCTGAAATATCGCTGACATGTTAGAGCCATGTGAGCCATTACGGGCCCTGAGAAAAGTAGAATTATTAACCCAAGACAAACTACAGACTTATATTTTAGAAGGCAGTTTGGTTTAGCTGTGCATGTGACACTCAAAGTATTTCATCCGCTCTCCTCAGTCTTCGCTTTTTAATAAACTCCATTAAGCTTTCCTCTTCTTTACCTCAAAACCTGCTCTCACGTAACTAACTAGCCCGATTGCTTTGCGTGAGCGTGATTTCCCTTAAGAGGAAGCTTCACGGATGAGAAACGGAACGTCTTTAAGTCTAAAACAAACCCCAGTGCACAACGCTACTTATTGAAACTCGATTCGACGGTGAAAAAGTTGCCAGCGACTGAGCGCTCGCACAAACTGCTGCTATTGTTCATTGTGTTTCCAACTCCACCAGGCCGAAAAGAATGCTAACTTTTCCAAGGACTTCCGGCGCCCACTGACTCTCCCTTGTGATATTTACCCACCTCCAACAACACCCCCTGACCTCTGCACTGTTGGATGTTTACCTCCGCATGAGCCGACTTTTTTCCGTTTGACATCCGTTTGCGAATCGGCTTTTTTACAAACTAGAGTCAGACGTGGCTTCTTTCTCCTGCTTCTTCTTCCTCATACTTCCAGCTGCTCAAACATCTCGCCCCCTTCGAGCAGCTATTTGTCAAGTCTTTTGTTAAGCTCGCGCCTTATAGTCTTGAGCTTGACGTGAAACATAGGCTAAACATTCCCAAGCTAAACCTGCCCTGTAGCTACGAACGGGCCCGTGTTAGCTTTAGCGGGATAAGCTCGTAACACGCCGCCGTGGCTAAGATTAGCATAACGGGGGAAAGTGTATAATCGCGCGTTGGCAGGCAGGGACCCGTGCGGTGAAGCTGGGAATTCCCGAGGATGTGGACGGTCGTCGAAGGCAGCGTAGAGTGTGTTTCAAAGATGACAGCGAGGGATGGGCTGTTCCAAGTGTAAACATGTGCAGTGGTGGCGAGCACATGACATCACTTGGAAAAGGTTCAAAGAAGGACGTTGTTTCGGGTTTAGCTGGCGCTCGTTTTCATGTGGAGGCAATTTTTCCAAGTCAGCCACTAATTATAAGTGATTATGCAAAAGGAGAACAAAATCATTGAATAAAAGTAGGTACTAATTTGTGAATTAATGGTTTACTAATGTGACTAATAATAAAAAATAGCATATTCGCCCAGATATAGGCCTAAAATCTGATCTTTTTTCCATCGGTAAACGATTCACGAGCAGTTATTGGACAATTGCCACCCACAACAAAATCGTTAGTGCATTAATGCTACATTACCTATTGCTGAAAGTTGTACTGACGCTTCTAATGATGATCTAAAACAGCCCACTCACTGTGTTCAAGTCCTCCTTCTCCATCTGACTTATCTTTTTCTAGCTTTGCTGCACTATTGTAAAAACGCAATACTAGACCTTTTGTTCTCCCTTACACATATTTCTCTCCATGACAAAAATGCAAAATACAGAGCCATTGTTTGGTAATTGGATAACCATGATGTGCTGCTTTCTTGAAAGATCTCAAACTTGCTACAGTTGCTCAATCGCTCATACAAGCAAGCGCCATTTTCATCCCAGTGGTGATAGAACGAGATTAAGGTATGTTCTGTTTTCTTTGCGTAGATTGAACATGCGTGATAACAGAGGCTTTAACGTGAGGACAACTTCCTACCTTCTGCTTGGATCCCTCTTTCAGCGTGATCCAGTCTTCACCGTTGGAGCTGACGTCCACCTTGTAGGACTTCACGTAGTAGATCTTCTTGGTCTCTTGGGAGATGGCGCCCTGCGTTCCGATGGCCGAGACGAACCGCAAAAACCCCAGGTCCACCTATGGAAAGAAAAAAAACATTAATGTTTTCTGAAACTGGCTTCACGTTGGGTGCAGAATCCCCTTTGGCAGAAACAATGACTGATGTTTTTATTATTACAAATTAGCAGCGTGGCTATTGTCATTGTCATGTTAACAGATGTGGGGTCGTGACTGCATATGAACAACTTTAGCTTTTAACCATGTTATAATGTAATACCTTCATTCAAAACATCAAAATGGATTGGTGTTTTGTTTCCTTTGCACACATTTGAGTAATACTTCATATTCAGTTTGTTTGTTCAGCTCTGAAAAACGCCAGCCCACACTCCGATATGTTTCACGCAGAAATTCCTAAAGGAACTCTCAAGTTTTACAGTTCAGGCACCTTCGCCAAACTTCGAGAGAACTATCAATTTGAAAAAAATATCACTGCAGCAGTGAGGAGCAGGTATGTGCCCTCTGCTGGAGTTTTGTGTAATTACATTTTACAACATTTCACATGTCAAAAAAATCAAGGCTACGTTGTCTGAAGCAGTTTTCACAGCCTGAACAAAAGAGGACCTGTAAAGCGCCGCAAAGCTCAGAACAAGTCAGGTGAAGGTAATGGACTTCAAAACAGCAACACCGGGTATGTTTTCCAACTTCCTAACATGATTACAAGCTCGTAAAAGTCCATTCTGCGCGTGCCTCTTTTAAAATGCAACCTTGGACTTTCCGAAGCATGAATCATTCAGCGGCTTAGCCTTTGTTAATATTGCACTGACAAGATAGAGAGTTAAAAATACAAGCAGCATTTCGACTCTGCTGGGGCCAGAGCCTCATCAGTCTATACCTGGAATTCAATAAACAGCAATGAAATGATACCGGCATTAATGAAAGAGACGCTGGATGACAACTTAATTTCCTGAGATGGGAGACAAGAGCTTATTGGATAAAAGTGAATAGAAATTGCATTATCGGAAACCGGCCGAGAGGAAAGAGAAGAGCGGGTAGAATGTATAAAAAGAACATTGGGCCGTTGCTTTTAAAATATGCAGGACTTTATAAAGTAATTACGAATTGCTGGACAGAGAAGCGGGTTTGGTATTAGTGCGCAGAAGCGAGGGCAATTTGAGGTAATCTATATGCAGTTCTCGATATGCAGAAAATCAGCAGCTTGGCTATTGTCGACACGAGGCCGACAGACAAACGCGTGGTAATGAAAGCAATTAAAAGGGTTTATACGGAGCAAAATCAACTGTTTTTCAGCGTTTCACTTTGCTATAATGCGATGAAAAACACAAATGGATTGGTGTTTTGTGTCATTCGCACATGAAAGATCAGAGCGCTTCAGCAGTAGAAGAAGAAACAACCAAAGTAGGGAGGTTTTAAATGAAGGAACAACACAACAACATGGCTAAAAACTGAAATGCTTTACTTCTTCTTCTACCACGTCCAGTGAAAAAGGAGGCGAGCAGAGCAGCCAGGAAGTAATACAAAAAAACGCTAAGCTTTCTAAAATACATAGGGCTTTATAAAGTAATTACGGACTGCAGTGGAGGCGGTTTGTTAATATTGCGCAGAAGCTATGGGCAAGCTGAGGTCATCTATATGCAGTTGTCATGCGCCGGGAGGGAGAGCGGGGAGAGAGGCTGCTTCATGTCAGAGCTGCCACATGTCACGCCTGGTCGCTAACACGCTAATCCCTGCCAGGAGGAGATAGGCTGCTATGTGTGTTTACATGATATGCTCAGAAAAAGTGAACCGTTCCAGAGTTCGCTGGTTTGGAAGATTGTATTTTGAATCCTGTATTTCGGATTATTATTCTGAAATCAGTATAAATGTGAGGTGGGTGAAGTGTCATATTATGAATGACAGTGTTTTTAGCTATCGCAAAGAGGTGGCGAGCACTGTTAGCAGGCTAGTTGTCGTTAGCATTACAGTGCTGGTACAGCTCAGATTCTTTGTCTTTGTTGCTTATAAACTCATGCTATTGAAAATTGGGGACGTTAAGAATGCATTAAGAAAGTCACAAAGGAATTTTGACCAACACAAACGGTTTAAACTTAAGTAGCTGCCATTTAAGTAGCTGTTATGGTGCCTTCAGAGATGCAGTAGCAGCGTACACTACAGTGGTTGGTGTTGAAATTGAAGCACCGGCCTTGGGGTTTGAGGGAAAATGCTCTATCTCTGAGCCACTGACAACTACTGCAACCATTTTTCATAATTTTGCTACAAGTTTTCAAATTGAAATTCAACAAATAAGAGGGATAACTCAATTACAACTTTGTATGCTAATGCTAATATAGATATAATTCTATTGTATGCTATAGCAGATAAGGAAAAAGACAAATCACAGGCGACATTACACCTAGGAGCGGGCTTTGTACATATATCTTTCTACTCATTCCATATAAGTGTCTATATTAGCAGATCTACTACATCCAGCATTGCAAAAGGGATGATTCAGCCATCTCCAGCAAAGACCCTACTGGATAGCTGCATTAGCTCACATAACAAATATCTAGTCCCTGACCACCCTGACCCCTGTGTGGGATACTTAACCCCAGTGCACTGCCTCTTCATCCATAACCTCGAGAGCTAGCCTGTTACTACTTTGCGCTTCTTTGCGATGCTAGGTTTTAACAAGCGCTAACGGGGGCTAGCAGTGGTTCTGACAGGCGCGCGCTGACGATAATGGGGAGTAATGGGGGCGCGTGCGGGATGGTCGCGGGACAGGGGAGAGGAATAGGAGCAAAGGATTATGGGAAACAGGTTGTTTGATGTCGGGGCGCAGTAGGTTAGCGTTGTGGAGGGACGGGATTGATTACTAAGTCAACATTAAAACTCACTGCGCGTGTGATCAAGACAGGAACTATTCTGGTCGTCAGGAAGAGGGGTTGTTTTTATTGTAATGTAAGCTAAATGAAGTTAAATGTTTTGACAGAAAATATTCATGGAAGTACTTTGTGCAAAATTAGCATATCAAACATGCTAGGGGCATCATTGTCATTTAAACTTCACACAACACCAGTGTCCAAGACTTTTTCCGAATCATCCCTGACATCCCTTCCTACCTGATGGATTTTAAGCACCACGTTTCAGATTTTTTTTCTTAATATATTTGTAGAGAGTCATTACAATACAACAGTACATCGCATATGGCATGTCTGCAAACCACTGCTGTCGAGTGACTTGCATGTTCGTCACATATATCCCCATATTAAAGATTTACAACGTCCAATTTAAACCCGAACGCTGAACGGTTTTATTACTTGAATGCTAAAACATCTGTGAATGCCGGTGTCTGCTGTGACCGCGCGCTCTTGTGCCAGATGAACAGAAGAAGAAAAAAAAACCTTATAGCGAGCCCTGTCCGTCTGTGTATCCTCTTATGTGCCACATTAGATGAGTTGGAACAAGCAGCTGCGGTCATTCCTGATTCGCAAATTCACTTCCGCCAAGAGAAAAGGCAGCAGCAGAGGGAGGCGAGACGGGAGCGCTGGAGGTTTTGAGAGACCGAGAGGAAAATAAGGTAATACTACTGCAACTACTCAAACAACCAATACTTTTTAGAAACCGAGGTCATTTATTCTTTTTCTTCCTCACAGGGAAACTTCTGACTTATATTTCAATGCCACAAGGGGTTAGATGCAAGGTACAAGGGCATGGATGGCATGGGAGGATTTCGGTCACATTACTTTTTTTCGTTATGGTGGACTTTTGCAACTTTGGTCGACGTTCACGTTCACGTTCACGTTACATCGCAAGCCAATGTATAAGTCTGTGGTCAAGCGTACTCAGTTGGAGGGTAAGTGTTTAGGATAATTGGGCAATGGTGGATGGAGTTACCCCTCCTGGAACCGCCACCTTAACGTGGTGGAGGGGTTTGAGTGCCCAAATGATCCTAGGAGCTCTGTTGTCGGGGGCATCGTGCCCCTGGTAGGGTCTGCCATGGCAAACAGGTCCTAGGTGACGGGTCAGACAAAGAGCGGTTCAGAAGCCCCTTATGAGAGACCAACAGGCCTGGTTAGAACCATGAGGCCGTCCTTCCGTGGACCCACCACCTGCAGGAGGAGCCATAAGGGGCTGGTGCAATGTGATTTGGGCAACTCGATCGGTTGCCCCCATGACCTGGCAACGGACAAGTGGAAGAAGATGGATGGATGGATGGATGGATGGATGGATGGATGGATGGATGGATGGATGGATGGATGGATGGAGTAAACTCAATAATTCTATTTGAGCAAAAGTAGAGAAAGAATGAACTGCAAGTGAAAAGGTAGACGTGCATAATCCCTGAACAATGAAATATGTGCTACTTTCCACCACTAGATGGGGCTACCCTTTAAGACATGAAGAAAACTTTTAAAAACTCCACACAAATACGGTTCAGGAATTGCACCAACTGTGTAACCTTTTTGGCCATGAGATGCTAACCACCTTAGCTACTTTCCACCTTTTTATTCTTGTTCATAACATTTTGTGAGAACGAATCGATGCTTTGTCTCCTCGCTGTCGGATATCTGCCGGTTGTCTGACTGCGGCCTTGAAGCGCAGGCTCACTGATGTTTTTTGACATTGCGAATTCATTTGAACGGCGCGTCGGGTTACCCTTTTGGCAGACGCGATGCAAACACGCGGCTCTCGCTCGTCTGGCTGGCGGGCGGCGAGGGCTCAGGGAAGAGTGAAGGACACGCAGCCCGGGGTCCGCCGCGTACACCGAGGAGGAGACCGGATCAATTTTCACAGGCAGACCACGATAACGGGGCCAGGCCTAATGAGCGAGCCATGATTTATTAATGCGCGCTTGTTAGAGGCACAGTGCAGCCGGGCCCGGGCGGAGCTCCACGCCGAGTCCCACGGACAAAGTGCAAAACAAACATTACTGGCGGTGAGATACTGGTTTAGCTGATTTCCATAATCTCAATCCTGTGGGGCTAAAATTCGAGGGACGTGTGTGACATCTTTGGTGAAATTGATATAAAAGTATTTGCCAGATTGTTCTTATGTTGAGCTCTTGTTAATGTCAAAATGTCAGCAAGAATCGTCAACCTGAATTTGTCTTTGCAAAGGTAGTGGAGGCGCAGTGGCCTAACCATTGTGGAGATTGTGCAGTGCATTTACGCTGCCCGACCCCAATAAAAAGTGTCCACCTGGATTTAAGCAACTGTTCTGATCTGGGGTTGCTGCACTACCTGAACATCTTGAATTCCTGAATGGATTTCTTCTTCCCTTCTGTGATGGTCATATTCCACGATGACAACACCAGGATTCCTCGGGCTTATTGAAAGAAAGTGTGGAAGAGTGGTTCAGGGAGCAAGGGACATCATTTTCACAAACGGATTGGCTAAAGAGTCCAGATCTTAACCACATTGATAATCTTTGGGACGTGCTGGAGAAGGCTTTGCACAGTGTTCACACTCTCTGAAGTTCTTGATGATAATAATATCTTATTGAAACGACGGCTGTAATCGAAGCCAAAGACGGTCCAAAGATGGTTTTCTGCTCTCAAATGCAGGCCCAGACTCCAACACCCACCAGACAGAGCAACCCATGAAGTTGCTCTGAGTTTTCAAGTCTAGACACTTTCACCAATCTTGTTCTACTTTTCCCATTCGAACTACTTCCCACAGTAGCAGTAGAGGTGAGTCATCTCCTGGACTTGTTTGGAGAAAAAAACAACACACAAAATTGTGCGCCGGCATTAGCCTCATGTTCGTCTTGTGTTGTCTCGCACTATTCTTCTTCTTCAGCCCCATATTATCGGGTGAAGTCGGGGGGGAAAACATCCAAAGGAACAGCAAACGGCCCTATCTCCGGCTCGCGCTTGATTGCCTCCTAATTGAGTTGCAGGAGAAGCAGCAGCAGCAGCAGCAGTGTGGGAAAGAAGTTTAGTAAATACTTTAAAAAATCCATTCCCTGACAGACTCCTAATGCTCTGGAACTCTTCTGATCGGCGAAGGGATCGTGAGGGGGTTACCACGGGGAAAAAGACTGGAGCGCAGTCATTCATTTTGCAAAAGATCTGTCAACGATAATATGTAAATGATGGAGTATGAAAAAATGACAGCAGTACATTTATTTCTGCAACTGAATAGAAGATGTGATGGTTCGGGCTCATGAAATGTAAGCTAACTTCTGTACTTCTAAAATACTGCTAATGATTCAAACTACAATGACTACTTTTACTCCTACAGCTCCACCTTCTTTTCAATAGTCGTCATCTCTCGCCTCCATGGTCACGAACTGCACCCCGCCGTCGGCCCATAGCTGCTCAAACAAACCTCACTGGCAATAACTGCAGCGCAAAAAGCCATTGCAGTAATAATACCTGGTGATAATTCCACTCTCTATTGCTCCTATTGCAATAAAAGTATATTACCGTCCTCTAAATCTGGCCATAAGAACCCGCGGAGATAATAGATGGGAGATAATTCATCATAATACCGCTCGCTGCACGGAAATATGGAAATGAGCTCGCGGAGCCGATGGAGTGTAGAGCGCGCGAATGACAGACACTAATCGGCACTGCTCCGGGGGTGACGGGAAAAACGCGGTTGGCACCGGATTGCACCCGCCCCCCCCCCCAAAAAAATGGAAAAATAAAATAATACTCCGAGCATCTGTGCACCATTTTACTGTAGTCCGCCCCATTACCTGTAAGCGTAATTAATTTCCCTTTCATGAAAATTGTATTAGTGGGAATGTGGCCGGACCTGTGCGCCGCGCCGGGGACCTAACATTCATCACAATATCCAGCTGACAGGACGTGGGGTATTTTTAGCGCGGCGACACCTCTTCGGAGACGGTAAATTATGCATGCGTTCCAATGATCACCGGGTTTGAGGAGAACAGTAGTTAGCGGTGGGGATATAATGTGGTTTAATATGGCTGGACAGGGAAATGGGAATTTGAAAATTGGGAGGTTAATTGTGGGTCAAAGGAAAAAAAGCATTTCGTCTAGATCTGGAGTTAGATAGTTTGGATATTATTTTGAAAGCTTAAAAGAAATCTTTTCACTAGTCCCTTTGTCCGGGAGCCTGGGTAATGAGTAAAAAGTAAAAAAGTAATTACATTACAAGGTGATTCAATAATATGCAATGAACAATGTGAATCTAGATGAATAATTATGTATTAACTTACAAGAAATCGATCATATAGACATAGATTAGATTAAACTAAGGCCTGCGGGCCAAACGTGGTCCATCTAGCCCTTCCTTCCGGCCAGCAAACTATTGACCAAACCCAGATGCATAGGTGCAAACATGTGAACAACACTGATATTTTCAATGCCATAAAGAAATATTAAGCATAACTGTTGCCATTGTGCATGTTTTTAGATGATGAGAGTCTAATTTGAGAACTGTATGTGTTTAAAACGTCAAAAACCGGCACCGGAAGTTTGTGGCCCTCGTGTCAAAAAGTTGATAGATTAAAATCTAATCAAAATAGTTTGTCATGTACTATTTAAAAAACACACATGAAAAAAAAATAGTGTGACTTTAAAACATGCGCAATAGGGTCATTTCAAGTGCCAAGTCAACCTTGAACTCTCAGTGGGACTTTCCAGTTTAAAGTCATTCAAAAGGCAGTAAGTCCCTGGAGCTCAATGATCACCATTTAGATTAGCTCGAGGGCCAAAATATTTTCTTGACAATGGAATGCTTTAAGAAACAGTACATCAATGTTCTCCCTGCTTATGGACTTAACTTAATAAATACATATTCAGATAGAAATGGAAGCACCGTCATCATCATATAAGGCAGGGAAACACACTACTTTTCTTTGGGACAGTCTTGTGAGGTGATTGTTGTTCTCCGATGACTAACTAACCATGCTCAAGGGTGACCCCATGTCTCACCCGGCACTGATACTTTGAGAATGCTTGAATAATAACACTTTAAAACTGTATTAGCTTCAGACAACACTCAAATGACTAACGCACTGCTAAAAAAAAAGCCCTTAATCAGTCATGCGGTCCTCATTCATACTTTCTCACCAAGAAGTATATTCCAGACGTTACATACCCACGGGTCATGCACTTTTCATGCTCTTAGTTCTTACTCAGGCCTTAGTCATGTGACGCCGGTGGGCAAAAACACGCAGTTAAAGTCTTAAGGAGGAGTCATACAAAGGAAAGGACACAACTCAGTCATTTCCTCCTCATGCTTCCTTCCCTCTGCCTCCAGCTGCCAAACATACTTCAAACGACAAGGCCAAGTGGAGTCACTATGACCATAAACTTTGTAGGGAAATGTGTCAAGACCTCATCGGATTTCTGTAGTGTTGCTAATTGCAATATTAGCAATTTCATTTAAAAAAAATGACAGACAGACAGACAGACTTGTTTTTCTAGATGAGAAATAGTCCTGCTACAGTACTGGCTCTAACAATGTGTAGCTGTGACTGTGTTCACCCGTTCTTTGAGGCAAACAGAAAAGTTTTCTTCCGCTGCTGTCAGACGAAGGCCACAGGAAGCAGCCTAAAACAACCTTAAAACAATTTAAACTGAAAAGACTGAACTTTATCGAGAAGATGTGGCATACTCGGAAAGAAAGGCATGGCACTTGAAATGAAATGTGTGTGAATCGCTCTACATGCACAATAGGCTGAATCATCCAGCTGGGGTGGTCACTGACCCGTGGGGGCTTGAATGTTTTGCCCTGAGAGCTACCTTTACAAACGAAAAATGTCACAGAGTTACTCACGCTTTAGACTTGACTATGGGTCTGAAGCAGAGCACAACACAAACGCAGAAAATTAGTCCATTTCCCTTCCAATAACTGACAACGTCTGTCTAAATATTTGCGGCTTGTCATCAATGTGTTGGTAATAATGACTACTTCCATTGGGAAGTTGCCATCGTCACCGGCAGCTGTGGAATCCGCTCTCCTGAAACGGTGAAGAGGCCTGCACTCAGCCGAACTTTTTTCCCTCCTAAAAACAGCATCCTCATTTCATTACATCACGCCATCCCCGGGCTTCGATTTCCTCTCCTCCCTTTTTTCAGCCTGCTCCGCTCCAGCGTGGATCCCTCGCCGCGCATTGATTTTCCCATTCAGAGCTGCGCCTGCCTGGGCACCGCTGGTCGCCATTGTTTCCATCAGTGTGTCCTGCCGGGGTGATCTCACCGGACGAGCCCCTTACAGCCACCGCACAGACCCGCAAGCTTCATCAACTGTGCTTCATTACCGTATTGCAGGGTGTAGTTGCTCATCTGCACTGAGGGTTTGGGATTTAGGGCATTAGCAAACAACTTACACCAAATAAGTATTGATGATTCCGACTACTTCTACTGCTTCTACTTCTGTTGCAAACTCTACAACTACTACAACTTATGTGTTTCTACTTGTGCTACTTTAGCAGGTACTTTGATTACAATTACTACGTCTACTGCTTCTACTACTAGGCTACTGCTTCTTTTGCTAACTCATAGTACTTATCCAACTGCTGTCAGCTCAACATCTACTTTCTACTACTACTACCATTACTGCTACTACTCTCTAAAAGTTAATCTGAATCTTAAGAATCTTATATTAAGCAACTATTGTTAGCCTAACTACTACTACTACTACTACTACTACTAATGCTACTACTACTACTACTTTTACTACTTCTACTACTACTACCATTACTGCTACTACTCTCTGAAAGTTAATCTGAATCTTAAGAATATTATATTAAGCAACTATTGTTAGCCTAACTACTACTTCTACTACTACTACTACTACTGCTACTACTCTCTAAAACTTAATCTGAATCTTAAGAATATTATATTAAGCAACTATTGTTAGCCTTACTACTACTACTACTACTACTACTACTACTCTTTAAAACTTAATCTGAATCTTAAGAATATTATATTAACCAACTTTTGTTAGCCTTACTACTACTACTACTACTACTACTACTACTACTACTACTACTACTACTTCTACTACTTCTACTACTTCTACTACTACTACTCTCTAAAACTTAATCTGAATCTTAAGAATATTATATTAAGCAACTATTGTTAGCCTAACTACTACTACTACTACTACTACCACTACTACTACTACTACTACTACTACTACTACTCTTTAAAACTTAATCTGAATCTTAAGAATATTATATTAACCAACTATTGTTAGCCTTACTACTACTACTACTACTACTACTACTACTACTACTACTACTACTACTACTACTACTACTACTAACTACTACTCTCAAAAAAAATGTTAAGCTAGCAGTAGTGATTTACTGCACTTGGCCTTGTCTATTGAAGTCTCTGTGACAAACTACCGCTAATTACTGCATTTTGTACAGTAATTTCTCAACGATGCGGTAGGTCTTGGAATGGGAACAAAAGCGAGACAATGGCAACTGAGAAAAAAAAAAAAAAGCTAAGCTAATTGAAAGCACACTCACATGAGAAGGGAAAACAGGATATGTATGGTAAGGCTTAGCGGGCCGTGTTAGCATGTGCTAGGTAAACAACGCGGCGGCTGAAGTGGCATTTTTCCTGGAGGAAGTCTGCAATTAGTGGTTGTTTGGCTGGTCGGAACGGCACGGTTGTGGCTTGTTATCTTTGCTAAGTGCGCCAGGTTTCACTGTTTCCCGGTTCCTCCCCACAAAAAAAGGGAAGCGGTGTGTCAGTGCCAGACTTTACCTTCAGATTAGCATCGCAAGACAAATTAGCGCGCTAGGTAAACAAACAATGGCATCCTTTAGCCTTGCTTTCATGTTTTAGGAGATGGGACTGGGACAAAAGGGTTAGACAGTAGGCACACATCAATGTTTTCCCTCCGAATGCACATTTTTCTGCTGTTTGGTTTATGAAAAGGTTAGAGCGAGTACTGGAATGAGCAAGATCATTTTTTTTCCATTTGGATTCTATTTGAGACTCAATCAAAATGTCCCTCATGTGAATGTTACAGCATCTGTTGTATCATGGGAATATTGGGCATTTTGTCCAAGTAGGTTTCCAACTACTCAACAAACTACTCAAGAAAGTTTCCAATAATACAGAGAAAATAAGAGAACATTTTAACTAAAAAAATGTGCACACAAGTATTTGTCTTAGGGACCATTTCACGTTCCAACGATGGAAATGGGACTTGCTCAAAACCCACATTATGTACTGTACACATGCTTGACAGTTGTGGGACTCAACCCTCTTCGTATATCCCATCCTGTGCCTATTTCCAAAGCGGAAGTAAAACAAATAACTTAACAAATAATGTCAGACCGGAGAAAAACAGGTAATTTTTTTGGAGCAAAATCTTATTGTGTAGACTAGCTCTGGAGAAATCTATGACAACTTGCCGCTGATAACATGAAAAGCCTGATAGCGTAATCATCCATGAAGCACATGCACACTGCTTATTGGCGAGAAGATTGGAGATAATGACAGGAGCCATTGCGGCTAAATTATAGATAGGAGGGATAGCCAAATGTGGCGAGAACTGCTATCTCCGAGCCACCGTATGGAATAACGCTACTGTATATTGCTGCCTAAAGAGGCTTTCAGCTATTGACAGTCGGCTTCTCTCAAAGACTCGCTAAATTATTCATGCGCGTGCGATCAATGGCCTGGGACAGACACACTCAAGGCTATAGCTAGCTCTCCCAGCGTCATCCACCAAGGAGACTCCCGCGCGCTCATATCCTGTCTGCCATAATCCAAAAAGCCACTCGAAAAACGTTATGTCAACCGTCCCGGCGATCGTCCCCAGTGGAGCCCGGTATAGTGTTTCCAAGTCGCAGGGGGCAAATGTGGACTTGAATTTACCCAGCGTGCAAAGTTCATAAAGCAGAGACGGTGAAGTCACGGGGTAAACACTCATCTATACTTAATGAGGTTTGAAGTCTGTCAATTTGGCTAAAACAGAATGTGAAAAGAGAGCCATTATAAGGCCACGGATGCATGGCAAGGCAAGGCAAGTTTATTTGTAGAGCACAATTCATACACAAGGCAATTCAAAGTGCTTCACAGTTGCATAAATAAATAAATAAAAACATCAACATAGAATTAATCAATTACAGTAAGAGGCAAGAGTGTAGATAAAATACTTTCAGTTATATGCATTTTTAAGTCTTGTTTAGATTCGCTCTGTCTTGAGCACTATTCTTAAGTCTTGTTTTGACTCGCTCTGTCTTGAGCACTATTTTTAAGTCTTGTTTTGACTCGCTCTGTCTTGAGCACGATTTCGCTCTGTCTTGAGCACTATTTTTAAGTCTTGTTTTGACTCGCTCTGTCTTGAGCACGATTTCGCTCTGTCTTGAGCACTATTTTTAAGTTTTGTTTTGACTCGCTCTGTCTTGAGCACTATTTTTAAGTCTTGTTTTGACTCGCTCTGTCTTGAGCACTGTTTCCCTCTGTCTTGAGCACTATTTTTAAGTCTTGTTTTGACTCGCTCTGTCTTGAGCACGATTTCGCTCTGTCTTGAGCACTATTTTTAAGTCTTGTTTTGACTCGCTCTGTCTTGAGCACGATTTCGCTCTGTCTTGAGCACTATTTTTAAGTCTTGTTTTGACTCGCTCTGTCTTGAGCACTATTTTTAAGTCTTGTTTTGACTCGCTCTGTCTTGAGCACGATTTCGCTCCGTCTTGAGCACCATTTTTTCTTGCTCGTTCACACAAAGTTACCTAACCTCTGTTTTGTTGCTCCTTCTCCTCTGGACATCAGCATAAAATTAATCAATTACAGTAAGGGCAAGAGTATAGATAAAATTAATTCAGTGCACGAGTTTAAAGTCTGGTAGAGTTTAAAGTTGCGAAACGTCAGGGAACGTCCAGCTCTGCGATTGTAAATCTACCCGGAGGCCGCAAAATCCTGATGACATCATGCAGCCTGTCACCGAATGGGATCCAATGGCACGTAAATAAAGCTGTGCATGTTGTATTATTTTCAAGATTTCTGCAAATTACCGTAAACTTCCACATCCAGAGGTTTTGACATTTGAACAACCCTAAACAAAAGAAGACCCCATCAATACACATTACTCTGTTGTTTGTCAAAGGCACTGTTGCAGGCTTGCCAAAGTATGTTTAAAAAAATAAGTCAATGTTAGCCCCAAATTACACTTTCAATGGCTGCCTTATACGAGCATAAACATGTTTGTTTCGCTTGCAAAGTCACCATTGTCTGAGCCGTCTTCCCCTCCTGCCGTCTGCCCCTCTGGCAACAGGCAGCCGTCCAAAAAGGCTGCACTGAACTTGAACTTGTAGCTGCTTAAGAGAAATGTTTCTTTATAAAGTCACCCTATTTGGAGAAGTTCTTACATCTACTAAGTCTGGGGTTGTTCCTTCATTTAATTTCGCTGCACTGATCCCCGCTGTTCATCCTCTTAAGCTTCAAAGACAGAGAGAGCGGGAGAGAGGGGGGAAAAAAAGAGAAATTGGCTACATTGGGAGTGAGTGTACACAAATCGACCCCGCGCTTGTTCAGGAGAATGTTGGGGGAGTGCTACAAAGAGGAGTGGGCTCTCTGCGAAAGGCTGTTTTTGAAGGATTATTGGCTCCTCAAAGGACATCTGTCCATCTCCACACAGGCTGATTAATGACCTGGCTAACCCCGCACTCAATGCACGGCCACAGCAATCTAATTACCCGGAGAGGGACGCACATGCTCACTCTCCTTCTGTACCCCGACTCTCTCTCACACTCTCTTTGTCTCTCTACGTTATGTCGTTAAGAAGAATATGCAGAAATATGAAATTAAAGAGAAGGATCAAATAAGATGATTGAATAAAACTTTTATGATACACAAAAATTGGGGACATTTAATCTTAAAAAAATGTCCCAAAAAAAAATAAAAAATGTTTCAATACAAAGTTTAAAGATCTGCACAGTAGGGGATCAATAAACTAGTGATTCTGGTGAACCAGGACTCGAAGGACGCACCAGTTGAGAACCACTTCAATGGACTATAACAATAAAACACAAAAAATAATTAATAAACAAACTAGATTTCAGAGACAATAACTTTTGTCATGATACAATACATACCACGGTACAGAGGGCTCGATACTTGAAGTATTGTTGATTTGTTATTATAACAAAGTGCAATATTTTATCCTGAATGAATTGAATGGGAAAGCACAAGTTGACTTTCCAAAAGTTATAAATTAGATATACAAATGGCAGAGATGGAGATGGAGGAGACATTTTTCAATCAATTGGCACCAACACATTTTAACTTTAATTATAATTATTAGGGATGTAACGATGCATCAAGCCCCTATTCAATTTCCAGGTCCCAATTTCAATTTCTTTTTAACATAATGAATGACTCATTTAAGAACCAAAATATGTTTATTTTATTTTAACATCTGCAACTGTAACTTTTATCTGAGTGAGAGAACTGTACATTACAATAAAAAATTAAAAAGACATTAACTAATCATTTTCTTTAACTTTGATTCTTTTATTTAAATATATATATTTTCAATCAATCAATCAATTCACATTGTAAGCTGTTAAAGAAGGTTTACTTCGCACATCTCTTTGTTTAAAACAGGTGCGTAAGAGAAGGCATAGAGGCCAAACGTAGAAAAGGAAAAATCTCTCACACACTGTATACTTGCAACACCAGTGTTCCTTTATTCATGCAACGTTTCGGCCAGTGGCCTTCGTCAGGCAAAATGTTTTTTGTGAATGAGAAGCCATCCTTAAATAGGGTGTGACCTGCACCATAAAGGAACACTGGTGTTGCAAGTATACAGTGTGCGAGAGATTTTTCCTTTTCTACATTGTATGCTGTTGAAATAGATTTTCAATTAATCGTTACATCCCTAATTGTTGTAATTTTCTAGCCAGTCAAAATCAGATGAGTATGAAAAATACTATACTGTATATATATATATATTAGTATTATCATGTAAATCTCCCGTATTGTTAAAAAACAAAACCACAGTTCTTTGCTTCTCCAAAGTGAACTCTGTCACTAGCCTCGCGAGAACTGCCACCTGCAGTAGCCTGGGTGGTAGTGGATGCGAGGCTAGCATAGCACCCAAGGCTCCCGTTTTGACCGTATTTTACCCCCTTTGGAGCTTGTTTGAGGTGATGGAGTAGTTCGCATTGGGCGCCGGGAAACGTCCCTGATTTTCAAATACAAAACTTGGAAAAATATGATACAGACCTTGACCGACATATTGCAAAACAACAACCTTCCCAGCCTTACTAACTAAGCAACTTAGTGGGAACAAAAGATCTGTTAGAGTAAACATCAGTGCAATCTTCCAAAAACATTTTGTCAAAGAGGAAGTCAGCCAAAACCGCTCCTGCTGCTCTACAAAGAAAAACAAAAGTCTTCCCCTTCTCTTTCACCAATAAAACACGTTGACACATCTAGATTGAGCGAAAAGCCAAGAAAAGCTGGGGGTTTCAATTGAACAACATGGCTGTCGTGCATAATGCTCATCTCCTCCGCGGCAAATGATCGAAAAAATATGAAAAAGAAAACCCTCCAAATGAACAGATTACTATGCAAGCGATGGCGTGCTCGGATGATTTGTGCGTGCCACCGGGGAGTTCTCGCTTGTCGCTACGCCGCGGACATCCCTAATTTAGCCGCGATGAAGAATTCCACTCCTTTTTAAAACCACTTGTGATAATTGAGCCTCAACGATTTGGAGAGGGCGCCGTGAAGTGCATCTCACTCATCGCAAAATATAAATTACGGGAGCGATCCGCGCGAGCTCGGGATCCTTAGCCGGGTTTCGAAATGAGGAATTAGAAAAAGGAACAAGAGGAGCATTTTGGTGTGTCGATGTGATTAGTATCGGGGGGGAAAAGAAAAGACGGCCATTAGCGAACCCTTAGAAATCTGGATTTTATGGCGAAATCAAATCCCGGATGTGATCAATACGAGAAGGCAGAGAGCGTCAAATCATTGAAGTCCTTCGGTAATGCGCACTGACGGGGATAGACCAGGTTTAAGAGCTACTTTAGGACAGTCCAGTCGATGGCGATTTGAACAGCAAGAATATGGGCGAAGATGTGCCAATGTCAGTCAGATGGAAAACTTACCATTCTTGCTGTTGTTGTGTCAATTTGTCAGGAGTGGAAGGGCAATCGCAGGGCAGTTCCAACAGGGATACAGACTATGAGCTAGTTTGATGAGTTTGACAAGAACATAGCAGGAGGTTTAGTCTATTCCGGAGACCTGTAGCCAGAATGTGAACAGGTAAAACCCAGAACAGCCCACATCAACCCATCTCACCAAGTCATTGGCCAGTCCAGTCAAATTTCGTACTCGTGTTCAGATTTGAGGTCGTACTTTTCGAGCGTTGCACGGTGAGGCTCCCCCAGTATATCGCTGACTGTTGTGCTCTAGTCTCCTGAAAGTCAAATCAGAGATTTGTTTCAAATGTTGGGGAGGATTGTCTTTTTAGACGTTTGCCCCTAGACTCTGGAATGACCTCACTCTGTCCCCCTTTGTTGCCAAAACAGTGGACTTATTGACTTACACTCAGTGATTTATTGTAGTTGATATGAAAGAACAATATGAATAAGGTTTTCATAATACTTAGTAGATCAAATTGAGCCCATGGATCTGTGGACTTGGAAGGCGTGACTGAGGCAGAATTTGAATCACTCCGACGCCAATTTTTAGGAAAACAAAGCAAGTATTCCAACTGTCCTCGAACTCTGAATGGAGCCCGTCTTTTCCAGCTCGATCTTTCTGTTCTGCTCCTATCATAGCCTATGATTAAATGCAAATGTATTAAAAGTCCAAGTGTTAAATATTTGACAATGCACAATGTTTTTGTCCCACCCGTCTTAGTCCAAACAACGCAAGGGTGTTAGCATAGGAAACCGTAAAATCAGCCATGTTTCTTCCTGATTCGCCATAACTCGAGCTTAGTTCCTGCTCTAGACAATGCGGAACATGCCGGACATTTCATTCCCACCCGTTAAACCCAAAAGACACACACACACACAAAAAAAGAGAAGAAGAAAAGCCACCCATACACTCCGGCTGATTGAATTAGTCTGATGGAGGAACAGCAGGCTTTCAAGACAATATTTTCTTTGCAGTAAAAAAGGGAAACGCTTGCTTATAGTCCTCCCAGTGCAAATATCTGGCTGAGGGTCAGGTCTATTATTTATCCCTGGAGGAATAAAACCAGGGCCAATTTTTTTTTTGGGGACTTTTTCGGTGAAGCAGCACTGTAGAAAAACAAGGAGAAATGGAACAACAGTGCAGGCTTTTACAAGGCCTGGAGGCACTGCGTTCATAAATCACACGGACGCTGGTGGAGATGTGTTGGAGATGGGATGGTGCTGAGAGAATTTGGACTACACAAAAAAAATGTGACTGCTTCTTTTGTGGAGAATGGAGGTATAAATTTAAAGCTGGCATGCGGGGAATATGCCTAATTGCGGTTTCTTAGGATTTCTTGCATTTCTCATGCTTTGAAAGAAGCTCCTTAGCATGGACCAACTTACTTGAGGACAAATTACCAAAGAAAAAGGGTCCTTTATGTAACTGTTCTGATCTGGGGTTGCTGCAGTTGGTCAGGTCAAGGTTCAGCAACACTATGCGCCCAAAGAATGAGATCAGATGACCACCTAAACATCCTGAATGACCAGGTTACTCCAACGGATTTCGCCACAAAGTCCAGATAATAAACCCATTGAGAATCTTGGGGATGTGCTGGAGAAGGCAGTGACTGTTTTGTGTGGTGACTTATATCTGGGTCAGGCAGTGTATGATCTGAATTTACTTTCTATTTTTTTTACTTTTTATTTTATTTAGATTTACTGTGGTCATCTGTTCTGGATTGGTTTGGAAGTCTTTCTGCTCCTAATATTTCTGTATGTAGGGAATGAAAGAAGGAGCAGGTAAAGTTTAGAGAGCTGTGGTCAACTGATTTCTAACTTCCCGAATGCATTTCTAATATCCCGATTCTTTACAGGGATAACTTTATAAACACATTTCACGCTGTTTATCATTAAGCACCCAAACTTGGTGATAATGACTTCCCAGATGATAAAATCTTGAAGTGTAAGCTCCACGGACCCAGTCATTGTAAGTGAAGGAAGACAGTACGACAGCGTGCGCTTTCCGGTGGTGGTCCAAGAGGATGGATGGTGTTTGTCAGTGTTCAGTTTGACTAATGACAGGAGTGAGCATCGCCTCAGAGAGCTGGAGGACAAACTAAGAACGCTCCTACTGTGTCCAAGCCTCCACCAGTCGCCTCGAATACAGCTCACGCTGCAGACTCTGACTCACCTCCAGCAACACAGCTGCGCGGCTCGTACTGTATCTACCTAACAACGGCCTCGCTGTAATATCCAGTGTGTTGCTTTCTCTTCACTTTACACTGCTTTCCTACTCCTATTACATTCCTACTTAAAAGAAAAAGTCTATGTATTTGGGTTATCTGTCATTTTTCAAGGCAAGATGATGTCGAAATTACAGAGAAGACAAGAAAACGGAAATCGAAGTGTGTGTTTTGGAAAATGTCTTCATTCCAAATAGTCAACCATCTACTCTTCCCATTATAGTCAAAACAATACAACGGTGTTTCAGAAGGAAACTTTGAAATCTGCCAATTTTCCGACTATAACTCTAGCTCGTCTTCGACAACACAGCAGCGCCAGACTTTCTGCAAGATATCAACTATACCTTGACATTCATATTGACAATTTAACAACAGCGTACATTTGTAAGAAAAATCTGCTCCAGTAAGTCAAACACCGATGGTGAACTTAAGTCATCTAAGGCAGCGTCTCTTACCTGTATCCACTCCTTGTTGGAGTCCTCGGCCGGCGTCCAGGCGTTCTCGTAGTAGTTGAGTCGGGAGCGCTCCGCACTCCAGCTGGGGTTGTACTCGGAGGAGGCTACGATCTGGTCCGATGTGATCTCGCCTGATTCTATCCCCAAAGGGTCGCTGCAGTCGAAGTCTGGAGAATCACAGCAGAGAGGAGAGTGTTCATTTAATAGAAGAAATCACGCCTTTTCTTGTTATTTTCTTTTACATCTTTCTGTGGAAGCTCTCTTTCATCCAGTATCGTTCTATTTAATAGGCATTCTAAATATCGTTGCATTTGGCTAATTGCAGCCATTCCAATAGCGATATCGATTTGTTTGCAATTAACTGTGTGTCCCGACCACCTCCTTAAACTGTATAACCCGAGGCATGCCGTGAAAGAAACAAAACACCATTCCAGCAATGTTTATGAGGCGCAAACATTAAATCATGAATTTATAAAAGTTGCGACTGCATAAAATATCTTCTGCACGCACAAAAATGATTCTCCCGAGTCCTGCGGCAGAATCTTTGGGGACGGGGACAACGCACGACAGGCACTCAGCGCATCAGCCACGCTTCACTGAACCCTCCCCACTTCCTCACCGAGGCCTTCTGCATTAAGACTCTATAAAACATTCAGGAGTTGACGACTATATTAGGCTTTCTCCGTAGTCATTTCTCTTTTTTTTTTTCCACCGTCCGCTTATGTTGCCTCCGGGTCCCCGTGGGAAGTTTATCTTTTTCGCACATGGTGACTCGGTTGGTCTCTTGGGGGACCTTTAGGTACGTTTAGTATCTTGTTTTTGGAGGCTATATATCACGCTCAATGGGAATACCACCAGGGAAATGCCGGGTCTTTGCTTGTTTGCGTTGACATGGGGCAGTCATTCTAAGGCATCCCGGAGCCCCCTTTGGCTGCAGGGAGCAAACTGGGTCAGCGAGGAAACGGGTGGGGGGTGGTAGTGGAGGTCAGACGGCCCGACACCGGCGCAGGGTATGGAAAGAACGACGTGACCTGGGGGGTGCGGAGGACAGGGGGAAAGGACGTGTGTGTGAGAGCCTGCACTTGCGTTTATTGATTATGTGGTATTGTTTCGGCAGATGGCGCAAATGGCAATAGAGACAGTTTGATAATCCGAGCTCAAGAAGCCAGACATTGGGCAAGTTTTTCAGGTCAAAAGTTAAGTAATTATTTGGAAGTTCTAAAGATACCAAGGGTGTTGCACAGCTAGGCCAAGATATGTATAAATGTATCGTCCAGACTGTCACATTAGTTAATAGGCAGTTACAATTATAGCATGTCTTGCTAGTTAAAGGTCCTGTACCAGATTTAAAATGATCAGTTAATCAAAGCTATAGCAGATTGTATTAAAGCTGGCTGAATAACCCAGTACAAGCCTGTGTAATATTTTGCAAACTTCTTAACATTCTGATACAGACTATTAGAATTTCTTGGCTTGCTAGCTTATCCAGCGTTGTCTTAGCATATGTTCGGTAATGTTGTTGATGACAGGGTTTCCAACACTGTAAGTAGAATACTGCAAATATTTACAAATTCAAAAGTGCTTTTTAAATCACGCTAAATGTAATCTGGACGACCACACCTCCGTCTGCACCTGAATATGGAAAACAGACGGAGCGCATGGAATGAAAATAAAACTGCGATGTAGCTACAAGTTATGAGCCGCCACAGATGGTCCGTCCATCTGCCTCACAGCCAACGCTCCGCTGTCGCTGGCTGCGTTTTTGTGCTTAACATTGTCTGCCCGCATATGTCCGCCGTCATCTCCGCACTTTCCATGTTGGTATGCTGACATAAAAGGCTAACTGTCTCGCACCTCTGTCACTCACCACATCCACCAAATAAGGGACGTTTCTAGCTTTGATCGTTGAGGCCTTAAAATGCATGATCTTAAAGGACCGAGGCCTCACTCTTTTTCTCGTAGTGGAATAGAATTTGTTTCGTCTTTCGATGTATTGCAAAAGTTGACATTTGTGAACATGCACCAAATAATAAAGCCTTTTTATTGATCATGAACTAAGAGGCCAAGGTTTATTATGTATGATGACAGTATTACTTTCTGAAAGTTGCAAAAGGTAAACTCATTGCTATGAGGACATTTTTTTTCCCTCACAGATATCCATTAGCATTTACCTTCCATTGCAAACACAGATGTATTCTTCCCTTTAGTATTTACATCCAACACATTGTTGGTAACTTGCTATCCGCCATTTTTTTGTACAAGACACAGATAATCGGCCATAGGAATAATACAAGGGGCGGAAAAAAGGATTTAAAGGCCAATTAGATGCAGCATGTCAACAGTACAGTATTTCTGCCATAGCATTGCTTCTCTTAGCTTATGCTAAATATAAAAAAAAAAGCACAAAGCAATACAAAGCAATTCAAAGCAAAGAACATTATTTCCTATTCATAGTCCGCTTTTAGCTAGAAATGGCCCAGTAGGGAAAAAATATTCAAAAATCAAACTTGTCAAACTTTTGCACTAAGCTCCATATCTTTAGCAAGTTAGCTAGCAATACAAAGGCTGGGTTTGTTAGCCTCTAAGGGGCCTGTTTATCTGATCATGTGGCCTAGCAAGCGAAGCCAAAGACTGATATTGGCTAAGATAGCGACGTGGTATGTGCATGTGGCGAGGGGGCTGATTGGAGGGGAGGAGAGCGAGGAGAAACGGAGAGAACGGGGTCCGGAACAAAAGACAAGGCGCTCCTTTCATCACCTTATCACCTCTCATCAGCAGTAGCTTTCAGATGGCGTGTACCGTTAGCTTTAGCGCCCGAGTGTGGGGGGGGGGGGGGGGGAATCGGCGGTGTATTATGCATAAGGGGGATTATGAATGATTTAGATGGTCAAAGGGGGAACGCAAGGCAAAGTTTGGAGCCTTCCGGCGGTGATGTAAGAGCGGGCAAGTTGGTGACAGGATGACAGAACTGAGTGGTTTTGAGAGATAAGTCGACTGATGTAACGTGATTGTAGATAGGGGATGAAAGGCATGTAGTCATTGAAGTAGCGATACTAGCTTGGTGATATGACTTCGTTGTAGACACATTTTTCTTTTCAATTATGTACTTAGCGTTTAAAATGGAATGAGGTAGCTACAGAGGGCTCGATGTCAGGGATATTACACATGCATGAGGAAGGTTTGGAATGAGCTTGAACCACAACTAATACTTCAGGCGTAAATTGCTCCCTTCTTTTATTGTTTGGAAACCAGAAAAAAGCATGAAGCATTTATTACTCCAATCAAAATATTAGCACATTTTTGGCTAGTTGGCAAGAGTTTATGCCAAGAACTGGTGATAAAATGAGCCTGGACAGAAATGGGTTGATCCTCTAAGCACCTGTTCACTTAAAACGCTCAAGTTGTTTCATTAGACACAACTGTTGATTATAAAGAAGAGCTCTGTAATTTTGTATAATCAGTAAAAAAGAAAGAAAAAATGTGGAAACAAGAGGCTAATTCAGCAGGAAGCTTGAAGGACTGGACTGCAGTTGGGACACTGCACACAACAGACTCATTTATGATATTCCCAAACAGTAGACACCACAAATTCAAAGCATTTTTTTTTTTTCAATCTGTCACTTTCAGTCAATAACTTCATCTTTTGTGGGGGTTTTTTTAGACAGTTTGCTAAAGTGGCCCGTAGCGTCTTGCTCACTGGAAACATGGCTTAGGGGCAAGTCGGCGGAAAGCAACCCGATATGACATCAACACTCATCACCGAGGCATTACTCACTGTGGGGCCGTTTAGGATCCATCTCCCCTGTGGGCTAATCCTCTACTTCTTTCTTTTTTTTTTTTGTCGGGGAGATGATTAGACAATTCGCTGAACTTCATCTATCTCCATTAGTTTTTCAAAAGAACGGCGGACTTTGTGCTGCGCGTGAGCGGGGTGGTCTCATCTATCCGACAGATTTATGGCGGTAACTGGGCCTCGCCTTGCGCGTAATGAAATGTTTAGTTGCAGTTTTGTGTGTTAGAATGAGGGGTCGGGGGGGGTCAGGGGGGGGGGTCGGGGGCTCTGACGACGTAGCGGCGCGTTAACCCTGTAGGGGGGTAAAGGCCGGGTGTTGGCTTTCGCAGTCTGACTGGAACCAGGGATTGTAAAACAGTCATTGTAAACTGTGGGAGGTGTTACAAAAAACAAATATCGGCCAAAAAAAATAAACAGTGGTCGCTTGAAAAGAGAATCTTGTCAAAAGTTCATCTAGATTTTTTTAAACTTTGTACATCTAGATATTTGGATTTGGATAAAATGTCAAGAGCGGTTTTAAGATTTTCTGTTTAGTTCATTAGAAAGGAAACTTGGGAGTGAGAGTGGTGGTTGTTGAAGAGCAGAGAGACATTCAACAAATTGTCGGTGCCGGGATGCATGACACGGAGGCATGGGCAAAAGGCCCAGCATATGTGTCACAACCTTGACCACTAAGCCAGGGGGTAGACTAGTGTATAGCACTGTTATACATTGCACTGTATACTTGTCTTTCCGTTTTATTGTGTATAAATAAATGTGATTAAAAAGCTGTAAATGTGACTCAAGCTTTTAGTTTTAGTTTATTTGAAACTAATGACATTACTCAAGGTTTGTTCTAGGGCTGCTCGATTATTGAAAAAATAATAATCACGATTATTTTAGTCACAATTGAAATCACGATTATTCAAACGATTATTTGTTGCCTTTAAAAAAAAGTCTATCTTTATTTTATTTATTTATTAATCAAAACACTATGATGATATTTTATGTTTTCTGGACGGTCATAAAAGCACAAATGATTTCAAGTACACCTTGATTAAAGGTCCCTGTTTCACACCTGCCCCCTGCTGGCCAGCCCTCACACCTGCACAAGTAAACTAAGCCTGATGACATCATCACACAGTTTGTTTTTATGTCAGACAAAAGGATGAGCCGTGGCACGTGAAAAGCGAAGGGAAAATAATCCCAGTGGCCTGAAAAAAAAAAAAAAAAAAAAAAAGAAATAAAAAAAATGAAATAAATGAAAAAAATAAAAATAAAATAAAAATAATTATAATCGATTTTTTTGCGATTATGCTAATTTTGTAATCGTTTACTGTTGTAATCGAAATCATAATCGAATTTCGATTAATTGCACAGCCCTAGTTTGTTCCATACTAAATACTATAATAATGTTGCAAAACAGCTGGAATTTACGCCTGGATTTACACATATTTTTGCTCAGACATTGCCCAATTTTGTTTGAAAAATCCTTTGTTTCCTTCATTCCTCTGTTTAATATGATGTTCATGAATCTTTAGAACTAACAAATGCATAGCTTTGTTTTGTGTGAGTCAATAATAATCAGCATTAGGGCATTAAAATGGCCGATAACCCTGTTTTTTTCGTGTCAGTTGTATGCAGTTATATTTTTCACAGTACACTCGGGGCTCAAAGAACAGGCTGGGGCGTCCGAAGCGACCAAGCAAGATGTTGTTTTCTTCTTTTTTTTCAATAAACTGCTTACTTAATTTGTTCATATTGTATTCCTCATCAAGTTTCTCTTTCTCTCTCTTTGTAGTTGTTGTATTATGGAGCTGCTGTGACCAAGCACTTTCCCCGGTGGATCGATATTGTTTGTCCAAGTCTATCTTTTGCTGCTTCAAGGCAAAATAAGCACTGCATTTTTGTTTTGTTTTCATGCAATTGAAATAACAAAAGTTTAAAATTGCGCTAAAAACAAGTGAAATAAAAAGAAAGTCATTATGCTGTAACTATGTACGTTCATCTTTTTCAGTGGGTGGATTATATTTCTCCGATTACTCAGAGCGAAGAGGCAGGAGGTGTTTATTTGAAAACTCCTCAGCTCTGTTTAACAAGACAATTTGTCATAATCAAAACAATACCGGCTGTAGATGCAGACAACATCTGCTTCTTACTTTCTGCGTTCTGTTTATTGGCCTTTTAATTCTTCCTGAAGGGCCCCGTGTAAAGTTTCTAAATAGTTCCCCGCTGAGAGTTCTCATTTCATTTAATCTCTCTGCAGTCTCGGCTGTAAATAATTATATTAGATAATCACTACTGTAAATGTGGCTAAATAACAAATATGTACACAACAGAGCAGTGGTTCCCAAACTTTTTGCAGCCGTGTACCCCCTGAAGCTTTGGGTGACGAGGCGTGGACCCCCTTCTTTCACGCGATTGAACACTGGGATGTAATTATATATTTATTTCCTCCATTATTACAGTGAACCCAAGCAGGTTTTCCACTTTCATTATTTTTTTGCTCGTCTGGGTGATTAAGGCTATTAAGAATGTGTGAACACAAAAAATGATAATGAAAATGCCACTTTTTGATTATTTTTGAAAACCAGGCTGTTCGTGTGAATGGGTAAAGCTGAGTGTTTTGCTTTGTCCCAGTGGACCAGGACTCTGCTGCCTTTGTCACTCACTCTGAACATCAGACTCTGCACTCTGGCCCCGCCCCCCTTAGTCGTGCTGTTAAACCACCGGTGCAAATTCAAATGCGCTGGTTTAAGCCATAGTTAAAGCAGTACTAAGTAACTCTTCCCCTTAGAGGCCATAAGCGCAACTGCAGGTGTAGTAGCAAGTTACGATTTTTTAACTTATTAATTGTCTTGGAGAGTAAATACGACGCCGACAGGGAAGGCGAAGGGAGAGAGGGTTACTGTGCATCCAATTATACAATGGAAATATTTTTTTTCACTCAAACTTGGCTGTAAATACTGTTTAAAGTGACGCTAGCCCGCAGTTAGCTTTGCCCATTAGCCTGTTAGCTTCTTCTTCGTGATTTTATTAATGTGTATTGGTGCAAACATGGTTTTCTGTCCAGAGACACCAGGGGGAGATGAAAGACCCTCCAATCATCCCATTAACACTTGTATTACCCCCACAGGGACTACGGAAAGGATTTATTAAGGTAAACACGTTACTTAGTACTGCTTTAAAGATTATGATTATGTATACGCAGGACATTATCATCTTTGCACGAGCAACTGTACATCAGCTCCGAAATTTAAAAGCCACCGCACGGGTTTAACGGGTCAATATCGATCAGATTATGATAAACCTTTTTTTTTTTTCTCCAGAATTTCTTTGCATGTCCCCGGGGGTACGCATACCACAGTTTGGGAACCTTTGCAAAAGAGGAATATGGCTTTGGCTCTAATACTTAACGCTGCTAATTTCAATTACGCACATGTCTGGAATCGGAAAGTAATGTTTGGGAAATCTGCTCCATTGTACAGTCAATAAACAACAAAACAGTCTGCAGCTAAAAGACTTGTAGTTGCTGACAAAGCCTCTTAAGGTGGGAGGCGGGACATCCTCAATGCTAAAAGCTTTAACCTTTGAGCCTTTTTTTTTTCAGTACGGTGAGATATCATTTCCTCTCGAGTAGATAATGTTCTCTTCCTTAACTGGACTGTGGTCATTGTGTGGTCACTTTGTTTGGACAGCGGGACTCACCCTCGGGAACAGTGCGTTCTAGGACAGTGAAGTTGGCCGAGAAGCCCTCCTTAGCGATGGCGCTGTCAGTGTTGATTGTCAAAGCCAGGATGCCAGTGTAGGAGATGATTCTGCCCGGGGTGTTTTGCCCACAGTATCTGCCGATGTACGGGCCCACTGTGGAAGAACAAGAAAGAAAGAAAGAAAAAAGTGATGAGCTGAACATTTTGGGGAATAAAGGCAAATCATTTCAAGCTCACATTTGTTTAGATATCACCGTTGAAACCAAATCAGATCTGATGAGCAAAAAGGTGCCTGAACTTTGAACTCCTAGAACTCCTAACTTCCACAAACATCAAAAGCTATCTGTTCTGGTTCCTTGCAATTCCAAAGACTGACCTCAAAACTAGCAAAACAGGCACGCACTACCACAACAGGACCCCACACAACAAGCGCGGGTGAAGGTTAGCTCAGAGCGTGTGTTTGTTTACCGCCCTAGTGTCACATCACGGTTGACCCCCCTCCCGCTCCCTTCCTCCCCCCCCGTGGAGGCGTGAAAAGTGGAGAGTCGGTGTGGCATGGTCCTTGTTTTTCAACCGCAGCCGTGTAATAAAGCGTGAGAAAGAGAAAGACCCCCGTATTCACATTCCAAGGCCGGGCGATCCGTCCGCGGCGGAAAGGAAAAGGCACGGTCCAAGTCTGTTTGCCGATCGTAAATTCCTAAGGGACGTTCTGAGTTTTAGTGACTCGACGAGGAGTCGTTTTTTTCGGTGGAGATTGGAGGTAGGCAAAGTGGTCAAAACAATGGGTAGTAAAAGAAGAAAGAATGGCGCACGGTCTGGGAAGCGGTACGCCAAGGATGGAGGGGGTATAAAGGGTTTAACAAAATGATCATGGCCTTCAACACTCCAACACTTTAGAGCAGTGGTGGTTGATGAATATTAACAATTTCCCAGCAGTCATTTTTGGCAAATGGACCGGCCGGCAATTGTATTTTCAAACCAACCAAATGAGAACCACTGGTCTAAAATGCATTGCAACAGGAACAGCAAGTTTTAAGACAACCAACATTCAGATGGCCTTGGATCTTTCTTCACCAAACAACATCCCACGCTTTCTGATGTGGAACAATTCCTCTTCCACTGCTGGACTGTAGAGTTTCCACATCCGGTTCCATATTGTACCAATGTGTGAGCGAGAGTTCTATCCTTGGAATATGGAACGCTCGCTTTTCTTATGTTGCTAATGTTTTAACCCCTTAACCGAGCACATTTTCTCCAGTTTGGCTTTACCCCAGTCCAAAAGCTTCTGGAAAAAAGGTGTGAAAAAGCAACACAACTGAGACGAAAACAATGATGGAAATGTGACAAAAAAGTGAGAAAACATTGATGAAAAATGGACAAAAAAATTACAAAAATTTGACCCCCCCAAAAAAAAAGACAAAAATGTGAGAAAAAATTACCAAAAAAAAATGACAAAAAAGTTACAAAAATGAGTTGAATACCCAACAAAAAAATGATCCAAAGCATCCAAAGCATTTCCACGGTGCAGTATGTGATTTCGAAACTCCCCCATCCTTCGCGGCGAGTCCAGTGTGAAGGCGGACGTGGGAATTACGCATTGGGCGAACGCGGTGACCCCGGCCTATCCCGGTGACGCGCGCTGCGATCCGTGAAGCTCCGTTCGGCATGCGCGGACCTGAAGCTTATCTGTGATTAAGAGCGCTGTGACCAGTGGAGAGTGACAGCGCCGGCCTGGCTGTCATCCCGACGTGCAGAGTCAAGCCCCATGCATCTCAACAGAAGAGGCATGAGGCCGGATCGCGGGCTCCCAAGGGAACCCCAAGGAAACCAGGGTGCTATGTATGGGGAGATCTACATAAAGATGGTTGCGCTGAATGTAATCGATCAAAAAGGGCATTGACTTTAACAGGTGTAGACCCATCGAAACCCTTTTTCGCCAAAAGATTTGACCACAAAGGTTGACCATATCTAATTATGAGATGGACACAGTGATAGAATGAACTAAACCCTTCCCTTTGTAACCAACTCCATGTTTACCTTCAGCCAATGCACAGCCGTGGCCGCATCTTGTTACTGTAGAAAAGATGGCGGCGTAATAAGATCCAGCATTAAAATTCATTGCCCGCATTTGTCCATTTGCTGTAGCGGGGAGGAAACGCCATCCCCTGCCTGAATAATGCGCGTCAGCTCTATGAAACTTTAACAACCTTTCCTTTCTGACTGCGTTGGTGCAGTTGGGTTTGGTTTAAAAGCGTTGGCGCGACGGTCCCTGGACATATCCCACCTCTGGGTAACAACGCCCGCAGACCCCCCGGCTAATGCACCGCCCCATCGATCCACGGGCCGTTCCCGGGGACGAATTATATTTACTTTTTTTACGCTGGTCTGTCACCCATGAAAACACGAGATAGGTGCGAAGTCACTCCCGCCAAGTCACGTCTTGCCCCCCTTCGAAATGTACTGATGGAAATAGTCCCGCTGGTAGAAGAGTATGGATTTTACAGGGGACATGTTGTTGTTATGAAATATTCGAAAATGTACCTGTTCTAGTGTTGAAGAAATGTGCTACCGAAATAAAGCTGGATCGGATACAGCAGAAAGCGCTGGCAGATTTTGCACTTTAATCACTTGTCAGATCTCCAAAAATTAATCTTGTCCCTCCTTTTCTTTTGGAAGGAGATCACGACCAACCAAATGAGTCCTTGGAGCACTTTGTAAAGTCGGAGGTCAAACCCTTGCCAATCCTGTGTGAGAATATTGAACTCCGGGTAAACCGGCATGAAAGAGCGAGCTGATTTACACTTCAACCTTATCATTGGGAATGCCAGCGAGGTGAACACTGATGCGGCGCGGCTCCAAAGCGCGGCGCTAGATAAAAATTCTGTCAATTTTGCGCGGCTGACGGGGGGAAGCGGGGCCCTTTCATCTCGGTTGGAATAGCCAGGAGAGAAAGCGCCGGCATCGAGAGGTGAAATCGCGGGCTGAGTTCAAAGACTTGTCTGGAGCTGCGGAAGGGGGCGGCTCTTTTGAAGCGCTCTCCCTCGCTAACCCCCTTTTGGATTTTGAACAGCTTTGCAAAATGATATTTTACGGAGACTTAATGTACGAGAGCGGCGCAGCGAGTGCTTAGTGTGGGCGGGTAAAGGGTTGGCCGAGAAAGGTTGCTGGTTCAGTTCCCCCAGCATTTTTGTTTCCTTTCTTCCACTTTGCACACACTGGGATATGAATGGAAGTGCAAGTGTCCCTCTCAGCCAAAGCTCGCCACTCAAAGACGCGTTTTACTCAGAACTCCGTGATGATGATGAGCGACTAATGTTGCCACAGCTGCCTTGAGGTAGAATGACGGAAGCGAGGCGGCCAATGTGTGCCATTCCCCTCTCCACACTGCAAAACTCAGCTTGAAATAAGTTAAATTGTCCTTGATTTGAGCAACTCATTTCAAGTTTTTTTTTACACAAGCAGTACTAAGTAACTCTTCCCCCTAGAGGCCATAAGCGCAACTGCAGGTGTAGTAGCAAGTTACGATTTTTTAACTTATTAATTGTCTTGGAGAGGAAATACTACGCTGACAGGAAAGGCGAAGGGAGAGAGGGTTACTGTGCATCCAATTATACAATGGAAATACTTTTTTTCACTCAAACTTGGCTGTAAATACTGTTTAAAGTAACGCTAGCCTGCAGTTAGCTTTGCCCGTTAGCATGTTAGCTTCTTCTTCGTGATCCCATTAGTGTGTATTGGTGGCTCCGGACCGGTGGCAGTCAAGTTGCAAACACGGTTTTCTGTCCAGAGACACCAGGGGGAGATGAAAGACCCTCCAATCATCCCATAAACACTTGTATTACCCCCACAGGGACTACGGAAAGGATTTATTAAGGTAAACACGTTACTTAGTACTGCATTAAAGGGGCCAGATGCAAGTTAGCCATTTTATACTCACTACTGCCACCTCAGGTCATACGTGTAACTGCACCTCCTATGTTAAACTCGTGCATGACGGCAATTCGGACCCGAAGTAACACCTTTTTGAGTGACAGTGCAGGATTTTAGAGGCAGTTCTGGTGAAAAGGTCTGGGCTCGTTCTACACATTAGGACATGGCTGGAACATGTAAGGGGAGGAAAATACACAATTTTAACATTTTTAAACTCTGTATAGTCCCTTTAAATTAAGAGAAAACATTTCAAGTAAAATAGAGATTCCTATTTTATCTAATTTCAAGCAATTAAATGTGTTTTTAAGGTCAACTTTATTTCTATAGCACATTTACAACAACCACGGCTGCCCAAAGAGCTTATTTCGAGAGAGTTTTACTCATTCCAAGATGACTTTTTCACTTGACAACATTCCCACAGGCGAGGTTGGCTAAGCGCCTTGCCCAAGGACACAACTGCAGTCTGTGCCTGTGGGAGCCTGAATTCTAACTGCCAACCTTACAGTTAAGAGACGACCCCACTATCTGAGCCACTGACACCCCTGGATTTGATCTTGATACTGTTGTTGCCTCCACTGTCTTACTATAATGGAGCTCTATGAATGTGCGAGCTCGCCCACTCGCCAAGAGGTCGATGGTTCGATACCCCTGCCACTGGCAATGCATCCTGCTCCTGTGTTCTCGGGTATTTGACTGTGAGAGTTTGTCCAATAAAAGTGAGTTTGGTGGATCAAACTCTGCTGCTTCTGGTGATGCATGCTAACATTTTTTTATTCTCCTCTTTAACACACAGGTTGAGAGAAGAGTGTGAGAAACGCGCTGCTTTCGATATTCCTCACCTGCAGATGTTATTCTGGCAGCCCAGTCCAACCCCTGGGTGAGCCTCATGTATAAGCAATGAATGCAGGTTTTTTTTTTTTTTTTTTGACAGGGCCGTGGACATTAATATTCCATAGCAGGAGCGCGTGTAGGATTGTTGGGGATTTGTGAGGGTTATAGGATGTATCGTTATGGAAACATGTATCTGCTCCCCCATCTCTGTCATACATTTAAATAGCTTTTGTTTGTGTGTCATGTGTGGTGTCAAAATAGCAAATTCCTTGTAGAAAGTCAATACATTCAGATATTAACTACTACTGCTAATAATTTAATGTAATGCGAACAGCTTATTATGTGAGTCAGGGCTTGATTGAGATGAACCTGAAGGCCTTGCGAGTCATCAAGACCAGATTTGGACATCCCCCCTGAGACCCAGCGTGCATCACTGGCCTACATTAGCTCCCTGTGCTATATTCTGTTACAAATCCGGCAGAGACACGGGGAGAGGACGGGTGGCCAGCTTTTGTCTGCTTTTTCCACATTGTTTCATTGTTTTCAGCTGGACTAGTTTTGAGTTGAAGATGTCTCTTCTCTCATCAAGAATGCTTTATTATTTCCGAAGTGAGACATGCAAAATCAGCAGAAGGTACAATAACAACATGTGCAATAACAACGTGACTGTAATCAGGACTAAAACTGAACTGTTGCACATTTTGAAGTCACTGGTGTTGCTGGTTTTGCGATGTATCGTGGCTTCTTGCGATATGGATAATGCGTCACCTAATATTGCAAGAATAATTTGATGACGTGGAAGGCTAACGTGACTAGCTTTTGAAAGGCTTTGGTAAATAACATGCCTGGGTGACTGAGAGCTCATACAGTTCCTCAACTACATGACAGTCGGGGGTCATTTCCATAGCATTTGCTCATGAGCCAAACGATTAGCAAGTGGAAAAGTGGAGTCATTTGTGCATTTTTAGTGTACGTGGTGCCGTTCTCAATTTCACATATCAGACTTAGGGTCCTAATACTGGAATAACGGCAATTTCAAATGGTAAAATAGGTGCCACATGTCCACAAAATAGCTAGCTTGCACTCGATATCTAGCGCTTGTCTTGACGGATGACCCCCTAAGTCACACGAGTCAAACACAAGGTCTGCGGGCCAGATCCAGCCCGCGAGATGATTTAATCCGGCCCCTTGCAGAGTATGAATATCTGAGTATGTAAAAAAAAAGTCAGTCTCTAGCCAATTCTTTTGCGGAGTTATGAATTTTTAAAGAAATAACCAGAATGCCACTCCAGCCACTAGAGGGCAGCTTAAATTTGAGGGAACTGACATAATAAGAGGATATAAGCAGCATATTACAGCCATGTGGTAAATGGTCAGTCTGGCCCAGGGCGGCTCTGACTACAGTAGTATATACCCACTATATCGAAAAGTACTGCTAATACTAGGGCCAACAAAATGCTATGCGACATCAATAATGCTCCTTTTTCAAAATTTTAAAGCATCATTTCCTGTGATACTGTATAGACTCCAGGATTTAATAATACACTTGTCGTATATGGTGCAACATCTTGAACAAGTTAAGTCAATATGAAGCGATCCGTTTTTTGACAACTCCCTTAAGAGCCAATTCGTATCACTGACCCGGAGTAGACCCCAAAACGGCTTACAAATCCGCCAGCGACACAAAGGCACTGTGGGACGGGAGAGGGAGGGTGGCGGAGCGAGTACAGTCAGCCGCCCGCCTGGCATTGAGCGATGACCGAGCATTGTGCCAGTGACGAAAGACTCCTGGAGCTCTGCCAAGGCGAAGCGCTGACTAAAATCTCCTCTCCTTCTTACAATGGGGCCGCTGATCTGTCCCCCCCTCCCCCCCCTCTCCCTGCACGTCCTTTCAGACCTCGGATATCGCTTTACATGAGTGTTAGCAGAATGTCCGGGGAGAGAGAGAGAGAGAATGGAAAAAAAAAAAAGGTGTGTTGTAATTCTAAACATTGGATTAAGACACTTTGTCATAGAGCTGTCAGGCGTTCAGAGATTGGACAACCCTGGAGAGTAAATATAGCGTGAGTGCTGGTGATATTGCAGAGAAACTTTGCAACGATAGCACTGGAAGCGATAGGACATGATTTAATTCGGTGGCTTTGAAAGTAAGTCAACTTTTTTTTTTTTTTTACAGAAGTAGTTTCCTCGACGATTTATTTTCTTGCTGTACAAACTTGGTCCAGTTAAAGTGAACTCTGGTGCACTTTCGGGGACAGCTTGCTCATTTTGTGCCGCTCGCCTGACCCTGGGGTTTTAGCCGACGCTTACGGGCCAAGCTGAGGACAAATGGAAGCAAGTTAACGAAAAAATTACAATTTGATTTATATTGCTGGGTTGCAGGAGCCAGTTTTTGCTATTAACAGCAGTACACTTCCACAAGTCGTAGCTAAAAAGAAAATGTATGGATTAGAAAAGTTATCATTAATATCAGTCACTGGGTCCATGATCTCTCTGTACAAGACCATTCATTTCATTTCATTTTATTTATTCTTTTTTCAAGGTAATGCAACCTAAAATAAAGCAACAATCCAACAAAAAACAAACAAACAATACATTCCATGAAAAGAAGAACAGGAGTTGGATGAAGAAAAAAAATCTTATAAACTCCAACCCCATTCTTGAAGAAAAACTTACAAACTAGATGGCCTAACCGATGTAAAAAACAGCAACAACAAAAAAACAACAATTACATATACACATACATACACATACACATATACACACATATACATACATTTACACACATATACACACATATACACACAATACACACATATACATACATATACACACGCAAAAACCAGATGTAATCAACTTTCGATTTTAACTTTTTATTTTTTTATTTTTATCATTATTATTACTATTATTATTAATGATTGTTTGCTAAAACAACAGTGATGCAATGGTGACAACAGTGGCAATGGAAACAACGACAAGGCCACCAGACCACACAACGCACACCCACACACGCACACAGGCAGGCATGCACGGGCACACACAGCACACACACAGCACACACACAAAAGGAAGAAGAGGATGTATGAATGTATATGTGATGAGCCCTATGCTGTGTATTGCATTAAAAAACAAGGTTTGAGTGGGCATCTGTCAAAAGATGTTCACCCTCTCACAGCTGCCCAGCACCTGCTTGTCCTACATTTGTGATTGACTGTGATATGCCCTAAAATAGGTGGTGTGTTTAAAAAAGAGACAGGAGTTAGCTGAAGTCCAGAGGTGCTACGCCCCAGACATTCCCCCACTCCTGCTTACCCTATACTGAGGAGGATGTGTATGTTCGTGATGAGCCCTATGCTGTATGGTGTATGGACCAAAAAGCACTTGTCTTGCCGAATAACCCGAGTCAAATGCAAGGTCTGCGGGCCAGATCCAGCCCGCGAGATGATTTAATCCGGCCCCTTGCAGAGCATGAATTTCTGAGTATGTAAAAAAAAAAAAAGTCAGTCTCTAGCCCATTCTTGTGTGGAGTTGTGAATTTTTTAAAGAAATAACCAGAATGCTCACTCCAGCCACTAGGGGGCTAAAAAAGAAAATGTATGGATTAGAAAAATGATCATTAATATCAGTCACTGGGTCCATGATCTCTCCGTACAAGACCAAACATTTCCTCAAAGACAAAATCATTTTTCCTTTACATAATAGTATAGGCCTTTAGAATGCTAAACAACAGACTATACAAATGCAGCACATTTTTATCAGTAGCTAATACGAACATAAAAATCCACCCTAATTCACTTCACTGTCAGACACGGGCCTAAAACGGGCACTTATTTAATCCTCATGAACAATTACAATGTGTGTGGGGTATTGTGAGAGCTTGAAATGAGTTTGAGCAGCTTAAGTTCAACTTCCTCATGGCGACTCTCATGGCAGGAAAACTGTGAAAAACGGTTTGGTCATAGTTGCCACAGTGAAGCAATCACATGGTAACTTGGTTTGGTTTTGTGCCAGGTGCCCTTCCTCGGTGGGGAATGTTGGCAAAGAGGCTTGTCCAGACACGCGACTACAGTGTGAACCAGCAATCCTGTCCCTGCTAAGTCTTCCAACCAAGAGTTAAGACCTCCAAGAATCACATCAAAGCTATCTACAACGCACCATCGGTCACTAAGAACAGCGATCATAATATGGATACAATCTCGCAGACGGGACCACCAAGCGTGCGTCAGGATCAAACTATTCCAAATTCCTCACCTCCCGAAAAGCCGTCCCAGATCTCCAGCCGGTCGTAGCGACAGAACACGCCACTAGGGGGCGTGGGGTCTGGCTCCAGCTCGAAGCTCTCGAACTCCAGGATGATCTCGGACATCTTGGGGGCGAAGATCATGAAGGTGCAGTCCAGGTTGTTGGGGTACTTCTCGGGGTAACCGGGCGACTTGATCACCCCGCTGTTGGACGTGAAGTTCCGCGAACACTCGGGGCCTAGAAGAATGAGATAATGAGATAAGATCAGAGGGAGGTTATGGTAGGAATGAAGCAAGTGCTGTGTGGTGCATAGAGTCATATCCAGAGACATATCTAATGCGCATAATTAGTCATGCAGTGTTAGTTTTAACACCAACATTCAGTTCAGAGTGCACACTTTAATTATATTTGGGAACATTAATTGCCTTAGTATTTTAATGTGAGACACTGCAGGGGAATAGGAAAAAATAACTGCAAAACACCTACAATAAATGCATTTAGAGATATCCCTATGAAACTTTGCTGTACTGACATGTTTTTGGGGTTTGAACACATCGGGGGAAAATACTTTGTAAAGTAGTAAGTCTGGGATTGTTCCTTTTGTGGAGATGTGCCTTTTGAGAAAATTGGATTTAGGAGGTATTATTATTGGGCGATTCCAAGGTGAAAGCTGATGTGTTACGGAATATGTTATGAAAGGAGTTTTGCCTGTAGTGTCTCCTCTTAAGAGTTTGGCAAATATAAATTCCACTTACGAATCCCCAGACCTCAGGAGATTACCTCAGGGAGATGTTTCTTTGGTTCTAATAAGACCATACCAAGTACCATTTCAACATTCTTGTATCCTTCCAAGATGTGCTCGTCTAGCTTCTGTGACCTTTCTAACACGTTTACATGAGTTTTATGAGTCTAGCTTTGGTAAGGCAAACTCACTTTTACAGCATCGAGTCAATTTACAGAGCGTAAAAAGGAAGCAGGGGCTGGGCCTATTAAGACACTGTTTAAGAGATTTCCTTTGTACAAGAAGCGCCTACCTCCCACATGTTCTATTCACCCAAGTATGCACGCATCGGAGACCACCACCATGGCTCTTTCCTCACCACATCTGGGCTCTCTCTCCCCCCATTAATTCCATTTTAAATGCAAGCATCACACCCCCCCCAGCTCCTCATCTAACGCGATCTGTACGTCCTGGAACATCTGGGCCGCGTGAAAGCGCATTAACGGCGGGCGCAATCACGGGTAAACAGCTTGATTCGCGGCTGAAAAATCGTCATGTGCGCGGCGCTTGAGAGGTGCTCGAGTGAGATTGCGAGAGCTGAGGCGATGGGAGAAGATACATCGACGGGCGTGCGAGCGAACACTTAAGCTGGCGTTTTACGCGAGGGAGAGGTCCAAATATTTATTCACGGCTCCCGCGAGAGGTGCCTTTGAGCTGATGAGGAGCGCTAACACGTACAACGCAACGAGCCACTTCGGCGAGGCTTTCGAGGACGGTGTTATGGCGGGAGGATGAGTGACGTCTGATGGAATGGAAAACATTATCGGGCTGGAGAGGCAGGTAAAGCAACGCTGAGTGAGTGTCGTTGGTTGGGTATTGAAATTTCCGAAGAATGACAAAGACTGTTTTCCAAAGGTTGTTGCATTCACACAACAAACTGATAAGCCCCAATCAAAAATGAAATGACATTCAAGCTTTGGTTAACCTATGTTGGACAAAAGTTGAAGCTCCTGGAACTCATTTCTCCTGTTCACACATTACGACACTTTTATTGCGATGATTACGCCAACGAATCCTAGTGCGGCCTTCGGTTAAAGTTAAAGCTTTGTCGTCAATTCAAACACGTGAAAACATCCCAAGAAGTTCAATTGTGTTACTCTCAAATTGCTACAAATGGAACAAATTCTCTACAATATGTGACCACATTGTAAGGCAGGTGGAAGCACAGGGTGGGAGAGAGTTCGGCTTCCTGACAGCTTGGATGGAGGATGAAGCTGTTTTTTCCGTCAGCTGGACCTGGCCTGGAGAACGTCTCAATCTGACGAAAAAAGCACCTTTTATATCAGGGATGGGCGAAAAACCATATAGTCCCGCTTGAAAGTGCCAAAAGGTAGCTCGGAAAACCACATCATTTGGTCAAGGGAACATTTATATTTTGTGCTGGGCCGTTTCAAAAATATGTGATATATAAGACTATATTGTTCCTGTGGCTCCAACTTTGCTGACTTTGAAAAATGGACACCACAAATTGAGCTGTCACCATCTATAAAGCTGGTTCCTTTATTCTTGCCAACTCATCGCTCCCATATCTGCAAAATAGCGTACAAGACTCTAACCCATCACCTTATCAATAGTTGCCCCGTATTTATCAAAGAGGTTCATAAATTCAATTACGCGACACGCTCTTTGCACAATGCCATCAACCACAGTCTGGCCGGTTCAAAACAGCAATGAAAGAAAAGCCAAAGTTAGGTATGCCTATGGTCTTTTCAAACTCTCTGACAAAGAGCAGATAAAGTTGTAAGCGAGGCTGACTTCACGAGAAAAAATAGCCGACCACTGTCATTCACAGCAATTATTTGGTACCATTAGTGGCGGTAATTTGCTCGGGGTTTTCATGTGAGTCTGACAGCTGCCGTGATGGGCACAGATGGGGCCGATCCCAAAAGCCAAAATTGCGGGGAGTTATCGCTGCAAAGAGCCGGCGCGCTACAATCCACCATCACCGCTTCTTCCATCGCCGTAGCTTAAATAAATGTGGCAAACTGCTTTTTTTTTCCTTTTTTTTTTTTTACTGCAGCGGCACGGCGTCTTGCTGGGCCCCCTAATTCAAGACCATCAGGCCCTCCACTTGAGCCTGTCCACTAGCCGAGCGAATGAAGCCACCGGGGGGATATTCTCCCTCTCCCTTAAGCTTGAAAGCCACAGCGCGTTTCGGAGACTGAGGCGAGTTGACATTTAGTGCAGCGGCTAAGTGAGGTTTTTTTTCCCGAACGGCGGGCAACATTAATTTCACAGCTTCCCGTCGTGTTTACCTCCCCCTGAAATGGACATATTCTGGCAGGGGAGAGAAAAAGCTTCTTTTTTTTTTACCTCCATCAAGCCAGATGAGAGGATTGCAGTCCGCGTTTGAAACATGTCAGGCGAATTTGGGGTAAAAAAGCTTGTCGCTGAACCCCAGGCGCAAAAAGGGGTCGTAATGAACATCAGTGAGTAACTTTTTGACGAAATTGCGCTTCTGAGAGTTGTTGCGCGCAGCCTCTGCTTGTGTGGTCTTTCCATCAACCCAAAATATGCCCAAAAGGCGAAATCCGCCAACTATTTACCAACCTTCAAGACGTATTCCATCTTCCCTTCCTTTCAGTCCAGCTAATTTCATGTTGTTTTTCGCCCATTCCCAAAGTCTAGAACAGGGGCATCTTTATACCATTATACCATATTTACATAAATGTTTGCAGATTGTGTTCGACGTGTTTGAAGGAAAGAAAATTAAAACACAATGTGGCTCGTCGAGGAATGTAGGAAGTCTTTGGAACAAGGACTGGGAGGTACTGGCAGGAGATCCCTGGTCTAGAATGACTTTGGGAACGACGAACCATCTATTCCAATGACTATGAAATGTCTTCTCTCGTCAAATTACGTTCGGTTCTAACAAGTACAGGGTGGGGAGTGGAAACTTCCTTATTTGAGAAGGTGGTGGTGATATTAAGGAGGTTCACAGTGAGATGAGAAAGGCTATTGAAGGTGCCGTTGTCAGAAATGGCCATAACCAGACAATCCTTCTGAAACAAACATAATAAATTCACAAATATAATTACAATACTTGTCGGAAAACTGGCTATGTTTTCTATCTTTCCAAACCCGTGCAGCGTACTATACACAGCCTTTCCCCCCCTTCCTGAATTTGTGTCCCAAACAGCAGGCACTATCCACCCTTGTCAGACTAATTTAGGGGAAAAAGCTTGACGCCAAACCCCATGTGCCAGTAAGTCCTATAGCGTCTACCGAGGTGGCCCAAAAGTGCATTTCAGGTCAGTTTTCCTGCGGACGTTGGCGCAGACATTTCATCAGCCTCCCCTGGCACCTTATCTCCGGTCCGCAGTTGACCGGAACAGATTTGTGTTTTTAGCATTGGTGCCTTTCATAAGGAAACCTGTCAAATCCGAGCATTAGTGTGGCGCAGCATAAAGCCATTGTGCCTAGACCCGTGAAGTTTTTCTTTTTTCCCCCTTAACTTTAGCTGTCATCTCCTCCCGACTGCATTATAGAAGGTGACGGTTCAATTACTCTGCCAGAGAGAAGCTAAAGGAGTTGTAAAAATGGTAAGAAAAGCCCAAAAATGTATTAAACTCGCAGGACTTTGGCAAAAATGACAGTGTTTATCAATTGTTTAGATGTTTTGAGTGTCTGCCTCGTGATCAATGCTTTGAATCGAGAGATCCCTTTGAAGAAACCACAGCTTTAGACGCTTATCTGACTGTGAGACAACGCTTCCGAGACTTAAAAAAATCGATGTTTTACTGGGGCTTTCAAGAAAAAAGTACACGGCTCAGTCGCGCTCGTTCAGGCATGAACAGTGCGAAAAGTAGTCTATTTCCTTAAACCTTTTTGTGTGATGCGTGAAATAAGGTTGAAAGATACAATAAACGCTGTAGTATTTGGTTGGAGCTTCGTTTACAGCACAAAGATCCAGTGTCGCATTCATTTCCACCAAGATCCTGCATTGATGATAGGAGAGTGTGACCACTGCGCAAAGCCTTCTCCAGCACATCCCTAAGATTCTCAATGAGCTTAAGATCAGGACTCTGTGGCGGCCAATCTATGTGTGAAAATTATATCTCATTGATCCAAATTCACTTAAACATATTCAAAAGTTTGTGGCTCTCACTCCAGCAGTTCTTCCTCGTAGTTGCAGACATGTATAACCAAAAAAATACCTTCCAGGATGAACCACTCTCACCAAATCCCACACATTTTTCACGGTGATAAAATTAATAGCTTGACCACGGTTGCACCCGACGCTCTCCGGCGAACACTGCTTTTAAACAACGAGCTGGATTTACGGCGGGATGGCGGCCCGGGGAGGGAAAAATAACTGGAGAGAGAGAGAAAGAGGCAACCTTGCGCTCATAGCATTTTCTCTGCGACCTCGCGACCATGCGGCGTGGACGACCGGCGGTAATGGATTCTTTTGTACGTGGGCCTTAGGATGCACTGACGGTAAACAAACGTCAGGGGTGACTCATGCTGTTAGCCGCCACAGTTTGTTTAAAACAGGGCAAGTCAGTGCGTTTCTGTCTTTTGTTAAGCATTTGGGGAGTTGTTATGTATCCTAAAGGTCACGTATGATGTTGGACTGAAGTTCTTTCTGGGATTTTCCCGTTTTTAAGCTATAAACGGAGAGAGAACAAGTTAAAGGACTTGTTCTAGTCGCGGAATAAAGTAATTTGTGCATCCAGCAGCCTTTTTATCAACTATTTATTGTGTACAAAAGTCGTGTGCATAAAAGAAGTTAGGAATGAGTTTGGGGCATAACAAACGATGCTCGATCTTCTGTTGTTGGTAAAAAAAAAAATCAGGCGTAATAGTAATAGTAAGGTAAGTAGGTAAAATAGTTTGTAACTTGCCTAGAAGACATTCCTAGCATCCTGTTTCTTCACGAGGATGACTTTACAAGCAAGTTTTACTACTTTCACAGTGGTAATGTTTACAACAGCTAGTTTGTAGCAGGCTATTTGTTTTTTAGCACCTCATTTTTACCACAAATGTCTGTGCATACAGTATACACCGAGGGGGCTAAAATTGATTTTCCACACTATTTTCAAACTTGTTAAGATCTTTTTGGGGTCCAGATTGCTGTAACTTTAAGTCAGGCATTCATTTCTTTAATATCTTAAACTGTAGTGCTAATAAACTGTACTTGTTTTGAGGTTTTGTCCCATTCTGCTCAAAGTATGTGTTGATTTACTGGCTCACCAAAACAAGACATAATTTGAATTTGCATTTATTTTCCAGTAGTAACGACTCTATTCAAAGATAATAACATATCAAAATGCTGCACTAAAAAATCTTGGTATCCTGAAAACAAAACATTGGCCTACATTGAAACTTGGCTCTATTCATGGCATTTCCCCTCAAAATCTGAGCAGTTTTGCCAATGTTTTCCCAAATGGAAATTATGGAAATATATAGCGATACATTCATCTTACAGCCTATTTACGTCACTATTTATTTTATTTTTTTCCAGCCCTATTCACCTCCAGTGTCTCGCCTTAAACAGATCTAAACTGATAGCTTGCACTCATTGACTCCCCTTCAGCCTTTGCCGAAAGCGCTCAGTGGACTTAATCATTAGAACAACACTGTGCCAAAGAACAGGCGTGAAAAGTGACAACCTTTTGCTATTTGCGCTTATTTTTCCATCCATTTATCCCCGTCGCTGTGCTGAAGCATTAGCGCTGGGAGCCGAGCGGGTCGACAAACGTGTTGCCTTTGGCCCGCTGAGTAAATCACCAATGTTTATGTTCCATGTCGTTCTCTGGCTGATCATTAGCCCACTTGTGCAAACCTAGCAAAGGCGCACTTTACATTAGCGGCCATTACGACCGTCAACCTTCTTCTCCGAACATAGGGGTCAATCGGCGGTGGAAAATTAACTCTTTCAGACATTAACGTGTAGGGGCAGATGGAGAGGGGGGTTGACCAAACAGCTGACGGGCACTTTAGCTCATTGCTAGTGACGTAGCAGTTAGCGTTGCTAGCATTTATGTCGTCCAACCCAACACCTAACCTAAGTTTATTCATACCTGTTGGCACAAATATAGACCCTAAAAGTGCAGGGTTCACCCAGCAAGTGACAACATTTCAGTATTTGTACAATTCAACAAGTGTTTAGGGCAGTACTATGCTCATGCAAGCCGTCAGTCATTAGTTTGTCTATGGTTTAAAGACGAAACAGGGCGTTCAATGAAGCGTTCCCCTCCTATAGACAGTTTTGAATGTCCTCTAAGTGATCATCCAAAAGAAACTGTCCAGTGCGTAACTATAAAATATGGATTATTCGCTAGAGATATGCTGGACTCTCCAAAGGATTTCCTCGGAAACCGCAGAGATGATAGCAATATTTCTAGTATTTGTTTTCTATCATTTTGATTCACATGTATGGCCTCTTTTGTGTTAGTCCTTGCGTAATACCCATTATACGGTTTAACCCCAGTTAGGCCATGTTTGATCTGGTGGTGGCCAAATATTTCCTTAATGGGTTTGTTTGAGAACTATTTGTGAAAAATGTTTGTGAGCTCTCAGTTGTTTCTTGGAAAACATTGATTAAAATTGCGCAACAATTTTTACTGCTGTGTCGAATTCTTACTCAAAAGTCGTCTGTTTCAGTCTGGGGGTATTAAAATGTCCTCTCATTCCTCTACTAGAAAGAACACTTGCAAATCATGCAAAGAAATTAAATCTTTGCGCTTGTGTCGTTAGAAATACAGCATTTGTGCATCAAAATGTCATTAAAAGAGTTCAGTTTGAATGGCTGCTGCCTGTATAAACTTTGTTCCTAAATGACCTATGGGTGAGAAGAAGCCTCTTTGAAGACAGGTGAAACGTCCTCCGTTCAAACAACCGAGCCCAGTGGACGAAAACTTTTCGAAGAAACCAAGACAGATTTTAACTTGCTCACTGAATTAACCAATTAGTCAGCACTTGTACCATTTAAATCCATCCAATTGACCGAGGCACCGCTCCAACCTCCAGAAACTGAACCCTCTCCTCACTATTGTTGATATTTCTCCATCTTTTGCACCCTAGGTTTAAGAGTATCGCATTTTTGATTCGGAGCCAGAGTAATGATGTTTTTCCATCTTGGTGACTCTTCCTCTTGTCACTTTTAGAGTTTGCTTTATCTACTTTAGTACAATCGTCAGCTAATAAATGACAAATCGTGACAACCACATGTGTAAACACAGTGGAATTGTCTTGTTTCCAAAACCCAGATTGAAATACAGGGTCCTTAAAGGGCCGTATGATGACACACAGCGCTAATGGCTGGGCGGGGGTCTCTCCTTAAAAGAGATTTGTTGTCTAAGGTTTCCATGAAGGCACTTTGTGATGACAGCGCGGCTCTGTGCCAGATGTGACCTCTGGCATCGGGGCGTGCCGTCACCGTGCCGCTACCTACACCCCCCTTCCCCTCCGATGCGGGCCCCCATACCTCTAACGCCGAGCTAACAGGCTGCGGCAGGGCTGTTTTTACAGGTGTGTGTCAGGGACCGAGAGGGCCCGCATCACAACAACACTGGAGCGTGGAGAACGAGGACGCAAATATTCCAAGGCACTGAGTCATTCTGGGAGGGAGAGGCACAGAGACCATTAAGTCAATTTATACAAAAGATCTGACTTTCTACTTGCGCTTTTATTCTGATGTGCATTGTCGATTCGAATGAAAAGCACTTTGGTCACCTTGAGTGGCTCTGTAAAAAAAAAAGTTGTGGCCTGACAAACACCTAAAATACAAGAAGTGAGGAATATTTTGTTTAGATTTTCCAGGAGAAGGACCCCCATCCCCCTATATTTACAACTAATTGCAGTTCGGTTTCAAAGATTTCACAATAACTATGCTAATTTATCGTCATACTATGTAGCTAATGTCAACAAAAAATGGCGCTATCTCCTCCTGCTTCCCTACTCCCTCCTTCTTCCTCATCTTCTTCTTCTTCTTCTTCTTCTTCAACGGGCCCGCAGCCAGCCTTGATGTGGCTCTGAGCAAAGCTACTAAAGGAAAACATGTGCTGCGTGTGTTCGCTTAAGTGGCGAGATATGAAACACTCTGAGATCGGAGGGGAAGATATCATTTTGATTGTTTGGTTGGTACAAAGACGGGCAGAAAATAAAACAAGGCCACAACAAGCTGAATAGAGATTATTTGGCAAGAAAAAACACCAAAAGTTAGGTTGAAATTGTAACTAATGCGTAATGAAGACTGAAAAAGGAACAGGAACGAGCAACCAAATGAAGTAGAAGTAATATAATGAAAATCCAAGAAAAAAAGTTACTGATGAACCGCTTCTACCTGTCTATGGTCAAGTACCGCTGTATTCATTACTACGCAATGCAAGCCACCATCTTGAAACGCTTATTTTATTATGTGCCAATCAATGCGCGCTCTCCCATTAACCATTATGCAATAACACACAGCAATAAAACCTATAACCCTAGGCTGGCGTGTTGCTAATGCACTTATACGCCGTGTTTGCCTTTAGCCGTAATGTTGATATACGCAATCCCGTTAGCTAATCTTCCCCTCAGCTTCTATATCCCTCCCTTCCCTGCCATCACTCTCCTGCCTCCCGCCAGACTCCGACCATTCGAGCAAGGCTGCCAATTTGCGGGCTATAAAATAAATAGACCATGCTAATTAAGATGCTCGGATGGGATGGAGTACTGGGGGTAGAGTAGAGAGTTAAGAGGAAGCAGGCGGTTGCACAGGCAGGCCACAGCCGAAGCCGCCAAAAAACAACCTGTTCTCTTCCAAATTGACACTTTGCTAGCTTCTTGTCGGGGCCGTGCGTGTATTTATATGGCTCAAGTGGCTAAACCCAACACGCGCCACGGTTAGCGGCGGATCTCTAAAGGGAGGGAGTGTTTACAAGTGTTTATTTTGCGGGCTGCATTCATCAACCGCGCGACCTTAGCTTGAAAGTCGGTAGCGGTCCCGAAAGGTTAGCCCGCGAGGCCCGGCGATGGCGGTGATAAACAACTCCCGTTCTTTGCGTTCATCGGCATGCATGGGAGCGTGAGAGTGCTATATGTTATCTTAGCATCTGCGTATCATCATTAGCGCTACACGTGTTAGCCCGCGTTCTGTTTTCCTTAAGACTCTGCTTGTTGATAAGCCGGGCTAATCAGCTAGCGCACCCGTATCTCGCCGCTTATGCGTTCCGCTCCCCTTGCGCCCCGGCAAACAGGGACGCTAATTGATCTCAGAGTCCTGTTGTTGACGACGGCTCGTGCAGCGCTAGTCAAAACACGAAGTCAATACCGAGCATAACAAGGCCGGGTTGGATGGATTTATTATGGGAGAAGGAATGAAAACAGCGAGATTGACGATGGGTGTTTCTCACCGAATTCCTTTCTCCAGCATTGACGGTTCAAACTTTCAAGGTTTTGAGGAAAAACTGCCATTGAACACTTAAGTTTGCAACATTATGGTAAGCGTGTACATGAGAGAGCCCATTTATTGCAAGTTCCCAATTGTTTTAAGTTTAACCTCTTAACTCCCGCCTGAACCGAGAGCATTTTCTCCAGTTTACCCAAATCCTGTAGGCCAGTGTAACACCTCATTTGAAAGCTAAGACTACAAAACTCATCTAAATGGATCTTTTTCCTCACATCATCACATTTTTTTCCATCTTTTTTTGGGGGGGTTTCAACCAATTTTTGTGACTTTTTTTGGTCATTTTTTGGTCACATTTTTGTCACATTTTTTGTCATTTTTTGTCACATTCTTTGTCACATTTTTTGTCACATTTTTTGTCATTTTTTGTCATTTTTTGTCACATTTTTTGTCACATTTTTTTGTCATTTTTTGTCATTTTTTTTGTCATTTTTTGTCATTTTTTGTCATTTTTTTGGTCATTTTTTTGTCATTTTTTCGTCACTTTTTTTGTCCTTTTTTCGTCACTTTTTTGTCATTATTTTTTGGGTCATTTTTTGTCATTTTTGGTCATTTTTTTGTCAAAGTTTTCTCACTTTTTTGTCACATCTTCATCATTGCTTTTTTTTTTCAGTTCTGTTGCTATTTTCACAACTTTTTTCCAGAAGCTTTTGGATTTGGGGTAAAGCCAAACTGGAGAAAATGTGCTCGGTTCAGGTGGGAGTTAACGGGTTAAAGTGTCATGCATAGTTGTGGCTCATGAATATTTTCTGGGCACATCATTACTGATTGACGTTTTAAATGTTCAACTAATCCAAGGAAAAGGCAGTAAGAAGTGAGAGACTTGGCTGGTCAGAATTTTGAAGTCACCAGGAGCAGGTAGCAGTGTGAATGACATGATGAAACAGTGATTATGACCTTTCACTGCCAGCTAAGGGCAAGACAACATTTCAATGGTGCCGTGATGAAGGCAAAGGACTGTTCAGGACCGGTCTGATGAGGACTTATGGACTTTAAAAATGTGGAGAACAGTTTTGCTTCTACTCTCTATTTCCTGGATTCTGTTGTGTAATAGATTAGAGAATTTAGATAACAAGATTGCTCAGAGCAGTGTAAATAAAGTGATAGCATGATCTTTGATTATAAAACAGCAAGGTCAAATGAGAAGATTTTGCATCATATGTCTACTTTAATCAATCCAGAACACTCAATACTTGTATAATACTAAGAATGTGGGAGTATATCTGTTGCCGTGCAGTTTTCACATATCAATAATGCATTGGCCTATAACTCAATAGTCGAGCAAGACGAGGGAAAATATTCCATTTGTGAGACACTACATTAGTTCTTGCAACATTTTGGGCAGAAGTGCTAAGTGTGTAGTTAGAAGTGTAGAGCAAGTTCAGCAGTTTCCCCCTCTATCAACGCTGGACCTCTTACACGGCTCATTTAGAAACCCGCCTAATAGATGCGCCGAGGAAATACCGAGCTAATCACGAAAACGGAGCGCATTCACTGAACTAGTGCTATCAGAGGGAATGAGCTGCTTTGGCGTAAACGCTCGGGATGTGTCGTGGGTGGAGCGCCGCTTTGATCTCCTTAATAGATCCTCCACCAGCTGGCAACGGCCGACCCACCTCCTCCAGAACGGTCTATGATGCATCGCTCCGGTTCACCCCAGGTCACATTAAAAAGGGAAAGGCTAATGTATGTTAACACAAAAGCTATTTTTCTGTTTAGTCCAGGTCATGTGAAAGACACAAGCTTATTATTTTACTTTATTTAGAGATACGCTAAGTGTACTCCATGCTATGATTAGCTGAACAGTGAGGATACGTAGGAGTTAAGACACTAAAAAAATGTGTAGTTTTGGATTTCATTAAGCCAAAAGCAACCAAAAGATATGCTAACCAAGTGTAGCTACCACATGCTAACCTTTACTTCATCTATAAGTAGGCTGTTTGATATCACACCTAAATTTGGAAAAAAAAGAAGAAGCAAGAAATGATGGGGTTCACAAGAAGAAGAAACACATTCTAAATGTTTGTTTTGGTAGCATTAATAATGATTCTGCTAACACTTTGAAGCAATGCTACAAAGTATATGCTAGCACTGACTTTCAGACTATTCAGCAACTTTGCCATAACTTTTCACCTATTTGATTATCGCTAAGGTGCTAATTTTCTCATATTTTTTTCACACCGAGCTAATCCTAAAAACGAAGCGAGCTGAATTCAGAGCGGGAATGAGCTACTTTAGCGTAAATGCTCAGATGTTTGGTGGGCGGAGTGCGACTTTGATCTCCTAAATTGACCCCTCCACCAGCTGGCGGCGGCCGATCCACCTCATCCAGATTGGCCTGTACTGCGCACCATCACTCGGGTTCACTCGGGGCCAGATTAAAGAGGAAGGAGAGGGACCTCGCGGGGCCATTCGTCATGTCTCTTAAGGTCGGCGAGGGGCCGTCCAGAAGACCGGAGCTGCTGAGGTAATTAATGAAAGTGGGGTCTGCAGCACCTGTCTGCTCTCAGGCTGATGTCTCGATATGTGATGGGATGTCCTCCACCACCTCATTCCAGCACCTCATTCCAGACCAAACAAAAGGAAAGAGGCGGGCCAACAGGAAGCTATAGATAACATCCTCAAAGGGCAAAGATGCAGTTTGTGAAAGTGGCATATTTCAGTTTTAAATTATGGAGGGAATTTTGGTTTAGTTTCGACGAGACCAGTGTTTCTCAAAACTATTTTCAGTGGTTTCCCAGAAAACATTTCTCAAAATGCAGGTGAAAATGTGAAGGGAAACTACTGGAATTTGTTAAAAAGACAGTCATTGAGTTGTTTTTAAATCATAATTTCAGCTTAAAGGGCTTACACAATAGTTATCCGATAATGATTTGTGGGGAAAATACAGTATTTTGCATCATTTACAACCAACTACATTTTTATTCGGGTTGTCGCTTTCCATCTAAGGGTAATGGCGGGTCCCAAAGTCAAACCAGTTGAGAGCAACTGAACTAGAAAATGAGAAATATTCACATTGTTGTGTTATTTTGAATAAAAATGCAAAATAATACCAAAATAATACACTATGCTAAGATAGGCAGCAGTCCCAGCAACCCGGCCCCGTATGGCTGGACACTAACCTTAGGAAACAATGTCATGAATGCGAATGCTATGTCTCTACAAAGTTTTAAGTTAAATGTTTCATACAGATACAGTTTGGCTAACCCATGATGTAGCAATGATTAGCTACATAGCACTAAAAAACATCGCATTTTCAAGTTAAAACTCTCTCGATCGCTGATACTGGCTCTTATAGCTAATGTAAACAAATGTCAGACAGTCTTGGAAAAACTATTATGCCTTGATGCTAAAAAAAGTGTTATCTTATTTATCAGTTTCCTACCAAGCTGTCAGCTGAAGCCAGAATTTGTCTCAGATTTGTAATACATAATAAAAATCCACTATCGTTAACAGTAGGCAAACACACACACACTCAACACGATTAAATCAAAGCTACAAAATGGCTTCTCTGTTTAGCGTTAGAATTCCACACTACATCAATTCCACTACGATTCTGGAGCATATGGGAGAATGATACGTGGGCTTTGAACGCCGCATATTGCTTGCCATATTGCGATTGCATAATTTGATGCTCCGGTGCTTTGAATAAGCCACAAACAAAGCATGAAATTAGATGCTCCTTCTAGACCCATTATCACAAATACCTCCGCACTTCTTTTGTTTTTTTTTATTTATACTGCAGCATATTGTTCACTGTATGGGGTAGCGCCAACTTGGAATGGAAAGTGCTTTCAAACGCTCACCCTGTGGTTTCGCTAATGTGTTTATATTTGAGAATGGAAGAGCAAGGGAAAAAAGTAACTGCTTTAGCTTGGAATAAGTTAGGTGCATGTTGTACAATTTTGATGTCACAATCTGAGATGGAGCTGAAGGGTTTCTAGAACTCGGGATTGCGTTGTCAGACTGCATTGAGTTTACAGTTGGGTGTGATGTTAAACCGATGGAGGTTTTAAAATGTAAAGCTGCTGTTACTGAAATAACACAAAGCTGAGTGACAGGATTTTCTTCAACCATCAAACTACCAAGCCCGAATAATTAATATTACACACATTTCTTTAAGACTGTAAACACTCACCCGTCTTGAAGACCTCGTATCGTATGGAGAAACCGGCTCCATGCGTTTCGTAGTCCGACACAAACTTGATGAAGAGCTGGTTTCCTGACGACACCACGGGCGACGGCGCGATTTTTCCACAATACTTGCCCACCAGCTGACCGCTCTCATCCACGCCGTCTCGGACTTCCACGTAATCATACCTGGAACGCAAGAACACAAGACGAGATCACTTAGACATGCTTGGTGACTGTGTCGAAGTTTGTACTTGAGAACTTGCCAAGATGTTTTCAAAGTATGTGAGAGCATTTTTACTTTGATATGGAACATTGCATCGCTATGAATGGGTCAAAAGTCTGAAACACATGGAAAGCTAGGCAGAATGAAGGAAATCCAGGGCAGTAGCATATTGGGCATTTAAGCAAGAAGATCAGTGAGAATTGTCACAAAAGTATGACAACACTTGATGTTTTACGCTTTTGGGTAAATTTTAAAATCACGAAGTTTAAAAAAGAAAAGGTAACTTGTTTATCTTGATAAATCCTTTCCATAGTCCCTCTGGGGGTAAAACAAGTGTTAATGGGATAATTGGGGGGCCTTTCATCTCCCCTTGGTGTCTCTGGCCAGAAAACCACAAATGCAACTTTGCTACCAACGGGTTAGAGTCACCAATACACACTAATAGAATCACGGAGAACAAGCTAACAGGCTAACGGGCAAAGCTACCTCCGGGCTAGCGCCACTTAAACAGTATTTACAGCCAAGTTTGATTGAAAAAAAAAAAGATCTCCATTGTGTAATTGGATGTACAATATCCCTCTCTCCCTTTGTCTTTTCTGTCAACGTGGTATTTGCGCTCAAGGATTATTTATGAGTAAAAAATGCAATATGCTATAACACCTGCAGTGGTGCTTAGGGCCTCTAGGGGCATGAGTTAGTTAGTACTGCTTTAAGTTACTAAAAGAAGCTGTACACTAGAATGGTGCTATGTACAGAAATATCAGTCAAGGAAATACAGCTGGTTCGATTGATGAAATGATATATCTACCTGAATGTTTTATATCGCTATGGTTTTGCTTGATGAGGTTAGAATTTCGAGATTACTTTGTAACTGTTGAAATTAACAAATTCATTCACTCCTTTTATTTGAGCAGCTGAGTTTCACAATGGTCATCAGGAATTTCAAACACCATGCGCAGTCATGTGTCACAGCCCACCATGTGCACCTTGTAGGGCTAACCCAGCCTTGAAGAAGCCACATGGTTTTTGGCGAAACATCAGATAGAATGTCTCTTATTTCTGCCGAGCTAGCCTCACGATAGAACTCCAACCACACAACACATTTTTATTACAAAAATGTAGTGATTGTGCAAAGTCCAAAAGTCACTAGACCACCATCCTTTTATTTATCCAAAGCCACAACAATTCTTACATAGCTCAGTTGAACATTCTCAAGCTCAGAGAAAGCAATAAAAGAAAAACATTACCATTGTAAATCATTTTTTGCTGCATCTGAATCGCGCGGTGCTCATCGTGGGTGGACTCCGACGCGGTTGTTTGGGAGCAGAGTGCAACCGAACATATTGTGCGGCTAATGCGGCGAAATAAAGCACGGTTCTAATGAGGTCTCAGGTTAAAACTCGATGAACAGGTGGGCTGAGCTTTACTTTCATTAAAAAATATCGACCTGCCTCTCACTCTGTAACAATATCTTCCATATTCCCCGCAGCCGCGTTACGCAACGTTTTTTCCCACCTCCCTAATCTCACAGAGGTGCCGCTCACCTCTTGTAGTTGCAACCTCGCTAACGGTGAATGTGATTTCGTCGGGGCCTTAGGATGGTGCTTGGGTGGCGCGTAGGACGAGCAGGTGCTAATGCTTTTAAATACTGTAGACTCGCACTCGAGCAGAATTGGAATTTCAGACCCACGGCTATTGAGGCGAGGTGTAATTGAATCATTTGAGCATGGAATGAGGGAAAACAGTTTTAGGGAGTCCCGTGCGGAGAATGGGAGCCAATGGGCGCAATCTGGCATGCGAAATTTAAGCCGCTGGAGAAGGAATGAGCGTGACCGTGCGTCGAGGGTGGTCTAAATAGCCTGGAGGTATCGTGTGTGCGTGGCGGTGTTAAGAGTCGGGTTTAAATGAGCTTGAGTTGAGCCTTTTTTTTCTCCAGCTACCGCTACTTAATTGCCTAAAACACCAGCTCATGCCAGGTTTATAAGTTCCAAAAGCCACTAATCCAATCCTTCCTCACCCAGACTCTGACAACCCTCCGAATGAAAGCTCAAGGTGTATTGGAATAGAAAAATACCAAGGTTAGTTTAAGAAGTAAGTCTTCTTCTAACTTTTGATTATTGGAGAGTGCGAGCTTTGAAAGAATGCCTCTTTGAAGCAAGGAACAGTTTCGTGTCATCAGTCGTGGCAGCTCTCTTGCGACTGTCGAAGGGGGCCATGTGAGTGAACTGTTTGGACCAAGGACAGCTTGTGCTTGGTTAGAATTGCAAAGTCAGTGACATGGCTGAAGTCTAATCAATAGCATCACAACAACTTTGGAACAAGTTGATTTTTCTCAGAGGTTACATTTACCCTGATACAAGCGTTTTGAAGGAAATGTAAACCTACAATTTACTTTTAACTTCTAAATGACTGAGAATTTGCACGAATTCAAACTCTTACTTGAATGAAAGTTGAATAAATCTGTAGCGGCAAAAGCTTCATGTTGACATTAAATTCTGGGTTTTCCTTTCTTTTATCTTCATGCTTTGTTGATCGTAATTTCACATTTTTACTCTTTTTCCATCGGAATACCTCGCTACTGCGCTCAAACTGTTCGAACCAAATACTTTTACTCTTACTGGAGTATTTACTTGGCTACATATTGTTTATTTACCTCTGAAATCTACACAACTGACAGATATATGACTTGTGACTATATTGAAGTCATCAGAAAACCAACCCAAAACATATTTTTAAATTCTAGTATTGCAATTACCGTGTCTGCTCCATACATTTCTATACTATGAAAAGTCTGTGGGCACATTCATTCCTGAGAAATGATTTTCCATCCGCAGCCGCCTATTTTCATACTTTAGCCTGATTCCCCAAATTGCTGTAAAAACACCGGGCCCCCTCGGTGATCTTATACTCACTAATGCGTCGGATTTGACAGCAAAACCCGTGAATAACGACCACTCGGCTTGTCCTCAAACCCTCAGGTGTGGCCGGACATGTAACCGCAAGCACATTTTTCAACTGTCATGTTTTCCCCCCGGCTGCCGTAAGTCCTCGGAAGCATATTTCGCCGGGCAGAAATGGGCTAACGGGAGGTGAAAGAGTAGGGGGTGGCCTGTCACTTGGCCGTTACGTGAAATGTTATGGCGAGAGTGCTGAGCGAGAGTGATCGGGAGGAGTGAGGAAACGCGCGCAGTGGCGGAGGTGGAAATTGGCTCCCCCCGGGGTGGTGCGGTGGATGGATGGCTTCACTTGTCTTGCCGCTTGGATGGAGTGATCGGAGGTGATACAGAGCTGCCAACTCAAATCAAGTTGCTTCCCTTTTGTCGGCCTCTTTTTTCAGAACCGGGAGGCGAGGCTTGGAGAAATAGCAATAATGTATCAGTGGCTCGTACAGAAGAATAATGCTGCAGGGTGTTACGGTGCATTTCAGTCAAAATAACAGGAAGAAGAAAGACTCCTTTATACATTTTAGTCTTTCTTGTCCATCCTTCATCTGAAGACTTTGTCAATTTCTCAACTTATGTTTCCTCTTCTGTCTTGGAATCTTTATAGTTTTGGTGGAAATGATTAGTGCATAACCTTGTTAGAACTATTAGCATATTGTTTTTTTTAAGTCATGTGACAAATGCCTCCTGTCACCACTTTGGATAATGTAAATCATTTTAAACAAGCCCTGTACTGAACTCACAAAGCTACTAACTGCTCAGCCCTCCCACCTTTTTCATAACAGGGATTACTACAAACACAAGGTCTGCTGCACAAACTACATCCACATCTTAAAGCATAATAAGTTTGCCTAAAATGCTTACAAATGATTCGCAACAATCAGGTCTAACACAAATATAAAAAGTCTTCTGGCAACTGAATTATATGGCGTGCACAAAAACTTAATATGGTGGAACTGATAGAGATGGCTTTATATTGTTAGGGTTGACCAAATACGACGGATTCGTAAGGAACTAAATGAATGAACAAGGAATGAACTGAACTCTCAAAGAAATGTGGCCAAGTTCTGCTAGAGTAGTAATGCCAACTTGCTGAAGATGAATTATGTCCCAATCAACAACACACGAAGAAGAAGAAATACTAGTTAATGCCGCTGAGCATTTAAGTGCAAACTCTACCGAAGACAAATCCCACCCTTGTCTCGTCACCTGTTTCTAGTTACAAAGGAGGACAAAGTGTACAGGCCGCGCTACTACGACAGTTAAACCTTGGTCCACGCTCTTTGGCCTCTATTTCTTTCTTATTGCTGCGATTCCAGCTTGGGTTTCTGCTCCTCCACCAGCTGTAGCAACATCCCCGCTCGGCTTACACAAGAACCGCATTGTCTGGACCGCTTTATCAGCAGCAGATACCGGCTTTGCACCAAGTTTACAACGTAACGGCTCCCCTGCTCTAGGACTGTTAGCGGGTGTTATTGGGTTGAAAGCGCGGATCGACTTTCTGGTCATACAATGTCACTGCCTTGTTAAGTTTGGTCACGGCTGCAAAACAAAAAAAAGGAGCATCTGCGACTGAATTTGTTTTTCTTTTTTAGTTCGTTACATAAAAGGTCTCGATTATTTCCAAGGTAGTCCTGACTTGTTTTTTCTCCCTCCGTTTAAGCACAAACCAGCTATTGTTGGATACATATATATAATGTATTTAAATCTAGAAAAAAAATATATATATTGTAAGTCTAGATATTCTCTTTGCTGTGTGAATACGCATCCAAGAAACTGGATTTTTTTAGAAAGCTATTTTCCCCCAACACGGCAGCTTCTGAAAAGGAATTGAAAAATTATTCACATGGCAATTTAGACATTTCTTAACCCCTTCAGAAAGTTTCTATTTGTTCAATCAATGCTATCCGCGCTCCTCTCCCCAGTTCACTACAGAGAGCATCAATCTCCGCGGTGGCTTGCTTTGTTCCATCAGCAGACCTATGATTCACCTCGGCTTTGCTTCTCTGCCGCCTCTCTCCCGTGCGCCAGTGCCAAAAGCGAGAGCACCGGCAGACGCCTTAAAAAATTGATGTGGAGATGCATCACTGACAACGGGGAGAGAAGAGAAGCAGCACTGCCAGCGAGAAGCAAGGGCTGGGTGAGAAAAGCAGAGTCAATGCAATGTTATCTGGTCCCTGATGTTTCGATTGCAGTGTGCAGTATGGGGCACTATGCTGTTTATATTATATTTGCAGCTATAACATTTCAACACCTTTTCCTTTACACGTATGTATAGCATTGCCATAAATCGCAAAAATAGTAAGTTATCGCACAACGAAAACTAAGGATTAAAAGGATTTCAGTGCAGAATTTGAATCCTGTTTTAAGTATAGTTGAGACTAATATGTCACCTATAAACGTGGTTATGAGATCATCTTTGTAAACTTCCATGCAATTTTCTTACTCCATTGGCTATAAGTTCACTTCGAATAGCAATGAATTGAAACAAGTCATAAACCTTCCACAAGTCATCCACATAGATTCTGTTCTATTCATTGTTTGCAGAGCCCGGACATGCATAATCGCCCAGTTAGGCAAACCAGATTGTGATAGCACTAGCCTATAAAACTCTGGTTTAGACATCTGATCTGGAACACAGTCAGTCCTCATTTAGATCTGATTTAGTACTGATGTGGCCTAGTTCAGTCCACACGTTCACAGTGAACATTCCCATTAATATTTGCTCTAAACGTTTCCAGAAGCGTTTTGTCTTGAAGCCATTGGCCAACGCAAAATACAAATGTGAACGGTCTGTCTGAAATTGACATCTCATTTAATAATAACGTTTTTAATTCAACACTAGCCAATAGCTCTGAGACAAAAAAAAAAGAGTCTACTTTCATGAACACGGACGTTTCCTCCTGGTCAGTATTCACATCTGAGATAACGTTTTTAACACGTTGCCAGTGACTGCTAATCAGTTAAGGAAAATAAGCTGCGGAACCCAAAAATTGACCAATATCGGTTCACCCAAAATGCATTAATCTTCCCACATACAATCCAAAAACTCATCAAATCATGCAAAGGTGTTTTGTCAGTGCAGTTCCAATCCATTGTTGTATCCCTCAGCCATAGAGGCGCATCCACTTCCTCAAACAACACATCCCTTTGACCTGTTATTGCTTCTGCATGTGCCCGAACACTGGTCTCCCTCGCCTCTCCCAGCCACTTCCATTTACCATCCAAATAACAACCCCACTGAAGCTACTCTTTCAAGCAGCCGTCTCTTTTAAGAAAAAGGTTTATTGTGTTTTCTGCTTTCTGCTACGGAGCATCATCATCAGCTCCGATTGCCCCGGTAAAGGCCTCGCGGCGGGTGGTCGGCTACGGATGGAGAGGAGAAGGCACGCCGGGGGTCCACTCAGTATTCCGTGTGCAGGAGGGGGAAGTTTTTTTTTTTTTTTAAAGGAAAAGAAATGGATAGTGTTTGTATCTAAATGACTAGGCAGAGCGCTCCGAAGGTTCTACACCACTGGGTTTGCACACTTTGCGATCCGTCGAGGTTCTTAAGAGCGGGGAGGGCGGAGTGAGAGGTGCTTTGGGGAAGATTTCATGTTGTTTACTGCGGTAAATGTGGACACCTATAGACTTAATGCAGTGAAGCAGTTAAAGTAATGCCACAATTGTTTAGTCTGCAATGGGCATTAGAAGTTAAAGAAGTGGTGTAGTACTTTTTAGAGGTATTTTAGTCATGTCAAACACATTTTGATCATGTTGTACCAATCAGTGCTTGTCAATAGGTTATACTGTTTGTTGGACAATTCTATATTGATCTAAATCAACGCATTGCGACTAAATAGTTTGCCAACGCATGTCTATCTTGTCATGACTTGAAGAACCTACAGGAGCTTGCAAAAGTTCAGCCTTTCCATCACAGCCAGTCTTCTTAATACACTGCCTGGCCAAAAGTCGCCTGGATTCAAATAAGCAGTATGATCTGGGGTTCCAGGTAGACCGAGGATTCACCTCAATTGGTCAGGTCTCTTCTATGAGATCAGCTGACAACCTGAACATCCTGAATAACCAGGTTCTTCTTCTTCCCTGATGGCAATGCCAGGATTCATGAGGCTCACATTGAGAAAGCGTGACCCCATTGAGAAGTGGTCACACTCTGCCATCATGACATTGCAGAAGGTTACTGAAACAGAGTTGTTTTTGCATTTCATTGACTTACTATGTTTTAATTAACTGGTTAGTTGGTGGAGCGCTGATCCTGAGTACAAAGTGATATGTACTTCACTGGATTTTGAATGGCAGTTGATTGCTAATCAGCGCCCATAGCATCAACTGAAGCTCAACAAAAATTACTTTTTTTTCCATCCTGAAACGAAATTCACCAAATGAACTGTACTTTGTTAAAAGCTTTTGTCTCCGTCTCTATGCCAGCACATCAACATGACCCAATTCCAAAAAACCCCAAACGGTGTCACAGTCGCATAGTCTGCCCCACCAAATTAAACTTTTACTTAAGGGACTTGGATCTGTTGTCGTAGCGCTTTGTTCCACCGCGTCCTCCTGACAATTCTATCCACCCATCTATCTGTCTGGTCTGCGTCGGACACATACATCCTCTCAAACTGCCCACCGCCGCGCTAATGGTCACAACGGTTTGCCAATCCAACGGGGAAATTAAAGCGAAGCGAGCAAAAAAAAAAAAAAAAGAAAAAGGAAAAAAAGATGGGGGAGCGCGGCGCTAAAGGGGGGTTAGTTTGAGTTGTAATGTAATTCCGCGCGACCTTCGCTTCACCGACTCGAATGTATTAGCCGGCCTTATTTCTTCAGGCACGCGGAGAGTAAGGAAAAGAAAAAAGAAAAAAAAAGCAATCGGCCAGTGTCAAACGAGAACATTAGCCCTCGCCGCGAAAGCCGGAGAGAAGGCGACAAAGCTAACAATACTACGGTTCAATCGCCTGGAGCTTAGCCATGGAAATCGTCTGTCTAATGTCTGCTTGATATGGCCCCCGTACTGAAGCAATCACCAGTGGGTAACGCAGTGACAGACGGGGGAAGTCAGGAAAGATTGGTTGAATGAGAGATATTGTGTTAGGTAAAAGCCTTTGTTGGATCATTTCAGATGCCTTTATAGTTCCTTCTAGAGAAAGTTACCCACTCCTTTCACTGCTGTGGGGGGGGGGGGGGGGGGGCAACCTGTCAGGAGCAGTGGGTAACGGAAACATTAGCCTATGATGTTTTGGGAGGCATTCGGAAACAGGAGCACCCAGGAGCCCACCTGGTTCGCTATTCTCTTAAAAAAAACTTCAATTACCGTATGTGTTCTTTACTGGCAACTGTGGAAATGAACCAATTTAAAGTCCTCACAGTATGCCTTAGTGTGAGGATTTTCCCTTTTTATTTTACAAGTAAATAGTCAGCACATTCTTGGCAACATTGAGATGCCCAAAATGAAGGCGATTCAAGTGCAAGTTAACCTGGTGTTAATTGGTGATTTCATTGTATTTTGCCTGTGGGGGAAGTAAAAACTTGAGCAAATGGGTGTATATTAGAAAACAAAACAAAAACATGTTACTCCAGGCAAGGTTTTGACCAAGGAATAACACGAAAACAACATACAGAGGACTCTGAGAAAGTCATTGATGCATAATATTCAAACTTTAAAGCCTTTCACAGAGGCTGCAGAACAAAAAGCTCACTACTACAGCTCTCCGCTTTGCCTTTTCCACTAGCGCCCATAGCTGACAAGGTACAACTCCCTTAAAACCCCACCAAAACATGTCACTTACAACACGTCAAAACATCTCGCAAGTCGGTAAAAGAAAAAAAGGAGGGCTTAAACAACAGGCAAGAGACCGCAACCCCCAGGAGACTCAATAAGGAGCAGGGAAAAAAAGGGGGTTCTTGTTGTCAGCTGTCAAGGAGAAGTCCGAGAGAGCCATGCAAGCGGCCTGTTAACAAGTCCGGGCTAACAAACTGTCACCCGAGGCACTGGCAAAACATCGTTAAGACCTGTACAAGGGGCCCCAGACAAGCTGACTTACTTTTCAGGAGCCTGGAGGCGGGACAATCCCAGCTGGCATAAAACGCGCCGCTTTCAGTCGCGGTCCGACCGACGCCCCAGGTACAGAACGCTGGAGTGCGGTTAAAAATAGGCATGGCCCGCAAATTAGAAGTTAAATGGGGGCAAGTGCCTTTTGATGCAGTGAAATGACGAAAAGGGGGTGAAGACGATGGGCAAATTGTTGGAGCCTGAACTCGAACCACGATCTGTACATGTGTTTCAAATGTTTAGTCGGCTTGTTCTGTTCAGTCACAATCAAGGAAAAATAGACGACATGCTAGATCTACCCAAAGTAGATTTTTAATCTTCAGAGCAGTCGGGCTAATGCATTTGTGCCTTTTGATTATGAGAAAACACAACTGAGCGTAAACGGCAAAAACAGATGTACCAACCACATCGCCTCAAAAATAAAGCAGCGCTACTAATTGAGTCGCCGACATTAGGAATTTCATTGAAGGCGAGCAGCTTTCTTACAAAAAAAAACAAAAAAAAACAGCCTCTTGGCCATAGAGTGTAAAATAGCGTTTCTTCTGCACTGATGTGTTTCCAATTTGAACCCCGCACGACGTTATTGGGAGGCCTAGGAACATGGCTAACCCACCCAGCGGGACCGAGCAGAGCCAATCAGAGCGGATAGCCTCTGAAGTGGTTGCTTGATTGCGGCGACCACAGCGAGCGCAGATAGATGGAAGATAAAAAAGCCCTCGGCCGCCCTCCGCTCGACACAGCTGCGCCATCTGAAGGGGCCGCTGTGGGTGTGACCGGCTTATTTTTGGATCGGCGTTTTTTTCACTTTACCTCATGTTGTTTTAGCGTATTAACTTCGCTAGCAATTAGCTTTAACATGGACGGGTTTAGCCATAGCCACAACGACCAACCTGGGCTTTACTTTCACGTTTTTTGTTTACTGGTGGCTTATTTTTGTCAAGTGTTAGCCAATTGTGGGGAACTAGCAAACATTGTCCATAAACTGTAGCAAAAAGATAATCAAACTAAAAAATACTGAAACAACTCCGCTAGCTGCTGGGTAGCTAATAGCCAATAGATCTAACATACTGTAGTTTCCTTCTGTTTACTACTATTATAAAATCTTAATGGTAGTCTATTGCTCTTTTCAGTTAGCGAAGTGGCTAATGTGAATGAGTTGCTAGCCAAAATAGAGGCCTACCAGTGACGGTGTTTGGCTAATTGGTTAATATTTTCTTTCTCTTTGTGGTGAATGATGTTGTTCAGGTCTCAAAGTGTTCTTGTAAGCTAGCTGGGTTTGATGCTTGGTTGTGACTGTGGAGTTTTGCATGTTCCTCCACTGTCTGCGTGAGTTTTCTATGCTAATTAGGCTAATCCCCCAGCTACGTACTCCTGACCTACTTTCTGACACAAGATTTTGAGACGGCTTCGCGGCTCGGTACAAGTCGTTTGAAAGTATTCAGCGCCAACATTTTCGTCTCTTCTCTTTTAACAAGACGCAGAGCTTGTAATCCAAACATTATTGCCAGACTTGATTGCTGCCGCCGCCGCCGCGGTGCAGATAGCCAGAAGATAAAGATCCACCCCACTCACCACAGCAACATCCAACAGGCCTTTTATGCTTGCTACTCAGTGCACTTCCATATTTTTAGATCTTGCGTTTATGATTTTACAACACGTTGCTTAAGCATATTCACTTTGCTAAACAGCAATTATCATTAGCATTGATGGATTCCGCGCGCCTCCATCCATTAGCTGTCCTAATTACACTGTCGAGAGATGTGCTGTCGCCAACAATCAAATTAATGAATTTGGCTATTTAGACTCAATTATTGCACCCCCTCCTTCTGCGGCGTGCACAATAATCCTTTATTCAGAAATATGAGCATGCTCCGACGAAGGGAGATTTCTGGCCCGCGGGGGAATCCTTTCCATTTAGCACAGAGAGTGGCTTCTGACTGCTTCAGGAGGAGGGCTCAAAAACAAGCCAGGGAATCAAAGAGACCACAACTAAAGGCACTGTTACTGTACGCTGCAGAAAGTGGGAAGGAGTTCGAGGTCTATGTTTTCTTGTACTTGCTCTTTCAAAGTGGCACAACAAATACTCGATGTATGATTAAGTGATTGGTGGTGGTCGGATCGATTGGTAGCAAGACTGATGAAAGGATTATTAAGAAAATGAAAGAACGATCAGATGCGGAAGCAGGATCACACCTCATACAGGCTCTTTTCACCATCTGGCCCTCCAAACCCTCATTCATTACTCTCTCATTTCTTCTGTATCCTTCAGGTATGGAGAGATGAAAGCCCAAGAGCTCATCGCCTCCTCTGAAGCCTCACAATGTCCTTCAGGTATGGAGAGATGAAAGCCCAAGAGCTCATCGTCTCCTCTGACGCCTCACAATGACCAACATTTCCACGTTTGTCTTGGATCGCCTTCGCCATTGTCATTTCCATTCTTGTAAATATTCTTGTTCTTCGCACTGAGCCACTTCTCCCTGCATCAGGGGTGGCAGCTACAAACAGGAGGCCCGAAATCAAAGTGGCCACAATAGCCGCCACTGTTACCAGGACCTCCCCATGCAGGACCCACTGACCTTATTACTCCGCTGATGCTAAGTATGATCAGCTGACTGGCTCTTTCTCCCCCGTCGGCGACTGCATGGGACACCCCTCCAGGCGTGAAGCACATCTGCGCAGCGTACATGCAGTCACCCTGTCAACGCGCTCTGACCTTCCTCCCTCATTAAAGGAATAAAGCGTGACAAATAGGTCACAATAACGCGATTATTGCGCAAGAACGTGTCAGCGGGAGACAATGGACGAACCATTGCGTTTGACTTCTTGGCTTTTTAGAAGGAGCCAGTCGGTGTCGTCAGCTATGACCCAAATGTTTTTGTAATTCAATTTTAAGGGGAGCCACTGCGGGCAAAACTAATTTATTTCAAATATCAGATTTTGGGGCTAGTTTGATCTTTGAACATGTGAACTTTCATCTGGGCACAAAGAAATGTTGTGATGTTTTTTTTTAAAGAAAGAATGGCCCGCAGCTTCTTCTTGAATGTGTTGACCATTTTTTAACAGACTATCCATCTGCCAAAACAGCATTTCTTTTAGGTCAGACTGAACACATGATGCAAACAAGGCCTCAGGGAATTGTTTACTTTTCAATATGAATTTGGGTCATTGTTCAAAAACGCATGATGTTACTGAATTGGCCCAAACAGCATTAACCAAAGTGGAAACGAAGGATGCATGGGACAATAGAGCACCTTCCCTCTCAGGAGCGTTTACCCTTGACCTGAAATTTGGGGCGAAACGTCAGCTTTTGAAGTCAAGATAATCCAGCTGCCTTGTGACTGTGGAAATTTCAAACTGCTGTGCACTGTTATGTGTAACCGCCCACCGTTGGATTTGATGGGACACATTGTTTTGTGCTTTAGGCCATTCTGAAAGACATTGCAATGCTTCAGTGGCAAAACAAACCAATTGGCAGAGAATTGTGCAGGTTTTATAGCCCGTGCTGAATACTAGCTGCAGGTAGGCTAACCCATCTGCTCCTCATTTCCCTTTTTACAGCACATCTTGTTATCGGGAGCACAATGAGGATGACTAAGTATATTTAATTACAACGTAGCCCGTGGCAAATCCACATTTAGCTCTTCCCCTCGCTATGGAAACGCTCACCATCCACCAGCGCTAAGTCATCTGAATGTGCACACATACAGTAAGCTAGCTTGGAATATAGAATTATTGCAAGCCTTTAGGAAGTTTTCGAAGAACTGCTTAATGGAAACAGACGCAGAAAGTTGCAACTGTTATGCAATATTTTGCGTGACGGAAAGCAGAACATCCCGTCTAAAGAAATGTGATTCAATTCAGAGAGAAAAGGAATGCAAGCACGGAAGGAATATTATATCAACATCAGTATTAGGTTGATTTAGTGACCGGAAGTGGCCATTTTGAAAGTTGATGGTAGGAGCAAAGATTTTGTTCAATGGTTGCTATGACTTTACATCAGCAAGCAGTATTAAAGGCTTCCAAAAGACACCAGCGTGGTTTCATGATAATAATGTTCTTAAACCTAGACAAGACCATAAGTTTTAGGATGTCAGATGTTAAATCAGGAAAAAATGGTGCGCAATTAAGAAAATCGGCATCTGGCAACGGATGAAAGAGTGTCTCTTAAGGCTCTCGCCGACAAAACAAAAGACTTTTGTCAGAAGCAGCCTTTTCCCATAACAATTTCAAAATCATAAATCTGCTCTTGATTTTCGTAAGAACTATAAACGCTGTTACGCAATGTGCTTCTGGAAAAATGACACGCATAACAAGCAGAACTTCTGTGATAGAGTTTCCCAAAGCAAAAAGGAAATGCGAGGGGACGGTTTTGAAATGTTAAAGCAAGCTATTTGATAAGGAACACTGTCTTTTTTTGTCAAAGACAGTCACAGGCAGGAAGAGAGAGACACCATTTCTTCTCATCTTGGAGGCCATTACGCAACAGAATGACTACCATTTGTCCAGCCTTGACATCCGGGTGGATTCTCGATAACATACGGTTAGGCCGGCCGATATGAAGCCCTCTCCACATGGCGTCTATGGTATGGTTTTGGTTCAGATTCACAGTCATCACACTGATTGGTGCATACGACTGCGGTCAAGGGTAAAAATAACCAGCCTTTCAACGAGAGGTGGCGATGTAACACAGCGGGACTTCAGCGTGCTTACATTATAACAAGATGCTATACACCCCCCTCACACACACACACGCAGTAGCTTACCCCCCGGGGCACCAACACGAGACGGTGGCATGGATACGCAGACGCCCCACAGGCAGGGAAAGAGCCGTTTGAATGAGCACTGTATAGACGTTATATGGTATCCTTTTCAAGAGTGCACTTAATATGTTTCTTTTATGCGCGACGGGCCATTTCAGCTGTAAATAAAGGTCTCCTATATGCTCAGTAATGGAAAATGGGCTGCAGTGTTACAAAGAACAGAAAATGTATGGAATGTGTTGCCCAATTTCAAACAAAAAAATGGAGCGTGTTAGTTTTAAAATACCAGTTGTGATTCATATTTACTCCTAAGAGGGCCCCAGTAATGTTTACAACTTTAGCCTGCATAAGCCTTATTGTTTTTAGCATTGGCGCTACTTCCATGTTTATGATAATACATGCTTCGGGTGCCTTTTTTCCAACAAATTTCAAAATAGGTACAACCCCTTTAATCCTGGAATGTTTTCCAATTCATATTCTTCACAAGCATAAACTTCATCTTTCAGACTTAATGCATATATGGAAAGCTAAAGCAAATTTTTCAATGATTTCGACACCAAACGTTTAAACCATTTTCCATCAAAGAGTGAAGTCAATGAAAAGGCCTTCCGCCGAACCCTGTACACCATTGTTCTGGAAATGCTCGATCGCCTTAACATGTGAAACCTCTAGCAACACATCAGAGAGTAAATGTTAGCTAACGTCACATGCTAGCTGTGTGGCCTTTATCGCCTTCTGACACACTTCCTACTCTGTTTGTTTTCCAACGGAGCCCATCAAAGGAATCTGTCATGCAAATACTAGCGTTAATGACAATGCGCGGCATTAGCATAACTTAGCTTAGCTGCTTGTTTGAAGACTGTCAACAAGCCCGCCTCTGTGGACAACTTTGCGCTAACCTGAGTGTGGGATGTGAATGTTTATCAAGCTCGGCAAACAAGTAGCTGGGCGTATTGAATATGAAATGGTTCGGTGCAGGCGCTGTGTGGAAATGTGCTTTGTATATTGATTAGTGAAATTAGTGGTAACAGCGAAGAAGTAAGGAAAGAGTCTGATTAGCTGTTATGATCAGCAAAGGGACAGACTTTATGACAAACAAAAATGTACGTTACACATCAAAATAGATATGCATTACATTAAATCTGTGATACATTTAGACTTACAAACTATCACTTAGACACATGTGGGGAAAAAAGCAGTGGCTGTTATTGTGAAAGCATGTATCAGTATCTGCGCTGGAATCACTCCATTCGAAGCCTGGTTATAGATGTCCAAAGTACAAACTGATGACTTATAAACCACTAAACGACTGACCTCGAGACCTTTGCAGAGTCTAGTAATCCGAAGGAGTCACCGCTTGATGTTATATATAGGACAAAAGTTTCAACACAGCCGATGACACCCTGGCATTTGGATGGAAGTTTGTTTAATAAGCTCTCAAAAGACGAAGAGAAAAAGTGCAAGAAAAGACAGGGATATTAGCGGAAAGGGGTGGAGGATGGGGGTCATCTGGAGGTAAAGGCTAGTTTGGGTTCTGTGCTGAAAGTGAGGCCACATGACAATAGGCAGGAAACAGACCGGTGCAGATAAAGAGAGTGTGAAAGCATGTGGTTTACATAAGCAATGATAAATAATAGTAAAAGGGGAAGTGGAAGGAAAGTCGGCGCACTGCGAAAAGAATATCAGCCTTGATTAGAGAGATTTATAGGCCATTTTAGGTTTCTTAACTTACTAGGCTTGAACCTATTTCAAGGTAATAACATTTTCTTGTTTTGAGCAAAAGCTCCATCTGCAAACTTTGGTTGACGCACTTTTACTGTTCTTTGGCTTGTCAAAAGCTGGTCCTGTATGACAAACTCCATTCTCTGAGATTTTTTTTTGTGAAAGCAGCAATTTGTCGAGGGAAAAAATGAGAACACTGCATGCTAAGAGGCGGTTGGGAAACAAGCTTCCTTAGAGAGTCCGTTTTTATAAATCTAATAAAATTATTTTGGGGGTCAGCTTAAACCAGCAAATTACTCATAACAACAGCAGCATTCACGTTGTCTAATTTGTTTTTTAGACCTCCATACTTGTAATTTAATTTCATATGAGGTTACCATGAATCATGCTGAACTAATAAGATAGCATTCAACGGCGAAATACATATAAAAAAGACTGCCTCCAGAGTACCTTAGCTGTATTATCGTGAAGCAAAAGTGGCATGAAACTGCACTGTGCAACTGTCACGATTGCTTTGACGTTATCGCTAACATAAGTCACAAAAATTGCGCTTTGAAACAGAATTTGAATGACGTTTTCTTTGTTAATTGCATTTGGCTTCGCGTACGAGCCAGAGCCAGATTGAGACAGATTCCTCGACTCCACGGACACTTCTTTGAACCGCTTCGGGACGCCACCATAAATCCCAGTCGGTGTGAAGTATGTTGTTCCTCTACATAGCTCCGGAATGGCTAGTGCGCTCCGGGGCAATGGCGGTAATAACTGCTCTGGGAATTATTCAATTAAAAGACACATCCATTCCCCTTGGTGACCTCTTCGCTCCAGCTCCCAGTGGACGGAGAAGAGTGTGGGGGAGAGGGGGGGTACTTGTGGGAGGTGGGGTCACCGAGGAGTCTAGCCTCTGTGCTTGGTGACCCGGTCAAGCTGGCTGAGGAGAACAGAGGAGCCACTTGGCAACTGTCCACAGGTCCTTGGGAGACTTTCCTGGAGGATTGTCTTGTCCCTGCTGATTGTGTACAAGTGCGCAAACAGGCCGCCAAGGCCTCAAGCCACGCAGCGACCTTCAGATAAGGGAGGCCACTTGAGCTTGTTAGGAGGAAGGGGAAATGGGTCAGTGGTAAAAATAAATAAAGGCGGTTTGCACAATGCTAGATTGACTAACTTGATTAGAAGTCTATTAATAGACTGGGGTTTCCATTGGTATATTCATAGCATGTCCTTTTTGTTTTGATAACTTTGTTTATCCATCTGAGGGAGGCTGCATTCTGATGTCAACAAGGACTTTCTAAAAACACTCATATTATATCTATTTCCAAAACTTTCCTCAAGTGCACACAAGGGTTCATCAATTTTGAAATTTACATTTTTGTCACAAATATTTGGCTATGACTAGATTTGCAGTGTTAAACTATAGGGTTCGAAGCTCTTGTCTATAATAAGACCCCAGAGATTAATATGTTATTTGAAGATATGCACTATTTTGTGTCACAATCCACATTACAATCTTGTGGGAAGACAGGTATATTTGGTTACTTCCAAAACATCGTCCAGTTTCCTCACGAAAATGTTCAGCTGTATTGATTCAAAGGACTCTGCCTTGGTTGATCAAATTGGATGTCATTTGTAGATGACTTTATATACCAAAACAACTGCAGATTTGCTCATTTTAAATGATACAAATTGTGATTTGGATTTGGCTAATTTCCGTGCCCCTTGTGAGACAGGGTATCTGATGTGGAGGTTGCCAGGTTGTATTGCAAACACTGACAATGAATGAAAGCACAAAACAAAGTTTGACAAACTACTGGGTGGCACTACAAAATGGGCTGTTGATATCCCTTGATGAGAACCAGAATAGTTGAGAGGCCTCTCGCCAAGTAGTGCATGCCTTGGTGGTGCCAGTTGGACAGACATGCTGGATTCTTGGCACAATAGAGTCCAATGTTAGCTTTCATGGCAAAACAAGGCAAGGTGACTCCTCCATTCACGCATCCTCCATACGCAAACTCGCCTGCCAACTTGGAGCCAAGCTGTCCAGGGGGCCTTTTGACTAACTATTCTGGCTAGATCTTTAAAGAGACCGTGCAAACCATGGATTATAAAAAAAGGAACCCTCTTGTCAGTTAGTTTGCAGGGGTCAGTGTGAAGAGGTTGCACAGGCGCCAGGCGTAGAGGCAACTAATAACACACTTTGCACTTCCCTGCTGTGATAATGCCGTTAAGAGTTTGAGTGGGTTCGAATTTACTTCCATATAACAAAAGAAGCCGCCTCGCTGGCTTAGAAGACCACAACTAATGGTGGCAATTTAGCGCTGAGGGTGCGAGCAACCAACCAACAAAGCCAAGGATTGTGAGTGGAGCTAACTCGATCAGAGAGCAGTAGGGTACCTGTCCTGTCAATCACTGTCTGTTAGCGCAACCACCTCAGAGTCGACTCGCTAGCACAGGCAGGACTGGACTGTTGACGAGGCTTAAATAAGGCGCAACAATGGCCAAAATGACAAACACAAGACCTGTCGAGAACCTTCTTGTCAAATGTTGTGAGTATTCGGACTTGGACGTCAAGTGACATAACAAACTTGGTTATAACAACTCTGAAGGAGCTAGGACTTGGTTCGTGGTCAGGAGTACCTTGATAGAGGTTTAGCCTATTGAGAATAAAGACTAGCCACTTGATGGGACATTCTAGACACCTTAAATTCCCACCTCCAGCTTTGCCAGACGTGTTGCTTTCCCCTCGAACGGGACGCCTGATTTTGATGGATGTCCGGTGCTGCTCTAGCCGGCCTCTGTTTGTTGCCCTAACGCCCCGCAGCTTCCTGATCCTTCCAGGGTTGGCAGGTGGGTGGGTGAAGGGGGGAGGGGGGGGTGAAGAGGGGCTCCCAACAACCAACCATAGGGGCCCCTTCATTCAAACACAATCAAGCAACTCCCTGGAGGTGAGGAAAAGTTTGTTTTGCAAAGTAGGAAGGTTGACACAAGTGAAGGGAGGGGTTACAAAGGGGTCATTTTTTTCATCATTGTGTTTAAGGTTGTTGGTCCGGATTAAACATTTCTTTCAAGAAGTGCCCAAAAGTCCTATATCAATGTTTGCTCAAGCTTTTAAGACGCCTTAGCCTTCATGTTGCAAGTACAATGTGGGCTGGTGTTTTCAAAGCGGCAAAGGGAGTCGGACTAAAAACAGCGAAACCCCACTCCAGTTATGTTCTTCACAATATGGTTAACATGTAAACTACACTAAGGCCAATAGTTGCACAATAGTCCTAGTGCAATTTTTGACAAGTTCGTGGAAGGATAAATGGAATCATAAAAGAACACTTGAACATTTATTTAAAAAAAACATGAAGCAAACATGGATGGACCTAATATCCGGACTTGTCAAGTGCACAAATGTTCGAGACCGTAAACTGTTCAATGGGACGCCAAGCGATGAAAACCTGTTGCTAATTATATTTTATTAGGCGGAGAACGGGAGAGGGAGAGAGAGCGACGGCTTTCCTTGCCAACTGTCCTTTGGAAAGTGTATTGCGTAATTGAATTATTGCTGTTTAAAGCGGTTTCATTAGCTTTGGAAGGAAAAGGGGGAGTCTGCTTGTTCTCACAGTCAATAGATGTCGGGCCAGATACGCCGAGCTGAGATTACCAAATGTTGTCCCCCCTCATCATGAGCCTTTCCATACGGCTTTCTGTTCTGGCAATCTGTTTCGGATAAAAGCGCATCCGACTTGACGTCTCGAAAAAGCTGCGAGCGATCCATTCCGCGGGAAGGAGAAACGGCCATATAGGGAAGAGACGCTTGGAGGCGGGAGTCAAAATAAAGTCATTTGTGCGCCAGAAACGGCTTATCGACACTCTATTCCTGGCAAAAGATTTCATTTAAAAACAAATGGTGTGTATGATTTGTTGACTTGGAAATACTTAGTTCAACAAGCCTCTCTTTTTTTTGAATGATAAAAGACAAAAATGAGAGTTTGCTTGTTTTCACCATGTTTGGATGCATTTCCTCCAGGCACACTTGTTTCCCAACTAGGTACTCTTGACTTCTTGATCTCTCCATTTGAAGTCCAAGCTCCGGATTCCAGTCTTATGATATCAGTTGAGGAAACTTAATTTGTCGCGGAATATCTAAATTGAGGAATGCCAGGCTAACTGGACCACATAGCTAATACCAGGCCACCGTCAACCTCCCACTTAACTTGCACGCAGGGTGAAACCTAATAAAGCTTTCACAGCTGGAGAGGCTTAGAAGCTTTCTCTCACGCTCTTCTGCAAAAGTCAAATATGGACAAGTGCGCTGCGTTTATCAGCCGTTGTCATGGAGGGGGATAAATAAAACAGGAACGCCACAGCAGCCCCTTTTTTTTATATATATATAACGGGGTGAGTGGCATTAGAAGCTCTCAGAGAAGGGAAGTGCCCTGACCCTGGGAGTGACAGGGATTGTTGGGTGAGATACTTACGACCTGTCAGCCGGCGTGTATTTTTGCTTTCGTCTTAAAGTGCAAGCTTTGAAAGTTCAAAGAGGCGCTACCGAACACACTAAATAAAGAGCTTGGATGCTTGGAGTGATCTTGCTTTTTTAAAAGGCAATTTATGACACTTTATTCATAGTATGCTTGGACACTCTTGGATAAATATAAAAGAGAGTCTCGTTACACAAACAAAACAAAAGAAATGAAAGTTGAAACAAGATTTCGGTTTGAAAAGATTCTGGATACAGTCGGCCTTTGAGTGAAGTCTGAAAGGAACTTTTAAGCGATACAAGGATGATTTATTGCAGAACAACCCTAGAACAGAACCTTCATCCATTCATCTGCTCTAGGTCTAAACACCACTGCTACGAGAGAACATTTGCACTAACATTTGCACTTAATATAGAGATCCATTCTTCAGCTTTCCTGTTCCTTTTGAGCATTAGGAATTAGCAGCATGGCTATGGACAACATGATGCCAGTAGAACAGGGGTGTCGAACCCGTTTGGGTCGAGGGCCGAAATTCAGCCCCCATGGCAGGTCGGATATATTGTAAAGGACTGTGGCCTCATAAATAACAACCGCTTACACTTATTGCATCTCATCAGCCTGTGTCACATGTTCCTCAAAGTGCTACATATAGTCATTATTCAGTCACTCCACACTCGATGGCAGTAAGTTACTATTGTAGCCGCTCCGCCCTGGGGCAGACTGACCATTTACCACGTGGCTATAATGTGCTGTTTATATCCTGAGCTCTGATTATGTCAGTGCCCTCTGCTGGACACGTGTGGAATTCTTTCCTTTTTTTAATTCAAGCTGCCCCCTTGACCTTGACACGTGCAATAGAAGGATGTTTTGTAGTGGCTTCATGTAGTTTATCCAGGTTTATTTCAACATGCCATGCAGGAAACGCAGAATTACTTAGCGTTGCATTTGTGGCACAGAGTCTATGACATGGTGAAATGCTCAAAACTTGCACACAGTATGTACCCTTGCAGCTATTACACGGCACAAAAGTAGCTGAAATTATGCACCTGCTATTTCCACTCACGATGCGCTCCCACTGTTCAGCACTATAGCAATCAAATTATACCTGGAATGACATTGGAACGACGTACAGCAGCATCTCAAAAAAGCAATCTACTTTGAAGATGTCTTGTTTGCACTTCACCATAATTACACCGTAGCTTATTTTGCCAGCACAGAAAAACTTTCGCATCAAGCGCTCCAACAATCAGAGCTCGCTTTGTATCATATGCCTCGAAAAACGGAGGAAAAAACTCTGCTAATCAGGAAGGTAAGCCACTCGAAGACAATACACAACATCCCAAGGGTAGCACTGGTTAAAGCGATCCCGATCTCTACAAAGACAGACTAAAATCTTTTGACATAAACATCGTTCCATCTTCGCCTTGACCCCTTCGTGAAAAGCAAGGTGACCCACTAGCTAATGAGGAAGCGTCTTAAAGTAGGTCTCATGTGCGGCTAACTGTTGGCTATGTGACCGCAGGGGTGGCTGTTCCATTTTTTTTTTTTTCTTTTCCCCCCGCGCTGAAGGAGAGGAGTTTCACCTTGGCCGCCAGCTTTGGAAGGGCAGCCTGATTGAAAAGCTTTCTGGCCGTGGCATCTGCCGCCCTCCCCGCTGCTCTGTCACCGCGTTTGATTCATACTCAACCTGGACCACCACCGGGAGGGCCGGCCACTCCAGCTCGCAGCGGGAGGCCGGCCGCTCCACTTCGCTCAGCAACAGGAGCAGCAAGGCAAAAAAATAAAAATAATAAAATAAAAAAGAGGCCAGACCAGAGCCCAGATCATAAATAAAACATCTCAAGTTTCATCACAGGAAAAAAGGTGCGACTTGTATGACTTTCTGTGAGTAACTGAGTGAATTGGATTGGTTTCATTGACTTCATAGATCTTAATTACTTGAGATGTTTATATTGTGTGACAAGTTTAACTCTCTTGTTGAAGTCAAAGAGAAAAAAATGGACTTGCAATCTTAAGTGGTTCAGAGATATAGTGACAGGGCATCAGTGGCTCAGTGGTTAGAGCGATTCGTTCATGGTAGGAATAGGCGATGCCTCTGTCTTTGAGTTTTATCCAATACCAAGTAATATATGGCTAGTAGCACGATATTGTTCTGATAGAAAAGTGAAATATTGATATTTAAACATGATAGATAGCTAAAAATATACACATATATTTTGGTATTACTCTGCCCATGTCTCATCCATGGACCCAAAGATCGATGGTTTAAATCCAGCTCCACCAGTTCTTGGTTTCACTGTGTCCTTGGGCAACACAATCCACCCACCAAGCCTTTAAATAAATATGGACTCCACCAGAGATTTCAATCTATGCAATCTTTACACCGTATTTGAAAAGAGTCCAATAACATTGTCAACTAAATTGAAATCCATCCTGCTGAATATTGTCTCTTTCTTTGTAGTGGAACATGTATCCATTTCGCTTATTAGCCCTCTGTTTGCTTTAGGGCTCAAAAAGTCAACCAGTGACAGATTCTAGACTAACAAAGGTGACATTGATTTCCCTTTGTACAAAGCAGACAGTTGTCCGTTTGGATGTCCAGGATGAGCTAAATTGGTCCTAAGTGGCATTAGGCAGAGTGGCCAGGGGGGCTCGCGCTCCCCTAAGCCCCTTCTGTCCGACACTCTCACTTCCTGGGAACAGGTGGTGCGGCTCTTTTGACTTGGTCGTACTTTGGCATTCCGCATAAACAAAGACCGCGCCGCCAAGTAAAGCTGCCGCGCGAGGTTGTGTACCGCCTTCTCCCGGCATCTGTTCACCTCCGCCGTGCGACTGCTGGGGCCCTGTCAGGAATGCCTCGAAGGCCTGAGGACGTCTATTGTAAAGGGCGACCCAGCGGAGAGTGTTTGCCCTTCCCAGCATGCCGGGCAGCTCCGCGGGGGGAGGCAGCACAGCGGGACACGGGAACGGGATAGGAGCGCGGCTAACAATTAAGCAAAGGAAAGAGGTGCTTTTCCAAGACTTGGGTTTCAGACCGGTGAAGGCAGGAGGGCTCTTCCTGAGTTTAAGAAGCGCACTCAGGCGTTGGGCTGTCTACCTCCCCCTTTGCACATAAGAAGGCATTCCTGGAATATCTGTGCTCACTATGCATCTCCTGCTTAGGTTCCCCCCCCACACACATAGTCAGACACTTCCACTCCCCCCAAATAGTTATTGACTACAACTCCTGAACTGTCAGGCCTTAAGGCAAAGGGGGCCACCACAAGAATCCCAAACTTCATCCACTAGATTCAAGAGCTACCAAACGTACATTCATAACAACAAAGAAAACTGAGAGAGGGGTTAACCAGGAAGGTTTGAACTACCTGTAAATTGTCTTTTTACTGACTTAATTATACTACTATTCCTGCTCAAATCCAACACTCTCACAAATCCGTATGTATTTATGAGTAAATCTGCTGTCTTTTTATGTTTGAGCCAACTAAAACTTTAGTCCAGGAATCTACAAATGTTTTGCAGTTGTTTTTCTGACACATATCGGATGTGGCACATTATCAACTCCTTGTCCCAGTCAAAATCATTCAAGTGCCAACAGTACCTCTTACATACTTTCTCATTATAAAGATGGTGAAACAAGAGTTAAAACAAGAATATGAATAAAATTAGCACATCAGCGAAAGAATTGTGTGATTTTCAACTCCCAATTTCTAGCTCTTTTCCCCCCAATTCAAATTGCACAGATTGACAGAAACAATCCGACTCGAGACCCGACTGTGAGGCCCAACGACGATAGAAAAGCAAAGAAACCAGGTAGGCCCAGGAAAGATGAGCCGTGTCTTACTTTCTTTCTGAGGCTTTTCCAAAACCAACATTGAGGACTTGAGTGACGGGTTTGGGGCTTGGAGCGATTCCACCGAGCCGTGTGGAGAGAGAGGAGTTGTTTTTTTCACTGTGGTCAGCAAATCCTCATCCATCAATGATTCATAATGTTGTCAGGAATGCACCATATCTATCTGAGACTAAGTTCCAGGCAGCGGGAGAGCGCCGCGTGGTGAGAATTGCCTGCGGTCAAGCATTCTTTTGGGCCGAAGTTTACTTTAAAACGGGGAGTAAGATTTGGGATCCAAACGCATGGATTTAGTCACTTTTCAAGACATTTTTAATGCAATTTGTTTTTTCCATCAAAATTGTGTCAAAACAAAAACTTCATCTAAAACTAAACTACGACCATAATGGAACTACACTGGGGAATCCAACAGTAAAAGCTAGCGGTTAGATGGCAGACCTCAGAGACTTTGCAGTATATTATACATTTTAGAAGTATGGATGCTACGTCAACAAATATTGCAATAACGATTCCAATTTTGATCTAGACCTGCTGAGTAAAGCAACCAAAGGTGTACGCTACAAATCATCTCCCCTGTAATTTTAACTTTTGTAGTGTATTCTTTTTGCAGTCCAGACATTCCTCTCTGATTTGTTTGCTAGAATAACAAGAAGCGTATTTTGCAAATGAGATACACAGTCTTTCTGTCCGACAATGTCAAAGCGGCCTGCCCCTTGTTTAGATTCAAATCCCTAGCTTTCTTTTAGATTGCACTGCAGCCTTCGCCCGACGCGCCTGACAAGCCTTATCAGATTGCAAACAAAAAAAAGCCCAAAGTGGATGCACAAGGCAAGAGCATATCTGTTTACTCGACTTTTTTCGCGTTCACTCCGCCGTTTCTCCCGACGAATTGACTTCAAATATTTGCCCTGATGCGGTTCCGTGCGCTCGGCTTCAAAACTTCATTAGCCCCTTGAAAAAGTCCACTCTGAAAGTCGACAGCTGAGCATGAAAGGTAAACACGTCAGGCATTGAGAATGGCAGGCCTCTCTTAGTCTTCTTATCAGTGCGATGAAGTGTGTCCCTACCTCCGCTTTCACCATGCAGCACGGTGCACTTGCCCAAACAAAGCTGTGGAGGTGGGAAGGGCTGTGGTAGTCTTTCAAGGAAGAAAGGGTTTAAAAGCACTTGACAACAGTTCAATTTCCCTGTGTCCAAGTTTATTCCATTAACTTACAACATGCACCATCCAGAACAATGTGAAAGGTAATCCAAGTACTTCTGACCATGAACCTGCCTCATGGTTATTTGGATGACTTGTATCCCAAATTCCTTTCCTTTCACAATCTGCCACAGTGTTCTGAGTGGAGAGGGTATTTGTGGGAAAGTGTCTTACCCAGGACCAATGATACATAGGCTATGACGCGCTTGAATTGACTTCAATTCTGTCTGGGGTGCTCATTGGCTGCTTCAAATCCCTTGGGGATGGGTATCTAAAAATATTAGAGTTGATTGAGGGGGCAAGATTCATTGCATTCATAAGAACGAGCAATTTTATGGTCACAAGTCTCCTGTCCCCCTTAGGCCGTTTTGTAGAAAACCAGCTCACCCTGTAGTTTTAAAATGCATGTGATTCTTGTATTACTTTTGGCAACTGATACACTGCCTGACCAAAAACAAAGTCTCCACAAAAAAGCTAATATTTGGTTGTAGCGCCTTTAGCTTTGATTACAGCAACGTTCGCGGGATTGTTTCAAAAAGCTTCTGCAATGTCAGAAGGTCCAGTGTTGCATTCATATTCATCTTTCAACAGATCTTGTTTTGATGATGGGAGTGTGACCACTGAGTAAGATTCTCCAAAGATTCTCAATGGGGACTGGACTCAGCGGCTTATCCATGTGTGAAAATGATATCTCACGCTCCCTGAGCAATGTGAGCCTGGCCAATCCTGGCATTGCAATCTTGGAATACGCCCCCTGCCATCAGGGAAGAAGAAATTCATTGATGGAATAACCTGGTCTCTCAGGATGTTCAGGTCTTATTCATTGGGCACATAGTGTTGCTGAACCCTGACCTGACCAAATGCAGCAACCCCAGATCAGAACAGAAGCCACTCTCAACAAAACGCAATCTCGACACTAATCAGAAAACTCATGTAGATGTTTTGCCATAATCTTCCAACCCCACTTAAAACTTATGTCCAAAGGTCACATGGCTAAACCACACGACCTCTGCATACCTGTCTACAGCAAACAACCCCACGATCCCGACAACGCTCCAGCGCTGCCAGACGCCGCTCCCTTCTGATGTTTTGAGTGCTTCTTGTTTGGTTTGCCGATAAGACCCATGTAGGGGGAGCATGTGGGGCATGTGTGTTCCATTTGCCCGCTAATTAGATTGCAAGGCAGTGCACTGAAGCATGCATTGTAGGCCCCACCACCCTCGCTGTTACCCCCACCCTCCCTCCCACCCTTCCCTTTGCCAGTCCATCAGATAAGGAGGCCATTCTGACTCGCTCTCATCAGTTTCCATTATGCTGCCGGGGCAGGATTGGTGAGTGGATGCGCTCCTGTCACAAAGCCTACGCAGATGACACAACAGCTGTCCATTGGTACATTTATGAACCCCCCCAAAAAAAGCTAATTGTGTTATTTTCCATTCACGTCAAGCCACATTCATGTATTATTTAGCGCAGATGACGTCAAGCGTTAGCTAGTCACTGCAGTTGTATCGTAGGAGTCACAACAGATGATAGTGGCACAGTTCCACTTAACCACATGGCGTGGGTGAGTTTGAGGAATACAGTATTGATTGATGTATGTATGGGTGAGAGGGAGATGGAGGACTGAAATATAAAATGGTAAAACACTGGAGGAAAGCCTGGGACCCTTCAGTCGGTGGAGGAAGTAATCGAGGCATCAAGGAGGTCAGACATGGTGCGTAAGTGGGGCAGATAAGCTTCATGGGAAAATGATAATGTATAACATGTGTGTCTGTCTCTACGTTTTAGATAGGGATTACTGCATGAGTGTAAGGATGCTACGTTAACTGATTTTACAATTAATAGTCATTATAGATCGCTTTTGCTATAATTCACAGGCAAATTGACTACTTGTCACTTGTTTTGGCGATGCAGTTAAGAAAAAAAATTGAATTAATTTGAATAATGTTGGTGTTGCAATCTATAAGTAATGGTCAACGGTCTAGGGTTTTCACACATTAACGAAGTCTGTGACTGTAACTGTACAATGTATTGCTGTAACAATGTGTAATAACTTGTACCTATGGGTTACAAAATTCATGTGATGACTATTAACATTTTCTAATGCCCCACAGAAACCCCGTTATGAAGGAGCAATAGAAAAAAAAATCTGCTTCTGTTTGTTTTCATTAACTACATATCATCTCGGCCCAGACCCGCTGCGAGCCTATCCTAAAGGAAAACCAAAGCCCCATGAAAAGCCCTCCATTAAAAGCATTAAAAATGTACGGGGGCTGCCAGTTTAAAAATAGCCCGTTGCTGTAGGTCAGGGCGCCCCTGTTTCCTCTGTGGCCAACATGAACCAGAAACATACTTACTTACACTTCCGAGCCAGTCAGTCTGGCCTGTATTCAAGCTAATGTTGTGTCTGCTAACCTCCTGACCACGCCGTTAGCAGAAAAGCCCTGGACTATGCTACAGTAAGCTAATAATCAAGCTAATGCACTGCAAAAAGTATTTAACTAGATCAGTATAAACACCTCAATTTGAGCATAATAATTCAAATTTTAGTTGTTTTGACTAGTTAAGAAGTTCTTGGGCATTTGTCCTAGATTATTTCACTTGTTCTGAGATGTTTCTGACTCGTTTTGATATATTTCGTCCTTATTTCAGGTAATTTTCAGGTAAGAAAATTGGTCTTATCTCATTGGCAATTTTACTTATTTTACTACTCATATTTCAAGCTAGTTTTACCCTAGAACTGGTCTGAAATGTCCTCAAACAAGCAAAGTAAACTTGGTCCAATCAGCAAAAGTGTCTAAATGAGTGAAAACCACTCAAAACAAGAAACATTTCGTAAATTCAAGTCATTTAAGCAAATGATTGATATTTACTTTTTGTAGTGTAGAAACAGCAGAGCTTCAATATGGCCTGCATTGAAGCTAGTTTTATGTCTGCTAACTTCCTGACCACGTCAATAGCGTAAGCCGTGTACATGATGATACTGATACTACTACTGCTAGAAACTACAGCGCATCAATCTGGCCTGCAAATATTTTCAAGCTAATGTGGTGTTAGCATATTAGCCAGAGGTGTTAATATGCAAACACCTATTGACCACAGTGTTAGCACTAGCTGTGTATAGATATAGAAAAATAGAAACCACAGTACTTCTATTCGAGCGATGTTGTGTCTACCCACAAACGATTAGCATTAGGCTATTTAACTAAAGCAGCTAACGGCAACAGTTGTCATATTAAACTTTTACTTCAGTGGGCATGATGGACGGCTCTATGTTGGACTGTGGTAAAGACAGAGGGAATGCTGTCTTTACCACTGCCTTTTACTTTACTTTGGTGAGAATAAATTATTTAAATATTCTTTTTTAGTAGAAATAGGCCTACACTACAGCTGAAGTACAGCAGCACAGCAGCAGAAGTAGTAGTTTTTAATCTTCTCTCAGGACAATGTTTGTTGTACTGGGCTTTTTAAATACATTTGACTTGTCTTGACATATCAAGGCATGTGGTAGTAACTTATAGTACTAGTAGTAGAAGTAATTAGGTGCAATACAGTGACAGTGTGACTATTGTTGTGCTAATGCCATTAAAAATACAGTTGAGTAGGTAAGTAGCTGCAGGAACAGTAGTAATAGTAGTAACATCACCATAGTATTTTCTTTTTAAAACAGATGCAGCACTTCTTCCACTTCTGACTGTTCAGTGTAACAGCTGTCAATAAAAACGTAACAAAACCTTATCTTTAAAGCTCTTCACTCTATATTCTAAGTGCATTCACGGACTGCCAATTAACCGGCAAAGTGCAGTCTCCAAACGCGGCCACCATAAAAGCGAAATAAAAAGAATGGCCGTGCAGCTAATTTGTAAATGATACTCTAGCGGTTCACGCGGCCCAACCCCCGGTTCAAAAAGCCTCCCAGTATTCCTTTTACGGCGCGTGTTTTCGGGGACAGGAAATTCATTCTTGGCTAATTTGATTAACGCAGGGCCATTGTTGGGGCCGCCCTCCTCCTTCTGTCCCCTTCTCTCTGATTCTCTCTCTCTCTCTCTCGCAAACACACATTGGACCTCGGACAGTTTAATAGTCCCAGCGGTGAAGAAACCAGATCCCGACTTAGTGTCAAGGAGCATCCAGGCTTTGAAAGACTGCCATAAATCAGCGACGGCCGTAAAAAGGAAGGTTCAAAATGTCAACAAAATTCGGGATTGCAAAAAACCTGAGGGACAGTGACGGCTATTGCGAAAGAAGGGGTTAAAAGCGATTGGGGACTTGCCTAGAAAGTCTTTTGGAGTTTTCAAAATGTGGCGCACAGACTTTTTTTTCAGAGTATGAATCAAGAGGTGTGTGCCGCATCCGTCAAAACCCAAAGCCTGCATTGTATATCAGCTGTCATTTAACAATAGGACTCTGGACGCCATGTTTTGGGTGGACCCTCCCTATACATCCAATGCAGTAATAAGATCTTACAAATCTCCGTGTCTCTCTCTTTCCCCCTGGAGCGTCAACAAACAGCTGATCCAGAGAGCTCGGCACACGTACACCACAGCCCCGACTCCCGTGCATTTGCGAACCGGCGGATGGGTAGAAGGGAGCTGGGAGGGAGGGAGGGCGAGCCAGGCGGTGTGCCCAGGCACAGTTTTACCTCACCTGGGGGCAGCCTCATCACATTACAGCCTGTCTCCGCTTTCGTGGGGCTTAAGACGATCTGGGAGAGCCGTTTGTAGCCCCTTTGTTTGGGGGGGATTGTTTCAAGTCAGAAAGGCTTCTAACTGTCACTTTGGGGAAATTTACTGTAAAGTTAGCTTGTACTGATGGTGCGGGTATCCGAGATGTCAGGAAAAGTTTGGAAAAGCAGACAGGAGTAATGCTCTGCTGTGAAAAATGTGTTAAAATAAAGTTATGGTAACAGTTTGTTTTGTACATACTTTGATGTTGAGTTAACAGTCCACACAAATTTGACAATGTTATTCCTCTATCGGCATCAAAGATATATAAAAAAAATATAGTACAGAGTGCTTTGGTATTATAATAACTTGAAAGCTAGGCTATATGTTGCATATCCAAATATTTGTTCCTAATAAATGAGATTATCAGGCTTTTATCCCACTGGTTTCACTCTCCTAAAGTGAGGAAACCCCCACAATCTCAAGCTGCACTCAGATATGCCTGCTGCCTTAACCAGCGGGGACCTTCACCACTAGATGGCGCAGCTTCATGTGCTATGAGCCTGGCACATACATTGGAAATCTCATGATGAAGCTCTCTCCACATAGGAGGTCAATGCACACAGTCAAAAAACACCGTGCTACTTAGGTCTAAACAACACTTTGCATCAGCCATGAAAACTCAAAGTCATGTTTCAAAGCCATGTTTCACATTTTCTCAATAACATCACTATGAATAGCATTTTCGCTTCCAACTCAGATTGCTACATTATATTGCCTTGCTTTATTGCTGTCTGCCAGACTCAAAGCTTTGACCCTGATGGCCGTTATTGCTATAGTCAAAAAGAGCACGTACAGATAAGGACACATGCGCATAGGCAGCATTAGGCATGGCTTTTCCAGGGATTTCCATGTTGTAATTGCAGACGCTAGATCAGATAGTGGCAAAAAAAAAAAAAAGGGACTTGACGCATCAATGAATTTTTAAAAAAAGACAGAGAGAAACATCTGGTCCGCATTCACAGCATAGACTAAAGCAGTGGGTTTTAGGAGGACTTTGGGGTCGCTTAGTCCCGGCTTTTACAGCTTGTATGGTCCTCATTTAGACCTGAGTATGTCTTGTGTCCCATCAGAAGTTCTTTGGCTAGTTGAGAGTCTGAATAGTATGAGTTCTTGAGTCCAGTTTTAGTCCTGGTTTATTCTCGGTCTTGTCCTAGTTTAGCATCTCTGCTAGCGTTACATAGAAGTCTTGATAATGATGATTTAAGCAATTTTATTGCAAACAAACCATCAGAAATATGCAAAACTATGCTGGCAAACATCTTAATTTCACATAGCGGTGTCCCACAAAAAGAGAGCTGACTTGAAAAAGCATCAGAAGTGCGGACACAAAAACAGAACAAAACATGTTTTGAGAGATTACGCATCGAGAATATTTCATTTTTATTTCTTAGCAGCAGCGCTCGCAGCTTGATTCGACATTGAAGATTACACTCGATATCGAAAATGTGCACAACTTTCACACAGCAATTTCAATATTCTCTGGTCGATGACATATTGCCCATCTCCGTCCTGGATCATTCCTCGTTTACGCTTAGCCTAATCCTCATTAAGATATGACTACATGCTCTTTTAGTCCTGGCTTTACAACAGTTCCACAAAAGCTATAGTCAACGTGCGTCCTTTCCAGCCGAAAAAAGCCCGACATTCAACAGTCGCTCCATTTAAGAACCGTCAGACTTACTTGCACTCCCTGTCCTCCAGGTCGAAGTGCGGGTTGAAGTTGATGAGGATGCGCTGGTGGGGGCCCGGGGCGGTGATGACCCAGTTGCATTTCTGCGAGGAGGGGTAGGAGCGCGGGTAGTCCGGGGAGGTGAGGTAGCTGGCGCTGGAGATGCGGATGTTGCCTCCACATTTGTCTACAGGAGAGATGCAGAGACGGAGAATGAATCACTGAGAACTGACAAAGCCCACATTTATTAGCTGAGTAGAAACATATAAGTGTAGAAATATCGGTTTAAGTGGTTTAAAAGTATGGTTTGTCTAGTAATGATTTGCCAAAACGTAGTCACACTGAGCATATTCATGTAAATAACCTTTTTATGCATAATTTGAAGTTTGAGAATACCACATGTTGCTCATTTTCTGGCTTGTTTTACACTTTTCACGTCCGAAAAGCGTCCGAGAATGAGAACAATCCCCAAACTAGACTAAACAAATTCATGAAGACTTTTACCACTGTTCGAGAAACATTAACCAGGAGATTCCCAACCTCTTTTTGTCCCGCACACCCCATGAGTCCCTCTTATCTTTGGAAAATCTTACACTAAAAGCCCAATTAAGTGATGAAATGACTGTGCTGTGTTCAAAATGACATCAAAGATACTCTCTTTACTTATCACCGAGTTGCTTTCCTATGAAAATACTACTCCACTAGTCAGTTTCACATTATATTTCAACTCGAAAACCTTAAATAGACCTCCTTTGAAGTACCCCCGATGTCCAATTCATGCAGTCCAGGTGAGTTTTGTTCGAGTTGTTAAATCACGATTCACATTTTTTTTACGCACTATATGTAAAAGTTGTCTTGCCCAAAGTTCGCTTGTTTTCTTTTTTAAACACATGTGCCTCGATTTGCTCCGTCGCCTCACTCTCTCTCGCGTTTATCTTCATTTACGCATCTACTTTACCCCCGGTCCCCGCCATCTGCCGCGCTCACCTACTGACACCTCTCGTTAAAATCCATTAAGGCGCAACAGTCGGGCTTGGCTTTGTGTGCGCGCATAGGGAAACGAAAGTATCGCCTATTTGCGGACACGGAAGATGGTGACTTTTTGAACCAACTTTCGGAAGACGCGCAGGGGAAGCGAAACAGCCCAACGCGTGAAGTTTCTCGAGTGTTTTTTATAAGGGCTTTCAAAAACTTATGTTCAAAAAGGAAAACTGGTAGGCCTACAAATAGTGAATTGGTGACTTTTTAGTCTTTGGAAACGCAGGGGAAACGGTGAAATAGCGATGCGTAAAAAGTTAATCTGCGTGTACTGGCCATAACACGCATTGAAAGTATGCATTTATATATTTGCATGTTGAAAGAGTGTTCACAAGTATTCATCGGGGATAAGGAAGTTGATCACTTTTTTCATAACTTTGGGGACGCATGGGGAAACAGCACAGTAGCTGTGCGTAAATGTTTCTACAGGCATATAAAGGCAAAAACACGTGTTGAATCTATGAATGTGGACAGCTCTACGTTCGAAAGTGACACAAGGGGGCCATACATCAGGAATAAAAAAAGTTTTGTTTATTTTTACTTCGAAAATAGGTGGGGAAATCGCGAAGTATCTGTGCGTAAAAGTTTCCCGAACTAAAGTATAAACCTGTAGTTGTAATATCAAATAAATTAACAAGGTCTATAGATACATCAGGGAAAGGAGGTCGGTGATTGTTTAGTCCTAACTTTGGAAACGCATGAGAAAGCAGCGAAATAGCGATGCGTAAAAGTGACTTGTTATCGACAACCGAAGAAACTGATTAAGAATGGATCTAGATAGTTGTACTGCATAAAGGGGGCGCGAACGTACTTCATAAAATATGTCAAAACTCTGTGCCACGATGTCGTAAAAACGCTCGGTTGAAATAACATGCTATCTCGGAACACAAAGGGCAGGTGAGCGTTTGCTTCTGTGCCATCTTCTAAGACGCACAACACGGAACTAGCTAATCTTTTAGGAAAATACGGGGATTAAACGGACTCGCGAAGCCTGTCATGAAAGCGTAATTCTATTTGTTTAAATCCATCTCTTGTCATCACTTACCGTTCTTAGAAGCCTTGACTGCCAACAGTACTCCCATGAACAGGAACAAAACTAATCCACAATGCATCCTTGAATCGTTATCCCCCCAAAATAAAGTGGTTTTAAGACGGGGAAGAAAAAAAAGTTACAAACTCCACAGGTATCTCCTTGTGTGTTTATTGTTGTTGTTGTTTTTAGTGATTGTGCGCAAAGCGAGTCGGCATCCTGTCCGGGTTCACTCCCGTGCGTCGTGACGCGCCTGGGCTGTTGTTCCTGGCTCCAGTGCGCACCGTGCCATATCCTCCGCAAAGAAAAACCCCTCCAAAAAGATAGAAGCTCGGGTCCTTGTTAGTCCTTTTTAGATCCTTTTTTTTAAATGTAGTCCGCCAGAGAAGGAGAAGGAGGGTAAACCCCCAATCTGTGGACAGAAAGAGCAGAAGTCAGGGTCACAAATGGTTTATGGAGGGTTAAACGTTGGCCTATGTGGCACCAGCGCTGCCCGTGGCTGCTTTCTGTCTAACTACTGTGCGCGGCGGAGGCTTAAGAAGTGGCATTGCTCTCCCTCTGCCTCTCTCTCTCTCTCTCTCTCTCTCACTATCTCTCTTCGTTCGACTCACCCTCTCACCCCACCCTCGCCCACCCTCCCTTATCGCTCATTCTTGCTTCCACGCGAGCCCCCGTAACAGCATCAAGGCGAAACACGATTCTACTTGAGCGTTTAACAGAATGTGGCAAGGTCTGTCTCCTATTATTGTCTTGTTTGTGGTCAAGAAGGTACTGCGTAATCTCAATTAAACAGCTCTACCGTCGTGCGTAAGCGTTGGTAAACAAACGCGATGAAGGGGCTAATATGGACTTTGACCCCAAGGCCCGATGACGAGCTTTTGTTTTCTGTTGCAGTGGAATAAAGTTACTGTTGGTGTGAAGACCTTCTTTGTGCGTTGTGCATCTACCCTTTTGGTGAACTGGCTGGGTGGTGGTTGTTGTTGTTGTTTTTTACGGGTTTGCGCCCTGAAAGTTGTGAAACGTGCTTAGAAGCTCATCCCTGCAAGGATCGGGATGCTAGAAATTCGTTGAAGTTTGGACCACAACAAACGCGCCTTCTTTCATTGTTTGTAAAAGAAAAAAATGGTAGGCTATAAGATAAAGCTTTATATATATTTATTCCAACCTGATATGGAATCTGCAACGGTCTGTCAAACAATACTAACAGAAAAAAAAACCTTTCCTACATAAAACGATTAGAACTATCTGACTTGTGGAAACGAATTTTAACAAACGTGCGCCTCAAAACGCTATAAAAGTGTCCCTACATTTCCGACAAGTGTCATCGTGGCAATTCGGACACGATATGGGCCTCTTCGCGCGCGCGTTGCACATCTCCATTACGCGTTATGGCTGTCGTTTCCACACAGAGCAGCAGTTCATAAAAAAAATAGAAAAAAAAATAGAAAAAAAACCCGGGCCCCGGCTTCTGCTCCCTCTCCTCCCCAGAGCTAAATAATACAAGTCTTGCTCTCTCCAGTCACTCACTCTTATACGCGCCAGTGGCTTTGAGGCAGATGCACTGCTACTTACTCCTCTGCCCCAGCAACAGTGACACCATAAAAAAAAACACACACAACAGCAACGAAAGCGCACGGAAATTTAGTGGAAATCAATTAAAGACGTAAATTACAATGGCCCGCGGGGTTTCGTTTGCGCAAAGCTGGTACCCGATAGTGGGGTCGCGGGAGGAGAAGAGAGAAGCGGAGATAGCGGCGATGGAAGTCCGTCTGATCGTTGCGAAGAATGCGTTCATGATCAAGACTTGAATGAAGGGGAGGTTGGGGGGGGGGAGACAAAAGGTTGAGGTGCCGCCTGTCAAAAGCGACCGCAGATGTGAAAGAGCGGATCGGGAAAGGGTGGTGGAATTTCACGCGTAAAGAAAAATGAGTCTTGGATCTGTGGATTCAAATAAAAAAGCAAAAAGAAGAAGAAGAGAGATCGCAATTCACCTGCGTCTTCCAAGGCGCCCTCCCGAGCTCCACTCAGACCATGCGACTTTTTTTTTAGTCCAGGTGAATTTAGTCCACGGGGGAGAAAAGTGTAGAAAAGGTAAAGCCCTCCGTGTCCTCGGAGCGGGGTCCCTTGGAGCGGCGCACTGCCCGGCTTCTCCACCCCTGCGCAAAGACGCACCACTGCCGGCTGCACTCTTCGCTCTGTTCCCCCTTTCCTCCAGACCTCCAGACTCCCGGCGTTCCTCCTGCTCACTGTTTAATCCTTGATATTATTTCAGAGAGTCGGATCCGTGGCACAGAGCGCGCTTCCCAAAAGAGCGAGAGAAAGAAAAAAAAAAACATGAAATAAAATAAAGTCCCGAGTGTTATTTAATACAAGTTGATATAGATTTCCCGACTGAGGTCCGCTCCGCGCGCTCTCCCCTCGCTGACTGGCTGACTGACTGACTCGCTCGCTCTGGCTTTGAGACGCTGCCAGCCACACACGCCCCTTTACGAGGCTGGAGTATATGCGAGTGCGCGCGAGAGGGGAGAGAAAGAGAGGGAGGGAGGGGAGGTGGTGGGCTGTGCGTGCGTGTGTGCGTGTCAGTGTGTGTGAGAGAATGAGCACGCGGTCCTGGGGCTGCCTGGCTGCCGTGTGGAGCGAAGGGGAGATGGAGAGTGGAGCCAGCTGCCTTCGCTCTCACAGCGCGTCTCCTGTGCGCCCGCGTGTAGTAACCTTTTATTGGGAGCGTTTTGGAGGAAAGTGCCATTATTGCGCCTCTCGGGCTTTACGCACAAACTGGGAGGGGATCTGCATTTGTTCTTTAGGGGTAAAATTTGCAGTGCATGGTAGGTAATTTTATCAGAGTACACAATTATGTCATAAATATTACAGTTTTTTCCAAGTTTGACATTTGGTTTTGTGATACTGTACTTTTCCTTGTTCAGTTCGAGAATGGCAGTGAGAGTGTTAGACCTACATTAATTGTGCATTTTTAGGTGAAATTTATTGCCATTGTAAACCTCACAAGCGTGACTGATCCTGTCTCCTGAGGCAAACATGTTCGAACCAAATATTGGTTTTGAAACGAGAGAGAAGCCCTGGCACTGATGATTATACTGCAGGATCACAAACGCGTTACAGACTTTCGGTTTAATAGATAGTGAATGTAATGTTGACTTAATCACAAATACAAAACAAAATAACAATACACGGCTCGACCGCTGTCTTTCAGGACGTTCAGGTAGTCCGCTGAGCACATTCTTTGGGGACGAAGTGTTGCCAACCGCAGCAACCCCAGATCATAACAATGTTAACATATTTTGTTTGTTCTCAAGACCATTAATCCGTGAGCAGAATGAGTGCTTTGGGCAATGGAGAAAGAAACCCCAAAAAAACCCTCTCCTCTGCTGGCATCTGGTTCACCAGAGGAGAAGACAGCCTCTGGAAACAGTCATATCATAGACAATTTAATAATTCACAACAGCACACAGTGATTTTAGGAGTTGAAAGCATTAGCCGCTGTTAGCATATTAGCCACATTAGCCGCCATACGTTGTCTTTTTGCTGCTTCTTTCCTCTGGCACTTCTGATTAATTTCACAAACTCCATCAAAAGTCGGTATTGGTCCACAATGTTCACCTCACAGACCGCAGACTTTCTTAGCTTTATTTTGGCTGCCATTTTTTTGTGTGTATCAGTGATAAAGCGCCAGACCTCCAGTAGTTAAAGCTCAGTGACTGAACTCTGAAGGTTCTTGGCTTTCAAGAAAGCAACCTAAGGTAAAATATCTACTGTCAGTTCCAGTATATCTGTCCCACATAGTAAAAAGCAAAGTGATATGTCCGAGTGTAGACTATTGCTTTGATTGTGTGGTATGGCAGAGTCTTATGGGCCCCTATAGCCCTGGAGGACACCAGTGTAGGCGGTTTGTCCCAACAAAGACCTCCTTTATCTGCGCTGTATTTAACATGACAGTTTACAATGCAAATGTGACCCAATGAGCTACTGCTGCTGTGCTCTGGAGGCTGGGAACAGACGTCGTAAATTTGACCGTTTATGGAAATCTTGGTGAACACGTCCATCATTTATAACATATTATAACATATTAACAAAAGCATTCTTCATATTAAAAAACATTTATTATTACAAAAATATGAATGAACATAGTTTCTCGGACAATTGATTCAATACGACAACTCTAACCAAAACCCTTGTCCTATCCTTAACTGTTCGGACTTGAGCTTAAAGCCACACTGCGTAGAATTTTACCCAATGACTAAAATTTAAATATAAGCATTTATTTTATGACAGATATTTTCATCCTTGAAAATTACCTCATAAATGTACAAAAAAACATGTACCATTGCTTTGAGCAGATCAGCTCTCATAAGACATGACTGTAACTTTACCAGGAGTGGGTACGTCTCCTGCTCGTCTCCATGGAAACGTTGACTAAAGTCAGCAGAATTTGAGATTTAAACAGGTTAGGTTCTCATCCAAATTCATTGCTGGATTACCCACTGCAATAGTAGCATTTTCTGTGTTGAGCTGGTCATTAGGAGCATGTTTGGTACTGATGGCAACAGTATAATCCAAAATGTTATGCAGTGTCCCTTTAAAGAGACTATGCAGAGTTAAAAGTGTTAAAATGAAGTATAAATATCATAAAAAGTTGTTAATTCGGTCCAAAGTGCCGTCATGCACCAGCTTAATATAGAACCTGCAGTTACGTGTAAGGCCTGAGGTGGCAGTAGTGAGTATAAAATGACCAACTTGCATCTAGTCTCTTTAAGGCTAAAGGCCCTACACTTTTTTGTTTACAGTATTTGAAAGAGGGAGGTGTTTACATTTTAGTTGTTGTCACACACTGACAGATAGATTTCTCTGCACAGGGGCAGGAGGGACTTACCTCACTGATATGAAGTGGCTCCACTCTCTCCACTTGCACCACTCTTCGTCAGACCAAATGTCCAGCATTAACTACAAAATACATAATAATGCTATTCATTATGACAAACACAAATACAATACCCATACCAAGACTGTAGCCTACATTTTTTACATATAGTCATCTGCCGTGTTTATGTAGATCGGCCATCAGTTAGCATCTAAGTAGATTTTTAATATTAACAGCTACAATGCTAACAAGGTTTACAATGAAATAATACTGAACTTGGGTAAAACATATACAACCTAAACCAGGTCTAAACTATTAAACAAAGAAACCAGATTAGGACTGAGGAGACAGAAGACTGGAATCTCTCCAAAACAATTTGCCTTTGTCCCCCACGCAGTAGTCAAATATTAAAATGTACTAGCAAAGGCTATCACACAATGCTAAACTTGCTATATTGGCTAATTAACGATGCACAACTTTTCACATCATTCATAACGGTTCATATCTCATTCATCTTTCCAACTAAAGTTTTGTAAGCGTGAGGGATAGCTACTTGTTCTGAGCTGTTATTTTTGTTTGTTTGTTTGTTTCTGAGCTGTTGTGATTGTGTCAGGATGTAGCTAGCATGTGGCTAATAGTAGCACAAAGCACAAGCTAACACTGTGCAGAAAACTTTTTTTTCTAACTCACCGCAGAAGTCTTCTTATCCCACAAAAGTATATTTTTTGGAACGTTGCTATCAAACAAATAGCCCGCGACAGAAACAAAGTCGGATGTTGGCCTCATTTTCTGTATTCGTCCTGTAGCTCCAGGATAGCAGGCTAATGCTAAAAACATGCTGCTCTCACAGACACAGGGCAGGAGCAGCGCTGTCAGTCCAAGGTCTCTTCTTTTTTGCTTAGGCAGCCAATCACAATTCAGCTTGTAGGTGTTATAACTCCGCCCCCTGCTTTGAAGTTGAGCTTCAGCCAATCAGAGGCTTCCATGGGATTTTCCCTGAAGTGACAGAGAAATGACAGTGAAGACCATGACCAGCCATGACCACACTGAAGAAGCTGATTATCAAGGGACATTCTTATCAAATTAAACGCACTCCAGTGGATTTATTATGTTATGCAACATCAAATCGAATATGTTGTTCTTTTTTAAATTAAATGTAAATTTTCTGCTTTCCTTTTGATAATTCTAAACAACATTTAGCAGCTTGTTCACCATCGCTAAAAAGTCTCAAAATTAGATACACAGCGCACAAAGGTCTTTTGTCTCATGTGTCTGCCTTTTTGACAATATACTGAAGGACAAAATTAATTGCTTTCCACTGCAAGAAAGAAATAGGTATTGGAGTTTTTAAACAGGCACAGGGGTGGTGTGTCAGCAAGTGTGTGCTTAACAAATTATTATTTTACCTTGTTTTTTTTTTAAGAGAGGAGGAATGAAAGTATATATCTGTGCTTCACAAATGTTACTTTTTAAAAAAACTTTAATTTACCCTTTCTGTATACAGGTTAGTTCCTAAAGTCTCAATGCCTCATTGCGTTACTGCGCAATAGACCTATTATATCTGGTAATCTAGTTCAGAAGTTTCACAATGATATCTCTTATTTCCCCTTCGCCATATCTTGCCCTAAAAGCAAGTTTTCAAACTGAGTAGTTTCTTCATTCATACAGTGTGCATTGTGTAAGTCCAATAAGAGGAAGTGTAAGTGCCACTGTGCCTGTTCTATGTATAGCCCAGTGATAGCCGGAGTTTCAGCCCGTAGCACATACACTCACTCCCATCCGCTTCTCCACTGCTGCTTTGCCTCAGCTGAGCGACATCACTGCCGGCTGTCAGCTGATGGGGCCCTGCAGTCACCCGGTCCGGCCTGTAGGGGGAGTCTGAATAAGTCAAACACAGGGAAAGAGGGGGTGCGCCGCTTCAGAAGCCTCCATAGACTGGAGTTAGTGTGGGTCAAGGCTAATGTCCGTGTTATATGACATACTACAATAAAAATGATTTAAAAGAAGTATGAAAACAAAGAGATAATACACTTTAAGCCACATTGTGGAGAATAAAATTGTATTTATTTCACACAGTAACAGGGAATGAATGGCTTTGGGGTAAAAACATTGTTCCTTTTTCTGAAACTGATTCTTTAGAAACAGTAAAATAATCAGTGTTTAAATAAAATCATGAAAATGTAAACTTCCCTGGTTGTGTATTAAAAAAATGAAGAAAAAAGTGACTATATTTGGCAATCTAAGGGTCAAATCATTAACACTGACTTATTAAAGGGTCGAACAAGCATAAATACAGGTAAAAAGGAAACAAGCATTATTAATATTAAACACCATTGGCTTATTATTATGGAATGTATCCCTTTCCCCCAAAATACTCTGTGCTTTGGATGACATCATTCCAAGTGCTATTCCAAATGGAATGCGACAAGTCATCAGAGCGCATTGTTGTTCAGTCTGACTTCCTGGTGCAGCCTCCCTTCCTCACTGACTCAGAAGGACCTTTATCTCACACTTTGTTGGTTTACCAGACTGTTGTGAAATGGTTGTTCAGGCCCCGGGATCAACTTTTGTGCTCTTAATTATTCATTCATCAGGGGATAAAAACGCACGACTAAACCAAACTAATTCTGTTCATTTAGTTTTCATGTATGGATTGTTTTTCTATTTGTAGAATCCCTCATTCCATTATAAATTCTGTTATTAAAGAGCCTTTGTGTGCACCGATTCCCATTAAGGCAGCTAAGTTTGAGCTGCTTCATGTGCCAAGCCTAGCTACAAGACATGTCCAAATCAACATGCAGCAATATGTACGTCAAACCATGCATCTCACTGTCATGGCAATTCCAAATGTCCTTGCAACTGCTCCATAGAGGACTGAGTTCAATGCCAGTCTGTTCCGATTTGTGCTTTACAGCTAATACCTTACATTACCAGCCAAAGCGCCGCTCTCATGTTGACGCACTTCCTCCAGTAAGATGTTCTTCTCGTTCTTTTTCCCTCCCCGACACAATGCCGTTTGATAAAAGAACACTCATTACAATCTTTTATTCTCTGTAAAAAAAAGAAGCACAAAGCGGAGGAAGGGGCTTTATTCGCAGCCCAGTGGCGGTAATTCTGATAAGGCTAATGTTAAAAGGCAGCGTATGGCGTCTTTATCAAAAGCTGGCGCTAACTAGCCTTTGCTGAACAATAGGTACAAGTCGTTTCACAAGAGAGCCTGCCTGACTGTGAATATATACCTAAAAAAAGAGCTGGGATTGTTCAGGAGAAGTGGGAAAGATGTTTAAAGGATTTGCTTCCATGTACTGTGTGTGTCGAGAGATCTTCGTGGCGTAGAATTGTTGAAGACTTCGTGGCTATTGTACGACTGCGAGTTCATGATTAGCCTTTGTTCGCTCAAGTGAGAGAGTCAAATGTTAATGGAGACGCGTTCCGGCAACGCAAAACGGATATCAGAGATCCAAATTGTGAATGGGATCACCCTAATTATTATGAATGGCCTTTGTGAAAGATTTGAGGTGCCAGGAAACTTACGTAATGTGGTTCTAAACCTTTCAAGCCTGGATTAAGTAGATGCTAGAAACTATCTCTCACACAGGACAAGGATTATTGTTTCTGGCTGGGTAGAAGACATGAGCAAGGTTCAAAATGTTATTTCTTATCCATTTTCTCATCCCTTAATGCATTCTACTCTCCAGTCACAGTATGGGACACAAACGGAAGGGCATCTGACTAAAACAGTTTTGTAAAGTACTTCGCCTATGGTTTGAAGGCAGAGGTCAAAAGAAGTAAAAAGAATACAAACATTTTAAATGGATAACAGGTGCAAGACCAGACATTTTTGTTTCTTTCCAGACACCATCCATCCATCCATTTTCTTCCGCTTTATCCGGGGCCGGGTCGTGGGGGCAGCAGTCTCAGCAGAGATGCCCAAACTTCCTGGTCCACACACACCTCCTCCAGCTGTTCTGGGGGGACCAACACCAGGCCAGCTCGGAGACATAGTCCCACCAGCGTGTCCTCAGCCTTCCACGAGGCCTTGTCCCAATAGGACATGCCTAATGTTGTAATCTGTAAAGCACTTTGTAATACCTTTCGGTATGAAAAGTGCTTTATAAAGTTTGATTGATTGATTGATTGATGCCTGGAACACCTTCCGTGGGAGGTGACCCCCGAAAGGTGTCCTTTCGGTCATTATCCAGATCTCATGACCATAGGTGAGGAACGTAGATCGATCGGTAAATCGAGAGCTAAAACTATAAAAATGTGTGCTAACATAGTCGTCATAGTGTCCAGGCTTATGTCAGAACTACGATTTGGATTTTTCAAAGGAACCCCCATCCCCACACGGCGATCTGATGACTGACACTGATAGACTGTATTTATCGAATTCGAGGGGTGCCCCGTACCCCTATTGACCACCCCTTAAAGACGCCCCTGATGGAACTCTGCAGCGGTTTGGAATTTTGTGTTTTAACCACAGCTTAATATTGTTCATTAAGTGCTCCACAAAAACACATTTGATTATTAAGAATGAAAGAAAAAGCCCTGTGGAGATTAAGGACACTCTGGCTTTCTCAAACCTTTCCCAGTAATGAACAAACCCAAGATCCCATAAAGTTCTCTTGATAGGGCCTCTGAAACCCTGTTAAACGAATTAGTGGGGGGAAAAAACAGTTCCTCATTTTGGAGATTTCTCACTTTTTTCCCCCCAAGTCACAGCTGCAGTCTTCATATTTTCAGCCTGTGCCCTCAGAGACTGGGCGTGAGGTGCCCGGGCCGGTGCTCCCAGCATGTGTGGGTATCAGTCCCGGCTGTCAAACGCACCATTTCATCTGTGGGATTTATGTGCCAAAGCCGCAACCTTTGATACCACTGCAGCGTCTCCATCTTGGCAGCGCTGCAAAAACAAGGAGGTTTGCAATTTTATAAGGGACCGTATCAGGCTTTATTTAGTCTGTTAAACATATTCTTAGACTTTGTTTGTCATAACTTCGACACTGATGATGTTTGCAGATTCTTTGTAGTGGAGACAGTTTAGCCGCTGAAATGAATGGGTTTAGAGACGGTGTATGGACTTTTAAAGCATATGGCAGGTTTAAGTAAGTCTCAAAACAACGGCCATTTGCTCCTAGCATGGTGGAGGCAGTTTAACTGTAAAAATAATGAGGTGAATGTGTGTGTGGACATAGTATGAGTGTTGGACATTTCCCAACTTCGATTCAACTTCATTTCAAACACATCCTGTGTTGGAAAAGTTTGTGTTTGTTGCTGTTTTTCACATAGCTTTACTTCCGTTCGACATGCTTATAATCTTTGCTGGACTTTGGGCAGATGTCGCTGTTCAAACAGACAAAAGCAGCAACTAGGAAGATTTATTGACATGTATATTAGTTTTGGCGATCAGACCCCGGCGGTAACATCGATGTAAGAAAGTCAGTATGGATGAACAGCTTGTAGTTAGGGATGCCTTCCCCCGGAGCCTGGAGACTGGTGGTGGTATGGAAGACCCGTGAAGATGCAGCAGGGAGAAGCTGTGGATGGAAGAGGCGGAGATGGGGTGGAGGTGGGTCACAGCGCAGCTGGGAAGCGAACAAACCATGATTGCTGGGGCTTAAAAGCGGGACAGAGGGCGATGATTGGCTGCTACGGAGGTGCGGCTCTTACATTGATGGCTGAGGTGAAGGTGTGGCCCTCTCAGAAGCGATTATTGGCTACCAGGTCGAACTAACGCCAAGGCTTCATATGTGCTATATACATAAGGTTGACATGGACATTCAAATGAACCAACCTCTGTACCTCTGTAGACCCTCCCCCCTTCGCTCCCCATCCAAACAAACTCTGGAGCCTCTCCTGTCGACATCAACCCTTGCATAATAAGGTGCTGCAGTTGGTTGATTTGTAGCAGCGAAGCTCCAGTCCATGTTTTCGCCTCTCTCGGCTCTCAAAGCACTTCACAAGGGACGATTTTGCACACGCTCCATACATGATGGTGATAAGCTATAGCCACAGCTGCCCTTGGGGTAGACTGACAGAAACATGGCTGCACACATCTGCACCATAGGACCCTCCGACGACCGTCAACCAAGCAGGCTATGGAGGGGTGAGCCCTGCCAAGAATTGGGAACACAAGAAGGCGGTTGGCAGACACCTTCCTGTTACCATCAGAAAAGCTTGGGGGAAATTGGAATACGAGTATCATAATATCCTCCCTTTAAAGAAGGAAAAGAAAAACATACTGTGGCAGTTTGAGAAGTTTTTTTAAGTCCATCTTGTAAGAACATACCAGTGGCATTCTTGAAACCAGACTGACGAGACTTGGCATTTTCTCTCCGCCAGCAGGGATGTTAAAAAAAGCGCGTTCCGCCATATTACCCAGCCCGATTTGAGGACGAGGCCATGAACTTTATGGAAGACCTTGTTACCTTCTAATCAGCCCGTGTTCTGCTTCTCCCTCCGAGCCGACCGCAGTTAAAGACAGCCCGAGGCCCGGGGGTTGCGACACATGGAAATTACGCTCTTTAAAAGTTTCACAATTCTGGCAAGTGTCGCTAATCACAAGCCCAAGTCTGCGGCTGCTTCAGAAAATAAGCCAGTAGGGTTCAAACGGGGCACCTTCCAGCTCCTGCTAACGTTGGCTAATCCAGGGAGTTTGGCTCGGGTCGGGGAGTGGAATGTTGTGCATGTGAAAATGGGGAGGGTTAGGAAAGACAAAGGTTATTGAAGACAAAAGGAAAACGGTGAAAAGGAGGCAATCGGGGTTTTGGACAAAGTGATTGGACGATAGAATGGATTTGGATCATTTTAACAGATTACATACTACTGCCACTACTACGATTTGGTTGTTAAAGGAATAGGCCACTGTTTTACCATACTGAGATATATTCTTACCTGAGCTTAGACGAGTTGATACGTACCTGTCTGGTCTTTGTGCGTGGAAGAGCGTGGTGGCTTCCAACTTCACCCCCGTTTGGAGCCATAGGAATACATTAGGAGATACGAAATGCTGATAACATCTTTGATTGTTTTGCGTGACTGAGGGCACACACAAACACCAGACAGGTACGCATCAACTCGTCTAATCTCAGGTAAGAACATACTTGAGTATGTAAAAACGGTGGCCTGTTCCTTTAAGTGTGACATCATAAGTATTGCTACAGTTGACATGAATATATTTTTAGATTTAAAATAAGTCTTCATAATTTATGGAAATATAATAGTAATAATAATAGAACATTGCTGAAGAACATCTATAATTAATGTAATATCTCTGTGTGATTATGTTTAAAAAGAGCATTGTATAAAGCAGGTTAAAATCAGCTAAGTCCCATTATAGTGAGTACGGCTAAAGACTTGTTGGGGGCAAAGGCAGAAGTCTGGAGGCTCTGGCGCCGGGCACCATCATCAAAACATTTGTGATTACAACACAGTTATGTGGGCCACTGTTCTCACATTATTATGAGGATGTTTACATAAGACGCCAAGGTCCTTCTAGGTCACCAGCACGATACAAGGCAATGCAATACTGTTCCTGGAGGCCTTCGAAAAAACCTCCACTGACACCTCTTAATGTAAAGGAGCAGCGACTAATTTGAGCTCCTTAACCCATCTCCAATGCAGCACCCAGGCCTTTGCAAAGTCAACTCATGTCTCATTGTACTCATCGTGACAGATGTAATGATAGAATAGATGTAATGATAGAATGCAAGCCTCTTATTGGTTCGTATTGTGTTTCTGGGGCTGAAAAGCATCATTTTGTTGCAGCAGGGTTTGGAGAGTATAGAGCGGAACAGAGACCATGATTCTTTGATCACACAAATCACTATTATTGCACCATCAGACTAAATTGCACCATTGCACCAAGTCATTTGGACATTTTTAGAGAGTACTTTTGAGACGAATAGGAATAAAAAAAAACGCCACACTGTCATTATTCATTCATTCCACACTCCGCGGCTACTGCTGTAACCACAGCGGCCCTGGGGTAGACTGATGGAAGCAAACCAACTAATCCGACCACCGCCAACCACTCACACATTCACACAGGCGAGGTGAGTGTCCCGTCCAAGGACATGCAAATCCCCAGTGTCCCCCCAATAATATACATTTTCTGTATTGCAAAGGAATGTGTAATATTTTACAACTAAAAATTACGTATAAAAAAACAATTATGAACAGCTTATTATCAATTTAAGGTAGCAAATTCAAACAAATACATGTAATTGTTAGCCTGGCAAGAGCCGGATTGGTATGACATTAGCTCTGAAATTAATGTGAGATCGCCGACAGGCACACCTTAAAGGGGTTAGACGCAAGTCAGCCATTTTATACTCACTACTGCCACCTCAGGTCATACGTGTAACTGCACCTTCTATACTAAGCTCGTGCATGACGGCAATTTGGACCTAAACTAACACGTTTTGAGTGACAGTGCAGGATTTTAGAGGCAGTTGCGGTGAACAGGTCTGAGCTCATTCTACACATTAGGACATTGTTGGAACATGTGAGGGGAGGAAAATACTTAATTTTAACATTTTTAAACTCCGTATAGTCCCTTTAAAGTACCCATAGGCCCCGTATAGGCTCCTGCCCGTGCTAGCCCATTGTGGCTCCTGGGATCGCTCCGGCTTAAACTGTTCGGGAGAGGACGAACGAAAGATTTTGTTCTGAAAAATGTATGCATGCGCCTCATGTTTTCACCATCCATTTGGTCCAAGCCACTCTTGGTTCATATTCAAACGGATCGGTGGGAGCTGCACAAGATGGAAAGGCAAAGCTAGTAAATTGTATTAGTTCAATACATTTTCTTCAAGCTTTTGGAATCCTTTCATTAACATCAGGAGTCTCGATCTGTACCAGGTCCAACTGCCTAAAGGACGGCACGGTAGCGCAGCGGTTAGCGCCTCCGCTTCACAGCTAGAAGGTCCCGGGTTCAATTCCCACCAGGACGGGGCCTTTCTGTGTGGAGTTCCCCATGTCTGCGTAGGTTTCCTCCGGGTACTCCGGTTTCCCCTATCACTAAAAACATGTGCAATAGGTGAATCCTCCAGCCAGGTGATTCTGACCATCAGCCTGGCTCCACATGGAGATGGGTCCCCTGGCGCGGCACGGCCGTCGACCACTGCTCCTTACGGGTTGCCCCAGCAGCATCGGTGGATGGGTTACATGCAGAGGACAAATTTCCCTACAGGGACAATAAAGTAAACAAACAAATATCCAACAGGCTTCCTCCCTTCCTCACTTTCACGTGCACAAAATGTTGTGTTTGAATATGTAAACTATTGTTTTTTGCATGAAAGGTTAGGGAATATCACTCTGTATGTGCATTACGATTGATAATTAAACTTCTAAAATGCCTTGTGCACCTTTGTGAATCCAGCCCTGGGTGTTACGGCTGTAGCAGAACAGGGGGACTGCCTCTTTCAGATCGGTGTGCGGGCTAATCGCTAAAAAGACACTCCTCTCTTCTCCCCCTGAGGTGAAACTAAGTGTGAACGGAATTAGCACAGCTCCCTTGAACAAAAAAGCTTGTGAATCTTTTCAGCCACATTACGGAAAACAAAGCAATAGCTGCGAGCCGCGACCTCCGACGTGAAAACGCGCCGGAGCCCCGTGTTCACAACCGTAATGCACTTGATCGAGGAGAAAGTTATACAAAAAAAAAAAAAATAGCTTCATTAGACGGAGAAACATTTACAGTGACATTTGGTGGAGCGGAGAGGATTTATGAATAAATATGCATAATGCTGGCAGCGTGGATAGCTTCTCGGGGCGCGCTGGTGATGAGGGAGCCTGGTACTCGAGTGTCAGAAAGTGACAACATTAGCTGCAAATGGCGGTGGAAAAAAAGCCTTTGCAAGCGACCAAATTTCAAGTCGCTGTTGATGGAAATTACCAGGTCCTCCGCGCGCAATCAAGCCATCCTTTTTTTTGTGTGTGATTTGACTCCGATGGTTAATTGCAATTTTTGTTTTTTTTTACACACCAAGAAATTTAGAAGAAAGGAGGCGGCTGATATCATGTTGTCTTTTGTAAAGGCGAGATCCTGCAGGTAGGAAAAGACAAAGGCTTCAAATTGTGGGTGTTATTGTTGTTTCTATAATAGATACAAAGATGTTTAACCCCTTAACCCCCACCGTAACCGAGCAGTATTTTCTCAATACCCAAATGTAGGGCTGAAACAACTAATCGATTAATCGACAACTAATCGATTCTAGAATAGTTGTCAACTATTCCAGTAATCGATTAATCGTTTTCTAGTAAACACAGACTAAAATTGAGCAAAAAAGACATGACAATTATGTATTTTGGATGAAAACCTACTTTGTTTTTTAAAGTTAGGGTCTGCAGTGTTTTGTACATTGTAAATTTCATAAATATCTGTCTTTGTCTCGTCCAATCAGAAAGCAGAATTAGCACAAAGAACCTCCTACAAAGGTTTACTTTAAGTTTACTCCATCCACGTGTCCTCAAGCGGCGCCACTTTAGCTTTATGTGATAAAAAAATTGGAAAAAATACCATTTCCATGCACCTTTCACAGCAAAGCGATTAATCGATTAATCGTAAAAATAATCGGTCGATTAATCGATTACCAAAATAATCGTTAGTTGCAGCCCTACCCAAATCTAGAAGCAAAAGAGTGGCAAAAGAACGACAAAAACGTGCAACACTAACACCGTAAAAAAAACCTGCCAAGAACAAAGAGCCCAAAGAGTGATGATGAAAACACAACAAAAAAAGTAAAAAACACTTCGACAAGAAAGAGCAACAAAAAGGTGCCAAAAATGCAATGAAAACATGACGAAAACGCAACAAAAATCCCTTTCTTTTTTGACCTTTTTTGACTTGAAAAAATACAAACATTTGAAAGAGCGATAGCGGCTAATCGGCCTGCGCTAACTCATGGAGCTGAAACACAACTTTAAATGTATCCAAAACTTTATAAACAGAAAAGCATTTAATATCTTTTTTTTTGTGTAAAATATCTGCGCTATGGTTTGTAGTTAGCACCGAGCTAATTAGCCTCTGCTTTGAAACTCTTAAAGGAACAGGCCACCGTTTTCCCACACTGAGATATGTTCTTACCTGAGCTTAGACGAGTTGATGCGTACCTGTCTGGTCTTTGTGCGGGTGGAAGAGCGTGGTCGCTTCTACCTTCACCCCCGTTTGGAGCTATAGGAATACATAGTGAGAGGCCAAATGCTAACAACATCTTGGGTCGTTTTGCGTGACTGAGGGCACGCACTAAGACCAGACAGGTACGCATCAACTCGTCTAAGCTCAGGTAAGAACATATTTCAGTATGGAAAAACAGTGGCCTGTTCCTTTAAAGGCCCTATACCTGACTTTCTTTTCTTTTGTGTAGGGCAACATTCTTTTTGCCCCATAATAGTACATTGTAAAAGTAGTAATTTATGGGAAGAATTAACCTGATGAAGTTTGCAAATAGTAGATATGTGACGAAAAGGGGTTTACCTATTTCATGGTGTTTTTTGTTGCTTTTTTGCCACTTTTTCCATCACGTTTTTGATGCGTTTTCATCCTCGTTCTCCGTTGCTATTTTGACGCTTTTTTTTGGAAGAACCTTTTAAAAAACAAAAAAAACTGGAGGAAATGTGCTTGGTTCAGGTGGGGGGTTACGAGGTTAATATAAACATTTTGAGTCGGCAGTGGAAAAATGAATGGGTTTTGGACTTCTGGCACCGAGACGACTGGAAGTGGGCGGGACTGTCGAGCCGTATTACTATGTGGCTATTTTCAAATCGTTATTGTTTTTTCTCAGGTGAGTCTTCTCTAGTGTGCGTGCATTTCAGATAAATTATACGTACTGCAGCTCGGGTTCAGCAAAGCTAGTTTCGGATCGAAGGTGTTAAAAGCGGTAAAATGAATCGATTGTAGGGCCACCACCTCATGACATCAGCGGGTGGATCCGGGCCCTTTGAGCTCTGGTGGAGACAGACCGAACCTGCAGGACGACTCCGACACGCATGAACGAAAAACAAAACACTGCACCAGATCGCTTTTCCACGAGGGAACAACATTATAACATGATCTAAAGCTCATAAAAGTCGATTTAGCGAAACATGTCCGCTTCAGTGTTTGGCTGTGATGAATGCCGCGGCGGCGATGATCAAACGCGTAGGGGTGCGGTGGGGGGTTGGTGAGGGGAGGGGGGGGGGAGAAGAGCCCGGGAGAGGATGAGGAGCGCGGGGAAGGGAGGGGAGGAAGGAGCTGTCAGGGAGATGCTAGTATGTAGGTCAATGAAGAATAGCACCGGGATATTGCCTTCTCAGCGCAGACCGGGAAGCTGATTTGATTTCCGGTGAATCCATCCGACTTGAATTATGAGAGATTACCCCCTTACCAAAATCACCTCGGTGACTCGGCGCCTCTCAAGGGGAGCTATAAAAAGATCCGTATAGCATATCAGCTAAGTAAATATGCTTAAAAACCGGGCGCGAGCAGCTCGAGCGGGGTGGATAGGAGCGGCGAAAATGTGTCCTTCAGACGTGCTCGTGGGAGGGGAGTGGAGTTCTTTATCAAAACAAACATAGTTCAGAGAGAGTCGGGCAGTCAAAACAATAATGTAGAGATATTTGGCAAGGGGTGAAATGAAAATATTGTGATTTGCAACACGGCAGAAGCCAAAAAGTGCAGTGTGTAATGGTGAAGTCATGGATTGGATTGATACAAGGCTATTCCAGTTACATTCGGCCATTTCCTACGTGGGTCCTGCTTAGGTCTATGAGTCTATCCCGGACTTTGCGCAATTCCGTCTCAGATGAGGGGAACAAAGAGGTGTCAATGTTATTTAAGGCGTTGTCTACTTTATATTGCGATTTTTTACTTTTTGTTTTTTTGTTTGTTTAGTATTTCACACATTACATTCATGGTCGTAATCATGAATCAAATCCCATTCCATTGTGAAAAAGATGCAAGCTTATGGACGGGGCCCATCCCACCTCCACCCCACCCACCAGTGGGTATTTTTCTCCCTTAACATCTTAGTTTTAATGTCAGAGTATAAAAAAGAACAAAACTTACTCTTTACGATGCTTATTTTATGATGTTTTGTTACTAGCGGAGCCGAAGATATACAGGAAGTAACAACAACATTGCGGCGCAACGGCCTGTTTCCCATATTCATTCACAGGTGACAGAGATTATCCATATATGGTCATTCCCTTTCTGAGAGACAGGTACGACCAACCACAGGTGAAATGTAAAGGCACATGCCTGTACAAACTTTTGGGCCCATTTTCTGAAAATTAGGTTTTCGAATCAAAGCTTCTTGTCTTCCGGGTTTGAAAAATACCTCCAGAAAATACTTATTATTTATCACAAAATGAGTACTCCACAGTGGTAGAGGTACAATATATCATATAAATGCCGATACTTTACTTTGGAATGGCTAAAATAGCAAATAGCAAATAAACTTATTCAAAAACTTAAAGGGACTAGATGCAAATTGGTCATTTTATACTCATTTTATACTACTTTTATACTGCCACCTCAGGTCTTATGCGTAACTGCACCTTCTATATTAAGCTTGTGCATGCGGCAATTCTGACCCAAAGTAACAACTTTTTGAGTGAAAGTGCAGCATTTTAGAGGCAGTTGTGGTAAATTCTACACATTAGGACATTTCTGGAACATGATTAATTTTGACATTTTTAAACTCTGTATAGTCCCTTTAACAAGCTCCAAAATCCCCTGTAAACAACAACAACAACAAAAATCTAAATTTCCACATGCTTTATTTTGATAATACAACCAAAAATAACTAATGTATGTGTCTGGAACATCTTTAGGAGCATGCCTGCATGTCGGACAAGTTTGTTTCTTTATTCCTTCGTTCATTCCTTCCTTCCTTCGTTCCTTCCTTGGTTCCTTCCATCATTCCTTCCTTGATTCCTTTATTTCTTCGTTCAGTCCTTTCTTCCTTCGTTCCTTACTTGGTTCCTTCCATCATTCCTTCCTTGATTCCTTTATTCCTTCGTTCAGTCCTTTCTTCCTTCGTTCTTTCCTTGGTTCCTTCCATCATTCCTTTCTTCATTCGTTCATTCCTTTCTTCATTCCTTTCTTCCTTCGTTCATTCCTTCCTTGGTTCCTTCCTTCGTTCATTCCTTCCCTCATTCCTTTCTTCCTTTGGTCCTTCCCTCATTCCTTTCTTCCTTCGTTTGTTCGTTCCTTGGTTCCTTTATTCTTTCCTTCTTTCATTGATTCCTTGCTTCCTTCATTCGTTTGTTCATTTGTTCGTTCCTTCCAAAACATTCCGATCTGTGATCCTCGTTTCCAAATACACATGTACAGCTCAACTACACCGAAACATCTCTCCTCCTCTACACTTAGGGGAGGTCCAGGCCGACGTTTAGTTTTTTCCTCTGCTACAACTAAAACCCTCGAGCCTTTTAAGTACAGATGTAAATGTTGGTGTAATTCGCTGCGTGTTTGTGCCTGACTTATTTGATGTGGAGAGCGGAATCAAAGTCAGGTAGCTGAGCGCCGCACTCACGTCAGGGGGAGATTACAGGGGATGGCCCTAACAGACAGGCCGCGGGAGCACTTACGGTAAACATGTTATTTATGTAATTTCAATGTAGTCGCTGCCACCGTTTACTTTTATGGCCTTCAATTTCCCCCCCCAGAGCATCGGAGACGTCATTCCATACCAGGGCGCTGAGAGGTGACAGGGAACGACCATGTTACAACTTTATCTGGACAAGTGTTTTCTTGTGCTGCTGAAGAGCTCCGGTCTTTATTTTCTGGATTTCGTTTCGTCTCAGAGGGAGAAATGATCCATCCAATGATCCATCATCAGACCTGAGCAGTTCTGCGCTAAAAAAGGTGTGTTCATCAAGGCACCAATGATTTGCTAAAACCGTTAGGTGGATATGAAAGCTTGTATTCCCTGTCTTATAATTTGTCATTCCTACTACTGCCATCAGAGGGCGCTCCAAAGACTGTTTGAAATCCTGACCAGTGAGGGTGGCGTCCAAATTGCGTTCAGCGCCGGCTAACTGAAGCTCGTTCATGCTAGGTTATGTTTTTGGAGCCAGCTGCATTTTGTTTTAGAACAGGACAAAAACAAAGAAGAACAAAAAAAAAAAACATTAGGAACATGTTGCCCGTGTTAAGACAAACATGTGGAGGCCAGAATGACAAGCCTTTATACTAATAAAGGAACGAAATCACTTACTTGTTTACTTAATTGTGTGGCTTCCTCTTTCATTGTTTGGTGTTTAAAAAAAAAAAAATCAGGTAAAGGGCTTTTAAAAAGTGTCAGTGACTTCTCGAGCCTGCTGCCACTACCGTATTGTTTCAAGATGAATGCAGTGTCTTAGGTCTTGTGCTCCTTTTATTTCCATTTTCATTATTTCACACTAATTATGAATGATAAGACTTCCTTATTGCCTGAGGTGAGGCCGTTAGTACTGTATGTGCTACTACCAAGCCGCTCCGATGTTGTTTTTTGGGACTGCTGGTCTGTTGATCTCCAACACACCAGACCAGTTTGTCCAATTTGCATAGTAGTTTATGTTATGATAGTTTGAAATTGATTTGTCTGAACATGACTGTTTGACTTAGATCAGGTGGATTTTCTATTGCATACGTACACACACTAAACAGGCCGCACAGATATACAGCCGGTGGACTTTCAGAAGTAAAGATAGCACAGATATAGATGCACTTATTTTTAGTTTTGATCAATGAACTACATTTTGACTTATTTCCTGAGTGGTTCGTTCAGGTAAAGCGCCTCAAGTGTAATCTAGGTGGAAAAGCGCTGTAGAAACTGAGACCATTTACATTTAATAAATGAATTTATTTACATACTGTGTTCAGTGTCTGATGGTATGGTATGGAGTCACATTCACAGTCTCTCTGTGCAGCGTAGACATGTGACCTGCACCAACCAACGCAACAGTTAACGTTCTACAAACCCCACTGTATGGGTTTACAAAGACTTGAACTTACAAAACAAGGACTTGTTCCCATCTGTGCAATACACAGTCCCTCCAAGATTTAGTGACGTTGCAATCGCAATTGTTAATGCAAAATCAAGAAAATCAATGTGACATTGCAACTTTTACAAAAGCCCACAACATTCCCACAATTATTAAAAAAACGACTATTCTTCAACTTCACAACTTTTGCACTACTTAGTGAGTTTCTGATCAGTTAAATGCGTTTTACTTGTTTTAAATGCGTGTAGAAAGCTCCCAGCGCCTTCGCGGGTTTAAGTCCTTCAGACTGAAGCTCCGCCTCCTCTCACTCGCCCGGGTCTGACTTTACAGCGAGCACCGCTTTGTGCTCCTTCAGTCCTCTGTCCGAGCTTCGTTTCTCTGCCTCTGGATCTTTATTTAGCAAAAGGCTTTTCGATTGCTTCTTTCCCCCGTGATGCGGTGCTGCTTATGTGAGGAGCGGGTGCTTTTCTACTGTGCGGACTTTATAGTCAGTGAATTGAACATTCGTCTTTAGGTCTGGTCTCCTCGGAGTTTTATCTAAGTTATGTGGACTCAAAAAAAACAAGTGCCCGTTTGCTCCGCCCACTTTTCAAAGCCGTGCAGAGGACAGGGGAAGGGGGCGACACAATTTAATTATTATTTGCAGCTATTTTAAGTCTTTTCTTATTCCCCAGACTCTCTTTGGTTTAAACTGATGCAAAATGCTTTCATGTAAAATTAAATTGCAACACTTCATTGCAACTTTTGTAAAAATGTCCCATGAACAACAACGCAACAATCACGAAAAATGCCTGCGAAATCCTGCAGGGGCTGAACATACTTTGTTACTGGACTAAAGCGCTAAGGTGAGTCTATTATCATTGTCACTGTAACTAAACAATTTCCCCATCTGGGACGAAAAAGTGTTGTAAAAGTCATCTCCTCACACACCCTCTCCACAAAAAGACACGCTCGAGCTCCAACCTTTACAATAAAAAAAAACAAATGACAAATGACGCTCCTCAGCTTGACTGGACTTCACGAAGCGTCCGCGGTGGAGTCTTATCACGCCCGCTGCTCTTCCTGCTGACTTGGCAGAGCGCTTGTGTCATGTCTTGTGCTTGGGACTTTTTGTTGATAACACCGCGGGTTATCGAAGGTTTGCAGGACTCCGAGCTCTCAAACTTTGACGGGAACAGTTTCAGGCAACAGCCCAATCTTTCAACAAAAAAAAAAAAAAGAATCGACTCGGTAATATAAGTTTATGGGGAGGCTACATGTAATAGGCCTCTTAACTGTCAGATGTGGCTCGTTTACTGTAATAAAGCCTTGGAAAGTGCATATAAGCGTCTCGTATTTCCGGGGCCTAACAGCTCCGTGGAGCCGAAAGCCCATTCGCTCGGCTGGCGTTGTTGCAGGCAGGATGATAAATCACTAGTTATCCAATACGTTTGCATTTTTTTTTCGAGGATGGGATTCGATGCGGCCAAACATCTCCAAGGTTGGTGTGTTGTTGTTTTTTTAAATATAATGCTAAGTGCAGAGTATTGTCTTTTTAGTATCTGTCCCGCTCTCAGCGTTTGGAGACGGGCCAGGGCGCGGAATAGACAAAGTCATTCATCACGAGACAGACAGCTCGATGCATGCGCCCTGAGTGTTTTTTTTTGGAGATGTATGTTTTTAGTGCAAGGGGATTACGAAATCATGTTGAGTCATTGTGTCTCGCGATCTTAGAGTTTCTTCTTTCTCTGAATCATTTCCACATACAACTGGCAAGTGAAATAGATTATGTTTGCATAGTAGGAGCCTTTTGTCTAAATGTTTAGTGAAGATAAATCAAGGAGAGAGAAAAAGAGTTACCACCTACTGTACGTCAGGAAATAGCCATTTTCTTGACATACAGTTTGGATCAGTTATTTTTTTCATTTTTATTCATATTGATGCAGCTTATATAGAATTGAAAAGCTCTCAATTTCTTGGAAAATACAAAATTTATGGTCCAAAACACATTCAACTCCGCTGATTGTGTTAAATGAACTCCACAATATCAAAATCTTTCTTGTTCCTCTGCTTGGGTTAATGTTAGGCCTGATAAATGCAGCGATTTGTTAAATTTGTGGCATCAGAAAACTATTTTGGGGTATTCAAATGGCTTCATGGACAGACTGACTGACTGACTTGCACACACCGTGTGACAGTGCACAGGTGTTAAACTAACTAACTAGTATATACAGAACAGGCCACACTTTTTATGTCTTGGCTTTTCTTTATTTACAACATTCTTACCACACTATGATTCTCATTGAAGGCGTTAAACTATGAATGAACACGTGGGATTATGAAGGAAACAAAAACAGGTGAAATTCTAAATTCTTCAAAATTGCCGCCCTTAATTCTTGGCATTTTCTCCATGAGCTTCACAAGGTCGTCTTTTGAAATAAGTTTTCAACATGTTTGAGAAGTCCAAACCATTGGGACGACATCGTGGAGCTCACTGAGAAAACGTCAAAAGTGTAAAGCAGTAATCAAAGCGAGAGGCGGCCATTTGGAAGAATTTGTCACAGTTTTTTTGTTTTGTTTAAAGCACGATGTGTTCACTCATAAATGAATGACTTCGGTGAGAATCTACCATGGAAACAGTTTTGAAATGAAAGGAAAAAAACATGAAAAAAAGTGTGTCCAAACTTTTGGCCTGTACTGTACGTATATATGGGGTGGCAGTGGCGCAGTTGGTCTCATGATCGGAAGGTCGGGGGTTTGAATCCCGGCTCCTGAAGGGTGCCTACTGTTGTTGTGTCCTTGGGCAAGACACTTCGCCCACCTTGCCTCCAGTGTCTGCGTACATTGGCGTGTGAATGACAGTGTGAGGGTTCCTTACTGTAAAGCGCTTTGGGCCTGGTTAAGGTAGAAAAGCGCTATATTAGTTGAGTCCATTTACCATCTACCCTAACAATTTACATTTAAAGTTTATACATTTTTCCACAGTTTTTATTCTAGTTTGAATCATGTGTGGGGCAGTAACACCACTTACGCTATATTTACCATGTTTAAATGAAGGTAGCATGATTTCCCATAAACATTTTTCACCAAGATCTTGTGTTGATGATCTTGTGCGACTCTGTGGTGGCCGATTCATGTGAGAAAATGATGTTTCATGTCACTCTATCTCCCTGTGAGCCTGATGAATCCTGTCATTGTCATCTTGGAATATGTCCGTGCCATCAGGGAAGAAGAAGTCCATTGATGGAATAACCTGGTCATTCAGGATGTTCAGGTCGCCGGCTGATCGTTTTTTTTGGCTGGGCAGTGTGTTTGTGCAGCATGGTAAGAGATAAACATATTCAAATCTAATACTGGTTTGACTGATAACGATTGGAATGTTAATTACAATTTCCAAAACCTTTTATCAGATGTAAAAAGTGTTTGTCCTAAGACTACAGCCCAATCGGAAAGCAGAATAAGCCCCATGTTTCGAAATGAACACAAAGGGACTCTCGCTTACTTTCCAAATCACATTCAAGTCCTAATGTGTGATTGAATTCTTAGCTTTCAAATGAGGAATGTGAGGAAAAGTTAAAGTTAGAGCCTTTCTTTTCACCACCAAGAGCGCCTCCGACAAACATTACCTCAAAAGCAAGTTGCTTCCGTAGACCCAAGGCGCCCCAAATCTCGCACAGAATCAAGCATTTCAGCGTTTCTCACAATCTCTCTCCCGGGCGGAAATGGCCAGATGAATTAAGATTGATCTGGATGCAGAGAGCTGTCTGTTTGCCCAGCTGTAACTTCATCCTCCCCTATCGACTAAAATCACATTCCGCATCTGTTTCCAGAAATGTGTTGAGACAGCTCCGCGGCCGCGTAGCCAGATTCATTTAGAAAAAAAGTAATGAGATTTATTGCAACCTGCCCACGTGCTGCCAAAGAAAACAGCGCGGCAGTGAGCAGAATCGCATGTTGAACGCAGCGCTGGGGGGGCCGGGGTGGGGGGCGTCCGTCTTGTTGAGGCACGATCGTCCGAGTTCCATATTTCAGCGCTGTAATTTTCTCCCTTTCAAATGAAGTTAAAATTGCATGTTCGGGAAGGTAAAATTTCCGTGAACACGTAGAGATTTCCCCCACCGCGTCCAAGAGTGAAACGTTATCCCCGTCTCTCGGAGGGAAGCTTTACTGTAAAACACACACGCGGGTGAAGTGGTTCCGAAAGGTGGAATTGGAATTAGAGTCACGGTGTCTATCAGGTCCAGGAAACGTGGCTTCCATGTGTTGCCAACGGGATTCTCGTGAAATAGATGCTTCGACGGTGGTTGAGTGGCTTGTGCTCCGGGCTCTCACAGCAAGAGGGGGGAAACCCGGGCCAGGTGGTGCCTTTCTGTGAGGAACTTGCATATTGCTCGCCCTAGCATAATAATAGGTGGGGTTGTTTTTTTGTTTGTGTGTCCATTTTAAAGACATTTGATGCCTAGAAATGTCTTCCATCCATCCATCCATCCATCCATCCATCCATCCATCCATCCATCCATCCATCCATCGGGGGCAGCAGTCTCAGCAGAGATGCCCAAGCTTCCCGATCCACACACACCTCCTCCAGCTGTTCTGGGGGGACCCCGAGGTGACACCAGGCCAGCTCGGAGACATAGTCCCACCACCGTGTCCTGGGCCTTCCACGAGGCCTTTTCCCACTAGGACATGCCTGGAAAACCTCCCGCGGGAGGCGACCAGGAGGCATCCGAAACAGATGCCCGAGCCACCTCAGCTGGCTCCTTTCGACGTGAAGGAGCAGCGACTCTACTCCGAGCTCCTCCCGGGTAACTGAGCTCCTCACCCGATGCGCCCAGCCACCCTCCAAAGGAAACTCATTTCGGCCGCTTGTATTTGCGATCTTGTCCTTAGAAATTTCTTCTGAAACACTGAAGAGGCACCAAGAGCCCCCCACACCTGCAGCACAGTTGAGGCGTCACAAGAAGAGCTACAGGAAACAAAACGGGGCAAACGAGGAGGTATTTTAGACTAAAAACTAAGCCACACATATAGTGCCTTCTATCCCCACTAGGGTTCCGGCAAATGGACGTTCACTGGAGAATTAAACAGATGAACTGCTAAGCTCTTCTCAGAAGACGGTGAAAGACTGTTGTGGAGCCAAGGGAGCTGCGCCGGAGGAAGAGGATGGAGGAAGAAGGAAGAGGTGGAGCTGACCAGTGCAGGACACCATGCTCTGAAACAAGGACAAACCCAGGAGGCGCTGCACCGTTTCAGAGGAGACTGAAGACAGGCAGCCAGGTTTCCTCCGGGTGTTGCGGATTCCCCGACCTCCAAAACCACAAAAGAATGAGTCATATGATTGTATAAAGTGCGATTTTATTGGCAGTGGAAAAGCCCTCACGAGCGAGTTTGAAGAAGTTAACACTTATAATGTAAGTATGATTTCTAAGGGGAAGTTAACTTTCAGTTCAAAGTATCATCAGTCGAACTTGTGATTCTTGTAACAAACCCTATTAGCGACCTGCATTCTCTACACTGTAATTCACCAACTCCAGATCCTTATGATTGAAAATTGTGACTTCTTTTCGCACAAGAATGCGTTCCTTTTGGCCCTTTGTTCATTTCAGTATGATTCCAATCATCAGCAGACTCGTATTACCCGGGGCTTGATGCACATCATTGTGTTTTTATTGTTGTCTCTGATCCTTGACAGTGACATCCCAGTGATCACATTTCTGGGTCCTTGTGACTTCATTCGTGGGAATACTTATGGAGCTACTATTACTACTACAGTTATGGAGGGAGGCATAGGAGTTTGTTTTGATGTGGAGCAATGGGAGGGGGCGATCAAAGGAACAGGTGATTTGCGGTGCATGTTGAACCGGAATATCGGCAAATACAGCGTTTTCTAGCCAACAGTGTGTGAGACAGTGTTAATTTTGACAACATATTTTAATTTAGTTTTAGTCTTAGTCTTTTGACGAAAATGTAATTAAAATTTTGGTCTAGTTTTAGTCAAAAAAATATCTTCAATCTTAGTCTAGTTTTAGTCGACTAAAATTGCAAGTAAATTTAGTCGACTCAATTTAAGACTAATTTAGTCGACTTTGCATTGATAATATTCATTATAATCACATTTAATCTGGTTCCTCTGCTTCATGGAGCTGCTCCTCATGAACAAAGCTCAGAGCTGATCCTTTGGCATAGAATCTACATATGAGGCTCTTCAATAGAAGTTTGGATGATTTTAGTCTCTACTTTGCATTTTTATTTAGTCTTATTTTAGTCGACTAAAATATCTGGACATTTTAGTCACAGTTTTAGTCTCATGTAAAATTTTAATTTAATTTTAGTCGTCAAAAATATCACTTTGACTAAAATTAAGACTAAATATTTTAGCCGATGAAATTAACACTGGTGTGAGATGGCAATCGATATGTGTTTGAACTTATTTGTATGGCTGGCTTGTGGCACAGTTCTTTAAAGAGGGGCAGAAATATGTTATGCTGCGCTCAGAACAAAGGAGATTTATTCACGCTGCACCAGGGTCTGCTGTTGCTTTTGTTTATGATCTTTATAAGAATTCCAATGTGCTTGTACCTGCACAAAAGGAAATAAATTCCATCTAAGCTGTGTAGTCACTTCTTGTGTGTGACTAATTCAGAATTGTATTAGTAGGATTGTATGTATTTGACCTTTATTTAACCAGGAAAGTCCCATCGAGATTAGAAACCTGTTTTCAATCTGGATTTAAAGGCATTCAGAGATAGCCGTAGAAGTAGCTGAAACAAGTAGTAGAAATAGTCCTTGTATCTTCTGTGGGAGAAGTATTTGCTCTAAGAGTAATAGCAGGAGTCGTCGTATAGCTGTGCCTCCTTCCAGTCAGCCTTGTGTAAACATTTCAGTGCGCAGTAAATCAGCAGCGTGCCACATGACCCGCCTTTGGGTCAAGAGAGTGGGAGCGTGTGACAAAGGCCCGAGTTAAAATAGCAGCTCACGTAACATTAGTATGATCGGGTAAAGCAGTAGTTCTCACACATTTCACATAAAATACCGCTAAAGGAAATATTTGACATTCCCAGGACCACTTGACCAAGGACTAGAGCACGTCAAGCCTAAACCGGGTCTAAAATTGATCACAGCTTAAAGGAATAGGCCACCGTTTTTACATACTGTGATATGCTCTTACCTCACTTTAGACGTGTTAATATATCCCCGTCTGGTTTTTCTCCGTGCGCTCTGTCACACAAACGGAGCACATACGCAGCCTCTCCCACATGTCACATAGCTCCAAAAAAGCTCACGATAGAAGCTACCAAGCTCTTCCACGTGTTCCCTATTTAAATAAAGTTACGTGAAGTGTTTTCATGCGAAGTATATTTACACAGAAATGTAACGTGTCGATTTTATAAGCAAATAAAAAGGGGGACTATATTGTGAGGCGTAATGATACGAGGAGTAAAACGTCCGCGCAGTAACTCCTAAAGACTTCCCCCGCTCGCTTCCGTCAATAACCTTTAGGAGTTACTGCGCGGACGTTTTACTCCTCGTATCATTACGCCTCACAATATAGTCCCCCTTTTTATTTGCTTATAAAATCGACACGTTACATTTCTGTGTAAAAATACTTCGCATGAAAACACTTCACGTAACTTTATTTAAATAGGGAACACGTGGAAGAGCTTGGTAACTTCTATCGTGAGCTTTTTTGGAGCTATGTGACATGTGGGAGAGGCTGCGTATGTGCTCCGTTTGCCTGGCAGAGCGCACGGACAAAGATCAGACGGGGATATATTAACACGACTAAAGTGAGGTAAGAGCATATCTCAGTATGTAAAAACGGTGGCCTATTCCTTTAACTCCTCTCATGTCATATTTTTAAAAAAAAAGCGTAGACATTTGTTGCTTTCCATTTGGCTAAACATGTGCAGAGACTTTCTCCGAAAACAAATTTGGATTCTCATTAGTGCTTTTCTGGTGAAGTTTTTCTCAATTGACGGAACACTGGATCTGACACATTTCACACATTTCCCCAAACACTCAACCTTACATTCATTATTAGGAACAAATTCACAAAGCACTGCACTTTTACTATAAAAGCTTTATCGTCAAGGCCTGAACATAGAGCAAGTTTAAGGCGCTGTTGAATCGATGTGTGACCGTGAGTGTGAGGGTTGTTCTCCGCCTGGCCACTGCTCACTCTCCAGCATCTCCTTGTTTGGGCCTGGCCGCCAGTGGTAAAATACGAGCGACCATTCATTCTAAACAATTGAATTAGTGCTGGTCAAAGCTATTCTTTTTGATATCACTTAGTATAGCGGCATCTGCCCCTGCTAACGGACATAGGAAAGCGATACGTCGCCTGTGTCATCTCCTGCAAACCAAACTTTTCAAATTTATTGCAGTTCTGCCCTGTTTCAGGTCATTCCAAGTGCAGACCCTGCCCTTGTACCTGCTTGTTTTCTCCTGTCCATGTGATTACAGTTTCGGAAGTCACGTCAACCAAAGAATGGAACATTTTCGGACAAATATGTAAACTTTGCATTGTGCCTTACCTTTGAATTCTTTTAAAGAGGGGGTATTATGCTTTTTTCAATCACATAGCACCAGTCTATATCACACTACAATGATGACCAAACCTTCTGTTGGTCTGTAAATGCAGTAAATTAGAATTACTGCCTTGTATAAAGTTGCTCTCTCAAAATGGCGGTAGTGAATGTCTTGAAATAGGCCTCTGTCTCTTTAAGAACCTCTGAGCCTTTCCGACACGCCCCCTCCACACGCTGTCTGTGGCATCAGTGGGGAGGGGGTTCTGCTGAGGAGCAGTGGTTGGTTACTCGGCTGGTGACGAAAGCTCGGAGGCGTCTCCAGGAGGTGGGGGCGTTCCTAGGAGGACTCAGGCAAACCTATCCCTAAAATGGCCGCCATCAGAGTTTTTACAGATTACTCAAAAATACGTGAATGTGCCAAGGCAACACTTCAGGCATGTTTTTAATGAGGGAGTGACATAATAACATGATGTAAAGCTTGAAAAAGTCGATTTTGCATAACACCCCCCCTTTAAATAAGAAAACGGAAACAACTGCAACTTTACAGAATGAAAAGTTACTACAAAATACAAATACTCGGACCACAGACGTGTGTGATGAGGGGGAAGTGCTAAGTTTCTTTCATTCAGGCATGCAAAGACTGGGCCAGGCACAACGTATGAAATTTGTAGAGGTCGACCAATACATCAGCCGGCCAGTATTCGTGTATTTTACCATGCCAAACGTGACAGAGGCTTTGCATTGGAAAGAGCGCAGTCACAGCCCTTCCACCACTTCCTAAGCCTCAGGGGAGCTGAGAAACATCACGGTGACAAGTGTGTACACCTCGAAGATGCACACTTACTGTTTTTGTGCTTTGGGAAACTTCTGATTGTTGTCTTTTAAACAAGCTCTCTCTGAAGTACATAGTAAATGCGAAAGGCCTTGGAAAAACCCTTATCGATTGACTTTCAGAAATGTGATTGAGTTATTGGTGGCCACAGTAGAGCGGATCCACCGAGTGTATAGTGAATGAATGTCGATGAATGTTGAGGAAAGTGTGGGGGGATGCACCCAAATATCAATCCTACCTTTTACCTTCGGCTGCTGACAGTTGTGACAGCGCGTGTGCCGTCCCCTCCCTGCCTCGGAGCGTTCTTCACAAAAAGAAACCCCAGGATCATCTTCCTTTTCTCCCTCCTGTGAGCGGGGCTAATCTTTTACCATCACAGTCCCCGCGCCTCCACTGTGCCGCGTTTCCCGCGGTTAATTTACCCCCACCGTCGGCTTTTGAGGCTCGCTTTCGACAGCTCCTGTGAAGCCGTCCAGCCACGGGGACGGGCCCAGCTCCGCCACCTGTCGGGGCCATGATTAGCCAAACAAAGCCAAAGCATTTGGGGAGGAGCCTCGAGGGTATTGATCAGCACTTTTTTTGTTTTTCACCTGTGGCCACTTCACGTAACGGCCGTCAGTCCATTAGCCCGAGGAGCCTATTGAGATGGTAATCAGGTGGAAGCCATTGTTTCTCATTTGACACATGTTTTCTCCCTGTTTGGAGTCTGTTTGTCAGCTAATGGCGACATCTTCTTTCAAACAGCAAAACTTTTGAGAACGGAACCAAATGACTTGCTCTCACTCGATGTTGAAGGTTGCGGAGACATAACAGTGCGGCGCAGGTGTCCTATAATGTGCTTTATTCAGGCTTTTTCAACCACTTCAGTCAACCTTAGCCTTGGCAGTTTTTATGTTTTAAGATGATTTGAAAGATGATATAAAACGCGATGGTGACATGCCAGCAGAGAGCGGGACTTCTTCCTCTTGTTTTGCATGATATATATATAGGCCCTTGAAAGGTTGCTCACAGTCCCCTGCACAGTGTAATCTGGATCTCTATCCACTTTAATGTCCAGTTGTTGGAAAACTCTGGGCCCAGTTTTTTTTAAGCCTGCTGCTGCATTATAATTTAAAGTGTGCATTTTTTTGTGGCTTGCTTAAAGGAGCTATACCTGATTTTACTTCTAGAAATGGAATGAAATGTATTTTGTCCTCCTTTTGGAAATTGTGAACTCAAATCTTTGAGGGGAAAACAGTGTGATTAAATGATAAAACATTTGTATCAATTTTAGGAACACAATTTTAGCATTTTTGTGAAAGTGACCCTGAAAAGTGACCCTGCAAGTTGTGAAATGTGCCTGTAAACGTGTCCCTGTAAAGAATTCGGATGCTACAAAGATATTAGGAAAGTTATGAGTTTGAACCACAACTAACATTGTATTTTACTGGCTTCCACTTTCATTGTTTGCAATAAAAAAAATCAGGTATAGGGCCTTTAAGTCAAGTTAAGTTATTCTTTATTAATCCCCATAGGATTAACCTGTCATACATGTTTTTAGTGGAAGGGGAAACCCAGAGGAAACGCACGCAGACACTGGGAGAACATGCAAACTCCACACAGAAAGGGGCTCGACTCATTTGTCCGACGTCTCATTATTCCGAAAATGTCCCATTGAGTGGGGGTGGAAAAATGAAAATTAAGTTCAGGCAAGAGTCCACTGACCTTAAGGTTAGGACCAATGGTTGTATATGGCTCTGTAATCCACAACACACCTGGGTTAGAGATGTCGGAGTAATGGCACCTCTACTCAAAGGTACATTTTCAGAATATTGAGATGTTGGAATAACGAGATGTCGGACCAATGGCACCTCTGCTCAATGGTAAATCTTCGGAATATTGAGACGTCGGACTAATGGCATGGCACCACAGAAAGGCCCCGTCCAGTACGAGTGCTAACCGCTGTGCCCAAACATCTCAACTGCACCTGCTTTTTGGACTATCTGCACTATCCATTTTGCACGTGCGCAAACACACAGTAAATCATGCCTCGAGGAAGTGATAAGCCAAAGGTTGAGGTATAGTGGGAAAAGAATCTTATTTGTACAGTATTTTCACAGGCCATAAGTCACCCAAAGCACTTCACAAGGGGTGATATTTTCACACACTCATCCCATACTCGAAAGCAGTGTTTCCCAACCAGGCGTACGGGCAAAAAAAATCACCAGACCAACAACTTGGAACCCCCCACTGTCATACAAAATGAGTATTTATCATAAACTCAGATGCAGAACATGTTCAATCAGCTTTATTAATGTTTGTTTTGATTGTATGTTTTGGTATTTGGCTTGATTTCTCTGAACGCCAGTGCTGGAACTCACTTACTTACAGTAACTCTGGTTCTCTGAATGTGCGCAGGCTAAAACGAATTGGGCGACTCACAGGCTAGTTCTTAGTGGTCAGACAGAAATAACCGTTAGGTGCAGGTTTCAGTTTTAAATCAGCGGTTCCCAAACTGTGGGTCAGGGACCAGAGGGGAGAGAATGGGACTATTTGCCATTTACCATTTTAAAAAGTTGGGAAATAGACTAGTAGTCGTCCTAAATCCCAGTCTCACAGTGGCTTAGTGGTTAGTGGTTCTCACACGGAGGGACGGGGCCTGAATTCAGGTCATTATGTTCCACTTCTGCCCTGCTATACTGCACAGTGGAACTGTTTTTGTCCGTAAATGGATTCGATCTTCGTTGAATAACCATGGGGTGCGTACTGTAGGGCCCCCGAGTGGATTTTTGCTTAGGGCCCCAGAAGGGCCAGCACCGGCTCTGTGTATATCGGTCTTTCTCTCGCTTATAAAACAGCCGCTCTGCCTCTTTGCCTCACTGTGGGGCTTTACATCCCACACCTCGCCCCCTGACCCCCGGCCAAATTTTTTTTACGCCATGACATCTGGTCACCCTAGCATCCAATGGACCCTTCAACCACAGCAGCCATTCACTCACCTGCGCTCAAGCTGCTTAGCCCGGGGGCGGTGGAAATTAGTGGAAATTGTGAGTGCGTTGTGTTCAAGTGCTTTTGTGTCGGGGGAAGTGAAAAAAACAAACAAACAAAAAACACCTATACACTATAAACAAATACAGTAAAGTCGGCTACAAACCGTCCACCTGCTGCTTCTTTGTATCTGCTTTGCTCGGTAAAAGATATAAAGTTTGGCTTTTTTTTTACTTACGTGGACAAAGAGACGGTTAAAACTGAGTAGCTAAAAGCATAGTGTAGGCGTCAGAACAGTTGGCTAAAAATGCTGCTCTCTGTTGAAAAGGTCAAAGGTTAACTCTCCATGAATTTGGGCATCAAAAAGATTTCCCAGTTTCCCAGTGGAAAATTCGATCCGCGCCATCGTTACCAACACGTCACTCTATTCCAGTCCGTCGAGAGAGAGTGAGCGGGGCCGCGGGAAGAGCCCGACCTGTCCCTCGTGACAGATGAAAACGGACGTTCGGAGGGGGGGGGCGGGACAGGACGGGACAAGCGCCGGGACAGCAGGAGAAGAATATCCGCGCGCCGTGAGAGATGTAGGTATACGTCGAAGTCGTAAGTAATGGAACTGGATGAAGAGACGTTGTGCCAAGCGTTAGGCGGGAGAATGTGTGTATGTACAGTGTGTAAAAAAAAAAAATAGAGAGATTTGCAAGAGACGCTAAAGCATGGGAAGAAATATGGAGGGTGACAGGCGGAGAGAAAAATGCAATTGGATGCAGCGGGGGGAGTAAAGTAGGCAGGCAGTCGGGAGGTTTCAATGGGATGAAACAGTGCGAGTTAGCAAAGACTGTCAGGCAAGAAAAGTGAATAGCTGCGGTGGTATATCAACTTTGTAAATATGGTCTTGGTGCCTCCTGTCTCGGCTATTTCAATGGTTTTTATGTCCGATAATAACGCTACACTAGTCTTAAATACCAATTGTCTCTAAATACAAGAAGTTGCCTCAGACTTGGGCGTATTTTCCCCCGTCAGTCGGAGTAGATTTCAGGACATGGAACTGGCAGCCATCTTGGTATGTTCAAACGGACATACTCTGAGAGGGGAAAGTGTTGTTTCGCATAAAGTCCCACAAAATAATGACAGTGCCGACTGCATGTCTCTATGGGGAAAATGAAGAATAATTACACATGTCAATTTAGCTCCTACGATGTTATTACGCCTCACAATGTAGTTCCCCTTTTTATCCGCTTACAAAATTGACATTGTTTCATTTTGTACAACTACGATTGTGGGACTACTCACTTAACCGTATTTAAATAAGGAAAACGTGGAAGAGTTTGGTCGCTTCTTCACTTCACCCCCGTTTGGGTCCAGAGGAATATGCTGGGAGAGGCTAAATGCTAACAACATCTTTGTGCACGACCGAGCGCACGCACAAAGTTAGACAGGTACGCATCAACTCGTCTACGCTCAGGTAGGAACATATCTGGGAAAACAGTGGCCTGACTTGCGGTAAGCTATGTTGGTACATCACCCATATTTATTTATTTATTGCTTCTTGAACCACTAAAGTGCTGACTATTCTGATTGGTGTAAACAAAAGCCATACTTTTAATGTACTTATGCAATTTTACAAATGCCAGACTGATTTACAGTTAGTAGGTAACTTGAAAGTGTTTTCTACTTAAAGGAACAGGCTTAGACGAGTTGATGCGTACTTGTCTGGTCTTTGTGCGTGCGCTCAGTCACGCATTTGGCCTCTCCCAGTGTATTCCTATAGCTCCAAATGGGGTGAAGTTAGAAGCGACCAAGCTCTTCCACACGCACAAAGACCAGACAACAGATCAACTCATCTAAGCTCAGGTAAGAACACATCTCAGTATGGAAAAAACGGTGGCCTGTTCCTTTAAATCCCTTTAGGCCAAAGCATTGCAGACCCTTATAATAGTGAACATATGGCAAAAGGAATCATATATATATATCACAATATGTGTTGTATCGTGATTAAAGCAATTCATCCCAGCCGACTCCAACTTGTCAGCCGTGCTTTCACATCCATGATGTGTCACCCAGTTTCATGAATCATCCGTATGATCATCCTGTAGGTAAACTGTATTATCCAAAGATCTCAAAGGGGCTAGATGCAAGTTTGTGATTTTATACTCACTACTGCCATCTCAGGTCTGACACGTAACTGCAGGTTCTATATTAAGCTCGTGCATGACGGCACTTTGGACCCGAATTAACACCTTTGTGAGTGACAGTGCAAGATTTTAGAGGCAGCTGTGGTGAACAGGTCTGGGCTCATTCTACACATTAGGACATTGTTGGAACATGTAGGGGGAGGAAAATACTTAAGTTTAACATTTTTAAACTCCGTATAGTCCCTTTAAGGTATACAGTCATGCACAGATCTACAATAAAAAAAAAAAAAGGGATCAGATGTTGCCATATAGTAAATCGTAATCCATTGCAACTACTGTCCAGCTCTGTCGGCCATATTGTAATGGTCCATTCTCCTCAAGAATTCACGCAAACTAATAGGAGATCTCGTCTCTTCTGTAATGTACCTTTCATTTACGATGTTGATTAGACTTTTACATAGTTGCGTGTTATCTAACGTCCATGGTCAACCACACTAATGTGAAAATACAGCACCTTGAAAAACACCATTTGGAATTTCGCTCATTAAAGTCAGCGCAAGGACTATCTAGTGTAAAACAAGAGCATTAGTTAATGATGACCAGTGCTGTGAGTATGACCCTCTGTTTACATGACTTTCTATTGGACAAATCGGCTTCATTGTAGATCTGTGAGGTCATGATTGAGAACGCCCAAATCATTTTCACTCTTCCTCAGTGGCAGTGTTTTCTGTACAGTGAAATGTAGCGGTGGAGATGGAGGTGAAAGACCACGCCACTCGATTCAAACTTTGCCCTCCACATCAAACACTGAATACGGTTTTCAATAAACGATTTTCATCTTTTGTTTACCCCGCTGTAAAGGCTCCATTTTTCAAAATTCTGGCCCACGCTCCCGGTGTTGGACAGAATTTCACCTGGAGTAACTTTTTCTTGTTATTCGGCGTATTATGCAGGTTCCGAGCGAGTACACCGCGTGCTTCTCCTGCCAAAAAAGAATCCCACTCAGAAAACTTCGCTGTAGATGTTGTTACTCCCCGGTCTTATTCATTATTAAGACACAATGTGGAGAGAAAGAGAGAGACACTCAGAGAAATCCAATGCCCGGCTGTGTGGTTCCCTGCCTCAGTTTTGCTATTTTACATTCATTTGGTTGATTGTATTCTTTTGGAATGCGTCCAAAAGCTAAGCCTGCCACAAATATTCATGTGACCTTGATAATAATGTGTTTTGGACAAATTCTTTATCATGCTGCTGATTATCGCTCCTTGGCAACAGGGAAACATGGCGTCCAATTTTTGCAGAGGTTTCTCTCTTTCAAAACTAAGGTGTTTTTCCGTGGGTTTTTTAGTGAACTCTTGGTGCAGCCTGGGGCCAGAGGGTGTCCTGTTGGGAACCTCGGGATCTCATCTCCGCTGTTTGCAGATGATGTTGTTATGTTGGCTTCATCGAGTCAGGACCTTCAGTACGCTCTGGGGCGGATTACAACCGTGTGCGACTGAGGCCATGGTTCTCCACCGGAAAAAGGTTTCTTCCCCTCTCCTGGTCAGTGGAGAGTCCTTGCTTCAATTGGAGGAGTTCAAGTATCTTGGGGGTCTTGTTCACGAGTGAGGGACGGATGGAGCTTGACATCGATAGATAGATCGATAGATAGATCAATAGATAGATCGATAGATAGATCGGTGCGGTGTCGGTGTATCAGACTGTTGTGGTGAAGACGGACTTGAGTCAGGGGCAAGGTTCTTGATTTACCAGTCGATCTACGTTCCCACCCTCACCTATGGTCATGAGATCTGGGTAATGATTGAAAGGACAAGGACACAAGCGGTCAAAATGAGCTTTCTTCGCAGGGTGTCTGGGCGCACCCTTCAATATAGGGTGAGGAGCTCAGTCACCTGGGAGGAGCTCGGAGTAGAGCCGCTGCTCCTTTCCACTGAGAGGAGCCAGCTGAGGTGACTCGGGCATCTGTTTCGGATGTCTCCTGGTCGCCTCCCTTAGGAGGTATTACGGGCATGTCCTACAAGCGCAGTGCCCATCTCGGGCTGCACGTTGCATCATGGGTCAGGCTTTAGCTGCCAAACAACGCTATTCACAGATAGCGAAAAGCAATAATATACGATTTGGACCATTTCAATCGCAGGAAAGTTGATCATTTAGTTTCTAGTAGTCACTGAGGATTACAAAGAACCCTGTAACAAAGAAAAAAGAAAAAAAAAAAGACAGAAGTGAATAGGCAAGGCAAGTTTATTTGTAGAGCACATTTCATACACAAGGCAATTCAAAGTGTTTCACAGTTGCATAAACTGTGACTGACTACCTGTCCTTGTTCATAGTTGGAGATGAACACATTTCTGACCCGTGAAGGCGACTGAAGGAAGGTTAGACGCATAGATATAAAATTGACAAAATCGAAGTCCAGGGTCTAAAACTGTGGCTTCATGTTGCCGATATTAAAGGGATGATAAATTGCTCTCCACCACCTTCGTAATGAAACATAAATAAAGTAGTGAGGGAGGAAATTGTTTTTCATTTACTAAAATCTTGGCATTTTGATGTGAAAAACAAAGACAATTTATAACTAGACTTTCTAAAAAGTTCAGACGCAGTCCTTGCTTTGGGAGGTGGACAGGAAACAACCTATCGATCAACACAGTGATCAATAATTTGACAGGCAGCTATTTATCCACTATATTTAACACATTCACCTTTGGGAAACTTTTCCCTGTGATTCCTGGACGATTTAAAACAGTGATAGTGTCAGTATCAGTATCAGTACAGGGCTGGTCCCATGTCCTGCATCTACTCGTTCCCCTGTCTGCTATGGTCCGCGACTGGCTACAGAGCAGCCGCCCTGAGCCTCTGTCTCTTCCCTCGGTTATTTGACCAAATACATTTGTGCAAGAATTGTCGCTTAAGACTTAAAGACTTTAAACCAAAGCCTGTAAGCCTTAAGGTTCATGGTTATGGCTCAATACACATCAGTGTTCACGCTCCGCTACCTGAACTCGCTCACACATTTCAACAGTGACGTGGGTTGTTTGGTTCTCAAGGTTTAGGACTTGATCGACCCACACATGCACAGTCGAGATGGACACTTCGTTTATTGGGAGGAAGCCTCGTGGAAGACCCAGGACATGCTGGAGGGACTATTTCTCTGAGCTGGCCCGGTGTCGACTCGGGGTCCCCCCAGAACAGCTGGAGGAGGTGTGTGTGGATCGGGAAGTCTGGGCATCTCTGCTCAGATTGCTGCCTATACAACCCAGCCTCGGATAAAGTGGCAGAAAATGGATGGATGGAAAATGCAACAATGTGTTTTACTCAAGTGCATTGTTACATCTATAGCAGTTGCTGTTGCTGCCATTGAAATGAACCATAGATGTGATCACGATCACCTGGTCCAGATGATTTCATATAGAAAACTTTTGCTGCACTCTTGACTGTTGATGTTTCTGTATCTCATATTGAACTCCTGATATCATCTCAGCTGTGGCAGCCAGACCTTTTTTTTCCCCTCTCTTTCTTGGACAGCAGACAAAAGCAACAGCTCCCCGCGACCCTCCTCTCATATTTTATGGTTCATTACGAAGCGTTTGATGAGAAAGGCTGTTTTTAAAAGGCTTGCACGGACGGAGCCGGCTAACGCGCTCCAGACGAGGCATATGGTCGCGTGTAATCGCCACAAGGTTTGGGCAAGCGCTTAAGAGCGAGGAGCTTGGCACACGCCGCACAAACAACACTCTAAACACATTGCTTTCTTGTTAACTGCGGCGTTAATTTGCAATTGGACACAGTGGCTGCAGGCCGGCTGGAAATGACCGTCGCCAAGCAGACAGTAGAAATGGGCAGTGCAGCGTTTGATTGACATTGCTTGCATCATATATTCAACTTTCTTTTGCTTTTGGACGTCGTGGCTCTGCGGTTCCTAAACTTGATTAAACTAAGACTATTTATTTATTGTTTATTTTCCCCTTTAAAAGTTTTTTAATCCATTGTACATAAGATGCTTCTACTCTTCTATACTATTACTTCTTTACCTATAATCCTGCTCTTCTTTGATAGCACATTTTCCTGACTATTTGCACCCCCTGAGTGATCTTGAGAGCTGATGGAACAAGACAATTGATCCATTGTGAGATCGGTAAAGTTCTGTCATGTCTTATCTCTTTTACCATTGAATTTGCTCAAATAATGTCAAATTATGACCGGACCTGCTGACCAGACAAAGCTTAAGGCCCCTTTGCAATTCTAAGCAACTCTACGGTTGGGAACCTCTGCCTTAGCTGTCGTATCTCATGTTTTATCTCATGTCAAGTTGTTACTGTGTCTCACTGTAACAAATAGGCCTCTGCTCTGGAATCTATTGCAAAAATTGTAAATATATGTTTGTTTTTGGTCAGCACAGTGCATGTTAAATCTGTTAAATATGTGTGTGGGACTACAGCATATAGTGAGGGAAGGATAAGAACAGGGATGGGCAAACTAAGGCCCAGGGGCCAAATGCGGCCCACCTACCCCAAAATATATTGCCTAAAATGGGGTCAGAAGTGCCGTCATGCACAAGCTTAATAAAGAAGCTGCAGTTAAGTGTCAGCCCTGAGGTGGCAGTAGTGAGTATAAAAATGACCAACTTGCATCTAGTCTCTTTAAGACTAGTCTGACCCTCTTGGCAAGTTCGAAAACCCAATGTGGCCCGTGCATCAAAAAGTTTGCCAGCAGAACTGGGCGTGGCCACTCTTTCCCTCTCTGTACTTTTTTTTCCTTTTACAAACATTGGGAAATTACTATGAGACACTACTATGTGATTACATCTAACAGTTAACAGTGCAATAACAGCCGCTTTATGAACACACATGCTGAAACACATGTAAACATGCCACGCCATGTTGTAGCCATCGGTTATTTTGTATCAGTCGTCCCATATTCACACAAACACAGACACTGGAGAACAAATAGCAACTTGCCCTTTACAGTTATTTCCGGTGACGATTAAGTCTACAGTCACCTGCAATTTTAGAACTTGTTTTAAAGCACCAGATCTGTTCATCTGGGTCCAAAGATAACAAAGCTTGCTTTCATGCAATGCTACGACAAATGATGAGAAATATTATAGCAACAAAACATGGAAAGACAACATTTTATTCTAACTGTCTGTCACAAGATCTTCACAAACTATAGCACAGTGTGTAGTCAGTGAGTGATTCAGACAAAGAACTCACTACTTTACCAGTGTAACATGGATAAATACTTTTGTTTCACAAACGTAAATATAGAAATGCAGAAAACACTGGACTGGATGGACTCATTTCTTTGTCAGAGAGCGGAAGTTTTTGTTGGATTAAAAAACTTGGGCCCTAAGGTCACAAAAGTTTAGAACCTCTAATAATAATGAATAATAATGCATTTCTCTTAAATGGTGCTTTTCCAGATGCTCAAAGTTGCCTCACAATTTTGTGCATTATTCAGTGACACAAACACACGCTGATGTACTGTAGGGCAGAAAACAGGGCTCAGATTAAAGCTTTTGAAGCCTGAGTTCAGTTATATAAAAAGCAGAAGCATTTGAAGGAACATAGAGACAAAAAAGGACAAATGCAATAATAGAAGAAGAATTATAAAGCGATACATCAGATACAGACGTATCAAAAGGTCACTTGTCCAGACCATCTATAGCTGCTGGAACAAAACTATCTCTGTACCGTTTTTCCGGCTGGAAATTGGAACCTGTTTCCCAATTGGAGCTGTTGGCTATCTACAGCATGCCCAGGGACTACAGTTGAAAACTATCTTTAGAGCTAAAACTGGCACAGTTACAGTGATGTTAATTAATGTGCATTGTCCCTGTTCAAATAAACTAATAAAATAAGATAAAGTTGGAACTCACCTTTCAGGGGATGGCAGACATCTTTAGATATGAAGACATTCTGTGTAGCTGTTTATCATACAACTACCGCGTACTACAAGTGATAGTAACGTGATGTGACTGGCCTCACTAAAACAGGCCTGCCCTACAAGATTTTATATTTCGCAACATCATACCGCTCTTGAAAAACGTAATTTAGCTGCTGTTAGCACAACTTTAGCTAATATTAGCATAACATCTGCATGTAATTTACCTCCATAGTTCATCTTGTAGCTGCTTCTTTCCTCTCGTTTTTGCCTTGGCACCTCTGAATAACTCCACAAACTCCACCAACAGTCAGTATTTGTCCACAGTGATCTCATTGCAGCTCACAAAATGTTTCATCGTTGTTCTGTTGTTCCTTCAGTAATGTGTATTTCAGCATTCTTTTCATGTCTAATTTACTTTTTTTGCGTACAGCGGCCAAACAGTGCTTTGTTGAAGCATACTTCACAGAAACACAGCAAGAAGCCGGGACCTTCTAGCTGAGAAGCACAAGCGCTAAATGCTGCTAAGGAACAGAGTGGCTATTAGAAGAACGTATGATTATATTCATTAAATGTTTTATCCTTATTAGCAGTATTCCGTAGCTGTTAATTGGTCTGTAAAATTTCTAATGTTAGTCTACTGTAGAAATTTTCTTTGTGGATTATTAAAGTTGGTCCGAGTCTAAGAAAAGCAGTCGTTGCTGTACTGAAAGGATATACACATGAGTACTGTATACAACGAGTAGCCCTTCACCTTGACAGCGAGTGCAGGTCAGGGGCGTCCCGTTGGCAGACTGACAGTCCGATGCTGGGGCCTCTTTGACCTCTGCTGTTCAGCCGCTGCGCTGGGTGTGATGCAGCGATATGGTTCTGTTCCTGTCCCACTGTGCCACCTTTACTGTCCCCTGCCCTCCCTCCCGCCGGGCCCCCGAGGCTAACACTGCTTACTGCGCACACTGTACGGTGTTTACACGTAGCCCCACACATATGCTCGGCGCCGGGGTGATCCTGCCACGACACGCCGGCTGGAATCAGTGTCACATCACACAGCGAGACGCATTTCCAACTGCTTTCCAAAACAGGTTTCTATAGAAGCGGTGAGGCTGCCACGCATAGTACAGAACACAGTACTACGACTACTTTTACTGCGACTGCTACTGCTACTGCTGCAAAAGGGAATAACAATAGCACCTTTCAAGTGTCTCGAAGAGCTTTAGATTGCGTTACTCATTCACTCAGCACTTGATGGAGTATAGGAAAGCAGTTTAGGCTGGAAATGGTTCATTTTGTGATACAAGCGGCAAAATGGGGTCTCAGAATGGGTTTCAGAAAAAGAACTTTGTAGGTCTCGTTTTCACAGGTCGACCTAAAGGGGCAGTTGAAACTAGGGCAGACTCCAACATGGCTCCAACATGTGTGTAAAAGGGCAAAAAAAACTCAGCTGTACCAAGAGAGAGGGAGGTTGCTGCTTGTTTACACGTCACCAATACTCTTGTTTATATATTAAATTTCACCAAATGTAATAATCTCATCATTAAGCATGTAAGATCTCATCTTGCTCCTCTGAAGGAAGACGGTCCTAAAAAAAAAGGAGGTTATTGGATTCTGAGACCACACAAGTGCGAGCTGCAACAAATGATGATGATCTTGTAATAAGACGGCGCCAGCTCTGAGTGAAAATAATTCCATTCAGCGTTTATTTTGGACGGGACAGTGCTTATTGAAGACATGAGACGCACACATGTAAACACGCCGGACTGAACCCGGGAGGTAAGAGCGCTAACTGCTCCACCAATAAACACTAGTTCAAAATTAAACGATGATATCAGGATCAGCGTCAGGCTCTTGGCTCTCGGCTTATTGACAGAATTGGAGGCATGAAGCTCAACAGTCCCTGCTGCTGCTAGATGTAAAAAAAGAAAAAAAATCATCTAATATTAAGAGTTAAAGTTGAGATTTGAGCAGATTTGATCTTGTAGTGACCCACCGGCTGTATGAGTGGTCAGCATGGCGCCTTTACTTTCCATCACAGTGGCCTCTAAGATTCTCCAGGATCAATTGTTTAGAAGGTTTTCACTGCTGGCTCTCACCATGTGCCCAAAGAACAAAGAGACAAGCTGACTACATGAACATCCTGAATGACCAGGTTATTCCATCAGTGGATTTCTTCTTCCCTGATGGCATATTCCAAGATGACAATGCCAAGATTCATCGGGCTCACACTGAGAAAGAGTGGTTCAGGGATACAAAAGAGAGTCCAGATCTTATCCTCATTGAGAACCTTTGGGATGTGCTGGAGAAGGCTTTGCGCTGTGGTCGCACTCTCCCATCATCAATACAAGACCTTGCAAAAGCTTTTATTTTAACAACACCACAGTGAATAGTGCTGTAATCAAAGCTAAAGGTGTCCAAACGAAGATTAGAGTGTGTGACCATTCTTTTTGTGGCGACTTTTATTCTGGCCGGGCAGTGTAGACAGCTATTGCTCATGTTTGCCCTCATTCCTCATATTAGTGAACTGCACTGTTTATAATCCAGCCATATCATCCGAGACATGTCCATTGTTGGCGTTCATCCCTGCCCCTCTTCATCCCATCACGGTGAAGCAGCGCCCATAAGCCGACACTCCATTTGTCTCATTTGTCGTTAGCGCCGCGGCCGGCCAGCGCACTGCCCACTGCATCGATCCCGCGTCAGGCGCCCCGTGACGCCCCCCTTGTTTTGCTTTTCAAACGAGCTGACGGACGCCCCGTTGTAATGCGTGTCGGCCCGTTTGACGTGACACAACGCCCCGCGGAGGTGACAAGTGCGACCAATGGCGTTTGATACATCCCTCTCTTAAGTAAAGGGGGGGCGGCCGCGCTGTCACGAAGGACTGATGGAGGCAAATGCGGCTGGCCCCGCTCTCCGCTCTCCATCCAACACATTTTGCGACGGTTAAATCTATATTGAGTCGGCATCAGGCGTGAGAAGTTCTTAAAAGGCGCGGGCTGGAAAGAGATCAGTAAAAACGTAAAGGAAATGTGGAAGGAATAGATGTATTAATAATGGGTCCAGTCATTCTAAACGTGGTACAGTGGGAGCAAATTGGCCAGTGGCTACACATGAGCATGGCAGATTTACTTGCATGTGTCTTGAGTGTTCATTAGCACACACTGTCCCCTATGGAATTTTTTCTGAGAACTATTACTGCACTACATTTGAAAGATAAATGTACTATCTGCTCCACTACTTTTTGTTAAAGGCTTCAAAGAAAAAAAGGAGGTAGTGGGCATGTGTTTTGTCACATTTAAAGGCCTCATGACGCACACTCCAGAACAGTGTTATTCCCACTGACTCAACACAAGGAAGAAGGTTTGGCACCATTGTGTTGACTTTGGGCATAATCTTTAGGTTCTACTTAAGTACTTGATTTTACTCAGTGACTTTTGCTTTAATTGTTGTAGAATTTGACCAGTAGAATCCTTACTTTTACTTAAAAAAAGTTTTTTTTTTTTCACCTCTGCTTCTAAAAGGCAAGTACTCGTGACTCGACTTGAAGTTCAGGTCAGAGAACTTGAACCAAGGAGTCAAAGTTGGCTGTATTTCGGGGTTGGCTTGGATGGGAAACTACTTACCATAGGTCTTACCATAGGTATCATATTATAAAAGCAAGATGTCTCATTCCCGCTGCTGGCCAATGGAGGTCGACGTCTGCACGACATCTTGCCACAAGGAGCTCGTTCACTCGTAACATTGTGTTTTATGGTGAATGTACTTTTTGAATAACCATAACTTGCTCAATTTTGTACCGATTTTCAAACGTTTGGTTTGTTATAAACGTCAGAGATGTTGTTATGACACTGCATACATATAAAAAAAACATGTTCCAGAATTCAGAATTATAGCTACGTTAAGAACGTTTGTAAGAAACAAAACCGTTTGTAAATCCGTCAAGATTTCAGTGAGATAATACGATTTGTGTTCGTACCTTACTTCAGATACCACAGCGCTCGCCAGAAAGCTTCACTGTGGCAAGATGGCCACCGGTGATGCCGGAAGTGACTCCGCCTTAAGACATCTAGCCTTTATTGTATGAGTATTGTATGTATGTATCTATGTATCTACGAGTCTTACCACCACAGAGTTTGGAGTGAATACATATTGCAATGTAAAGCGTTTTTGAGTGTCCAGACAATTCTTTGCAGTGGTGTGGTCAATTCAAATAAGTCCTTTCCCTTCCAAGCCATTGCTGACCTCTACACGCATGCTGAACAAGTTTTTAGATGTTTGTTTTAAGTTCAAAGGAAGTTTTAACTTTTTAACCTTAAAACCGACAACTAATCAAACTGATGTTTTACACATAAATAATAATGATGACTTGGATTTGACTTCAATAGAAACCAGTCCCAACTGATGGGTAGAGATGACTGACAATTCGACTTTTAGGCTTGATGTCTCTTTGTTCGCCCTGAATTAAGCCTAATGCCTCAGTGCCATGACACAGTGAAAGATATTCTATTTTGAGACCACAGCCTCGTTCTCTTGGACTCAGAGAACCACTTTCCCCGCGAGTGTAAAAAACTTCAGAGCGATCTCGAGCTTGTCAGCATCTGCGTCAACTCTTCTAAAGGAATGTTTTCACAACGATGACGATGGACGCTCAAGGTCTGCAGTGCCCACGGCTCGACTTGGCAGTACAGAAACATTTCGTCTTCTTACCATTTTGGTCGGAAAGAGCTTTCAAAGGCTTTCCAAATGTTACATGTAAGTGGTTTCAGGGTGTGTGTCAGAACCAAGGAAGAGGCTAACCAAATCACAGAACGAATAGGAATTTGCCATCCGCAGCTATTGGCATTGGTAAGTTTTATGGTCCAATAAATGGTTGCAGTTAGTGGCTGTAATTTTGGGCTGAATCACATTTTAAAGCACCACATCTGACCATCTGAGTCATTTAGCAAAGTGTTACCAAAAATAGCAAAGCATGTTTCGTGCAAGGTTACCCAGACGACAAATGATAAGAAATAACTATAGCAACAAACTCGTGGAGTGCTAACAATTTAACTCTTAGCTACAATGGCAGCAAATTAAAACCCAAGTGGAATGAGTAAATACGACACTAAAGCCCAATTTCAGTTCTTCCCCTTAGCCCTTCCTCTCCATTTTGCACACACACGAGAGACAAAGGGCGGCGTTGGGAAGGGGCACATACCCCTCCAAATGGAGCTTGGTCAGATGTACACTTTAAACATCATCAATAAGCCTTTTTTTTTACAACATTTAGGTGACTCAGACATACTGCTAACTAGTTGCACCTCGCCAAGTGTTGTCACGTATGGTGCAGTATGCAGAAACTTGGGAGCGTGCGATTAAAACAGGTCTAGATTGACCCATAGCTGATTGTAGTGAGTAGTACACTACTTTTTTCTTTCGGACACTACAAAATGCTACTACAAAATGGCGTGACCACGGTATAGTGCACTATAGGGAATAGTGCTAGCCTGGTTTTTCCATACCCTCGTACTCATTTCGTTTCATACAAGGGTCTGGACCTTCACAATTGAGCTCCGTTATCAGGTGGGAGGGGTGAGCTCCTTTGAAGCGATTGGATCTGATTTTCGCTGGCGTTTGGTTGTGACGTATGTAATGCGACCAGAGAGAGTGAAGCAGCTATCACAACTCTATCATAACTCTACTATAACTCTATCATAACCTTTGGGGGCATTTCTTGCACATTCCAAGGCTTCAATTTTAATTTCTGGATATTTGGGAGCCGAGCCACAACGGATTGAAGACCTTCCATTACTTTCGTATCCGCCACCATTGCCAAACTACCAAACTACAACCAGCAAATGTGGCGCTAATGCTTGACGTCACCTACAACACCCGCCTCCCCCACTCGCTGAATGGTAGGTGGAAATTCAACCGATGTAACGCGGCCACTGAGATCAGGCCCAGGCGTACATGTAGGGAAATAGAAGGCTAAGGCCAGGCTAGAATAGTGTGGACAGAGCCCAAATCCCAGTCATGACTTCTTTGGAACCTTTGTAAATCCAAAAAATGTCACCCTGGCTGAAGCACTTTGCAAAATTTAGTCCACTGTCACAAGTACTTGCCTTAATCTACTTTGCATATTAGTTTGAACCAGCCATCGCACCACATTGTTCCCCCATTCTCTGCCGAAGCGTTGGAAGTAGACTTGGCGGAGCGCGCTGGCTTCTCCTTCATCGCGATGCCTGCCAGCCGTAATTGTGATATAATTACTCCCATCTCCCTTCCTGATAGCTCCTCTCTCCGTGTTCGGCACTCCACGCTCTCAGCTCCGAGTTAATCGCGTTCATTTACCCGGCGGCCCCATCCTCTTAACTTTTCTATACGCTTTACAAAACAAGGTTAGCTGTTTGCTGTCTGTCAGAAGGTGTTCGCCGCTGCCTCTTCTCTCTTCCTCCGTCACAGTTTCCAAGCAACTGAAGGGCACGGCGAGGAGAGCGCCACGGAATAATACAGGCCTGGCACGGCTGCGGCAGAGACTTGACAAGTTTAATGAAGACAGGCAGCGAAACAAAGGCGCCGAGAAAAAAAAAAAAAAAAAAGCCCCAGAAGACGGCAGTGACTGCGGGGCAGGTGGGGCCAGGCAGCGACGAAGCAACGGAGTCTGCAAAGTCTTTCATTTCGTACAATTCCTGCTCTCATCTTCGTCGGACACATGTGGACATCTTGACATGCCGTGCTGTAATCCCCAAATAGTCACCAGTGCTCCTGTGGGCACATAAATCAGCTGCTACATCATGATTTATTTGTGTTTGAGCTTTCTTTTACACCAGGATAAAACTCATTGAGTTGCATGATGCACTCAAGTCAGACATCTTTCCAGTTCTATCAGGAGTGATCTTTCTGGAATCTGTTTCAAGCGCACGGTGCTGAAGATTGAAGAATGCATTTGTAAATGAATGTTTCGGTCAGCGAAAGGGCAAAGATGGTCATTCCATTTGGGCATTCAAGTCACAGTGATGGGTCAGCAACATAGCGTTTATGATCGATGCGATGCTCTGTGATAAATGGTGTTCGAAGTGTCCAAAGCGAGAAGTGAGTTCTGCAGAGAGCATCATCGGTAGTCCCCTTCCACGTCCTGAGCAGATTTATTCCTCCCCGCTAGACGGTGCCTTTTGGAAACACTTCCCTCAGGCCGGTTTAGATTCGTAGGGAGACGAGGAGGTAGCATCTTCCATAGGGCTGTGAAGGCCCTGTTGGAAGTTCAGCCACTTCGATGCGACATGAAGACAGTGCATTGATCACTGGCAACAGAGTGTTCTTAAAGAGAAGTTTGTCATGATAAATTTGACCTAAAGTGGAGGCATAAACAACATCTCAAACGTCATGAATAGACATAAATGTGTCAGCGGCAAGTTTCTTTTGTGCTTCAAGTGACAAACATTATTTCGAAGGTTTTTGGATATGGAGTTTAGGCCTGGAAATCTCGGACACCTCTTCTTGATTTAGATGACCGACCGAGGTCTCGAGGAGTTTCCGATGCACAAACCTGCTTTGGATACACGGGGCTATAAAGTTATTAGACTTACTACATGTTGCGCTTCGGGGGATACTCGACAAAATGATCTTACTTAGAAATGACAGCGCGTCCAGAACGGGCTGGGATGAACCCGGCGCGCCGTGGAATGCTTGACTTGGTTCGACGATGGGAGATGCAGTCCGAGAGGGTTTTTTCCTCTGAGGGCACTAGGCAGCTTTTGAAAATTAGATCATCTATCAAACCTTATTGGAAACTCACACGTGGTTGGACATTTTAGTGCCATGCTGATCCAAGTTTGTACAAATTCAAAACAATCGTACAATTTTAAAGTAGACATTTCAGGCTGGATCTGTGTTTTTTTCTCAACCATGTCATTACATTGTTCCCTTGTTTAAAACATGCCTGGAGTAATATTTCAAATCTTTCATGCAGTTTTGAGAAATCCTGTTCACTTTGGTCGTTTCATCTTCAACCGCTGAGGCACTCCCATCTGTATTTCCTTGATTGTGTTGCGTCATAGACATAGAGGTAACACGAAATTGTCCTCCACTGTTGATTTGCTAGCATGCCATTTGGAAAAGCCCAGGATTTTTCAATTCGTTCTAAAGTTCTTCACTCCAATGTTGACCTCTTAACCCCCACCTTAACCGATTGCATTTTCCAAATCTAAAAGGTTACAGCCTATAGGCCAGAGTAATGCCTCATTTGAAAGCTAAGACCTACAAAACTCATCTCAATTTTTGTCACCTTGTAATTCTTTTCTTGTCATGTTTCCATCGCTCTTTTGTTGCATTTGTATTCATTTTTGTCTCATTTCTTTTCATGCTTTTTTGACATTGTTTTCATTGATTTGTGTCTGTTGCTCTTTTGTGGCTATTTTGTTCCATTTCTGACGTTTTTTTTGTCACTTTTTTAGAAGTTTTTGCTACTTTCCTGTTGCTTCTTTTTTTACACATTTTTGTCACCTTTCCATTGCTCTTTTGTTTCATTTTCATTCTAGTTTCATGGAGCTTTTAGATTTGGCTAAAGCCCAAATTGAGAAAATGTGGCCGGTTCATGTGGGGGTTAAGAGGTTTATGCTCTGGACGTGCCTTTGAACGAAATGGACCCTATTGTATATGATTTAAGTTGTTGGGGAAGGTGTGTTCAAACGCAGCTAGATAAATAACTCAGTTCTTGCATAGTTGAGTGACTTATTGCAGTTTATTCACAAAGACGGCTGACATTCCGAGACTCACCTTGTCTCTCCTTCAGAGTTTTGAAGTGCGAGAACATACAGAGGTCTCACGTAAGTCTGCTAACTGCTAACGCCGCTAACACCGCGCTGTTCAAAGTGATAAGTATCAGAGAAAAGAAACAATGCATGCTTGCAATCAGACATTAAAGGAACAGGCCACCGTTTTTCCATACTGAGATATGTTCTTATCTGAGCTTAGACGAGTTGATGCGTACCTGTAAGAACATATCACAGCATGGGAAAAACGGTGGCCTGTTCCTTTAAGGTAGTAAATGCTTCTACCATCTTAAGTTAAAAGTCCAATGTGAATACACGTCAAAGCCAAACTGTAGCCTACAATCATAAACCTGTCTTTGATTCTCCACGCACAGGCTAGCCGCTAGCTCCTCGAACGCTCCTGTCACCACAACACAGCTCTTCTATTTCGCCGAACACTTTCCGCCGGGGGGGAAGATAAACATCGCCGCGCTTCATTATAGGTGCAGGCGGCCCTTTCATTGGCGCGGGTTGTTTATAGAAAGGCAGCGCAATAACAAGCTGGATGTTAGCATGTTAGCGTGTGCGCACTCATCAAGGTAAACCCACGAGCGTGGCATTAGGTCGCAGCTTCAAAGGGGAGCGTGTTTCTGATGAAAACAAGGGAAACCGCAGAGGCATTTGAAGCTGTTGGCCGCCACAGGCCCTTTTGTTGTCAGGGGTGTGCTGTAGTAGAGCTTTACAAAATGGCCTCCCACGTCTATGTATATGTGGTGTTGCTGTAAGTCACATGGAAGAAGGATATTGACCAACTACAAAATGGAATATAGCAAGATGTTTGTCAAATTGATGGAGATAAAAGTATAAAATTGTCATTGCTGTAATGGCAAGAGGTGTTTCTTTTTTTGTCATTTTTCTTAATGAAAACCAACAGTAGAAGGTCAAAGTGGACATCCATCCATCCATCCATCCATCCATCCATCCATCCATCCATCCATCCATCCATCTTCTTCCACTTTTCCGTTGCCGGGTCGTGGGGGCAGCTGTTGGAGCTGCCCAAATCACATTGCACCAGCCCCTTATGGCTCCTCCTGCAGGTGGTGGGTCCACAGAAGGACGACCTCACGATTCAAACCAGGCCTGTTGGTCTCTCATAAGAGGCTTCTGAACCGCTCTTTGTCTGACCCGTCACCTAGGACCTGTTTGCCATGGGTGACCCAACCAGAGGCATGAAGCCTCCGACAATATAGCCCCCAGGATCATTCGGACACTCAAACCCCTCCACCACGTTAAGGTGGCGGTTCCAGAAGGGGTCATAGTGGACATGTCTTTTGAAAAACAGACAAGACTTGAAATCATTCTTACGGGTGCCGCAGCGTTTATATTCTGCGTTTTATAAATGAAGGATGTGACAGTGACCCTGAAACAGAAGCGCCAGGCCTGGTGAGGAGTTTGCCTGGAGCTCCCTCCGCAGGCAACAGTAGGTTCTTCAGGCAAAATGTGGAGGCCAGTTTGGGGTTTTAATAATGATGCGGCCACACCGGGAAGTACAGAATAACGGCAATAGAAGAAGAAGTGTGAAGAAGTGAATTACTCCCCTAGGTATGTTTTCACCAGTGAACAACATTATAACATGGTTTAAAGGAACAGGCCACCATTTTTCCATTCTGAGATATGTTCTAACCTGAGCTTAGACGAGTTGATACGTACCTGTCTGGTCTTTGTGCGTGCCCGTGGAAGAGCGTGGTAGCTTCCAACTTCACTCCCATTTGGAGCCATAGGAATATGCTGGGAGAGGCCAAATGCTAACGACATCTTTGGTCGTTGTGTGCACGCACAAAGACCATACAGGTACGCATCAACTCATCTAACATATTTCAGTATGCAAAAACGGTGGTCTGTTCCTTTAATGCAAGAAAAAGACATGCCCTTTAAAATGTGGTGGTGTTTGGTCTGCTTCTCAGGAGGGCCAGCTCCGTCCTGGGCTGCCCCCTGGACTCTGTGGAGGAGGTAAGGGACAGGAGGGTGTTAGCCAAGCTCACCTCCATCATGGACAACACCTCCCACCCACTGCACGGGACTATAGAAGTGCTGTGCAGCTCTCTCAGTGGCAGACTGAGACACCCTCAGTGCAGGACGGAGCGCTACCGCAAAGCCTTCATCCCCACTGCTGTCAGACTGTACAATAAGACTGTGAAGTAACGCCGACTGTAACAAGTGAATTTCTCCTTTGTGAGATCAATAAAGGTTTATCTTATTTTATCTTAACCTCTTAACCTCCACCTGAACCAAGCACACATTTTCTCCAGTTTGGCATTACCAAAGTCTAAAGGCTTCTTTAAAAAAAAAGCAGCAAAAAACGAGGATTAAAAAGCAGCAAAAGAGAGACAAAAATGTGCCGGAAAAGCAACAATAACACAATAAAAAAAAGTGACAAATGCACAAAGAGTGAAAAAAAAATGCAATGAAAAAGGTGTTTAACGCAAGAAAACACGCCAAAAACGCTTCAAAAATGTGATAAAACAGTTGAGAAGTAAAGGAAAACTGGAGAAAATGCTTTCTCAAATGATCAACTCCTAGATCTGATCCTTTGCTGAATGTCTGTCCCTTCTCCTCACCCTTTTTCATGATATATTGTCCCATATGTTTAAACTTATACGGACCGAAGCGTGTTACAAGTTAACAAACATGTAAACAAAACTATGACAGGTATTGTTTAAGAAAATCAACTATCTAATAGCTGTTGCTCGAGCAGCTCCGGCGCACAGATGCATCAGTTGAGGTGCTAAATGCAGCAGCTGGCTCTTGCAGAAGTGCTGTTCACAAATGCTTTTTCTCTAAGAGCAACTTGTGAGGCATCAAACTCCCTCTCACACCCACACACACACACACCGTTCTGCTAAACTCCGAAACCTGAGATCTCCGTAATGTAAACATGTCAACACGTGATCCGCCGGAGTAAACGGTTACAGAGCGCCGCCGCTGAGTGGGAACAGAGGAGAAGAAATCCCATTCAAATCTCAGGCTTAGGATGTGGAACAAGGAGAAGACACAACATTCGGGAATTTGACTGTTTTGGAAACAGCGGAGATGGGAGCATTACACGTTATGTTTGGCTGTGGCGCTTGTAAGTTCCTGGCGAATGGAATTACTGTTACTGTAAAGTTCTAAGTCGAATAAGCTACTCTTCTTCAAGTAGTACGAAAGATCAATTTTAGACTTGCACTAGAGATGATTGCTTTTGTGCTCTAGTTATGTATTAAAGTTAGGTGGTTTTCTGGTTTAGACATGGTTTACACTCAGTTTAGGCATTATTTAGCCAAATGTAGGTGTATTATAGACCAGTGGTTCTCAACTGGGTCGTGAACCGTTTTCAGTGTGAGCATTTTTTTTAATATTTATGTACAGAAAAAGTATAGAGTCACTACTATAGTCTGTGAAAATGGCTGTTATCGGGATGTTTTATTCATCAAACTAGCTTTTTTGTTTTATTTAATGCTTACTCAACTGAATTTTTGAGTAAAAGACAATGTTTTACATTATAGTTCCTGGGTGGGCACATCACAGAGAACCTCTCCTGGACCATGAAATCTACATCACTGGTCAAGAAAAGTACTGTACTTTGTCCACAAGCTGAGATGAGATGAGTCCCAGCCTCCGTTATGTGCAACTTCTACAGAGGGACTGTCGAGAGCATCCTGACCAGCTCCATCACTGTGTGGCACGGTGTTTTGGTACTCAGGCCTTGACACAAGACGTAGGTAGGGCTGCTCGATTATTGAAAAAATAATAATCACGATTATTTTAGTCATAATTGAAATCACGATTATTCAAACGATTGTTTGTTGCCTTTAAAAAAAAGTCTTTATTTTATTTATATATTTATTAATAAAAAAAACGATGCTGAATATTTTCTGTTTTCTGAACAGTTATAAAAGTACAAATGATTTCAAGTCTGCCTCGATTAAGGAGAGGTCTCTGTTTCACACCTGCCCCCTGCTGGCCAGCCCTCACACCTGCACAAGTAAACTGAGCATCGCGGCCTGATGACATCATCACACAGCGCCGTTTGTTTTTATGTCAGGCAAAAGCATGAGCCATGGCACGCGAAATGGAAAGGGACAATAATCCCAGTGCCGTGAAATAATGAAAGTCTGCTTTGCAAAAAAAACTAAAATATAATAATATATAATATAAAATAATATATATATATATTTTTTAAATGTATAGAAAAATGTGGAGAAAAAAATGAACTTTTTTTTTTTTTCGATTATGCTCATTTCGTAATCGTATAGTGTTATAATCGAAATCGTAATCGAATTTCGATTAATTGCACAGCCCTAGACGTAGGTGTTATGAATTAATGTTAATATGCATGAGCAGGTTAGATGAGCATTAGGGACATCCTCATCCTGGAGCCTGGACACTGGTGGACGAACGGGAGCTTGGAGAAAGATGAGCCACAGGACAATCCATGACGGGGCAAAGGTGGACCGCAGCACAGCCGGTAAGTGTACAAGCGTACAACGAAATAGTGTTCAGTTGTTAGTCCTGTGCTGCTGCCACTGAGCCTCGCCTGGGCTTGTCCCTGTTGCAGAGTGTGTTGTCATGCACTGCTCAGCTCCACCTCCTCTTCCTCCTGCGCAGCTCCCTCCGCTCCACAACAGTCTTTCACCATCATCTGGGAAGAGCTTAGCAGTTCATCTGTTTTATTGTCCAGTGAACGTCCATTAGCCAGAACAATAGAAGGCATGTGTGGCTTAGCTGCGAGTCTTGCCCGGATACCTTTGTCCTTAGTCCCTTTTTTTTTGTTTCCTGTAGCTCCTCTTGTGATGCCTCCACTGTGCTGCAGGTGTGGTGCTCTTGTTGCATCGGTCGGTCTCAAATGTCTTTAGCATATAAACTAGCTGTTTGTTTTCAGGACCATTATGGACTCTCTGCAGTAAAAAAAAATCCACAGAACCCGGCAAAGACTGCTTGTTTGCATTACATTCCAAGAGGCCGAGGCCGTGAAGCAGAAGGATTAAATGCGGAATCTTGGGAAATCATTGTAGTTGCTTCTACTTAAGATGTTCAGGCCGCTCCCTTCATTTTTCTACAATCCATGTTCTTTGTTTGAGACGACATGAATGCAGCCCCACAGATGCACAGCTGGGTTACAGTGGCTGAACAGACTGTCATTGCTTGCCCAGGCCACCTCCCACCAGTGTTAGAATGCAGCAGGCAAGTGGAGAGAGATCTTGTGTGTTTTGTCCCATTGAGGCTTAAGCTACACTTTTGACAGTGAGCTAGAGAGCTAGTGAGCTACAGTGAGATAGAGAAGAAGCGTCTTTGTGTGTCCAAACAGTTTGAGGAAGGAGCGGGGGGGGGAGATCTCTATGGCAGCCAAACAATAAAACAGCAGCTTTCTACAACAGTGTGCTCTTCATAGTAAAAGTATGTGCACAGACAAGACCACATCTTTGAAGGAGAAGTGGAGGAGACACTTGAAGACAGTTGTAGCTTCTTCCATCAATGCCCTCTGACTGACGCTTACCTTTTCATTCATGTGCTTGCAAACTGGGCCTTTATGCAGCTACAGGAAGGAGATCCACTGGCTCATGTTCATCTATGAAACTATGATGGGTCTCTCTCCTGCCTCTGAACCAGCAATTACAGCACGAAGGCCCTCTCCGGGTATAACACCAGATCGTCGCAGATTATAAAGCTGCAACTTCCTAAAACGAAGAGCTCCTTTTATCTCATGTCTTTTTATTTTGCTCTTTGCTTTTAAACACAGGCTAAAGGGCGAATGATTTAGGTGTAATTGTTGTAAATGTGAGTTTTGTAAGCGTTCCCCTGTCCCTGTAAGTGCACTATAAGCTCTTTCAGGCCAACATTGTGAATAAGAATTTGTTGCTAATGTTTTGCCTGTTGAGATAAAGGAAGCACAATGAAAAGAGAAACACCGTTATGTCCCAGGCTTTGAACCTCGCAGCTTTTTTGTTGATTTTTTACGGTCAGACTCACCACATGTGTCACCCCGTCGCTGTCTTCCTCCACCTCTGTCCGCGGTGTTTGCTGCACACCGGGGCGAGGGCAGCAGGATGCCCACCTGAGCTATAACTAACTTGGCTTAGCACATAAAATAAATGTACTGGTGTCAAAAGCCAGCCTCGAGCGGTCACCACAAACCCAGCTCAGAGCAGCTCCGAACACTGGGAAACTCCCAAGGCTAGGTGCGCAGATGAGGAGGGTGACTCTAAACACGGCCACACTACTGAGGAGGAGGCACTGTGCCATCTGAACTCTGGCTTCACTGGACACACATATTAAATAATAATATAATCGAAGTCAGGGCTGTACTGGCAGAAAAGAACGGTCCAGGACTTTTGGGTCATGCCCGGCCCTCTACAAAGTCAGTCATACCATAGGCACCGATTTATGTTCTTCCCAGTGAATGGCCAATCAGTCAGTTTTCATACAGTCATATTCAACGCAATAGTCGAGGTCATTAGCAAAACAATCAGCCCTTGAACTGAAATGAAGCCTAGGCATTATTTCAACCTGGGAGACGATTTTCAGCATCACCTACCACCAGCCAATGATCGCTTCCGAGAGGGCCACACCTCCACCTCAGCCATCAGCGGAGGAGCCGCACCTCTATAGCAGCCAATCATCACCCTCGGTACCACTTTTAAGCCCCAGAAATCATGGTTCGTTCGCTTCCCAGCTGCGCTGTGACCCGCCTCCACCCCATCTCCACCTCTTCCGTCCACACCTTCTACCTGCTGCATCTTCACGGGTCTCCATACCACCACCAGTGTCCAGGCTCTGGGGAAAGACATCCCTAACTACAAGCTGTTCATCCATACTGACTTTCATACATCGATGTTACCGCCGGGGTCTGATCGCCAAAACTAATATACATGTCAATAAATCTTCCTAATCACCGCTTTCGTCTGTTTGAGTCTATCCAGGTTGAAACAGTATAAGCTACAATACCGAGGACAATAGCCGCATGTCGTTTCTGCCAAATTCAAGCTAACGCCGCAGAGCACTCACCACTTTAATCTCGTCGTTTACAATTTGCTGCAACATTTGTAAAATTTCGAAACAATCTTAAAATGCAGGTTTCGTTAAGGAGGTTCCTCTCGCGACACAAATAGACTTCACAAAACCAACCAAATGATCACACTGAAGGTTTAGGTAATAAAAAGGTAAAACTCACTGACTCAATAGAAGTCTTTTTAAATCCTTTCAATGGAAAAGGGGGCCGGATCTCTTATCTGATCAGACCGGCCCCAAAGTACGTCGGCCCACCAGGAAAACTCCAGAGGTTCCTGATGGCCCGTCCAGCCCTGATCGAAGTTCTGAACACACTTGAATAAAAGTAAATGCACCTGTAGGCCACGGTTCTCTTGGAAATTTGAAGCGAAAAGTCCAGTATTTCCAGCACTGATAACCCTTCAAAAGCTCAAAGACAGTGTGGCCTATATACGTATGTAAAAAAAACACACCGCAGGATCTGAACACTTGTATGTGAATTCTCAAGTGAGTATTTTACATTTTCAAAGAGCCATTGGTTCATGGAATGCAGCAGGAATCTCAACAACTAGACAACACAATACAGATCTCTATTGAATGAAAAATAGAAAAAAAAAAAAAGTAGAAAATCCTCCATGCAGGCACTTCGGGATACTCTTCAAGGAATTTTCCAAGGCGACAGTCAATTTTGATTTCTTCAAACAACAAAGCCACTTTTAATTGCAGTTTTTGAATGTATGAGTTATTGCTGCTGCACCGTGATCTCCCTAATCTTGCTTTAAATGAACTCCGCGGGCAATTTTATGGTAAATGTCATTTTAATTTAATTCTCAAAACGAGGAGGCTAATAAAGACACATTTATTGCTACATTAACGCGCCGTGAACTGCATTACGCATATTCGCCATGACCTTTGATATTCATTTTAATAATGAGAAATCACAGCAGAGGGACGCACAGGTGGAGGGTAATACTTCGAATGGGATTATTGGGAATTTGCTTTGTCTCCCTTCAAATACTATAAGGGAATATCAAGTGTTCCGGCTTTTTACGACACATTTAGAGTTAGAAGATGGTGAATCTGGCCTATTGAGAGAAACACTGAAGCATTCGAAGAGAAGACTCTGTTTCACCCGGTCTCACACTGCTAAAGAAAGTACAAATTGTCTAGTAGTATTTGCACATTTGCAGTGAGAGGCAAAATGAGAGTGGTTCTGCCAAACTTTCTGTGTTCTAAACTGTTTCCTATCCTTGTTTTATTCCTACGGGGAGTTAGCCGTGTCTCACTGAAATAAACATGCTTCGATAGTAGTGGCATAAAATGTGCAGTCAATCACCAAAAGCATGTGTAAAAATCTACAAAGAGCACAATCTTAATCCACCAGAGGAGGCTTCTGTGTATGAATAGACCTTGTCCACACGTAGACGGGCATTTCTCCACAATGTTCATTATTTTTTGGCACTTCCACTATCTTCACAATTCTTCAGGACTGAGAATATTAAAGGGATATTTCAGGATTTTTGACATAGGGCCTTAAATCCTAGTTATCCAGAGTGTTGCTGATTTCTGGAGATGTTTTTTTTGTCATTCATGCAGTTCTTATATTTGAAGAGTTACGTGGCGCTAGGCTAGTGCAAGGTTAGCGCATTTCTACGGTATCAGCTAGCCTGCATTAAAAACAGTCTGACCCGCTCCACAGAGCACCTGAGGCAAATCACTTATAACACCAGACTAACAATATAAATGTTGATAGAATAATTAAAAAGCATTTTGTATTTAAAATACCTTATATTTGAGCAGCATCAGCTTTGTGGTTGTATAAGCTACGCGGAGGAGTGATCTGCTAGAAAATAGTCCCTCAAAATGATCGTTCATGTGATGCAAGGTCAGTTATATTCGAAAAATTATTCATCGACACAGACATTTATATGGTTAGTCTGGTGTTATAAGTGATTTGCCTCAGGTGCTCTGTGGAGCGGGTCAGACTGTTTTTAATGCAGGCTAGCTGATACCATAGAAATGCGCTAGCCTTGCACTAGCCTAGCGCCATGAAACTCTTCAAATATAAGAACTGCATGAATTACAAAAAAAAAAATCTCTAGAAATCAGCAACACTCTGGATAACTAGGAAATGAGGCCCTATGTCAAAAATCCTGAAATATCCATTTGATGCGCGGACGTCGAAGTGCTCAGAAGGTGGTATTACGCCTCACAAAAGAGTACCCCTTTTTATCGACAAGTTTAATTTTGTGTAACTATACTTGTAGTGTGTAACTACTCACGTAATTGTATTTAAACAGGGAACATGTGGAAGAGCTGGGTTGCTTCTAACTTCACCCCCATTTGGGTCCATAGCATAGGCGGCGATCCCGTGGGTGCCTCGGGGCTGGAGCACCCACTCAAATTTTTGGGCACCCAGGCGAATTTGCCTTGATTACAAAATGATAATCTGTAAAGCCGCTACTCGCTTTTCTACGAACTTACGAGCGCGGGGCAGTCCATAACATTAATCTGCTCGTTTAGCTCCATAGGTAGAGCGCCGGGCTCACAACCACGAGCTTGTTCGATCGATCCTGACTGGGCACCCACCGGGAAGAGCGTAAATCGGCGCCCATGGTCCATAGAGGAGAGGAAGAGAGGCTATATGCTAACGACATCTTTGGTCTTGTTCCTCCCTTGTTGAGGACGACTTCATCTCAAAGTTCTCCAGCAGAAGTGCGTCCAGGTCTAACAACCGCTGTTTGAAGCAGCAGTTGAGCTAGCAAAAAAGTCATCAAAAAAATCATTCAAAGATACACAGTTTTGATGGCATCCATGTTGTTTCTGATGTAAACAAAGGCTTCGTGTGTGACGTTCAGCTCCTAAAGCTCCGGTTATTATGTACAAACACGTAACCGGTGTATTCCTAAATCTTCACTTTGGCCAGAGGTTTCAGAAATCTTTGTTTTTAAGGACAGACATCTGCGCTTTGGTGTAGATGATAGGCTTAATCATAGGAAAATATCTTTGTTTTGTGAGACAAGGCCTAAGTAAGGCTAAGGACTAACGTTAGCCACAAGCTAAACTACTTTATACGAACACAACTGCCCTAATGTTTATTTACATTTAATTAGTTGTCTTGTCTCGTATTTGTTTTTCAATTTACGTTAAAATGGGGACAGGAAACAGGTTGCGAGCACACAGGAAGTCCAGACTTTCCAGAAAGGCCGTTATTGTAGTTTCCTCAGTAGTCAGAGTTCTACTTTTCTCACAGGTAACCCATGCTGTATTTGCCAAATAGTCTGAAGAATGCCATGGCCTGGACAAGTGCCCACTGAGAGCTGACAGGAACCACAGGAAACTACTTCCTGTTGTGCGCCGTGGTTCAGTATGATTTATTATTTCGGGGAACAAACAGCAACCTGCTCAACCAGTACCTTTTCGAACTAATTCATCATCCAAAGTTGCTGGATAGAAATGCTCATTAGATAGATAGAAAATAAAAAGCCTATAGCACCAGAAACAATCAATCTAATGAGGCCGCTGCGGCACAAACCATGCCCCTATGCCAGGTATTGGCAAACTGTGGGTTTTTGAACCCGTCAGGGGGGCTGGTCGGTGGCTGTTTGTTGTGTTTAGTACAATACTCAAAAAATGTCTTCCATTGCCTAAACACACACCTAAAAAAGCAACAAAATAGCAGGTAGCTTTACCTTTTCATGTGACCCATTTTAGCCAATGCATTTGGGGCTGGGTCGTGGTGCCCTGGAGACTGACAGACTATCATCCCCTTCACCAACATCCATCTCCTGGAAACGTGCAAAGTCAAGTGCTTCTTTCATTGCTCAAGTATGTAACCGATTTTGACAATGCACATCAATACTTGCCCAACGCTATAGCAAAGCCACTCTTGTGGATCTTATCACTTTGATTTCTCACAGTCCTAATATAACCCCTTCCACACGAGGCTTTTTATTAGCGCTCAGGGAGACAGGCTTTATTTGCAAGCTGTTTGCTGTGGCAAATCGTTATTGCTCCACGGCACTTCCAATTGAATAAGATATCAACTTATTGTGTCGTTCGCCGGGCGCCAGACGTGACTCCAATCGCAGAGTGAGATATTGAAATAGAGATTTTAATAATGTGGCAGCAGATAGGATTCTACCTGAAGAGGAGGAAATATCCAACAATGCGCTCGGAACAAAAGAGGCGGCAAACTGATAGCTGCTAATCTCAAGCACTCGGAACAAAACAGGGGAGGCTTTCACAATGTTGTCACATTGCTTTTCCCGAATGCAGTTAGAAATAATGTGTGGATATGAAGGGATTAGGAACTGTAACTTTAAAGTATAACCATCTCAATGTAGTAGTGCCCAATTGCTTTCCTCTGGTTTGACATTTACTGTGATGCTATACTTCCTTAGGGTCAATGGGCAGTGAGACGTGACATGGAAAAAAAGCCTGGCCAACCAGACTGCTCTCCTGTAGTTATTCTAAACAGGAGAATAGTCTGGACATGAATTCAGGTGAAGCAGCTTCACTTATGACCAGAGGCTTATCAGAGAGCGTGATGAAGACTGAGCCAGTGGCTCAAGAGAAGGCTTTGGGGCGTTTTTTCCACACAACAAAAGAAAAGAAAACTCTGAGTGTGTTCAATTGTTTCTCTGAACACAGACAATTAGTTAAGTCCAATGCTGAACAAGAATGAAATTGATGTAAAACCATTGGTTTTATGGCCTACAAAGACTTCAGAATGATTAGCATAAGCTACAAGAGCAAGTGTCAAACTAGGCCTTTATCTATGCAAAATGACGACAACTTCTTTGTTGATATCAGGCCAAGGCTAAACATCTTTAGTGTGTTCAGTTGCTAAAGTTTACTTAAAATAGTTCATGTCACAGAAGCACAATGCTAAACAAGGCTAAGCTAGCCCTGAGCTGCCTTAGCTGTCCAGCTGTATCAGACTTAACCACATGTGTCAAGGTCAAGGCCCGCGGGCTGAGATGATTTAATGTGGCCCTTTGAGGAGCATGAATTACTGAGCAAAAAAAAATACTGACTTCATGTAGCACTTCAATATCAATATGGGGTCACATTAGCCATTGGGCAACTTTGTTCCTCTCCTCTCAGCCTTTGATTAAGTAATTGTCGACCAGTCCTAGTTCCGGACTTGGAATAGGCCTGTGGGATTTTCTCTCTTCCTGTGTTGCTTGTTTATCTTTTCATCCAATAATTGGCACTATGGTTTGTGCTTACCACTAGTATTATCCAATTGCACCTAAATTAGAAGAAACATGAAACCCTGCCACATAATATCAAAATAAATTGGAGATCAGTGAAAAACCTGTCTTGACAAGTGATTTAGTTTCCAGGTTTCCAAGACACACAGATTCACATGTCTCCAAATCTCCCACCACAGCCTACTCAGAGTTCAGCTCTGAGGTCAGCCTAAAGTGAGTTTGTTTACCAAGTTAGCACAGACGCTCTGACGTAACCTGATTTCAAACATGATAAGAATCCCTGTGTTCCTAATTGCCGTGTACAGGCTAGCAAACCTAATTACGCAAGTTCTCCTGGGTGATTGCTTAACACGTTTCCCAAAAGAGGCTTAAGATCCAAGAAAAGGACTTCAGACAGGGAGGAGGGTGAACTTTAGTAACCACTGTATCGAGTGATCTGAGGAACTTTTCACAAACTTTATTCATTCTTTACCTGCCGTCTTGTTGCCAACAAATCCCATTCGCAGGTACATCTCCGATCCTTAAAGTAAAGAAGCAGAGAAAAGGTCTTTCTTTGGCGTTTTTCTTGGATAAAGGCAGAAGAGAAAAACAACTATTTATGAATCAATGCCAAATTTTACAATACTGGTCCCAGCATCAAAAGTATCAATTCTCAAGGCTCAAGAGCATGGAGACATTCAGCATATTGTCGGAGCCAGGTCTTGAACTCACGACTCTGAGGACAGAACAATGCGCTGCCTTAATCACAAACTCATCAGCGGCACAGTAGACACAAGTTTATGAGCCTTGTTATTGGTTCCACCCATCTTAAAAGCTACTCTTGCGTTCACGCTCTAGAATGTGAAAGTCATAATCAGATGGAGGGCAGGGACCAATAATACTTTATGGGACGAAGATCATTTTTGAAAGAAATCCCCAATGATTAACCTGATGGTTTGTCAATTCCTAACAAACCATAATCAGGCTGATCTTTTGGCCTTTCTCATGACCAACACCACATTTTTGAATATTGCCATCCCTTTCGGACGCCGTAATGAGAAGCTAAGTAGACTTTAGTTTCTATTTTCAGACTGAGAAGATGTGAAACTTTTTCCCAGTGTTGGTTTGATGTAAATAGGCCAAGGAAACTCAGAAATATAAGACATAAATCAAGTAAAACCAAGAGTATTTCACAGAGAATGAAGTCACTGGTTAGCCAAACACCAAGTTCAGCCTATCTAAGGACACCGTTTTACTCAGTGTAGCGTTGCATTGCACCATATTGTGTAGCGGCTATTGTTGATCCACAGCGGACAGGTCAACAACTCCAAAAACACATTTATTACGTCCGGAGTTATCCTTTAACTCGCGCCCCATGCAGCCGTCCGGGGCCGCGTGCCTGCAGGCTCCACTCTCCGCTCAGATAACCCCACTCATGTCCTCGCAATGAGTCAGCCATTATCTGTGTTTACAAAGGTCGAGGGTCAGCACCGTTATGGCCCCGGCCGCAGAGAGTCCCCCATCTTATCTGTTCGCCCCGGCTTTGATGGTCCGAACAGGCTGCTGCGAGAGAGTGTGTCGTGACAGGGCAGAATGCTGAGTGACCACTTACTTTCGGATAAACAACACCCGGGAGAGGTTGAAGTAGATTGGAAGTGACTTTGTGGTTGTGGTGGTGGGCATCTTACTTCGCAATGAGCAGGTCCCCGGACTGATTCCCCGCACCATGTGGGGGGCAATCTTAGTCACTGGTTGTCAAGACAAATATCTCTGTATCAATCAGAGAACTTTTCTAAGATCTCTCACCTCTGAGTAAGGTCGCTTAGTTCTTCAGCGGTTGATTTGGTCATAGTGCATGTTGTTTGTGGCTTTGGTTTGTCGAAGTTCAGGTCCTTCTTTTCCACCTACATCAGGCACTCAAAGCACTTTACAGCCGGGAACCACTCACCCATTCACGCTCTGCACAATCTCTGCTGCCATGGCACAGTTTCATTTGGTGTCTTTGGTGTCAGAGTCGAGCCAGACGAGTGGTTCTTAACTGGTGGGTCACGGCACCAAATTTTGGAGGTAATTTTCCTTCATTATCAGTTGAAATTAACATTCCACTTTGGGCCACGATTTGACAGGTCAAACGTGGGTCCCAAAGCTACACCAGTTAAATGTTTTCACACCATGTACCACCTAAAAACAAACAAACAGGACAACAGGTCACAAATTGTACTGAATATTTTTTTTAAAAGACATTTCTCGAAGTTCAGAGCTGCAGAGAAGCCCCTATATCCATGAGCAGCAGCATCGCGTATCCCCATTTTGACACAATTAGAGGAAATTACTTGAGTTTCCACTTTTTACTAAACTAAGGACCTGTCCATACAAAGGCAAGCTGAGGACCAAACGCACAGATATTTTATCAATCCAGTGTATCGTCCATACGAGCCCGCCGTTTTGGGGGTCTGTAAACGAGCATTTTCCAAATTAAGTCTCAGAGTGGAAAGATCTCAAAACGCTGTTTACATGGCTCCGTTGTTACAACTTTTACTAAAACGATGACATCACAGCTCCAGAGTGGTGTCTGTGATCTATAATCTACTGACTTTATAATAAGTTTTACTCATGGATCTATGATGGTTTTACTCCGCTCCTCTTTGCTCCACTTCAGTCCACAAGCCACAGGTGACACGTAGGAAAACACGACCGAGTCAGTCTGTGTTTTTGGACTGACAGTAAAAGTCACTGACAGGTTTTTCTGCTTTAGTCCCGTCACGTCTGAAGAATAAACTCTCCTCCTCGTCTCTTCTAGATCGTAAATCCTTGAATCAGTTTCATTTTCACTGTGTACATTCCACAGAACTTTACTGCGTATGCGCCCTCTGCATCTTGTTCTATCATCTGTGTTAGCGTCACAGCACCTCACACAGGCCTGGAGGATGAATTGCGTCGTTTTCACAGACCTGAGTCGACCCATGTGGACGCACACATTTACTAAGCTGGCTACACGCTTACAAAGAAAGTTTCTGAAAATATAAGCGTTTTGTCTTCATGTGGATATAGCCTATATTTAGTGTCAGGCTCAATCTGGCAAAGTCCTGCTTTTGAGTTGGGCGCGAGGGATGTAATGATGTGCTCAAGCCCCAATTCGATTCAATTTTCCATTTTAAGTTCCCGATTTTCTTTCTTGAATGAATAAGACAAATTTTCTAACTGAAAAAATCTAATCTCTTCATTTTAACATCTGCATTTTCGTCCTTGTAGCAAACTTTAACTATTGTCTCAGTAAGAGAACTTTACTACAGTCAAATATATTTTTAATACAGTCCTTCTTGAACACTTTTACTCAATTTAAGTTTCACACACGGTTATTAATATAAACAACCCTCTTTTCTGTTATCTGTTTTTGCCAATGAACTCATGCACTGCCCCAGCACATCCACACGCTCATATGTTACCCCTGCAGCCAGTCCATGTCAGAACCCTTAACATTCAGAGAAAAACAGCGGCTGGGAGAGCGCGGTATCCAGGGAAGCCCCTCGCAGCCCTCAGGACATAATTAGACTCGGCCGCTCCGACCCGCGCTAGATGCTAAAGCCTCCCAACTCCTGGGGTAAAGGCCTTTGATTAGCCAGCCCTCCAACTTCCAACAGCCCTGCCTTCATCTTCTCCAGCCATGCGCCTCCTAGCAGAACATGTACATGAAAAGTCATTAGCGATGAGGACGCGCACGGCGAGTGGAATTTTAATTTTGTTGTGGGAAAAAAAGTCAATGTCGGTGTGGCAGCGAAGTTGTTAGCGCTCTTAAGCCAAAGCAGTGTTTCTGGGTGGCCTTAGGATACTTCCCCATACTTCCCCAGGTTAGACTGGCCGTACCCCTTCAAACTAAGTACTAAAGGGGCAGGGATCCTTCTCCAGGTGTTGGGAAAAGGTCATGGTCAGGAGTACCTAGTCAGTGGAACAGCTTACAGTGCATGTTTAAGGTTGATGTACGACTCAGCGAGAACATGCGGAATCCACAAACAAAAAGCCCTACTTGACCCAGGAATTGAACCTGGAGCTTCTTGCTTGATTGACGCCGCAGTCAGTGAAGGTTAAAACAACAACTGCCAGCTATTATCAAGACATGCTTTGTAGTGAAGGCAATACGAAGCCTGAAACAACACGAACTATGAAGCCGTCTTTAAAGTAGTCATAATTGCGACTTTTAAATCTGCTTTCTTCCACAATGATGCTTTTATCGCAGGATTTGGTTGAAACACATTCTGACAGCAGTGGCAATAAACGAGCCTCCATTTTCGAGCCGACAGCTTGATCACAAAGCAATGGCACCGTGATAAATGTAGTTTGAGCGCAGAGCTGCTCAGACCAAGTCCAGTGAGGGTTTATGGACAGAAGAATGTTGAAGACGTCAATAGAAGTGGGGGGATCATTGATGTATTAAGATTAGGCACCAGCCCACTACCCTTAAGATTAGGGGCTATAGGGTCAGGGTAAAGCTGATTAATATACTGTTTGTATGACGTTTCACTCTCATGACTGGTGATTGGTTGATGTACCAACTCACCTACGAAAAAAATGTTCACACCCGGGGATCATAGGACCTAGGGAATATAGGTATATGGAAGCTACCGCGCTCTTCCACGAGCACGCACAAAGACCAGACAGGTACGTATCAACTCGTCTAAGCTCAAGTAATAACATATCTCAGTATGAAAAAAACGGCAAGGCAAGTTTATTTGTAGAGCACAATTCATACACAAGGCAATTCAAAGTGCTTCACAGTTGCATAAATACAAGAAAGGAAATAGAATCAATAAAAACATCAACATAAAATTAATCAATTACAGTAAAAGGCAAGAGTGCAGATAAAATACAATCAGTCACATGCACGGGCAATATGCTTTCAGCCTGGATTTGAACATTGTCAGAGTTGAGGCCTGTCTCACATCCTCATGAAGACTGTTCCAGGTTTTAGATGCATGAAACTGAAACGCAGCCTCACCGTGTTTATTATTGACTCTGGGAACCACCAGGAGGCCCCTCCCTGAGGTTCTCAGGGCCCGAGATGGTTCATACGGCTCTAACATGTCAGAGATGTACTTTGGTATTTCCTGGTTCTCATCAGGACTCAAGCAGCACTGTTCTGGATGTACTGTAGCTGTCTGATGAGCAGCCGCTACAGTCGTCTAACCTGCTGGAGACAAATGCATGGATAAGCCTCTCTAGGTCTGGTTTTGACACCATTCCTCTGATCTTAGCAATGTTTTTCAGATGGTAAAAAGCTGCTGATGTTATTGCTTTGATGTGGCTGTTTAAGTTCAGGTCTGAGTCCATGATTACTCCTAGATTTCTAACCTGATTTTTTAGTTTTAGAGAGAAAGACTCAAGGTGACTGATAACACTTTGTCTGTGTGCCTGTGGGCCAAAAACTATGATCTCAGTTTTGTCTGAGTTTAGTTGGAGAAAGTTGTTTTGCATCCACAAACTGATCTGTTGGATGCAGTGACAGAGAGTATCTACAGGCCTGTTCCTTTAATGTCAGAGTCTTGTGAAGGTGCTCTTTGGTGTTTAGTGAGCAAAAAAATTAGCTTTTCTTCACATTGTCTATTTACTCACTAATCTAAATTTGATCCTGATCTCTTGCAAAATAAATGGCATCGCCTACAATACCAAATAAAAGGGGCAAAGGGTAGATGAAACAAACCTCCACATCACGCAACAAAATGCAAATTCTCTTTTTACCAATGGCTCCCAATTGGGGCCGATTAGACACTGCCCTGGGTGAGACATATATGCACATTGAGTGATTGCCTGCAAACTTCTGAGTGCACTTTTGCAGAGTAATTATGCACAACTAGCTGCTTAATAGCCATTTACTGTCTTGGCTGCGAGATGTGCACGAGGATCTGGGAACGCATACTTCAAATGCCGCTGACGTGCCGTAATACTTCGAACAGTTTCCTGTTTGCCAAAATGACTGTGTTCCAATAGCGCTGACAGACAGAGATGCTCATTGCTGTGGTCGTTGGTCCGCGCTCAGATATGCGGACAAGGCTCTCACACCAGGCCTGGGGGCAGCTGCGGGGCAAAATAAACAGAAATAATGAAATACAGAACGCAGGCGCATTTAACAGGAAGATAGCTCAACCACACTGGACTTACTTTATGTGGTGTGTCCAGGTCCTCTAGTGTTCGGTATTTTATCTTTAACACTTCATGCTGCATTGATCTTAAATGGTCCAGCTATTGGTGTGGTTATTTTGGGGGGTCATCAATGTGTACGCTCCACGTCAAATAAGCTTATTAATAAGTTAATATATAGAAGAAAAAACTGCAGTGGTAAAGCTCCAGTGGATGTTTTATGCATAAAATGGCCAAAATTGCTCATATTTTCAGCAATGAAATCTAAATAATCGATAGCTCCAGCTTGTAAATTTATGCTTTTATTTTTGTTAAATTAGTTACAAAGATTTTTTTTCTGAGGGGACTTTGGATCTTCAGCAAAAATTCTAATTTTGCCTTGTTTCTGGAGTTCAGCTCCATAAATCAGGCAGGAATTAGATATCTTAAAGGTCCTATATCATGCAAAATCGACTTTTTGGAGCTTTTAGCCATGTTGTTATGCTATTTCCTTATCAAAAACACCCCCAGAGTGGTTTGCGGCTTCATTCACGCAGCTCTCAGTAATCCTCCTGAATCCTGCTCTCTGAGGCTCCGCCCTCTCCTGGTGAACGACAGAGTGCTCAGTTGTGTCGTAACAGCGGAACGGAAGTGCTCAACGTCTGTAATGTAATGTCTTAATTCTATGCTTACGGCCTGATTTTAATTTGTAAAACAGCTTTTTCATTATTTCTGTCGTAAGAGAGAAACAAAGAGTAAAAAATGAAAAAAAAAAAAAACAGGATGTGCCCGAAGTGCTTCCAGGTCAGCTGAGGCCAAAACAAACACATCGCGTCTGAACAGATCAGTCATGTTTGCGCTGCAGCTGTGAAGATGGAGCTCGTTACCTACTCTGGACACCTGTTTTTTATTCTTAACTAACGATCATGTCACGGACGGAGAAAAAGGCTACGAGGACGAGGAGTTTATATTCAACCCTTTTCAGGAAGAGGCCACTCAGCTGTTTTTTTCTCCGGGATTCAGCGACTATCAGCCAAAATAGTGTTTTTCTGTGACTGTCACTGATGGATGTTTGGGGAACCTTCGCCAGAATCAAAGTGGATTAACTTTTATAACCAACGCGAGTCCCATAATGTAAACAACGATGGACCAGAGCGGTGAGTCAGTCCAAACGCGGGTTAGCTTGTGTGTTAGCATATTAGCATGTGTGTTAGCCATTTATGAAGCTGTGTTGCAGATGTCAACTCCATATAACTGCATCGTGAAGTAACTTCACTTATTGTTGTTTAATATATTTAAGTTAAATTACTTCAGATTACAAAAGGAATATTTCCAATGAAGGAAAGCGATATAAATGAGTTAGGGTTTGGCCAGTGTACCGCAATGGTGTAATTTCCGGGAAAATCTCTTGCTTGATAGTATAAAACGTCATGAATATACTCTGATATTAACACTAAGATGATCAGGGGGTAAACCAGCAACAAATCTCAACATTCACCATCCATCCATCTATCCATCCATCCAACCAACCATTTTCTTCCACCTTTCCGTTGCCTGGTCATGGCACATTGCACCAGCCCTCCATGGCTCCTCCTGCAGGTGGTGGGTCCACAGAAGGACGGCCGGGCCTGTTGGTCTCTCATAAGAGGCTTCTGAACCGCTCTTTGTCTGACCCGTCACTTAGGACCTGTTTGCCATGGGAGGCCCTACCAGGGGCACGGAGCCCCTGGTAGGGCTCCCAGGATCATTCAGGTGGTCAAACCCCTCCACCACGTTAAAGTGGTGGTTCCAGGAGGGGTCAACATTTACCACTGTGTGAAAAATCTATGTTTTCTTACCTGTCGTGTCTCGACGTGAAATAAGATAAGATAAACTCTATTAATTCAAAAGGGGAATTTTAGGCTTGTCAAATCATCTGCCCAATAACAGATAAGTGTCACATCTACAGCGTCTCCATCAACGTTTTTCCTCCAGACAGCATTGACAGCTCTGACCATTTTCTAAAAATGTTCATTCATAAAAATTCTCCTGTCATATTTTCTTCCTTTTTTGTTAGTATATGTAAGACTTGTTACCACTGTCCGTAACGATCCCTCCACCACTAGATCTCTGCGTCTTCATTTGAATCCTAACATGTCGACTGGGAGCTCATTTCAGTCTTTCACATGATCATATGAATGCTTTTTTGTATTGGATGGCTGTTGCAATTTTTATGAGAACTGTCTCTTTTCTAAAATAATTCAATCTGGCTGTCAGAAAGAGTCAGGGGAATGCCAAAAAACAAGGCCCTTATTCAATTTGGACTTTGACAGCAAAAATGCAAATAAAATGTAATCCCATTCAATATGCGGTAAGTTCAGCAGGTCAGTGTTTCTCTGGTGAGTTTTGTTTGGCCTTGGATGGTACGTTCCGCTGTTGAAATACATGAATAAAGTGTGTATGTCACTGGGGAGGAATTAGATTAGATACAAAGAGAGGACTCTTAATAACCGACATGCTCTATCACATTCTGAACATTTTTTAATACAATAATGACATAGACATTGGTATTGAAGTTGTATTGGTGCAATTTGGCTGCTTTTTATTTCAACTTTAAGGTCGGAAATCTGTCCATGGGAGTTGGATCTCTCAATGGGGCTTTCCTCAAGGATTCTCTTTTCTCTGACTGGATTTTTTTTTTTTAGCTTTTCTTTGAAGGAGACTCTACGGAGAACTGTTCATCTGCTTCTTCAGTGTTTCTCGCTTGTCGGGATCCTCCTGAACCTGAAGAAATCCACGTCATCAATGCTCTGCCAAGTGTCCTCCTCGCACCCTCCACGGCTCCACTCCTTCGGGTTGGGTCAATTATCAAGGATGCACAATGTGGGTCCTTCACTTCTTTGGAAAGCTGAATATTATCCATATTGCACTACATTTCATGAGAATGCAGCCCTATACATGGTTGTTCATGTAAGTTTGCATTTAATATTAGCGATAAACTGGACCTGCTAAACACATAGAGGGCATGTGCTGGTGTTCTGATCACATTTCTGCAGGATGGTGTTTGCCCCTTTACAAGCACTGGAGCAGGATATATTCTCTTTCTTTCTCGGGACATGAACAGTGGGAAAAGCTTAATAACGTGTGTGAGGAGTAATTAGGAGATCAAGAGAATGCAGCACACGCCTTCACCGACCCATTTCCCCCTCCACTAGCGACGCCCTCAAGGTACTGGTGAACGCTCTGGCACACGGCTGGGTGTGCACAGGATCGCAGCCTCGCCTCGACCAGCATTGTCCTTGCGCCAGGCATAAGATCGGGAACTTTATGTTTAAAACAGTACTAAGTAAGTAACTCATGCCCCAGAGGCCATAAGCACCACTGCAGGTGTCGTAGCAAGTTGCAGTTTTTTACTTATTAATTGTCTGTGAGACAGAAAAGACAGACAAAGGGAGAGAGGGATGTTGTACATTCAATTACTCAATGTAGATATATTTTCTCAAATTTGGCTGTAAATACTGTAAAAGTGGCGCTAGCCCATGGCTAGCTTTGCACGTTAGCTTCTTCTTGGTGATTCCATTAGTGTGTATTGGTGACACCTACCCGGTGGCAGCGAAGTTGCAATTGTGGTTTTCTGGACAGAGAGCGGGAGATGAAAATCATCCCATTAACATTTGTATTACCCTCATGGGGACTACGGAAAGGATTTATTAAGGTAAACAAGTTACTTAGTTCTGCTTAAACTATAATTCCTTTCAAATCATTCATGTCTTTTTTTTTTTTTCAGAATGTTCCAGAACACAGTTTATAAACAGCTTTCCGAAAGCTCATAAAACAGTTTATATAAGTATAGATCAATATTTTACCATATGATTTGATCATGTGACATGAGGCAGCCACTCACTGTGGTCTATATTTAAGAAGGTGGTATTTGGTGTGAAAAGTTTCAGAAACATTGAAGTAACATAACCCAACAGCCCTCACTGTGTCTAACATCATCCCGAGCTTAATTGTGCCCGACGCCTATCGCGTCGCTTTATCAATGATTGTAGTGTCTGCCACATTACTGCAGCTGTTGCCACTTTGCTCTAAATCTTTATTTTGCATATTTCATTTGTGATAAACCCACTTTGAGGCTTAATTCTAAGTCTTCCTGGCGGCACTGCGCTTATGTAACGCTAACTCAAAGGCCTCAGTAACAGAGGGATTAGCCCCGACAAGGCTTTAGATAAACACACAACGCTCGCCGCTTGGATCAATGCTTTCCTTTAATTTGCACTTTAATTCCCTTTGAACCAAAAAAAAAAAAGTGTTTAAGAAAAATATAGTCTTGTTCGTGCTTGCTTGTTTTCTCATTTATTCCGAATTGCTATGCCGTGCGCGCCCATTGTCGGGAATATTAGCGGTGACAAAGGGCGCCGTCAGTCAAAGCGATTGTGCTCCGTGGCGAGATGTTTCATTAAATAAAGAGAGGAAGTGGAATTGTCTGCCGCCGCGTTTGTCTATCACACCCTCGCCCCCCGATAGTTCCACGCACTTAAACGAGGCCATTCCGTCCGCGCCCCAATCTCCACCACAAAATGTGCCTTTTTAATCAACGCCGGCTGCTCGCTCGCAATGTGGAACCCCCGGTCTATTTGCATTAGCCTGTCGCCGTGACCTTGCCGTGCCCCTTCACTTGAGGATTCACCCCCTCCTCCTCCTCCTCGGGGCTGCCAATCTCCGCCGGCTAAAGTGACATCCCGTGTAGTAGATGTCATGTGCCGGTGGAGTCAGCAAACACATTCGTCCCTGCCAGGGATGCACAGTTTGTTTGGTAGACAATGGCGTTCTCGTATTGCTCCATAGAGGTTTGATTCTGTCTTTTGGTACATTCTACTCGGGTCAGCTAAAAGGCATTGTTGTAGTAGTGACTCATTTCCGTTTTGAAGGATCTGTATATTTCACCATCACCTAGATTCGGAGGGGGGGGGGGGGGGGGGGAGAGTCTACAGCTGTTTCTGCTTGCAGTGAGAAAATGAAAGGGTGGGTATTATGCATAACTGACTGTTATTAGAGCGTTTTACCATGTTGCGATGTTGTTCTCTCATCAAAAACAAACCAGGAGTTGTACTGTATTTAAAGGCACTTGCGTGTCTTTTCATCTTTAGAATCTTCCCCAGTGGCTGAGTCATCCCATCAGTCCATCAAACCTTTGAAAACAATCTTTAGAAATCTCATGGCCCAGTCTAAATAAAAAAACAAAAAACGTTTTCTTCTTGGCAACGAACACCTTATACTTCTGGACACTTCAGGTCGGTTACAGCTGCTCAAAATGGCCGCTTTGGAAGGTAAAGGATTTCTGGTGGCTTCATGCTTGATGTTCATTCAGTCTTTCGCGGTTACTTTGTGTTTTTCTTTTTCTCGTTTTCCTGTGAAAGCACTCCTTGCGACATTCTGGACACTTCTGGTTTATTACAGCTGCTCAAAATGGCCGCTTTGGAAGGTCATGGATTTCTGGTGGCTTCAAACTTGATTTTCCTTCAGTATTTGGCCGTTACTTTGTGTTTTTTTTTCTTCTTTTCCTGTGAAAGCACTCCTTGCGACCTTTTGGACACTTCAGGTCGGTTACAGCAGCTCAAAATGGCAGCTTTGGAAGGTAATGTATTTCTGGTAGCTTCACACTTGTTTTTTGTGCCTTTTTTTAAATTTCTTTTTCCTGTGAAAGCGCTCCATGCGACCTTCTGGACACTTCAGGTCGGTTACAGCTGCTCAAAATGGCGGCACTGGAAGGTAGTGGATTCCTGGTGGCTTCATCCTTGATTTTCTTTGACCGTTACTTTGCGTTTAATTTTCCTGTGAACTTGTTTCCTGCGGCTTCTACATAAAGTTTGATGGTTCTGACGCCCCGGCCCAACAATTTTTAGTTTTCAGGAGGGCTTCATCCCTTTGACAAGATCTCAACAGTTTTTGACTTTTCGGTGCGTGGCAGAAGTCTTTTTCTGATCATTTTGAGGGAGAGAAAGAAACACGCATAATAATTCTGCACCTGATGCAGAACTCGGACCTGCTTTGACCGCACCTCCTCTCATTACGCGGATGACCGTCACCCGGGACACTTCAATCCAACTGCCTTTCGGTTTAAAACAGATTGGAGTTTGAAAAAGTGATGAAAATGAACGATAAGCAGCCATTTTCAATACAAAGTCATTATTTCTTCAGATCTGCCGACAATCAGCAAACAGTGGAGGGAAAGATATACAAAAGGAAATTGGATAAAACGGGCAAGGTTTCGGGGAGAAAAAAAAACAGTGCAAGATGACATGGCAGATCTCTTTATGGATGTTGGAGAAAAGGTGTTTTTTTTTTCGTGTGTGTGTGGTGTGTGTGAATTCCCATCGGCCTCAGTTCGTCAGATCGTCTTGTGATGGATCTGAGAGGGCATTATATGAAAGATTCAAAAACGTAATGGACTTTTTTTTTGTACGGACTGCCTGTTGAGTTATTCCACTTCCAAGAGCTCTTTGACAGTGCGGACTTTCTCACAGTTCCTTTCCCTTCCATATTTCCTGTTCTCTGTATTCAAGGCTGTACACAGGTATGTGTCTTTGCCAATGGTTAGGATGATTGTCAAAGAATGGAGAAGAAAGTGATGATTCCTGTTCCGTGTGAAGTTTGCATGTTCTGCATGATGGCACCCGACGTCTGTGGGGGCTGGGATTCAAACCGCCGACCTTCTGATCATAAGACCCGTCAGACCCACTGTCTCCTTTCACTTAGCGCCTTTTGTACGTCAACATGGGTCATAAAGTGCGTCAAACTTGACAAAAAAACGTGTCAAAATCATATTTTCTTTCCCTCTCCAAAAGTAAAGAGATCAGACATTCTCGAGGTAATATGGCTTCTTTTTCTGTACGAGCTTCCAGTAGACGTAAAGCATTTGTTTTGCCTTTGGTCCGGGGCTGTCGCTCTCTTCATTGCGCTAATTTGTTTGTGTAATTCCCCGACGCGCAATTAGTGTCCCCTTGTTATTTTTCGTCATTCCGATGATTGGTCTTAATTTTGCGAGCCGTGTTTTGTTTATAGTTTATTCATTATTCGTTTTAATAATTGCCTTTGCCGTTGAAATTGGGGGACGCTGCTGGAAAATTGCTCTCTCTGGAAAGAGACCGGGGGCTCGCATTGCACAAAGGGCAGTACGGAAATGACCTTTGTCATTCAGTCAGAAGGGGGAGCTTAGAGTAGAGTCGCTGCTCCCCTCACATCAAAGAACAGGTAGTGGGATCATGTAAAGTGGATCCCTTAACATCTTAGTTTTAAAGGATCTGCATCAATATCACAGCAAAAAGTGAAGTTACTTCACAATGCAGTAATAAGGAGTTGACATCTGTAACACAGCTTCATAGATGGCTAACATACAAGCTAACATGCATTTTGATTGACTCACCGCTCTGGCCTCCATCAGGTGTTTACAGTAAGGGACTCGTGTTGGTTATAAAAGTGAATCCACTTAGATTCTGGTCAAGGTTCACCGAGCATCATTATCGTGACATTGTCGTTAGGTAAAAAAAAGACCAGGTGTCCAGAGTAGGTTAGAAAGAGCTCCTTCTTCACAACTTTCGGTGCAAACATGATCTGTTCAGACACTCAGGGGATGTGTTTGTTTTCCTGCAGGGGCAGTGGTGGACTTCTCTCTCTCTCTCTCCTTCTTTCTTTCTAACAGAAATAATAAAAAAGCTCAGTTTTATAAATTCAAATCAGGCCGTAAGGCATTACATTACAGACGTTGGGCACTTGCTGTTTGACACTATGACATAAAAAACGTCAGAGTGTCACAACTCAGTCGTTTTCCAGGAGAGGGCGGAGCAGCTGCTTAGAGAGCAGGATTCAGGAGGATTTTTTGAGAAGGAAATAGGATTACGACATGGCTCAAACCTCCAAAATACTCGATTTTGCATGATATAGGACCCTTAATGTCAGAGGAAAATACAAGACTTAACTCACCCGTTGCAATGCTTATTTTGCGATGTTTTGTCCGCAAGTGAGAATTAACTCCGCGCAGCTCATCTCACCTTTCCCGCTCCTATTCATTTACAAATATTGACATGTTTGATATCCACGTGGAACACGAAAGGCAACCGAGATGACGCTGTAATCCAAATATGGTAATTACTTTCTGGGAGACAGCGGCGGCTAAAGATGGGAGAAATGCAGAGATGTAACAAAACTTGAGGTCCGTTTTCTCCAAATGAGGTTTACTTTACTCTCTTGCAACAACATCTCCACTTTAGTGGCTCCTATACAGACTCCGAACCTTCCAGACTTGGACTTAACAGTATTTTGAAGGGTTTTTTTCCACCCAAATATTATCCAATTCCTAGCCACACCCTGACGAAGGTGCAAGCCGACGAGCCTTGTTGTGCTTTTAATGTTTCTGGCCCAAAAATCAAGCATTTTCTGCCTTTGCAAATGATGAGTGCCTGGACCTGATCTTTCTCTGCATATCCTAACCTGGTTTATTGAGCTTTGAACTAAAACACCTGGCCCTATCCATTATTTAGATGTCATCAAATTTATCAGTAATCTATGGCAAACGATTCCCGTTCACCTACAAATTCTACAATTAATCAAAAGTTGTGTTTTAGTTATTGCCCTGTCTTTTAAACTACTTTGTTTTTGTCCATTATGAATGACAAAGCATTATAGCTGAAAAACAAAAATACATCAGTTAAACTTCACGTCTCAATTACGACTGAAAAGAAATAAAAGAGCCTAGCTGTATATTTTTGTGTCTGTGGCGCTTGCAGAGCCGTTGGAATGGGGGTAGAGTGGGTAATGCCGTCTGTCAGCGCCGCACTCACTCACCCGGGCCCCCCCTCGCTGATGAAGATGCTCATTCCCCTCTCCCCTGGAGGGCCACTGCCGCGCGCCGCCATTAACCACAAGTTGTGCTCCAGCCTCAGCGGCTTATTAACATATTTCATCTGCGAGCGCGCTTTCCCGCATTCCACCATTTCTCTCTCCCTCTTTCTATCTCTTTCACTCTTCGCAATCTAATTCGAACGCTTTCTCGCGCAATAAGTTATAATAACGGATTTGGGCAATTCCCGGGAAATAACCAGGCTTGCGGAGCGGAGGAAAACATTTGTGGCTATGATCACAGTGGCGAGGGATAAGGAGAAAAAAAGAAAAAAAGCAGCGAATGCATCACAGATATAATGTTATTGCAATGACCACGGCCATGGGAACACGCTCAGGTTCCGGAAGTAGATTTTCAATTCATTTCTCCCATAGACTGTGAAAGGAAATACTGAGTTCAAAATCAAGATGGAAGCTGAAAACTGTTTTAACTTTGTAGGGTTGGTTTGAAAAAAATCGATGTTGTCACGTGCTTCGCCCTAAATCCCCCGGATGAAGTTTTATTTCTTTCATTCTAGGGGGCGTGGCCTAGCGAGTGTATCATTATTTGTTTACTCTTACACACACAGATAAAGTCAAGTCAAAATTGAGACAACAGATTATCCACAACAAGTAAAAAAAAGCGGCACTCACAGATAGTGGTTAGCATGTAGCGTGAAGCTAATGTTAGCATTATGTGCTGCATTCATGTGACCTGGGGAGCTCGTTTTTCCAAAGATGTGACATCATTGTCCCAGTTGGTTTGTGTTCATGTGCTTTTTATGTGGGAAAGTGGAGATTTTGATGTGATTTAATTAACACTTTTATCACTAATTAGGCTAGCGCTTAACTGAGCTAACCATTTGGCGTTAGCGTCTCGAAATCTGAACTTTGGTTTGTTCATTCGCGACAGTTCACACTAAACTCAAGAAAGTAGTTTTTCTTTTTTATTTATTGAATCGCAGTCAGTTGCCTTCAGTAGACTTCACTATCCTTAAGGTTAGGTTTAGGGTTAGTTTGGATTATTTTAAAGCAGTACTAGTTAACTTGTTTCATTAATAAACCCTTTCCGTAGTCCCTCTGGGGGTAATATTAATACAAGTGTTAATGGGATGACTGGGGGGGGTCTTTTATCTCCCCCTGGTGTCTCTGGCCAGAAAACTGCAATTGCAACTTCGCTTCCCCCGGGTAGGAGTCACCAATACACACAAATATAATCACGAAGTAGAAGCTAATAGGCTAACGGGCAAAGCTAACTAGCACCACTTAAACAGTGTTTACAGCCAAGTTTGGGTGAAAAAGATAATCTCCATTGTGTAATTGGATGTACAATATCCCTTTCTCATTTTGTCTTTTCTGTCAGCGAATTTTTTTCTCTCACAGACAATTAATGAGTAAAAAAACGCAATATGCTACGACACCTGCAGTTGCGCTTATGGCCACACGTTACTTAGTACTGTTTCTAAGAGCTGAATGCAACAAGTACATTTCTCCTTTGTGAGATCAACAAAGGCTACCTTATCTTATCTTTAAGCTAGCGTTGTCCTGTGGAGGTGTGGTCATTTCGTGCGGAGAAGTGGAGCTCCATTGATCATGTGATCTCCATCGGCGGCATTTAGAACCTTCTCAGTCCCAGAGGACCACATGGTTAGCATTCTCTGTTGTATGTCAAAATGTGGTCCATTAAACCACGTTCCTCTCAATGTCTCCGTATCTTTATTTGGTAGAAAATACATCCACATTTCAGCGTTTGTTAACCTCTTAACTCCCGCCTGATCCGAGAGCATTTTCTCCAGTTCAGCTTTACCCAAATCCTGTAGGCCAGTGTAACACCTCATTTGAAAGCTAAGATCTACAAAACTCATCTAAATGGATCTTTTTCCTCACATCATCAAATTTTTTTCCATCTTTTTTTGGGGGGGGGTATTCAACTAATTTTGTAACTTTTTTGTCATTTTTTTAAATCATTTTTTTGTCGATTTTTAATGTCAATTGTTTTGTCATTTTTTTGTTATTTTTTGTCACATTTTTATCATTTTTTTGTCACATTTTATGTCATTTTTTTAGTCATTTTTTAAGTCATTTTTAGTTATGTTTTGGTCATTTTTTGGTCATTTTTTGTTATTTTTCATCACTTTTTTGTCAAACTTTTCTCGCTTTTTTGTTTTCGTCTCAGCTCTGTCCCTATTTTCCCACCTTTTTTCCAGAAATAAAATTGAGAAAATGTGCTCGGTTCAGGTGGGAGTTAAGGGGTTGTAGTAGTTAGTAGTAGAAGTACTTCCTATACCTCTTTGTTTCCCCCCTCAAACGTCACCATTTATGGCCACTCCAAAGCTGTCTGTATTTATATATCAGGATCCCAACGTTTCGACTTCCATAACGCCATGAAGCCCAGCTGTGGTGTTTTGAAGGCAAGGCAGAGCTGACCTCACACTCTCTGACTGAGAGGAGCCGACTGCAGACCACACAGTGACATCGCAGCACGCCGGGGTCTGTCAGAGACGCCTAAACCCTGACACACACTGGAACACAGCAGAGGAGAGGGGAGGGAGAGGGGATTAGGGAAGTCTGCAGTCGCCCAGTGCCAGCAGTGTGGTGTAGAGACACTGTAAGGCCTCATGTTAGGGCTGTGTCTGAGAGCCTCCCCGAGTGTTAGTCCGCAGTTAGCGCCGGCTCTACCGCGGATTCCGTCTGTGTCAACTGAAGTGGGAACAAAACTGGCTCTGTCTTCAAAGGAAAGGAAATTCGCTTTGAAAGTTATAGTGTCAATATAATGAGGCATTTGGGAAAAGTCGCAACGCCGCTTCAAGATTAAAGCTTCACCTATTACAGTTTGGATCTGTACAAAAACTACTACAGTTTTGTAAAGATCAAAATATCTTTTACAACCCGTGAAATCGACATCTCCTGCTCCCTGACAATGCGGAGCCCAAACCAAGACTGCAGCAACCCCGGGTCAATCAAATCTATGTGGCACTTTTTTCTAGCCAAGAAGTCGAACATTCCCTCTGAGATTTTCGTTGTTTACCTTCTGTTACGTTACACATTTTCTTGAGAATATCGTGTACATTTCTAGGCAAACTCCCCTGTCACTGGGTGTGGCCACAATCAGTGAAGACGGTTCTTCTAAAATCAGCGCCTCTCACTTAGATTCCTCTCCACGGCACAGCGCCAGCATAAACAACACATGCATGCACTCCAATCAGCTTTTCAAACAGCGATCTGCTCAATAGACACAGACAAGAGCACTCAAGTCACTGCATCGTCGACCCATGAATTAACATGGCCGGTAAACACAGAAGCGGAAATGAATGTGTAAATGTATAGTGTGAGCGAGCGGCTGGTGATGGTGGTGGAAGGGGCCGAACGTCAAACAGAATTTTGTTGGCCCTCAGGCTTGTTGCTTAATAGGCCCACGTTGTCAGAGATTGCGCTTAACCTCTTACCACCCGCCTAAACCAAATGCATTCTGTCCTCTTTGGCTATTATATAGGCCTGTGTAACACCTCATTTGAAAGTTAAGACCCACAAACCTGATCTTTTTCCTCTCACGTTGTTGCGTCACCTTTTGTATGTTTTTTTTCTTTCTTTTTTGTGACATTTTTGTTGAATTTTTGTCACATTATTGTTGAGTTTTTGTCACATTTTTGTTGAATTTTTGTCACATTTTTGTCGAGTTTTTGTCACATTTTTGTTGAATTTTTGTCACATTATTGTTGAGTTTTTGTCACATTTTTGTTGAATTTTTGTCACATTTTTGTTGAATTTTTGTCACATTTTTGTTGAGTTTTTGTGACATTTTTGTTGAATTTTTGTCATATTTTTGTTGAATTTTTGTCACATTTTTGTTGAATTTTTGTCACATCTTTGGTTGAAATTTGTCGCATTTTTGTTGCGTTTACATCCTTGCTTTCTTCTTATTTTTGTGGCTATTTTTTTTCCCCAAGAAGCTTTTTGATTAGTGTAAAGCCAAACTGGAGAAAATGGGATCCGTTCTGGTGGGAGTTAAGAGGTTAATAATTCCAGGATGTGCCACCTTTCTGTGTCAGAAGCATTTTGTATGTAAAAAAAACGCCCCCAAAGAGTACACATGTTTACGGAAACAAATGTGGTTATGTTTACAAGGCAGAGGGTATAGGGATAGTTTATATCCTTAAAAGGATATATCAGAATTTTTTTGACGTAGTAATTTCCTAGTTATCCAGAGTGTTGTAGATTTCTGGAGATATATATATATATTTTAATTCATGCAGTCCTTATATTTGAAGAGTTTAGTGATGCTAGGTTAGTGCTAGGCTAGCGGATGTCTATGGTAACTAGTAGCCTGCATTAAAAACAGTCTGATTTGCCTCAGGTGCACTGTGCTTGGGTCACTTATAACACCAGACTACCCACATAAATCATCAGCATCAGCTTCCTGGTTGTAGCTACACAGCGGCGGAGTGATCTGCTCGGTTACCGGACCTACAGTCGTTTGTTTACCTGCGGCCGGCATTACTACACATGGAATTCACAAAGGAGCTTTCTACAAATCTGATATGGCAAAATTTGGAGGACGAGCCCACGGTTTTGAAGAGGTTTTTAATGCAGGCCACTAGTTACCATAGACATGCACTAGCCTAGCACCACTAAACTCTTCAAATATAACTGCATGAATTTAAACTGCATGAATTAAAAAATATATATCTCCAGAAACCACACTCTGGATAACTAGGAAATGAGCCCCCCCCCCCCCCCCAAATATATATATATTTTTTTTAAATCCTGAAATATTCCTTTAAGGTGAGGGGTAGGGCGAGTTTAAATTTGTTTAGCTTCAGCTAGCTAGCCTCCGATTTCTTTCTTTTCTTATCTGCATGAGTTGCTCTCTCTGTGGATGTACCATCTTGACTTCTTTGACAGTGCATAGTTTGATATGATATATGATATACACTAGCCAGGGGTCTCCAAGATGGCAGCCATGACTGCAAAAGTCACGTGACTGAAAGGCAGGTGCAAACAAAAGTTGAAACATCTTCACTTTGACTGTGACCTTAGTTACCACCACAGCATTCTTATCTGTCCACCAACTCAATTATACACCTTTACGATTACCACCGCATATCAAACATGGTACATATTTAGCCAGCTGTTGGGATCCTCACCACGTGAACTGCAAAAAAACAGCCTCTCCATTGAGCGTGATGAATACCTCTCCTTCCGTCGGCTCGCTATAATTTAAATTCGCGCCTATTAAAATGCATAATCTCCTTTACCTCTCCTCAACAGCAGCCGGGAACAATCGACGCCTGAGAGCCCCGTCTATTGTATCAACACCATGATAGCGCGCAACAATGGGCTAATTACTACCTGCTGGATATGATGAGGAGTAATTTGCAGCGTCGCGTAGAGCCGGCGATGACGGAAACTCGCTGGTGCCCAATAATGCATTCAAATAAAGGAATTAACTGGGGACGGGGGCGGCGGGATGTAATAAAAGTAATGTTCTGAAGAGGGCTTGTTTTGCCAAAGTGTTTTCTTTTGTTTGGCGTATGCAGAAAATGTCTGGGGGGGATTAAGTTAGCGTAATAAAAACAACACTATACAGACAGCACCCAGAGAGAATAAAGTTTTGCGTTTTGGGGTCGGATGCTTCCAAAGTTGATGAAGTTGCTGTTCGTGTTTTGCTGACCCTTGACAGACCCATCCATGGCTGCACTGACCTTTCTGGTTATGTCATGGGGGTCATGGGGAAAGCAAAAGAAAAGGTAGTTGAACTGTGTATAATAATAATAATCATAATGCATCAAACTTATATAGTGCTTTTTTTGGACAATGGAAAATGGGAAAGGGTTATGAAAACCCTTTCCCATTTTCCATTGTACTGGGAGCATCAATCAGCAGTTATTGAAACCAAACCATGGCCAGGTAGACCAATATAGAGGCTCATCCACAACTACCACAAAAGAATCCAAGCTGTCATTGATGTTAAGATAAGATAAGATAAGATAAGATAAGATAAACCTTTATTGATCTCACAAAGGAGAAATTCACTTGTTACAGTCGGCGTTACTTCACAGTCTTATTGTACAAACATTGTACATTAAAGGAGGCGTTGCAGTATTAAGGGGGTGTGTAAACCTTTGATCAGGGTGATTTTGATCGTTTCTTTTGTCATTATGATTTTAAAAAGCGTAAACTCAGTTGTTTCAGTCAATCAATAGCCCGATATCTCAACAGGAGTTGTCTCACAAACATTAGGACCAAACATTAGAGCAATAAAACAGAACAGTAAATATGACAATGCAAAGTTCAGGCAAATTAAGTATCCAGTATTTCACCATAAATGGCTTTGCACAAACTTATGCAGCACAATTGTGTAAACTGGAGCCAGATATATTGCCTAATCTTCGCACAGATTCAATGTTCTTCCATAGACTGTATGGGAAATGGTACCTTCAGAACACTTTTTCTCAAAGTGCATTTTACTCAAATTGTGTTATTATTTTGATGGCTCCATATAAGCAGCACCTACCAACACTAGAGTCTTGTATTTAACAATATTTTGAAGGGTTTTTCCACAAGGATTTATCCATCCATCCATCCATCCATCCATCCATTTAATTCCACTTTTCCGTTGCCGGGTCGTGGGGGCAGCTGTTGGAGCTGCACCAGCCCCTTATGGCTCCTCCGGCAGGTGGTGGGTCCACGGAAGGAAGCCCTTCACCTAAGACCTGTTTGCCATGGGAGACCCTACCAGGGGCACAAAGCCCCCGACAACAGAGCTCCCAGGATAATTGGGTGCTCAAACCCCTCCACCACTTTAAGGTGGCGGTTCCAGGAGGGGACAATATCTTAATTCCATGCCTGATTTATAGAGCTTTGAATCCCCAAAAACAAGGCAACATTTTTATATTTACAGTTTCCTCTTTGAAAAACATCTTTGCATCTAATATGTATGATGACAAAAATCCTACTAAAATTAAAAAGAGGCACCATATAGATCCACAATGTAAACGTGATATTAGTGACATTTTCTTCCAAGAACCAGGAAGTCAGGCGCTAAATTAGCACTAGTGTTAGCATAGCGGTCTGCCTTGTTCACATGTCTACGTGAACGTTTACTGTCTCAAGTGAACAATTATAATTCCACATCAGCTCAACTGTTCAGACCAGAGGACAACAACAATAACGCGGACAGGGCCCGGTCGATTTGACTTCCTGTGGCAGAGCGGACAGGGGAGGAATCGTAAACCACGGGGCCCATAGAAAGTTATCAAGTCACATGAACGTAACCCATGGTGTGCAAGGAGTTCAAAAGCACTTCCTCCACCTGCCTTTATACCTCGGGTCCTCTGTGCAAAGTGGGAAGCGTTAAGAGTCCAGCTCGCCGGTAAACTCCGGCTGTGGCAGGGCGGCCGGAGCAGAGCTAATGGATTCCGACAGCGGCCGCACACCTGAAGGAGAGCTGGCCTCCAGCTCACAAGCACTGCCCAGAGTGGATCGGATCAATTCGAGACTCGGGTCTGAATGTAATAGGACCGGGATCAAGGGGAGTTATGGTTGCTTTTAAGTTGGTGTTACTTAAAGTTGCCAATTTTTTTCCCCCTTTTCCCTTGTTCTGCTTTGCATTTGGGGTGGTCACAGTACTTCAACTGGGAGTTAACTTCAGGCTGACAACCAACCCCAATTATTAACATTCAAAGTAAAAGAACCCAGACCCAGTGGAATGCATAACTCAACTGTACATTAAAAAACGTCAGTAATTACACTTATTTAAGTAGCGAAAAGTACATCATTTCCTGGAGTATCAAAATTCTTTCTGGAGTAAAGAACATCAAGTGACAACACAAGAGTTTGTTAATTGTTTTGTATTATTGTACAGTAAGAATTAGCCACTCAATCTGCTTATTGTGTGTTCTCCTCACATTATTTTGAGTTTGTTGGAATCAAAGGTGAGAATAACACCATTGGGCGTAGATGGTGGTTCTGTGGAGCTCGGTGAAGCCAGTTATCGGCAATCGTGTTTGTCGAGTCGGCATCTGTCTGTCGCGCTGTGACTAGCCGAGCGAAACAAGCTCCAAGCAAATCAGCTGGATATTGGAAGGACGCTTTTCTACTCTGTCAGGCAATCCAATCCTATTTATATTGAATCTAAGGCATGCAGATTGGATTATTTTTTAGAAAAGATAGAACTTATGGTAAAGGTTCCTTATTTGTCATTATACAGCGCTGTACAACAAAATGTGTCCTCTGCATTTAACCCATCCTTTGACGCCACTAAGACTAGGGATGCACCGATACCAGTATCGGGTATCGGGCCGATACCACACGCTTGTACTCATACTCGTGCTCATTCATGAGATCCTGATACCAGAAACCAACACCATTTGACGTGTGGCCAGCGCACCTACGAGGCGCAGCTCTCAGCTGAAGAGAGACGATAGCAATAAACTGGAGAATTGTTTAGTGTAAATACAATAATCCACATAGAGCTGACTTTATTACAGACGACACTCCCTAAATCAGAGTCTGTGCTGGATTTAACCAGAGCTAAATGTTGTTCGTGCTGCAGCGTCTGCAGTGTTTACAACATACAGGCTAACGTTGCTAACTCGCGGCTAGCAGTTCTGACGCCGTTTTATGCCCAGGGGTTTATTCATCTGAAAAACCCCAGCGACTAGAAAGTCCTCAGAAAATCCAAAATAAAGAGATACAGCATGTCCATATTGATCGAAAATGAGCTGCAGCAGAACAATGAAAACGTTGTAGCTACTCGCTAAGTTGCTACAAACAAACAAGAAGATCTACACGGAGCTGAAGTAAAGACGGAAAGAGACCATTTAAGTAACATCTCAATACTATTGTTGAATAAAAATACATGAATGAATAAAGCTCAGGCATTGGGAGCTTTTGGACATGGACTTTTCTGTCTATGATGGACAGTGCAATAAAAATAAAAAATTATATTGAATGAAAAAAATACAATAAATAAATGGCATCAGCACAATTCTAATATAACTGCTATAAATGCCTTGTACTCGTATCGGTATCCGGTATCGGCAAATACTTAAATCAAAGTACTCGTACTCGTATCGGTTTTAGAAAAAGTGGTATCGGTGCATCCCTAACTAAGACAAAGGAGCAGTGGGCGGTGGCAGTACCGCACCCTGGCACCCATCTCCAGATGTGGAGCCAGGCTGATGGTCAGAATCCCCTGGCTGGACGATTCACCGATTGTACTCCACACAGAAAGACCCTGTTCAGGTGGGAATCGAACCCAGGAGTATTACAACATGGTTATAAGCTCTACTGTGTTTTTGAGTTGTCGGGCTCCCTCACACACTGCAAAAAGTGATTCACTAGATTAGTTTAGACGTCTCAATTTGAGCACAATAATCCAAATTTGAGTTGTTTTCACCAGTTAAGATGTATTTGGGCATTTGACCTAAATTATTTCACTTGTTCTGAGATGTTTCTGACTCGTTTCAATGCATTTCGCCTTTATTTCAAATTTCTCTGCCAATGGGGTAAGAAAAATGGTCTCGTCCCATTGCAGTTTTACTTATTTCAAGCGAGATTTACCCTAGAAACAGTCTGGAATGTCATCAAACTAGCAAAACAATCCTGGTCAGATCAGGAAAAAAGTGTCTAAATGAGTGAAAACCCCTCAAAACAAGCTACATTTCCTCAACTCAAGTCATTTAAGCCAACGCTTGATATTCACTTTTTGTGTTGTTTGTTACATGTGTCAAAGCTTGATGCCACTGTTCCATCAGCTAGCCGGATAAATCTACGAACTTCTCTGTGACTTCAAAACAAATAAAAAGGCGATGGGCCCTGAGAACACAATTCACACGCTCCCGGAGTCTGCCACCACAGGGCGATCGAACGGGGACCGAGGCGTTTTGTGACAACTCACAGCCAGACACGGGGGTAGACAAGAGGGAACCTGAGCGGACAAATAGTCGCTCTACCTCCCCAAACAGTGCCAGGGTGTTTGATTGGTGTGAATCCACCTTTAACACACACAGGGAGCAAGGAGAAGATGTCTTGATGATCTTCAAACGGCATGAAGTTACATCAAAAGTTACATTAACAGGCTGGAGGTTTTGGCATGCCTTTCAATCTCCTGAAATAAACATTACTGAAAATCTGTAAATAGACCTTTAAAAGAGCGAGTGAATAGAGACCATGAGCGATCACGCAGGATGTCCTACTTTGCACTCCTTCCATTCTTACACCGTGAGAGCTCCATGGTGGAAAGGAGGAGAGGTTTCTCATCTCAACCTTACATTAACAAAGTTTTCAACAGTTGACTTCTTTAACACAAACATTTCATAATCGAACAAGTTCCAGCGAGTTCCAACGATCCACTTCCACCAACACGTGAATCAGATATCAGTTTGATTTATTAGGCCGTCATTGAGTTGTACACAGTATCTTGTTGATATATAGACACGAACAGGCCTGGAATCTGCAGCTGTGCCTCTAAAATGTGCCTGTGCTGGGGAGTCTCCGGATCATGTGAATGAATCCATCACTTTGTGTTTGTTCTGTGAGATAAATTCAGAGGCCTCGCACACAGGTCAGGGGTTTGGACAATGACTTCATTCATGTCCGCAGAAAGGCCTCAGTTTGTTCAGAGTACAAATGTGCGAGATTCTCATGATCGTTTTGCTCCTTATACAGTAAGGCACTCCTGGTCAAGCTGCCTGTTCGTGAGGACAATGAAGAAAGGGGACGAAATGATCTAAAGGCATGAAGTTTCATCCCCGATGAACGACAGTTGGAGGCACAGTCTCAAGGTTTTGCCATGGCCTTAAAGGGCTCTTGACCTAAACAGAATGGAAAATCTGTTGATAGGCCTCGAACTGGAACTGAAAGACTCTCGACTGCCAACAAAAAGCATTTACTATCTGTGATACTTGCCAAAGTAGAGGCTACTTGCTATCAACTACACAGGACAGCCAAACTTTTGCTTTGGTTTTTCCCTTCTTATATATAATCAGTGTAAAAGATGAAAATAAACCATGATTTAGTTTCAAATGTCATGGGAATGTCTGTCTGTAACTTTTGCATTCCCTTCATTGTTTACACACTACATGTGTATTGCCCTTTACAGGCTTAAGTTGACACAGTGGCGCAGCGGTTAGTGTTCATGTTTCACAGCAAGAAGGTCCCAGGTTCAATTCCTGCCTGGACGGGGCCTTTCTGAGTGGAGTTTGCATGTTCTCCCCGTGTCTGCGTCGGTTTCCTCCAGGTACTCTGGTTTCCCCTACCACTAAAAACATGTACAATATGCCCGGATGAATGAGAGTGTGACTTGGGGACAATGGATGAAAAGTCTACAATCTGGCGACAATACATGTATCCATGTAACATGCACTGTCCGGTTCATTTCTGTATGAACTTTTTAACGCACAGTATTTTACTTAAAGGAACAGGCCACCGTTTTTCCATACTGACATATGTTCTTGTCTGAGCTGAGACGAGTTGATACGTACCTGTCTGGTCTTTGTGCCCATGTAAGAGTTTGGTAGCTTCCAACTTCACCCCGTTTGGAGCTATAGGAATAGATTGGAAGAGGCCAAATGCTAGCAACATCTTTGGTCTTTTTGCGTGACTGAGGGCACGCACAAAGACCAGACAGGTACATATCAACTCGTCTAAGCTCAGGCAAGAACATATTTCAGTATGGAAAAACGGTGGCCTGTTCCTTTAAGTAATTCCTAAGTAATGTCCTTTGAAATGTTGACAGTGCACTTTGAGCTTCTTGCACATTTTTATCCAATATGTTTTTCATACTGGAAATGGCTGATTTTGCAATATGAACCGAACTGCAATAACTTAGTCCATTCTAGCTATTTTACATGTTTGGATCAACTGCGCTAAACCTGACTGAAAGCGTCTTAGGATCAATTGTGCCGAAACCCAATTACGTCCTTGCACTCAGGAGAGTTTGTGTTTATTGTTGCAACTGAAATACAACGTGTTCTCTTTTTGATATTTCTGATTTAGTTAATCTATTTATCCCTGACTTGCCTGTGCATTTTCAAATTAAAAGATACCTCCTTACCACAGTTGTGTGTTAAACTCTTGAACATGTTGGAAGTCTTGTTTACACGCGCATTCACAGCTGGCTAAGGAACACAAAGTACAGTCCATCAAGGTTAACTAAGCAACAAAGACTAACCTTTACCGAAGTATCCAAGCTTATCCCGGGCCGTTTAAATAAAGGGCGCCGCTTGACTTTTATAGATGTTAGCTAAATGTTAGCGAGTATGAAATACAGCCCGCACCTGCGATCTGTATTCACTCCCCGCGTCTCACTTTTAATTAAGACTCGCTTTAATAAGTTCGCCCAGACGCGGGACCACAAATCACATCAGATAAGATAACGGGCCGGCCCGCTCGCAGGAAAGTCGCCCTTCGCCGTGTCCAACATGTAATGCTGCTCGCGCTCGATAAACACACTCCGGGTTTCGGGGTGGGGGCCGCGTCACGTTGATTCATGGGACCCTCTCTCCGCCGCGCAAATCCAGCCCGTTTTGTTTATTTTTCCTGTAAGATTCGGTGTTAAGAGGCTTTATTAACGGAGCCATAAATCAGGCGCCGTGAAAGGTTTTGCCGTGACCACCTGCTTGGCGAACGTTTTCCGTGGGGCCTTTTTTTTTTTTCTCTCTGAGGGAATTTGGAGCACAGAACTGGGCAGGTTCAAAGTCAAAACACTCACATTATCGCGGTCAGTAAAAACAAAGTTCTGAAAGAAGCATCGGGCTGACAGCAGACTTCATGAACTCCATCATTTGGGTTGGCTGGGTCGACTTTGAGAAACTTTTCCATCTGCAAAATCTATAAGGCGCTGTGAGTGGTGCTGAATTGCAAGCGCATCTATAAAATGCCTTATCTCTTGTGGATGATTTATTTTTCAAAGCTCAATGTTGACTGTTATCAAGCTGTTGAAGATGTCTTAATGGAAATCGAGTACAGCTATTGACTCTCATTGACTCTTGTGAGCTTTAAACCGTGTTATAACGCCAAAGACAGACCTGGAGTAGTGCAGTATTTTACTATATTCATGCAGTTTTGAGGACCATGTAATCGTCAGGCAAAGCTGTGTCTTCTATGGTGTCAACTTCCTGGATGCAATTACGTCAAACCCCAAACTGTCCTCCACATTATTAAAGCCCATAATCCAACAATATGTCGGTTCTGAGCCGTACTGCTCAAAGTGTGTTCGTAAACCACGCTGCGAATCGAAACTGAAAGTTAGTTTTTGAATAAGTTATTCCTACAGCTGCCAGCAGGAGAAAGTCTTCACCAGCTCTGGCGCCTGTATTTCAATGTCACTATTTAATTCTTACACAAACATAATTTAAATGTATAAAATGTAAAATATCAATGCTGAGGCGTCTAAATAATGTTTTCAAGACCACTAGTTGTTTTTAAAATGTTACAGTACGAACAAAAAAAAGAATAAAAAGCAAAAGACTCCCCTCCTCCAACAAGAAAAATCAATGAGAAATCATTTATATGCAGTGATGCCGAGTTACTTAGTAAAGAATTACTCTAACCTGACTACTTTTTGCATTAACGAGTAACGCATTACCTTTTCCAGACCAGTAAACAGGTTAAAGTTACTTTTCCAAGTCACTGAGTTACTGTTTCAGCATGAAGACAACTCAGACAACAATAGAGGAGAGAGATGGAAATACGTCACTTTTCTGAATCTATGGCAGCACTGTCGATGTTGCTGTTAAAATGCACTTCCAATAACGCGAGTATTGGCAAAACCGGTGTTATTTGCATTTTGAGGTCGGGTGAGGTGATGTCAACAGCTGATTAATGTAACTAATAAAGTAACTTTCAATTTAACATAGATACTTCTAAAATATGATTTAATCAATAAAGTAACTAAGTTACTTTTCAAAGGAATCTGGAATCTGTGATCAGATTACTTTTTTCAACCCAGTTCAGGCCGCACCATTTCAGTCGACAGCATAGAACAAAACAATCACCCATGCAGTTCGAGTACAGTTAAAAAGACTTTTTTTTTTTTTTTTAAACCACTCTTGTGAATGATTTGAGATTATATTTCTCTCATCCTTGATTGTGGAGCGTGGGGTGGGGGGAGAGGGTTGGGAGGGCAGGGAGCACAGGGAGTTCCTCCAGTATCCAGTAAGACATTACAGTCGATTATGGGTTTGAAAATGCAGAGGACACTTCCAGGCTCTATCGCTCAATCCAATCCTATCTATATTCAATCTAAGGCATATAGATTGAATTACTTTTAGATCAGATAGAACCTATTGTCAATAAACCAAAAATCAAAAGCTATAATACTCGCAAATGATTAGTGGACATTTTATCAAATGTCAAAATATACTACTACTCCTCTATGCTTTTGATGAGGACGCAGTCTTACACATGGTTATAAGCTAAAAACACATATTGTGTGTCTTCATTTCCTTGTGCAGCTGTGAAAATTGTACAAATATCTTTAGCGAATGTGTCTGCACAAAAAAATCAAATCCACATCGGGGTGCCTCCAAAGCCCAGGCGTAGCAGTTGATGAATCCATTGTCGTGTTCCCTCTGTAGTAACACTTTTGTGCCGTGTTAGCCCTGGCGAACCCCGGCGGTGCATCTCTATTGTCCTCGTCGCTCTGATGCTATCGACACAACAAATGGCCATGGCCGTGTTTTATTTTCTTTGGGGCTTTCATCTGCTCTTGGCTTTATCTGAACAGGGGGGAGGCCCGGGGAGCGCGTGACATTTATCGCCGTGTTGTGGATGTTCGGCGCACATTTCTTTCTTTTCTTTTTTTTTATCTCGAAAGAGTTGGTGGGGCTAACGTGGATAAGGAAGACAGGAGAATGTATGGGGATAGCGCAGAGTAACTTTTGAAACTTAATTTAGTGGAGTTAAAGCCATACAGAATGACGTTTCACACAATATATTGAATCAAATGCAAGTGTTTCTGTAGGTGTCACTTGTTAAAGAGAAGAGGTCGACTGAGGCATGGTTTAATATTATGGCAGGCTCTCATTCATTTCCTCGTTTACATTGTAGTGCCTTGTGTCCTCCTTAAGCAGGCTCTCACATGTCAAACTAAAAAGTAGATTTATCTCATCGTGAGCTTAACAATGTCCGTGTCCCGAGAGACAGAGATGTAGCCTGCAGCCGGTCCCGCTGTGGCGCGGGTCGGCACTCGCTTGGCCGTAATTGCGTTAACGTGACTTAAACAAAAGCCCATGTTCACCCCCCACTCCTCCACAACCCCTTTCCTATGACAGTGTGCAGGTCATGGAGTCTGGTTGGAGTTCCTTTCCCTCTTTAAAATTGATCAGTGACTATTTACATTTCACCCATGCGCTGTCAAACTAAACCACACAGCCTTTGAACGCATCATGAGCATATCATTTGTTTACGCAGAACACAGAACGTCATCACAGAGCTTGTTTTGGGAGTCCCGGTTCTGTTCAGCTCCTTTTCTCTCACGATCTCTGGTGTAGCTCACAGCCGCGGTGGGTTGTTTGGTCTACCCATCTCAAGCGGAAGTGCGTTGCTTAAACCAGTCCGGGCGCGCACCACTGATTAAGTGATTGGTTCCGCCTGGCTTCTTCCGTGGGGCTGGCAGACTGACGGCCGCCGCGACAGTTCCTTTGGCTCTTTGGCTCCGGTGTAATAGAGCGGTCACACCAGACCAAACTGAAGCCTTGCTCACTTTACAGGAGGCATTCACTGAGATACATCTTTAAGTAGCAACGCAAAATGCAGCCGTCACTGAGTGGTGAAAAATGACCTGAATGAGCGTTCCTCTGCTGTAGCGCCATCTAGCGGTTACAATATTCGACGGATATTTATTAATCTAGTATCATTAAACGCAGCTTGAATCAAGGAATCCACAGGTGTTTTTAGTTCTTCGGTAGGCCAGTTAATTGTTGAGTTATGAATGAATAAAGTCCACCTGCAGCGCTCGAAAATAAAACTTTTTTCATCTCGTTTTCCGCGGCAACAAATCACCTTCCCGGACCGTGATATTTCCCAGTCAATCAGAACACGAGTAGCCGAGTCCAATGGTGCTGGAGACTTCTGCATATTTGCTGTAAATCCTGAGATATTGTGGGGGAAAGTCTCCGCAATCGTGGCTGAAAGTGTGGACATTTTTCGAAAAGTCACCATCATGATCATAAAATATAAGAAGTATTCTTTCTTATTTGCGCTTTGGTTTGGGATATAAATGTGATTTTAACCCGCGGCTTTTTTGAATGAAATTATAAAACCTGGCCGCGCCGTCAGCGGCCGCTCTAAACCAGGGCGAGTCCGCGGTGTAGCTAGCGTTAGCTCCGCGCTTCTACCACGCGAACGACCCGACTGTAGCCCAGATCTGTGGCTGTTTATGGCCCTGGCACATGCCCTGGCACACCGGGAACCAGCGGGGTCCACAGGGCACCCGCATCAGCCAGTCTGAGGCTACGAAGCTAGTTTCTATGGTATAACGTGTGTCGCTCCAAATCCTCTCTACTCCGCGGTGCGCACTCATTGGCATAAAGCCACAATGCGGAGTTTTTCAACTACAAACTAGCTCTTAAAACAATCTTATTCACATGATTCATTTACCAAAATAACAGAAATGCAGTAGGATATGTTTTGCTGAATTTTCCACTATGAATTTACAAATCAAGTAACTAAAAAAAATCCTAAATATTTTGTTTTGCATATTTACAGTATATGTATATTTGTATGTTGTTGGGAGCTCTGTTGTCGGGGGCTTCGTGCCCCTGGTAGGGTCCTAGGTGACGGGTCAGACAAAAAGCGGTTCAGAAGTCGCTTATGAGAGACCAACAGGCCCGGTTTGAATCGTGAGGCCGTCCTTCTGTGGAAGAGCCACAAGGGCCGGCAACGGACAAGTGGAAGAAAATGGATGGATGGATCTAATTTAAACATGTGAATAGATCAAATACAGGACCTTGAGCGCCAATTATCAAAACAATGACCACATGATTCAAATTAAAGCTGCGCTAGAATGCTCCAGAACTCAGTTGTTTAAAAATGTTCCCAGGGTAAGACTCCAAACCCCTCAGTTGGACCATGTTTCCTTGACGACATTATGCCCTCATACACGTCTAGTCCGAATTTCTTCAGACCCAAATGACCTTGAAGATTAAATCCATTCTAAACCGACACAGATTGATGAATGAGTGAATAGTTTATTGGATGGATAGACTTCAAAAGTGCTTAGATATCGGAGGAAAGGAGTAATAGTTGACCAAGAAATTTGTATCGCACGAACTAAATGAGACTTCAGAAATCCCCTCGTTTTTAGACATATAACCTTACTACACACACACCGTTGATCCCCTCTGAGCAGAGCCCCGTATCGCTCACTTCTGTCACGCTATGTGCATGTATTGTCCTACCACAGACCTTCGGTAGCACGGCTCTGCCAAATTACCCAATGTCTTTATCTAACCCTTTCACACAAAGAGAGCAGGTTTTTATTAAGTTTGCGCGTGATGACAGCGCCTAAACTTCCTTCATCTGCCTCCCCGCTGACAAAGGAATCTGCGGACTGTCAAACCCCGAGTCGACCCAGCGGTTTGTGATTAAGCCTATGACGGGAGAGCAGATAGGGCGCTCTGGAAGTGTTTAGGACGTCCCGGGTAAAGTGCGGCCGGGGCCGGTGGAACGTGAGGCGCGGCACGCTTCGCTCCTTTGAAGATGGTGAAAGATGTTGGTTTGTAAGGAGAACTTCTGTGACGTGCATTTATCACTGACTGTTTCCCCTTAAACAACTCCAGAAGCTGCTTAGGACCATTAGTCTTTCTCAAGCGGAGTGTAGGGAGTCCTGCTACGGGAAGGTTTTTTGATATTTTAACCACTGCTGTACTTTCAACCACATGGAGTTTGGAGGATGTTTGTCACGGACGTGCCATTGCTCGTTTGAAAGCTGATGACCTCAAGAATTCAAGCTTTAGCTACTAGAGGTTGCACCAGCTGTGATCAGGACCTGAGTGGGGACTGGTGCTGGAATAGTGGATGTAGGAGAGTTGTTTTATGTTCATTTCCAAACTGGTTTCAGACAAAGCTCCCAACAGGCTCGTAAACCTCGTCTTTTAATGCACCACACAGCATGGGAACGTAATCTACAAAATCAACTGTTAGGACAGATGGGTGGGGGTTGATTGGGAGCTACTGCCCTCTTCAACTGGCCCACTGTACACCCGGCTTTTGAACGCACCACTCCATGTAGGGCTTACATCATACACTGTACATAACAAAAATAAAATAAAAATGTGAACATGGCAATGAAATGACAATTGGAGCAGCAAGATTACAGAGTGTATGAATGTGCCCTTATGCCATAAATAAGTGAATATGGGTGATATTTGGCATTAGTAAGCATCTGAAAGAAATATATTAATGGTCGCCTTTTGTTACTTGCTTTGTAAGGATCTTACATGAAACAAGACCGTTCTTGTACTAGTGTTTCATTCCATTAATTATATGAACAGTTCAAACGGTGGTTGTGAGTTTGGTCTGTGTTAAGGTAACAAGCTCTTCTTTTCAAATTACAAAATGATGATGAGGCTAAATGTGATAATGCTGATAATGTATTTACAATAGGATAAAGCTGCTTCATGAACGGTTGTATTTCTTTGTGTATGGGTTTGAAAAAACGAACATGTTAAGTTATTTTCTTATTGTTGCTGTGGAAACTGAAGCATGCTTTAGGGGTTGAGAGTGATCACGATTTCATTAAGTAGAAGTATCACTGTCATTGTTGTAATTAGTATTATTTCTTTGGGGACTGCGAATAGTACACGACAGACATGTAATCTTCCTTAATGCCATCTTGCCAACTATGACCAGACTGTGAACACATCCTTTTTGGCTGTTGTTCCTTTGTTGTTTGTTTTGTTCCCTTTTACATTGATTGTACTATTGTGAAATGAAATGTTTTATCATATTAAGTTTGGGGGCTGAGCTGAGCTGAGGTGGCTCGGGCATCTGTTCCGGATGCCTTCTTGCCGCCTCCCTCGGGAGGTGCTCCAGGCATGTCCTATTGGGACGAAGCCTCGTGGAAGACCCAGGACATGCTGGTGGGACAATGTCTCCGAGCTGGCCTGGTGTCGCCTCGGGGTCCCCCCAGAACAGCTGGAGGAGGTGTGCGTAGATCGGGAAGTCTGGGCATCTCTGCTGAGACTGCTGCCCCTGCAACCCGGCCCCGGATAAAGCGGAAGAAAATGGATGGATGGAGTTTGGGGGTTGGCGCTCATAAGCTTCTTGCTTCGGCATTGCTTTGCTTTGAGCAAAATGTATGCTCAAATAAATAAATAAATAAAAGGAGTGTGGGGTCCAGAGAAAAAAAATATCCGTGAAACCCTCCATTTGATTGGAAAATGTATCTGGGACACTGAGAGGTCAGGTTTGTGAAATATTTAGAAAAAAAAACTGATAACTATTATAAATCGATTTTTGTGAAAACAAACATTTTGATGGAATTCCTGCTTTGTCTGAGTGATGAAACCCCTTCTCTCAGCACATGGCGTGTCGTAGAGTGTACGACAGCACATCCCAAAGATTCTCGAATAGGGCTTTTCCACCTAGTTTAGAGCTGATGCCGGTTCGGTGTCGTACTGACTTGGTTTTCCCACTGAAATGAGAACTAACTTAACCTTTAGTCTTAGTCTTAAAATGCTGCCTATCCCTTGATGTTTCCCACCCAGTTTTTTGGACCAAGAGGTTCTGAGGCTGGAACATCCATTTCTTCTTACTATGGAGGTCCAATATTGTTTGGATGGGAATTTTAGGGTTTGCGGCATGCAAAGTTTGGGAGCCCCTGTACCAGTCTACCATGCCATGTTTAGTTTTTGGAGATTTTGTAACAACCATAAAAAGAATGACATGTGATCAACAATGGCCTTCAACTCCAACAGCACATCCCTCTAAACACGAACAACCGTTTTCTGAAGGGAGAGGTCTTGCTCCTTTTGACCAGCTGTCAGTTTTGGAACAAAGACTGTTATGATGTCCCGGCAAACCAGCCACTTTGTCCTGTCCGCCTCCATCACACTGTTGCAGAGAAGCAGATGCGTTGCCAGGGCCGACAGGGAACATCATGTAGAGTCTCTCATCAATCCGTCTCCTGTCAATCATCGTTCGAGCCTGGTCCTTCACCGATTGACGGATGGCGTTTCGAATGGACATTACTGCCACGCCCACCCCTGTCGTACGGCTATCAACACCGCATTCCCCGCCACAGACAGGCAACTGTAATTTCTCAGGCTTCCATTAGCTCGTACGTCAGGTCAAAATGAATGTGGTTTACTGCCTGACAACGCTTATGACACGGACAATGCGTCAAGAAAAGCCAAGTCTAAAGCATCTTTGTTTTTCTTGTCAGCTTTAAAACGTGTCCCTTACAAAAACATACCTGTAATTGTGTTTTTAAGTAAGCCTGGCTCATCTGTCGGTCCCTCGAGCTCAAAACCCTCTGTTTCACTTGATGATGTCACGAGGTGCTTCTTCAGCAAGCGCGCCTCTCTGGGGATGCATTTTCACCTTTGATCATTTCAGCCCTCAAATTGCCTTTTGCTAAATGCCTAAGGGCTGCTAACTATTGTGTTAAGCTTATTAAAGACGGAGTATTATGCTTTTTGCTTGGTTAGAAAATGCTATATTGATCTATAACAGCGGTTTTACTTCACTTTCCTCCGAGCCAGCCAAAATAAACCCCTCCCACTCCCCCCCCTCTTGCGCAGCTTTTGGAATATTACATTGCTCACTGCGTCTGGCTGTAGTAAAGCTATGGTGAGTGTTTTCATTTTCATAATGAGGTGATTAAAGGTATACAGGAGGATTTTCCCGAATTTTAGGAAAGAACCGCCCTCTCCACTTTTTAAAAAAAAACGCTCTACCTACCTCCGAGGAGGAAGAATCTCCCAAAAACACATAGGCCTGAAAGTGCGCATGCGCAGAAATGAACAAGGGGCGAGCGCGCCTTACATAGGCATATCACCAGAATGATTGACAATTAGGAGGACCAATCGTCTTGATGATCCACCCGGAAATAGAACATCCTTCGTTATACCTTTAAGCTTTGCAAGAGATGGAGAGGTGAAGAATAGCTTCCCTGGATACGTAGGACCTCAAGAGGAGCTTTTTCAGAGCTGCCACTGTGAAGAACAGCCACTGGAGAATATCCTAGAATTGCCTGAAGATGCGAGCACAGGGGTAGGCAAGTTTGTGATGTGGTGAGCTCCTTTTCTTCATTGCCAAAACGCCAAGGGACGAAACTCAGTAGCTCAAAGTAAGGTACCCTTTTTTCTACATATTACTTTTGTATATCATATGAATTTAGGGGTGTTTTGCCGGGAAACGTGGAATATTGTAAAGTATTTTCCACATTTTAGAGTACTTTATCACATATTTGATTGCTGATACACTGCAAAAAGTATTTAACTAGATCATTATAAACATCTCAATTTGAGCATAATAATGCAAATTTTAGTTGCTTTGACTAGTTAAGAAGTTTTTGGGCATTTGTCCTAGATTATTTCACTTGTTCTGAGATGTTTCTGACTCGTTTCGATACATTTGGTCCTTATTTCAGGTCATTTTCTTTGCCAATGGGGTAAGAAAATTGGTGTTATCTCTTTGGCAATTTTACTTTCTTATTTCAAGCGAGATTTACCCTAGAACTGGTCTGAAATGTCCTCAAACAAGCAAAGTAAACTTGGTCTGATCAGGAAAAGTGTCTAAATGAGTGAAAACCGCTCAAAACAAGAAACATTTCCTCAATTCAAGTCATTTAAGCCAATGCTTGATATTTACTTTTTGTAGTGTACATGACATTTTTTCTTCAAAATCTTCTTGGGGCCCACGGGCCTGACGTGGCACACCTTTGCACTAGCAGCTCAAAGCACAACTCCTGGTCTGTTGCTGAGAGAACAACATTGTAACGTGGCAAAAACCTGAATTTCACATGTTTTACTTTGGTCCCTGCACTCTCTGCTGCCCACAATAGCGTCTTTTTGAGCACAGAACTTTAAGCCACACTGCAAACGTTCCAGGTTATTTCCTGCTACATCAAAAGGTAACTAAATTGTTGCAGTGGGCAAGGCAAGAACATAAGTGCAAGAACTGATAAAGTCGCACTCCCTGCAAAGGTAGGAGTCAAATCTGAAGACAGTTAGCTTTAAACCGGTTCACTTCAGTCCCTGTGCAAGGTATTAGTACAGTAGACAAAATGGAATCGCTTTTGACATGGACAACGCGTAAAAACCCGAGAACCATCTCAACCCGCCTCAATCACATCTTTTATGTTGTTTGCTTGTCTCGTTACATGGGTTTTAAAAGCTCAAACTAAGCCTGGAAGACATCTGCAACGACTTTCCGCTGTGTTGTGGGTTGCGGGGGGAAATCGCTCGCATCTCTGAAGACGCCTTTGAAACGTGATCTGTCTATGTACCAGCCACTTTAGAACATGAATAGGGCTTTGGTCAAAAGAGATCGAGCAGAAAGCTAATTTAAAATTTAAAAGGCGCATCGTTGCAGCTCGGTTCATGTCGTGTCGCAGTCTTACGGAATCCAAGAACGCTTCCAGAGACTTCGGGTCACGTATTTGCGGAACTGTTCCTCCTCCACGATGGCCGTTGTCCACGAGAGCATTACGGCGTTTGATTCATTCAGCTGCAGAGAACAGACTCATCCATGCCTCACGATCTGCGGACAGCTCAGAGGTGAGAGGCAGGTGTGAGTGGGAGCTGTGTGAAGCCGGTCTGGGGGGCCACAGCAGAGGGTCTGGTTGACGATGAGAGCCTGGCCCTGGATCCAGAGGCAGCAGATGGCCTCGGGCAGAGGGGGGTTTAAGCGGGGGGGACCTGATGTCAGTCATGTGCATCTGCAGCCATGTCTCATTCTGGCACCGTGGCCATGTTCAAGCAGTGGATCGACCGCAAACCTGTGATTTTAGAGCTAAAGGCCAAACAACAACAAAATAACTCTTCCAAGAAACAAACACGTTGACGTCACTAAGTAGGCGGCCAAAACATGTCTGTACTTCTGATCGACGTTCATTCCTTTTCAAATATGTTTTATAATTGCAAGAGAACGAAGAGAGTGAGCACTTCAGAGGGTCCGTGAATAAAAGGCAAAAAAACAGGTGCACTTCAAAGACAGGCTGACAATACTGTTGAACAGGTTTTGACGTACATCAAAAAAAAAAAAAGGTCTGAGGCACTGTGTTGGAAAAATTAAAAGTCTAACAAATTACTGTCACAAACCAAGAGCAGCACATTAGAAGGAAAAGGTATCAACATATTGCACAGTTGACACCACAAAAATAATAAAAACACTTCTTAACTGGCCTTGAATTGCAATTTCTTAAGTACTCTCTCTATATGGCCTTAAAGTGCAGATTCTACACTCTTTTCAAATGTAATGAAGCGCACACATTATGTACAGTGGGTAAGTCATTGACTACACCACAACAGGTGAAGGTTACATGATTTATATTTGAATAGAGCTGATAACTCAGTATTCAGGAACAGGTACTGAAGTGATGAATTAGATGATCTTCCTACAGACAACCGGCCGCGAACCGGCCCCGGATAAAGCGGAAGAAAATGGATGGATGGATGGATGGATTCCTACAGACAAACCAATCCTGACTTTGTTTATTTCTTAAAGCAAGAGGCCACCATTTTTCCATCCTAAGATATGCTCTTACCTGAGCTTAGACAAGTTGATGCGTACCTGTCTGGTCTTAGTACGTACACTCAGTCACGCAAATGTTGTTAGCATTAGCCTCTCCCTGCAAAGGTATAGTGACAAGGGTGAAGTGAGAAGCTACCAAGCTGTTCCACGTTTTCCCTATTTATATACAGTTACATGAAACGTTGCACGATCCAAGCCTAGTTACACAAAATAAATGTTCTAAGTGGATAAAAATGGAAACTATATTGTAAGGCGTAATAACATAGGAGAACTTTGACGTCCATGCAGTAATATCTCACTTTACTTGCTTATTTTATGACATAGCATGAGTGACTTTACAGTAGTGCACAGTGTACAGTCTGACCGCAGTATTTGTTACCTATTTTTGTGTACAGGATAACAGGGGGATTTACTGGGGTCGGCCCAGTAGTCCAACAACCCATCAGTCCGACGTCTCAATATTACAAAAATGTCCCATTGAGTAGGGGATGAAAAATAAAATTAGGTTCAGGCAAGAGTCCACTGACCTGAAGGTTAGGGGAAATGGTTGTATATGGCTCTGTAATCCACAACAGAACTGGGTTAGAGATGTTGAACCAATGGCACCTCTGTTCAATGGTAAATTTTCGGAATAATGAGTCGTCGGAATAATGGGTTGTCGGACCAATGGCATGGCACCAGTTTATTCTGGAAGTAGATTGTTTTGTGTGGAGTTCTCCTCATGTCTGTGTAGGCTTCCCCTGCCTCCAAACAAGCAAGGGACATATAACACATTTTGCTTACTTTACTCGTATGGATGAACTGGACTTAGTCTTACAAATCATTATATCAGTCAATTAAATATTCTTTTATCAATTTGTCAGGCCGTGTTTTGCACTTTTCTTTCCTCTTTGTGTCCATTCCATAACTCATGGGACAGTCCACTACGCACCGCGGGCCCCCATTTCAGAGGGTTTAAAATTAGGCAGCGGATGAGTCAAAACACAGGCCGAGCACCTGATGCTGTCTTGATGTGCAGGGAGTCTGTGGCCGTCGTCCAAGTCGGCTCGGAGGCTGCGGGCGGGAGGAAGGCCAAGATCCGCTCTCGCATCTGGAACCCCGGCATGGGTGGGTGGGGGAGAAAGTTTCGGACTTGTCAAAGAGATCTGGGGTAATTAATCCAAGGGAAAAGTGAGGAGCGGCGCCAAGAACGCAGTTGTAAATTTCGAGATTAAGAATGGATTATCTCTGACACCCAAAGTTTGCGTTTGTCTTCTATAAATCCTTTTCAACTCAAATAACACCCTCCTTTTATCTTCGACGTAAACATTCTTTTTTGCTTTCCTTCTGCTGCTAATTAAAGACCAGAACTTATAGCCGGTTAGGAAACGTATTTCTTTTCGCCTTCACTGAGAACCAATTTCTGGATGAGACTTGATATGGCTTTAATACTATCTCAAATAGTTTACCAGCTCCATTTGCTGATCCATACTGTACATTGAAAAGCTTCTCTCTTCGTGTCCAACGGCAGTGAAAGATGAGTTGACCGCACAAGCGTTTTGCGGCTTTATTGACCCCGGTGAACCAGCGGCCACACGGGGCGCCTCCTCAGGGAGAGTCCGAGACGCGGAGCAAAGCAGGAGGTCAAGACTGAGGTGCTGCTTCTCCTCACTCGGACGTTTTTTTTTTTTGCTTTCTGTTGCCTTTTGCCTTGAGGCAGCTAATCAGACAAGCCCGCGAGCTTGGGCTTCACGAAAAGGGCAATATGAAAAAGTACTGTATAGTCTTCCTCGTAAGGGAATATTTACAAGCACATTTTTTTTTATAGTACTTGCTTATTTTACGTTTTGCAAGCCGGAGGATAGTACTATCCAGGAAGAAACTACAACATTGCGTCACACTGGCTGTTTTTCTATGCTTATTCATTCTTGTATACACATGTGCTGCGAAAGGCAAAAGGGATGACCCTATACTCCAACTGTGGCTCTTTCCTTTCTGGGAGACAACAGCAGCTTAAGATGGGAGATATATACACACACATGTGTAGATGTTGCAAATCCTTAGGGCCCACTTTCTCAAAATGAGGCTTTCTCTACACTTTCCAGACTCAGAACTTCTCGTTTTTTCAAAAGGCTTTTTGAATTCCTATATTTTGGAAGGAAAATGGATGAGCAGTGTGGGAACAACTGCTCTGGAGAACTGAACTAATGCTGAGACCAAGTAAAAGAGACAAATTAATTATAAAGTTATGAACTATTACCAGAATAATGATCTTCCTCCTGAGAGAGGAGGTTTGAAGCAGCTGGACTTATCTCTCCTACACCGTCAACACTTTCCCTTCAAGGCCAAGCCACGGAGCTAAACCAGATAAGGACTGAGCTCCTTGGGCTCATATTTTTTTTCCAAGGAGCTTTTTTATAAGACAACATAAAATGTCAGTAGATCAGTAATAGCCTGGTTTTACCATACCCTCGTACCTTGCGTTTGAAACGTCCTTTGAAACGATTGGATCCGATATATTCGCTAGCATTTGGTCGTGATGTATGTAATGCGCCCGAGTGAGTGAAGCAGCTATTATAACTCTTGAGGGCATTCCTTGCACATTCCAAGGCTTGAATTTTAATTTCTGGATATTCGGGAGCCGAGCCAGAACGGATTGTAGAGCTTCCATTACTTTCGTATCCGCCACCATTACTGAACTACAACCAGCAAATGCGGTGCAAAAGCTTGACGTCACCTACAACGCCCGCCTCTCCCACTCGCTGAACGGTAGGTTGAAATTCAACCGATGTAACGCGGCCACTGAGATCAGACCCAGACGTACATGCAGGGAAATTATAATTGACCAGAGTTTACGTATGGCTAAGGCCAGGCTAGCAATCTACAGAAGAATGTACAGCAAATTGACATCTCCCAATGATATATTTTTCCCCTGTCCCCTACAGTGTCTCGCCTGAATAATAATTTTTCCGAATAACATTTCCCTTTCGCGAGTAAATATTTTAGCTACTCTCCCCACCACTTCTTCCGAGTTGAATTTCCGCTTCAAATTCGCGATGTGGCATGAATTCCACTCCTTCCCTTCTCTCTCCTCTTCCCGGCCCGTCGCAGAGTCCCGCGGGTCGCCGCCTGGCTCACACCACGCGAGCTCAAAGGCAGCCTCACTGATCAATATTTGAGCAGCTCAGCACCGCCTGGGCTCCCTCCGTGTCGCCCGGTCTACGGCGGCCTGGCTGGGACAAGTGCCAGGACGCGGCGGCAAACCGAGGAGAGCGAGATCAAGAGCCGTGTTCTTGATCCATAATGAATGAACGGATTTACTCAGAGGCAGCGAGTGTGCGCGGAAATGCAGGAAACAAAGGTGAAAACACGGGGAACACATGTCCGACGGTGCCTGTGGATGAAGGGAGCCGCGGGAAAGCTTTCTGCTGCACTCGGCATCAGAGTTATTGTAATTATGTGTTTGTGAAGCTTGTCAGTCATCCACGGCACGCAAGTAAATAACAGCATAATATTTGAAAAAACACACAATTTGCTATGTATAATTGCCTTAACCTCTTAAAGACCCCGCGACTCACAACAAATATCAAATAGATCAGAAAACCCCGCCATTGTGCAGTTTTTCAGCTGTTGAAACTACTGTGAGCAGTTAATCGCGGTTTGTAGTCCCATGTACACCACAAGACTTAAGCTCTATTCACACGAAGACAAAACACATTTTCAGATACGACTCAGGTCTGTGAACACGGCGCAATTCATCCTCCAGGCCTGTGTGAGGCGCTGTGACGCTAACACAGAACAAGATGTAGAGGTGCATGTGCAGTAAACTTTTGTGGAATGTAAACAGTGAAAATGAAACTGATTCAAGGATTTATGATCTACAGGAGAGACGAGGAGGCGAGTTTATTCTTCAGACGTAACGGGACTAAAGCAGAAAAACCTGTCAGTGACTTTTACTGTCAGTCCAAAAACACAGGCTGACTCGGTCGTGTTTTTCTACTTGTCACCTGTGGCTTGTGGACTGAAGTTGCGGAGACGTTGTAACAACGGAGCCACGTAAACGGCGTTTTGAGATCTTTCCACTCTGGGACCTAGTTTGGAAAATGTTTGTTTACAGACCCCCAAAACGCCGGGCTCGTATGGACACTGTATTGATAAAATATCTTTGCGTTTGGTCCTCAGCTTGACTTCGTGTGGACAGGGCCTTAGACGCACAGTGAAGCTGAAATCCACACGATTATTAAAACATTTCAGTGCGACTGAAGCCGTCATCTCACCTACTGCTCTTGGTCACAGCTTCACTAATTTGAACAGTGTTTGTCAAAGCCGTGGGAACAAATGGTGCTGACCCCGGTGGATAGTTTGAACTGAGCAGGCAATATTAATAAACAGGAAATAAGTAAGTAAAATAAGCACCTTCGCCCTGTCGGTGCTTATTTTCCCGATAATGACCAGCGTTCTATACATTATCCCGCTTATTATACGGCCATTTGCCAACTGAACACACACAACATAAACTTTGTACACTTTTATGAAGGTCGAAAGGTTTATTTAATGACTTCCGCGACAAATAGTTCCCAAAAGTTTGCGCGTTGCTCGGCAACGTTTTGCTAGGCTAGAAGCAGCAAGGCTAGTAGCTAGCCTAGCTACTTAGTTGAAGGTACAGTTGGAGGAATGGTGGTGAATCTATGGGTAAGTTGAAAGTCGGACTCACGCTAACTTCACGAGCAATTCCCCGACTTCTCTCGCAGTGACGGGGACAGATAGTGTCGCTACTACGTACGCGCGGAGTGATATGAAAGCACCAACTCCGTTGCCATTGGCAGCGTCATTATTTTTCTCAGAGGTCCTTTATCAGAAACTAATGACCGGTAGAACGTTGGGAAATCCCATTCAAATCAACAGAGCTTCTACTTACGTTGTGAAGAGCCGTATAATAAGCACAGATAATGCGTTTTTGGGGCAACCATGTCCCTCTTTGTTTTCGGGGTAATGTTGAAACCACAAGGTGCAGTTACTGTTGATCCGAAAATCTACAAATGAACTGACATCGAGCCTTTGCTGTTGCTGGTCCTAAACGGGAGAATTCTCTCCCGCGGATGATCAGAGCAGCCTCCTCTGTGGACAACACACTTGTATTTTCATTGGCTTTTCCTTACTCTACTCTGTTTCTTAGATCCTGGAGTTTTGGATTGTCAAATTTCCATAATTCATGTAAACTTACCGAAAGTGAGACATTTACATCCAATTACATCTGGAGTTTTTGGAAGCTATCCCTAGATGCCAATCCCTGGGACTGAACCAACGTTAAAACGATCTGGCTCGCACGCATGAGATTGTAATCTTGATTCTGTGAGAGAGTTCATGAAGGTCCCGGACCCACCACCACGCAACGGTGACACTGTCTGACAAACACAACCGCAAAGTCCCACTACTGTCATCATGCATTTGACAGCGGACCATGCAGCTGCTCAGAAGCAAACCGCCTCTTCATTTCTGTGCATTGAAACGCAGCTAACCCTCCTACGCGAGCGCTCAAATTACAATGTCATCCAGCGCCACTGTAATCATAGCAGTGAAGCGCCTGCCTTTGATCACCGCGGAGCCACTTACTACAAATACGCATTCTTCAGCACAGAACATCCAGCAGAAAGTCTTGAAGAATACAACGTACATTTGTCACAGTATGGAGGATTGTCCGCTACATTTGACCCATCCACGGTGCTCAAGAATCTCTCACTGGATAGCACTCTCACCTCACAGCAAGAAGGTTTTAATCGTGGAGGTTTTCAATGTGCATGTTCTCATTGTCTGGCAGGGACAATGAAAAACAAACTCCTCACAGAATGTATGTGATGTAGGAATCAAACCCAACAAAAGATATTAGTTGAGCATGAAGTGCAAATCATTTTAAAGAAGCATTGTGAAAAATAAATAACTTTGCACGTCTAAAAATAGGAAGATGTCGCAACAGTGCGGGGACAAACATTGTTCCTTGCGGTGAGTCAGCGGCATTGGCAGTACATAGGTCTGCGTCATAAGGCTCTTAAAACATACATTTGTTGCAATATTGAGCTAGTTTTCTCCCTTAAGACAGAATAGATCAAACTCTCCCTATATAATGTTTACTTCATGGCGTTTTGCTGTGTATCGCTTCAGTTTTAAAGGAAATCTCTACAACTTTGCGGCGCTCCCTCGTCTTTCCCATGCATATTCATACACACATTTTGAGCAGTTTGAGACGCACAAAAGGCAACCGAGTTGATGCTGTAATCCAAAAATGGGAATCTCCTTTTTTAATAGACATATTTTCTACATCTTCTTCTTCTTTCCACTCTTGCGACAATATCACCACTTTAGCTCCTAGAGACTCCAAACCTTCCCAGTCTTGTACCAATACTTTTAAGGTTTTTGCAAAGGAATTACATATCTAATTTCTAGCCTAATTTATTGAGCTTTGAACCCATTGCATTGTTGTGTTTTAGGACATGTAGTATTTGAACATCTGCCTTTTAACTATCTTATTTAAAAAAAAAAAAAGATATCCAAAATCTCCTCTGGAACAACATTTGTAACTAATACATCGGCAAAAGTAAAACCATACATTTAAACCTGGCTCGACCTGTCATTTAGGTTTTGTCGCTTGCAATACATACAGTAGTTTCCTCATATTTGTAACAACACAGCAAGAGTTTCAATTCTAATTCTTTTTCAAACTAAAATATAGGCGGAACTGACAACAGGAACCACTTCTCCGCCAACTTTCTGGTTTGTGGGTGAATTCCTTCCCACTGAGCCGCTAAAGCCCCCCATTCTCCTTTCCAATGCTTAAATCTGGCTTTTCCGCTATGTGTTTACTTGATTTATTCACTAAAGCTAGTTTTAGCCTGATCAAATCAAGCAACACTTTGATCAATGCCTAATTACTCCATGGATATAAAAAAAAGAGGGTAGGATCGTCCCTGATAAATAGTTTGGAATACATTAAGCCTACAATGTATGCAGCGCGCTGATTTATTTTGTTGCTCTTGTAATGCTTCGTTAATTAGGACAGAGAAGGGCTGTTTAATTAATGCAAGAGAAAAAGCGGGCTGGGGGGGGGGGGGGTTTACAGGGAGGGTAGTGACGTCCGACTTGTCAATTAGCAACGCAGACAAGAAACAACAAGCGCACGGTAACTGACAGACGGCTAACAAGGAGCTAACAAGGCTCTGCGGTGGAATCTGTTATTATGCTGCAGTTTGTATTCATGTTGAAAAAGCAATGTTTGGGCCACGTTTTGTCGTGAACAGTTTGCTGATAAGAGGTTGGACGTCCGCACTATTTGGTCTTGGTCAAGTCGAAGAACATTAGGGCATAAAAAAATTGCCTAAATGATGGATTTATGGTTTTATGACATTCGTTTTTTACATCATTATTTTAAAAAAAATGTAAAATTTTGTCTGTAGTTTTTTGCGGTTCAAAGTGCAATAACTCAGGCTAGAAATTGTATTTCAATGTTATGAAAGAAAAAAGAAACTGTTTAAAAGATTTCAAAATCTTGTTAAAGCAGTACTAAGTAACTCTTGCCCCTAGAGTCCATAAGCGCAACTGCAGGTGTTGTAGCAAGTTTTGTTTTTTTACTCATTAATTGTCCGTGAGACTAAATACTACACTGACAGAAAAGACAAAGGGAGAGAGGGATATTGTACATCCAATTACACAATGGAAATAATTTTTTTCACACAAACTTGGCTGTAAATACTGTTTAAAGCAGCGCTAGCCCGCAGTTAGCTTTGCCCGTTAGCCTGTTAGCTTCTTCGTGATTCCATTAGTGTGTATTGGTGACTCTGGTCCGGTGGCAGCGAAGTTGCAATTGTGGTTTTCTGGCCAGAGACACCGTGGGTAGATGAAAGACCCCCCATTCATCCCATAAACACTTGTATTACCCCCAGAGGGACTATGGAAAGGATTTATTAAGGTAAATAAGCTACTTAGAATTGCTTTAAGTCCTATGCCGGAAAGTCTGTAGAGTCTGTAGGAGCTACAGTGGATATTTTATTGCAAGTGTCACGGGAACCTTATTTTGAGATAACTGACCATAAGTTTTTATAGGGTTTGCACACACGTGTATACATGTCTCCAGTCTTTAGCCGCTGCTGTCTCCCAGAAAAGAAATGACCATATTTGTATTACAGCGTCATCTCGGTCGGATAGCGAATATGTCAATATTTGTGAATGAATATGTGTGGGAAAGACGATCGAGTCCCACGACCTAGTGATTTCCTGGAAAACACTGAAGCTCAACTATAATAAGCACTGCAAAGAGTGAGGTTAGTCTTTTGTCTGCTGACATTAAAACTAAGATTTAAGGGAGAAAACTAGCGAAATATGTGGCCTTTAGTTGTTTTTTTGGAATCCATGGAGATTGCTAAAGCGTGTGTTTTTTCTCGTAAATCTTCCTGAAAATGACCTGTTACTTCTACAGTATTTAAGCTCTTGTGAGTAAATACATTGTGGAATTGGGAGGTTAACCTTGTACCTTCTTAACCTCCTCCGCCTTGACACTTTCGGCTTTACCCAAATCTAAAATCTAAAAGTTGTGAACTCTTGACTGGAGTTCACAACCTATAGCCCAGTGTAACAACTCATTTGAAAGCGAAGACCTGCAAAACTGATGTTGAAATTTTGTCTCTATGTTATTGATTTTTTTTATTGTGTTGCTATATTGTTGCTTTTCCGGAATGTTTTTGACTTTTTTTGTTGCTTGTTTTGTTATTTTTTCCTCCTATTTTGACCCTTTCATAGCAGAAGCAACTAGATTTGGGTAAATCCAAACTGGAGAAAATGTGCTCGGTTCAGGTGAGGATTGAGAGGGTAACTACCGCCTTAACTAAGTGCACTTTCTCCAATTGAGCATTACAGTCTAATGCTTCATTTGAAAGCTAAGACCTACAAAACTGATCTCAGCTTCTTCTCCTCGTTATAAATGTCAGTTTCGGCCTTTTTGGTTGTGTTTTCATCACGTTTTTGTGGCTTTTTTGACCTGTTTTGGTCACGTTTTTGTGGCTTGATCACAGTCACAGTTACACACACAAAAAGCGACAAAAACGTAACAAAATGACTAAGAACATTCACAATATCGTCTCAATCTGGAACGACTCTCCTGGACCTGATTTTGGGGCTTTTTTCAAGCTCGGGGAAGCCTCAAAATCAATTATTTGACGTGTGTGGTGCCAGTGCAATCGTGTTGTGACTATTTGTCAGGTGGCGGCGTCCAAGTCCTAGTCTCAAGGAACACAAATACGAAAGATTGGATTTTTGTTTCTCCTGTTGCATCTTACTCTTTGAACTAGTAGGAACAACCGAATTTCAGATTTAGTTAACAGTTATCACAGCCCTGTTGCTTGTGTGTGAAAAGTTCTCCTCATACACAGATGGGTTAGTTTCGATGGGGAACCTTTATATCAGCACATCAAGAGGAAAACCCTGGACATACTCGCCACAACAACAATCCCTTTGTTGCGAACTTTCCCGTCATCGCCTTTCCCGATGTGACCGTTTCAAATCCTACACGGCTCCATGGGCCCTCCTCCGTGCTTCTCCGGCCCCTACGTCTCGCTGTGTGTCCCTCAACCTTTCTGACACACCACTGTAGATCCATTTCATTCACTGTTTCCTTGGCAACTGGGCACGAGCGAGGAGACCGAGTGCGCCAGTGCGGTGATTATTTACTGCAGGGCGCTCTGATACTCTACAACGTCAACCCCATTCCTGCCGTGTGTCTATTTCCAACCCCATCAAGTTGCATTATTAGTCTCCATGGCGATGCGGGCGCGCGGGTTTCCGGCGAGGAAGAGGGGGGAACAAGGCTTTGAGATGAGATGATTTCCATTTTTTAGGTAGCGTTTTAACGAGATCGTCGCAACTTTTACCTGTGTTGAGGCGAGACGCGGCAGGTGATGGACTTTTCATGCAGTGGTCAGGGGTGAGGTTTTTTTGGAAATGTTTTGGCCCTGGACATGCCTTGAGGTCGATTATGTAAGAGGTGAAAGTATCTGTTGACGAAGCAGTGAAAGTTTGGTGTATTTCATTCTAAAACAGAATCTCAAACTTTATTTTTTTTCTTCTTCTTCTTCACCGGAGGCAGCAAGCTGTGAAAAGCACAGAAATGGGTTTTAAGAATGGGTGAATGAATGCGGAGTTTGGGGCAATTCGAGTCTCATCTCAAAAGCACAGACCTATACGTTTGCTTTTTCATGGTCGTGTTCGGAAAACTGCCACGCCTTTCCATTGACTTATGTAGTAATTGATTTGGCTCTTTTGTTTATTTACAGTGATTGTCTTTGCTGTGGAGGAAGTACCGTCCAACGGAAACAATCCTGACGTTCTACAGTATCAAAGGTTTCCAAACAGCAGCTGGGGAACCACCTGTAGCTCTCCAAAGGCTTTTTATTGTTTACCATAGATGGGCAATATATTTGAAAAAGCAACAAGAACCCTGCTATAGATGAATGTTATGGGGATGCAGGGTAGGTAGAAAATCCATGGTTATGCATGATTTGATATTCGCAGATGTTCGGATCTGGTTCTTCTGGGTTTCATCTTTTTATAACTAGGCCAATAGCCCAGCACTGTCAGCACTTGAACCATTTATCCTTTTTACTTTTTATACCAGTGCTAAAGTGGTTGTATTAAAGAAAAAAATAATAATTTGAGTCACTGATTAAGAGCATTGCCAACGATGCAACTGATTTGTAGGTCCAAAGACTAAACGTAAGCCCACAAGTGGAAGGTTTTTGCAGGGAAAAAAATAAAAAATAAAACTTGGCAAAGCAGTTGTAGTCTCTTCTCATTAATTGAAGCACAAAGATTTCTTTACGTGTCATGCATTTCAAACATTAAAGGTACAGGCCACCGTTTTTACATACTGAGATATGTTCTTACCTGAGCTTAGACGAGTTGATGCGTACCTGTCTGGTCTTTGTGTGTGCGCTCAGTCACGCAAAAAGACCAAAGATGTTGTTAGAATTTAGCCTCTCCTCCTCTCCTCTATGGGGGCAAACATGGTGAAGTAATATAAATAATATAATACTGTATAAACGTGCAGTAATATCTTCACTCCTATAGAATTCTCTGAGCGGACGTCAAAGTGCTCCCAAGGTTAGGGCTGCAACTAACGATTATTTTGGTAATCGATTAATCGACCGATTATTTTTACGATTGATCGATTAATCGCTTGGCTGTGAAAGGTGCATGGAAATGGTATTTTTTTCAATTTTTTTATCACATAAAGCTAAAGTGGCGCCGCTTGAGGACACGTGGATGGAGTAAACTTAAAGTAAACGTTTGTAGGAGGCTCTTTGTGCTAATTTTGCTTTGATTGGACGAGACAAAGACAGATATTTATGAAATTTACGATGTACAAAACACTGCAGACCCTAAATTTAAAAAACAAAGTAGGTTTTCATCCAAAATACATAACTGTCATGTCTGTTTTGCTCAATTTTAGTCTGTGTTTACTAGAAAACGATTAATCGATTACTGGAATAGTTGACAACTATTTTAGAATCGATTAGTTGTCGATTAATCGATTAGTTGTTTCAGCCCTACCCAAGGTGTTATCACGCCTTACGATATAGTTCCCCTTTTTATCTCCTTAGAAAATCAATTTTGTGTAACTATACGTGGATCATGTAACTACTCACATAACCATATTGAAATAGGGAATACGTGGAAGAGCTTGGTCGCTTCTAACTTCACCCCCGTTTTGCCCCGTAGAGGACACAAGGAGAGGCTAAATGCTAACAACATCTTTGGTCTTTTAGCGTGACTGAGCGCACGCACAAAGGCCAGACAGTTACGCATCAACTCGTCTAAGCTCAGGTAAGAACATATCTCAGTATGGGAAAACGGTGGCCCTGTTCCTTTAAAATGAATCATGTAAACATACTTTTAATCTAAATGCCTCGTCTCTTTAGGTCTCCTGAGACACTTTTTTACATGAACAGATCCTAAACACTTTGCTCCTATTAAAGAGCCATTAATCCTACTACTCCTCGGACCAAAAAAAACGCCTCATCATCAAATATTTGACCGACTGAGCCTGGACCGAGATCAGCCATGTAACCCACCTGCAGAACCCCCGCATACACGTACCGCACTTTAATTGAGGAGGCCCGTGTTTGTGTCCTGTCCAGCCCTCGCATAAACGACACTCTGCGCGCCAGTAGACTGAACACTTCTCGGTTCATTTCCAAAAAAAACCCAGCTCCAAGGCTAATTACGGCAGTTATTCTACGCGCTAATGGCTGCTTGTTGGTTCAGCGTCCTCACAGTGAAGCCAGGCAGGCGGCAAGGCCACCTTTTTACTGGGTGATAAATCTAAATTTGAAAAGAGTGAAATTCAATAAGCAGGGGTCTTAATTACCACCCATGTTCACTTGTCCATTCAGCCGTGACTATAAACCAGGCCGGCTGCTCGGCTGCGGCGGCGGTTCACCTTGTCCCAACACCATACATCACCGCCTGTCAACGCCGCGCCACTCTTCACCCTATTAGTAAACTTTGGTTAACAATTAGCCACGCAAGCTAACTGCCAGGCCAGTCGGTGCAGTGTAAATAAAGCGGAATATTTACCTGTGACCTTCAGGGTGTTTAGAGGAAGACTGGGCACAATGTACAGGGGAAGAAAGTGAATAATTAAATCGCTCACTGTGTTTGAGAAGCTCTCAGTCGTCCAGGAGTGTTGGACTTAACAGGTTTGCAAAAAGTCACTAGAGGAGGGGAGTCACAACTGAAGCAAAACTAATTAAACTTCTTTATGGAGTCGCTGAGCTCAGAGGCGTGGGAAGATATTATGGTTATGGGATGCTGAGAGACAAGATTGCCCCCCTAAACTATCCACAAGGGGATGCTGCAGCACCCTTAGCACCCTGGGTTCCTATGGCCTTAGCTGAGCTGCACGTCGTGGTGTCCAAAAGAAAACACCATGGTCAAAAAAACTGAAAAAACAATAACTGTCCCTGTTCAAATAGATTCAAGATTACCCCCCAAAACTATCCACAAGGGGATGCTGCAGAACCCGTAGCACCCCGGGTTCCTATGGCCTTGGCTGAGCTGCACGTCGTGGGGTCCAAAAGAAAACACCATGGTTAAAAAACTGACAAAAACAATAATTGTCCCTGTTCAAATAGATTCAAGATTAGCCCCCAAAACTATCCAAAAGGGGATGCTGCAGCACCCGTAGCACCCCGGGTTCCTATGGCCTTGGCTGAGCTGCACGTCGTGGGGTCCAAAAGAAAACACCATGGTCAAAAAAACTGAAAAAACAAGAACTGTCCCTGTTCAAATAGATTCAAGATTAGCCCCCAAAACTACCCACAAGGGGATGCTGCAGCACCCGTAGCACCCTGGGTTACCACGGGCTTGGCTGAGCTGCACGTCGTGGGGTCCAAAAGAAAACACCATGGTTAAAAAACTGACAAAAACAATAACTGTCCCTGTTCAAATAGATTCACGTGTATAAACCTCTTACCCCCCACATGAACTGAGCACATTTGTTCCAGTTTGGCATGACCCAAATCTAAAAGCTTCCTGAGCAAAGCGTCAAAATAGCTTCAAAACCGAGGATGAAAATACAACCAAAAAAAAAGGAACAAAAGCACAATAAACACACGACATAAAACACGACTGGGCCTCTGCGACAAGCGATCACTCATCATCCCATCCTCATTATCCCAAGTTCTTGCCCCATGTTATTCAAGTAAGTTCGACCAGATGTTTACATTTTGTGGAGCGACGGAGAAGTCGTCTCTAATGGAAACAACCTCTGTCCGTGGCCGTTTTTCTAAATCGGAAGCTAGAATGTGGAACGGAAAAAACACAGTTTGCCCGCCGCCACAAATAGATGGGGATGCACTGGGAGAATGAGATGTCACAAAGCACAGCTGGGTCACACCGGCCTCGGAACAGAAGGTCAAGTGACTGGCTGTGTTGTGCCTTTTCCCTGCGAGAAATGCTGCTCCTGGTATTACCATTCAAACAGGCGGAGATGGACAGAGAAGATATTGGTGGCTAATGCGAAACACGAGAGGTAGAAGCCAGTTTACTATTCCCCAAGCCGGACAAGGGATGTTCATGGATGACCGATTAACGGGTTGACTGTTACTAATTAGGTAACCGGTTAAGAGCCCTTTGCCTCTGCTGTGTGCACTTCTGATGTGTTCTTTATCCAGGAGCGCTTCATTCTCAAATCTACTGTTCTACATAATGTTATTTGAGCCTTTTCACAAATATATGAAGTTTGGTGACACTTTTCTTCTTCTAATCACTCACCTGTCCTTCCACCAAAGCCATTAATCGTCAAGGTATTTAAAAAAAAAGAAGTAGGCCTGAAACGCTGGTGAGTGGAAGCAAAAACAACAGGCCTGTGTTAAAGGAATAGTTCACTGTTTTTTTCCATACTGAGATATGTTCTGACCTGAGCTTAGACGAGTTGGTGCGTACCTGTCTAGTCTTTGTGCGTGCCCTCAGTCACGCACAAAGACTATAGATGTTGTTAGCATTTGGCCTCTCCCAATGTATTCCTACAGCTCCAAACAGGGGTGACGTTGGGAGCTACCATGCTCCTCCACGGGTAATCACAAAGACCAGACAGGTACGTATCAACTCGTCTAAACTCAAGACATGTCCTGCCTTTACAAACGGGAAAAAAGGCTGTATTTATGTAGATTATTTGCCCAAAAATACGAAGAACATGCTTGCCGCTGTGTGTGCGCAAAGACATCGAGCTAACATAGAAATTACATGATACTTCGTAGTCGCGGTGATATAAATGCTCATATGATCACTTTATGTCCTCAATCTAAGGTTCAGGGCTCACACCAACATCAGCTGGACTCCGCCTTGGACTGTTGGTTTAACATTAGAGCACTCCAGGAGTTTAACATGGAGCGGTTTGTGCACGAATCACAACCAGGCACTCCTTAAATGAGCTGCCTGGGTGTTAGTAGAGGAGTTACATTAAACGGTTGAAGGAACAGGCCACCGTTTTTTTATATTGAGATCTGTTCTTACCTGAGCTTAGACGAGTTGATTAGTACCTGTCCAGTCTTCAGTCACGCAAAACGACCAAAGATGTTGCTAGCATTTGGCCTCTTCCAACATATTCCTATAGCTCCAAACGGGGGTGAAGTTGGAAGCTACCACGCTCTTCCACGGGCCCGCACAAATACCAGACAGGTACGTATCAACTCGTCTAAGCTCAGGTAAGAAGATATCTCAGTATGTTCCTTTAACCGATTATTAATCTTTAAGAGCTCTGACAATTGGTTTAAGAAAAAATAGAAAATATCCACAGTGAGAAAAGGCATCCAGCTTGAGATAAGATCGAATGTAACTAAGAAATATGATTTATTCGAGGTCGTTTCTCGGAACACGGTCCAATAACTTCATTAATCTTAAATATGGTTGCCTTGTATATAAAGTATTGCATGGACTTGCCCCTCCTCCATTGCAGGATTTCATCAAGCCAAAGTCTGTGGGCACCAGGGCATCAGCCCGAGGAGACTATGAGGTCCACACAGGAGAACCTCCTTTGGACAGACTGTGCTCTCTGTAAAAGGCACCAAGTACTGGAATAGTCTCCCTTCATCAGTCAGAGAGACTCCAACTCTGGCCACTTTCAAAGCACGTTTTAAACTGTGGCTAAAGGAAAACCAGGCCTGTGAACACTTTTACTTGTTACTGCATTAATTGTCGTCACATTATGTTAATTGTAAATTGTAAATTGTGTATGTGCTGCCTGCCTAGGGACCACAGATGGAAACTAGCATCCCCGCTATAATCTGACATGTTTACAGTGCTCATGTGCAACTGTTCATCAATATGCATTGTCCCTATCAAATAAATAAATAAATGAATAAAATCCAAAAATAAATAAAAGACTTTCTTGCTTGTGTTCGAACCTTTTCAGATGTGAAGATTTGTTAGAAGAGACGGGTCACGCCAAATCTTGAGGCCTTTCCTTCTTAGTCCGTCCTCACAGACAGCAGACAGTGACTCTTTATTTGTACAACAAGGCGTCATTTTCTTTCCACTAGACAAATGTTTTCTGACTTTCAAATTATGCAAGAGTTGTTTCAGAAAATGTGCCAAAGCGATCGCGCGAACGTACCAATTTGATCGCTCAACGAGATCGCCGTGAATTTACCGTAAGCGTAGCATGTTTTCCACTAGACTCTGAAAAGCGTTTGGTTGTTTTGCTTCTTTCTAACCTTCAGAAAAACAAAGACAAGAACAAGTTTGACAGTGACCCTCTCGAGTTCCCCAACAAACAGACGCCACGTCATCCTGTCTGTCCGCCTCGCCCTCCTTCTGCGCTGGCGGCTAATGACCGGCTTGAAGCATCACTTTCCCCCCCTCCCGTTCTGCAAATGGAACACCTGAAACAAAGGCGGCGTGCCCGTCCAAGCGAGGCCCTGAGTGATGCGCAGGTGCTGGCGAAAAAAAAAAAGAAAAAGCTAAGAAAAGCCCTTCTCCTTGGGGCGACCTTGACGTAAAGCGCCTCGCAAACCAAAACAAGCGTCTTTTTCCCTTTGTCTCGGAAATGGAAGCAATTAGCGACCGGGGGGGTTATTGTGGGAAGGCGAAAGGAGCGCGGCGGCGAGAGCGGGGAGCCGGGAGCCGGGGCAAGCCACGGGGGCCTGCGGTGTGAAGGAAGAGGACCGGCAGGCAGAAGGTCAGGGATAATTAGGGAGCCTCCGTGGCCCCCCGCTCGAGAGGCGCCCGGGAGGATGGGAGGATGGGTCACAGATGGGGTCCCACCGAGCGCCAGACACCTTAGAGAGGCAAGCACACACGTACAATACTGATGAGGGGGGGGTGGCTGTGGACAAACAAGTGATGGCTGGAACGAGGAAGCATCGATATAAAAACGAGCTTCCAATGGGTTTAAATAGGAATTAATGGGAATCACCCTGACCCCCTGAGTGATGTCAAGGGCTGCTACAGTGGCGGAAAGAACTCCAGTTTAGAATTTACTAAGACTGTATTTGTAAAGGCAAGGCAAAACAATGGTGACGAGTGAAAGGCCGGGCATCGAACTGGGATTGGTAACGTCTAGCCTCGCTTTTGTGCCGCCTAGAATCAAGGTAAATGTGCCTCTTTCTTTCCGGACCGCCCTGCTTCGCTGTGTCGTGTGTTGTTTCAATTTCTTTTTATATATTTCAAGTTGAGACACAGCAGGTGAAAGTGGTCGAAGTGGAGATTTTTAGAGAGTTTCCTCCCTTAAAGGAACAGGCCGCCATCTTTCCATACTGAGATACATACTGAGCTTAGACAAGTTGATGCTGGTCTTTGTGCGTGCGCTCAGTCACGCAAAAAGACCAAAGATGTTGCTAGCATTCAGCCACTCCTCCTCTCCTAAATGGGGCAAAACGGGGGTGAAGCTAGAAGCGACCAAGCTCTTCCACGTTTTCCCTGTTAAATACGGTTACGTGAGCGTTAATACGATCCAAGAATAGTTGCACAAATTAGTTGATTTTCTAAGTGGATAAAGGGGGTGCTAGATTAGCTTAGATCAGATTGGTTTATTTGAAAGGGGACAGTGCAATTTCAAACAACACATGAACAAACATGGTTTAAAAAAGCCAGAATTGGCCAGAAGGCTATTGTTCATCTGTATACCCCCCTCATACAAGCATGACAATACATTTAAAAGTCTTTGACAAATCAATAACAACAATATAAATGACACTGTAAAATAGCTAAAGGCACACAGTACCTGTTACAATATTAAAACACACAAAAAAGACATGTTCAAAAGGCTACGTTGTCCAAATATACAATACAGCGCAGCAGGCTTTTAATGTTGGCAGATGCACATGTTAATGAGCCAAATTTGACTTGGAAGGGCTTGGTCGCTTCTAACTTCACCCCCGTTTGGGTTCATAGAGGAGAGGAGGAGAGGCTAAATGCTAACAACATCTTTGGTCTTTGTGCGTGACTGAGGGCACGCGTAAAGACCAGATTGGTTCACATCAGCTCGTCTAAGCTCAGGTAAGAACATATCTCAGTATGGAAATGCCGTGGCCTGTTCCTTTAACATCTTAGTTTTCATGTCAGAGTATAAAAATGACAAACTTACCCTGTATGATGCTTATTTTATGACGTTTTGTGATAACCCGGAAGTAGCTACTACGTCACTTCAGACGTCTTCCACACGGGTATTCAATCAGGAATGTGCCACGAATGCCACGAATTGTTCTAAAACTTTAGGGCTGGGTTTTCTCTAAATCAGCCTCTGTAGTAGCTCCTACGGACTCCAAACATTCCAGTCTTGGACAAAACAAGATTTTTAAGATATTTTTAGAGGCATTTTTCAATATCTAATTCATAGCCTGATTTATTCAGCTTTGAACCCCAAAAAACGAGACAAAGTTTTAGCTTTTAAATATTTTTTTTTACAAAATATCCAAATTCCCCTGAAAATTGTGCATGTATTTAGTGGTAGGGGAAACTGGAGTACCCAGAGGAAACTCACGGAGACAACATGTGAAATCCACACACCGTGCTGCCCTCCAAAGTGTCTCACGTTAATATGAAAATAATAAATGACAAAGAGATACGGTGGCCGAGCGGGTAGCCTCACAGGGAGGTTCAGTCCCTGGACCGTGCAGGCCTGTCTGTGTGGGGTTTGCATGTTTCTCTCCTGTGTCTGGATGGGTTTCCTCCAGCCAGGCCACTCTGACCATTACGCCCAGATTCCACATTCTCTGCAGCAAATGTTTTGATTATTGAGAAAGCTTCCACATCCTCTTTCCCCGTCGCCAGCCTGCCGCTCTGTTCCTCCCTGACAAAAATACAGATCAACCTCCACAGCTCAGATAGAGCTATTAAACTATAGAGAACTATTAAAACACCTTATTTTAAAGATAGGGCCTAATCATTTCTTTATTTCCAGCTAACATAAGCTGTAAGAGTAAAATGAAATAGTTTGGACATCCATAGAGTCTGTCTTACCCAGTCCAAAGTCCTAATTTTACATGAACTTTGTGTGCGAAGCCGCCGCTAATCTGACAGCACTTGACTTTTAGCTCTGAATGTCAGCCGTGTCACCTTCCCGCCTTAAGCCCTTATTACCCAGTGACCCGCTGAACAAAATCAATTCAAGTGACCATGACTCGGCAGGCTGGGAACATGCAAAACAGCCCCGGCTACTAGTAATTAACGCTTTGACATTTCTATCCGAGAAACCACGCTGTGACGGGAGTGGTTTCAATAAGGGGCCGTCTCTGTCTCGGAGGCAGAAAAGTGGACAGGGAAAAGGCTTTGACGTGGATTCTATCGGGCTTTTGTAAGCAGGCCGCTGGCTAACCTGCTGATACAAGCGCTTCTGTCACTTCCAGCGGTCTGACAGACAGCTAACGTCTCCATTAAAAGCAGAGAGGGTTGGAGCCGCCATTACGTGCACATCGAAGACATGTGCTTATATGGCGATCAGGGTGTGTGACTGGGCTTCTATCTAGCTGTGCACAACCTGGATGAACTGTCAAAAAAACACAGCTAAAGATGTTTTTAAAAAGCAGTTGGATTCAAATGGCATTGAATCAAACTTTTGGGGGAAAATATTGACATTGACTCAACTGAAAAGTAGAGAAAGATTAGTCCAAAACACATTTAGCTGGACTTTTGGCTGGACTTTCCGATCCCGTTATTGTCGCAATCTTTTCTTTGTGCAATGTGAATATAACTTGATAAAAACAAAATAAATCTAGCTGCCCAGTCTAACGGGTGGCATTCACATTTTACTGTTTGTTTGTATACTTTATTGTCCCCCTAAGGAAATTTGTCCTCTGCATTTAACCCATCCTGCAATGCCACCTTATGCCATTTTAGGACATTTTCTAGAGCAGTGGTTCCCAAAGTGTGGTCCGAGGCCCACTGGGGGGCCTCAGAGGCACTGCAGGGGGGCCTCCAAAGGTTGACCACACATCATTACATATAAATGTTTGAGTTTTAAATGAACATTTGGGGAATTTGTATAATAATAGTAAGTATTCAGCCTATACTAATTTATCATTTGTTTTGTAGAATAACGAGAAATAATGAAGAAAATCATTATATATTCTTTTGAAATAGTGAATTCATACTATTGGGGGCCCTGTGGGATCTTTGGATCAATAAGGGTGCCATGATGTGCTGGACTTTGGGAAGCGCTGTTCTAGAGCATAGGAATGAAGCCATATCAATTTATAATCTGTGAGTCTATGTTTTACAAATTTAGAAATTGATGTAACGAAAGTAGAAATTCATCCATCTTCTTCCACTTGTCCGTTGCCGGGTCGTGGAATCAGCCGTTCGAGCTTGTCACATAGTGTTAGAGAAAAAACAATGGTGTTCGAGAGGGTAGATGAATGACAGGCAGCAGTCTGGATGTCTTTTACAGGAGAAGTTTATTTACCATCGGTGCGGGACCCGGAGACATGAACTCATGACATTGCTCTAGTCCTACCATTCAAGTCTGTCTATGCTTCCACAGAAGAGGGATAAATACCCTCTCAGAGCGTCAGACTGATACGCAAGCATTCAGTGGCTGAGAGTGGACGCCTGAGCCCCACAGTCAAGGCTGACAGAGATAGTACGACTGTACAGCCTGACCCAGTGTGATAAATAGTACTGTGTTTAATTTAATGTTATCCTCTAACACTTAGCACCAGCCCCTCGGCTCCTCCTGCAGGTGGTGGGTCCATGGAAGGACGGCCTCACGATTCTGACCGGGCCTGTTGGTCTCGCATAAGGGGCTTCTGAAACGGTCTTTGTCTGACCCGTCACCGTGGGGCCCCCGACAACAGAGCTCCCAGGGTCATGCATCTTGCTGTAAAGTGCTTTGAGTGCCTAATGTTGGTGGAAAAGAGCTATATAAGTTAAGACCATTTACCATTCGGGCTCTCAAACCCCTCCACCACGTTAAAGTGGCGGTTCGAAGAGGGGAGTAATATAACAAAAAAATATTTAAAAAAACCGCAATATTTTCCTAAAGGTCCTGCCTTTGCTGATATCAGAAACGAATCCCAATCCCCGGGCTATGAGACAAAACGAGCTTTCCTGTGACCCGGCCTGTCAGGTCGAATCAGGGGGGAGGAGGAGGGGGAGGGGGCTTGATTGTTTACTTTCTGATTCGAACCATCTAAGCTTTTCCAGGGGGGTTTCAAAACGTCTGATCAAATCAAATTGCTGTTGTTTTTTGCATAGCTCATAGACTATAAATTGAGAATAGACTAATTGTGGCCTACTTCTTCCTGAAGCTTAATAGGAAACCGGGGCTGGCTCCGGAAGTTCCTGGTTCCAGATTTTCCATTGAAAATGGCTCCAAAACCTCGCTAAACTGCTAGCAGGAACAGTCTTCAGCTAGCCCGCGCTGAATGCTATGGGGGAAGCCACGCTCACTCAGTCCACTCTTAGTTTACAGTCCATGATACAGCCTAATATCACCACAGAGGTTGCCTCACAGGGCTCTGCCAACATTACCGATTGACAAAGAGGAACACAGGAGCGGCCGATCCTGCACAGATGATGAGCAACAGTTCTTTTCTGCAGTCTCCAAACAACAAAATGTTTGTCTGTTTTTAAACTAATATCAGTATTTTACCAGCCTAGATAAGGTGCATAAATAAAATCCCAGACGAGCTCCTCTTTTTTTTTTATTGGCGAACAGTGGCTTCTCGCTCCGCTGCTCTGAAATAAGCTTGTGTTTGTAACATTTTAATAAGGTGAACCGAAGGCTAAGCAGCGAGGGCGCACCTGTCGGAGCTATACGGGCTGTAACTGCTAAGCCTTTGTCTAATCTCGCGGCTTAGTGCTGGCAAATTCGGCATCATGCGCTCTATGTAAATATCAGCTAAATGTCAGCTTCGTTAAGGGGCCGGCTGCGACTGCGGGACAGGGCCCGTCGCCTTTTGGAGGTGCCTGGGAGAGCCTGGATGCGGATGACTGAACATGTCCGGGGTGGGGGGGACAGATTGAGGTGGAGGGGGGGTTCCCAATTTGGGCATGTGGGGGGGGGGTCACCCTTAGAGAGTGTACACAATGTTTATGTATGCGCGGCAAACAGATCTTTATTATGCAGGCCGGGCGTTTGTCCCCGATGGGCGCGGTGTTTCCCAGACTGGAATGAATGCGGAAAATGCGGCATCTCATGTTTACAGATGTGGAAGTGCTCTGTGGCATTTTGTGAGGAGGGGGGAGGGGGAAAGAGTTTTTTGGGGGGAAAATTGTATTCCGAAACCGTAGTCACAACATGTCGGTAAGTTCACAGTTGCCGAGCTTTGACCTGCTTTGCGTACGCGCTACGACTAAGCTATTGTTGTATCATGTATCCACAAGTTTCATGATACTTTCCTGCCTCAATATATCAAACTTCAAATTTGCCATCGTGACAGGCCTAGATGGTTATGATACTTCTAATGTAGAGGTGGTAGTTGTTGTAGTTATTACAGGTAAGTGATTCAGACAGTGACCTGCAAAGACATACCGGGAGCATTTTTAAGCTTAGGCAGAGACGTTGATCTTCCAGCCAGGTGCTTCTAACCATTAGCCTGGCTCCACATCTGGAGATGGGTCTCTGCTGCTCTTTACAGGTTATCCTTAGTCTGGCCAACCAGACTCCGCTTCTTTACAGAAGAGGGTCTGGCAACACTCCATTGCGCGCTTTCAAAGGAAGTGACGCAGCGATATGGAGCCTACCGACCAATCAGAGCAGCTCCCTGAACGGGCGTCACGTTGTTGCGCCTTTGTTTTGTAGTTTTTCAACACAAGGAACCACTTCACGTAATGCTCCGGTATGCTTGTATTCTTAAGTTTTTCTGACATAAACGACAGAAGTCATTTACTGAACTCCGTGTGGCAGGAGCGCCATTGTTAACGTCCCAATGATGCAACTTTATTGTCGCTGTTTCTGTCGTCACATCCGCTATGTTCTCATTGGCTGCTATGCGCTTCGGTTGTCCCACATTAGTCCCGCCTCAAGCAGTAGCTTTTCTACGACAGGGTCGCCAGACTAGTCTCCTGTTTATTAATTAATAAACATCAGAGATTAGTCTGGATGCCAGGCTAGGTTATCCTATTCACCTTATTCCGCCCCGCCCACTTTTGCACCTTTTTTTTTTTACCACGGATTGCCACTGCCATTCAGTGTGTGGAATACCCGTCGATATAGAGTTCGGGAATGTGACGTCATATCGCCAAGCATTATGGGACTAGCAGCAATTGTAAACTAATGGAGATTTTAGAAGTTAAAATACTGGAGGTATTGTTCACATTAAAACACTTGGACACCACAGTGAGTTAGGTGTATTTCCCAGCAGTAACTCAGCGGCTAACGGAGCTGTTCCACGGCTATTTTCTCCACTTTATAAACTGTTTTTAGCTAATGTTAGTCAATGGAAATGTATGCTAACAGCTGCAAAGATGGCCGATCTCCATGGTAACTGTAGACTTTCCCGAACTCTATTTGAATTGTTGCGCAATACAGACAATCAATCTACGTTTGTAATGCGCTCATACACTTGAGAGGAAAAGGCCGACATTGCAACGCATCGCCGCTACGCATTGTTTTCACTCCACAAACCCAGTGTAACTTTAGGGGGGTTGTCGGTATCAAGCCCCTGATTATGACGTTAGTTTGGAAGGCTGGCATGTTAGCATCCCCGCATCCCTTAGCATTCAAGCGCCTCAAGTTAAACAAGAGTCTGGGCTCCGTTTTTACTCATTATTTAAACAAGTGAGCTTATGAGTTGAGTTTTATTATAGCCTCTGAAATCACTTAATGTTAGCTAGTGTTCGCTAACTGTAGCTAGTCCCTCTTTTTTACTCAAGCAGCCTTGGAGAAAGAAAAGGACAGGATCACAATTCCAACAAAATCACCGTATGAAATAAACGACAAATCTGCTCACAGTTGTTATGGTTACTGACCTTCAAGTGAGTTTTAATCCAGGTGAAAAGACATATAAAGAGAGAAAACCGAGAGGGCATCGGTGTGAAAAACAAGAACCCTTTTTGAACAGAAATGGCGATTTTAACTGACTCTAATTCAGGTGCTCCAAGTAACAAAATGAAGTCAAACAAACATTGATGAACTAGATTATAAATACATTTGGCCAACTATATTTTACAGTGGGGAGTCCCGAGTTCTTGGTAAGGAGTGAAACGTTTAGGAATCCCTGCTTTAATTTACAACAGCCATGCGTCCATTCATGATGAAGAGCCTTAGTGACCTCATGACTCTCACCCAAGGTAATAGTTCAGCAAAGACATAGAAAGTCGACTGCTGAGACCGAAGGCTGGTGAGGTTGTTTGCTAAAGAACAAGCTGGTTAAGTTGGACGTCGTCTGTACTTGCCAACAGACCAGCGTTGCGTTTGTCTAAGCCTCTCCAATGTCATGTATTACCTCTCGCCCCATTGTTTCTGAAGGATATGACTGTAACGCGATGCTGTGTTTATGCATTCAGCCTGTGGGGCGTCCGTCATGTCTGGGTGGCGTGGCTAATGAACAGCGGCCGGCCTGTTGACTGCAGTTAAATGTCAGCTGTCTGTTTGTCACTTTGACAGATGCACTCCGCCAGACTTTTACTACGTTTGACGATGTGGAGGTGTTTGTACAAGCGCATGCTCACTGCTAATTGTCAATCCTGGCCAAAAATGCTTTCTGTTTTTTCAAACTCCATGGCCTCTCTAGGGGAAACCGAGACAGGATGTATGTGAGGAGCATAACCATATTGTGCTACTGCACACATACAAGCCCACCAATCAGTTAGTTTAAGTGTGTGAGCTGCATGCAAGGTTATGGCTTTGGTCATTTCTCACATTTCAATCATAGACTGTGATGTATCATAGACATGGCACCGCTGCTGAAGCCTAAAAGGAAGTGGAAGAAGACTCCGGAAGGTCCTTGCAGTAATGGACTGCAAACATTTGCTATTTTTACCTCCCTATTCTAAATATTGGAGCTGGCTTAAAAAAAGTTGAATTGCTAAATAGCTAAATTGCTAGCATGCACTGAACGCTACAGGGGAAACCACCCTCACTTAGTCCATTGCTATTCTACAGTCTATGATGTCTATGAATCCACTGTTTTTCCATTGTGGATTATAAGAGCAACTGAACCCCTCCTTTAGTAAGACCCACCTGCAGAACCAGGTGCAGCTTATTCATGAGGATGGAAACACTAAGGTTAAAATGTGCATTAATGTCTCTGGTCGTTGTAGAGATCTCAGGAAAGTAAAATACAAATCGCACAAACTGTGCTGCCTCAAGTGATGTCTTTTTTTTTTTTTTTCATTATTAGGTGGAGTAGTGAACCCTGCTCTGACAGCTCAAAGACCTGAGAGCTCCTGTAGATATTGGATTATGGATATTGGACATTTCCTGAGGATTTCAGCCGCATCAGAGCAGGTCGGTCAGATGTTTGTCAGTTCACCATCTTTTTGTAAACTTCTGTCATAATGCTAAACTTAGCCCTGATCTGGCCACACATGGTAAACAAGTTGCTGATTGGCAGGTAAGGCCTAGCCGAACCAATCACGACGTCACACAGAAATGACAATGTTGTGTCACTCGCTGCACCACTATGTTGTTAGTTCATTAACAAAACTAATCATGGATGAAGTAAGTCTGGAAAAGTATGCTAACAGCTGCAAAGATGGCGGATCACCATGGTACTATCAGATTATGCTGTTTACAGGTCACTTCAATAATCAGAGATTTTCAGAGATCAGATCATGATCAGACTTTTAGTCTGCAGTAAGTGTAGTCATTGCTGTTTTAATTTTCATAAATGACTTTCATTTTCATCAACAGAAAGTCAATGCTGATGGAATATTCGCCACTTCCGTACACAAGCACACTCCACTTCTCACGAACGCTCCTGTCCAGGCCGGCAGCTCTCCTCCTCGGTGGAAGCAGACCCCGTGGATCATCTCCATTCTTCACGCTGCGCGGCTGACACGCTCCTCTATCGGACCAATTATTCCCGCGCTCCCCCTCGTGACAGGGAGCGCGTATGCATATTTATATCTCATAAACGGAGGCGCCGCAGCGGGGTCTGATTGCCCCTGTCCGTCATGGAGTGGCCATTCTCTTCATATCAGATCCTATAATTTGACATAAACAATCACCACTCCTTGGAGACGTCACGGTGTCAGGTTTTTGGAGTTGCAGTCGTTGGGAAAGGAAACACTGGGTTCAATCACATCAGTATGGTCTGTGCATTAGAATGACAAAGTGGATTCACTTATGCACCGCTCGTCTGGTGGTACTCACCTTATTTGAGTCTTGTCCAAGTTTGATTCACATTTCTTTCTTTCCTCTTTTAGAACTACTACTACTATTTATGCTTTAGGGATTTTTAAGCCCTAGTTTAATCTTTGGTGGTAAGCGGAGAGCCAGATGTGTTGTCTTTGGGGGAAATTTGTATAAAATGTTTGAAAAACAATTTGTTAGAAAGGCTTGCCAACCCATACAACTACTTGTGTAAACGATAAATTGGGTGTTTCCACTGGCAGACCCCAACTCCACTGCCGCGGCCTGGTCAGACCGGTTTGGGCACAAGTTTTGAGACTTAGCCGTGGCCTCAGCTCTGAACCGAGACTAACATGAACAAACTGAGGCTCTGATTGGCAAATGAGAGACAGGACAGCCCTCACCATTAAAGCTGGGGTACCTGACCTTTTGTTGTTAAAGAGTACATTTATTTTTGCCACCTCAGAGTATGTTGTAAACACTGCAAAAAAACAGACCTTGTGACCTGGTCTTCACCTGGTCTAACATATTGAGCGATGAAAGATAGACGTAGGATCTAAATTAGTGCATACATTTTGGGGGTGGTCCCCTCTGCTTCACTTTAACACCGCTCAAAGCTGTCCACGGGCGGGAAACGGGCATATAATTTATTTGCTTGAACAATTCTGATGTGATTGAGAGAGCTAGAAACAAGTTTGGGCCAAAATTAAAAATGTCATTGTTTAAACAGGAAGAATCAGGTACCCCAGCTTTAGCATGCTGGTCATACGGACTGAATATTTCACAACATCAAACAGCTGTTGAAAATGGTGATTTTGCCGATGATAGCATTTAGCCGCTGTTAGCTCAACTTTAGCTGGTAGTAGCATAACATGCCTTCATTGTTCGTCTTTTAGCGGCTTCTGCCTCTAGTGTTTGCCTTGGCACCTCTGGATAATTCCATAAACTCCACCAAAAGGCAGCATTTGGCCACATTGTTCTCATTGCGGCTTTCAAAACCATTCAGGCCGTTCTGTTGGTCCTTCAGTACAGCGTGTGCGTCGATGGGAGCGCCGCCCACAACAACTGCGGTCCTTGCGTGTAGTGAAAACCCTCATGTGCACTGGGTAGAGTGGATACGTGACGAGGCGTGTGCAATACAAGCATGTTATGTGGAACCACTGCGTGTCAGACCTCTCAATATTGATACTTCTGTTTACAATATTTCTGATGAGGGAACTGCACTGGAACCACATAAAAAGATTTCTGTTGTAAAGTTTATTTTCCAATCCAAATGTATCATATAACTGCATTTTGATATTATGTACAGACGACCATATGTTTCAACTCTCCTCTGGTCATGGTCCGTCCCGGGACGCTCTCCGTTAGACTCAAAGGCCCTGTCGTTCCTGAACAGCTGAATGACAGACTCGCTGTGTCCCTGCAGGCGTCCAGACTGAGCAGGGCTGTGCGCTGTCACAGAGGCAGGACTGAGCCGCCCTCATAATTAGCTAAACGACACGCTAACAGTGGACCGGGCCATCTGTCCAAACTGACATGTCTTAACAAAGGTCCGACGCCATTTTTAATTAGCCTGTAACGAAGCAGCCGGCTCTGGGAGTCCACAGTTATTTGCGTTGATATGACGACGGAAGAAAGTAGAGGAGACTTTTGACGTTTTAAAGAGCATTTTAACAATCATTGGCCTGATTTGAGATCAGAACACCTAGACCTGACCAACTGCAGGAACGGTTCGGGCATTCCAAGCGTTACTTTTCATTTTTTTTTTTTCATCAGGCAGTGCAATTACAATGGGAAAGCTTAAAGGGATATTTCAGGATTTTTGACATAGGGCCTCATTTCCTACTTATCCAGAGTGTTGCAAATTTCTGGAAATATTTTTTTTGTATTTCATGCAGTTCTTATGTTTGAAGAGCTACGTGGCGCTAGGCTAGTGCAAAGCTAGCGCATTTCTATGGTATCAGCTAGCCTGCATTAAAAACAGTCGAGCACCTGAGGCAAATCACTTATAACACCAGACTAACCATATAAATGTCTGTGTCGATAGAATTATTTTAACCATTTTGCATTTAAAATACCTTATATTTCAGCTTTGTGGTTGTATAAGCTACGCGGCCTAGCCTAGCACTAGCCTAGTGCCACAAAGCTCTTCAAATGTAAGAACTGCATGAATTACAAAAAAAAATATCTCCAGAAATCAGCAACACTAACTAGGAAATGAGGCCCTATGTCAAAAATCCTGAAATATCCCTTTAAAGGGGCTGGAAGCAAGTTCGCCATTTTATACTCACTACTGCCACCTCAGGCCATATGTGTAACTGCACCTTCTATATTAAGCTCGTGCATGACGACAATTCGGGCCAAAGTGACACATTTTTGAGTGACCGTACAGGATTTTAGAGGCAGTTGTGGTGAACAGGTCTGAGCTCATTCTACACATAAGGACATGGCTGGAACATGTAGGGGGAGGAAAATACTTAATTTTAACATTTTTAAACTCCTTATAGTCCCTTTAAGAAGGCCTAAGGAAATCAGCCCATGAGCCCTCCTTTGAAAGAAAATTTCTGAAAATTCTTGTTTAGTCTCTTCCAACTCGTCCACACTTTGATTGAGAGAGTTGCCACGAACTGAAAGTCCTGTTTGTTTCTCCCCCCCTCAAAAAAGCTTTTAATTTTGGTCATTTTCTAGCAACCACTTACACAGCCAATAATCGATGACACTCTAACCGTGAATTCACTTGAACCTATCAGATACAGTCATGAGTTTTCGAGTTTTCAGGGGCCACCACAACCAGCCAGAGCCATGGTCATTTGGCAGATCCCGCCCGATGCCTTCGCTTCCATGTGTGTTGTGATTGGAGTGGGGAAGTGGGAGGATGAAGAGTTCCTGCCTTGGGACAATATATAACAGCGCGTCTCGGTAATACATTTGCCGTCTTCCGCGCTGCTTTTTGGGAGAGAAGCGAGCAGCGCAGGCAGCCTTGAGCGAGAGAAAAAAAAAAAAATTGCTGGCACCAAAACGGAGCAGAAATGCCAGCCTCGCACGAACCACTGTGTCAACAAAAACTTAAACCAATTTGGTAAATAACTGGAGGGGTGGAAGGAAGATGGGCCGGAGTGAGCCAGGGACAGCGGAGTGGCGCCGTCGTCTTCACTAAGGCCAATAATTAGTTTTTCTGAAGCACTTTTCAAAGTTGCAGCTGGCTGTTTGGAGCCGGGGCCTTTCCTCCGTGTTCAGCAGAAAAAAGATCATCATCGAGTCTTGCCGGGCTGTGAACAGGGAGGCTCGTGCCCTGACTGACACCTTTTAGATAACGGTGGTTACATCTAGGGAAAGATGTTTGGGCAGCTTCAAGGCACATTCTGCTTTTGTCGATAGTTTGATTAGGCTTCTCTGAGACGGCGTTTAAAGAGATTTTTGGGCACCATTCATGGTGTCTGTATCAGTTTTCATTCTTAAAAGCACTGTAGCCAACCTGACTATGTGTACATATAGTTAATGAGGGAGCGACTTAGGCTTAAACTAGTGGTGGGACTCTATTAAACATTTTTAATCAAGTTAATTACAGGTCTGTAATCAATGAATCACATTTTAATTGAAAACCAAAAACAACCAATTATTTAATAACTAGATACATGGGTTCAACAACAAATGTATGTATTTTTGTTAATCTGCATAGTTATTCAAGTAACAGAGGCAAAGTGCATTTATAGCTATTTAGGTATAAAGTGTTTAAGGAACTCTAATCACTCATGTGACTTGTGAAGTTCATTAAACAGTAATAATAACATTTTTATATAAAGGTGAAAAATAAATAAAGCAAAAGGGCAATGACACCGCACCTTTAAGTGTTTAACAATTACTGTAAACAGAAATCCCCTCCTGGAACCGCCACCTTAACGTGGTGGAGGGGTTTGAGCACCCAAATGATCCTGGGGGCTCTGTTGTCGGAGGCTTCGTGCCCCTGGTAGGGTCTCCCATGGCAAACAGGTCCTAAGTGACGGGTCAGACAAAGAGCGGTTCAGAAGCCCCTTATGAGAGACCAACACGCCCGGTTAGAACTATGAGGCCGTCTTTCCGTGGACCCACCACCTGCAGGAGGAACCATAGGGGCTATGTGATTCACAACCCAGAAACAGAGAAGTGGAATAAAATGTATGGATGGATGGATGTAAACACAAATCAAAGTGCCATTTCTTATCCTGACACGGGTTAGGGTTATCGTGGCTCAGAGTGGGCGTGGCTGGAGCATTTGTTTGAGGCTAACGCTAACATTAGCATCCACGACGTCTCTGTGTTTGTACCAACATGTTTTACATTGAGATGTTTTTTTAGACTTTAGTAACTACGGTGGAAGGAGAACTCTTTATGCACAACCTGCACACAGCAGTACAGCTGTCTATCGTCTTATCAGGACGTTTGTTTAAATAAAACTGAGTCCCCAACGGGCCGAAGCGTCTCCATTGCTGGTGTGGCGGATGTGTGTCAGATATATGGGCGTACCAGAAACATGCAAATAGAAAGGTTTCTGCTTGGGAGTTCCGGCTTGGAACGTGTTAAAATCTTTGTAAATAATTAATCGAAATGAACGCATTAAAAACCCAGCCCTAGTTTAAACTGATGGTTGAGGCCAAACTCATTCCTAACACATTTCTACAATTCGAATTCTACACAAGGATGAGTTTTCACAAAGTTTGACCACTTTCAGCGAGCAAAAGTAACTCTCTGTAACTCACCCTATAGTTCTGTGTTAGTGTGTTAGTACGCTTCATATTTATACACTTAAACGCTGCGTGGGAAAATGCCGATTAGGTGACGTCGCCATGAAAAGGGCCTGTTGCAATTAACTAGAGCTGGCCGATTTTCAAACAACAAGCTCCCTCTAAACAAAAATATATCAGTCCTATGTCCCAATAAAGCGCCCCCTGCTGTCACTGTTCAACATTGACACATTTTACAGTTTAGGAGCATCATACACAGGATTATAGACGAGATATTAGGGAAAATCGGCCGCAAATGCCCCAAAATTGGCATCGGCCGTAGAAAAACCCACATCGGTCGACCTCTAGTGGGCGGAGCTCAGAAGGTGGACAGGTTGTTCAGCCGTGTAAAACCCTGCTAACAGCTTTAACAACACTATCTCCTGTGGAATTGAACAAAGAAAAAACAACTAAGAGTTTGGCTCACGCCGGGACTTTCACTTGTAAGACAGTCTCTCGAAGCACTAAAGCCAGTCATCGACCGCTCATATTGAGGTGGGTCATTAGCAAACGCAGACAAGGGGCAGACCACGAGATGAGCGGGGGGGGGGGGGGGGGGGGGGAACGCCATCTCCTGCCTTTTTAATAATGGACCTGCGGCCTCTCCTTTTTAACCACTGGTGTAGGGGCGCCGCTGATTGATTTCATTCTCGGGCCAGAAATGTATTGATATGCTTCGTGCTCCTTGTTGTGGAAAATCGATGGCGGGGACGAGCAAAGAGAAGAGACGGAGGCGTGATGGAGAGCGGCGCTGATGGAATATGTTTGGTCGAGCAGAAGCGAGTGCGAGGACAGGTGAGAGGGCTGAGATGGTGATTTTACAATGGAGTGGCTTCAGTGGAACAAAAGAGTGGAAGGAGGGAGCTGAAAAGTCATTTATCTGTTCGATTGGTCTTTTATTGCCACCATTTCAGCATGCTAAAACAGGTGGTGACGTGCGGAGGACAGGTTACCCATAACTAAGGATTAGCACCTGATTGTTTCTGTTGCAGTGGAATAAAACAGTTTTGAACCTCAGTTTGCCTGCCCTGACAGAGAAGATCATGAACGTTGGTCGTACAGAAATACCCGTCAGGTGCAGCTTTCCGTTACTTTTAAATCAGCGGTTCCCAAACTGTGGGTCAGGGACCAGAGGTGAGAGAATGGGACCATTTGCCCTTTACCATTTTAAAAGTGGGGAAAAGAGACTAATAGTCGTCCTAAACTCCAGTCTGACAGTGGCTTAGTGGTTAGTGGTTCTCACACAGAGGGGCAGGGCCTGAACTGAGGTCATTATGTTTCACTTCTGCCCTGCACGAGCTGTTTCTGACCGTAAACGTGTGCGCTCTTCGTTGAATAGCCATGGGATGCGTAGGGATTGTAGGGCCCCTGTGTGGATTTTTGCTTAAGGCCCCCGAAGGGCCACCACAAAGCTCCACAGAAAAGGGACTCTAACCTGTGACATTTTATGCTACAAAAGTAATGTAAAAGTAACGAGTAACATAATAAGCTACTTTCTTTAAAGAGTAGCTAAGTAAAGTAACAACGAGCAACGGAAAAAGTGACTTTTTAAACGTAACTTCCCAACACTGGTTGTGAGGCCACACCCCTGGAGAACCACTGTATTATATAAAGCAAGTCTGTGGAACATTCCCGATTATCTGTTGGCGTCTTCACTGGGGTGGCACTACCTATGGCAGGGGTCCCCAACTGGCGGACCTGGGTCCAGATCCGGACCTCCAGAGGCTAGAGTCCGGAAAACCTTTTCATCCTCTCATTATACTTCATTTCTAAGGCTAACACTGAAATGAAATGTCAAAACTATTGATTCACTGATCAGCTCTGCTATGTAAATATACAACCTGTGCTCACGTTTGAACATTTTCAAGAGCAATGACTGCTTATGTCCGGACCCTGGACATATGTCAAAAGTTACGAAAGAAAAGTTTGCGGACCTCGAGCTGATTTAGTTTGGGGACCCCTGATCTAAGGCGTGGTGGCCACTTGAAAACAGTTGCCTGGCCTGCCAAGCTACGACCGTGGTGCAGATGGTAGAGCGGGTCGTCTCATGATTGGAAGGTCAGGGGTTCGGATCCCACCTCCTGAAAGTGTGCACTGTCGTTGTGTCCTTGGGCAAGACACTTCACCCACATTGCCCCCAATGTCTGTGTACATTGGTGTATGAATGAGAGTATGAATGTGTGAGTGGATCCTTGCTGTAAAGCGCTTTGAGTGCCTAATGTAGGTGGAAAAGCGCTATATAAGTTGAGACCATTTACCATGATATTTCAAAGATATTTCAAAGATATGTAGTCGGAGAGCAAGCGTGATCTCAACGATTTCCTGGTGGGCGTGATTAACAGACGGCATCAACCAATTAGAGCAAAGCTGGATACGTCGCAGGAACGAGCAGCAGGAAGCCTTTTCAAAAACGTCCTTCGGTTTTAGGGATTTTATATTTTCCAAATGATTTAAAACAGACGAAAGAGCAGAAGAAAACAATGTATCGGTCGCCGTGCTGCCATCTTTAATGTTTTGGAGTGTGCGGTGGTGACAGGTGTCGGCTTCCGTCTCTTGGTGCGTGATTGGATGTTTCTTCTTTTGGACAGAAAGGAGGAGTGTCTGGCAGACCAGGCAATGAAAACAGAGGGTTTGAGTACCTTATGTACCCATTCATTACAAATAACAAGTTACGTTTTTCCTCCCACTGCATCCTGATGAATTCCACCAGGGCCAAGTGCCAGCCCAGGCCCACAAGCAACTTTTTAAAAAAACATCAGCATTTCTTAGTCGAGAATTGTTCAACTCTTTGATTGACTGGATTTTTGAATCGGTAATCCACGAGGATGTTTTAGAAAAGCTGTCTTTTTGATTCAGTTAGAGCTTGGCAGAGATGGAATGAGGAGCGCAACGTCATGACTGATGACTTTATAGTGACTGTTTTAGTACAATATCCTTTTCAAGTGAACAGAAAGTACCTGCCGTTGTGGCTTCCTAAATGTATGTTAACACAGTACCCTCCTCTTTTTAGCAAAATCAACTTTTGGGCAAAATCGTTTGTTTTTCCAAATGAATAAATGGCATGTTTCTTGTTTACCGTACTGCGTTCTGCTGGCTGGTTTCATTTGAAAGTCAGATCTCTCGACGCCACACGCCGTCCGGGCTAATTTGGGGAGCGCTGCTTGTCCGATTGTCAAATACAGAAATATATAATCAAATAATTAAACGAGAAATCGCGCATTAGGATGCAGTGGCGCGTCCCGTGGGCTCATTTGTGTGCGAGCGGCAGCCATGTTTGCCGGATTTGAGATATATGCGGGGGGGGAAGCGGAGAGGAGCGATCAATGGCGTGGCGGTGGCTAACGGCACCTGTTCGGGCTGGGGTGGGTAATTGGGCCGACGCAATGCGATTTCAGCCTCGGATGTGACGTTCGCTTTGAGAAGTCTCTACGAACCAGACGTGTCCAAGTGGGTAAACAAAGTGCGCAGAACAAGGCTGTGAGGAGATGCTTGTGTAGTGGCTAACAGAGCACAAGTTCTGTAGTAGCCGGGGAGGTTCCTGTTTACTGGATGGTGGGCGAAATGGTCGTTGATTAACACTCTGGTTAAAGTTCGGGTTAGGGTTGGAATTGGGGATTGACCCCTGTTCATGATATTGTTTCTCCCATCCTGTGAACAGTAAATCAGCTGCTTGGGGATTTCGTGCAGTTGGGATTTCTGTTTTGGATTACCTTTGACAATTATATCTCTCTGGCTTGAGCGAGAGTGGCAGAAGAAGCGGCTGCTCGGACTATGTTTCATCGCTTTGGGAGACGAGACGGGCATGAGCATGAACTTCAGCTGTCATCTTGTGTTTTCTTACTTGTTTTGCATATAGATAAAGACGGCATCTCTGGAATCGCCCATATATGGTCATGTTTGAAAACAGTTAAAGGGGAAAACAATTTTCTTTCTCAATCTAAACTTTCTCTAATTATCAAAAAGTACTTAACAAATAATGAATTATGAACATAGTTTTCTACTAAATAAAGATACAAAGACATGGGGAGGAGCAAAGTAGTTCAACAGCCCATAAATACATGAAAAAAACGGAGAATGCTAACATGATGCTACATGTTACATGATGCTACATGTTAGCATCGGGCTAATGCTAACGTTAGCTAGCGCTAGCTACAACTGCCGTTTTTTCACTTCCACAGAACAATCTGCTGTGAGAAAATATCCATATGGACCCGATTTACATTTGACTTTATTTGTATGTGATAAATAAGTTCATATTCCATCAGAAAATGGCTAAAAAGAGTGAAAAAGTGTGTTTCCCAAAATATTCTATTTTCCCCCTTGGCGAGGCCACGCCCCCTTCTATGACGAGATGCCGTCTGTATCTATGCTTCGCTTTCTCCGCAAGACATGTCTGTATCCAATTGTGTATATTACTGTACTTTATAAATTTATTTATATTGTAAATCGTGTGTGTGAGTGTGAGGAAGATGGTCACATGACCACCCTATTAGTACTTAAAGAGGGGGTATTATGCTTTTTCAATCCCATAGCACCAGTCTATATCACACTACAATGATGACCAAACCTTCTGTTGGTCTGTAAATGCAGTAAATTAGAATAACTGCCTTGTATAAAATTGCTCTCTCAAAATGGCTGTAGTGAATGTCTTGAAATAGGCCTCTGTCTCTTTAAGAACCTCTGACCCTTTCAGACACGCCCCCTCCACACGCTGTCTGTGGCATCAGTGGGGAGGGGGTTCTGCTGAGGAGCAGTGGTCGGTTACTCGGCTGGTGATGAAAGCTCGGAGGCGGCTCCAGGAGGTGGGGGCGTTCCTAGGAGGACTCAGGCAAACCTATCCCTAAAATGGCGGCCATCAGAGTTTTTACAGATTACTCAAAAATACGTGAATGTGCCAAGGCAACACTTCAGGCATGTTTTTAATGAGGGAATGACATAATAACATGATGTAAAGCTTGAAAAAGTCCATTTTGCATAATACCCCCCCCCCTTAAGGCCACCTGGTGCCTCTTTTTAAACATATGCCCCGAGGGAGACCATGTCTGTGCAATAAAGGCCTTTTAATTAAGTCAGAGTGCCTCAGGTCCACCCCCCCTGTTTATCAAGTTTTATACCTATCTCTGAAGAGCGCCTGCGCCTACTTTTTTGGACCCACTCACTTTTTTCTGTTTCTCTACGGACATGACCATGATTCGTACTGCTAGAGGGAAAAGCACAGTGTCCAAGCTTAAGATGGTTACTATGGTTGCTCGCCACAGACATATGGGAAATGTAGGGCTAGATGAAGACCGCCATAGGTATTGCAAAAAAAGTTTAGGTTCTACTGCTATCGATAAAATAAAAGATTTTATGCTAGTTTTCTGCCTTAACATTTGAGTTTTAACATCAAAGGGGGAAAAAAAGATGAAACATAATGTGTACAATGTTTCTTTATTGACATTTTTGAAGATTTGATTCAAAAACTAAACTGAACAAGAAGATTCCCACGGAAAAAAAACATTGTAAGTAATATTGATAAATCATAGAAGAACTAAGTAACTAGTTAACCTAATAAATCCTTTCCGTAGTCCCTCTGGGGTAATACAAGTGTTAATGGGATGATTGGGGGCACTAACAAGTTCAAGTTCAAGTTTATTTGTCATAGTATCAAGTACAGGGTACCAACACAACAAAACTGCGGGCGAGCGCCACAGCCAAGTTTGAGTGAAAAAAAAATATCTCCATTGTGTAATTGGATGTACAGTATCCCTGTCTGCCTTTGTCTTTTCTGTCAGCGTAGTATTTGCTCTCACGGACAATTAATGAGTAAAAAACGTAACATGCTACGACACCTGCTTATGGCCTCTAGGGGCATGAGTTACTTAATATTGCTTTAAAGTGAGGAGACTGAGACGGCACTAACGGGACCTTCACTTTATTCTGCTGGAGCCACATCAGTGAAACACCTCCACATTTCACAGTCGGTCTGGGCCACTTTTCATCCTCGGCCTCAGTCATTTTGGCAACAAAATCAACAGGAAATATTTATGCCATTATTGTAAAATGACTTAGGCGTAAATAAAATGCCCCCCCCCCCCCCATGAAGCCACAAAATTGACAAAAACACAATAGAAATATGACAAAATATTTTTATTTTCTAAACGATAAAAAAAAAATGAACAAAAAACAAAAACACAAAAACTCAAAAACAATGCTACACAAATTACAAGGACCCACAAAAAAAAAAAAGACAAAAAAGCACAAAAAAATGACAAAACCCCCCAAAAAGCCACAAAAATGACAAAAAAAATGACAAAATATTTTAAATGACAAAAAAATGACAAAACAACAAAAAATTACCCAAAAAAACGGACAAAAATGCAACAAAAATTCACAAAGAAATCACAAAAATGACAAAAACAGAATAAAAATAAGACAAAAAAACAACATAAAAGCCACAAAACCAAAATGAAAATATGACAACAAATAAAAAGTGAAAAAAAGAGAAATCTCTCTTTAGATCCATTTCGTAGCGTTCAAATGAGGCGCTGCACGGGCCTAAAGGCTGTAAGCTCCAGTGAAGAAGCTTCTCGATTTGGGTAAAGCCGCACTGGAGAGATACAGTTCTCCTCGTGTCTGTGTAGGTTTCCTCCGGGCGCTCCGGTTTCCCCCACCACTAAAAACATGTACAATAAGCCAGGATGAATGAGAGTGCGAGTGTGTGCAACGTTCACACATACAGGAGAAACTCGGGAAACTACAATATTCTGAAAACTGTCTGTAAACCAGAATCATCAGCATTATAACTTAATCATTATAATGTAATGAGTCTGTATCATACATTAGTTTCACATTTGAAGCTGAATAACAGACATAAATGAACTTTTGAAGGATATTGTAGTTTCCCGAGTGTCTCCTGTATTGGGATGTGACTGAGAGCAGACATGTCCACATGAAGCAGACGTGTTGTGGAGGTGAAGAGTCGTCCCGGGACGTCTCCTGTCCTTAGACCTTTCCTCACGGCGAGGAAAAACTCCAAAACTACCCAGTGGGAGAAAAGAGAAACCTCGGGGAGAACCAGGCTGAAGAAAAGATCCACTCCCATGGACGGACAGGCAGACTGACCCGGGACTGAAGGGGGGGGGGGGGGGGGGGGACTCGCTTTTCTTTGTTAAGGAGAAGAGAGAGTTAAAGTTTGGGGTTAAGGGGGGGGGGGGAGGGGGGGACTCACTCCTCTTCATTTAGGAGAAGAGAGAGTTAAAGTTTGGAATTAAGGGGGGAGAAAGAGTCAACGGGGAGAGAGAGAGAGTGAGAGTTACCCATCTTCGTTTAGGAGAAGGGGGAATCAAGGGGGGGGGGGAAGAGGGAGAGAGAGAGACTCACACTTACTCGTTTAGGATAAGTGTGAGTCCAGGTTTGGGGTCAAGAGGGGAGAGAGAGAGAGACTCACATTTCTCCGTTTAGGAGAAGTGTGAGTAAAGGGTGTAAAAAGAGGGAGAGAGAGGGGGGGGGTGAGGGAGAGAGAGGGAGAGGGAGAGAGAGAGGGGGGGAGAGAGAGGGGGAGAGAGAGAGAGAGAGAGGGGGAGAGAGAGAGAGAGAGAGAGGGGGAGAGAGAGAGTGAGACTCACCCATCTTCGTTTAGGAGAAGGGGGAATCAAGGGGGGGGGGAGGGAGAGAGAGGGAGAGGGGGAGAGAGCGAGAGGGAGAGAGAGAGGGGGGGAGAGAGGGAGAGAGAGAGGGAGAGAGAGAGAGTGAGACTCACCCATCTTCGTTTAGGAGAAGGGGGAATCAAGGGGGGGGGAGTGGGAGAGAGAGGGAGAGAGAGAGAGACTCACACTTACTCGTTTAGGAGAAGTGTGAGTAAAGGGGGTAAAAAGAGGGAGAGAGAGAGGGGGAGAGAGCGAGAGGGAGAGAGAGAGGGGGAGAGAGAGAGAGGGGAGAGAGAGAGAGGGGGGAAAGAGGGAGGGAGAGAGAGAGGGGGAGAGAGCGGAGAGAGAGAGAGGGGGGAAAGAGGGAGGGAGAGAGAGAGGGGGAGAGAGAGAGGGAGAGACTCAATCTTCTTCGTTTAGGAGAAGGGTGAGTCCATGTTTGGGATCCAGGTGGGTGAGAGAGAGACAAAGGGGGGGGGGGCTTTTATGTTTAGCTGCAGCAGCAGATGAATGTACAGACACGGGACCACAGTGACGGCTTCTTGTGCAGTTCCAAATCGATGTGAATTTGCAGATACTTCATGACTGTGGCCTCAAACGCCTCCGTGTCCATGAGCAAGGCTTCACAGACTCTCTTGGATTTGCCGTATTCCCTGTTGAGAGACCGCATCACACCTTTGACCACGTTATTCAAGTTCTTCTTTAGTTTTCTGCACTGCCAGCCCTGCAGGTCAATCTCCTCCAGGGCTTTTTGAGTCAGGCGATCTGCGAAGGGACGATAACTGTCCTCTTCTCTCTCAGGCAGAGGAACGTTCTTGTAGATTTTTCGCGTCAACTCCAAGACGACAGTTTGAGTCATGAACTGCCCTTCAGTCAGAGCTGTTGCCTCTCGTGGAGTTTGAGCAGAGACGGTTTTTGGAGACGACTCCGTTTTTGGAGACGACTTTGTTTTCAGAGACGACTCTGTTTTTGGAGAAGACTCTGCTTTTGGAGATGTTTCCTCTGGTGGAGTACGCAGGACGATGGCCGGTACATCTGCTGACACATTCGAGGGCACACATGCTTTGGGATGTGTCATGCTTTGCTGGAATATGTCGTACCGTTGGCTGTTGAGGGAACGCTGCTCCATGCAGATTTCATACAGGTCCACGTTGTTAAGATAATCCAACGAATCCTGCTGCGTGAAGTTGCAGAGGTTCTTGATGAATTTTCTCACTTGACCTTGTACAAAAGTGCTCAAGACGGTGAAATGTGAACCCGTCGTTTGTCCCATGTCAAACAGGAGGGCAGATTGTGAGCCAGCTTGTCCCGTGCGAGCGGCCTGCTTTCTGCACAAGTCATACACATGGAAGTGGCAGAACATGATATTAACGAGCTTGTCCAGAAGCCTTTTCATATCTTTGCTTTGGAGGTAATCATTGACCCTTCGTTGACCGGCGCGTGACCCAGAACACGCCCCCATATTCATCTGTCGAAAGATGTCGTCAACATCTTGCTGGATTTCGTTAAACTCTTTCTCTGGCGTTCTGAGCGGGCTGAGGCTTGGAGACCCCGCTGGGCTCGCCGCTCCGCCAGGGGGAGATCCTGCAGCTGACGACGGGCTGGCAGATGAAACTTCCATCATGATTTGACTCTCAATGCTTTCCTGCATTTTTTTGAAATTCTTCCGTGCAAAGACGTTGAAACAGGGATAGCAGGGACCGTTTTTGCGCTCGTCCACTGATCCCGCTGACCTCGCGCGCTTCTCTGGTTTGGCACAGGAACACGTCATCACGTTCAGGCACATTTTGAGACATTTCTTGGCGCGATCCAGCATGTCCCGGCTTGTCTGCACGCTTGGCATTTTGAGAGGGACGCTTAACACCCTCTCCAGCGAGTCCTGTGACCCCGTGGAAAGGATGCTGTTGACGTTTTGAGAGACCTCGTTCTCTAAGAGCACGGTGAGCTCCTGAGATTCGTTGCTCAGATCCACAGCTTGAGTGAGGGGGACGTTCAGAGCCTGGCCAAACATTAAACCGACTGACTGTTGTAAAACGGTTGTTATGGTCTGAAACGCCCGGTTTGCCTCGTCTTCACTCAGACACCTCACTCTCACTTCGTCTCTGGGGATGACCAGTCTCAGAACATTTGCTGACAAGGTCTGGATCAGCTGGACGAACATTGAGAGAAGAACGTTCGTCGTTTCAACATCACAAGTCCCGTTTGCCAGCATCGCCCACTCAGCAGGGCTGATCCGGTTAAAATGGCTCCTCACAATTTGTAGGAGACCTTCCGAGGTGACGGTGACCTCGCCGCGAGCCTGTAGCCTCATCATCTCCATCGTTTATTTTGTAGCTACGAAACAGTCGCAGAGAAATGTGTGAGACGCCTCTGTCCTTCACTGTCTGAGCTGTAATGGCCGACCCTCAGAGAACCACACGCTTACATCACCTTATCAAACATTCCGCATATAATTATAGAGTTCTATGCCCATATATGGTCATGTTCAAAGCAGCCGACAGGGGAGAAGCAAAGAACACTTCTAATTCTCCACCATAACTTTAAAGTACATATGACACTTTAGACACAATTATAGTTTAGATTTTGCTAAAGATTGTACTCAGCTTTCTATAGTTACATTTCTTGTGATGTTTATAGTTTCACTTCCTTATTGGACACTGACAGGAAGTGACATCATTGAAGCAAACAATTCTAAACTGTTGCCATGCCAACCATGTTAAGTCAATGGGAAATGAGTCAAACTGCTGGAACTTTACCTTTATTTAATAATAATAATAATAATAATAATAATAATAATAATAATAATAATAATGCATTGGTTTTATATAGCGCTTTTCTGGACACTCAAAGACGCTTTACATTGCATTATTCGTTCACTTCATACTTGGTGGTGGTAAGCTACTATTGTAGCCACAGCTGCCCTGGGGTAGACTGACGGAAGCGAGGCAACCAGTCTGCGCCATCGGCCCCTCCGACCACCACCAACCACTCACTCACCACATTCGCTAGGCTTCCTGGTGTTACTAAACGGTCTCCCATCCAAGTACCGACCAGGCCCTTCCTGCTTAGCTCCCAAGGTCTGACGGGATTGGGCATCGCAAAGGCGGTATGACCACATTATTATAATATTATTTATCATAATATTATTTATTATTTATATTATTTATGTCACTTCCTGTCATATGTGTATGTATATATATATATATATATATATATATATATATATATATATATATATATATATATATATATATATATATTAGGGGTGTAACGGTACGCTAAAATTGTATTCGGTTCGGTTCACAGTTTTGGAGGGCTCGGTTCGGTTAATTTTCGGAACAAATAAATAAGAACTAACAAAAAATTTTTTAGCGAGGCTCAAGACTTTTAATCAAATACTGACAACAACTGAATATAGGCGCAAATCCATGCGATGAAAACACCTATACCAGGCGTGTTTGCTTTTGCCTGATCCAAACTACTGGACAGGGGTTGTTTGAATGCCGACGTTAGCGGTGTTTGCACAAGGCTGCTTCTCTTTAGTAGACGTGGTTTTCACATTCGGATGATAACGTTTTAAGTGCGTTAACATGTTTGATGTGTTGCCTGCTGCAAACCCGATCTCCGTGGAACAATGTCGGCAACAACTTTAGATTCATCCACTCGTCTGTCCCCGTCATGAGTTTTAACCGCAAAGCCAAAGTGTTCCCAAACAGGAGACTGCAGTGATGTGGCAGGGTCTTCAAGCTCTGGCTTCTCTTTCGCTGTTGCCATGATGCCGTTTCTCTCAGTTACTCATGCAGCTTCAATGTACGTCACTCAATAGCGTCCGTGCGGAAACTCGCGTAGGAACTTTGTTGCGCGGCACTTAATATGACGCTAATAATAAATTTACATTATTTAATGAAAATAATTGGGGTTAGGGTTGGGGACTCACCCCTCTTCCTTTAGGAGAGGAGAGAGTTAACGTTTGGGGTCAAGGGGGGGAGAGAGAGACTCACTCGTCTTCGTTTAGGAGAAGGGGGAATCAAGGGGGGGAGAGAGGGAGATAGAGAGACTCACATTTCTCGTTTAGGAGAAGTGTGAGTAAAGGGGGTAAAAAGAGGGAGAGAGAGGGAGACTCAATCTTCTCCGTTTAAGAGCAGGGTGAGTCCATGTTTGGGGTCCAGGTGGGTGAGAGAGAGAAAGGGGGGGGGGGGGGGGGTTGTGTGTTTAGCAGCAGCAGCAAGGCTTGCAGATGAATTTACAGACACGGGTCAATGGTTAAAATCAGTCTAAGGACGGCTGAGAAACATCCTGTTAAAGTCTTCAATCTGAGAGTCAGGCTGCATAATGCACACGCCATAAAAAGTGATCGATAACACGCATCCATCCATCCATCCATCCATTTTCTTCCGCTTTATCCGGGGCCGGGTCGCGGGGGCAGCAGTCTCAGCAGAGATGCCCAAACTTCCCGATCCACACACACTTCCTCCAGCTGTTCTGGGGGGACCCCGAGGCGACACCAGGCCAGCTCGGAGACATAGTCCCACCACCGTGTCCTGGGTCTTCCACGAGGCCTTGTCCCACTAGGACATGCCTGGAACACCTCCCGCGGGAGGCGACCAGGAGGCATCCGAAACAGATGCCCGAGCCACCTCAGCTGGCTCCTTTCGACGTGGAGGATAACACGCAGTGTTTCAAAATTTGACAACATTGTTGTCATTGAAAATTAACTTGAAACAGAGATATTTAGGCATTTAGTGTCCGTCCAGAGAGGAGAGAGGAGGAGAGAGTTGCATAAAACCCCCGTTTTCTCCGTTTTGATCTAAATTAGCCTCTGCTTAGCTTAGATTTCTCAGGAACCGAGGCACGTAAACTTAAACTGTGTCCATAGCTATTACATAGAATATGCTGTGGTGCACTCAATGTGTTAATAATGATAGCTGTCACAACAAAAAGTCTGGTCAGCTTTAAAATCAACCAGGCTCAATCCATTATTTAGATTTCGTTGCTGAAAATATAGGTCATTTTGGAAATTTTTATGCATAAAATGTCAGAGAACTTATATTATTATTTTTTTTCTCTGATATAAATCAGTAATCTAATGCAAAAGTTTCAACTTGTTCTGTACACAATAAATTCCCCCCTTTCACCTTCAGTGTCTCGCCTTTATCATTCTCTATCAAATATAAATACAGAAATAAAAACTGAAAAGTAACGTAAACAGTGATGACCAAATACCTTTAAAAGGCTTTGAAACAGTAAGAACTCAACTTTACGGGCGCCGCAAAGTCCAAAATCCAAAGCTCCAATCCCAGTGTGGTGGGAAAACTACAGCCAATCAGATAATTAGAAGCTTGTTACCGGGCAGATGGCTGGAGGCCGCTCGTCCTGCTGTCAATAGCCCTCTATATTAAAGTAATGAGAGAGAGTGACAGGTGGAGCGGCCAATCAGATTTACGGCCCGGTCCTCAGGGGACTGTGCCCTTTAGACCGCTTCCCGACGCTTTATTGGTCACTGCGGTTAATTATTAGAGGCAATCCACTCTCCCAAATACTTTCAGGGCTCGGAGGCGCGCTTTGTAGTCGTGGCGGAAGCTCGTCGATGGGATGGAGGAAAAAGGAGGTGTTCTTTATTCATGCAGTTCGAATATGAGCGCGCCAGCCTATTCTTCACCATGCTGAATGAATAATTACAGAAAAAGGTAAAAATTACTGAAGTTGTCTTTGTGATTTTTACCTTTAGGGTACTTCCGCAAACTCCGAAGTCCACAGGTAATTTTAGAAAGCTATTACTGATATTTGTCCCTTTAAAAAGTGGATGGATAAACCAAGCATCGTAGAGGATCTTTATAAAAGTGTGGATATGAGCTTAGGTCAAGGAGGCTAAACGGATTAAGGTGAGAGGCGGCACGAGAAAACGTCGATTTATCACACAGTGGACAATGTTGAGATTTTAGCGGGTTTTCTCCCTTAATGTCTCGGTTTTAATGAGAGAGTAAAATAAAATGGACCAAACTCACTCTTCGTGATGGATATTTCATGACATTTTATCGCGAGCGAGTCGAACATTTCAAGGAAATAACTACAACATGGCGCCTCACTGACTGGTCTCCCACACTTCATTCACAAATATTGTTTGGTGCAGTCGCTCGAAAGGCGACCGACATGACGCTGTTATCCAAACACGGTCATTTGGTTTCTGGGAGATACTGTAGCAGCGGCTAAACTAGCTCCAAACTGTCCTACGGGCTCCAAACTCTACCGTCTTTGACTGCAAAAAGTATTTAACTAGATCAGTATAAACATCTCAATTTGAGCATAATAATCCAAATTTTAGTTGTTTTGATTGGTTAAGAAGTTGTTGGGCATTTGTCCTATATTATTTCACTTGTTCTGAGATGTTTCTGACTCGTTTCGATACGTTTCGTCCTTATTTCAGGTCATTTTCTTTGCCAATGGGGAAAGAAAATAGGTCTTATCTCATTGGCAATTTTACTTTCTTATTTCAAGTGAGATTTACCCTAGAACTGGTCCGAAATGTCCTCAAACAAGCAAAGTAAACTTGGTCTGATCAGGAAAAGTGTCTAAATGAGTGAAAACCGCTCAAAACAAGATACATTTCCTCAATTCAAGTCATTTAAGCCAATGCTTGATATTTACTTTTTGTAGTGTGAACATATTTTACAGGTTTCTTCAGAATCACTTTTAAATACCTAACTCCTGCTTCCCTTCCTGATTTATTGAGCACAAACATTTTGACTTATTTTTTTTTTCACTCATAAATAGGAAAAACAAAGCAAGATCCAAGATCCCCCTCCCCCGTATCACTAATCTACCAACAAAACAACCTTAAACTGGCTCCATTTATCCAGAGAAGAACAGACTTTTACCCCAAACCTATAGTCTTAAAGGAATAGGCCACCGTTTTTACATACTGAGATATGTTCTTACCTTAGCTTTGACAAGTTCTTTAGGACCTGTCTGGTCTTCCCCCGTGCCTTCAATCACGTAAACACAGCGCAGACGGCGTTAGCATTTAGCCTCTCCCTCTCTCCTCTATAGCTCCAAAACTGGTCAAGATAGAAGCTACCAAGCTCTTCCACTTTTCCCTATTTAAATATGGTTGCGTGAAGTGTTCCACTACAAAGTATAATTACACAAAATTAAACAATGTGGATTTTCTAAGCGGATAAAAAGGGGAACTATATTGTAAGGCGTAATAATACCAGGAGTAATTTGGCATCCGCACAGTAAAGTGAAGATTACTGCGCGGATTTCGAACTTTTGTAGTGTAACACTTCACGTAACCATATTTAAATAGGGAAAACGTGGAAGAGCTTGGTAGCTTCTATCTTGACCTGTTTTGGAGCTATAGAGGAGAGAGGGAGAGGCTAAATGCTAACGCCGTCTGCGCTGTGTTTACGTGACTGAAGGCACGGGTGAAGACCAGACAGGTCCTAAAGAACTCGTCAAACCTAAGGTAAGAACATATCTCAGTATGTAAAAATGGTGGCCTATTCCTTTAACCTATAGTTCTATTCCTGGTCCATTTCATTGTACAGTATTTCTAGCCAAAACATCACAAGTTATATTTAGTCTGGGGATCACCAATTCATTTTATCGTAGGAGAGGTGCGGTTTACGATCGTCCATAGCCGTTTATTGGGCGCTTCGAATGTCTATCATATGTGTCTGCACGTAGCCGCAGCCAATCGGATCATTGTATCAGATTTTTTTTCCCCATCTGTAAACAAACTCCAAGCGTCCGTATGTGGAACAGCTCACCATCGTCTTGCCGTCCCTCCTCGTTCTGTGATCGGTCCCCAAACCCATGTGAAGGTTTCGGCCGTGCTCCTCCGGCCTGACTGTTTTTCCTGAACACTCATTTCAATCCAATGATGCGCGCCACGTATTTATCCAAACAACACTTTGGCTGAAAACTTCCGAGCACTTCCTGATATTGCACCCATCTATTTTTGGACACATTTAAACCGACACCCTCCTGCTAAACTCCATTTGCAGCCAGTTCATTTAGGAGCCAAATTGCGTTACTCTTTTTAATTGGAATCCCGGCCGCCGTCTTCCTTCTCCCCGCGTTGAGATTGGATTGCGTTGCTCTCGTGCGGCTGAGGAGCAGGCAGTTTGGAGAGGGAGGGGAGGGGGGAGGGTGGCCCCGTGGGAGGGCGTCTGAACGATGAGCCGTGCGTGTGTCATCAGCACCCTGTCTCCCATGGGTGCCCTTCCCAACAGGCAGCACACTCTCCCTGATGAAGTGCCACAACAACCGCCGGCAACCGCTCCATTGTGGCTGTGCAGGTTTGATGACGTTCAGCGCCTCGGGGGGGATTTGGGGGCTTTTTGTAATGTGTTTAGAACTATTGAAGCCGTGAGTACATTCCTTGCACATAAGCACCGTAATTATATATTTTTCCATTTGTAGTAACGTGACAATAACGCCAAGTTACAGTGTTTATGTTCGAAAATTGGACAAAAGAGCTACAGAAATGTGGCAACAAAGTGACCAAAAAAAGCAATGAAATGAAAGTCAATACAAAAAATAAAACAATTTTAATACATTTTGTCGGTCTTAGCCTTCAAATGAGGCATTACTCTGGCCTATTGGCTGTAACCTTTTAGATTTGGGTAAAGCTGAACTGGAGAAAATGTGCTTGGCAGGGGTTCACAGGTTAACCTTGCCTGGCCCTGTCCATTCCACGCAGGGAATGAGTCTGGTCAAGGAGCAAGTGGAGCAGTTTGCAGGGGGCGGGTCTAACGCACAGATTGTCAGTGAAATAAACCAATCAGCAATTAGCGGACGTGACGACAGCTGTGGTCCAATTCACCAAATATGAACTGAAAATAAACTCACAAGAACACGGAGACACTTGTTTACCGTGCATGGCCAGACCCACCCTCTTTTGACACTCTTTTCAAGAAGCTTTTAGATTTAAGTAAAGTCAAACTGGAGAAAATGTGCTCAGTTCAGGTGGGGGTTAAAAGGTTAAGATTGAAAAGTGCTTCAACACAGAATGTAACAGTGCTGTGTAACTGTTACTGGAAAACGATATTTTGTCCCAGCCCAATTCAGATATATTTCTTTTACCTGATTCCTGATTTGATATTGATTAAGGCCTATAGGAAGGTTGACTATTTAATTACTGATCGAAAACACTTGTTCCATATATCGCTGACCCGCTCATGGCCCATTGGCATTGGCCCATTAGTACGACTACCCAGCATCAGTTATGTAAATTATGTAAATTCTCCCTCTTCTTTTGCCTGTGCCTAACAATCGATAATAAACATCATAAATAAACGCAAAAGCGTACTCACATTTTCCCTAAATCTTACACTTAATTGCAAAAACTGCCCGTCTTTTCCATCCGCTGTCACTTTCCTGTCTTTGCAGTTATTAAAATCACTCGCGCTCCCCGGTGAGGAGGCCGCCACTATTCCGCCATTGTTTTGGTGTGGCTGGAAATGTCAATGGCATGCGCGCCGAGACAGCTGGAGTGAAATCCTCCAAAAAACGGAGCATTAGAAGGTTACAAAGCAGCCAGTGTTGTCAGAGGGGAAATGTATCGCCTCAGAGCCGTCAAATTATCATACTGAGTGAGTAATTATCATGCGCGCCGTAACAAAGGCGCTGAATGGGCGTCATTTCCGCGAACATACATTTTTCTGGCCATTCGAGAATAAGCTGTCAGTCATTTCTTGTTGAGTGTTTGGATTTTCAGTTCGTTCACATCTCGGTCTTAATGTCAGCGTAAAAAAAAAAGTAAGAAACCTTTAACATTCCCATGGGAACAAGGCATGAGATGTGTAAAAGTTACCAAAAAGTGTCCGATATCTGAACAGTGGGCCGAGCCGGGTTCAAACAGACTGTGACCGTTTGGTTATCACTCACAAAACACTTTCAGCTTTCATTTGCGAGTCTATAAATTGACATTTTTATAAGCCTGTGAAAAGACTCTGAAGAAAAAGGGAGCAGACGTGGAGAAGTGGAGCAGTCAGCGGATGTGGGCTGGTGTCAGCGCTGGTGTCGGGAAGCTAACTGTGATGTACTGAAGAGAGCACGACTTGACTCCGCGCCTGCCCGAGCTGTTTGCGAAGCGTTGAATTTGGCATGAGCGGCACATACTTGGCCGTTTTAGACACAAGGCAAGAGGGAGGTTATGTTTTTGTCTTGATTCATGAATGGTGTTGTAAATCTAATTCCCGAATTGGAACAAAAAGGTTCGGGAAAGTTCAATCGTAGGCGCTTCCTTTGTAAAACCCATCTTCCTATTTCTCATACTGTACTATATAAAAAATAAAATTAGAAAGGGTCAAATGAAGCTGCTCTATTTGTTATGGAGTTGTGTTACATGGTTGTAAAAGTTGAATATGTGTTGGTGATGATTTGATCAAGGGAAAACAGGGTGAAAAGAAGGGGTCCGAGCACTGATCCCTGTAGCCGGGCCAGCCATTCTCTAATACTGGCCTGTAGTCCATTAGCGGCCGGGCCTCTAACAGAGGCCGGGTTTGCGGCTGGCGGAGGCAAATTTAAGCCGGTCTCTAAAACAGGTCGGGGCTATTATTAGAAACTATAGCAGTAGAAATAATCCCCATTCCCAGGAATTTGTCTCATACTGGTGTAAATGAAAACTCACATGCAGGAAGTAAACAAACGGGAACCCGGCCGATGGGGAACGCTGCGGAGGAGCTGATCCGAGCGTAACTTTGACACAGATTTAGCCACTTTTCAAACCTCCAGTGACTATTTGTAGAAAAAGGGCAAACAACAAATGTTGTGTGACCCTCCAGGGTTTTAATAAAGTCACCATTGCGTCTTCAAAGCACGTCCAGCTGCTCAGTGTGCAGGTCAGTCCCACGCCTCAAAATAACTCCTCCGATCAGCGCAAGCGTCTCGTCTTCTCTCGGGTCAGTCTCATGATCGATCACAAACACAAACGCTCCGTCTAAACTCACCTTTTACACGAGATAACAACAAATAATCCGGTCCGCGGTAGAAATGAAACAGAAACCTAAAGTGACATGTCAACGCTCCGCTAACAGCAACGAAACACTACCTGTTGTCCCAACAAAATAAAAGGCGTCAATGTTTCAGCCGCTGGGAGAGTGTTTGCAATGTTAATTAATAAATGAACCTAATATTTTAGGTGCAAATGGACACAAATCTCGTTTTTCTTCGTTTTCCTGGTCGTCCGTTTTGCTCTAATAGAAATAAAGGCCTGTCTCTAATTGTGGCCTTGTTCCAATAAAGGCCTGGTCCTAGATGCCCTTGAGTAAATAAAGGCCCCCGGCCTATATTAGAGCATTTACGGTACATGCTTTTCCAATCTTTCACGAAGACATGTAGTCTGGTACTCAGCGTTATCTCCACGAGGTCCAAAGAGGGCTTTTGTACAGAAAATAGGAGATGACTGGCCAGGCTAACAGTCCTTGGGGGACACCCGAGACATATGGTGTTCATTGGAGATGCAGGAGGGATGTTGGAGGGGAACTGTGCTGGAGATGCCAAAGTGAAGAAGAATGGAGAGATGAAAGAAGGGGTTTACCGAGAGGAAAGCAACAACAAACTTTCAAAATTAAGTCTGTTTCAGTGCCGTGGTGTGTGCAGAAACTGTAATTGGACAAACCTTCTTTTTTACACCTTCCCCAGTTGTTGATTGAATTCATGCTCATAGCAATAACGTGTCAAAAACCAACATAAACCACATGAGAAAGACCTTTGGGAATACACTTCACCACAACTCATATCCTCGCCTCACCTCTACCTCGTCAAGCTCACTCGCCACTTGCTATTTTCCCATTACTCCTCAAAATAAGGCCAGGTCTGATCAAATTCACTGCTCCAGACACTTCATTTCCTCATTTAGCCCCCGAAATGGCCGTCCTGAGTGTCCCAGTGCTCCGTAACTTTAATTGGAAAAAGACGGGGGAAAAAATTCAAATATGATGCACATGCACATTTAGGGCCAGACTAATCACGTATAATGAGATTCCCGTTAAGCTGATTTGAAAAGAGAGTGTTTGGGGGGTCATGTCTTGCCCTCCATCGAGTCCATGCTCTCCCTTAACCCGGAGGTGTCAGCTTTTCCAAACAGAAAACCCACAAGTGTTGAACCTAATTACCTCAAGTGTACTCAATCACATCCGCGTTTCTGAATAAGACTTCATGAAACCGCGATGAGATCACATTTTCTTTTTAATTTGTGTTGACAAAGAAGGCACAGAATACCAGGTTTTTCTTTGACTTTGCTCTGATTGTGGCAGCGCATGTTTGTTTCTTGTATTAACTGCTCCATTCCACTCAGATATTACGAGATTTTTTATTTTATTATTTTTGTTCATAGAAGCCAGCCAGAGAACTCGTATTTCTAAAGCCTAACTTGCTCAGAAGTTAGACATTTTGATTCAAATTACGAACACATGCAGTAGGAATCATTTTGACATCTGAAATAAAACCTTGTGTCACAGTTACTGGAAAGAAGCATCACTGTACAAAAACCTTTCACTCTTGGTTTTCTGCTGTCCTTCTGTGATGTCTCTGTGACTTTTCTCGCTTACTTTTGAGCAAAATTGCATAAAAACAGAAAAAGATGATTGTAAAAGAATGGTATTTTGCAGGGCTGGACTGGCCGTCGGGAGATCCGGGAGTTTTCCCGGTGGGCCGACGTACTTTTGGGCCGGTCAGGCCAGTCAGATCGAGAGATAAGCCCAGTAATTCCTTCCACCGGCCCACAATTAGCGCCAAGAGCGATTGGAATCTCTCATCTTTACATAGATGCAATGACACAATTCCTCCACTAGAGGAATGTGACACATTTTATGCCCTTCAGGTGGCACTTTCTTGAGGTTCTGGTTCCCTATTAATCTGGTATAATGAGCAATGGGCCTCTCGGACATAACACTCATGCCCCTCACATTGCCTATATGAGAGGAAATTGTTTATCATAACCTCATTAACGCAACGCACATTTTAAGATTGTTAAGTAATTTTATAAAAGTTCCATGAAGTTGTAAACAACAAGATTAAAGTGTTGAGTGCTATGAGGGGTTAGCTTGAATTCGGCAGAAACAAAATGCAGCTATTGTCCTCAATTCGTAGTTTATACTGTTTTAGTTCAAGCCAAGGGCTTATTGTTTTGCCCATCACCTCGACTATAGCACACATTTCTTCAAACTAGCTTTTAAAGGAATAGGCCACCGTTTTTATATACTAAGATATGTTCTTACCTCACTTTAGTCGAGTTAATATATCCCCGTCTGGTCATTGTCCGCGCGCTCTGTCACGCAAACGGAGCACATACGCAGCCTCTCCCACATGTCACATAGCTCCAAAAAAGCTCACGATAGAAGCTACCAAGCTCTTCCACGTGTTCCCTATTTAAATAAAGTTACGTGAAGTGTTTTCATGCGAAGTATATTTACACAGAAATGTAACGTGTCGATTTTATAAGCAAATAAAAAGGGGGACTATATTGTGAGGCGTAATGATACGAGGAGCACAGCGTCCGCGTAGTAACTCCTAAAGACTTCCCCCGCTCACTTCCGTCAATAACCTTTAGGAGTTACTGCGCGGACGTTTTACTCCTCGTATCATTACGCCTCACAATAAAGTCCCCCTTTTTATTTGCTTATAAAATCGACACGTTACATTTCTGTGTAAATATACTTCGCATGAAAACACTTCACGTAACTTTATTTAAATAGGGAACACGTGGAAGAGCTTGGTAGCTTCTATCGTGAGCTTTTTCGGAGCTATGTCACATATGGGAGAGGCTGCGTATGTGCGCCGTTTGCGTGACAGAGCGCGCGGACAATGACCAGACGGGGATATATTAACACGACTAAAGTGAGGTAAGAACATATCTTAGTATATAAAAACGGTGGCCTATTCCTTTAAGACTTAGATCGCACTTATTTGATTGATTGATTTTTTTATATTGTTTTATCTGTCTGTGAAGCACTTTGGTCTTCCTTGTGTTGTTGTAAGGTGCTATACAAATAAACTTTGATTGATTGCATTCAATATGACTGTTCCGGGCCAATTTTTTCTGCCAGTCCAGCCCTGGTATTTTAAATGGGCCGGCAGGTTTGTCTTGTTTCTCAAAACCCCAAAACGGTCATAGTCCAATCATACCTCATAGCAACCACTGCTACCGGACATTCTCATGGAAAAGTGTGCATTGCTGTCTGTTTTTCCTCTTTCAAAGCCCAAAAAAAAAAAAAAGCAGAAGCATCTCCTGCTAGCTTGCCATGGTGAGACTCGTTTACCATCGGTCTTGTCGTTTACCAACATTGCTGTTTCTGCCGCTGGATTATCTGGCACGTTTACTTTTTAAATGCTACAGGAAGCTTTTAGTTGCTCTCAGCAGAGACTTGATTTATTAGCAGCGTATGTTCTTTTGTTTTTTTTTGCCACTCATCGCGGCTGGGGAATCATGACTAATATGTTTACCTCCCTGAATGAGAATGACAGCCGCGGGGGAGACAGAGCCACCGCAACCAGTAGCAGGGATCTGTGAGCTGGTAGTGCAAGATGACTAGTCCATACAACCACAGCTCGAGGGTTGAGTTAGTGTCCCCTTCTTTGCATATTTTAAAGGAACAGGCCACCGTTTTTCCATACTGTGAGATGTTCTTACCTGAGCTTAGACGAGTTGATGTGTACCTGTCTGGTCTTTGTGCCCGTGAAAGAGCTTGGTCGCTTCTAACTTCACCCCGTTTGGAGCTACTGGAATACACTGGGAGAGGCCAAATGCTAACAACATCTTTGGTCTTTTTGCGTGGTTGAGGACACACCGTTTTTACATACTGTGATATGTTCTTACCTGAGCTTAGACGAGTTGATACGTACCTGTCGGGTCTTTATGTGCGCCCGTGGAAGAGCGCGGTAAAGTCTATGGGAAACTGACCAAATACTTTTTTCCCCCCACTGTATATTCCTCCATTGCCACCCATTTTGCCTTGATCTGCAGGATATTGCGCTCCTATTGCACCAAAAAATTGCACCAATGTGTTAAACTCCACTTCTAGATTGAGCTAGCTAATGATTGCTAAGGGGCGGGGCTTTTGGGGCCCAAAGTAAAGCACCACTTTCTTCATATCCTTGTGTTATACATACAGTATGACTTATGTGGGTGATTTCGGACATCGTTATGGTATTTGCAGTATTTTTAGAGTACTTTTATCCCATCCATTCTCATAATTATCATGTTATCTTGACAATAAAGCTAAGTGAATTGAATAGAGATATGATTAAACAGTTGAATTTAAATAATTGACAGTACTGCATTGTCTGATGCCATTTCACTCTCTGTAAAAGGTTTCACGACTGAAAAATCACTACTTTCTTTAGACTCGGCGAACGTTACCTTGGCGGATCGACTTTCTTTTCATTTTTTATTTCTTTTTCCTTTTTTTTCTTTACTCAAAGCTAGCGCCGCATTGTTAGCTACCCACACACCATTCATAACCTTGAGCAAGCGGAGAGAAATAGAAGACTTGTGGCACATAAATCCGAAAAGGAGATGAAAAAAAAAAGAAATAAAATATATATATATACGTGTGTGTGGCCGTCACGTATCCATGGTAACGGGGCTTTATTGCTGTTTGTCTTGACCAGTCGGCGCAATAAAAAGGCCGGGAAGATGGCAGGTTGCCGGGTGCAATGGGGAGCGCTCATGTGACATCACAGGAGTCCATAGATTAACAGTGAGCAAGAGGTAAGAGTGCTCTTCCTCTTCCTCCTCCTCCTCCTCCTCCTCCTCCTCCTATTGGCATTAAGTAACCTAGTCATGGGATTTATGGCAAATATATATATAAAAAAAACACAATAGTCATTTTGATGCAACAGTAATGTGTGGCCGAGGCAGAGGCACAGGGGCCTGTATCGTATCATTAGACAAAATACTGAATAAAGAATTTAAAATATACATTTGAGCATAATATTTTTTTGTTTCTGTCTAATTAGTTTAGTGTTGTGATTAAGATGTGAGTTTTGTTAACTTTCAACCAAGAAAAACAAAGGGATGAGGATGTAATTTCCACCACTGGCCAGTTTCTTATTTGTTACCGCTGAATGTAGGTCCAGCTTTCTACTCCTTCCATAATCTTCTTTCTTTCTTTCTTTCTTTCTTTCTTTCTTTCTTTCTTTCTTTCTTTCTTTCTTTCCATCTATCCTTTCTTTCTCCTGTCGTTTTTTTCCTCTCCTTCTGCCTTTCTTCTTTCATCAACATAATTTTCTTCTCTTCCTTCTCCATTCATTATCTTCTACTATTTTCTTTCTCCTTAGTTTTTTCTCTTTTCTTTCTTTCTTTCTTTCTTTCTTTCTTTCTTTCTTTCTTTCTTTCTTTCTTTCTTTCTTTCTTTCTTTCTTTCCATCTATCCTTTCTTTCTCTCCTGTCTTTCTTTCTTTTTTTCTTTGTCTCTCCTTTCATCATCTTTTTCTTCTACTACTTTCTTTCTCCTTTCTCTTTCTTTCTTAATTTCTTTCTTTCTCTCTTTCATTCACTCACTCTCTCTATATATATATCTGTCTTTGTCTCGCCTGTCTTTCTTTCTTCTCTCCTTCCTTTCTTCTTTCATCAACATAATTTTCTTCTCCTTTCATCATCTTTTTCTTAGATTACTTTCTTTCTTTCTCCTTCTTTCTTTCTTTCTTTCTTTCTTTCTCCTTCTTTCTTTCTTTCTTTTTCCACTCCTGCTTTTCTTTATCAACATGATTTTCTTCTTCTCTTCCTTTAATCCATCAGGATCATTTTCTTCTTCTCCTCCTGTCATCATCTTTTTCTTCTACTTTCTTTCTCCTTCTTTGTCTTTCTTTCTTTCTCTCTCCTTCTTCCTTTCTTCTTTCATCAACATCATTTTCTTCTCCTCCTCCCCTTCTCCTTTCATCTCCATCTTCTTCTTCTTCTTCTAATCCCAGCATCACCTTAGTTACAGAATCCGTGCTGAATTCCCTCTTCACATCTCAATCCTCCGTCTCAGCCTGCCTGATCCCTGATTGACTCGTCTCACTCTCCTCTCTCTCGACAGAGTAAATAAAGATATCAGCTAATGAGAAGCGCTGGGAGTTCCTCTGCAGCGTTCCCCACAGCCCCCCCCGCCCCGCCGCCCCCCCCCCCCCCTCGCTCCCAGCCACTTACCTGTCTGACTGCGCCGCGCTCTCCAGGCACAGGTGAGGCTCAACACGGGGCACACTTTCTTGTTTGTTTGTTTTTTTCTTGCCGCCTGTAATTGTGGAAGTGGCAGGGCGGGGCAGAGCGGTTGTCAGGACAGCGAGGGGTGTCATTTCATAAAAAAGCTGTCGCAGGAGGAAAATGGCCGGTGATTGGCTCCCGCTGGGGTTGCAGGGAAGCCGCAGGGAAGTTTCCAGGGAATAATAATAAGTGGTGACAATGAGGTTGGATTTTGCGACGCTTGCGTTTTGACATTTGGTCCGAGCCGGAGGTGAATTTCCGAAAGGCCTCATTGTGAAGTAGAGATTACTCGCCTGGCACAGTCGTCCCCACTGCTGTATCCACAAGATCAACACCTGAGTCCAGGCACATATTTGTTTAGCTGTGGTGGTTTGCAAAAAATCAGAGCACACTGTAGTCATTATTCATTCACTCCACACTTCATTTACCACGTGGCTATAATGTGTTGTTTATATCCTGATCTCTTATGTCAGGGCCCTCTGCTGGACACGTGTGGAATTTTTTTTTAAATTTATTTAAGTCACTGGAATGAGTATGCTGGTTATTTAGTTCATCAAAAAATCGTAACTCCGCACAGGAATGGGCTAGAGCAGCCATACCCAAAGTCCGCGGCCCCCTTGCTGATCAGAAAATCTCTCGGGACACCCCCAAATCTTAATAATTTACTCCATTCAAAGGAATTTGTTCTAATTTTACAGCTAAAATGACATTCAAAGTAACATCTAGCTATGACAGTAGGCTAAATACTGGTTTAAACTGGTGCATTAGTCCAGATAAATATATTTTTTCCTTTCAAGATGAACTTTTTTAAGATAAGATAAGATAAACCTTTATTGATCTCACAAAGGAGAAATTCACTTGTTACAGTCGGCGTTCAAGAAGATCACTCAGAGTTAATAAAGTGCAGCTGATACAGAGATTATTGCACATGTTACTTCACAGTCTTATTGTACAGTGTGACAGCAGTGGGGATGAAGGCTTTGCGGTAGCGCTCCGTCCTGCACTGAGGGTGTCTCTGCCACTGAGAGAGCTGCTCAGCTCTTCTACAGTCCCGTGCAGTGGGTGGGAGGTGTTGTCCATGATGGAGGTGAGCTTGGCTAACACCCTCCTGTCCCTCACCTCCTCCACAGAGTCCACGGGGCATTGTACTTGTTTTGCAGATAAGCTTTGGGAGCCCCCCTGTAGTGCCTCTGAGGCCCACCGGGGGCCCTGGACCCCACTGTGGGAATCACTGGGCTAGAGACTTCCTTTTTATTTTGACATACTCAGGAATGTATGCTCTACAAGTCAGGGGCCGGGTTAAATCATCTGGCGGGCCGGATTTAGCCCGCGGGCCGTAGTTTGAGGACCCCTGCTTTAGTCCTATTATCGTTATTTCCTTTCAGAGAGACATCAGCGGCTAAAGGGTTGGCCCGTTTTCTGAAAATGTGCTTTTCTTTACATTATCTCCACTTCAGCAGCACCTATAGATTCCAAACTTTCCAGACGAAAGCCATGAATTCAAATGCACTATTTCATATTTTTATTTTGTCCCTGACCGTGCCACTAGCAGTTTTGATGACACAATCCTCGCTAGAAGATGAGACCAAAATGTCACGGTAAAGATGATTGTAATGCAGCCACAATAGCAGAGACTGCCGGGAAGCATATGATGAATCCGTATCGCAGCCTTGGCGGAGGCGGGGGTCAGCGGCTATGATTGAACGTGACAAAGGCAGTAATAGATTTCCTTCACACCTACAGAACCTGTGACCTGCTGTGGGAGGGGCCCACGGCTCTAATGACAGGTGAGAGCGCAGAGGAGGAGGAGGGCCTCGCGGGACACGAGAGCTCTCTGCAGCCAGGGCAACGGGAAGCACTGTCATAAACACTGAAATGAGCTGGAGACTAGAGCGGCCCACAATGCAGACAGGAGCTGGATCGGCATTAACAGTAGAGACGTTTCCTGTTCATTTGGGTGGAATCGTCTTGTATTAACATCTGCATAATTTGAGATTGTTTGCCATTGCTTGTGTGGATGTATCGTATCAGGGAGTGATTCACGTTCATTCATAAACCAGCCCTTAAAGAGGCTTATTAAGCTTTTAGCATCTATTTGGTAATAATCCCAAAGACATATTGATCCCTGCCTGACACTAAATTGTTTAGAAAATGCTTATTAAGGTTTAAATTCTTATAAGCGTATTCAAAATCTCTCCGAGCTATTCTTTCTGGTTCAACAAGTGCACTTTCCGTAAGCCCCTCCCTCCCCCGAGCTGGCTGCTGGATGTTGCTGTTAGAGAGTAAGGGATGATGAAGCACAACATTACTCATTACAGGTGAATTTTTATATGTTTTCATATAAAAATAAGACTTTTTTATGCATTAACCTCTTAACCCCCACCTACACAAGCACATTTCCTCCAGTTATTATCCAGGCATTAACCAAATCTAAAAGCTTTCTGAAGAAAGCGTCAAAACTGCAGCGGAAATTAGATGTAAATGAGGATGAAAAAGCAACAAAAACACAAAAAGACCATAAAAAAAAATACAAAAAAGTGACAAAAAAGTGATGACAACGCGGCAACAACACATGGGAATATGAGGAAAACATTTTGATCAGGTCTTAGCTTTCGAATGGTGCATAGTTAATGAATGTATCTATTTCTTAAGTATGAAAGGGGGTAGGCTCTAACAAGGCTCTACTCCTTTTGAGCATCATATCCACGTTATTTATTTATCTATTTGGCTATTCACCTACGCATGTATCTTTCTTTTGCTTGATTACTGTGCTGAACTCTGTTCCTATGAAGAACTTTGTGGAGCTCAGATGCTCAAATAAAAGAATTGAATTGAATTGAATTGAATTGAATTGAATTGAATTGAATTGAATTGAATTGAATTGAATTGAATTGAATTGAATTGAATTGAATTGAATTGAATTGAATTGAATTGAATTGAATTGAATTGAATTGAATTGAATTGAATTGAATTGAATTGAATAGCACTGCACTGCACTGCACTGCACTGCACTGCACTGCACTGCACTGCACTGAACTGAACTGAACTGAACTGAACTGAACTGAACTGAACTGAACTGAACTGAACTGAATTGAATTGAATTGAATTGAATTGAATTGAATTGAATTGAATTGAATTGAATTGAATGAGGTGTTACACTGGCCTGTGGGCTGTACGAAGCTTATGTGGGTAAAGCCAAACTGGAGAGAGTGGGGGTTAAGAGGTTAAAAAAAAGCCAAAATTATCTATATTTTCACAACCAGGTTTAAAATGATTAAAGATTTGCTCAGATTGAATTGAAAATTCAATAATGCCTTCTTCTGGGGTTCAAAATGCCATAAATCAGACGATGAACATAATAATATATTAATATATAATGAGTGTTTTCAAAAACTCCCTTTGAGAAAACGGGTTTTTGGATTGAGGCCTCTCATGGGAATCACAATTTGTAGCCATTTTTCTGTCTGACCTTAAACATAGTTATCACACATAAATGAAGTTAAAAACATGGTCCATATGGATGTTTCTCCACAGCAAATTGTTCAGTAGAAGTGAAAAAAAATAAAAAAATAAAATGGCACCGTAGCTAAAGTAAGCATACGTAGCATAAAGCTAACGTTAGCTTCCTGGTCAGCATTTCTCCCTCTGGCTTTGAACATGACCATAACGTGGGCAATCCAAAAAATGGATTTCCGGACAAGATCTAAAGGTGTAAATCGACAAAACATCATAAAGGAAACATCGCAAAGGGTGAGTTTGGTCTATTTTTTTTTACTTTGACATTAAAACTAAGATGTTAAGGGAGAAACTGCATGAGAAATCGATGTTCCGGCCTGCCGTGTCTCTCCTTTAAAATCTCATAAGACTTGATTAGCCACAGCTAGCTTTAGCACTACTTAGCTCAGCTTTCAGCCTCTCAAAGCCTCGACGGTGATTGAAATTACAGCCGCCATCGAGACCCCGCCACGTCACGCGCGGTCCAAACAGCACGCACACGCCACTGTCTCCGAAAATTGCCTCTTCTCTTATAATTGCGGTCCGTTTCATCATCCGCGGGGCAATTTATTTCTCCATTAAAGTGCTAATGCGCCAGAAACTAAAGCTCTGCGCCCGCATTGTGTAGAAAGCATCTTATGGCGGAACAATAAGCCGGCCGATGAGGGACGGCGGATTGTTTGGTATGAAACTTTTGAATACGGCGCACGGGGGACGCGAGATCATCACATTAATAACGGCTTTCATTATAAGAAAGCGGTCCGATTGTGTTTGGGCATCTGAGCATGACAAGGCAATTCTCACCCGGGGCCCCCTCCGCGATGATTACCGTCCGCCGTGTTTGTTTCCAGGCACTCCGGTCAGGCCCGACTGGATTAGCGGCGATTTAGCCGGAGAAAGAAGGAGGATTTGGGAGGAGAGAGTGTGTCTGCGTGCGCGAGAGCTGTGGCTGTGTGAAAGCGTGAAGCAAACAGTGTTTAGCAATGGGGCCGAGAAAAGGGTTGCCTATGGCGACGCCGTCGACAACGCTGACACGAAACGCACGGAGGGTGAAGAAAGCTTGGGCTGTTTTACTTCTTTAAACTTGATGAGATTTGTGAGTGTTTTTGCGCAAAGATACAAAAAAGGAAGACAGAGTTGATTATTGTGACGAGTTTGTGCGACAAAATAGGTATTTTTGCCGTCACAGTTGTGCTTCGGTGTCAAAAGCTCACGACAAAGGTTTACTCATGATGAGGAATAAGCGGATTCGGCATTTCACCCATGCTGGTCCAGGTTAAAGGTCAGGACTATCCAGATCGTATCCCAAATTGTTAACATGACCGAGTGTGACACAGATATTGAATATTTTGAGCGCTGAAAATCGATGTTCTGCAAGAAACGGGGACTCAGTGTTACTGGGAGGAGAAAAAGAACTCGTGGCCCTCGCTAAACTAATAAATACATAAAAAAACAATTGTTATATTAAGTAAATAGACGTATTGGTTACAAATAGTGATGGTGACTCCATATGCAACACTGTGAGGTTCCATTATTGCACTCGTGAATAGAGCAAAACTCTTCCTTAGACGGATCAAGCCCACATGGACAGTCGCACTGCAGTGGAGAATGACTGTGAACCTGCACATCACTGTAAAACCACTTTAAGCGACGTTATAGTCACTAAGTAGCCGGTTGTTCTACTATGATAGTCTGGTTTTAATGGGCTTTGTTGACACCGTGGGTAGGTGTGAACTTTGACCGGAACATTACCACACATGCGTACATACTGACAATGCTGATTTGGCTTATTCACAATGCCGACCACACGAATCAGCCTTGTTTTTTTTTGTTTTTTTTACTACTTTTACAACATATGGTGCAAAATGTTTTGGGCTTGAAAGTTTTAGAACGTGTCCGCAATGCGCATGCCAGCAGCCGGATCCCTGAGGACTTTGGCGGTTGGTATTTTCCGCAAAAGAAACAACCATATTTGGATTGAAGCCTCTCATGGGAATCTGAATTTGTAGCCGTTTTCTGGCAGACCTTAAAGGGGCAAGAGGCAAGTTGGCCATTTTATACTCACTACTGCCACCTCAGGTCATGCATGTAACTGCAGCTTCTATATTAAAGAGGGGGTATTATACTTTTTTCAATCACATAGCACCAGTCCATATCACACTACAATGATGACGAAACCTTCTCTTGGTCTGTAAATGCAGTAAATTAGAATAACTGCCTTGTATAAAATTGCTCTCTCAAAATGGCTGTAGTGAATGTCTTGAAATAGGCCCCTGTTTCTTTAAGAACCTCTGACCCTTTCCGACACGCCCCCTCCACACGCTGTCTGTGGCATCAGTGGGGAGGGGGTTCTGCTGAGGGGCAGTGGTTGGTTACTCGGCTGGTGACGAAAGCTCGGAGGCGTCTCCGGGAGGTGGGGGCGTTCCTAGGAGGACTCAGGCAAAGCGGTCCCTAAAATGGCCGCCATCAGAGTTTTTACAGATTACTCAAAAACACGTGAATGTGCCAAGGCAACACTTCAGGCATGTTTTTAATGAGGGAATGACATAATAACATGATGTAAAGCTTGAAAAAGTCGATTTTGCATAATACCCCCCTTTAAGCTCGTGCATGACCCGAAGTAGCAACTTTTGAGTGCAGGATTTTAGAGGCAGTTGTGGTGAACGGGTGTGAGCTCCTTCTACACATTAGGACATTGCTGGAACATGTAGGGGGATGAAAAGACAAAATCGGTCCATGTGGATGTTTTTCCACAGCAAATTGGTCAGTGGAAGTGAAAAAAAAAGAAATAACGGCACTCGTCGCTAAAGTTGGCATATGTAGCATAAAGCTAGCATTAGATCCTGGTTATTCCTGGTATTTTTTTCAGTAAAAAAAAGGGTCAAAAGCTCACGACAAAGGTTTACTGTACACATGAGGAATTCACAATGCCAACCTCACGCATCAGGCTTAGATTTTTTTTACTACTTTTACAACAAATGATGCAAAAAGAACGTTAAAGTCAAGTATAGGGCCTTTTACACTATAAAGATCAAGTGAGTCTACAGTGCGTGTGGTTTGTTCATGTGCTGTGACAGTTGCAACACGCTTCCAAAAGAATATCCCTTGAGATTAAGAAAATATAAGCAGTGTGCAGGGTTTCCCAAAGTCCTTTTTAACTTGGAATTTTAGAATTGTATTTTGTATTTTTGGCCCGCCTAACAATTACATACAGTTTATTTAATCGATTTCAGAAAATGTAATCATTGAGAGCTGATTTTGCCCCAATGTGAAAGCAATTGTTGAATCCGGTTGTGATTTGGCTGTGACCGTTGTGTTGGAGCCGTGTCCATCGTACCGTTCACTTCATGCGTGCTCTTAGCGTGTTCAAAGTTGGACAGTCGGTTGCTTCGTGCCATTGAATTTGGTCATATCCACCAAGAAAAACGAATATAACACAGCATTTTATTGAACAGACTCCAAACCCGTTTCATAATGCGAAGTCTCCAAGAGCATTCTGAGGAGTAAGAGTTTATACAACAGCGCTGCGAACATGGACCTCATCCAGATCTCATTCCCGTCAGCCAAGATTATGTTTAGCTGGATGACTTAAATGCACAACTGTTCAGTTTGCTTTATTGTCAATTCTTCCACATGAGAAACAATACAGAGCAAAACCTGAAAGATATACAAGATATGCATTGCCCTAAGTCGTAAGAGGCTGTGAGATCTCTCTGAGGTGAAATAAGCCATGTCCAGACTATTGTTGTTGAGCCAAAACACTAATGCAGCGACGTCAGCCATCGTTTTAAACCAGTGAGAGGTGGCAATTCTATGAAGAAAAGCTGCAGTTTGTTAGACCTAAGCATAGTGATGTCAATGATTGAGGAAGGTGGTCCAGGTGGTGTCAAAAACATGCACAATAGCCTGATCTACTGTCATGTAACCCCAGCTTCAATGTTATTTATAAGCAGCAACGCTATCCGTACATACCCATACATTTTCCATATGACACATACCTAGATGTAATTATAGATACAACCTTTCTGATGCCGGATCGCTTTATCTATCTGGCTTCACATTTATCTCCCCGCTCATGCGCTCTTCCTGCCCCGGACCCCCCCTCCGGCTGTCCTGGGGGGTGGGGGGTGGGTTGCCTGGGTTAGCCGTGCGTCCCCGCTGCTGCCGCTAACCCATGTAGGAAACAATCAGGGGCTCTGGCGTGTGGTCCCGGCGCGGGGAATGGAAAAGGCCAACCGCACCTGGTATCTCCGGTGCCTCCATGCGCGCCCTGGCCAAGGTGGGGGGAAGATTGGACCGGCGGAGCAATCACGCGGACGTCCCACATACTGCCATCCCTCTTTCTCTCCGATCTCTCTTTCTTTCACCCGCAATCTCCTTGTCTATCTTTACCCCAGTATCTCTCTCTCCATTTCATCTTTCTGTGCTTTTGTTTGGGTCCTCTTTGGACTCTTGGGACAATCGAGACAATTGGAACGCTCATAAGCCCGTCCCATGTCATCTCGTTTGATATCCGTGAAGGGACTGATTCATCTTTTATAGAATGGTAAAGAGGTTTGGTCAATGAAGGCATGGATATCAGTCTCCATTAGAACGACTCCTTTACAATCCATCGATCAATGTAATCTATGTTTTCGTCTTTGATGCCTGTTTGCAGAGCTGTGGAAGTTGGTACAGACACCCAAGCTAAGGAAAGAAAACCCAAACTAAACCCAGTCCGAAAAGTGAAAACAGGACAGCCAAGGACAAACGACTAAGGCTAACAAAAGGTGGTTATAAGGCCGGCCTATTTAGTCACTTTGGTTGGTGTGTGCAGACCATATTATTGAATGAAAGGCTGTCGATCAGTAACAGGGGTCGGTCAGAGATGGGCAGTATTCGGAATCACTCGGTGAAGAACGGCGTGCATGGCGGCTTGGGAGAGGGCTCACAGCTCCATGACGCTGGTGAGGAAACTCCAGAGTAGGGCTCGACCGATATGGGTTTACGGGGTGTGCGATTCCGATACTGATATGAAGAGTAGGGCTGCAACTAACGATTATTTTGGTGATCGATTAATCTACCGATTATTTTTACGATTAATCGATTCATTGCTTGGCTGTGAAAGGTGCATGGAAATTGTATTTTTTCAATTTTTTTATCACATAAGCTAAAGTGGCGCCGCTTGAGGACATGTTGATGAAGTAAACTTAAAGTAAGCGTTTGTGGGAGGCTCTTTGTGCTAATTCTGCTTTCTGACTGGACGAGACAAAGACAGATATTTATGAAATTTACAATGTACAAAACATTGCAGACCCTAGCTTTAAAAACAAAGTAGGTTTTCATCCAAAATACATAATTGTCATGTCTTTTTTGCTCTATTTTAGTCCGGGTTTACTAGAAAACGATTCATCGATTACTGAAATAGTTGACAACTATTTTAGTAATCGATTAGTTGTCGATTAATCGATTAGTTGTTTCAGCCCTAAAGAAGAGCAACCCCCTTCATATTGGTATCGGTATCGCACCCCGAAAATCCAGCCGATAGCCGATATAAAGACTGATGTTTGAAGTAATTTAATGTGAGGTTGTTTTTCTCTCTCAAATGGCCTCAAGTTAAGCATTTCTTATTATAGTAAAGGTTTCTATCACAGAAATATACAGGAATATCGGTTGACCCATGTGGGGATTACAGAGTGAAGTTAGCATAGTGCTAAATCTGGTGCAGCCATCTTTTTAATGTAACCGCAGACTGTCCTTTCAATAAACTAAACTACTAAACAATTATCTGTATTTTGATTGGCCGATGTGGCCCTACTCCAAAGCTCCCTTTGCCAAAGGAGCTATGAGAGGAAGCATCCTTTCCCGAGCTCCTTCCTCACTGATAGGGACTATTCAGACACTTCTTATCGTGGTAAACAGTGGCGAACAACATTCGGGTTTGGCTTGAGGAGCTTTGAGGTTTCTTACTGAGAGATCTGATGCTTTTGGATCAAGCCCCACTCTATATACAGTCCGGGCTCAGAACATACAAAAACGTATATCACTCAACTACAAAACATAATAGGCAATTCGCCCAATTTCTTTCCGTCAATTCGTCTTCTGTGTATCTCTCTCTCTCCAAATTCTTCTTCCTCTCACTCTCTCACTGTCCAGCTCTCCCTCCTTTTCAAACCACTCGTCCGAAGCGATGTGAAAACGTGTGTGTGTGTGTGTGTGTGTGTGTGGTTGTCCATGGCTCCTCCTCGCGTCCTGCTTGCCTCCTCTGGCCAGTGTGACTTTATGGAATAAGTCATCAAAGCTCTTTATCTGGCCGCGACTCACTCTTACAGTATTACTTTCCTTATCAGGCTCCGGCCAACTGCTCGACCCCTCCCGTACCAGTCCCCGTCCTCGCTCCGTCAGCTCTCAGGGTATTGCAGAAGCTTGTATACACAGAGTTGGCCAAAAACGCAGACCTGTGGGTGATACAATTCGAGAATCGGGCAGCTTTACAAAAACACACATTCACCTTATTTTGGAGGAGAGAGAGAAAAGTACGTTGGGTCCTCATCCATATTAACCGAGCACTTTTTCCACCAGCTTCTTGACCGGACACTTTGCAGCCTATGGGCCAGAGTAACGGCTCATTTGAAAGCAAAGGCCCATAGCTAATAATGGACATGGTTTGTCCCGCATGCACCGTAAGCGTGAAAGTCAAACAGGCCTATAGGTACATGTGGAATAGTAACCTACATACTGATGCGGCTCTCATTGTTACTCAGCCATCAAAAACAACACCCATTCCGCACTGTGGTCTATGCTCTCTAGTATGCGAGCCCTGAAGCCCCTCTCCACACGACCCCCACATGCCGCCCCGGTCAGAGGTGTTCACTGACGTCCCGGCGAAGTGGCAGGACCCTGAGGAGCTCCATGTTGCTGGGCAGACTGGTTACGAGTTTTTTTTTTTCTTCTTCTGGGGGGGGGGGGGGGGGGTCTGGTTAGCTGGTGCAGCCACCGCGCGCTAATGCAGGGTGACACTCTCGCATGGGTGAGGATGCATCCTTTTAGCGCGCCGCTCTTCACGGGAATCGACCGCAGGATTCCAGAAGGGACCCGTAATCCCGTCTCCTTTGGCGTGATGAGGCGTTTCTGATGTTTTACGTGAAGGTAGTTTTGCGCCAGCGGGGGTTCGCAGAGCTCAGTGCTAATCATTGAAAAAAATATGTCATTTAGATGATCGAATGTTGCTTTTATTTGTAGCATTTTAAGATGAGGTTTTTCTAGTTTATGTCTTCTGGGATTAAATAAAAAGATAACTCAGAAAATGCAATCTAGAGACACTAGATTACAACTGCTCATTCCCACTCACAAACAGAACACAGCAATTATCGATATCGACTGGCGGCCGGGGTCCAGATGGGACTCACTGTTTTCAGCCCCGTGACCGCTTAAAGTCAGCCCAAATCCTGCCCAATTCAATCATATTAGTCCTTTTTTGCTCAAACAACCTTGCCTTAAATAACATTAACTTCTTTTTTCCAAATCCCACCCAATCTAGCCAAAAGCCACGACTCATTCATTCAGGCGAGAGAGGTGAGTCATGCTGGTAATGCTGCAGGAAAAATCTTTTTTTCTTATGGCCAAATATTCACAAACAAGCTGTTTCAATATTGCACTGATTTAACGCTTCACCATAGATTCATGTGGGAGTTGTAATCCAAAGGCTAGGCGCAAATTCGACCTGAAAGACTGATTTCAGCATCTCCTACCTCCAGCTACTGCGAGGGTCACACCTCCACCTCAGCCAATCATCGCCCACGGTCCTGCGTTTAAGCTCCAGCGTTCATGGCTCGACAGCTTCCCGGCTGTGCTGCCACCCACCTCCACCCCTTCACCGGTCTCTCATACCACCACTGTGGCCTGGCTCCGGGGGAAGACGTCCCCATCTCTAACCTATATCCATACGAATTATAATCCGTATATCGGTGTCTACATTTTTACATTGTGGCGACATCTTCACAATACGAGTAGACCCTAGAAACAGATTTTCTAGTCAAAAAACAAAACAAAACACCCGGACGATGTAGCGCCTTTAGCTTTTATGACAGCTCTCATTTGCACCGTTTCAATACACCTCTGCAATGTCCAAAGTGCTGCATTCATTTCTCACCAAGACCTTGTATTGATGATGCGAGAGTGTGACCACTGTTCAAAGCCTACTCCAGCACATCCTAAAGATCTCAATGGGGTTAAGATCTGGAGTCTGTGGCAGCCGATCCATGTCATGCTCCCTGAATCCCTCTTTCACAATGTGAGCCAGATGAACCATGACATTGTCTTCTTGGAACATGCCGTTCCATCGAGGAAGAAGAAATCCATGGATGGAACAACCTGGTCATTCAGGGTGTTCAACCTTTGGGCACATGCAGTGAACTCCAGAATAGAACAGTCAGGGAAAGACACTTGACTGACTTTTGTTTACTGACTTTTTGACAAACTGGGTTTATTCTAAGGTATCCAGAATCCCCTCTGAACATATCGTATTCACCACGACATCAGCAAAATAAATGTAAAATGTAAGCCTGTCTCTCTCTGTTGTATAGACTGTATGGACAATATCTCTCATTGTGGCCATTTTCTTTTCTTTCCATATAAAATAAAAATATGTTGCTTTTATATGAAAAGTAGCAATTTTCCTCATTCATGTCAGAAATCTTCGGCAAAAGTTTCAAATTGACACCTCTATTTTAATCTTCTCCCTATTCACCTGCGTCGTCTCACCTTAATGGGAAAATGTCTTACAATGCATAACTGGCCTTGAAAGTATGCAATTTCCGAACCGCTCCCGCTAATGTCTTTAGAATGATTGCACCTTATGCCTTTCCCCCATTTCCTTTACTTTACAATTGGCCGCCTTTATTCCATTTTCTCAAAGAAAAGTCTCTCTCCGTTCCGAAGCTTTGCGTATGCGGGCTCCTGTTAGATAAAGTCATAACCTAATTGGTGCGTAATGGCCTAATATAAAACCGCAGACCTATCTGTCCGCCGCATTAGGTCACTCTATAAACAGTAGCAAGCAGCGGAGGTGATAATGTGGTGCAAATTGCGGCGCACTCGCTCGGCTGCCCGGCCTCTTAATAGCCGTCGGTGCAGTCTGTTCGGAGCACTGTAAACTTTAATAGCTTTATTAAATGACCCGGAATACATGCGAGAAGTGCCTGTGTTTGCGTCGGCTGAGGAAACAAAAGAGGTTATGGATTATTGGCGCGGCGAGGCAATAAACAACAGGTTTATCAATAAAACACCAGGTCCGTATTGTATTTGGATGAATGGGAGCTAATGAGAACACAGGAGACTAAACAGGGGGGGGGGGAGGTGCTGTCAGAACAGCAGATACGGATCAGGTTCACAACAGATAAGGCTAATTGTTAGCGGAGCGCTGTTTGTGATTAAGGAGCCTGTGGAAGGTTACTGCAGGTGAGCGTCTTTTAAAACAAAGGGAATCGAACAACATTGGTCTTAGTTTGACTCAGTTTTGATACGTTTCTGCTGCACTAGTAGAGATGTTGCTTCTACTGTTGCCCAAATCTGAATATTCTAATCTCAGACATTAAAAGGAGTTAATTGCACCATTTCCCTCTTGATTTATAGAGGAAACTGTCAATTCAAGGTAACGTGGCTGGCGTAATATGAATCTGAAAAGGCTCTGGTATAAATTGTTTGGGAAGAGGACGGACCTTCCGAGGTTATTTGATTGTTTCAGGGACACCTTGTTTTAGCCATTCACATTTCTTTGAGTTTGTTGGGCTGCAGTAGCACCTTTCCGTCATTCTGAGTCCTTCATTTGTACTGCTTAAAGTGCTTGTTGTTGTGGCCAAATGAAAAACCCGCCCACTCGCTGCAAAAACGGCCGAATGATTGGTCAGAATCTTCGATGCAGAGGTGGATTTGAGCATAAACACAACACCAGCTTTGCAAGTTCGATTTATCCTAAGACTATACACTGCGTTCCAAATTATTATGCAAATGACATTTTTCTCTGACTTTCAAAATTGTCAACTCAAATGAGAGTCAGTATAATTTTCAAGTCTTTACCTGGTAGAGGATCATTTAAATGTGGTGGAAAAATTTTCCTAGTGATAACTAACCTGGCTAACGCCATGCTGCTGTGTGCGCTCGAATTATTTCGAACTGCACAACAGCCTGGGGACCATGGCCGACATCTCCGGTGGATTTGGGAACCAATCACATAGCGAGGAGGGACGGCAAGACGATGACGCACTATTCATATACGGAAGCTTGTAGATTATTTACGGATAATAAAAAAAAAGTTTATTTACGGATCCAACGTGACAGCAGCAGACACGATGGTATTTTTTGATCAAGCTTTAGACCTTGTTCTAAATAATTTAGCTCAAAAGTTTACAGCGGGTACGTCATACGTCATCTCATACGATGATACGATTGGCCATGGCTACGTGCAGACGCATGAGACATTTTTTTTTTTTTTTCGTATCGCCCAATAAACGACTATGGACAATCGTAAACCACACCTCTCCTACGAGAAAATGAATTGGTGGTCCCCAGACTAAATATCACTTGTGATTTTAGTCTGGTGTTAGCCAGGCTAAGTGATAACAGTATTTTTTTCAAAAATAAATATAGTAAAAACCTCAAAATCCACTGTTCCAAATTATTATGCAACTCATCGTTTCAATACATTTTGAAGCTTGTAATTAACTGAAAATGGTCATTTGTTGTATTTGTAGCATTAGGAGGTCATATTTACTAAAATCAAAAGCTATTTCAATCAAAAAAATAAGATATAATTTACCAAAGGAGCCCTTGTGTGATAGCAGCTTCAAAATTCTTAAATCCATTAAAATTGTGAGTTTTTGGACAGTTTCTGCTTGGATTTCTTTGCAGGATGTTAGAAAAGCCTCCCAGAGCTGCCGTTTGGATGAAAACTGACTCCCACCCTCATAGAAGTTTTTTTTTGTTGAGGCTCCAAAGGTTCTCAATAGGGTTGAGGTCAGGGGAGGAGGGGGTCCACATCATGAGTTTCTCTCCTTTTATGCTCATAGCAGCCAGTGATGCAGAGGTATTCTTTGCAGTACGACATGGTGCGTTGTCATGATGAAGAGTATTTTGTTAGGGAAAGCACAGCACTTCTTTGTGTAGCATAGAAGACAGTTGTCAGTCAGAAACTTCACATATTTTTCAGAGGTCATTTTCACACCTTCAGGGATCCTAAAAGGGCCTAAAGGGGCCGACCAGCTCTCTCCCCATGACTCTGGCCCAAAACATGACTCCGCCTCCTCTTTACTGACGTCACAGCCTTGTTGGGACATTGTGGCCATTCACCAACCATCCATTACTCCATTGATTTGACCATCCAGGGTTACAGGGCCTCATTAGTGAACAAGACTGTTTGAAAATGAGTCCTCATGTATTCCTGAGCCCGTTGCAGCCGTTTCTGTTCATCAGCATTCAAGTAACAGTTTAGGGGAGGCCCGGATAGAAGGTTTATGCACAACTGCAGCCTCTGGAGGGTCCTACACCTTGATGTTCGGGGGACTCCAGAGGTACCAGCAGCTTAAAATAACTGTATGCTGCTTTGTAGCATCTGTTCTCCTAATCTGATGTGTTTGTCTGGCAGAAACCGTCCATATTGTGCCTTTATCTGCACAAAACGGAGTGTGCTCTGAATCATCCACAAATCTCTTATCAGTACGATTATTACACTTAATCTTTCATGAAATATCGAAGGTTTTCATACCTAGACTAAGGCATTCAACTATTTCACGCTTTTCATCAGCAGACAGACCCTTTTTCTTTCCCATATTGCTTGAAAATGATGATCTGCATAATAAAGTGGAACACCCTTTTCAGTGTTTTTTCCCTTAACTGGGCTTAACCTGAAAACGAATTATCCCAGGTCTCTGAGATTAATGTCAGTGATTCATAGAGCCCCAAGACACGATACCATCCATGAGTTTCATTATTATTGTTTTTCTTTTTACCATTTTGACACAAAAATCCAATTTGCATAATAATTTGGAACGCAGTGTAGCTCCTACAGGCACCACATTTCTCGCTCTTGAACCTGTGAGCTTGGTTCAGGAGTTTTTCTTATATGATTCTAGTCTGATTTACTAAGCTTTGAATCCCCACTAGTAGCATCCTTATTCAAACACTGAACATAATAAGTGAAATCCACTCTACAGAATCTTTGCATCCAGCACAGATGACCCTTAAATGTAGTGCTGGCTCTCTCCATTATTTGGATCTTTCTAGACAATGTCAAAAATATTGTCAATTATGGCCCGTTTTGTGCATAAATGCTTAAAGTGCTTTTCGATTTGCTTAGACCGCAGTCCATGACAACTCCAAGAAGTCTTATGTCTTCTATTTTATTGTTCACCGTGCCCTCGACTGACATAATGAATTTAAAATTGAAACTATATTGGCAACATGAACGACACGTCATTGGGCTTAACCGCCGATGGGAGAAGCCCTGTGGATTCCTCGCGGCTCGATCAGGCCACGTCTTTGATGCCGCGCCGCATTGACCCCTGACAGAAACTTGTAGGCACTATAGCGGAGTTGTTTTTATCGACGGCCTTACGTACGCGCCGCCTGGTAAGGAGTCATCCGCGGCCGTCCCGCTGAAGCGCATCGATTATCGGGTGTCACCGGGAGAACCGCCTCTGAACTCGCGGCTCTCGTCTCCCCGCGCCCACCGCCCTTTCAAGTCCATCCGCCGACAAAGGAACTGGCACTGGCCTTTCTCTTGATGAAATCTCTCAATCTCTCGCCCTTTGAAGCCTTTGGCGCGGCATCGATCCGGCAACTTCTGATCCAAGGATTAAAGCTCGGGTTTATAGACCAGCGTTATTGTCTTCATGTCGTCGGGGCTCATGCTATTGGCAGCCTTTATGGGGTGTGACCAAACACGATCTCACATTCTAATAAGCATTCAAATCACGTCCGATGATTATTTCGCAAAAGGTCATACATGGTTAAAAATAAGGACATTTTGCATGATTCAAAAGAAGCAACAGGGAGCTATCCATCTTTTTCCAAGTAGCTCGCCAGAGACTCTCTAAATCCCTACATACATTTGATCCGACATATTTGCATGCTTTTTCTTTTGCATATTTTGAAAACAATCTGGAGACATTCAGGATAAACAGAGTACAGATTAAGAAGAAGCTCAAGAAAACTGAAGAACAATAGAGTAAATCCACCTAAATTCATAAAAGTAGCATATGGGGTAAGAGAGGTTGGAGACCCCTGCTGTAGACTAAATACTGATCATTTTTAACTACCGTATTTCCTCTCATAGTCAGTATTTGTCAGTGTCATTATTGGGGCCCTACAAGAGTGACTCTATGAGGTATTAAAGTGCAGATGTTGTTGGAAGAGTGTTGAGAAACAGGCCCTAAAGTTTTGTAATGTATGCACAAATACTCATATCCCTTTAACCTTTCGACATTTTGCCATACTATGGACCATAAAAAATGTATATTTTATTGAAATTTTATGTGAAAGACACACACTAAGTGACACACAATCGTGAAGTGAAATGGATACATGATTTTGAAAAGTGGGATGTGTAAAAGTACAGGCACCCGTTCCTTTTAGTGCAACCAATTGCCTTCTGATGATTTCTGAATGATCACATGTTGACCCCATGACTAAATCGAGTCTACCTGTGTGTAATCTAATGTCAGTTCAAATACAGCTGCTCTGTGATGGTCTCAGAGGTCTGTAAAGAGACTATTGGGGAGCAGAAGCATCATGAAGTCCAAGAACACACCAGACAGGTCCGGGATAAAGTTATTGAGAAGTATAAAGCTGGGTTAGGTTATACAAAGATTTCCAAAGAACATCTGAACATCTCTCAAAGTACAGTTAAATACACCATCCAGGAATGGAAAGAGTATCTGCAAACCTACCAAGACCAGGCCGTCCTCCGTTTATGTTTATGGTCCATAGTATGGCAAAATGTCGATAGGTTAGAGGGGGCCCATACTTATGCATACCAGTGTATATGGCTGATTACAGTGTCATCTCGGTCACCTTACGTGCACATGTGGATACCAAGCATTTTTGTGAATGAATACGAGTGGGGAAGAAAAGGACGTGCTGCACCGTTGTAGTCATTTCCTGGAAAACTGTGCCGCCACACTTGACAAAACATCATGAAAGCGTCGTAAAGGGTGAGTTTTGTCTATATTTTACCCTGACATTAAAGTGATGGTCTCTAAGATTGCAAAGTGAGGCGAGAGTGAGAGCAAACTTCGATCAAGCTCCTCCCCTTCTCTGCTGATTGGACCTGTAGATGCTTATTCACAGGACAGCTTGTCTTATTGGTCAAAGTCATGGCAGCGTCTGAGACTTAGTCATAGAAATATTGTTTATTGAACCTCTTACCACCCGCCTAAATCAAATGCATTCTGTCCCCTTTGGCTATTATATAGGCCTGTGTAACACCTCATTTGAAAGCTAAGACCCACAAAACTGATCTTTTTCCTTGCGTTGTTGCTGTGTTGTGTCACCTTTTTTTTTTGTCATTCTTTTTTTTTTTTTTTTTCACATTTTTGTTGAATTTTTGTCACTTTTTTGTTGAATTTTTGTCACATTTTCGTTGAGTTTTTGTCACTTTTTGGTTGAGTTTTTTGTCACTTTTTGTTGATTTTTTGTCACTTTTTTGTTGATTTTTTGTCACTTTTTTGTTGAGTTTTTGTTACTTTTTGTTGAATTTTTGTCATTATTTTGTTGAGTTTTTGTCACATTTTCGTTGAATTTTTGTTACATTTTGTTTGAGTTTTTTGTCACTTTTTGTTGAATTTTTGTCATTTTTTTGTTGAATTTTTGCCACACTTTTGTTGATTTTTTGTCACATTTTGTTGAATTTTTGTTATTTTTTTGTTGAGTTTTTGTCACATTTTCGTTGAATTTTTGTCACTTTTTCGTTGAATTTTTGTCACTTTTTGTTGAATTTTTGTCATTTTTTTGTTGAGTTTTTGTCACATTTTCGTTGAATTTTTGTCACTTTTTAGGTTGAGTTTTTTGTCACTTTTTGTTGAATTTTTGTCATTTTTTTGTTGATTTTTTGTCTTCTTTTTTTTTTAGTTTTTGTTGATTTTTTTTTGTCACATTTTTGTCACATCTTTGTTTTTCTTCTCATTTCTTGTGGCTGTTTTGGTGCTTTTTTTCCCCCAAGAAGCTTTGTGATTAGGGTAAAGCCAAACTGGAGAAAATGGGATCAGTTCAGGTGGGAGTCAAGAGGTTAATATTGCTCACGTCAAATCTATTAAATGTGTAAAACGTTTAAACGTACAGACTGTCACTTTAAAACTAAGATATTTAGGGACAAATCTTACTAAAGATCTCAGCCTTGACCATAAGTAAAGCAGTGTATCTCTCCTCAAAAAGGGAATGTGAGTAAACTTGACTCGCTTCTCTTCTACTGTATGGAATTGTAGTTTGCGCTGTACGCTTTTCTTTATTTCAAATGTGTGGAAACCTTGACTCAGCCCGGCGAGAGGACCATTCTGCGTGGGTGATGTGGTGCACAATGAAGCGTCTCTAAGCCTTCAGGATGCAGTGGTGTGTCTGCAAACAAGCTATGCGGAGGCCATTGTTAAGTGCGCTTTATATTCTTTTACTGTTGGTGAGTGGCCATGATTCGGCATTAAATCCGCCATGCTTTTCCCGCCCTCTCACTCCGGCTTTCACTGCGGGGCGAAGCGCGGTGAAAGAAGCTTCATTTCCAAGGACGGTGGCAAACAATGGAGAGAACATACTCGCTGACAAGTTGCTTTAATGTGCTGTCGATGGTCGGCTTTTCCGTTTGCGCCGTTCGTACGATTGCCGCGCGAACAGGGAGGGAGTGTGGAAAAGCTATTTGGGGCAAAGATGAGTTCGTGTGGCGTGTTGCACCACTTGATTTGCAGAAGGGACTTTAGACGAGACAGTTTTTTTCTCGATTGATGAGACAGGAAGTGACAAATAGCAACTTGGAATGAAATGCTAATACCGTAAATGCTCTAATATAGGCCGGGGCTTTTATTTACTCAAGGGCATCCAGGACCAGGCCTTTATTGGAACCAGGCCACAGTTAGAGACAGGCCTTTATTTCTATTTGAGCAAAACGGACGACCAGGAAAACGAAGAAAAATGAGATTTGTGTCCATTTGCACCTAAAATATTAGGTTCATTTATTAACATTTCAAACCCTCTCCCAGCGGCTGGAACATTGACGCCTTTTATTTTGTCGAGACAACAGGAAGTGTTTCGTTGCTGTTAGCGGAGCTTTGACATCAATGTCACTGCAGGTTTCTGTTTCGTTTTTACCGCGGACCGGATTATTTGTTGTTATCTCGTGTAAAAGTCGAGTTTAGACGGAGCGTTTGTGTTTGTGATCGATCATGAGACTGACCCGAGAGAAGACGAGACGCTCGCGCTGATGGGAGGAGTTCTTTTGAGGCGTGGGACTGACCTGCACACGGAGCAGCTGGACGTGCTTTGAAGACGCGATGGAGACTTTATTAAAACCCTGGAGGATTTGTTGCTTTCCCTGTTTCTACAAATAGTCACTGGAGGTTTGAAAAGTGGCTAAATCTGTGTCAAAGTTACGCTCGGATCAGCTCCTCCGCAGCGTTCCCCATCGGCCCGGGTTCCCGTTTTGTTTACTTCCTGCACGTGAATTATCTATTACACAAGTATGAGACAAATTCCTAACATGGGGAATATTTCTACCGCTATAGTTTCTAATAAAAGCCACGGCCTGTTTTAGTGACCGGCTTTAATTTGCCTCCGCCAGCCGCAAACCCGGCCTCTGTTAGAGACCCGGCCGCTAATGGAATACAGGCCAGTATTAGAGAATTTACGGTAATATTTGTATAAGCTCACAATCACACAGTTTTCCGATACACATTTCTTTCAACAGCTATTGTTCTTATACCAATCTTGTAGTGAGTGATTTAGCTCATTATTGGTGACACCCATTTTAGGGTTAAGGAAATGAATTCTCTGCATTTGACCCATCCTCATTGTCGTTGGGGTGACCTGTAGGAGCAGTGAGCTGCCAGCCTGGGCCGGCGCTCGGGGACCCATCTCCATGATATGGAGCCAGGCTGGTGGTCAGAAACACCTGGCTGGAGGATTCACCTACTGTACATGTTTTAGTGGTAGGGGAAACCGGAGTACCCGGAGGAAACCTACGCAGACACAGGAAGGCCCCGTCCTGGAGGGAATCGAACCCAGACCTTTTAGCTGTGAAGCACGAGCGCTAACCGCTGTACTACGGTGCCGCCCTTCAGTAGCCTTGTATATTGTACCGGTGAAACTTAGAAAGAAGAAGAAAATTAGAATATTGAGAAAAAGTTAATTTATTTCTTAAAATTTGAAACTGATATATATACAATATAGACTCATTACGTGCAAAGTGTCATTATGTCATGCCTTTGTTTGTTTTAATTAAGATAATTATGGCTCACAGCTTATTTTGAAAATGGATGATTTGTATATCGTTTTTAAGTGAGACAAAATTATATGAATTGCAATCTATTGTCATGGCCTTTATGGTTTCACATGAAATAAAAAGGATTTTAATCATACATCAAATTAATTGAAATTACATTTTAATCAAATGGCCAGAATTGCTTCAGTTCAGTGGCAAAATCTAAATAATAATTCGGGCCATGTTTAAAGGGACTATACAGAGTTTAAAAATGTTAAAATGATGTATTTTCCTCCCTCTACATGTTCCAGTCATGTCCTGATGTGTAGAATGAGCCCAGACCTGTTCACCACAACTGCCTCTAAAATCCTGCGCTGTCACTCAAAAAGTTGTTACTTTGGGTCCGAAGCGTCGTCATGCACGAGCTTAAAATAGAAGGTGCAGTTACACGTAAGACCTGAGGTGGCAGTGGTGAGCATAAAATGGCGAACTTGCATCTAGCCCCTTTAAGTGTATGTTTTTTTTTTATTATTAGTTACAAAGTTACTTTGCCATTCAAACCTTGATAAATCAGGCTAGAAATGAGATATAAAAATCCCTCCGAAAATAAACTCTTTAAAAAGTTGCAAGAGTGGAAAGAAAACGACATTTTGGGAAAACGAGCCCTTAACGTCTGCAAGTTTTTTTTTTTTGCTGCTGAAGTGCCCCATGAGGAAATAACCAAACTCAGTCTCGTGGATCAGCCTCTCTGCATTTAGCCCCGAGAGAAAAACTAAATTGCGTGACATGACGGAAGCGTATCGCCACTGTCGAGGTAACTTAACATCTGAGGAAAAAAAAAATATGACAGAAAATCCCATCCAGAATTCCAAACCAAAGTGTTGTCCCTCCACCTGACCTTGGTCCGAGCTGCTTCGCTGACTCGGCTCCTGGAAACCGCCAGTGTCTCGACTGTTGAGCTGTGTGTTTCCTACAAGCTCCGGCGGATTTACGCGCTCAGCAGCCCGGGAGACTTTAAAGACAAGAGCGCAAAGGGGAAAGGAATTAAGCGGAGAGGCCCCCGACTTACCTATCACTTGATGCCGCCTTCGCCTCTTGCATAATCCCGCGCTCTCAAACGGGGGAGAATGTGCTGATGAGGCCGCGAAAGACGGAACAATTGAAGACGGGGAGGAGCGGCTGCCCTGTTTCAAACTCCTGACGTGGCAAGCTACTCATTCTTTGGGAACTTTGTGTGTGTGTGTGTTTTTTTTAAACTTCTTCCGAGGTTTCTGTTTTGACTCAATCAGCATTCTAATGAAAAGGGAGAGTTTGAAGCCCCAAAGAAACAGTCAGCAATTGTCTCCGCGCTGTTAATTTTCAACACGCGCACCTGCAGAAAGACAAAAAAAAAAAGAAAAGGGGGTGGGAAAAAAAAGAAAAAAAAAAGCGTAGATCAGGGTTGTATCCTCAAAGCAAAATGAGCCTGTGAACAAAAGATTAAAAGGGGATCCGAGATTTCAGCTGCAAAGTGAGGTTGTCGTAAGCAGAGAAATTCTATCCCGGAGATGTAATGTGATAGTTGGAAAGCTTTGGTGAGGAAAATTGGAATGGATTTTTTTTTTTTCTCTCTCTCTTTCTCTTTCTCTCAGGATTAAATTGAACACAATGTTGGATTTGTTTGCAGCAACATCAAAAAAATACTAATAAAGCGGCCTGAACTTTATTGTTTGCTTGTGTAGCGATGTTGACACATACGCACAACCATAGATACAGACGGCATCTCTGGAATCGCCCATATATGGTCATTTTTGAAAACAGTTAAGGGGGAAAACAATTTTGAAAAAATCTAAACTTTGTCTAATTATTCAAAAACTACTGTAGCAAATGCTGAATTATGAACATAGTTTTCTACTAAATAAAGAAACAAAGACATGGGGAGGAGCAAAGTGGTTCAACAGCCCATAAATACATGAATAACGGAGAATGCTAACTTCATGCTACATGTTAGCATCGGGCTAATGCTAACGGTTAGCTAGCGCTTGCTACAACTGCCGTTTTTTCACTTCTACTGAACAATCTGCTGTGAGAAAATATCCATATGGACCCGATTTACACTTGACTTTATTTATGTGTGATAAATAAGTTCATATTCCACCAGAAAATGGCTAAAAAGAGGGAAAATTGTGTTTCTCTAAAGATTCTATTTTCCCCCTCGGCGAAGCCACGCCCCCTTCTATGACGAGATGCCGTTTGTATCTATAGTTCGAGGCTTTGTTTTATGCTAATGGAATCGTAGAAGGGGGTTCTTAGCTTAACTTTTACTCATTAATTGTCCGTGAGAGTGAATACTACGCTGATAGAAAGCATTGTGCATCAAATTACACAATGGAGATCATTTTTTTACTCAAACTTGGCTGTAAATACTGTTTAAGTGGTGCTAGCCCGCAGTTAGCTTTGCCCGTTAGCCTGTTAGCTTCTTCTTCGTGGTTCCATTAGTGTGTATTGTGGCGTCCGGTCTGGTGGCAGTCAAGTTGCAATTGTGGTTTTCTGGCCGGAGACACCAGGGGGAGATGAAAGACCCCCAATCATCCCTTTAACACTTGTATTACCCCCAGAGGGACTACGGAAAGGATTTGTTTAGATAAATAAGTTACTTAGTTCTGCTTTAAGACCTGCAGTCTGAATGTAGCCTTTCAGATCATTTATTTGATGCGTATGTAATACAATTAAGGTTGTTCTTTTCTGGTTTAGACATGGTGTACACTCAGTTTACACGTAATTTAGCTCAATTTACTACTATTTTACACCAAATGTAGTCCTGATGTTTGATGCATTTCAGTTTTTTGCTGCTAAAATGTAGAACAGTCTTCCAGAAGATGTGAGACAGGCCTCAACTTCGAAAATGTTCAAATCCAGGCTGATGACAATGTTTGAAAACTTTAAGAGTTCAGTGTTTTGGAAAATGTGTGTGATGCGCCACTAACTGCTTCCTATCAATTGAGGAAAAACAGCCATTTCTCTTCATTAACATGCAGCTATTGTATTGCAGGCAGCTACGAATCAATGAATATTTTCTTGCGGAAGGGCTCAAACTATGAAATTCTGCAGACAAGGTCTGCTAAAGGTCAATGCTAACGATAAATCCCGGCCCTGAATGCTACGGGATGTGGGGGGAAAAACAAAGCTAATGACTTACTTGTGGCTACAGTATTAGCATGATAAATCAGCCGCGGTCTCGGAGCGGCCGCTGACTCATCATTCCGCTAAAGTAATGATAAAAAGGCAATTAGTATTCAAGTTTGAAAGCGGCAATTAGAGCAGTCAAATTCGCACAGATTATACAACACTGGCGCTTCCTAACGCAATGCAACGGAAAGCAGTGTCCCATAGTGTAAACGCGGTAATGTCAAACTGCAGATTTTTGATGCAACATGGAAATTAGATCATTGGGTGGATTAGAGGAGATGTTTAATTATATGAGCTAGTATCACCAAGAAACATGTCTACTGTATGTATTATGCTTTGTGGCACAACTGGCCAGACGCCGAAATTGCCATAATTTAAAAAAAAATGAAAAAAGAGCTTCTTATTACATGAGGTATGTTCCCAGGTCGTCTACCTGTCACTTCCCAAATGGGCCAAAGTTATCCTCAAAACTAAATCAGAAAAAAACAACCATCCTTAGGGACACCATCCAATATTTAAAATATGAACAAAAAGAATAATTCTGTAAGACAGAGCCAAGTGTTTTGAGGCATCCCTGATAAAATGATGGTATTGAGGGTATGCAAGTGCAGGACCATCTGGAACAATCAAAACTCTAAAAGTGTTATGTTAATCCAATCACAGACCACAAGTCAAATATTTTCTTAAATAATCTTAACAAGAATGTACCCGAGTAGATGTTGATGATTCACCTTCTCTAATAGTATTTTCTTCATGTTGCTGTCTATTAAATGTTTTTCATTCCGTTCCAAACGTACATTGATTGAAAAAGACATTGTGCACCAACCAACCAACCAACCAACCAACCAACCAACCAACCAACCAACCAACCAATCAACCAACCAACCAACCAACCACCTAACTAACCACATACCTACCCACCTATCTACCCATCTTCAGGCCGATGCCATTGCAAAGCTATGAACTTCCTTGTTTTCAATATACACTGCATGCCGGCTGCGTCATATTCGGCTTTTCTGATTGGATAATATCTTTGTCAATCACACCCATGGGGAATTCGAGGAAATCCCAGACTACACGTCTTTTTAAAAGATAGGAAAAGTGTATATTCTGGCAGGACAGGCTCGGTCAGCATAGCAACAGTACGGCAACAGAATCCCCCCCCCCCCCCCCATTACAAAACAGGCCTTCAACTTCAACTCTTTCAATCACTTAAGAAAACGTGTGAAATTGTACTTATTTTTACTGATAAAATTAATTTGAAAATTGATACTTTTATACTTTCACTCCTTTTAAGTTTAATGTCATACATTTACCTGTATCTCTACTTAAAAAGAAAAAGTAGTACTTTTTCCACCAAATCTCATTCCACAAGATCTCACAACATCAAATGTCACAAGATTTTTCGGCTCCGAGTAGTAGTAAATTGTGGATTCTTTTTCTTTATGTTACTCGGCTGCATTTAATACACACACTGTAGACAGTTTAAAGCGGAACTAACTACTTGTTTACCTTAGTAAATCCTTTCCGTAGTCCCTCTGGGCGTAATACAAGTGTTAATGGGATGATTGGGGGGTCTTTCATCTCCGCCTTGTGTCTCTGGCCAGAAAACCACAACTGCAACTTCGCTGCCTCCGGGTCGGAGTCACCAATACACACTTATGGAATCATGAAGAAGAAGCTAACAGGCTAACGGGCAAAGCTAACTGCGGGCTAGCGCCACTTGAACAATATTTACAGCCAGGTTTGAGTGAAAAAAAATAGTCTCCAATGTGTAATTGGATGTACAATATCCCTCTGTCCCTTTGTCTTTTCTGTCAGTGTAGTATTTACTCTCACGGACAATTAATGAGTAAAAAACTGCAACATGCTCCAACACCTGCAGTGGCGCTTATGGCCTCTAGGGGCATGAGTTACTTAGTACTGCTTTAAAGGCACTTAAAGGAATGTATTACTTTGCACTAAAACGATAATTGATTTTCATTTAGTTAATCTGTTAAATGAAGTATCATGTCATCTTTATTTATTATTACACCTCATGTCAAAATCTCGTTCTTGTGAACCCAATGTCATGTCTCGTCTTGTGGAATTGGTGTCTCGGCCTCTTGGACATTGTACTTGTACCCCTCACTAGGATTGATAAAATGGTCAATTAAAATAAGCTAAATCAGCATGTTTGTGTTTGAAAGCTAAAATAGTCTCAAATTCCTGTATTGCATTGCTAATTATCATTAAAATTTGACCTAAAATTTGAGCTCTCACCTTGAGTACCCCCAAGGGTCCCCATACCCCAGGCTGGGAAACACTGCTCTAATTTATCACCTCTTTACAAAGTATTCAAACTATAACAGAGAGTCAACTCTTCTTACCTAGAACGATCTTACATCACTAGTCTCAAGAAAGAAATCATTCTCCTCTCACTTATGATTTTATCAGCGTTATGTAATCCCACAACCTGCTTTCCCACTTTCCAATGGAGAACTATATTTAATAATGAAAATCCAGGAGAGGAAACCCGGGCGGAGCACTGTGGCCTAGTTAGCTCCGTCTTGGCGTTACGCAGACCGGCCTCGTCTCCGCGGATGTGTCTCGGTGCATTTTTAATGTGGCGATAAGCGCACTCGGAGTTGCACATTCAGCTGTATGCGGCGGGAGCCAATGGGAAGATAATGAACAAACAGTGGCTTACAGTAAACCGCCAGCTGCAGAGGTGGCCTGTCTTATTTTCCTTTTTATTATTTCATTATTTTTTTCGAATGAGCACATGCAACCTTTTCATCTCCATCTGACCTTTTCTATTGACGAGATGCGTCTGCGTGCGCCAGCCTAGATTTTATTGACGAAAAAAGCAATAAACTGAAGCGGTCTGAAGTGGCGAGGGCTGGCCTGTACACCCGCAAGATGACTTTTACATTTTCACGATATAGAAATATAAATGAGAGTTAAGACCCGCATGGTGATTTACTTTCAAGGTCAAATATGGTAAAATGCTGGTGATTCAAACAAAATTAAAAAAAGTTTGGTTCTGGCATGTTCTTATCTAGAGATGTTGGCAATAGTTCCCCTTTTTCTCAACAGTTTGGGGTCTTTTGTCCAGCAAACACACAAATCCACATTGGTTGCAGTTCATTGAGATTAAGACTAAATTACATCACCCAATGTTACAACACTAAAAAGCCCGTTTGATGGTGACTGGTCATTTGGTATTACTGCACATATTTTACTTTAAAGGTCCTATATCATGCAAATCGACTTTTTGGAGCTGCTTTTAACCATGTTGTTATGCTATTTCCTTATTAAAAACACCCCCAGAGCTTTTTTTACGTCATAGTGTCAGGAAGAGCCCGGCGTCTGTAATGTAATGCCTTACGGCCTGATTTTAATTTATAAAACAGCTTCTTCATTATTTCTGTTGTAAGAAATAAATATAAAGGAAGAGCCCGAGGCGCTGCCCCTGCGCAGAAAACAAATGCACCCCGTGAGCGTCTGAACAGATGTTTGCACTGAAAGTTGTGAAGAAGGAGCTCTTTCTAACCTACTCTGGACACACCTGGTCTTTTTTCTTACCTCACGATAATGGGGAAAAAAAAGATGGACACTGGCCAGAAGTTGGAATTTCTTTCCGGGATTCAGCGACTAAATTGTGTTTTTCTGTGATTGTCTCTTGATGGATGTTTGGTGAATCTTCGCCAGAATCAAAGTGGATTAACTTTTATAACCGACACGAGTCCCACAATAAAAACACCCGATGAAGCGGCCGGGACAGAGCGGTGAGTCAATCAAAACGTGTGTTAGCTTGTGTGTTAGCTTGTGTGTGTTTGCCATTTATGAAGGGTTAGTGCTAGATCGTCTGCTCCGGAGGGACGGTCTGCTGTGAAAACGTGAGATATCATGACACAAATTAAGGTTAGGGCCAGGGAAAGGGTTAACCTCTTAACTCCCGCCTGAACCGAGAGGATCTTTTTCCTCACGTCATCAGATTTTTTTTCCAACATTTTTTTGTTGGGTGTTCAACTCATTTTTGTAACTTTTTTGTAACTTTTTTAGCACATTTTTGTCATTTTTTCGTCAATTTTTTCGTCCATTTTTAATCAATTTTTTGTCACATTTTTGTCACTTTTTGTAATTTTTTTGTCATTTTTTATCACATTTTAGTAATTTTTTTGCCACATTTTTGTCATTTTTTCGTACATTTTTCGTAAATTTTTAATCAATTTTTTGTCACATTTTTGACATTTTTTAAATCAACTTTTTGTAATTTTTTTGTCACATTTTGTGACATTTTTGTCATTTTTTTTGTCAATTTCTTGTGACATTTTTGTGACATTTTTTTTCATACATTTTTCGTCACTTTTTTTTCAATGTTTTCTCACTTTTTTGTCACATTTCCATCATTGTTTAATTGCTATTTTCACAGCTTTTTTCCAGAAGCTTTTTGACTGGGGTAAAGCCAAACTGGAGAAAATGTGCTCGGTTCAGGTGGGAGTTAAGGGGTTAGCCTTCAGGATTAGGGTTAGGATTAGGATTATTTGTATTTTTAGACAAACCAACTCATAGATCTATACAAACTCACAGCAGACCGTCCCTCCGGAGCATACGATCTAGCACTAACCTTTATGAAGCTGTGTCGCAGATGTCAACTCCTTATAACTACATTGTGAAGTACCTTCACTTATTGCTGTGATATTTACATTTCTTTTACTTCTAGTTTTGCATGGCCAGATTAGCTAGGAGAGAGGGGGCGGAGTTAACTCAATCAAAGCATTGTGTCTTCCGGGTTTGCTAAATACCCCCAGAATCAGATCCTTTAAACAAAAGCCGGCACAAAGTTCAGCATCTTCTCTGTCAGCAAACATGAACCAAGGTGTAATTCTTTCAATGAGCTTCTGCAATGTCAAAAGATCCAGCATTCATTTTTCACCAAGGTCTTGTATTCGTGATGGGAGAGTGTGACCACTATGCAAAGTCTTCTCCAGCAGATTCCAAGATTCTGAATGGGGTTAAGATCTGGACTCTGTGGTGGCCAATCCACTGACTACATCCTCCACATGCCACTCTTTCTCTATGTGAGCCCGATTATTTCTGGCATTGTCATCTTGGAAAACGCCCGTGCCTTCAGGGAAGAATAAATCCGTTGATGGAATAACTTGATCAGTCTGGATCTTCAGTTGATCTCATTCTTTGGGCACATACACTGAACCTGGCCGAACTGCAACAGCCCCAAGATTTTCTGTTTAGATTATTCCATCTTTAAATTCTAGAAATCAAACACAGCCCATTTAGAATGTTTGGGGAGAGTCGATCACATAAAACGCTTTATCACCTTCGGAAATGACTGCCAACAACTACTAAGTGCAATTATGTTTCTATATGAGCGTTTGCTGTTTAAAATAGAAGCCAAATAAGCCTGCGGTTGACAATCCATCAGGGAAACCTCTGTGGGCAGTAGATAAGAAAGTAAACATTGCTAGATGCTCAAATTTTCAAATCGCGAGAACAAAAGCGCGACCGGAGATTGACATCCAACAGGTCGAGCGTGTGCCTTGATAAGCAAATCTGTCCCTCGCTTTGCGCGCTCGCCCCGTTGCATTGAAGCTGCGAATTTGAAAAAAGAAAAAAAAACAAAACATTACAAGCTGGCAGGAAAACGGGTCTCAAAGCGACCAGGCGTCCGCTGCCCACCTGTTCCCTCCAAAGAATCCAGCGCATTTTTTCAAACGAAGCGCAAATCAAAGCCGCCGTCCCCTCCCCTCCTGTTTCAAACAAAACGATGCTATCAAAGGACCGGCGGTTGGGACAAAGCAGTCGGCGAAATGAGGATTGAGAGAAAATTGTTGTTTGCTGTATAAGTTGAAACGGAACGGTTGCGTTGGAAGATCAGCGCCGGCGAAGATAAAAAGAGTTGCCTTATCACAAGCGTGCGCAGAGCTCGGCGACTGTAATGCAGTCCAAGTGCGTATCAAACATTCCACCACTCAACGTTTGAATGTTTTTTTTTTCCGCTTCCGTCTGTTGGTTCTCTCTTTCCCAGGCAGCGCGGAAATGAAAACCCAGGTGAACCCCCTTGTGATGGAATTGTTCTTTATTCATGCCGTCTGTCCGTGTAAATAAGGGGGCTACGCCGTGTGCAAACTGGATTCTGCAGCTGCCGTTCGGCGCGGAACACCGGTGGGAGAACACGCAATTCCCGGCTCATTTTCCTGCCATTCAAGAGAAAATGTAGCGGCGTTTGAGTCACCGCCGCACGCCGGGCAGGAAGGAAGGAGCCGAGGCACAAAGAGGGAAGAAAAGGTTGGTTTGACGCAAGCGTCGATGGAAGCAATCAGTTATAATAGTTGAACACAATGAATGCGTCAGTTTTATTTAGCGCTTTTCTGGACATTCGAAGAGGCCTCGCGTTGCATTATTCATTCACTCCATACTCTGTGGTGGTAAGCTACTATTATAAAAGAAATCTGCCCTGGGGAGGACTGACCGAAATGAGGCTGCCAATCTGTGCCATCGGTCCCTCCCACTACCACCAACCTCTCATGGCGACGTGTAAACAAGCAGCAACCGCCCTCTCACTCTCTCTGTACAGCTGCTTTTTTTCAGCCTTTTACTGCAAGCTGTATTTGTGCTTTCTGTGTTCCTCATTTTTTACTGGATGCTTTTGCACGTCTTTGCTGTGTTTTTTGTGCAAAGAGTTCATAATGGTCCTGAAGAAAACAGCCTTTTTTAAAGTAGACAAACAGCTAGCTAGTGAGCTAAAGTCATTTGAGACCTACACAGCTGAAACACTGAAGAGGCACCAAGAGCCCCCCACACCTGCAGCACAGTGGAGGAGCCACAAGAGGCGCTACAGGGGACAAGGAAGGGATAAACGAGGAGGTATTCGGGCGAGACTCACAGCTAATCCACACATGCCTTCTACTATTGTTCTGGCTAATAGACGATCACTTAAGAATAAAACAGATTAGCTGCTAACCTCTTCCCAGAAGATGGTGATAGGCTGTAGTGGAGCGGAGGGAGCTGTGCAGGAGGAAGAGGAAGGAGGAGCTGACCAGTGCAGGACACCACGCTCTGGAACAGGGACAAACCCAGGAGGAGCTGCACCGTTTCAGAGGAGCACTGAAGGCAGCCAGCCAGTTTTGATCCAGGTGCTAGGGTTTCCTCTACCTCCAAAAACATGTGGGTCAGGTTGGCCCACAATGGCAGCGCGGCTCAGTCGCAGCAGCTCAGGACTAACACCTGAACACAGTTTTGTTGTACGGTTGTGCAATTCCAGATAAAGCACATACTACTTACTACTATTGCTTACTTACTCTCACAAAGAGTAAGTATTCACACACAGGCGAGGTGGACATAATGACAAATGTCTCAACAGGGATTTGAACAGTGAACCCGCTCAACCATCAGAGCCACTGTCCCGCCATAAAGTAACAGTCCTGGATAGTCCTGACTAAAACTATCCAAGGAGTTCAGACCTCCACCAAGGCATTGCTGCTGAAGACACCTGCTAAGAGCAGCGATTCAGCCGACATGTAAAATTATTTATGACCTTCATTTATGTCAGTGAGTGGCAGTGGTGTTAGTCGGTAGGTTTATTTTTAGAACTGATCTAATCTGTCAGTCAGGCTTAAACGGCCACAGGCCTTACTTTGCCCCCTCTGGACTATGCTCAGACTGAGAATGTTCCCCAAAAGACATACAGTGTCCTTATAAGTACTTAGATAATAATAAATATAATAGCTGTTATGCTTAATCAATCTTCTTTTATTGCTAAGACAAAGCTATTATCAATTAAATGAAACCATGTTTTTATTATTATGATTTTTAACTGGTATGGGTTCTTGTTATAACACTTTTTTATTGCTTTGTGTTCATTGTGCTACATTTTCACCCACAAAACACGCTCTCACTCATACACCTGTGTAGACAGACACTGGAGTGCGAGGCCGCTGTGTCAATGACACAGAGTCGTCCAAACCGTCTTCATTTTTCATCCTGGGATTTCTCACTTCCCGACCTTTTGTCTCATCCAGACTCCAATCTCCAATACAATGTCTTGAGTTTTCCCCGACTCCCTCTTCAGCTGATATCTGGGTTAAGTGCTGAAAGCCGTAATAAGCAGTGCGTATGTTAATTGCACATGTGAGAGGAGCAGGCAGTTGTTGGTAATGACCTCCCTTGGGTTTATCCCGTGCAGAGCTAATGGGGTTAGTCCCGGGCCTCGACGGAACGGCTGCACCAACACACGAATTATCCGAGTAAACAGCCTGCATTTACATATTCAGCACCGCAAACATGACCTAAAATAGTCCCAGCAACGGGGGAAAGCCTTAAACATCAGGAGGATTAGAGAGGAGTTAGCTGGTCTGGGTACGCAACGCTTGATGGATGCCGTTTTCAAAGGGGTGGAGGGGGTGAGTGGGTTTGTTGGCGTCTACTTTTTATTCTATGGAGTCTCAGTGGTTATTCAATCACACATTGTTGACTGAGGGTAATAAGACTGGCCATTTTCTGTCTTTAACTAATCGCAGTTGGCTTGTTGCACAATGTGGCTACGCTACTTCCGCTAACCTAACGTTGTGAGCACTAGCACTAGCACTAGCACTAGCACTTCCTATTTATTTCCTGTAGAGATTAGCTTAGCCCGTTTGAAATGATATTGTCTGGTGGACTGCAATTTCTTAGAAGATGATGGCTTTGACATCCGCGCAGAAAGGTCGAAGTGCTCCTAAGGTATTATTACGCCTTACAATATAGTACCCCTTTTTTATCTGCACAGAAAATCAACATGTTAATTTTGGATTGTGTAACTTTTCATTTAACTGTATTTAAAAAGGGAAAAACCCCTCCTGGAACCGCCACCTTAACGTGGTGGAGGGGTTTGAGCGCCCAAATGATCCTGGAGCTCTGTTGTTGGGGGCTCCATTCCCCTAGTAGAGTCTCCCATGCATGACTAACAGGTCCGGGTGCGGATCAGAAGCCCCTTATGAGACACCAACAGGCCCGGTTAGAATCATGAAGCTGGACCCACCACCTGCAGGAGGAGCCATAGGGGCTGGTGCAATGTGATTTGGGCAACTCCAACAGCTGCCCCCATGACCCGGCAACGGACAAGTGGAAGAAAATGGATGGATGGATGGATGGATGGATGGATGGATGGATGGATGGATGGATGAAGTAGGGAAAATGTGGAACAACTTGGTAGCTTCTAACTTCACCCCAGTTTGGAGCTATAGGAATATGCTGGGAGAGGCTAGATGCTAACAACATTTGCGTGACTGAGCCCACGCACAAAGACCAGACCGTCAGCTCGTCTAAGATCAGGTAAGAACATATCTCAGTATGCAAAAGTGGTCGCCTATACCTTAAAGTTCAATTTCTGTTTATATCGGACCTTTGCCTCAACAGGCAGGTTATCGTGGTGATTAAATGACATTTCATCACAATCCAACAGTTATTCACCTTAATCAATACTCTCAAATCCAATGACACCCACCCAATGCAGCGATCTCCCGTTATTTTCAATGAGGCGGAGAGCGTTGTACTCACCTCCAATTTGTGACGCAACACCGTAGAGCCCTATTTTGCCAACTTCCTGGTGGAGTAATGACTACTTCCCGGCTGTGATTAGTTCAGATCATGGCACTGTTTTGAAATGGAAATTTAGCGGATTGACGGTTTTTTTAACGTTAGCATTCAGCTGGGAGGCATAAACATTACATTCTGAATGAAGTTTAAGAAGTGACACACATAGATGCTGACAGGTAAATATAAAATTCCAGACATTTAGTTTATTCCACATATTTTGAAGCGAACAGTAAATATGTGTGCTCGTACAAATGCGCACATCTGCTCACCCAAGTCTTCAACTTCACTGACGACCGCGAAGTCCTCGTGATGAGCTAGTTGCGAGCCAGTTTGCAGTTTCGATTGTGATAAATCTTTCAGCCATAGTAGCGTGGCACCTCTGAAGTTAAAACATACAGAAGAAAATCTGGTGTCATTCCTGAGCTCACGTGTTCTTGGCATATCAACTTCCTGAGAATGACACGATGGGTCGACCTGACCTTGATCACTGACCCTGATTCCTGATCAAAGCTCCAAACGTCCGTCAAGAGCCGATCAAAAGCCACGAACGTCGCATAAGTAGACGGTACTTGTTGAGAAAAGTTTGAAAACCAATGATATAGTCTGTTTCCTTTGACCAAAAGTGATCTAAACTCGAAAAGTTGGTCCATCAGGTTACGAGCCCTACAAACTAAAGACATATTCGGTATCCGCTATCGGCGAATACAGCGCCAAGAAATCCTCCATTGTCTTTCCCTCACACCGCAAAGCTACAGAATCCAGTGGAGGCATGCTCCCTCTTAACACATGCGCTCCCGGGGTTAGCTGCTTGTACAGCGCTGTCCTCTGTGCTGAGAATGCTATCTTGACAGTGGGAGATAAGGATCGGCCAGACGCTTGGAAACACAACAAAGAGGTAGCAGTGAAAGAGAGTCCTAGCGCGGTACAATGGCTTCCCTGGCTGCCGCGTCTTGTTTGTACACCGGGGGTTTTGTGGCAGGAGCTCGCGTTTCACCGTCTTTTGTGGTGGATAAAAGCACTCAGTTTAGCTGTCTGCTGCTTTCGTGCTGTACTGGTTAACAACAACAACGAGGAATGTGCCAAAAAAAAAAGGTGCCCTGGGGTTAGAACGTTTTTCTGAAAATCTAAGACTAGTTCAAATAAGTTGCCTAATCTTCATAATAAGGTGTTTCATTATCATACCAGTTCGACATTCCTCCATTTTTACGGTGATTTAGAAAGAACATTTCAACTTCAAGGGCCACCATGTTTTTCAGGCTTGTACTTCTTGGCCTTGAGTGAGTTCCGCATCCTGTTGACCCCAGTGCTGGCGCTTGTGTGCTCTTTCTGGGACACACAGATATCGCTGCAATATTTACTTCAAATTCGTCCTTCCTCTTGTCCCTGATTGAAGAGTTTCCCCTTTTTATTGTTGCTGTGGGTCCCTGTCTGGGAGTGAATCATGGTTTGGAATAGCAGTCGATTGGGTTGCCAGATAGTGCTGTTGATGAGTCTCAAGTGTCTTCCTCTGAATCGGCACACAAAAGGTGACTATAACTGGCACATTTCCTCAGTCTGGTGACAGGCAAGCATATAAGTGTACACCATAGTCTATAGCTATTCATACTTGTCATACTCGTACTTGTAAGTTTTCATGGCCCGGCTAACTTGGCAGTAGCACTTCACTGTTTTGTCTTGACTTCAATCCGATGTGTCTGTCTGGGAGATCGTTCATTTATCTAATGGAATACTTGTGCCCCTTTGCAATAGAACTAGCCGATGTGTCCTTATGCCAAGGCTTAAATCTCAGATCTCTACATCAATTTAAAATGTAATGGAAGTTTATTTTGGAGATTTATATGAAACATGACTTGTGTAATGTGAATTGTATTTAATTTTACAACCCCCTGGCTGCCACTCCAGCTCAGGGCATACACCATAAGAGACCCAAGACACTTGTATTGTTAACCACTAGACTAGACGTGGTGCAATGTTTATCTGGAACTTTTTTATCCCAATTTTTTAGACCCATAGATTTTATTTGACATTGCAGCAAAACGTGGTGAAAAGGGATGAAAAGCGGGAAGAAACATTCAGCAAATCGTCAGAGCCAGGACTCAAAATGACGATTCTTAGCACAGAGCAGTGTTCTGGCATATCTTTATTTTATTCTGATGCTTTATTGTATTGTTCATTCCGGATCACACTTTGGCCCCATATGAAGTCAAGCTAAGGACCGAGAGCAAAGATATTTTGTCAATCCAGTGTATCGTCACATATTTATATAAAGGAACATTTTCCAAACTAGAGTGGAAAGATCTCAAAAAGCTGTTTACGCTGCGCCGTTGTTACAACGTCTCTGCAACTTTTACTAAAGGGATGACATCACAGCGCCAGAGGTGTCTGTTATCCATAATCTACTGACCTTATAATGAGTTTTACTCATGGATCTATGATGGTTTTACTCCGCTCCTCTTTGTTCCACTGCAGTCCACCAGCCACAGGTGACACGGCCGAGTCAGTCTGTGTTTTTGGACTGACAGTAAAAGTCACTGACAGGTTTTTCTGCTTTAGTCCCATTACGTCTGAAGAATAAACTCGCCTCCTCGTCTCTTCTGTAGATCCTAAATCCTTGAATCAGTTTCATTTTCACTGTTTACATTCCACAAAAGTTTACTGCACATGCGCCCAATGCATTTTGTTCTATTATCTGTGTTAGCGTCACAGCGACTCACACAGGCCTGGAGGATGAATTGCGCCATTTTCACAGACTTGAGTCGATCCATGTGGACACACACATTTACTAAACTGACTTCAGGCTTACAAAGAAAGTTTCTGAAAATATAAGCGTTTTGTCTTGTGTCGTGTGCATATAGCCTTTGTTCTTTGAGTGATGTGAAGGCCTTATCAATAAATGGCGACTGATCGATTTGATACAAATTCACCTCATTGGAACTCCACATTCCTTTTCTGTGCAGATAGTTTGTGTGAGATTCTCACGGGCCCTCAGCAGTATTTCAAACGGGGTAACGTGACTCTGGTTTAGATTTGTATCTCGGCTCATTACACCAGCGCGGCCCGTTCCCAGAGACACATAAGAGCTCCTCTGTCTCCGCCGTCCCCTCCTTCTGCTGCTGCTGTCTGAGGTTTGACACACAGTCACACACCGCACTGGCTTTGCCCCATTCAGAAGGATTCAGCCAGTGTCGTGCTGGGACCTCATCTCAAGCGAGGAGATTTTGGGATTTGGGCTGGCACTTTTTTTAGCTCACTGGGTTAGCTGCAGCTTTACAATCAGAAACTCTGGGTTCACGTCCACTTGGTTTAGTCTTATTTCCATGTACAATCTAGACCTGATCTCGCGAGTAATGCAAATGATCTATATTTTACTGATCCATTTTTTACACATGCATTGCTAATGACTTTCTTTCAGCACCTTTTGAGACGCTAGTTTGGACTTTACCAACTTGAGCTAGTGCAACAATCAATAGTCATTAACCTCTTAACCCCAGCCTTTACTGAGCATTTTCTCCAGTTTGACTTTACCCAAATCTAAAAAGTTTCTTGACTGGAGCTCACACATAGGCCTGTGGGATGTCTCATTTGAAAGGTAAGACCTAGAAAAGCTGATCATAAGTATTTATGTCACATAACTGAAGAGTTTTTTTCTTTTTTCGTCGGGTTTTTGTTACGTTTTGGTTGTCTTGGTGTTGCTTTTCTGGCACGTTTTTGTCACTTTGTTGTTGACTTGTTTTTGTCACTATTTTCAAGGAGCTTTTAGAATTGGGTAAAGCCAAAATCGAGTAAATGTGCTTCGATTCAGGTGGGGGTTAGGAGGTTAAATGAAATGTGGCAAAAGAAATTTGGTCAAAAATGTCATTAAAAACATCAGAAAATATATATTCTTTAGCATAAAGGGGAAAAAAGTACCTTGCCGACCTTGCCTTCAGAGAAAACTTGTTGTATCGGGGTCAGTCCACAAATTCAAGAATCTGTGTAAAAATCAATTGTTGAGAGTGTTCTGACATTCCACCTCACTGCATGGTACAGTCACATGACCTGCAGAACAAACACAAACTGAAGAGGGTGGTGTGGATGGGCTCTAAGACTGTGGGGGGACCTCAGAGACCTCTGTGAGCTGCAGAAGGAGTGGACACTGACTAAAGCCCGAGCTATCGCCTCTGCTCACCCTCTGAACCATCAGTCTGAGCTTCTGAACTCTAGGAGGCCATACAGAGTTCCATCGGCTAAAAAGGCTGTGTTTAACAAGTCTTTTGGCCCCTGTGCTGTGGGAATTATAATTCAAAGATGCATTTTCCTCGGTAGACAATACAATTCTTTTCTATTCTATTTAAATAATGACTTTTCTTGACTTAAAAAAATACCACTTTAAAAAATACCAATACAAAGATGATGATCGCAACACATTCCAGTACAGTTCTTGGAGGAAAAAAGATTCCACTGGTTGATTGAATGTTTGTAAAAAGTAGGAAACAGCCAAAGCTTTTGGGTTGGTGGCATTTTAAAATGGTGTCTCTCCATTAGAAAGCATCACATTTGACCTGCTGCTAAATGTAATGAGAAGGCTCACACTCGGATTGTGCTTTAAAGGAATAGGCCACCGTTTTTACATACTGAGATATGTTCTTACCTAACCTTAGACGAGTTCATATATACCCGTCTGGTCTTTGTCCGTGCGCTCTGTCACGCGCAGTAACTCCTAAAGACTTCCCTCCGCTCACTTCCGTCAATAACCTTTAGGAGTTACTGCGCGGACGTTTTGCTCCTCGTATCATTACGCCTCACAATATAGTTCCCCTTTTTATCTGCTTATAAAATCGACAAGCTACATTTCTGTGTAAATATACTTCGCATGAAAACACTTCACGTAACTTTATTTAAATAGGGAACACGTGGAAGAGCTTGGTAGCTTCTATCGTGAGCTTTTTTGGAGCTATATGACATGTGGGAGAGGCTGCGTATGTGCTCCGTTTGCCTGGCAGAGCGCACGGACAAAGACCAGACGGGGATATATTAACTCGGCTAAGGTTAGGTAAGAACATATCTCAGTATGTAAAAACGGTGGCCTATTCCTTTAAGGTTGAGGTGTACTTTATTGTCTCCGTAGGGGAATTTGTCCTCTGCATTTGGCCCATCCCTTGATGCCACTGGGGCAACCCTTTAGGAGCAGTGTCCAGATGTGGAGGTCAGCATCACCTGGCTGGAGGATTCACCTGCATGTTTTAAGTAGTAGGAGAAACCTACGCAGACACAGGGAGAACATGTAAACTCCACACGGAAAGTCTTCATCCAGGAATCGAACCCGGACCTTCTAGCTGAATCACAAGCGCTAACTGCTGCTCCATGTTTCTTCTTTCAAATGTTTCTTTTGGTCATTCATATCTCAGCTACAATAAACCAGCAGCAGTCCAGCAAAGCAAGTCTCTCAATCCCTCTGGGCGTCTGCTCACAGGCCAGTCTTTACCCCGTCGACAGAGGTGATGTGCTGTGCATATTTCTAATCCTGCCAAGCCAAGCACTATTTGCGTTGTATTTCAGTACAGATAAAATCCGTTGGAACAGCTCAGCTCAACAGGCATTTGTTGTAACCGCAATAAATTGTATTACGTGCAAACCCCTCGACTTGTGGTGTGTTTGGTTAACCACTAATCCAAACCCCGGTCACGGCCATCTATCTCCGTGATCGTTCTCTGCACAAACATACAGTTGTTCTCGTGTGCTGCAATGAGGCGCTTCGTCCATATGATTCAATTTGTGAATGGATAAACAATATCAGAAAAAAATATCTTAGAGCATAGGTTCAGAAGCTTAAAAGAGTTAAAACTGCCAAGAATTGTGATGATGATACAGTCTGGCAGATTCCATCATAATAAAGCAACATAGATTTCAAAATGTGATGTACTGGATGAACTTCCACGCTGAAGCATTTGGAAACTGCATTGTGTTAGATGTACACCAGTAGTGACATGGAAGTGTTAGAGATGTTCCACAGCCCTTTTCCCTACTTGGTATATAGTCTATAACAGGGGTCTCCAAGTAAATTTCGCTGGAGGCCAAAATCGGGAGTGTATTTCCCGGGGTCCATAAACAAAAGTTCCAGTAAAATATGTTTGGTAACACTTTACATTACGGGCCGGTAAGTCCTTGGTACTTACAGAGGTAATTGTAGATACTTATCGTGGTACTTACGGTGGTACTTACGGTGGTACTTACAATGGTACTTACGGTGGTACTTACAGTGGTAATTCTAGGGACTTAAAGTGGTTCTTACAGTGGTACTTACGGTGGACCTTATGGTGGTACTTACAGTGGTAATTCTAGGGACTTAAAGTGGTTCTTACAGTGGTACTTACGGTGGACCTTATGGTGGTACTTACAGTGGTAATTCTAGGGACTTAAAGTGGTTCTTACAGTGGTACTTACGGTGGAACTTATGGTGGTACTTACAGTGGTAATTCTAAGGACTTACAGTGGTACTTACGGTGGTACTTACAATGGTACTTACAGTGATACTTACAACGGCACTAATGGTGGTACTTAAAATGGTACTTATGGTGGTACTTACAGTTGTAAATTCTAGTAATAATAGTGGTGCTTCTAGGTACTTATTGTGGTACTTAAAGGATACTATAGTGAGAATTACAAGGTATGTACTTCTAGATACAGTGGTAGTAATGAAGGCTGTACTTCTTGTTTTCCCTAATGCTGTTTTATGTTGTTTTACAGTCACACAATCCTAGAAATTACTTCTGTGTGTAGCAGTACCACATTTACTACCTATGAAGTGCTGCTGTCATATCCTTGAATTACCAATAAGTACCATACATGTATCACTGTAACTACTAGAAACTACCAATTAAAGTACCAAAGTAAATAGAAGTACAACCTTCATTACTAAGAGCATTACCACGGTATCTCTTAGTAACGAGAGATACAGTGGTGACTTTGTGTCTCCCTAACCCTAACCCTAACCCCTAACCCTAATTACTAGTAATTACCACTTTTAGTATCACAGTAAGAAACTAGAATTACCACTGTAAGTACCATTGTAAGTAACACAATAAGTACCACAATAAGTACCACTGTAAGTACCACAATAAGTACCACTGTCATTACTAGTAATTACCACTGTGATTACCACTGTAAGTACCACGGACTTACCGGCCCGTAATGTAAAGTGTTCCCATATGTTTTAATTGGAAAACATAACCCAATAAATGAATAATAATGAGCCTGACAGGACTGTAACCTCGGCTTGCAGTATTATTGCACTTTACAAGCCTGTGTCACAAGTCTCTGCTACACGGTAGTCATGATTCATTCACTCAGCACTTGGTGACGGTAATCTCATGTAGCCACAGCCGTCATGGGGCAGACTGTCCATTTACCACGTGATTATAATGTGTTGTTTACACCAAAAAATCCTAAGAAATCATGAGGACAAATTGAACCAAAAATTGTAATTCCTTTGTCATTGTTTAAGACTAATTTGTACACATTTATTAATGAGAGAGTGCCGGTGATCTGTGGTGGTGGATCTTGATTCAGACTTTCACATTTACTGGCTGCTTTCCAGTGGCTTCTTTTATTAGTCAAGAAATTACTCAAGTAGAAATTAAAAAAAAAGGGATAAAACTACTCAAACAATCATGCCCCATATGGAGGTTTAGATGGTGTGTCGGTGTCTTTCCATAGTCAATATAGTGGAAACTCCATGATAATGTGGGGAGTTGTCTTCTTTGTGAATTTGTTGCATCTCTTTTTTTAGGAATAGGTTTGGCTTTTTAACAGCGCTTTGTGAATTCCAGGCTCTTCCTAAGGTGGAACTTACAAAGCTTTCCTTAAGAGAACATTCATGAATGGGGCCCAGCGTTTGCTAGTGCCCCATAAAACGACTGATCCCGAACTCTATGGAGATGCTGTTGATTGCAAAATATATTTTAATTGCGGCTTCTTCAGTCTGCTGATTTCGATTGGCCTGCGATTTGTATCCAGAGTTAATTCCAAATTTCCCACGTGCATTTTCACCCTGATTCGACGTGGCCAAAAGTCATGGCAATCAAAGAGCTAATGCGTCCCCCCACTGATTTCAATTGTGTCGAGAGTCAAGTCAAGTTTGAGGAGAATCAGAAATTTGTTCCTCGATGACACTCGGCGTTCCCTTCACAATCAGGAAGTCGCGTCTGAATTCGGCAACAGACACAAACCCGGAGCGTCTCCGAAACTTCGCCCTGCGCCGCTCGTCCTCATCAAACTTTCAGACTCGAAGGGAACGGCGCCGATCTCCAGCGCAATCAGAGCGCGACGGTGATTAGTGGACTGTGTTGCCGTGCCGACGAGTGGATGCAGATGTGCTTCGTTTGATGCTTCCGCGCGGCAAATCAGCTCCGCGCGGAAGCTAATCAACGCGGTTAGCATTGTGGCTAGCCCCTGTGTTGGCATGGTTTTATCTGCTAGCTCCACGGTGAACAGAGAGATGGCTCAGATTAGCATACAGTAATGTTAGCATACAGCGGATACATTAACAAACCATTTCGAGCATGGTCTTTGATTCTACAATGAATACACTGTTTAGTTAATTGTTTTGAGAAATGTACTTCTGAAAATATGGCCTTTCTGATGACCAAATTCACATGTTACAGGCAACAGCACTGCATTATCAGGGATGGTTCTCGTACAATCATTCTAAAGACTAATTCTTCTTTGAAGCGAGGGCATGAGAAGAAGACATCAAAACACAAACTTCATTATCACACGCACAGCTCTGCAGTAATAACCATCACACCATATACATCCTATATGTCCGTTTGAAACGGCAGCTCGCGGCCATCATCATTCCCCAGCCTTTGTTTTTCCCGCTTTGAAGCGCGAAGCGAGCGGCCGAAACGACTCCCATTACGGCACAGCCTATTTCTACACCGAATCTAAAGAAACAGCCAAACCAGTGTAACGACGGAGGGGCCTCTTTGCCTGTGGTGATGTTTCTCCACCGTCGCAGGGAAATCAGGTCAGGCAGCTCCCGGTCCGCGGCACTCAATTATCAGAAGCTAATGTACTTTGGATGTGCGGCCCGCTCTTCATGCAGATGGGGACTTTCCAGAGTCTATTTTTTTATTTTTATTGCTGAGAACCTGCCACAGCTTGTGTTTGGAATGTGTGGTGCTCAGCGGTCATGGGTCTTGGGTGCATTTTTGCTTTAGATTTCTAAACGTTGCACAAAGTATTTCTCTAAAAACTGCTCACTGTTTTCTTCATTAGGACGAGATTCATGAAGCACTGGACTCTTAAATGTGACCATGCATTATAATGGACAGAGCCAGGTTTAAATGAATGCTTTTATTTTGTTATTAGTAAAGAGTTTTTCAGATTTGATTTTAGAATTTGTTTAGTTTTTGACAAAAGTCAGTGAAATTTGAATTTCGGCTTGTATTTTTTTATTCAAAGCTTGTTTTCTTCTGATCTGCTACAAATATGGGTTTGGTGAAAGTGTGTGTTACCGCTCACAGTATGAGACCGTCTATTTCGGGGCTGTTTATGCTCATGATGCGTGTTGATGGCTTCTGTGCAGGCGTTAGGCTTGTTGTTGATACAATTAGCCCTGAGATCATTGGTCTGGATCAGTTTATTGTACCTTTTAGATGGAGTAATGAGTACCGTATCAAACAAATATCTCCTAAAGTAACTCGTGTGATTATTTGACATTTAACTCAAATCTGGTGCAATATGAACACACTGCAGCAGCATCAAAAATACTGAATTCACCAAATTCCATCTGTATTGTTTTCAGATTTCCTGTAGGAAAATACCCATAATCCCCCATGCACATGTGATCCACTTGAGTGTATTGATTTGTGTAATAATAGGGAGGATTGCTGTTGCTTATTTCTGCGATTTTCACCAGATGTTTTGGTGACTGGTGGGCAAACAGTGGATTATTCCAGATGTGAAGAGCTGAAATCACAGATTGTTTACAGCGCATGTTTTTTTTTAAAAGAAGCATGCTTCGTTTGTGAACGTTTTAGAACTATTAACTATTTAATACATTTGCGTTGTCCACCAGAGCCTCGGAGGTGACGACACGTTCCCAAAATAATCTCGGAAGCCAGAGGTTCACCGCTGAAGGGCGGGATTAGGCGCTCCAGCCTGACATTGCCTGGACTAGTTCATCACACTGGGGGCATAACTATAATCTTACTTTTTACAGTACGACACAATTGGAGCATTTCTTCTACTGTTATTGGGTTTATGGTATAGGTTTCAAATGTTCATTAGCTGCAAATTTGTCCTGCTTGTTTAGATCATTTTTATCCATCCATCCATCCATTTTCTTCCGCTTTTCCGTTGCCAGGTCGTGGAAATCCCATTGCACCAGCCCCTTATGGCTCCTCCTCCAGGTCGTGGGTCCACAGAAGGACAGCCTCATGGTTCAAACCAGGCCTGTCATCGATCGTCCTCAATTAGGAAACGATATTGTGCAAACTCTTTGAAAAGTACAATCCTGGCTTTGTAAAACGCAGTATAAATGCGTCGCGAGTAGGTCTTAATTTTCACTTTTGACGATCTAAAAAGGTCATAAAAAGTCTTGCACTTCCATGTCCTTAGCGTGATGGAAGTCCACTCCTGTTTACTGTTGCCAAACCATCTCCAGCCCTGGGAGTCCCTCACGAGCGCTGATGGCCGGTCTCTGTGGCCTGAGTCCTAATTAACGAAAAATATGTGCACGGGCCTCATAACAACATAAGTGTTTCCCCCCCCCTCCTCGCCCTGGACAATGCACCTATAGGGTATAACCTGCACAGAGGGGAGAGGCCCTGAAGCCACCCCCAACGGAAGGGCACCTGCTAATTACACCGCTCTCCAGGCCTATTTTTAGCGGCCGTGCAGCGAGCGTTACGCGTGCTCCAATAGGTTTCTTTGGAGGATGTTTTTTTTTTTAAGAGAAGACTCGGTGGCTGGCTCCGTATAGGGCCGGGGGAGAATTCTTTCATATTCTCAGCATGGGTCTGGCGAAAAGTCATTACCCACAACAATGGAATTTCTGCTCTATTTGCGTGGCATATCGACCCCCCCCTCCCCAATCTGGTCTCTGAAGTGTGCCACCAATCCGAGCGTGTTCGGAGCGGCACGCGAACGGGGCCGTGCCGTGGTTCATGATGTCTTTTGAATAAGGATGCGGTACAGGGATGCGTGGGTAAACTTGCTGTATGGTTTATTTGTGCCCGTGGAAGAGCTTGGTCGCTTCTAACTTCACCCCCTTTGGAGATATAGGAATACACTGGGAGAGGCTAAATGCTAGCAACATCTTTGGTTGTTTTGAGTGACTGAGGGCACGCACAAAGACCAGACAGGTTTGTAGCGACTCGTCTAAGCCAATGGCCGCTGGCTGCTCTGCTTTTTCACAACGACACTGGGGGCCGCCATTGCTGTTGTACCTCCATATCGCCGCTAGTCCCCCATTGGAAAGCATTGGACTTAACGTTAAAAACAGCCTGGTCGCAATTTTTTTGGAACTATCTAGAGCTAGATATTCCTTCTGTGATAACACTGGGCTAGCTACAATTAAAGAGACCAGGCTGGTTTTCGTTAGCATTGGAGCAGCGCAAACTACACGTCACGCAAGGGCCGAGTCTACGGTGAAGATCCCGCCCTTATGACCTTTTTAGGAACCTGCCTCGTCAGAGCTGGGGAGGTGGGAGTCTGTAAACCTGCCATGATTTCCCCCTCGAGCGTGGTCATTGTGGTAAACGGGGAGGAGTGAGGAGGAGACGTCCATTATATAAACAGTCTATGGTCTACGCTCAGGTAAGAACATATTTCAGTACTCTTCATTTTTACTTAGCCCCCATGTCTGTTAGCCAATGAAAACATGTGGACACCCTGGCCATTGCCCCAATCATCATTCGCTACTCTCGATCGCTCTAAGTTGGCCAAAGTTAGCCACTACGTGCAATAATCTATGTATCGGCCACACTCTATTCCCTGTACCAGCATCACTTATTGACAACCTGCACTAGGACTGTAAACTTTGCACCTCGATATTATACTTTGTATAATCTGTTCTAATTTGTATCCTATTTTTTTCATTTCTTATTGTTAGAATTCCGCCCCTTAACATTTTTGCTTTTGCTTACTGTACATAAGATACCATAATCAACCTGGGAGACGATTTTCAGCATCACATACCTCCAGCCAATGATCGCTTCCGAGAGGGCCACACCTTCACCTCAGCCATCAGCGTAAGAGCCGCACCTCCATAGCAGCCAATCATCGCCCTCGGTCCCGCTTTTAAGCCCCAGCAATCATGGTTCGTTCGCTTCCCAGCTGCGCTGCGACCCATCTCCGCCTCTTCCATCCACGGCTTCTCCCTGCTGCATCTTCACGGGTCTCCTATACCACCACCAGTGTCCAGGCTCCGGGGGAGAGACATCCCTAACTACAAGCTATTCATCCACACTGACTTTCATACAGCGATGTTACCGCCGAGGTCTGATCATCAAAACTAATATACATGTCAATGAATCTTCCCAATCGCTGCTTTTGTCTGTTTGAGTCTATCCAGGTTGAATTAACTGTTTGCACATTTTCCTTTCTATTTTGCACAACCGGAATGATCTTATTGAACGCCGATTGTAACAAGTGAATTTCTCCGTTGTAAGATGACCTTATCTTATATCTTAAGCATCATCGCGACAATGATCAAGACGAACAAGAAAATGTGTCTAACTCTTGTGAACGAGGTTGAGCTGGTTTCATTTTCCTAACCGTGCACCGTGCAGTCAAAAGCCGTATCTACAATATTCATTTACATTTCTAGTTGTGTTCTACTGCTCGCCCGCAGTCTTTCACTCCAATCCTGCAGCAGTAGTTGAGCCCCTGCGGTTGCAAAATAGGAGATGGGTCTGTGGAAGCTGCACTATTTAAGACAGGAAGTTATCCTTTGAGGAGGAATACAAGTGATAGTGTCGACATAAACATTTATTACCGACTCAAATCCTGTTTACTTTAGGGATCATATAAAAAAAAAAATCGGAGCATCGGAGCAGAGACTTAATTTCCCAGCGCAATGAAACGAAGAGAGAGGGGCAAGACATTTGGAAAGCTTTCAAAGCAACTATTCAAACTCACAATTGCATTTTAGGTTATCAGCACCAAAATGTCAGTGAGTTGTGAAGACGCTGTCACATCCGAAACACGTACTTTTTGAAGACTACAACTTCAAAAAGTAGTCTTCAGAGTTGTGTTGTCTGTGTGTGACATCATCATGTTGGGTTTCTAACTTTCAAACAGCAGCACAACAGAGCCCTGCGTAGAGAGCCCGGCTATGGTAATGTAAAACACTAGCTCAGGGGCTAATGGTGCTCGCCGCATTGAGTCCCAGTCATTAAGAAGCAGAACAATACGGTAGGTCCATTAGCCAGTGCGCGTCAGTCATGTGGAACGCCGCGGACTCCGACGGTACCTGCCCGTGTCCTCCCCAAACCATTTTCCTTCAGAACGGGCTACGATCACGCCTCATCGCACGACCACAATTAAGCGGCTTTGGGGAAAGAGAGACGCAATAATGGAGCGAAACAATGCGCTTTGGCAGGAGGAGCGCCGCCGCCCCGTCCTCCCACCCGAAACCAGCGTGGGGCGGAGGAGGCTCGTGTTTCCATATTACGCCTGATTTGCTTTGCGATTACGTCTCGGAGGAGCGGAAGGGAAATGGGAGTTGGAATGGAGTTTTGGGTTGTTTTGGTGACTGATGTTCACATTTGGTGGTGGCCTTGGGATAACTACGGTTTGTGTATCCGACTAGTCTGCGGGGGAGTCCAGACTCTTTTCATTTGGGTTAAATTTGTCAGTGCAGTGAAAGTATCGCCCAAGTTCAAAAGTGGTTAAGGCTCCTGGCATGTACACACTGTTCCAACCTTGGCTTCATGGGTTTGAGTCCGAGAATTTACTGAATATCTCTCCCCGTTCTCCATCCCATTTCACTCTGTGCTCTCCTGTCTATTATATCGTCGGAACAAAAAGCCTCTTGTTTTCGAGTGCAGGGTGATTTTAAAGCCATACAAAAATCGAAAATACTCATGGATGTTATTATGGGCCCACTGCAGCTGTTTCTGCTTGTCAACATTCAATAAACAGTTCAGAGGGTTTATGCACAACCGCAGCCTCTGGAGGGTCCTACACCTTGATGTTCAGGAGACTCGAGAGGCACCAGCAGCTTCAAACACCTCTTGGCTGCTTTGTGGCAGCTGTTCTCTTAATCTGATGTGTTTGTTTGTACGATGATTACGCTTCATCTTTCATGAAATATCGAAGGTTTTCACACCTCGTCCAAGGCATTCAACTATTTCACGCTTTTCATCAGCAGAGAGATCCTTTTTCTTTCCCATATTGCTTGAAAATGATGATCTGCTTAATAAAGTGGAACATCCTTTTTCAGTAGTTTTTTTCCTTAACTGGGCTTAACCTGACAATTTATCATCACAGTCGTCTGAGATTGATGTCAGTGATTCAAAGAGCCCTGAGACCCAATACAATACCATCAATGAGTTTCATTGATTTATTTATTTTCCATCCATGTGGCCTCTATAGGACACTGCATTTTTTTTTAGGGCTGCCGGTAGATTTTCTCTGCTGATGAATCTGTGTCCATGGATATATACATTCCATCTAAAAAAAAAAACTCCCAGAAACCCTCAAAAACCCTGATATTAAAATTGCTCCTGGAGCGTCCTTGAGGGCGCAAAGGCACCAAGAACAAGAACAGCCACTGGGTCAGGAGCGCACTAATCACTTCCCTTCATAAAAAGTTCCTTCCTCCCACTTCTTTTTGAGTTTGAATATGTTCCCTATTAGTACATTGCATATTTATCATATAAACATGCGCTAAAGTGTTGTAAATGCTGCACTATGGTAGGCGGTAGGTTTTCTACAAATGGAACTATCTTCATGGTTACACATACATTCCATCCAGAAAACCTACTAGAAAACCCTGAAAAACAAGTGATCCCGGAGCGTTCCAGAAAGGTCAAATTCAGACTAATATCAATGCCTTTCAAGTTTAGTTTCAAAATGGCAGCAGTGATGTTCTGGAATCTGAGGACTGGACAGTCTGTGATCTTGGCCCGTCTGCTGAGGGATCCTTCGGCCCTGGGTCTCTATAGCCTGTCCGTCCATGGGAGTGGATCTCTCCTTCTGTGGTTCTCCCCAAGGTTTCTCTTTTCTCCTGCCGGGTTTTTGAGTTTTTCCTTGCCGTACTGGAGAGTCTAAGGACGGGGGACGCCCACGCCGCTCATCGCTACCTTTGGACATTATATTTGCCTGGATTCACCTGAACTTTTAATTGTCATATTTATTGCTGTGTTTTATTGCCTTGATGTTTGTTGCAGCCCTTTGAGGCGACTTCTGTTGTGATATTGGGCTATACAAAACCATTAAACTTGAAACTTGAAACTTGATGTATCAGAAAAGAAAAATCGCTAACAAATTCCTCCATATCCTTACAAACCCATTCAACATCCACTCTGGTCCTTTCCAATCACGGCTTTGTATCTCTCCATGTTCACTGTTTTCCTAAGAGCTTTGAAGATCTTGTTCCGTGCGCTTTTGGACATGTGTGTTTTCCCTCCCAAAGACCTCTCCTTAATTTGCTCCGCTCCCCGAAATGTTGGCTCCAGATTTGCGCGGCGATATCGGCCCACCTGCTCCGTGTTTGCCAAGCAACAGACGCACGGATACAGCCTCTTTGTTTAAGATGGAACGACTGATTAGTGCCATCGCTAATTCCTCCTTGTGTTACTCGAGCGTTCGTAAAGATTTGTAGAGATCTCCAGTTTCGGTCGGTGGTCGTGTAAGGCGACCCCCCGAAGGTAAACAGAGATATTTGGAAAAGTCCCGGAGAGACTGCGAGGATAATGATTGGAGGAGGCACGGCACAAACAGAGATACATGTTTCGATATTATGATTTAGCTTTCTGTTGGTTTACAGCGAGGCGTATGGCTTTAAGTGCCTCCCAAAAGGTTTGCACAGTGACAGGTTATTGCCTAAAGTGAAAGGCATACAGGTCAAGCCGCAGCAAATAACATTAGGCAAAGTGAGCGTTTTACAAATACTGTATAAGTAACAGATTAAAAGACCATTGAACTTCCAGTGTGGTGTGTTTGACATCTGGAGGCTAAGGACACATAAAGTCGCCGATGTGTTTGTGCTTTTATTATGAAGAACATATGGTCCACATTCCCAGCAAAATGTTCTTTTTATTATTTTACGATATCATATTGTAGAGAGCAGTGTTGTTGTCTGTTTGGAAGAGTGGGTGGTTGGGTGGGCGGGAACTGCTTTTAATCTGTAAAGCACTTTGTGTTACAACTCTGTATGAAAAGCGCTTTATAAATAAAGTTTTGATTGATTGATTGTAGGTAAATAATAACTGGGTAAAACATTTATTGTTTTCAGAAGAATGTAACCTGCTCAATGTGATACAGCCTATTGGATAGTCTTTATACGAGGCTTATGATGTGAAATAGATTGTAAGTTTTCAATAAATCTACATTTTAAATCAGTCATTCTCAGCCGATAAGGCATAGATACAGACGGCATCTCTGCCATATATGGTCATGTTTGAAAAGAGTTAAGAAGGTAAACAATTTATCTCTAATTTTTCAACAAAACAATAACAAATACTGAATTATTATATAGTTTTCTGCTAAATAAAGATACAAAGACATGGAGAGGAGCAGAGTGGTTCAACAGCCCACAAATACATGAATAACAGAGAATGCTAGCATGATGCTTCATGTTAGCATCGTGCTAATGCTAACGGCTAGCTAGCGCGTGCTACGACTGCCGTTTTTTCACTTCTATTGAACAATCTGCTGTGAGAAAATATCCACATGGGCCCGATTTACACTTGACTTTAATTATATGTGATAAAAAAGTTCATATTCCATCGGAAAATGGCTAAAAGGAGTGAAAAATCCCCAAACATTATATTTCCCCCCTTAGCGAAGCCACGCCCCCTTCTATGACGCCATGCCGTCTGTATCAATCTGGACCCGCCATCACGACGAAGTGTGACCCAAACATATACAAAGTAAAATATTGTGTTATCCCCACAAATTATACAGTGGGAGGAAAAAGTGAGTACACCATAGATAGATTGATAGACCTTTATTTGTTTCCACAGCTGTCACAGAGGCACATGAACAGATGACAAAGAACAGCACCCACTTCAGCATATTGGATAAAAATATACAGGATTTGACACAAAAAAATACTGGCCGTTTAAAGCATTATGGCGGAGGGGACAACACTTTTCCTAAAGCGTGCCTGCTCCCACCTCAGAGTCCTGTACCTGTGGCCTGACGGCAGCAGAACTTTTCTAAATTGGTCACTAAATGTGGTCTGATCTTCATCAAAGTCACAAGAGTGAATAAACAGTGTCTGCTTAAACTAATACCACCATTAACATTTCATTATATTTTTACTGGCCACAACATGTAAACACTCACAGGACGGGGAGGAAAAAGTAAGTACACCGCCTGAATCTCACTGAACTGCAGCAGTTTTGTAAAGAGGAATGATCTAAGATTCATCCTGATCGTTGTGAGCGTCTAATCTGCAACTACAGGAAAGAAGTTATTGCTGCAAAAGAAGGATCAGCCAGATATTAAATACAGCATGTTGTGAATGCATGGAAAAACCTGAGATGTTTCAGGTTTTTCTGCGAAATATCTTTTCGAATTGATGATAGCACGTTGTCAGAAACCAAAGTTGAATATTTTGGGAGGAATGGTGTGTGGGTGCTTTGTTGCCTCAGGGCCTGGACAACGTGATATCATCAATGTAAAAATAATTCACAAGTTTATTGTGAGTTCCTCTCCGCTCCAGGACATAAAAGACTCAGAAGAATGTATCAGTTCGAAGAAGTTTTTTTTTGATTAATGTTAGAGCAAAACTGACTTCAATGTAGACTTCCATCAAATACTTGCTTGATGTCAATCAAGCAAGTATTTGTCCAGTATTTGTCCAGTCCTTTTATATTAAGTTCTTCCTCTAGCTCTGACGTACAGACTGGCCTTCATAAGATCTTTTCCAAGAGTCTGCACGAAAACAAGATAGCAACAAGGTCGAAAATGAATAACAAGGTCGTGAGTGACTATATTAAACAGAGATGCAAGGTTACAGAGAACACTTATCACAGAACACTTGTATCAGCCTGACACAGCAAAATCATTACCCAGTGGCGGCTTTTGATCGTTTTAAGCAAGCAGATACAAATTTGTAATATTGACATTATCAAGATATTTTACAGAAAAACCTGAGACATTCACAACAGCGTGGAATAAGTAAGTGAACCCCTGTATTAAATAGCTGGCTGACCCTTCTTTTGCAGCAATAACTGCGTTTCTGTAGTTGCAGATTAAATGTAAATGTTTGGGGGGTATTAGTTTAAGCAGACACTGTTTAATCATTCTTGAGATTTGAATAAAGATCAGATCACCAGTTTAGGCAGAAATGTAAGAAATCCCACATGGTGTACTCACTTTTTCCTCCCAGTGTAGTTGAATAAGCTTTAGATACGCCTAAAAAGCTAAAATCTTGATTGAAAACAAGCTGATAACAGTCCCTCTGTATTGTTCACTGCAAAAAGTATTTAACTAGATCAGTATAAACATCTCAATTTGAGCATAATTATCCAAATTTTAGTTGTTTTGACTAGTTTAGAAATTGTTGGGCATTTGTCCTAGATTATTTCACTTGTTCTGAGATGTTTCTGACTCGTTTCAATACGTTTCGTCCTTATTTCAGGTCATTTTCTTTGCCAATGGGGTAAGAAAATTGGTCTTATCTCATTGGCAATTTGACTTTCTTATTTCAAGCGAGATTTACCTTAGAACTGGTCTGAAATGTCCTCAAACAAGCAAAGTAAACTTGTTCCGATCAGGAAAAGTGTCTAAATGAGTGAAAACCACTCAAAACAAGATACATTTCCTCAATTCAAGTAATTTAAGCCAATGCTTGATATTTACTTTTTGTATTGTTCTTAGTCTCACGACCCACTGAGATCGGATCAGTGACTGACACAGTCTGCCTATATTTGCTTTTTCATCAATAATTGTGAACATTTATCAAGTCTCTTTGAGCTTTTGGTGTTGAATCGTTGCATCGTGATAATGGCCTAAATCAAACTGAATCATGTTGGTGTTTGATAGAGTGGAGCATATTGTTGGCTTTACCAGACGTGTCTTAAATGTGTTGGATCGTGGCCAGTGTAAGGAGATGTGAATTGTATGAGAGACCTGAGAATCCCATCCCAAATAACCATTTTCATTGGATCACTTTGTCAGGACAGTGCATGTTAATGAACATACGTGGGTCCATTTTCTGCCCGTTGTCCCTCAGTCGCTCTCTCAAACCCACTCTCTCTCTCAGCCTGGTCTATTGTAAGTGTCTTTTAGTGAGAGGGGAAACTAGAGCATCCGGAGGAAACCTACGCAGACACAGGGAGAATATACAAACTCCACACAGCCTCTTCCATCAAACAGAGAAATGAGGGGGAAATTCCAATGTTCAAAAGCAAAAAAGTGTGCTGTTTTAGCCCAAACTGCAGCGGAATGTGTTTTAGACCTTAAAGTGATAGTGTGTAAGTTTAAAAAAATGTACAAAATTAATAGATTGCGTACAATTGACCTACGATTTGATGTCATCTCATATAAAAATATTTTATATCTAAAGTCCCTCCCTTTGCTGACCTCAGGCACAGAATCCCCTGGTGCCGTTACTTTGACCAATGAGGCGAGCTCTTCCTGTGAATGAGCCTGTTCGGTCCAATCGGGAGGGGAGGGGGAGGGAGCTTGATCGTTAATTGTGGAAAAGTCTCTCTCCTCATTATGCAAAAAACTAGGAGTGGCCATAGAAATAAAAAGAAGGAGCGTCATTCGATCAGTATGCTGACGGTTAGCAAGTCAGCCAGTCCGGTAAACTTTTCAGAGTCCGTTAGCCTGCTCAATGTGTATTTTTCCTATAGCCGTTAGCATTAGCCACCGATCAACGCAAATTATGAACAATCCTGATCTTTTCAATTGTTGTCAAACCACCGACCACATTTAGGTAATGTCAAAGCTTAGTTAGAAATCATCAATGAGTGTACAGACCTTTTGAGATTTTAGTTTAGATACTAACTAGCGTATAAAAGTGTCCTCTGAGCTAAATGCTAACTCAAATTCAATTCAGAGGGTTCAGTTCTGCGGGGCCGGGTACACATCCAATGCCCACTACACATCATTTTATTATATTTTAATGATAAAGAAACCACAGACATGATATAAACGCCATGAAACGGACAAAACGGACCTCCCCATATCGCTCCGTTGCTTCCCTATTCATTTGTATGGGAATGGCAATTTAAATGGGCTTCGATGGCGATCAAAACGAGCTCGGATACGCAACTGAAGGCATTTCTGTGATTTCTGTGGGAGTGGTTTTCAGGTCCAGTCAGGAGAGGACTTGATTGTTTACTTTTGAAATCCAACTGTCCATCTCCGCATTTTGCAATCTTACAGACTATCACTTTAAGCTTTGTATTTTTTTATTTGGTGGCTTTTTTAACCCTGTGACTAATGGTCTGCAAATGACTTCATTGCACCGCCTTACCAATGAAAATTGACACAAAAGTAAATCTAAGAAGCTTGACTAGTTTCTCACATTTACTTTGAATTCCTGATAAGAGCGACTCTGTGGCGCAACGGTAGCGCGTCTGACTCCAGATCAGAAGGTTGCGTGTTCAAATCACGTCAGGGTCAGAGCTTTTGGAAGCCGTGATATACAAACAGTGTCCCCTGAATGTAGTACCCTTCATGTCTGAGTATGGTCCTCTCAGTTTAAAAAGCGCAAACTTTACTTTACTTTAGTATATTCTCACTTTTTTCCCCCCTGACAAGTAATGGCAGAGTTTAGACTTGACTTTTTGCAGCCCCAATCAGATTTAAGATCTAAACTACTGCCTTTTTGATAGATGTGTTAGGCGTTGACGTTTTTGTTCAACTTTGTGGTTCATTTTTCCATCTCAGTTACTAAGATTTGAGAACATTTTAGAATCACCTGACAGAACAGAGGTCTCAGTTCTTCAGATTTGATCCGTACGTAATTCAAAGCGACACCGAGTAACATTTCAGCTGATAACAATCATAAAATACAAGCATTTATTTGATCACATACACAGCGCCGTGAAAAGGTATTTGCCCCCTTCTTGAATTACCACACTTTAATGTTTCTGTTCATCAAGACATTTTCATATCACACAAGGAATTTGCCAATAATTATCACATTTATTATGGCAAAGAACGATCCAAACCTCTCTGGAAAGCTGACGCATAGTTATAGACTTTGACAGTGAAGCTGCAGATCTTCAGACGTCCTGCTGGGTTCTTTAGTGACCTCCTGGATGAGCCATTGTTGCACTTTTAGAGGTTTTCTTATTTTGTAGTATCGATGCTCTATCAAGTATTGCAATACTTGTTTTTGGGGGCATTTTTATCCTGCACTCCTGTTTTCCAGTAACAGTTACACAGCACTTTGTTACATTTTGTGAAATGGACACATGACTGTAAACACATTTTTCAGGTAAACATTTACTTAAAATAATTACTTACTGCATCGCAAAATATGTATAGGATCGATTCCAGACTATCGTGATAAAAGTGGATCGTCCCAGCCCTAATATTTACTGTTGAATGAACAAAGGTGTGTTTGCTGTGAGCGGCTCAGCTCTCCTCAGACCTGACTATAGGTTTCCTGGGAGCGGGACGTCTCCAGCTCGTCTCCATGGAGATGTTGACTAAAGGCAGCCACGTATGACATTAAATTTAGGTGAAGTTCTCATTCAAATCCATTCTTTGCCAAATGCAAAAACAGCATTTTTGTCATGTGTCGAGCTGGTCATTCAGAGCATGTTTTGTATTGGCAACAGTATAATCCAGAATGTTACACAGTGTGCCTTTAAGTTTGTTGGAAAATACTGAGATACTGAGATTCAATACTTAATAAAAAATACATGTTTTAGTCTAAAACACATCTGACTGCAGTTTGGGCTGACAATGTAACTCTTTCTGTAGAAGTTTCCAATTGTTTGAATTTTGAATAACACAATCCTGCCTCATTCCTCATTTTAAAGAGGGGGTATTATGCTTTTTTCAATCACATAGCACCAGTCTGTATCACACTACAATGATGACCAAACCTTCTGTTGGTCTGTAAATGCAGTAAATTAGAATAACTGCCTTGTATAAAATGTCTCTCTCAAAATGGCTGTAGTGAATGTCTTGAAATAGGCCTCTGTCTCTTTAAGAACCTCTGACCCTTTCCGACACGCCCCCTCCACACGCTGTCTGTGGCATCAGTGGGGAGGGGGTTCTGCTGAGGAGCAGTGGTCGGTTACTCGACTGGTGACGAAAGCTCGGAGGCGTCTCCAGGAGGTGGGGGCGTTCCTAGGAGGACTCAGGCAAACCTATCCCTAAAATGGCCGCCATCAGAGTTTTTACAGATTACTCAGAAATACTTGAATGTGCCAAGGCAACACTTCAGCCATGTTTTTAATGAGGGAATGACATAATAACATGATGTAAAGCTTGAAAAAGTCGATTTTGCATAATACCCTTTAATGGCTTATTAGCCGGTCTTATTACATTTGTGGCATATTGCTGCCACATGTGTGAACCCTGTAATGACTAAATCCGACTAATTTCATCAGACTCCAGAATCTTGCCGCGAGAACCACGCCTGGAACCCGCCGCTGCTCGGTCTGATCTTCATATGAAACGTTTCCCACGAGGCCTCTCAGGAAGTGTCACTTAGATCAGTTTCCTCCGTCGACTAAAACCCGTTTGGGCGACACCCACCCACCCCTCCCGCCGCAACACGACATCACTGCTGTCAGCGCTATATTACGCTCTTCGATTGTCTCGCCGACTATTGTTCAATTGAATTACCGCCCAAACTGAGCGATCAACATCATCTACATGCAAATTACTGTTTGGATTATGCAGCGCTTTAATAAGAAAAGTTGCTGTGAGAATGTCGTGCGCTCGGAAAGTTATTGATGCAATCTTAGCGCGCAAATGCAGTTAGAGGAAGTTCCAAGCGTCGTAATAATCTTTTATGAACTCACCCGGTGAAATTAACTCACATTTGTTTGTCTTGTGTGTCTCCACTTTATAGTTATTGTCACATCACTGCCAGCCTGAGTGACAAAAGTGTCCTTCAACCTCTTAACTCCCGCCTGAACCGAGAGGATCTTTTTCCTCACGTCATCAGATTTTTTTTCCCATCATTGTTTTGTTGGGTATTCAACTCATTTTTGTAGCTTTTTTTTTGTCATTTTTTGTCACATTTTTGTAGCTTTTTTTTAATCACATTTTTGGCAATTTTTTTGTCAAATTTTTATCACATTTTTTGTCACATTTTTGTCATTTTTTTGTCATTTTTTCGTCTATTTTTTTATCAAATTTTTGTCATTTTTTTGTCACATTTTTGTCATTTTTTGTCACATTTTTGTAACTTTTTTGTCATTTTTTGTCACATTTTTGTTAAATTTTTATCACATTTTTTGTCACATTTTTTTCATTTTTTTTTCATTTTTTGTCACATTTCTGTCATTTTTTTTGTCATTTTTTTGTCCTTTTTGTCATTTTTTTGTCATTTTTTTGTCATTTTTTTGTCATTTTTTTGTCACATTTCTGTCATTTTTTTGTCATTTTTTTGTCACATTTTTGTCATTTTTTGTCACATTTCTGTTATTTTTTCGTCTATTTTTTATCAATTTTTTGTCATTTTTTGTCACATTTCCATCATTGTTTTCGTCTCAGTTTTGTTGCTATTTTCACAGCTTTTTTTCCAGAAGCTTTTGGACTGGGGTAAAGCCAAACTGGAGAAAATGTAATTGGTTCAGGTGGGAGTTAAGGGGTTAACTGTTCTGACCTGGAGTGGATCTTTACCCCATTGACAGTCTTTGGGAGTACAAAGCTTAAAGTGATAGTCTGTAAGATTGCAAAAGTCCCCTCCTGACTGGACCTGAAAGCCCCTCCCCTTGGATGATACCTGACCCCACAAAAGGCAAAAAACTGAACTGAATTTGAGTTAGCATTTAGCTCAGAGGACACTTTTACACGCTAATTTGTATCTAAACTAAAATCTCAAAAGGTCTGTACGTTCATTGATGATTTCTAACTCAGCTTTGACATCACCTAAATGTGGTCGATGGTTGACAACAACTGAACACATCTGGATCGTTCATAATTTGCAATAATCGGTGGCTAAGGCTAACAGGTGTAAGAAAAATACATTTACCGGACTAGCCGACCTGCTAACTGTCTGCATACGGATCTCAGTTTGCAAAATGAGGAGAGAGACAAAGACTTTTTCATAATAAACGATCACGCTCCCTCCCTCCCCTCCTGATTGGACCTGACAGGCCCATTGGCAGGAAGAGCTCGCCTCATTGGTCAGAGTTATGGCACCGGGGGATTCTGACTAGCGCCTGAGATCAGCAAAAAGAGGGACTTAAGATAGATTTTTTTAATATATTACTTACATGACATCAACTTGTGGGCCCGGGTGGTTAATTATACGCAATCTATCAATTTTGTAAAATGTTTAAACTTACACACTATCACTTTAAGGTCTAAAACATATTCGGCTGCAGTTTGGGCTGAAATTGCACACTTTTTGATTTGCTTTTGCTTTTGAACATCGGAATTTCCCCCTCATTTCTCTGACAATGAATAAGTCTACAAACCCGTCTACAGCACTGTTCTAGAAACCTCAGCCCTTTAAATGTATCCTGCTCCACATTCCCACTGGCTGGACACAGAGCCGTGGGAATTGCTGAATCTGCACACACTCCTCTCATCGGCCCAGTGAGGGAGTGTGTGCAATAGGACTCTGTGGCGCAACGGTAGCGCGTCTGACTCCAGATCAGAAGGTTGCGTGTTCAAATCACGTCAGGGTCACAGCTTTTGAAGAAGAAATGAGAGAAGAACACGTGGAAATGGATTTTGAAGGCTTGGAGAGTGAACAGCTTTAGCAGCAGGCGGTGGTTCCCGACCTTTTGAGTCTCTCGTACCCCTCGAGTCTTTCATTTCTACTCAAAGTACTCCTTAACTCAAAAGTGCAGACAATTATTGAGAAAAGGATTTGCTAAACTCAGGTTTATTGGTGTTTAGTTGAGTCTTGTGTTAAAAAATAAAGCAAAAACACAGTTTTGTTTCACCATAATATTGAAAAACGGTTCAGTTTCACGTTCGTTTTAGATCTGACATATTTCCCAGTACCCCCTGCTAAGTGCTCGCGTACCCCCTGGGGTCCCCATACCTCTGGTTGGGAAACACTGGTTTAAGGCGAGACGCTGCAGGTGAACAGGGAAAGAATCTGAAACGTTTGCTGTAGATCACTGGCACAAATGTGGAAGCTTTCTGTCATTTCATGTTTTCATGGAGAATAAGGTGCTTTATGTGCCAGTCATGGACATTTTAACATTGAGTGAGTTATTATTGAGTGCCAAAAACAGAAAAACTTGTTTTTACATGGGCGACGGACTGGGAGAGGGGGGGGTAAAGGGTACTGTACCAGAGGTGGGAGACTCGAGTCACGTGACTTGACTCGAGTCAGACTGGAGTCGCAATTTTCGGGACTTGAGACTTACTTGACCAAAGCTCCAAAAAGACTTGACTTGGGACTTGCTGTTTGTGACTCGAGACTTAACTATAAAGTCATTTGGAGTCATTGGCCTCAAGTCCAAGTTATTATTTATTTGAGTGAAACTGTTGAAAGGATTCATTCATTCAGGATTCATTGCGTAAAAGCGGCGCATCTATGTTTACATTTGGTCATTAGCCACATACGTGTTCGGTTTCCCGACACAGCGCGAAAAGACAGGAGGAAAAGCGACGTTGAAATACGTGCATTCAAAGTTTTCTAATCAGAGTGAAGAGGTGGAGATTTACGGACAGGAAAACGTTTGAAACAATGGGCTGGACCTACAGCACAGACGGAGCCTCCAGAACCACGATGATGCGTAAGAGCTGGATTAACAGAAATCTTGGGGTTTTTCGATGTTTTAAAGCGTTCACACAAAGTTTACAGCATTTAGTGACTATTTTACACATCCGCACACAGCCCAGTGACAGCGGGACTGAAGGCTGCGCGGAATCTATTTTGAGCAGTTGTGAATCCGAGTATACAGGGGCTGGGGCATTACAGGGGAACCACTGACAGAAAAACTGACAGAAACTAACACAAATAAAAATATTATTTAATATTTATGCTTCAGACTGCAGGGAAAAGCAGCTCATACTTAAAATACTATATTTCTTTTTTTTTAAGTCGCCCCCCCTGGCCCCCTTCCTTAAAATGCTGTCCCAGCAAATTTGTACATAGACTGTTTATTTATAATATATATTTTGAATTTTGTGGCGTTTAAATATTAATTAGACTTCAAATCCAAATCCATGAGATTTTTAAAAGTTTGATTTTAGCCTTGAGACTTAGACTTGACCCCATGACCGATTGGCTTGGACTTTCTTGAGACTTGGACCGTCACGACTTGGACTTGACTCGAGACTTGCATTTAGTGACTTACTCCCACCTCAGCTGAGTATCCAGGGCCCATAGCCGGTTAGGGGCCCTCATAAGGGCTGCAAACAGCGTTCTGTATTGTACATTGACTTGAAACAAACAAACAAACAAACAAACAAACCATGAACTAAGTACCCATTGGATTGGATATGTGTTTGTATAAGAAGCACTTTTTTGGCCAACCCATTTTTTCACTTAGTTAGGGCATATATAATAAAGTTATAATAGTTAGAAAAAGTGATGGAAGGTGTTCGCTAAGGCTTGTCACAGTAAATGTCAGCGTCCCACTGGTCACCACTTACTTGGAACCAAGCCGTGGGAACTGCACAGTCTGGGCCATGCTGTGCTCACCGTACGCAGTGTGTGACCCGCCGATAAGAGGGACTCTGTGGCGCAACGGTAGCGCGTCTGACTCCAGATCAGAAGGTTGCGTGTTCAAATCACGTCAGGGTCAGAGCTTTTGGAAGCCGTGATTTACAAACAGTGTCCCCTGAATGTAGCACCCTTCATGTCTTAGTATGGTCCTCTCAGTTTAAAAGTGAAAACTTGACTTTACTTTAGTATATTCTCACTTTTTTCCCACTGACAAGCAGAGTTTAGACTTGACTTTTTGCAGCCCCAATCAGATTTAAGATCTAAACTACTGCGTTAGCACTTTTGATAGATGTGGTTCATTTTTCCATCTCAGAACTAAGATTTGACATTTTAGAATCACCGGACAGAACAGAGGTCTCAGTTCTTCAGATTTTATTGGATTGGATATGTGTTTGTATAAGAAGCACTTTTTTGGCCAACCCCTTTTTTCACTTAGTTGGGGCATATATAATAAAGTTATAATAGTTAGAAAAAAATAAAAATAATATATATATATATATATATATATATACATACATACATACATACATATGACAGGAAGTGACATAAATAAAGGTAAAGTTCCAGCAGTTTGACTCATTTAACGCCGATTGTAACAAGTGAATTTCTCCTTTTTGAGATCAATAAAGGTTTATCTTATCTTATCTTATCTTATTTCCCATTGACTTAACATGGTTGGCATGGCAACAGTTTAGAATTGTTTGCTTCAACGATGTCACTTCCTGTCAGTGTCCAATAAGGAAGTGAAACTATAAACATCACAAGAAATGTCCAAACTATAGAAAGCTGAGTACAATCTTTAGCAAAATCTAAAATCTAATTGTGTCTAAAGTGTCATATGCACTTTAAAGTTACGGTGGAGAATTAGAAGTGTTCTTTGCTTCTCCCCTGTCGGCTGCTTTGAACATGACCATATATGGGCATAGAACTCTATAATGATATGCGGAATGTTTGATAAGGTGATGTAAGCGTGTGGTTCTCTGAGGGTCGGCCATTACAGCTCAGACAGTGAAGGACAGAGGCGTCTCACACATTTCTCTGCGACTGTTTCGTAGCTACAAAATAAACGATGGAGATGATGAGGCTACAGGCTCGCGGCGAGGTCACCGTCACCTCGGAAGGTCTCCTACAAATTGTGAGGAGCCATTTTAACCGGATCAGCCCTGCTGAGTGGGCGATGCTGGCAAACGGGACTTGTGATGTTGAAACGACGAACGTTCTTCTCTCAATGTTCGTCCAGCTGATCCAGACCTTGTCAGCAAACGTTTTGAGACTGGTCATCCCCAGAGACGAAGTGAGAGTGAGGTGTCTGAGTGAAGACGAGGCAAACCGGGCGTTTCAGACCATAACAACCGTTTTACAACAGTCAGTCGGTTTAATGTTTGGCCAGGCTCTGAACGTCCCCCTCACTCAAGCTGTGGATCTGAGCAACGAATCTCAGGAGCTCACCGTGCTCTTAGAGAACGAGGTCTCTCAAAACGTCAACAGCATCCTTTCCACGGGGTCACAGGACTCACTGGAGAGGGTGTTAAGCGTCCCTCTCAAAATGCCAAGCGTGCAGACAAGCCGGGACATGCTGGATCGCGCCAAGAAATGTCTGAAAATGTGCCTGAACGCGATGACGTGTTCCTGTGCCAAACCAGAGAAGCGCGCGAGGTCAGCGGGATCAGTGGACGAGCGCAAAAACGGTCCCTGCTATCCCTGTTTCAACGTTTTTGCACGGAAGAATTTCAAAAAAATGCAGGAAAGCATTGAGAGTCAAATCATGATGGAAGTTTCATCTGCCAGCCCGTCGTCAGCTGCAGGATCTCCCCCTGGCGGAGCGGCGAGCCCAGCGGGGTCTCCAAGCCTCAGCCCGCTCAGAACGCCAGAGAAAGAGTTTAACGAAATCCAGCAAGATGTTGACGACATCTTTCGACAGATGAATATGGGGGCGTGTTCTGGGTCACGCGCCGGTCAACGAAAGGTCAATGATTACCTCCAAAGCAAAGATATGAAAAGGCTTCTGGACAAGCTCGTTAATATTATGTTCTGCCACTTCCATGTGTATGACTTGTGCAGAAAGCAGGCCGCTCGCACGGGACAAGCTGGCTCACAATCTGCCCTCCTGTTTGACATGGGACAAACGACGGGTTCACATTTCACAGTCTTGAGCACTTTTGTACAAGGTCAAGTGAGAAAATTCATCAAGAACCTCTGCAACTTCACGCAGCAGGATTCGTTGGATTATCTTAACAACGTGGACCTGTATGAAATCTGCATGGAGCAGCGTTCCTTCAACAGCCAACGGTACGACATATTCCAGCGAAGCATGACACATCCCAAAGCATGTGTGCCCTCGAATGTGTCAGCAGATGTACCGGCCATCGTCCTGCGTACTCCACCAGAGGAAACATCTCCAAAAGCAGAGTCGTCTCCAAAAGCAGAGTCATCTCCAAAAACAGAGTCGTCTCCGAAAACAGAGTCGTCTCTGAAAACAGAGTCGTCTCCAAAAACAGAGTCGTCTCCAAAAACCGTCTCTGCTCAAACTCCACAAGAGGCAACAGCTCTGACTGAAGGGCAGTTCATGACTCAAACTGTCGTCTTGGAGTTGACGCGAAAAATCTACAAGAACGTTCCTCTGCCTGAGAGAGAAGAGGACAGTTATCGTCCCTTCGCAGATCGCCTGACTCAAAAAGCCCTGGAGGAGATTGACCTGCAGGGCTGGCAGTGCAGAAAACTAAAGAAGAACTTGAATAACGTGGTCAAAGGCGTGATGCAGTCTCTCAACAGGGAATACGGCAAATCCAAGAGAGTCTGTGAAGCCTTGCTCATGGACACGGAGGCGTTTGAGGCCACAGTCATGAAATATCTGCAAATTCACATCGATTTGGAACTGCACAAGAAGCCGTCACTGTGGTCCCGTGTCTGTACATTCATCTGCTGCTGCAGCTAAACACAAAAGCCCCCCCCCACCCCCCCTTTCTCTCTCACCCACCTGGACCCCAAACATGGACTCACCCTGCTCCTAAACGAAGAAGATTGAGTCTCTCTCTCTCTCTCCCTCTCTCTCTCCCCCTCTCTCTCTACCCCTCTCTCCCCTCCCTCTCTCTCTCCCCCTCTCTCTCCCCCTCTCTCTCCCCTTCTCTCTCTCCCCCTCTCTCTCTCTCCCCCTCTCTCTCTCCCCCTCTCTCTCTCTCCCCCTCTCTCCCCTCCCTCTCTCTCTCCCTCTCTCTCTCCCTCTCTCTCCCCCTCTCTCTACCTCTCTCTCCCCTCCCTCTCTCTCTCCCTCTCTCCCCCCTCTCTCTCCCCCTCTCTTTCTCCCTCTTTTTACCCCTTTTACTCACACTTCTCCTAAACGAGTAAGTGTGAGTCTCTCTCCCTCTCTCTCCCACTCCCCCCCCCTTGATTCCCCCTTCTCCTAAACGAAGATGGGTGAGTCTCACTCTCTCTCCCCCTCTCTCTCTCCCTCTCTCCCCCCCTCTCTCTCTCCCTCTCTCTCTCCCTCTCTCCCTCTCTCTCTCTCTCCCCCTCTCTCTCTCCCTCTTTTTACACCCTTTACTCACACTTCTCCTAAACGGAGAAATGTGAGTCTCTCTCTCTCCCCCCTCTTGACCCCAAACCTGGACTCACACTTATCCTAAACGAGTAAGTGTGAGTCTCTCTCTCTCTCTCTTCCCCCCCCCCTTGATTCCCCCTTCTCCTAAACGAAGATGGGTGAGTCTCACTCTCTCTCTCTCCCCCCTTGACTCTTTCTCCCCCCTTAATTCCAAACTTTACCTCTCTCTTCTCCAAAAGGAAGAGGAGTGAGTCCCCCCTCCCCCCCCCCCCCTTCAGCCCCGGGTCAGTCTGCCTGTCCGTCCATGGGAGTGGATCTTTTCTTCAGCCTGGTTCTCCCCGAGGTTTCTCTTTTCTCCCACTGGGTAGTTTTGGAGTTTTTCCTCGCCGTGAGGAAAGGTCTAAGGACAGGAGACGTCCCGGGACGACTCTTCACCTCCACAACACGTCTGCTTCATGTGGACATGTCTGCTCTCAGTCACATCCCAATACAGGAGACACTCGGGAAACTACAATATCCTTCAAAAGTTCATTTATGTCTGTTATTCAACTTAACATGTGAAACTAATGTATGATACAGACTCATTACATTATAATTATTAAGTTATAATGCTGATGATTCTGGTTTACAGACAGTTTTCAGAATATTGTAGTTTCCCGAGTTTCTCCTGTATGTGTGAATGTTGCCCACACTCACCCTCTCATTCATCCTGGCTTATTGTACATGTTTTTAGTGGTGGGGGAAACCGGAGTGCCCGGAGGAAACCTACACAGACACGAGGAGAACTGTATCTCTCCAGTGCGGCTTTACCCAAATCTAGAAGCTTCTTCACTGGAGCTTACAGCCTTTAGGCCAGTGCAGCGCCTCATTTGAACGCTACGAAATGGATCTAAAGAGAGATTTCTCATTTTTTGTCACTTTTTATTTGTTGTCATATTTTCATTTTGGTTTTGTGGCTTTTTTGTTGTTTTTTTTGTCTTATTTTTATTCTGTTTTTGTCATTTTTGTGATTTCTTTGTGAATTTTTTGTTGCATTATTGTCCGTTTTTTGGGGGGGGGTAATTTTGTGTTGTTTTGTCACTTTTTTGTCATTTAAAAATACAAATATTTTGTTGTTTTTGTGGCTTTTGGGGGGGGGGTTGTGATTTTTTTGGGGTGCTTTTTTTGTCATTTTTTTGTGGGTCTTTGTCATTTTTGTTGCATTGTTTTTTTTATTTTATTTTTTATTTTTTGTTGCATTATTGTCACTTTTTTGTTGTTTGTTTTGTCATTTTTTTGTTTGTTTTTATAATAAAAATATTTTGTCATGTTTTTATTGTGTTTTTGTCAATTTTGTGGCTTTATGGAGGGGTGAGAAAATGTGCTGGGTTCAGGTGGGGGTTAAGAGTTTAAAACATTGTCATATCTCGGACTTAAGTTTTTTTGATAGTGGTGTTGAAACGTTTTTAATGCATTTTATTTATGCCTAAGCCATTTTACAATAATGGCCTAAATATTTCCTGATGTGGCTCCAGCAGAATAAAGTGAAGGTCCCGTTAGTGCCGTCTCAGTCTCCTCACCTCAAGAGGGGACTGGGGCTCAAACGCCATGTTCAAGACAGCCCAGGAACGAACAGGAACTCGAGGCTTATGCTCCAGAAGAAGAATTTACCAATATTCACCATCAGAAAAAATAAAGAACCTTATCCACAACTACCACAAACGACTCCAAGCTGTCATTGATGTTAAAGTGGAATGACAATCACTGCTGGGCTAGATTTCAAAACTGGGTTAAAGATACAGACAGCATCTCTGGAATTTAAAAACAGTTAAAGGGCTTATATCATGCAAAATCGACTTTTTGGAGCTTTTTTTTTAGACATGTTGTTATGCAATTTCCTTCAAAAACACCCCCAGAGTGGTGTGTGGCTTCATTCACGTAGTTCTAAGCAATCCTCCTGAATCCTGCTCTCCCTGCTGGAAAACCACTGAGTTTTGACTCTGACGTTTTTTACGTCATAGTGTCAAACAGGAAAAAATAATGCACGCTTGTTGGCACCCACCAGCCAATCAGAATCGAGAATTCACCCAGACCATGGTATATTTATTTTACTGCTAATAATGCATGGGCAGATCCGCTCGGAGAGAGGGGGCGGAGTTAACTGAATCGAAGCGTTGTGTCTTCCGGGTTTGCAAAATACTCCCAGAAAATACTTATGTTTCTCACAAAAAATAATTCTCCATATGTTTTCTCTTTTTTTTTTTTTTGTCCGTGGTGTTGCGTAGTGAACAGCTGTAAACCCGACACTTCTCTCTCGCTTTCGTTTGACAAAGCAGAGCGACTTCCCATGGTCAGATCGATTTCAAATGGTTAAAATCAGTCCAATGACGACTGAGAAACATCCTGTTAAAGTCTTCAATCCGAGAACCAGGCTGTTTAAATCCACACGCACATTATGAGCGAAAGCGATCGAGACACGCTGTGTTTCAAAACACGTCAACAATGTTGTCGTTGAAAATTCACTTGAAACAGTTGAGATTTTAACATTTCTCTGAGGTTTTAAATGGTTATAATCAGTCCAAGGACGACTGAGAAACATCCTGTTAAAGTCTTCAATCTGAGAACCAGGCTGTTACAATACACACAACACACAACATATTTAGGCATTTGCCTCTTCACATAACGTTAGTGCCAGAGGAGAGAGGAGGAGAGAGGAGTTAATCAGAAAGGAGAGGGTTTCATAAAACACTCATTTTCTCCGAATCTAGAAAAAAATCAAAAACTAGCCTCTGTTTAGCTTAGATTTCTCAGGAACCGAGGCACATAGAATTAAACTCTTTCACCTATGGAGAGCTTAGGGTCTCACCTTTCAAACAAGCCATAGCATGTGTCCATAAACATAGACATGTACGCTGTGGTGCTACAAATATGAAAAATGGTCTGTATTGTTGGCACTCTACAGCTAAATCCCCAAAACAGCGCGGCCTCAATGTGTTAATGATGGATAGAGCCAGGTTCTAACTCATGTTTTTATTTTTTTGACATATTAGCTTAGTTTGTGAATAAGCTATCTCAATCGGGAAAAAAATAAAGTTTTGCCGCTTATTAGGAGGTTCAGAATTCAATAAATAAAGCTGGGGATTGGATATGGAAAAATCCCTCTGAAAGCAAAATAAAACTTTAAAATGTTATGTCCAAGACTGGAAAGTTTGGAATCTGTAGGAGCTACTCAAGTGGAGATATTGTTGCAAGAGTGTAAAGAAAACATGGCAGGGGGAGGCAAGTTTGCGTCGTGACGGGACAATTTTCTTCATCCCCAAAACACCAAGGGCCAAACCCTCCAACTATAGCCCAGAGGAAAGACATGTTTTCTGTTGTACATCATAAATGACCTGGGAAGTCGACAAAGCGTCATCAAATAAACATCGTAATGGGTGACAGAGGAGTCCAAAGTGACCACAGCATGAATAATGGAAGGTGAGTGTAAGTTGAAATAACCCCCAGCTCGGTGAAGACTGAGCTATGAGCAGCAGGAAGTGAACAGCAGCAGGTGTGGTGACAGGGTCTGGACAGGGCAGAGAGTGAAGGCTGAGATAAGGCGGCCCAGTCCTGGTCAGCCACTGTCCGGAGCGCTGACGGGAGGACGCGTGACGGCTCGGGAAATGGAGCGCACGCAGCTCTTTCTTTCTTTTTTTTTGACGACCAGTCGCACTAAGCAAACACAACTGCAGTGTGGAGATAGCAGCCGGGCTATGACCGTGAGAGACAGTACAGGGGTGAGGCGGCGGGGGAGAGGGGGAGGCTGAAATCTGAATTAGAGAATAAAGACGGCCTGCTGCGCGTGAGGAAATGCAGTGGGAGTTGGAATACATACATGTCAGCAGACATTGCGTCACTTATACCATGTTGGAAGTTTTCTTACATCTATTCCCAGAATCTCAGTGGACATGTTGGTCTCCAATAGAGAGAACAGACTGGATTCTGTATGTCAAAGAAAAAGTAAGTCTCTAGCCCATTCCTGTGCAGAGTTATGGATTTTTAAAGAGGGGGTATTATGCTTTTTTCAATCACATAGCACCAGTCTATATCACACTACAATAATGACCAAACCTTCTGTTGGTCTGTAAATGCAGTAAATTAGAATAACTGCCTTGTATAAAATGTCTCTCTCAAAATGGCTGTAGTGAATGTCTTGAAATAGGCCTCTGTCTCTTTAAGAACCTCTGACCCTTTCCGACACGCCCCCTCCACACGCTGTCTGTGGCATCAGTGGGGAGGGGGTTCTGCTGAGGAGCAGTGGTTGGTTACTCGGCTGGTGACGAAAGCTCGGAGGCGTCTCCAGGAGGTGGGGGCGTTCCTAGGAGGACTCAGGCAAACCTATCCCTAAAATGGCCGCAATCAGAGTTTTGACAGATTACTCAAAAATACGTGAATGTGCCAAGGCAACACTTCAGGCATGTTTTTAATGAGGGAATGACATAATAACATGATGTAAAGCTTGAAAAATGCATAAGACCCCCACTTTAAAGAAATAACCAGTTTACTCACTCCAGCCACTAGGGGCAGCTTACATTTTTAAAAAGGAAAGAATTCCACACGTGCCCTGCAGAGGGCACTGGCATAATAAGAGATCAGGATATAAACAGCATATTATAGTTGTGTGGTAAATGGTCAGTCTGCCCCAGGGCGGCTGTGGCTACAATAGTAACTTACTGCCATCGAATGTGGAGTGAATGACTAATGACTTTATGTAGCACTTTGAAAAACAGGCTGATAAAGTGCAATGAGTGTAAGCTGTTGTTATTCATGAGGTCACAGTCCTGTACAATAAATGTGGCCCAAATATTCCACCAAATCCCGTCCTTTGGTTAATGGTCAGAGAGAACCAGCAGCATTAACACAGGCTGCGTCAGAAACGAGCAGATTGCTAAGAGCTCTTACGCCAAACCGGATGTGCGTCAGCGTCCGCCATGACAAGATGCTTCCGAATTGGTCTGTCAGTTAGGAAGGAGTTAGGAAAAGGAGCCTTGATGCTAACGATCATAGCCACTTTAGCATAGGGACCTCTGGTGCTAACTAACCGGTGATTAGGAGCTATGTGCCATCCCACAAGCCACTGCCATGATGTCGTCCCCACAGCTCAGTCACATGTCAGTGTTAAAGAGTAAACTCAGGAAACGGATTAAACGCTTTTGTTTTCATTTAGTAGAAACTTAAGCCACATGGATCATTTGCATAATGTAGCTTTAAGAAACAGCTGCTGAAATAAAATAACACTAACGGGAAATGTATGGATCATTTGGATTTTTTTTTCTCCTTAAATGTCTTTGTTTGGACACTATAGATACAGACGGCATCTCTAGAATCGTCCATTTATGGTCAGGTTTGAAAACAGCTAAGGGGGAAAACAATTGTGAAAACATGTAAACTTTCTCTAATTATTCAAAAACTACTTTAACAAATGCTGAATTATGAATATAGTTTCTACTAAATAAAGATACAAAGTCATGGGGAGGAGCAAAGTGGCTCTACAGCCCATAAATACATAAATAACGGAGAATGCTAACATAATGTTACATGTTAGCATTGGGCTAATGCATAACGGTTAGCTAGCGCTTGCTACAACTGCCGTTTTTTTCACTTCTGCAAAACAATCTGCTGTGAGAAAATATCCATATGGGCCCGATTTACACTTGACTTTATTTATGTGTGATAAATAAGTTGATATTACACCAGAAAATGGCAAAAAAAGAGTGTAAAATTGTGTTTCTCTAAAGATTCTATTTTCCCCCTCGGCGAGATGCCGTCTGTATCTATATTGTTGTTGGACACTGTACACTAGGGGGCGACATGCACTTTTGTTTGGCCTGCACTCCACCAATAACTTTAAAGAAGAAGAAAAGCAGCTGTTGGTGATGTCACTTCCCTTTCCCCTGTTTAAGGATGGACGGATTGTGCAAATGCTGCTGAAGCTCTAGTTCACTAACTGCAAAGAGATCTAACAGTCGACCCCATGAAAGGTTAAGGAGTTAGTTGCTAGTGTTAGTGCTTAGAGGCTACAATTTGATGGTTTCAGACGCAGCCACAGCGAGGTCTGCTCCTCCAAATGATCCACGTGGCTTAAGTTTCTATGAAATCAAAGCAAAAGCACAAACTGCCTTCATTTGGGCTATTTACTGAGGCAGCTCTTTAAAACAGTGACATAACACAAGCATAGGCACTAGTGAGGAAGCTCCAGAGGCCCCTATGCTAAAGGAGATATGATAGGAAGCATACAGGCTCCTTCCCCTACCTCCTTCCTCACTGACAGCACTATTTGGACGCTTCTTATCATGGCGGAGACTGAGAGCAGGGCTTAGACCTCGTACCAATTTGCTCGATTCAGAAGCAGCCTTAATAGTACGAACCTGCGCCATAGGGCTTTCACGATGATTACTAGATCAACCAATCAAAAAATGTTCAATAGAGAGTCACGTGATGAGCGCCGAGGGGTAGACGTACTTTTTTGCTCTCCGCACCGAATGTGTATAAAAGTTAATATTTTTGGCTCATATTGAATATTTCACACCCCAAACGCGTGTGTGATGTCGTTGGATGACTTTATTGTGCAGTCGGGATTAAGCAACAAGAAGGAAATGGGAAAACGAGGAGCTAAATCCAAAGCTAGCAATAGCTGCAGGCTAACACGCGGCGGCCCCAGCAGCCCCGGGCGTGAATCAGGCGAGGACGAGGATGAAGGCCTGCTAGCTAGCCACGGTGAAGAGGAAAGTGACTCAATTGTGCTTAAAGTAACTGCAAACATATCCAAAATGCTTGACGACAAACTGAAGCCCCTGAACGAGCTCTCTGGGAAGTTTAATAGAGCGGATGGACACCGTGGAAAAGAGAGTCTCGGACCTGGAAGACGCAGCAGTGAGTGAGTCACGCATTAGCACACTCGAGGCGCAGCTCCAGAGAGCGCAGGAAAGACTGGACAGTTTTGAGAACCAAGGCAGAAGACGAAATGTGCGTATTTTTGGCTTGAGAGATGGATCTGAGGGGGCCTCGCCCGTGGATTTTCTCCAAAAGTGGATACCAGAGGTTCTTGGCTTGCAGCACAACATCGTTATCGACAGAGCCCACCGCAGCGGGCCGCAGACGAGGCTCGCGGGGACGCTGGGGCCACGAGCGGTCTTGGTCCGGCTGCATTACTACACCGACGCTCAAAAGATCCTCCGGGCGGCTAGGGCCAAAGGCACAGTGGCCACCGCGGCAGGTACAGTGTCATTCTATCAAGATTTCTCCGCGGCTGTGGCGAAGAAGAGACAAGAGTCAGCTGGTGCGCGCAGAGCTCTACGGGATGCAGGGATCAAGTACGCCTTCCTCTATCCCGCCACCGTGAAGATCTTCAACGCTGATGGAACCAGTCTCACCCTCAAGACCACGACGGAGGTGAATGACTTTGTGAAGAGGCTGTCAGGAGCCAAATAACGGGATCTGCAAAGACGTTGTTAATGTGAAGTAGGTTGAATGTTTGGGGCTGCTTATTATTTTTGTATGGTATAATAATGAGCCATTTGGGTAAATATTTAAAATAATTCGGTGCGGGGTTAAACCCGGACTCTCTTTTAGCTGTACTTAAAGTTAAAGTACACCTAGTGAGTTTTCGTGTGTGTTAAGTTCTTATTTTTTATTTTTGTTTTTTTTTTATTTTTCATTCTCATTGACAATGAGAAGTTTACTGGAACCAGGCTCGTTGTTTAGTTTTTGCCTGGTTTCCGCTATATTTGAAGTTGTGTTCGTTGCTGCAGACTGGTCTATTTGTGTTAAGATATACTTTAAAGTGGGAATATGGGTGAAGTGTATTACATTTCTTGCAAATGACACTTAAGATAGTTACTTGGAATATAAAAGGGTCCAATAACGTGATTAAGAAAAAGTCCATCCTGAACTGTTTAAAGAAAGAGTCAGTCCATATCGCTTTTCTGCAGGAGACTCATCTAACTGACGAAGAGCATAAGAAATACCTTAGAGAGTGGGTGGGGCAAATATTTTATTCCTCTTATTCTACAAATAAGAGAGGGGTTATAACTCTAATACACAAAAACATCCCATTTACTGCTATCTCCTCCCATAAGGACAGAGAAGGGAGATATATACTAGTCAAAGGGGTTTTATATGGGGAAAACGTCCTTCTTGGAAATGTATATGCTCCAAACTTGCAAGATGAGGAATTCTACATAACGTTACTAACAGAATTGGTGAATATGGAGTGTGACAACGTGATATTAGCAGGGGACTTCAATTGTACGGTCTGCCCGAAGTCCGACAGGATGCCCCCGCAATCAGTTCTGACCAAAAATTCAAAATTATTGTTGCAGATACTCGCTGACCTTGATCTGATTGATACTTGGCGCCTCCATAATCCACTGGTGAAACATTTTACTTTTCACTCAAATCCTCATCTCTCTGCATCCCGTATAGATTATATTTTTATGTCTAAACACATCTGTCAACTAATCACACAAGTGAACATAGGCATTATTAGTCTATCAGATCATGCACCGGTATCTCTCAGTATGCATCCATTACGGGCTACTGAGCGTTCTAGATCCTGGAGAATGAGCACATTGCTCCTCTTGGATGATAAATGTGTTGATATGTTAGTAGAGCAAACAACTGTATTTCTAGAAATCAATGATACCGAAGATATTGACCCAAGAATCCTATGGGATTGTTATAAGGCTTTTATGAGAGGAGTAATCATATCATACACAGCTTATAAGAAAAAAGAGAGACTTTCTCTACAATTAGATCTAGAAAATAAAATAAAAAAACTGGAGAAACATTATTACAATACACAATTACCTGAGACATTAACTGAGCTCAAAGGGGCAAGAACAGCTTTAAACAACTTAACACAACGCAAAGCCGAAAAGGACGTAATGTTTGCCAAACAAAGACTTTTTGAAACGGCCAATAAACCCAACAGATTTCTGGCGAAAATTGCAAAAAACGCACCCACAACTACATATATAACAGCTATCAAGGACTGCAATGATGTAAGGCATATAGGAAATCAAGAAATTAACAAGAGTTTTAAAGAGTTCTACTCAAATTTGTACAGTTCTGAGATGGACATTCCAAAACTTGAGTCTGGCTTCTTTCTGAACGATCTGAAATTCCCCAAATTGTCTGAGGCTCAAACAAATTTCTTGGAGTCTCCTATTACACAGTTAGAGGTAGACAATGCAATTGCTTCTCTTCAATCAGCGAAGAGTCCGGGGCCGGACGGATATCCGGTGGAGTTTTTCAAGACTATGAAAGGGAAAATTAGCAGTCTTTTGCTTAGAGTTTACAACAGGTCCTTTGAAGAAGCTAGACTCCCAAATTCTATGTATCATGCTAATATAACGCTAATTGCAAAAAAGGGTAAAAATTCTGAACTATGTTCGTCGTATAGACCTATCAGCCTTTTAGGGGTAGACAACAAAATACTTTCAAAAATATTAGCCTTCAGATTGGAAAAAGTAGTGTGCTCGGTAGTGGGAGCTGACCAGACCGGCTTCATAAAGGGGCGCAACTCTTATTACAACACCAGACGCCTGTTTAATATTATCCATTTTCTAAATTGTAACAAAATTCCAGGGGCAGTTGTTTCTATGGATGCCGAAAAGGCGTTTGATAGAATCGAATGGCAGTATATGTTTGAGATACTGGAAAGATTTGGTTTCGGTCACAATTTTGTGGGTTGGATCAAATTATTATATAAATGTCCAACGGCGTCGGTCTTAACTTACGGTCTGCTCTCCTCTCCTATCGAGCTGGGCAGGGGCACAGCTCAGGGCAGTCCCCTCTCACCATTGTTGTTTGCCTTGGCCATCGAGCCACTAGCCATGGCCATTAGGCAGAATCCAAATATTCATGGTGTTAGGATTGGGGAGATGGAACATAAAATACTACTATACGCTGATGATACTCTGTTGACATTGACCGATCCTCCTCGTTCTTTGCCAGTCCTAATTGGGTGTATACGGGATTTTGGTCTAATATCTGGTTACAAAGTGAATTTTGACAAATCAGTCATTATGACTTTATCTGACACGGGAAATGCAGAACCTCTTTATGTTAAGCCCTTTCGTTGGGAACCAACAGGGTTTACTTACTTGGGAGGAAGAGTAACCCCACAGTTGAATCAGTTATACACAGAAAATATAGATGGGACCATCAAGAGTATATGTGACACAATGACAAGATGGAAGGCTCTCCCAATTTCTTTTCTAGGCCGAATTAATCTCATAAAAATGGTTATACTACCTAAAATATTATATCCTATTTCTATGTTGTTTATTATATTGAAATCTGAGGACATTAAAATAATTAATAAAGCTATGGCAGACTTTATATGGGCAGGAAGAAAACCAAAAATCAAATTAGAAACACTCCAACTACCTAAAGAACAGGGCGGTTGGAACCTTCCTAATATAGATTATTATGTTTTTGCAGTACAAGCTAGGATACTGAGTGCATGGATACACGAAAAATCAGAGTCACCATGGTTTAATATTGAATCAGTACTTTGTAAGCCAACATCGCCTGTCAACCTAATGGGTGTCAAATTGAACGCACTGTCTGACAAAATTCGAAATAATCTTTTATTGAATAATGTATTACAAGCTTGGGCTAAACTTCAAAAACTTTCTAAAGGTAAATATTCATTTTCAATTTTGTCCACACTGGTCCATAACCCAAATCTTTCTCCACAAATCTTAGGAGCAAGTTTTGCAAACTGGCACTCGGCCGGGGTCCAGAGGTTTTACGACCTGTTCAAACACGGAGAATTTAAATCCTTTGACTCCCTCAAAAATCAATATTCCCTACAGAATAAGGACTTTTATAAATATTTACAACTGAGGCATTATGTACAACAAAAAAATAAATCTCTTAAGCTTACATCAGACTCCTATAACTTGGAAATTTTCCTAATTAATAAGAAAGAACATAAACATTTTATTTCCAAATTCTACTCAGAATTATATTCCATCAGTGTGGACAAACTTTCCTGGCTGAGAAAATCATGGGGAGTCTTACTTAAATGTGAGATAACTTCACAGACCTGGGACAAAATACTGTCTTTACCGTCAAAGGTTTCAATCTGTAACAAATTTAAAGAAGTGCAGTACAACATTTTACATAATGTGTACATATCTCCAAATATCTTCAGTAAATATAATGCGGGTATATCACCAAACTGTTCAAAGTGTAAAACTCATGTGGGCACAAGATTTCACTGCCTTTGGGAATGTGCTTACATACAGAAATTCTGGAAAAACGTCTGCTCTAACATAAGCAAAGCAATAGGACAACCAGTAATTGAAAATCCTATGATTTGTTTGCTTGGTCTTGTCCCAGTCTCATTTAAAAAGCATGAGAATGTGGTTCAATCACTATTGATGCTGGCCAGAAAAAGTATAATGTTGAAATGGGTGGGGGATGACCCTCCCTCCATTTCTCTATGGAAATCTCTGATCGTCGACTTGATGACCATGCTGAAACTTGGACACTTTATTGAAGGCAAAACTCAGGCCTTTGCAGAGACTTGGAGGAAACCCCTGGATGCAATGGGACTAGAATGCAATAGAGATCTTAACGGACTACCACTTTGGTCCTAACCGGCTGCATTTGGACTCTGTGTTGCCAATGTAATCATTGTAAATCTCCAATGTATATTTGACCAGTCTGCTTTGTTTGTATTATTGAAATGTATAAAAAAGTTATAAATAAAAGTATTAAAAAAAAAAAAAAAAAATGTTCAATAAATGACAGATTTTTGATTTTTTATTTCAACCGTCTTGACCCAGAAAACAGTACAGTAACATAAAAATATAACAATGCAACAAAACTGTTCTTTTTTTGATGAGACACCATTCAAATTCAGCCTTGCAAATGTACTCTGCGCTCCACAATCACGTCATGGGACACAGAGCTGTGGGAAAGGACAAACAGGCTCTCAGGGACTCTGTGGCGCAACGGTAGCGCGTCTGACTCCAGATCAGAAGGTTGCGTGTTCAAATCACGTCAGGGTCACAGCTTTTAGGGAAAAAAAGCACCAGGCCTGTTGAAAAGAATGTTCATCCATGGAAATTGCACATCAACAGCAGAACGCTTTTCCACATCACGCTTTGTTTTGATGTTTTGAAAGGTTTAAGGTGATCAGTGAAGGTTGTCATAACTTGCGCACACAGAGCTGAAAAGAATGCACACTGTTGACTCAATGCTCACATAAAATTAGAAATAAAGAACTTTAAGCGTCAACAGAGTGTGTTCAGAAGAGTTCTCCCACAAGGTGAACGCTTGGTTTTAAATCTGTTGGTGGCTATGTAGGCTACCTTGACTGTGACCTCTTGGTGAAGACCATTTTGAGTTTGGAGAGTGATAGAAACTTACCCCATCTTATCTCATCTTTGATAAATGGCTTAAAAAGTGCTATAATTAAAGGCCACCGTTTTTACGTACTGACATACAGTATGTTCTTGCCTGAGCTTAGACGAGTTGATACGTACCTGTCTGGTCTTTGTGCCTGTGGAAGAGCTTGGTAACTTCCAACTTCACCCCGTTTGAAGCTATTGGAATACATTGGGAGAGGCCAAATGCTGACAACGTCCTTGGTCAGACAGGTACGCATCAACTCGTATAAGCTCAGGTAAGAACATATGTCAGTATGTAAAAACGGTGGCCTGTTCCTTTAAGACAATCCGGCTGAGTTTGAGTATGGGCTGGAAATAAGAGCCAATGAAACGAGCATTAATTCTCTGATAAGAAGATAAAGCAAAAACACCTGGAAGGAGACAGAAAAGTCCAAGGCAAGAAAATACATTCTTGTTCCACTGGCAATAAGCCAGTCCAAACCTTCCAATAACTCAAGAACTGTTAAGTCATTTAAAGTTTCATCTATGATAGCACTGAGGCTTTTTCCCCAGTGCATAGATCCAGCTTCTTTACAGAACTGCACTAATACCTTTCCGTCACCTACTTTTGGACAGTCAGCCTTTTCAGAAACCCACTACACAGTGGAACAAGCCTGACACTATACAGACATGTACCCTCAAGAGCTTTCAACATGAACTTGAGACACATGTAAAGGAGTCAGCGTTGCACTCTCTAATCCATGAATGTGGTGACTCTTTGGTCCACATACCCATGGCCCTAACTTTGCACTGGTGCTGTTTTTTTTGCCTCGTCTGGTCGTATGTGCAGGGTGGAAAGGTAGGGGTGGTTGAACACGTCTTTTCCATAGATACAGACGGCATCTCTGGAATCGCCCATATATGGTCATTTTTGAAAACAGTTAAGGGGGAAAACAATTTTGAAAAAATGAAAATTTTCTCTAATTATTCAAAAACTACTGTAACAAATGCTGAAATATGAATATAGTTTTCTACTAAATAATGATACAAAGACAAGGGGAGGAGCAAAGTGGTTCAACAGCCCATAAATACATGAATACCGGAGAATGCTAACTTGATGCTACATGTTAGCATCGGGCTAATGCTAACGGTTAGCTAGCGCTTGCTACAACTGCCGTTTTTTCACTTTTACTGAACAATCTGCTGTGAGAAAATATCCATATGGGCCCGATTTACACTTGACTTTATTTATATGTGATAAATAAGTTGATATTCCACCAGAAAATGACAAAAAAGAGTGGAAAATTGTGTTTCTCTAAAGATTGTATTTTCCCCCTTGTCGAAGCCACGCCCCCTTCTATGACGAGATGCCGTCTGTATCTATTGCACTAAAATGCAATAAATGATACAGGCAATGGCATTTAAAGCAGTACTAAGTAACTCTCCCCCCTAGAGGCCATAAGCGCAACTGCAGGTGTCGTAGCAAGTTGCGATTTTTTTAACTTATTAATTGTCTTGGAGAGTAAATACTACGCTGACAGGAAAGGTGAAGGGAGAGAGGGATATTGTGCATCCAATTATACAATGGAAATCATTTTTTTCACTCAAACCTGACTGTAAATACTGTTTAATGTGGTGCTAGCCCGCAGTTAGCTTTGCCTGTTACCAGCTTCTTCTTCGTGATTCTATTAGTGTGTATTGGTGGCAGTCAACATGGTTTTCTTGCCAGAGACACCAGGGGGAGATGAAAGTCCCTCCAATCATCCCACAAACACTTGTATTACCCCCCACAGGGACTACGAAAAGGATTTATAAAGGTAAACACGTTACTTAGTTCTGCTTTAAGACTGCTAAATTACAAGGGTACATGCTCAAAATCCTCTCTGACCTGCAAAGGGACCTGTTTATTTACCACTAGATCTGCTTCAAGTGAACCAGCCCTGGCGTTTGTACAGTGCGATCGAGTAAGGTCGCCATCTCCAGATATAATTTAAAGATAAGTCGCTTTCTCCGGCCGCCGCGCCCGCCCCTCCCCTCCCCTCGCCTGGCTTGGCTCCAGCCGTGACCATCTCTGCTCTGCCCGATAACCCCGCGCAGTGAGCTGACCCCTGCAGCCGCCGCCAGCCACCGGCAGCCGCCACCGCTTGAACCGCATTTCCCGCCTGGCTGGACCAAGCGCTTTTTACTGAATTCTACTGACTGTCGATTTAAGTACAGCGAATGAAATGGCGGTGAAAACAGTCGGCGGTTCAAAAGATGGGAGGGAGAGATACGGCGAGGCAAGAGGTGGGGAGGGAGGGGTTTTGGGGCTTTGGCCTTTTGCACCTCTGAAATGTCAAATCTGTCGTCTTTTCGCCCCGCTTGAAATGTTATTACTTTTTATCAAATGCGGCGCCGGTACCTCGGCGCCGCCAGGGCCTCCGTCACTCAACCGCCATCGCTCTCCATCGGCCGCTCTTATCGCGCAGCGAACATGAACGCCTCCATCTGAATGGAGGGAAAACATATCTGATCGTTATCAAAGAACACTGGTGTGGGGGGGGGGGGGGGGGGTTGCCGTGGGATCATTAGTTTGTCACAGTAATCCGCCCTGTGCGTTTTAGTACTGTGCAGCCAGTTTCTGAAATGAAAATGTAGATGATCGCGCTCGCAGAGCATTTCCTGGCTCTGTTGGGCCTCACACGACTCAACATTTCACCCATAATCTCAAACACATCTACAATACCATTTGACTCAAGGCGCATTACTTTACAATACAAAAAACAAAACACACTAACCCACACGTTCTAACTTCCTCCGTCTTTGATGACCAGTGCTTTGGGATTTGGGCAAGTATGAATGACTGAACACATGAATGAAGAGTCTTATTGCCATTACACAATTGTACTGCAAAATTGCGTAGTTTAGATGTTGGGTTAGTCCTGGCCAGCATGTTTTTTAGGATAGTATGGGAAATCGGAGCACCTGGACACGAGTGACAACACAAGGAAGGACTTCAAGTTCCAGACAGGAACTTCAGGTCTTACTTCATGATGTCACATGGTGAAAAGAATGGACTCCCGATGAAACTACCAGCTTATGAGACTCAGTCTAGTATCTCGTGGTATCGATCACACACCGTTATCAATAAACGCATTGGTCTTCATCTCCCATGCTGCTCACTGGCATATAGGAATAGGCTCAGGTAGCTCAGGTAAGAACTTATTTCAGTATGTTCCTTTAAACGGGACAAGTCAAAGTAATCCATCCATCCATCTTCTTCCATTTGTCCGTTGCCGGGTTGTGGGATCACATTGCACTAGTCCCTATGGCTCCTCCTACAGGTGGTGGGTCCACGGAAGGATGGCCTCACGAATAACCGGGCCTGTTGGTCTCTCATAAGGAGCTTCTGACCCTACCAGGGGCACAAAGCCCCCGACAACAGAGCTCCCAGGATCATGCAGGTGCTCAAACCCCTCCACCCCGTTAAGGTGGCGGCTCCAAGAGGGGTCAAAGTAATTCCTATGTACAAAACTATTTATTTTTTGGGTCAATCCAATAATCTGTAAACATTTGAAAGACAAAATGTACCAATATTTTGACACAAGTACCAATGTTTCCCATATTTGCTCCAGCATCAAATCATTGTTATTTTATATCAATCTGCTCTTTACCATTGGAGATGGTTTAAAGCTCTCTCAAATGATTCAGCAAGTTCTTGAGATGCTTTGCTCTGTCCTTTTTCAAACATATCGTGGTACTTGCGTATGTACCATGTGTTTCTCTGACAGATTTCTACACCTGTCAGCCAAGCCCATTGAAACTTGGACGGGACTGAACAAAGTCGACAGTCCAGGCTTAATGCTCCAATCCTCCACTGCAATCCATTACCACCGCAGCAGCAGGGCTATCAGCCTCCTCAGATCCTCCAACTCCTCTTCACCGCCCCAGTCAGCCTGCTTAGTACACAATTCCGCGGATTCTGCATAAGGTCAAGTTTATTTCTATAGCACATTTACAACAACCATGGCTGCCCAAAGTGCTTCACAACACAAACAGATGATAAAAACTATGAATACAAATACAAACAAGGCATAACAAACTTTACGTCAAAATCACTTTAAACAAAAATACAATGGAGAAACAGTTTAGCATCTTAAAAAGCCTGTGTAAAGCCAGTAAAACTCTGTATTTTACTGGGATTCTCAGATTCTGGCCACCGCCAAGACTGTACCACACATTTACGACAGTCCACTGCGGCTATTCCTGGATTTTGATTAATAACTAAAGGTTACATTTAACTGGTCATTTCAATACCGAACATAACACTGATGATTGCTGAACACAAAAATCAATATGATAAAGAGTAACTGCCCAAACACACATAAATCAAGCATTTATAACCACAATACCGTTCAGCTTGTATTGGCAGGTGACCCGCTGTTATTTCCTGTGAGTGATGTCGTGACCTTTCGAGTTCAAAGGTTGAGACGTACAGGCTCGCCGTTCACTCCCACCCGTTCCTTCCATTCAAGCTCATCTAAAATCCTTCATCCGAGCGTCGCGTCCGGTCTCGAGCCTGCGTTTGTTTTGTACTCTGCAAACTCGTGCCTGTACTCCGGCGCTAAACCAATTTTCCGAAGACAACATTAATGCTGACGGGGCCACAAATCACTGGCACTGAATGTCGCGCTTGTTCTGCACGCACATTACGGAAAACATCGCTCTCCTAAGCACGGATGAATATGTTTACCTCCCGCGTACGCAGCCGCAGACCGCAGCGGTTGTGGTTGGGGGGGGGATGCGCACTTATGAAACGCCATATTGGATTTGGACATTATTGGGAGACACTGGAGTTGTCGGGGGTTTTGAGGGATTTATAATGAAAAAGTGGCGCTGTGCCAGAGTTGGTTTTGTCTGCTCGGTGCGATGCCGGACGGCCCCCCCGCTCGACTCTAATGTGGGTCTCCGCTGGTGTCACGGTGACTTAGCAGCTACCTGGTGAGAGGGGAAAAGCATCACTTAAGGCTTTTAGTAACATTAGGAAAGAAGAGGGGAACGAAGGCTGCCCAGAAAGAGAGCTTTTGAATGTGCCACAGGGGCCTGTCAATGTATTTGAATGCTTTCCATCAATCCTTTTCCACTTTTTCCAGGACTGGATCATGGAGGCACCCGTCTCGGCAGACACTCCTAGACTTCTCCATTCCCAGACTTCCCAGTGTCTCCTATGTCTTCCATGGAGCCTTCTCTGCAGTTCAGATCATCTTGTCTGGGACGGAAGCCTGAATGTCCTCAGCTGGTTTCTCTTGTCATGGAGAAGTAATGGCTCTACTCTGAGCTCCTGCAGGGTAACCCATTGGAGCTTCTCAAACCATTTTTCTCAGAAACCACACAGCGATCCTGACTTGAAGTTGAACTGCCTCTCGAGTTGTCGGAGAGCTCAGTAGTGAAGCCAGGTCATATTGAGTGGAAGCTTTGGTAGTTTTTCTCCGAAAGACCATTTGGTTGACACAGGACACATACTTTCTCACATTTGAATACTATCTTTTAATAAAACCTTATATGCAGGGTAATAATGCCTTTATTTCTCCAACAGTGGGAGCTTGTATTAAAGGAACAGGCCACCGTTTTTGCATACTGAGATATGTTCTTACCTGAGCTTAGAGGAGTTGATGTGTACCTGTCTGGTCTATACGTGTGCGCTAAGTAACGCAAAAACAACATGTTGTTAGCATTTAGCCTCTTCTCCTCTCCTCATGGACCCAAACGGGGGTGAAGTTAGAAACGACCAAGCTCTTCCACGTTTTCCCTATTTTAAAACGGCTACATGAGCGTTTACATGCGCGCATCACCTGTCTGGTTTCCGTATGGAAAAACGTGGCCTATTCCTTTAAAGAGCAATATGCAATATTGTGTCTCTAGTCTTTCTAGGAACTATCCATATCACATATAGCCAAACGTTCGCGCTGAAGTTATATTGTTTATTAATTGTTAGAATTTGTCACATGTAAAATTTGCATGAACACATGAACAAAAATCTTGACAAAATGTGTTTTACTGTTGTGATAACTCCTCAGAAGCAGAGTAGTATTTATTGCCATTGTTTGAAACAGGTTTGAAACAGGTTAAATATATTTTAAAAAATAAAATAAAAAGTAAATATGTTAGGACAACAACAATTTGACATAGAACAACAGCGGTATAGTATTCACAGATGTGCAGATGCATTAAGTGTATTAAGCAGCAGATATGAGTGTGGACAGTGCAAATGGCTGGAACAGGTTATTATGTTCATGGAGAACAGCGTAATGAGTTCTCCATGGGCAAGTCATGCTGTGCAGCTCACTCCCAACTGAGAAATATTACTCTTTGCTATACTCAAAATACTGTGAGTTATTTCATTACGTTTACATCTCCGTAAATCCTTGGACCTTGAACGCGCCACCGCATAACAAGCTTGCCTTCCCAAGTGCGTTCAAAAGGTGAGTTTCCACTCCGAACGCTATACACGGCATTGTTTTTTCCTGAACATACCGCTCAAAATGTGCTCTTTACAAAGGCGCTGTGTTCACGACTCCACTCACTTGAAGAGCTCGCTATTCCTGAATCCACAGCTCCAGATAGATGAAGGCCGGGCGTCAGTACGTGTTTGTTCCCCCATCTTTCTCTCTCTCTCTTACGCACATGCACTTCTTCCTCGATAAAACCCGACGCCGCCGTCCCGTTTCAGCCTCCGCTTTCTGAATGATGGCTCCCTTAAGCTCTACCCCGCGCTCCAGACCGCCCATTACCATTAGGAAATATGGAACACCAGCGCTAAGCTAGCGTTCGGAAACATATGCTGCCGATTAATCTCGCCAGCGTGCGTTTCCCCGACTTCCGCGAGATTCCCGTCGCACCAAGGGACAAGTCGACTCATGAGAGGCCAATAAAACGCTGGAATCTCTCGGGACGGAGACGGGTTGGCTTTTTCCCGCCACTCCGATGTCGCCGATACGCAATGATGTACTGGATCATTAACTGCTAGTGACATTCGATGCTTTGGGCCTGCTGGGGGGTGGGGCAACGGGTCACGGGGGCTTTTACAAACTGCTGAATTTCAAGGAGGAAATCCATATGCAGTATTCAATTGTAATGAAGTCAGAAACATGTGTGCGAACCAGTGGGGGGAAAAGGTAACCGGAGAGGCTTATGGGTGTACTGGGAAAGGGGTAATGCCGGCTAATTGGTGGAGGGAAACTGTCATCGATTTGGAATGACTTTAGGGGAGCTGGGTGGCTTTTAGCGCGCACTGTTAGTACCTGCGTGAGGATCGCTGGCTCCGCTCAAGGATGCGCGGTAATTGTCAGGGAAGGCGCCACAACCGGAGCAGTCAATGAGCCGATGGGAGGAAGTGTATAGAGCACGCACATGATGATTTTTCAATAAAGCGACGAGGAGAGTGGAGAATATACAACTAACGGGATGTTCTGGTTTAAAGGCGTTTTGGTGTAGTGTGGTCCGTGTCACACAGTTTTATGTTTTATATTCCAAGTGAAATCTGCCTTCTCTGTAGAGATTTTCATCTGTGAAAGGACAGCGCCGCTGGGCATTGATTTTAGAAAGCTGGCAGGGCCTCGGATACAAATTGTCCAAAATGACAATATCCAAAGGAAGCAATTTGAATGTATTTGTGTTTGTGTTCACAAACAAATGCTCCAAAGCACGTTACAAAGCATCATTGTTCGTTCCTTCCACACTTCAACTTCCAGGTTGTGGTAAAAAGTGAGATATTCAACAACTGTTTTAAATATTATGATACAATATTATAGCGTTCCATTAAAGCCACACTGTGTAAAATATCCCCCGATAAATCAAATGATGTGCAACCATTTATTTTTTTAATAATTCTTTTTGTATTGTTGGAAAATACCTTTGATGGCGGCTCATCTCTCCCCATCCAAATTCTATTCTTTGATTACTCTCTAGAAAAAAAAGGATTTTTTGTGTCTAGCTGATCATTTGTGTTCCTAGACACAAAACACACTCCTCTATGCTGCTGTGTGCTGGTGTGGCCGGCTCTGTGGTGGGGCTAAAGCTGGCCCCTGTGGAGGACGTGGCTGAGCAAAGACTGCGGACCATTATGAACAATGCCTCACACCCTCAGCACGAGGCCTTCACAGAGAGGAGGAGCATGTCTTTTGTCCCTCGTGCTATTAGACTGCGTAGTGACTTTCTTACTTCACCAAGAGTTTCGATTCGAATTGATGTATTGTCGTTTTTTACTTTGCCCTGTTTTTTTTAAAAACGTATTTTATAGTATTTTAGTAATTTATTTATTGTGCTGTGTGAATGTGAGCAGCTGACAATATTGCAATTTCCTTCGGGATCAATAAAGTTTCTATCTATCTATCTATCTATCTATCTATCTATCTATCTATCTATCTATCTGGCAACAGTAGAATTCCAAATGTTTCTCAGCCTGCCTTTAAATTAGAAGAAGTGTTTTTGTTTTTACCAGAAATTGTGTCAAAACCACACCCCCAGATCCCCAACAAGGCTAAAAATGAACAAAATTAGGATAATCCTTTGTAAAACTGCATTTTTTTTTAAAGTAGATGTGCATTCGTTGTTTGTTCAATCAGATGGAAGCGTTCTGTCAGTTTGCATTTTATTGTAGCTCCTTGCAATATGGATATTGCAATACCTTACATTGCAATAACAATACTTTGGCGATACATTGTGCAACCTGAATGTATAGCTGCATAGACAGACGTCAACCACTCACACAGCGACACCCTGGCTTTCCCACTCGTTTGAAACATTCTTCTACTAACCAGGCCCAAGCCTCCTAAGCCCCTGAGATCAGACGGGATCGGTCTTTGTCAAGGTGGTTTCCCAATGGGACTAAATAAAGTCTTTCTGTTTATGCTATTACCGCTCCTCTCCGGCTTTCACAACGAACTTTGTTGGTTGTTTAGTCCATCTATCTGCTCGAATGAAGCCACTCCCCGATACCTTCTGCCACTGCAACATTTCTCATTTGTTTGTTTGCACATTAAGTGGCTCCAAGATCCATATTTCCACCCCTGAACGTAACCCAACCTTTGTCATTTGATCCTGGAAGATGGCTCTACTCTCTGTAACTCAATGAGCACAGGCCCAATGATTGACTGCATCATTGAATCTGTTTGGAAGTGTCCAATAATTGCCTGGTCACAATCAGTTAATGACATAGGGGGGGGGGGGAATGGTGGGAGTCAAAATTCGCTCTTCGAACGCCCTAGATGGGAAATGTCATGGTCAGCTTTGGGAGGCAATGAATATGAATCTTTTGGTCGTCACTTGGTTGGCAGAGACTGGGCAATGTGGGTGAAGTGCCTGGTCATACAGTAGATCCAACAACATCAAGCTCTCGGTTCATCCATCAAGCTTCGGGCAGGTCATCCGACTATTTTGCTAATTTATTCAAACCACAGATGCACAGAATCACTTGGTGTGAAGTCTCTGTTATGACACATATCCTTGAGAAGCTACACATTACTTGAAGTCATGAGCCTGGGTCCCGCTTGGTTGCGACACTGTTTACTTCCAACAAACGGCGCGTCCACCGTACATGAAAGCCAGGCCGATTTCAAAGTTCCCGAAGACAGCCTCGTCTGCAAAACACCTGCGAGATAACACCACCCGGGGATTAAACCGGTAACCCCCCCCCTCCCAACACACACACACATCGAACCATCCCTCGTCTTTATTCCACGCTCGGCTTTTCACGCGACCGGGACTGCGTCGTTCCCGCTGGCTCCGAAAAAGGGCCGACGCTTCGATATCATTCAAGGATTGAGCCCCTCGGATTTGTATTTTTAATCCAATATTTATGCTCGGCGCATGTCGGCGAATGCAAAACAGCCTGTGCCTCTGACAAACAAGGCGCGCCGCCACGCAAGGGGCTGCTGGATGGATGCGAGAGAACGCACAAACGGATCGGGAAGGGGAGGAGGAAGAAATGAGTTTTGCGGAGGAATAGGGCGATAGATGTTTGCAATAATGCGAATAGCAAAAGGTCGTACGGCGCTGGAATACATGAGGAGGCCAGACCAGGGGAAGTGTCAGATTTTAACACATGACTGCACAGAGGGGCCTCAAATCGTGCCCAGGATTTTGTTGAAGGGAAGTGAGCGTTTTAGCCACATTGACCAAAATTTTGGGTATATTTCTTTGTTGGGGCTAAAATATGGCACATACAATAATGTCCACCAAACCAAGAGCCGACGTAATGTGTGACGACTCACTTTGCAAACTTGTAGGAACTTGTAGGAAGTCCTGGAGAAGCGATTTGGTTAATCACTGTATCAAGAAACGTCCAGCTTTATCAATAGATCTGACTTTGTCTATTTATCTACCCGGGTCTCTGAGAATTCCTGTTTAGATCCACATAAGTGCATGGAACTTACCTTCGTTTTTTGATCTACACGGCAAAATGAAAACAATGGCTGCTAATCTTACAAACTGTTCCGTTGGAGACAGTTTTCACAACCTGTATGTAGAAGAAAATGTCCTACTTTTCAACATCCTTGTTATTCCAATGGCCGATGAAAAAGATGCAGGTAGAACGGGAAGAGAGCTTTAATCCCAAATGCAGTTAGGCTGAGGGGTGGACAGGCCCAATGACTGTTGCGTAGGACATAGCGTGGATGTGACCTAATTCTTCCATCGCTGTCGTCAATTCTGTTTTTAGACTTGATTTGGTCCTAGTATAGACTTTGTTATGGATCCTGCTCGGTCTTGTTTTACACATTTTTGTCACATTTTTGTCTTCCTTAGATGTAGTCATGCGATTTACAGCTCCTTTTGGTTTCATGGAGCCAAATCTTTGGGATCCGTCCATCTAAAAGGCACCTGACACCTAATTTACTTATGCTGGATGCTACTTATAACTGGAAGAGAATGGTTTAAATCAGGGGTCTCCAACCTTTTGTATATGTTGAGCTACTTTTGCACACCAAAACCATCAGAGAGCTACTCATGGTTCAAAGACATTTTCAACAAAGTCACATGCGCCTCCGGTAGGAATTTCTTCCAAAAATCCTGACTTTAGCCTGCTGGAAGCACACATGTGAAGTTGGTCATGCGACTTGGGAGGCGTACACCCTGGAGAGTTTGTAGCCAAGATATTTCAATAGAATTAGGGAAAATTACTTCTTTGTTGCTCTCACACTTGGGGTGCAAAATAGACAGGAAATGAGCAATCAAGTAGAAATCATGTCCCTATCCGTTACTTTATTTGCCACATCGGTGCAGATTCTGTTCAAATTGTTCATGTATGTAGAGATGTAGAAAGCCTTTGGCGAGCTACCAAAAAAGGTCTGGAGAGCTACTGGTAGCTCCCATGCTACTGGTTGGAGATCCCTGTTTTAAATCCTCACCTGATCTGTTCTTGGGCAAGGCACTTCACCCCCTCAGGAAGGAACAAAAAACCTTCAAGAATAATCATACAGCTTGGTTCACTGTGTCAACCCTGAACTCAAAGAGAGTCTGATGCAAACAGGGATCAAGAATATGATGAGATGTTGAGTGCACAGTAGCTGTCGGCAGTACCGGCCGTGTTGTCCTGGCAAGGACTGTTCCAGACCGGCCGGGGAAGAGACAGGGCTCCTGTTCTTTCCCCTCGCTCATCTGAAGCGTCCCGCTGGGCAGCCTTGACCGTCAAAGCAAGGCGCTGACTGGAGGGGATCACAGCGCATGAGGACTTATGACCAATAAATCCGGACACGGCTGGTGCGAGCGTGCTCCTCCCGGAGAGAGGGTATGGTAAGTGCCAGATGCCCAGCCCAGCCAACCCCCCAACAACCACCCCCAACAGGACATCAAAGAAGAAGGATCTCAAAGGGGCACGCTCTCCCATGGGTCTTCATCACAGTCAAGGCTGCATGTGTTCACTGTCCAACCCTTCACATGTAGTTACGGGCTGATTAGTGACGCCGTAATGAGCTTATATGGCAGGCAGTAGAACTTAGATCTCACGAAACCTGCACTTTCAACCAGCAATGACCTTAGTTCTTTGATAGACAGTACTTAATGTCAACAAAAGCAGAGCACAGACTTTGTGGATGTTACTTTATTGTTGCAAGGAACATTGCCAATGGATCAGACCATATGATCAAACAGGCCTGAAGTGGTGCACAGGCAGTCAATCCCTCATTTTTCCCAAATAAAAAAAAATCCGTAGCTAGCCTCAAACAAGTGTGAACAGCCAGAGGATGGGGCAAACGTCTGTCAACCTTTACTGTAAATGAACCAGAACTGTTGAAATATTTGCGCGACAGGGGACTCAAAGTCTGGAAGAATCTTCATTTATGATATTGGGTCATGCTGTAAGGCCATGTTTCTAGTATGAAACTGGTTCATCCAATGTCTTTGCTCTCTCCATGCTAAATAAAGAAAAGAAAAAGCAGTTGGAGTTTCTTCTAGAGCAGGGGTGGCCAACTAGTCAGAGACCAAGGGCCGAAATTTTCAACCTTGATCCCGTGAAGAGCCACAAAGGCACCGACCATTAGCGAGATCCCGGGGCTTTAGTTTATTGTGATTAAATAGAATGTGACCGTTTTATTTAATCACAATAAACTATAACTTTATGTCTGGCCTTTTTCTTTTTTTTAAATAATTGTGTTAGATTGAATGGTTTCTGCTCTGACTGAGACAGAATTAGATTTTTTTTTTTATGCTGGGGTGTGTTTGTATGTGGGGCCCTGCCCACTGAGCCCCCTTCTCTGATTTGCCCCTGGCCTTTGCGCTCAGGGCACAAATGCACAAAGTTCATAAACTTTAATCAGGAGCCTCTGGAGGACGTCTGAGAGTCTGTTTTCATCTTGCATCTGTTACAGTTACTGTCACATGTGAAAGGAAAGTCAATGACTTTGCGTATTTCCGAGTTACGATGTCGCGCTTCGCATCATATGCTTCATTAGAGCTCCGCTTTTTTCCATTTCCTTATTTTGATCTTTTTCTGTGAATATGTGGCCAAATTACATCAAATAAAGAGTAGGCTGATCAGAAACCTGAAGAGCACAGAAGCTGATCCCAGAGCCACGATCTGCCTGACTGTTGTTCAACCTACATCCCGCTTTGAGTGAGACTGTATGGGCACCTTTTACGCGCCGCCTCGAAAAGGAGGGAGATACGACTCTCATTCATGTGTAGAGATGGAAACAGGGTCTGTAGGACTATGGTTGGATTTTTGGTCAAAGACTGTTACAGTTTATGGGAAATATTTACCAATTATTTTGCAAAGAGCCGCATTGTATTAAACATATCCAATCATGCAAAGAGCCGCACTCCGATTGGCCAAGAGCCGCATGCGGCTCGAGAGCCGCGTGTTGGCCACCCCTGCACTAGAGCTCTTAATTTCCACCTTATTTTTACCATTATTGGGCCTGGGAACTTGCCGTCTGTCTCAAAGGATGGCTGCACAGCAATTCCTATTTGTTTGTGTGTATTATGGAGGACCAGGCTTTGATTTGGCTTTACCCCCCAACCTATTATGCTCTGTCACATCATTTGGAAAAGCCCACATCCAGGCAGCCGAAAAGGTGTGCACCACCACCGCAGCTGTTCTCTGCTGAAAAAAGAAGAAACAAAACAACAAAAAATGTATCTTGCTGGAAAGATCACAGCTTCATAGCCCATTTAATCATATAGAAAAAGCGCATCTGGCGTCGGTAATGGGACAATTTGCGGTGCGGAGAGCCTCCAGTAAGAAGCGCGGCTCGTATCTACCCTCATCTAGTCATGCATATTCAAACATCTTCGACTTATAACCAACACATTCCCGCGCAATCTGTCGGAGCATTGCGCGTAGGACGCAGCAGCGCGGCGCCTTTCCTTCCCTTGCACAACCCCCGAGGCCCGACGACGCGCACGACGAGCTCGAGCGGCGTGTAGACTTAAGACTAAATGGGTTCCGGGGGCAGTATTTATCTTCAAAGCGCTCGCTAATTGCTCTTGATAGTTTTAACAAGTGGGGAAGAAACACGGGGAATTTGGAACTTGGAACTCAACGCTTTTATCGGCGATCTAAGGCAGAATTAAGGATTGGGGTAATCACTCGGCAAAGGCAATTTAAGAAATAATAATGAGAATATTAATTAGCGTTCCTCGCTAGGGCGCCCGGATGTGTGAGGAAATGGGTGCGGAAGAAGCGCAAGGAGTCGTGGCCCGGGGACAGAGAGGAAGTGGTGTCTTTTGGAAGGAGGCAAGTTAATTAGACAAAGATGTTCCAGCAGTTAATCGGGAGCCGGGTGAGGGTTTGCAAAGGTATTGAGAGGTGTGCAGAGGAGGAGTTTTTGCTGCAGCCAGGTAATGTTTGGAGAAAGTTCCGTTTTCAGGGGTCAAACGTAGCCTGCAAGCTTGCCACTCCCACTCTTATCAAGGTGTTGTCACTGATGGGCCTCCTGCTTGCAAATCCTCTCGTCGGATATGAAACAACATCTTCGAGATAAGCCTTCGCAGTACAGTATATGTCCAAATCAAAGTTGCAAATTGCGTAATCCAAATGATCAGAAATAGCAGCCACAACTGGTCGAGGACGAACAGAAAGGGAAATGAAAAGAAAACTGTGCGGTGGACAAACACAAGGCTGTCATTTGTTCAAGCGAGTCCCGTTCGTGCACTTTAGATACACGTTTCCCAGTAGTAATAGCTGTAGTTATTAGTTTAATCAGAGCCTAATAATTATACATTTGTAAATTTTACAATTGTTTTGTATTATTCAATGTATTATTTAAAACAGTACTACGTAACTTGTTTACCTTAATAAATCCTTTCTGTAGATATGTGGGTTCCTATGCTTGAGTAGGACGAGCAACACTTCTGGAGAATTTTAACTGGAATTCACTAGGCTAAACTTCATTCAATCAATTTATTGAATAGAGTAGAAGAATAGAGAATAGTAGAAAGAGAGAAGAAGAGTAGTGATTGTAGTAGTAGAAATAGTAGGTGAAAAACCTTCAACACCAACACACAATATCTACACCATGCACAATTCAACATTCAATATTTGCAATAAACTAAACAGGTAAGTAATAGATTTATCCGAAGTATCAATAAGTTTCACTTGTCACATTACAGAGGTCAGGAAACCAAGTATTGGTTATAATATAATTATATCCAACCACGTTGTAGCATAAATATGTATAATGAAATGCATTAAATAAATTACCGAATGTGTAGCAGCTTTAAAAGGTATAGGCCACCGTTTTTACATACTGAATTATGTTCTTACCTTAGCTTGGGCATAACAGGGAATGTGGAAGAGCTTGGTAGCTTCAATCTTCACCTCGTTTGGAGCTATAGAGGAGGAGAGGCTAAATGCTAACACCGTCTGTGCTGTGTTTACGTGACTGAGGGCACGCGTGAAGACCAGACAGGTACAAATGAACTCGTCTAAGCTCAGGTAAGAACATATCTCAGTATGTAAAAACAGTTGCCTATTCCTTTAAGCAATTATTTAGGTTTTCTATGACAAAAATTTAACCAAAGACTATATTTAAAAAAAAACAGGAGTTGTTAATTCTCTTTAAGTTTCTAATTTAGTTTGTAAAGTAATGTCTTTCCTAGCAGTGTTAATTTCATTGACTAAAATATTTAGTCTTAATTTTAGTCAAAGTGTTATTTTAGTCGACTAAAATGAGACTAAATGAAAAGGAGACAGTCTATTGACCGTCTGAAAGAGCCTCAGATCATGTAAATTCTCCAAAGGATCAGCTCTGAGCTTTGTTCATGTGGGAGCAGCTCCATGATGCAGGGGAACAAGATTAAATATGATTATAATGAGTATTATAAATGCAAAGTCGACTAAATTTGTCTTCAATTTGGTCGACTAAATTTACTTGCAATTTTAGTCGATTAAAACTAGACTAAAATTGAAGATATTTTTTTTACTACAGTAAGTCTTGACTAAAATTAAATTACATTTTCATCAAAAGACTAAGACTAAAACTAAATAAAAATATGTTGTCAAAATTAACACTGTTTCCTAGCAGATGATGTTAACTGCAGCAAATGAACATGTGTGCCCAACAACCGTGTACATTAACAGAGGAAGTAAACAGCACAGCACATACAGCTTTGCATTGATAGCATTAACAAACCTAAGTTCAGTTCATATAGAAGCTGCGGACATTCTTACCGGCTGTCACCCCGAAGTCTCTTTAGCGAGTGCCCGGTCCTGCACAGCGTGTTTACAAGTCTTTCCTTCTTTGACTGTGCAGCAGCTTGATGCCGTTTGATGCCCTGCTGGCCACCACACCTCTCATGGACTTCAACATACAGGCTTGGAAGTTGTTAAACGCCTTTGAATCTGCTATGCATGCCTTTGTGACAACCCAACGTTTTAGCAACACTTGAAAACATGCGTACCTGGTCTAACAGCTGCCAGAAAGATTTGCCAGTGGAAATCAGCGCGGCCTCTGACGACTGTAAGGGAAATTGCACCGAGACAGACGCCTTTGGAGCTCCGTGCCGCCCGAATTCGTGGAGCGAAAACTGAAACGCTCTCGTGCTGGTCCAATTGATCAACCCCACCGGTACTTGATTAGATTTAGATCAAGATGCAACACCTGACACCTTCTTGTATTGTGTGGTTGAGGAGGTTCCAATGCATGTTTGTATAAGCGTCCATTTGAAATAGGGAAAAAATGTTCAGCTGCTTTACAAAGAAAGTTGGTATAGTTGTGTTAAAAAGCGGAAGCGTCTGCCCCCTGCTCACAGCCGATCTGTTTCTCCCATAAGTTTGTGTCGATCCAATCCCAGCCGTTTACTTGCAGCCCGTCTCTTAAAAGCAGAAGACATTTCCTCTCAATTCCCGTGTGTCAGAGCAAATTCTATAACCTCCTTCACCTATGATCTTCGTTTAGTGCTTCGCCTGTTGGTCCATGAGGTGTTCACGCTGTAATCCCCTTGTCAATCACGCCTATCAGAACTCGGGGGGAAGAAAAGGTTCTGTAAGTCGGCACAATGGAAAAAGAGTGTTTAGTCTCGGTTGGCCATGTTAGGTCTTACATGGGATTGTGTCAATTGTGGATGTCCATAACCCAAGTCAGAGGTTCTCGACTGGTTTGCTGGTTCTTAAAAGTACTCGCTTTTGATATTGACTGTATTTAAAACTGGACCAAAATGCAAAATGAAGACGTGTCCAGAAGCGTCTCCAGTTGAGCACCGCTTATATATGTGATTGGAGGTGGTCAAAGAGGCTAACACTATATTAGTTTTGGACTGCATTTGTTTTTATCGGCGACGCTCTGCAGGCCCTCCTGGAACCGCCACCTTAATGTGGCGAAGGGGTTTGAGCACCCGAATGATCCTCGGGGCTATGTTGTCGGGGCCTTCGTGCACCTGGTAGGGTCTCCCATGGCAAACAGGTACTAAGTGACGGGTCAGACAAAGATCGGTTCAGAAGCCCCTTATGAGAGACCAACAGGCCTGGTTTGAATCGTAAGGCCGTCCTTCTGTGGACCCACCACCTGTAGGAGGAGCCATAAGGGGCTGGTGCAATGACCCGGCAACGGACAAGTGGAAGATGGATGGATGGATGGATGGATGGATGGATGGATGGATGGTTGGATGGACGAGGCTCTGCAGGATACTTTACAGAGGTTGGGACTGTGTCGTCGGAACCACTAAGCTTTCAGGAACTCAAGTCGCATTCCATGTAATGTAAAAGATCAAATCCTGCTTTAGCCTTAAAGGAACAGGCCACCGTTTTTCCATACTGAGATATGTTCTTACCTGAGCTTAGACGAGTTGATACGTACCTGTCTGGTCTTTGTGCGTCCCCATGGAAGAGCGTGGTAGCTTCCACCCCGATTTGGAGCTATAAGAATATGCTGGGAGAGGCCAAATGATAACAACATCTTTGGTCTTTTTGTATGACTGAGGGCACACAATTCTTCAATACTGTGATTTGTTCTTACCTGAGTTTAGACGAGTTGATACGTACCTGTCTGGTCTTTGTGCCCATGGTCGCTTCTTACTTCACCCCGATTTGGAGCTATAAGAATATACAGGGAGAGGCCAAATGCTAGCAACATCTTTGGTCGTTTTGCGTGACTGAGCGCACGCACGATGACCATACAGGTACACATCGACTCATCTAAGCTCAGGCAAGAACATATCTCGCTATGGAAAAACGGTGGCCTGTTCCTTTAACTTTCACATTTCCGTATTTGGACACTGCAGTGTGTGAGATGAATGCAGTTGTCCCATGGCCCTTTTGTCTAGTCTTCACGTGGTATATCACTAAGGTTAGTCTGTGGACAATGTCTGCTACCTCCCCCTAAAATGGTGGATTACATTGAGAACATCAGACCTTGTAACAACTTATTAACACTGTGGTCCGTGACATGTTCCTGCAGTGAAGTAAAACAGAACAAGGACAAAAGAAATCCCACCAACCTGCTGGTGGCCATTGTTCCGATTGCCCTAACGTGGCTTTAAGTTCTCTTTCTTCAAGGTACACAGTAAGGTACAAAAAGTCCTACTTACTAATGGTCTCCTCAGCCGTGACAGGCCCCAGTTGAATCCAGGACAGAGCAAGGCGGACTAATACGCTTGTGCCGCTCCCCTCCAACTAATCCAAGTCCAGCAAATGCTTTGGAGGTCGGCCCGCACAGAAAAGAAATCTCATTTAGTCTTTGCACTCGCATTCCTCTCCGCGCTCTTGTTATCTGCAGCATTTACTTTTGGGCCCTCTCTATTCTGTATCCCGCAAGACGCTGCTATAAATTCAGTTGGAACGGGGGATCTTTCAATTAGCCTTGGCCTCTGTGTTTTCTTTCTTTCTTTCTTACCTCCATCTATTTCCCTACCTCCCAGCGCTGCCGATTGTGTCTCACCGCGGCACACCGGCAAAGAGCACAAAACACTGGAATGTCTTGAATGTTAGTGAATAAGCCAAATAGGCCGGGGTAGGAGGGAGCAGAGAAGATTCTAGTTAAAGGCTGTGGATGTGCAGAGGGGGCCCATAAGTGACTGCCCTGTAGGAAACATCTGCGCAGAAATGTTGAGAATTCATGTAAACATTTTGAGGTTTGATTCTTATGGGCTCCTCTGCATTGATCATGTAAGTTAAAGAGTTTGGAAGACAGAGAAGCGTGCGAAACAGCATTCAGAATTGACTTGGAGCACGAGAGAAAGAACAAGTTAGGCTAATGGTAGCTTCCAAACACATAGATACAGATGGATTAGCCTGGCATCCAGACTGACACCCCTCGGTATATTTTTGTACACAGTGTTATCAGTCTGGGCAAAGCGCTCGCTTCTGCCGCTGCTGCTGCCAAACTCAAACGGATCTCTGTACTCAGATCAGTTTATTTGTGGTCACGTGTTGTTTGTGAGCAGCGTCACTCTTGAACTCAAAAACAATCTTCGGGCGGCGCTCGGGTGACCTAGGATGTTTTTTCTAATCGCTGATAAATGACCAAAAACACATTGACAGTAGGTGAGCTTTGTGGTTCATAGTCCTGTTTGAATATTAACGCAGAACCGCTAATAACGCTAATAACTGATAACCCTTCGCTGATTGGTTCACTCCGCTTCCTGTTTGCTTGTGTATTCCGCTGTGGAAATGTAGTCGATGCCGACTCTAACCAGACTCAATCGCTGATACAGTGGTGAGTCTGGATTTTTCCAGGCAACATGTGGATAATTCTGCATACAAGGGAGCATAGCCTGGCATGGGGGCAGAAAGTGAATCCCCCAACATGCTACTGTTTTCTCTTTTTAAACGTTTTTTGAATGTTTTGCTTTCTTGAAAACAATTAAACCAAGCAGTGTCAGTCAGTGGAAGTGAAAAACAGCACACATTAGCATTTATAACACGTCATTCAGTCAGTCTGTTCCTTTTTCTTATGATGAAGTGAATCTGCTGCTGCTGTGTCTGCAATGAACTGATTTTATGATGTACTTTGCTGGACAAATGTATGAATGTGTGAGCAAGCCAAAGGCAAATATCTGCCATCATTGTGCTATTCTATTCTATTGCCTGTGTTCCCCTCACAGCAGTGTAGATCGTGTTAACAGCGAGTTGAATTCTTGAACCGATCCCGCCTTCACCGTTAGGAACCAAATCAAAAGCAGTTGCTGCTACATACTCACAAATGCACGTAACATTTTTCCAAACTAAATATTTCATGGATTTGCTGTGTGCTTGATCCAATCAGCTGCAAATACAGCTCCAAAAGTGTGTCCTATCCTTCAGCAGTTCAAGCTGGAGCAATCCTACATTGATATCTGCTAAAGGCATTAGCACTGTAAAATCTCTGCGAGAATATTGATCGTGATAATTTATGGGCCAAATTTCCGTCTGTATCTATGACGCCGTGATGAAGACACTTTGGGGTCATTTATCGAGACAGGTGCTAAATAGTGAGTGCAGGTTGGAAAATAGAATATGGCTATTTATGGGCATGTTGTTCCAAATTCACCATTTGAAATTGCCTGCATTACAGTTTTAGGGCCCCAAATCTGATATGTAAATGAGAGAATGCTGCGTGACTACAAAAATCCCCATTTTGCACGTGCTGCTCGTTGTGCACATGAGCAAACGCTTAGTAAATGACCCCCCTTTGAGTGCAAAACTGGCATGAACAGGTCCAACGTTTAATCATGGGGTCTCAACATGTGGAGGGTAGTTTCGTGTTCCATCTATGAAGCAACCAGAGCCAGGAAATACATACTACTTTTACATGGATACAAGCTCTGTATGCATTTAAACCCATTCTCCAATGCCACGGGACAACTGTGGCCTGAGAGGGATTAGACTTCCTCCACTGCCGTCCTGCACAGGGCCAGCAGTAGCAAACACAGAAGCAAAGACAGGGGGGCCTTGGCTGCCGGGAGAAACTAGCCGGGGACTTGGCCAGGTGCTGCAGTTCACAAAGTTACTTATTAATCCCTATTCAAATGTATTCAGCGAGCTCCAGCTGCCATTCCCACGGTCATCTCTGCCCGGCCTGTTTATCATCTTTCTTTCTCTATCTAGTTCATTTGTTATGTGTCCTCCCCTGAATCCGCTCTCCCTACCCCAAAGCCCCCATACGGTTTTTGCCTTTTATTTATTTTTTTCATCAGCGGAGCGAAAGTCCCAAATAAACAAAAGCCGAGAGTGCGGAATCCAAACAAACGCGCTGACTCCGGATGGGTTCATGAAAAGGCATACATATTAATATCAGACAGCCAGGCCATGGGAGTTGCAGGCCTAGTTTTTTTTGTGTGTGTGTGTTTTTTTTTTTTTTTTGCAGCGTGATTTCACACCGTTAAATAATTTGTCTCGGAGATCCCGGTTCATTCATCTTTCATGGTATGTGTAGACGCGTACACAAGCGACGGTGTCAAGGCGATGCTGTGCGGAAACAAAATGAGGGTATGTAAATGAGGCACTGGATTTGACACCGTCGGCAAATAGAAAGCGGCGACATGTGAGGGGCTGATGCTGGAGGAACTCGGGAGCCGCGAAGGCATTCAACTTTTCTTGCATTTCTGCTGCTCGGTTCAACTTCCTTTGCCAGCGATGGGTGATTCTGGTTCATTGCAGATCTTGTCCTGACAAGTTTCTAAGCATATTGGTCAGGTTTCCAGAGAGAAAACTGGTGCTTTACATTTATTTATGTATATATGTTTTCTACAGCGATGCCAAACTATTTGTTTAAATTAAGGTGGCCAGATTTTCCATTTTAAAAAACGGGGTGAACGACCTTTAGCTCTTTAATTGGTCCTTTAGGCGTGGTACTGGTGAAACCCGGGACACCTGGGACGGAGCTTGTGTAAAACTGGGACAAATCAATGGTTTTGGAGAAATCCATTGGGACATGGGACAGAGGCCTAGAAACTGGGACTACATCTGGCCACCCTAGTTTAAAAGCAATTATCTTACGAGCACTGTGTTATGCTGTGTACTGTGAATTTCAACATAGGTGTTGATTTAATTCAAATACTGTGCAACTTAAAGGGACTAAACTGATTTTAAAAATGTTAAAAGTAAGTATTTTTATCCCCCTACATGTTCCAGCAATGTCCTAATGTCTACAATGAGCCCAGACCTGTTCACCACAACTGCCTCTAAACTCCTGCACTGTCACTCAGCTCAATATCGAACCTGCAGTTACGCATACGACCTGAGGTGGCAGTAGTGAGTATAAAATGGCTAACTTGCATCTAGTCCCTTTAAAGGTGTGGCATGCAACTTTTTATTATGAAAATGGGTGAACTCTATGATGCTACAGGATACATTTTATTTCAGGTTATTTAGGGTTTATTTAGGGATAGTTTTTGGATGGAACATATACCTAACCATCAGCTGTGAAAACCTACCAGAAACCCTAAAAACTGTTGGTCCTGGAGCATCATAGAGGCTGCTGTCATGGAAAGCAAAGGCGCCAAGCCAGCCACTCACACAGCCACTATAGGTCACTGAGAGGTCAAATACGCGCTAATCTATGAACTTTTTTTTTTTTTCTCAAGTACAACGCTGCATAAGTGGAACAAAACTACTACTGGTCAAAAGTTTGAGGTCACTTAAAATGTCCTTATTTTCAAAAATAAGGACACTTTAAGCACTGCTTTGTTCAATGAGGATAACATTAAATTGATCAGAAATACAGTCTAGACATTGTTTATGTTGTGAATGCCTATTCTAGCTGGAAACGGGTGATTTTTAATGGAATACCTATATAAGTGTGCAGAGGTGCATTTCTAGCAACCAGTGTTCTAATGGTACATTGTGTTAGCTTATCATGTTAAAGTGTAATTGATGATTAGAAAACTCTTGTGCAATTGTGCTAGCACTGCTGAAAACTGTTGTGCTGATAAGAGAAGCTATAGAGCTGGCGTTTGTGACCCCAAACGTTTGAGCGATAGTGTAACTTGGCCCACAGTTGCAGTTTAGCCGTGACAGGCAGCACACACAGTTTAAGACATTTTACGACCACAATATAGCAAATTTCTAACCTGGCTAACACCAGGCTGCTGTGTGCGCTCGAATTATTTCGAACTGCACAACAGCCTGGGGACCATGGCCAAATCTCCGGTGGATTTGGGAACCAATCACAGAGCGAGGAGGGACGGCAAGACGATGACGCGCTATTCGATATATGGAAGCTTGTAGTTTATTTACGGATAATTAAAAAAAAAGTTTATTTACGGATCCAACATGACAGCAGCAGACACGATGGTATTTTTTGATCAAGCTTTAGACCTTGTTCTAAATAATTTAGCTCAAAAGTTTACAGCGGGTACGTCATACGTCATCTCATACGATGATACGATTGGCCATGGCTACGTGCAGACGCATGAGACTTTTTTTTTTTTTTTTTCGTATCGCCCAATAAACGACTATGGACGCTCGTAAACCACACCTCTCCTACGAGAAAATGAATTGGTGACCCCTGACTAAATATCACTTGTGATTTTAGTCTGGTGTTAGCCAGGCTAGCAAATTTCCCTAGTTTACTCTAAACTGGACAGGGATCAGTTTCTCTATCAACATGTTTCAATCATTTATTTATTTACATTTTAATTATTTATATGTGAGTCGAGAAGATTTCCAAGCAACGTATCCAACAGCACAATCAAATAGAAGAACAAAGAAATCCTACATTTTCTGCTTAATAAGAGTGTGACTTTGATGCGAAAGTGCACACATACAGTCCATTTTGTCCTGTTTCATTACATGTATATAAAGACTCCCCCCTCCCCAGACACTTCTTCCAGGAGCAGGCCTCTGTAACAAATGCCAGAGCCACTTCTGTTGGAGCAGTGGCTCTCCTCTGAGCTCCTCCTGGGTGGAAAAGTACCAACTTCAAAGAACATCTGGCTCGCATATTTGGCACATCTTAAAGGAACAGGCCACCATTCTGACATACTGAGATATGTTCTTGCCTGAGCTTGGACGAGTTGATGCATATCTGTCTGGTATTTGTGCGTGCGTTCAGTCCAATGGGCGCTGGCTGCTCTGCTTTATGACCGCAACACTGGGGGGCCGCCATTGCTGTAGTACCTCCATATCGCCGCTAGTCCCCTATTGAAAAGCATTGGAGACACCTTAAAAACAACTTTAACGCTTGGTCTCAATTTTTTCAACACTAGACTAGGCTAGATATTCCTCCTGAGATAACGCTGGGTTAGTCACAATTTAAGAAACCAGGCTGGTTTTCGTAAGAAGAATTTTTGAAATCTCGTACTTAATGAGGGTCGGACGAGTCTACAGTGAAGATCCCGCCCGTATGCCCTTTTTAGGAACAAGCTGGGGAGGGGAGTCCGTAAATCCGCCATGAATTCCCCCACGACCGTAGTCATTATGGTAAACGGGGAGGAGTGAGCAGAAGCTGTCCATTTATATATACAGTCTATGGCTCAGTCACCCAAAACAACTGAAGATGTTGTCAGCATTTGGCCTCTCCCAATGTATTCCTATAGCTCCAAGCGGGGGTGAAGTTGGAAGCTACCACCCTCTTCCACGGGCACGCACAAAGACCAGACAGGTACGCATCAACTCGTCTAAGCTCAGGCAAGAACATATCACAGTATAGAAGAACTGTGTGCTCTCAGTCACACAAAAAGTCCAAAGATGTTGCTAGCATTTGGCCTCTCCCAGCGTATTCCTATAGGTCCAAACGGGGTGAAGTTAGAAGCGATCAAGCTCTTCCACGGGCACAAAGACCAGACCGGTGCGCATCAACTCGTCCAAGCTCAGGTAAGAAAATATCTCAGTATGGAAGACCGGTGGCCTGTTCCTTTAAGACAACTTGTCTCCCAATTCACGCTCTCTACCTATAGCAACCGGCAACACAACTTCAACTCTACTTTGCTTTCCGTGGACTCTTCCATTACAAATGCATTGCGGCCTCCCATGAACCTGCGTTGCCGAAAGCTGCCCGCGGCCCGTGTTGTTTACCCAGCCGTATGCGCGAGCAGCGGCTCTTTGAACTCCGCCAGACCACGCGCCGTGTGAAACATCCAAGGATCTATATAGGCGCTCCATTCACACATGTCAAAACTGACTCCACGGACGGGAATAAACAGCTTTTGTAACCTACGCACAATATAACGCCGGCTGGCATCAAAGCGGTCCCACCGGCGAATCCAAAGAAATCCATTTTTCCCCCCTCCAAAAAATCGCCTGCCACGTAAAACATCTCACAAAAGGCTTTCCCGTTTGAAAAGTATATCATAGCTTTGGACGGATAAAACCTTGGGTAAGCAGGTGCGCCGATCTCCTCTGTGGAACGGCATTAAGCGCGGTGATTGCCAATTTGCATGAGTGACTTGCGGAGTGTAAACACTGGCGAACGGAGCGCCGGCTTATTATCGCGCCGCCACCGACACCAGTGTTTGTTTTTTTCGAAGGCTCCTCCAAAGCTATACGCCTTTCATCCTTTGTTAGGGCGTACAATGCTCCCCCCGTATCGCGGTGGCATGCAGGAGTGATGAGATGTTCCAACATGCCATTGTAGATCTTTCCGTCACTTTCCATATCGCACTCGACGCGTGAAGGCCCTGATGGATGCGAGATGCCGTTTACAGCTATTTTTACCCGGAAAATACGAACAATTGTGCACAATAAACTTTTGTTTGCGTGGTGTGTCAATGAAGCCCCCGTTGAAAAAGCAGAAGAAGCAGGTAAAGGTTAGGTTAGGTTGCTTTTTCTGTACCCGTTTGTAAATTTGTCTTGTAATTCTGAGAACTAGTCAAACATTAAAACACATTATACAAAATAAAGCGTCAGACGTGTTTAAATATAAAGCCTGTAAGTGCTCCGGATACTGACAGGATGTGCCTTTGCTAAAGAGGCAAAGACTAAAGATACAGCAGAAATTTAAGCCACTGGACGGTAACAAAGATAAAAAGCCGTGTCAGGGGCGATTAGATCCCGGCTTGCTCATCAAGGAAAGGGCGACGGGAACAAAGCTTTTCTTTAAACGGTTCGTATGGCTTATTGGCATCAAAAACCGACGCCCAGATGGAAGCAATCGAAACTCTGAATGCAAAGGATGCTCAGAGTCTTTTATGATGATTTGTGCCATCCTCTCTAACTGTCTATCTTGCAGAAAGTCCAAACTGGCCTGAGGCTGGCCGATGACTTTACTTGACCACTTGAGCTGATTCAGGGTCTGTAAGCTCCAGTCAAGAAGCTTCTAGCTTTGGTTAAAGTCAAACTGGACAAAATGTGCTTGGTTAAGCGAGAGGTAAGAGGTTAATGGACGTGCTCTTCCGGAAGTGTTAACACAGAGGAAGTGCCGATCCGTGGCAAAAAGAGGGAAAAGGTGAATAGAAGTTTTGCATGTGATGTCATAACTCCAAGCATCAGCATTCCATCAAGGCAACAGCAGCAAACTATCGAGTATCAAGTCTGCCATGTCATTCATTGATTTGTCTGTCAAGTTTCTCAGCAGAGATGCCCAGACTTCCTGATCCACGCACATCTCCTCCAGCTGTTCTGGGGGGACCCCGAGGAGACACCAGGCCAGCTCAGAGACATAGTCCCTCCAGCATGTCCTGGGTCTTCCACGAGGCCTCCTCCCAATAGGACATGCCTGGAACCCCTCCGGAGGGAGGTGACCAGGCTCTGCTCAGACTACTGCCTCCGCCACCCGGCCCCGGATAAAGCGGAAGAAAATGGATGGATGGATGGACGGTCTTTTCACTGCAGTGTGTCCACTTCAGTACAGATGATGGCAAAACAACTTTTGTCAGTGATGGAAAACTCCAGCAAAACTGAGAGCTTATACAAACATTTTTTGTTTAAGGGTTGACAGGCTCAGATGGAAGAGTGGGTCGTTTTACAACCACAAAGTCAGCAGTTCGAATCCCAACAGGTGCACACTGTCGTTGTGTCCTTGGGCATGACACTTTCTCCCACATCGCTTCCAGTGTCTGACACTGGTGTATGATCGAGTGTGAATGTGTGAATGGGTGAGTGGTTCCTTTATATAAAGTGCTTTGAGTGGATCATATTGGTGGAAAAATGTGATCATATATATCACAGGTTAAGTTCACATTGACCCTCAGTTTATTGGAAGTTGTTTAGACCAGTTCTTGGCAAACCTTTTGATGAAAGTGCCACACTGTTTTTTTTGTTTTCTACTTGACAGGATGCCAGTAAAATGCCAAATACAATTCTTAAATCGCCCAGTCTCCTAAACACATAACAAAAACATCCGTTAGCACCCTGGAATATTGTAAATAAAATTTTGCTTCCCCCCCTCAATTTCTTAACTTTCTTAATAAAGCTTTGGTCCTATTCTCTGGAGCCTTTCCCAGCTCTGTCAATTCAACATGAAAACAAAAGGGGGGAAAAGCCGAAGAAAAGAGAGTCTGATTTCACTTTGCCACCTCAGCCAGTAACTGACACTTGCCCACATTGTCATCTTTGTCTCCTCGGCTTCTTCTACGGGCGCTGTGCCAGCTCGCCATCTGAAATCTCCATTACCTCTGAGTGCACCCGAGCTCACTCGGAACAACAGGCTCCGCGCCGCGTTAAGTCATGACCCAAATATTCCGGTACTCGAGGTAAGCCTGTTAAACATCGCGTACGCCATTTTTTACTACGCACTCGGCTATAGCAGCGTTTATAGTTACAGTAAAAAGTTGTTCTTTTACTGACTGACTTTTATTAGCAACTCGACATGACAAATCTGTGAGCGCAGACTCTGGTGCTTAAAAGGAACTTGCAGGTCATCAGGGGTCTGGCTTTTGCCGAGCGCACAGAAGAATGGGATTCAGGCCTTCTTTCAAGTTTTTTACCTGACCTTTGGAACTGTAGCGATTGTGTTTTCATTTATCCTGGAGTAATAAAGCAAGTTCTTCACATTCTGGGTGAGCAGCCATCCTGATTTACTCTAGTCCTACTTTGCAGCGCGTTTACCCATGGTCCTTCGGGGTTGTATTGAAGTCAGTGGCACAGGGGTAGAATGAAGAATGGATTCAATTCATTTCCATTGCATTCTGGAGGGAAATGGAACACCATCCGTGAAAAAGCTAAAGTTACAACGCAAATGGCTTCTAATCGTTTAAAATGAATTAACCCAAAGATAAAACCAGGATAAAACCAAAGGACACGCAGATAAGGATTTGTAAAAATAGAGACAGTGCTTTTAAAATATGTATAGGAGTTCGATATTAAAAAGTATTTATTACTATGATTAAAATTTAGATTCAAAATGGCCAATGTTAAAAGTGCAAATCACAAAGAAAACCTTGCAGCCCCTGGGCCAGAACCAAAGGAAAATCTGAAAACACAAATAAACGTTAGAAAATAACCAAACATGAACGGCTTGAGAGGGAGAAGCCCCACCCCAAACAAAATGGAAAGTGCTCCCCACAAACACACACTCGCAAAATAACAAAAAATCCCAAGTGCAAAACAGAGAAAACGGGCCGAATCCCCCACTCAAGCACATCCAAGGGAACTGAAATCTAAAGACTAAAAGACCCAGAGACTGCTGTACAAAACTGGTGCAGAGCTAAAAGGGTTTAAAAAACTACAAAAACAAACTCAAATGCAACCAAAATAAACCTTAAAACGAACTCTAAACAAAACAGTAGCTAAAATCAGCCATTAAAATGGAAACAAACGTTAAAACCGAAATATAATGAATGTAAACAAAATAAAAATAAAAAACGCTTGTCCCACCTTAAAACTGCTCTAAAAACGGGGGGAAATAGCCGCCACCGGAGTACGTTAAAAGCTCTAAAACCAGAAAGATAAATGAACATTAAAATACTAAAACCGAGGGAGAAGTTAAAAACGCACCTGTCACCAGCCAGCAGCAGTCGAGAGTGAGTGCCAGGCGCGGGGGGAGATTTAAAGAGTTTCGGGAGGGAGCCCCCTACTATCCGCTACATAAGGAATACATAAACGGCCTCTCTAAACGAGCTATCAGACAGCTGCAGTACATTCAGAACGCTGCTGCTCGAGTCCTGACAAGAACCAGGAAATACAACCATATTAGTCCAGTGCTCCGGTCTCTGCACTGGCTTCCTGTCACTCAGAGAATAGACTTTAAAACAGCTCTACCTGTGTATAAGTCTTTTCATGGTTTAGCTCCAAAGTACATCTCTGACATGTTACAGCCGTATGAACCATCTCGGGCCCTGAGAACTGCAGGGAGGGGTCTCCTGGTGGTTCCATAAACACGGTGAGGCTACGTTTCATGCAGCTAAAATCTGGAACAGTCTTCACGAGGATGTGAGACAGGCCTCAACTCTGACAATGTTCAAATCCAGGCTGAAAACAGTTCTTTTTGCCCATGCATATGACTGAAAGTATTTTATCTGCACTCTCGCCTTTTACTGTAATTGATTAATTTTATGTTGATGTTTTTTATTGATTCTATTTGTTTTCTTGTATTTATGCAACTGTGAAGCACTTTGAATTGCCTTGTGTATGAATTGTGCTCTACAAATAAACTTGCCTTGCCTTGCCATATTAACATGTTGCTTACACAAAATATGAGAATATATTCGTCATTACAGCTCAAGTAACTCGAGTTACAAGTGCATTTATATGTATAACCGAAATAATGCCAAACTTCCCTCAAATAAAATGTAGCATGCCAGTTGGGTGTAGTGAATGTCGTCAAAACAAAACACCAGAAAATGGGGAAAGTGAAGGAAATCTTTAACCTGCTACCTGCCAGTTTAGGGTTAGAGTATGGGGTTAAGCAATTATGCATATTCAAATCTCAAAGCGTATTGACTGGAGCTTGTATGCCAGTGTGATGCATCATTTGAAAGCCAAGACCTTCTAGTTTCTAAAACTGTGTGTAAGATCTGTGTGAGTGTAACACAACTTACATGGCATTTGCCGTTCCGAACCCTAATCATTACCCTAACCCCTGACCCTGAACGTAACCCTAAACTCCTGATCAGAGGGGGCGGTAAGTAACAGGTAACTGCACTCTTGCTCGGTGACAGTATTACTATTTTTTGTTTACATTTTGCAAAAAGTAACTCAAAGTAGTGTAGCACACAAGACACTTTTAAAGCTGTAACTACTGGAATATATTACAGTTTCAAAGTAACTTGCCCAACACTGTCCGGGGAATATGTCCGAAAGCGTGAAGTCTAAATAAACAGCGGCAGATGGAAACTAGTCCTCCACCCTTAGACCTTCTACGCTGCAAGCAAATCTCAAAAACCCAGTGGGAGAAAAGAGAAACCTCGGGGAGAACCATAAGAAAGATAGATCTACTCCCATGGACGGACAGGTAATCGATAGACCCAGAGCTGATGGGAGTCCCTTTGCAGATAGAGCTGGAGACTGTGGTACTTTTGTCCGGTCAATCAGATATCACTCGAAAATCAAAAAGCTTTTAGATTTGGGTCACGCCGAACTGGAGAAAAAGCGCTCGGTAAGAGGTTGAGGAAAGAGACAAACGGTTTGCGCCTCTTCGTATGTACCACATTAGAAACTCCCTTCACTCCCCTATTGTTTACCCGCTCCTGCACCTCTCTGACCTTACCCACATCGTTCTGTATGACCCCCCCCCCCCACCCACGGACCGAGTGGCCTAAGGGCCCACCCCTTTCGCCTCCTTCTATCCCACGGCCGCTGCTCTCTAAGCCCCCTCGCTCTCGCCGGTAAGTAGCTGTCTACGCCTTGACCTTGCCATGCTCCATTGATTTGGCTACTTGACGCTGGGGCTTGTCTGAATGTATTAAGATCAGGAGTGTGTGTGTGTGTGTGTGTGTGCGGTGCTTAGACTTGACGTTTCTGACACTCGACACCAGGTAGCGCCCCCCCCTCCCTCTCCCAGGATGCTGTAAGGTTGCACACGTTAGGGCTAATAGGCTCGGACAGCCTTTACGCCAAATGGGGGAAATATTAATGACGGATTGCGCCGGCGTAAGACGCTAACGGAATCTGTGAATATCATCAAAGGGACGGCGATGGGGGTGGGGGGGTGGGGGGGAAGGGGGGGTAGAGGTGTACAAGGTGGATAATTAGGCGAAGAGTGTGGAGAACAAAGGGGGAAATGTGGCGGATCCAAGGTGAACGCTCTTTTTGCCGCTCGTTATGATTGAATTCTTCGGTTTCGAGTCACAGCTAAATAAATCCTGTGTCTGAAATGTTAAAGGAAGGGATTTACACGTTCATTACTGATGCCGCTGTGGACCTTTGCCTTGAAGTGAAATGACTTTTGAATGTTGTGAAAGTGTGGCCTGTCAGGAGGAGACGCTGACAGCAGCTTTGGATCAGCATTAAGCTCGTATAGTGAGTGTTTTTTTTTTTTATTTGTGTACTTTACTTTGTCACAGGTTTGTTTGAACTCAAGGTAAAAACGATGGCTTAGTTATATTCCAATGCATTTATTCATTTTTTTTATTAGTATTTATAGTGGAGATTTGACCTAGATCTGCACGGTCTCTAGCAGACTTATTATCCACAGTGCTCGTCCAGAAATGTTGGTGTTTTTGTTTGTTTTTGGCAACACTTTTAATGATTTATGCCAAAATGAAAGCCTTAAAAGTCTTTAAAAAAAAAGGCATGAAATCAGTTTCAAACTGACTTTCTTAGAAAATGTAACTTTTTCCTTATAGCGACAGAACTCAGTGACTGCTGAAATTTTTCACTTTCACACTATCTTTTTCTCAAATGTTTCCCATTGTGTCTAATTTAGTTTTAGATATAAGACAATCCCCTCATGCCCCTGTGAATGTTTATAAATCTAACAAAATTAAATATACTGAGATTTTTTTGCATTTGTGGCATTATAAAGACTATTCAGGCATTAAAATGGCATGAACAATTTGAGTTGCTGCCTCCTGTTGAAACCCTGGGACAATGCATTTTCTACTACTACCACTACTACAATACTTCAACAGTAACGTAAACAACAGCAACTGGTTAGTCATTAGTCTCTTAACCCCCCAAGCTTCTTGGATAAAAGCATCAAAAAAGCGACAAAAATGAGGATGAAAACGCGCCCCGTTCTGTAGGCCTTAGCTTTCAAGTGGGGCGTTACACTGGCCTGTAGGCTGCAAGCTCTCCAGTCCAGAAGCTTTTAGATTTGGGTAAAGCTGTACAGGAGAAAATGTGCTCGGTGAAGAGGTTAATGGCACCTCTCGAGACAAAGTCTTCTTCCGACAATTTCATTTTTTTAAAACTTTTTCCAAAAAAGTGCTTTTCTTTCTGCCTCATTTTGCACTTAACAGGACCATAATGGAAGCTAACTCTGATTGAAATACTAAAAGCATAGAGATCTTTTTTTTTGTTTTTTTTGTCCCAATCCACTGCAATTTTTTCATTTAGCACTGTGCAATTTCGCTCGGTTTTTGAAGGGCCCAAATTACCTTTGCTTTAACAGGAAATGTAAGCGAAAACGACGAGTGTCCTCTGAAATTGTTGGTAAGGAAACGTGAATCACACATGCGGATCAAAAGACACACTTCAGCTTTCCATGGGAGTTAATCAAGAGCTTTTGAGTGTTGAAATTAGCCACTTAGTCTTTGTCTAAAAAGGCGGCCACCCACTGATCAGAAAAAGAGTCTTTCTCTTGAGCCGTATGTTTAGCGAGGGGGGGCCACCACTGCTCCAGTAAATGAATGCTGAAGTTAAGGACACACCCGGAGGTTAACTTCTGGTTTGGACGACCTTGTTAGTGGACTATTAACCAGGCAGATGGCGGATGGAAACAAGTTGAAATACAAGGGACTCCTTTGTCTTGGTTTCTTTGGTCGAGATGCAATAGCATAAAGGAACTATTCACAAACAAAGACCCCCCCATCTATCGCAGTCAATCTGATTATCCGTCCTCCGTTACGAAATCCACTTCAACCTGGATAGACTCAAACAGACAAAAGCAGCGATTCAGAAGATTTATTGACATTATTAGTTTTGGTGATCAGACCCTGGTGGTAACATCGATGTATGAAAGTCAGTATGGATGAACAGCTTGGAGTTAGGGATGTTTCCCCCGGAGCCTGGACACTGGTGATGGTGTAGGAGACCCATGAAGATGCAGCAGGGAGAAGCCGTGGGCAGAGGAGGTGGAGACGGGGCGGAGGTGGGTCGCATTGATCAGATTTCTTCCTTTCGAAATGTATCCAAAATCAAAATGAGTTTCCTTCGCAGGGTGGCTGGGCGCACCCTTCGAGATCGGGTGAGGAGCTCAGTTACCCGGGAGGAGCTCGGAGTAGAGTCGCTGCTCCTTCACGTCGAAAGGAGTCAGCTGAGGTGGCTATAGGGCAGCTGTTCCGGATGCCTCCTGGTCGCCTCTCGCGGGAGGTGTTCCAGGCATGTCCTAATGGGACAAGGCCTCGTGGAAGACCCAGGACACGGTGGTGGGACTATGTCTCCGAGCTGGCCTGGTGTCGCCTCGGGGTCAGAACAGCTGGAGGAGGTGCGTGTGGATTGGGAAGTCTGGGCATCTCTGCTGAGACTGCTGCCCCCGCGACCCGGCCCCGGATAAAGCGGAAGAAAATGGATGGATGGATGGAAATGCCCACCCAGTTCCACCAGTTGAGATGCACTGCTTTAGAGGGACGACTTCAGCTCCTGCTCTGGAGGTACTTTGGAGGTACTTTGAAGACTCACAAGGAACGCTTTGGTGACGTCACGTGGCTCGTTAGACTCACTTAGGGCTGTCACGGTATGACAATTTTACCTCACGGTTATTGTGACCAAAATTATCACGGTTTTCGGTATTATCGCGGTGTTTTTTTTAAATGTGTGTTAATATGTTCAGAAAGCATTGATAGTCCTACACAAACTGAAATCGTTTCAAAAAAGTTTAACAGTGCTTATTATATATATAAAATACAGACAAAGCCTTTTCACATCAAAGTAAAGGAACTCTAACGATGTGTTGTTGATCGTTTCGAGGGTATTACATGTACTATTTATAGCGTCAGAAACGAAGATAAACCGTCTATATCAGGAACATTGTTGTTGTCCTTCCAGTGAGCTTTCGCTTTGCAGATTTGGGAAAATGCCTCATTATTAAATTCATAAAACTGCGGCGAGAGTGAATCTATTGCAATCTGCCACCGGGAGCCCCGTAACGCATTGTGCCATCGTGCGGAGGTATCCGGACACGGCTTATGCTGGCGGTGGCGCTGCAGCCGCACTATGAGGCGACTCGTTACATTCTCCTTCAACCCAAAGTCCCACATCAGCATTCCAGCTAAAACGCTAACGTTAGCTTACTGCTATAGAGCTGTGGGAGACGGTCACGCAGGAGAGTCAGAGGTTTGAAGTATTGCTGCTTTGGAGACACTTTTTCCTGCTCGCTCCGCAAACTGAACTCTGAGGCTGATAGATCCTGCGCGCTGTCGTGTCGGACATGATTCCAGCTTCGAGAAAGTTTTGTTTGGGTTGCAAACAACAAAGTGCGCGGAAACTGCAGCAGATGAGACGGTGGCTGGTGAGGTGGGTGCGGTTATTCACCGAGATAATAATAAAAACACAAAACAAGACGGTCATTTTCACCGTAAATTTTTTTACCGGGGTTTACCGCTACACCGGTTACCGTGACATCCCTAGACTCACCCTCTGAAGTTTGGAGCAGCATTCAGCTTCAGGCATCATGAACAGAAGTAGAACAAACAGGCATGAATCCTTGTCCTTCTGCAATATCCCAACACCAGCTAGTCACAGCTGCCTTTCTTTTTTCAAAGTAAAAAGTTCTTTGAGCTGAGTTGGCGTGATCAAGCCCCTGTCCTGCCGCAGTTTTTCAGAGCGGGTAACATCTCTATGAACTGTAACAAAATGTTACCTACTTTATCCCACCCGCAGCGAAAAGACGAATGGTGTAATTGACTTCGCCCTTCACTGGACATAATTTAATGGTTGTTTGCTACACTTCAAGCATGAGTTTCACATAGATTTCAAATGCTCCAAGCCAAAAACATGAAACTTTGAAACCCAACAGTGATTGGTTCTCGTTCTACATGAGCGAACGCGCAAAGACTAATTCATCGCCGTGGCCTTGAATTTATTCTTTAAAGATTAAAATCTTCTCGGAGTCACCATTAGCAACCTCCCATCTGGCATTGTTCTGCTCCAGCGAATCCCAGATACATCGCAAATTTACCCGGAGTAATGCTCTACTTAGAAGAAAAACATAATTTTCCTCCCCGGCCCGACTAATCACGCTCGCTTCCAACCACTCATGTTATTTCAGGGCAGGCGAACGGCCTTTTCATCCCTTATATCTCCTAATAACTAAGCTTTATTGATTCTCCCCGCAAAACATCTTTCCTATTAGTGCGTTCTCATCAAATCTGTGATGAGGGCCCCCGTTTCCAAAGACGAGATGGACTGGAGCTCGCAGCCCCAACAACAGAACCCCCATTAGAGCAACCCTGAAAATAGGTAGCTACAAGTGGGCAGAAAAAATAATAATAATAATGAAAAAGGACCCAAGACGAAGGATGGGATGCTTCCAATGCCATTGCCCGTGTTGTGAAGTGGCCTCTCCATAGATTCAATTAGTCTTCATTTGCTCTGGGGCTGCGGCGAAGCAAAAAAAATGGCCTGCCGTATTACCAAGGCAACTCATTTCTGGCAGACCGAGAGAGCCCAAAGGAAATGGACAAAATTTCTTAGAAGCCCATTGTTGGTATTTTTCCGCAATTAATTCAGCCAAGATGGAACCCGAATTCTTAAAAATTGGTACGTTTTGTGAAGTTTGCTAGCAGGGAAATGTTAACAGACTGGGAGGTTCTAATTGGAGCCTCTGAAAGCTATGGGCAATTTAGATTTAATAGTTCAATTTAGAGGTGGGCGAAGAAAAAAATAATTAAAGAAGCACCTGCGGAGTAGACAAAGCGCTCGGAGGAAAATGGAAGCAGCCCGTTGCTTTGGCCTTTGTATAGAGCGGGAACATGGTGAAGTTGCGAGAAGTGCGAAAGTGGATTCGATGCAGAAGTCGTCGTGGAAACCAGAGCGGTTTCGTAATTTCAGTGTCAATTTTGAAAAATCCTGATCACAAAGGAGGAAAGAAAGAGTTGCGACCCGTGAGTCCAGACTGACTATGGAGCGCTATCAACCAAGATTTATCAACCAGGATTGGCAAATGAGTGACATTCAAAGAGTGGCTGATAAATGTCGCCACATAGGTTCATGGAGGTAGAAAGGATCTGCCTTTGGAAGGTTAAGAATAAATACTTGACAGTGTGAGAGGTGAAGGATGCAGGATGCAGTGGCCTGATGTCTTTTTAAATTAAATTAGCAGGAATGTTAAATCTGCCAAAAAATAAAAAATCTGCCAATGTAACACTGTTTGCAAATTCTACAATGTTATTTGAGGCGCATTAACCTGTTACTTGTCGTACCCTCGATCAGGGAGGCAGGTTTAGAGTCGGGGGTTAGGGTTATGATTAGGGTTAGGAACTGCAAATGTGGTGTAAGTTGTGTTTCACGCACACAGATCTTACACATGGTTTTAAAAACTAGAAAGTCTTGGCTTTCAAAGGTATCACACTGGCATAAGGCTGTAAGCTCTCCTGTCAATATGCTTTGAGATTTGAAAACCCTAAACTGGCTGATCCCAGGATACTTCTTATGTCAAGACTCATATTAAAATCCAGGTAGAATGTTCTTATTTTGAGAAAATATGACTTATGTTCAGTATTGCGACACGGTGATGCAGCGGTTAAGACTCATGACCATTAAAAACATTAGGGTGTAAGTCAGAGTGAGTGGTTGGTGGGGGTCAGAGGGGCTGATGGCGCAGACTAGCCACCTTCTTTACGTTAGTCTACCCCAGGGAAGCTGTGGCTACTAAGGTAGCTTACCACCGAGTATAGAGTGAATGTGTGGATGAAAACTGGAGCACTTGGTGTGAGGTGAGAGAGCTAACTACTGTGCTTCCTACACAAACTGCTTCATAACATTACTGCATCCATAAATGACCAAAATGTCTTATTTCCCTCAACTATAACATGTGACCAGTGAGTGATTCAGTCATACTGTCTTGGTAGAGTGGCGTTTCATGTTAAGTGCATGCATACCTAGTTTCATAAATATTGGTTTGATGAAATAAATTCAGACAAAGTTACTTTTTTGTTGTAGTTTTCTTTCTCTAAATAGAAAAGAAATAAACCAGGTCATGGAGTACATTTTTTTTTTTTCTCAGTCGGAAAAATAATTGACGCCTTTGAGTGTTAATGGCTACCGTGTTAGTGAAAAAAGCACCTGCGGACTAGACAAAAGAGCTGAAATGATGCAGAAAATGAGGCTGGTGCTTTGCTCTGAACTGTTGGCCTTTGTATATTATCTATTATTTATTTAAATGGAGTTTGCAACCCAGCTAGAGAGAGAATAGACATCTGAAAACTGCTTTGTTGCATCAGAAGTATTATCTGCTAGAGAAAAAGTACATAAACAATATACCTTTTGGTAACTAGAGTGTGTCAGCAGTAGTAATTTCCCACATTCGTGTATCCAGTGTGTTCCTCGTGTCACTGGACGTCCACAGTAATTAGAAACGGACATGGACCAACATTTACCTAGAGCATTAGCGTAAGCCAGTGACAGTGTCTTCCATCCTCATTCCAGGGCTGCAAATATTTACACGGCTTCCAGCATGAACAATGAGCTGTCAGAGCGACTGTCCGGTCAAGAGTCCACAATCACCATCACGTACAGATGCAGAATCAGCTCAGCCAGTCACTCCAGGCAATGCTCAGTGTGAGGAGTCATTATATACTTAGAATACTGAACTGGAGTATTGCATTAGATACTCTTTTATTTGAAGGCATTTAGAAAACGGTTACTTTCCCAGAGGAATACATTGTGGCACTGAAACAGGACTGGCAGATCAACACCACAGTATTCACATATCAATACCAACTCAGCACTAATGGGTATCAGTATTGCATAATGATGAGTATTGTTATCACTAGTTGCAGTAATACAAGGATTACATAGAAAAAGGAAAATAAGGGGAAAATATTGTGGTGAGGTGTGCCTAGTTGGACAGTTGATCTATTGTGCACATAGGCCGTTTCCCAAAGCCGAGGTACCTTGACTTGCCTCTTCCTTCCAGTCCAAGGCTTTGGTCCTGCCTTGATCCAAAAAGAGCTGCTAATGGAACACAGTTCAGAGCTAAAGGAAGTGACATCACAAAACAAAAAAAAGGAAGACACGTTTCATCCAGGGAGAGGGGAGGGTCTGCTGAGGAGGGCGACTGTGAAGTGCTGTGAGGTGGAAAGTAATTATATTTTTACAGACTACAAATAGATACATAAATAAAAAGCAGTCAGAGATGATGAAACCTATCTGGAACAAAAAAACAAACAAACAAAAAAAAAACTCAAAAGGGAGACTAAAAACTTTAGAAATAAAAATTTGAAAGTGTCTTATTTCAATTAAATTAAATTCCCAACAAACAAATCTGGTTCTTTGTTGCTCCATGAAGTAGTGACATTTGCTTGAATGTTTGAATCGAATATATACATTTCAAGTCAACAAAATTCAGTTTTTCTATGATTAAATTATTTTTTTTTGTGTGTTTTTGTCGCTGTTTTATTGTGGTTTTGTTGCTTTTCTGTCACGTTTTTGTCACTTTTTTGGGGGGTATTTTCATCCTCTATTTCGTCACTGTTTTGACACTTTGCTCAAGAAACGTTTAGACTTGGGAAGCTGGAGAAAATGTGCTCGGTGCAGGTGGCGGTTAAGAGTTAACAAGTCACACAAGCCAGCTCCACCTTTTTTTCCAGTGCCGTGGTGCATGATGGGTGATTTTGGCTGGTGAAAGGCAGCGAAGGCTACACTGATGTACAGTAACCATGGCAGATTAGCCACAAGCTAACCGAAGGGAGGGCCCAGGCCTCCAGACGACTTGAACACTCGAACAGCACTTGAGCGGCGAGTGATGATGTAGATGCCTGACCACGCCCACTTCAGACCAAGGCAAGCAAAGAACCAAGGCTTTAGGAAACAGCCATAAACCCTGAAAAACATGGACGTAGCCTTGTTATTCGCCGTGGGTGGGAATAGGAAATGGGTGCAGGCTCCACAAGTTCCTTGATGTAATGGACTTTCCATTGAAACATATTTACCTCTTCAAGTCATTATTGAGCACAGGCTTGTCATTCTTACCTTCACGTTTGTCATAACACGCACAACATCGTCTTTTTTTTCCCCCCTCGAAAACACCCGGTCAAATTGCTAGCATGAATGAGCTTCAGTTAGCCGTGCAGGGTTGATGGGGGAAGCCAGGACATCCTAAGGACACCCGAGTAGATCCAAGGAGAACATCAAAGCCTCATTGTGTAATTTCAATAAAATCATCATTAAATGAACTTTGCCAAAATGCAGGCCTTAAAAGTCAATAAAAGTCATTACATCGGGTACTACTCACTATTTTTACTGCATATCTTTGTCAAAAACTATGATCTAAAAAAAATTCTGCTGCAGTTGTGAATGAAATGTTACAAAAGACTTGCTCTAAAGTTGCCCATTGTGTCCAATTTGGTTTTGAATATCAAAACTTCCCTCATTCATCCATTTCATTGAATGTTTACAAATCTCACAACAAGAAATGATGTATTTTTATCACATAGATGGGCAAATGTATTGAATGTGTGAGCGAGCCAAAGGGAAATTCCTGCCATCATTGTGCATGGTAGACAATAAAGTTTTTCTATCCTATTTCGAATATGCTGAGATTTGTTGCGTTTGTGGCATTGAAAATATAGTTTTCAGGCATTAAAGCTGCCTTAAGCAATGTCTTTATGATTGAGGGTGGGAGGGGGGGCCTTTCAGTCACCCGAAGCTTGTTTTTCCTCTCCTTCCTTCCTTCCTTCCATCCCTCACCGATCCTGTCATCGGTCTTGTTCTTGCCTTTGCGGAGAAAGTAGCTACAGATTAAAAATGTCAAACCACTTGAACGCGAGCAGTCGATACCGAGTCGGCTCTGGGTTAAACAAAGTTCAGGGTGCGTTTGATTTCGATGTCATAACGTCTGTGGCGTAAAAAAAAAAAACTTTGATGGCGAAAACGTGTGCCGTCGGAAGGTCGGAAACAGCTGTGCCGTGCCTCATAAAAACATTTTTTTAAAGAAGCTCCGCGGAGACAGGTGCTTGCTAACATGGAAACACAGCCGCCGTGCCAAGAAGAGAGGCGGCTATTTCAATAACGCCCACCGCTCTGGGACGGAGGGAGAGGCTTCTGGTGGAGGAGGAAGGTCACGCTTCATCTTCTCCGACCCCACTGTCCTTCAAGGCCATTATGGGAATGCAAGTAAGAGAAGGAAGGAGCAGAAAGGCGGTCAGTGTTTGTTTGAATGCAGTTTGGGATGTTTGTTTTATGTTTCGACAATTTCACTAAAAAATTCAAAATGGTAAATTGGGCGTGTTCCAAAAAGATTGATTTCCCAGGCTGCTTTTTGGACTGGAAAATCTGTAAGAGATTGAAAGAGAAGAAATAAATGTTCATCAGGATTGAAATACTAAAAAACGCTTTATTTATCCACTGGATGGATAAATAAGCCCATTTTTACTAGTTCAGTTGTTTTTTGAATTCAAACGTACCAAGCAAAAGAAGGGAATGTCTAAAAGAAAACGATTTTGATGTCACTTTGGGAGTTTTTTCCTCACCAATCTCCTCACAAATTATAAATTACATTCCAAACATGATTGCTTTTTTTCCTCCTGGTTCTTGTTTTCCCCCAATCATTCCCAATCTAACCTTTCCAAACTAATTTATTTTTAAAGCGAGCTATTGACGTCATCATTTTTTGCAAAACTACAAATTCTGTGGCATTTGTCGTCACTGTTGCTGTAATGAAACTCATGGATGGTTTTGTGTCTCAGGACTCTTTGAATCACAGACATCAATCTCAGACGCCTGGAATGATTAGTTTTCAGGTAAACTCAGCAAAGGGAAAAACTACTGAAAAAGGACGTTCCACATTATTAAGCAGATCATCATTTTCAAGCAATATGGGGAAGAAAAAGGGTCTCTCTGCTGATGAAAAGCGTGAAATAGTTGAATGCCTTGGTTTAGGTATGAAAACCTTCGATATTTCATGAAAGATCAAGCTTAATCATCGTACTGATAAGAGATTTGTGGATGATTCAGACACACTCAGGTTTGTGCCGATAAAGGCACAATGAGGACGGTTTCTGCCAGACAAACACATCAGATTAAGAGAACAGATGCTACAAAGCAGCAAGCAGGTTTTTGAAGCTGCTGGTGCCTCTGGAGTCTCCCGAACATCAAGGTGTAGGACCCTCCAGAGGCTGCAGTTGTGCATAAACCTTCTGTCCGGCCTCCCCTGAACCGTTCATTGAAGCTGATGAGCAGAAATGGCTGCAGTGGCTCAGGAATACATGAAGACTCATTTTCAAACAGTCTTGTTCACTGATGAGGCCGTGTAACCTTGGATGGTCAGATGGATGTAGTAGTGGATGGTTGGGGATTGGCCACCATGTCCCAACAAGGCTGTGACGTCAGTGAGGAGGGGGCGGAGTCATGTCTTGGCCTGGAATCGTGGGGAGAGAACTGGTCGGCCCCTTTAGGATCCCTGAAGGTGTGAAAATGACCTCTGAAAAGTTAGCTTTTGATTTCAGTAAATATGAAATCAAAAGCTTCATATTTACTGAAACCTTACAACCTTTAAATTGTATTGAAACGGTGAGTTGCATAATAATTTGGAATGATAGATTTGTTTATTAGGCCCGAGCGGCCTGCCGTCGCAAGGGCCTATTGTAATCGCAATCACAGCGCAGTGCGCGCAGCGCACTGAACCTAAGTGCGCGGAGCGCACAAAAACAGCGCGAAGCGCTGTCCCCATGTCAACCGTAAACTCACCATGTAAAACAGTGAAGCCCACACCGGAGGTGTGGGCCCTTTATACTTATTATTGCTTTAAAATGAATGGGGGTATATAGTGTGAATGGGGGTATATAGTGGATGACGAGCGCGAAGCGCTCGTCATCCACTCAGGACCCCCACGGATGCGTGCGGATCGTTGAAAGCTTTCCAAAAATGCATAATATGATATCGTCGCGAAAGCGACGATATTGTTTTTCTCGGAAATATTATTTAGGCCCGAGCGGCCTGCCGTCGCAAGGGCCTATTGTAATCGCAATCACAGCGCAGTGCGCGCAGCGCACTGAACCTAAGTGCGCGGAGCGCACAAAAACAGCGCGAAGCGCTGTCCCCATGTCAACCGTAAACTCACCGTGTAAAACAGTGAAGCCCACACCGGAGGTGTGGGCCTTTTATACTTATTATTGCATTAAAATGAATGGGGGTATATAGTGTGAATGGGGGCATATAGTGGATGACGAGCGCGAAGCGCTCGTCATCCACCCAGGAACCCCACGGGTGCGTGCGGATTGTTGAAAGCTTTCCAAAAATGTATAATATGATATCGTCGCGAAAGCGACAATATTGTTTTTGTCGAAAATATTATTATTCTTTCTTTCTTTCTTCTTTCTTTCTTTCTTTCTTCTGCTCTTTGAGCAGGAATTTGACCCCCTGAACATAGTCGAAAACTCACCAAACTTTGCCCAAAATTCAGGTCCGGCGAAAAATTAATTAAAATGTGTGTTTCATATTGGGGGAAAAAAAAATGGCGCGACAGCGCCACCTACAAAAGTGAAAATACATTACGCCAATGGGGGAGGGGCCGAAGTAAACTTTGTCGTAGAGCGACGAGATTCGGTACAGACTTTCGTCATGTGACGCCAAAAAAAAAATATTATTGTGGCCACGCCCCCTGACAAACCGGAAGTCCGCCATTTTGAAAGGAAGACCGGAGAATGCTGAGTCAGCGTTTTCGCTGACTTCGCATTTTAACGAACTCCTCCTTGGGCGTTTGACCAAATGAGCTCAAAATCGCTCCAGCTCATCTCGAGATGTGGGGCATCAAAAGTTATCCAAATTTTTTGGCTAAGTTATACGGTTTGTGTGCGGCGAAGCCGCAATCTTTACGAAGTATTTTGCGATTCATCAAAAACTGAAAATCGCTCCCATTCGCACAAACAAACTCCGATTAAAAATCGGAAATATACATTTTATTGACCTTTCACCCCTGGACACAGCAAATGTGAAAAAGTGACATTGGGCGCAATAGCGCCCCCTCCAGGTGCCGAAGAAAAAATGCATTGTGGGAAAAAAATTAGCTTGTCGGAAATGGATGAAATTTGGTACAAAAATAGTTGATGGCGTCCTGATCCAAAAAGCCAATGAGACCCATATCGTATTTTGTACAGTGTTGCCATGGTGAATCAAAATACATTGCGTCGATGGAGGCGGGGCCAACGTCAACTTTGTCGCAGAGCGACGAGATTCGGTACAGACATTCGTCATGTGACGACAAACAAAAAATATTATTGTGGCCACGCCCCCTGACAAACCGGAAGTCCGCCATTTTGACAAGAAGTCTGGAGAATGCTGAGTCAGCATTTTTGCTGACATAGCATTTTAATGAACTCCTCCTAGGGCGTTTCACCAAATGAGCTCAAAATTGCTCCAGCTCATCTCGAGATGTGGGGCATCAAAAGTTATCCAATTTTTTTGCCTATGTTTTACGGTTTGTTTGCGGCGAAGCCGCAATCTTTACGAACAATTTTGCAATTCATTGTAAACTAAAAATTGCTCCCATTCGTTCAAACAAACTCCGATTAAAAATTGGAAATATACATTTTGTTGACCTTTCACCCCTGGACACAACAAATGTGAAAAAAGTGACATTGGGCGCGATAGCGCCCCCTCCAGGTGCAGAAGAAAAAATGCATTATGGGAAAAAAATTAGTTTCTCGGAAATGGATGAAATTCGGTACAAACATAGATGATGGTATCCCGCTCAAGAAAGCCAATGGGACCCATACCGTAATTTGTACGGTTTTGCCATGGTGATGCCAGGGAACCCCCATATTATTCCAATGGGATGGACACATAAATATCACATTAAACACCATCACCGCGCGTTAGCGCCCTCTGTCAGCAGCGTGTGGACAGTAGTAATTGAAGTAAGGCCCGTAAGGGCTGTCCAATGCTGCTTGTGAAATAAAAAACATTATGGGCACGCTAGGGCCCTCTGGAGTTTGGAACAATTATTCACATGGAGAGGCCCGCCCCCTGATAAACCGGAAGTCCGCCATTTTGACAGGATGTCTGGAAAATGCCGAGTCAGCGTTTTCGCTGATGTCGCATTTTAATGAACTCCTCCTGGGGCCTTTAACCAAATGAGCTCAAAATTGCTCCAGCTCATCTCGAGATGTGGGGCATCAAAAGTTATCCAATTTTTTTGCCTATGTCTTAACGAACAATTTTGCAATTCATTGTAAACTAAAAATTGCTCCCATTTGCGCAACAAACTCCGATTAAAAATCGGAAATTGGGTTGGAGCTGTTTCTCACATGGAGAGGCTAAAATTTTACCTGAGAAAGGTAAAATGCACTGTCCCCCATTCATATGTAATCTCATCTCAAACAGTGACCAAACATATTGTTGTTGCTGGAAAGTGCCACTCAGTCACGTTGAGCTTATTTTTTTTTTTACAATAATCTTCTCTGAACATTTATGGGAAAATACATTGACCTAATTTTATACATGTTTTACAGAAAATCCTGAACATTGTGACAGATTTTAGCCAAAAATCAAGACAAATGAAAAATATCAGCACTTTTGGATGCCTTCATGAGAAAGTCATGTGACGTTAGTTCATGTGCTGAGAGAGAAGACGCTGGACCTTGGGACAAGTTTTCTTTCATATGGATAGGTCCAGCCATAAACCAATAGTAATCATGGTTACCACAATAAAATTCATAACTGTGCCAACTTGATTTTAAATTGTAGGCTGTTTGTGACATCATGAGAACACAACCTAATGATGCATTTTTTTTTTTATAAGTAGAAAATATAAGACAGATCTTTATACAATGGAACCATAGACCAAAACACCGATGGACCTCACTAAAGTGCACTCAGTCTCTACCCCGTTCATCCCAATACCATAAGAAATAATCATAAACATGAGTTTATTTTAAAAGTACATCTTCAGTTGAAAATGGATTACAAACGCACTTTGCGCCATGTTTCCACTGATCGTGGTTGTAAACCTGCTCTGCAGCCTATTTGTGTGTGCCCTGGGAGTTTGGAGTCTGCCTGAGGAGAGAGTGGTGAAGAGGCAGTTTCCTGGGTGAGTGGGATCCTGCAGTATGTTGGTTGCACGTGTGAGCAGTCGAGTGTCGTAGATGTCATCCAGGTTTGGCAGAGAGGAGCCCAAGATCCTGTCTGCTGTCCTTATCACACACTGCAGGTCCTTCTCAGCAGCAGCTCGCGTACCATGCTGTGCAGTAGTATGTATGTAAGCAGTATGCTTTCTATGGTAAAATGATAGGCGAAAGTGATCCTGAAAAGTGACCCTGCAAGTTGTGAAAAGTACCGATTATTTGAAATAAAAATATCAGATATAGGGACTTTTTATAATGCAGGTGTTTACACTCCAGGTTTTTGGGTGTGCAGATCAGTGAGGACCTGACATGAAGTCTGAGACCCTCTCCACCTCCACCCCATCAGTCCACAGACCACTGTGAGGCGTTTTCTCGTTCTCTCCCAAAATCAATTATGACCTCTGTTTTCTTTGTGTTCAGAAATTGCAGCTAAAATGGCAGGAAATATTCTAAAAGACCTGACAGTATTTGACCATTTAAGATAAACATGTGTCATGTATCTGAAACACTAAACCTGCTCTATATGTCTGAATTCTTTCATCTGCTGCCTTTGTAATTTGTCATAAAATTTCTACACCAGAAAAATGACTAAGCCTTGAATGTAAGCAAAATCAATAACAAGTGTAACAAAACATTTATTGAGTTGAATGCTTCTTTAAATTGACATTGACAAAACATTTATACACATGATTCAAACATTAACAACCGTCGCTTAAAATACAAACACAAAACATTTTCAATTTCTGTTACATTATTACAAAATAACTACATTTTAAAAACCTTGTGAATACATTCAAACCCATCTACATCATACATTAAAAAAAAAAAAAAAAGAGGTTAAATCAGTGAAAACTTCATTGTAGTTTAATTTAATATAATCTGAACCACTCTTGGTCTGGCCTGTCACCTAGAACCTGTTTGCCCTGGGAGTCCCTACAGAGGCATAAAGCCCCTCACAACATAGCTCCTAGGATCCTTCAGGCGCTCAAACCTCTCCACCACGATAAGGTGGTGGTTCAAGGAGAGGAAAATTTATTTACATTATTAGTGTCATTACAATTGAATACATGATTTACATTATGTTATCAATAATACATTATAAAATACATAACAGTACATAAAAATATACAATATAAATACAATACATACATTATTATTTGGCATGCATATATACATTACATAATTAATTTATTATTCGGGGGACCCTTTGAACCAGTCAGAATGGTTCAAGACCAGAGACAACAAACCTTACAGTATGTGTGCACGCATCACTGTAAGGCACAACACACAATAAAGCCAAAACTAAAACAGTAACAGCAATGACAACCGAAAGCCCTAAAACTACAACGCCTAAATCTGCAAACACATGATCCAAAGCTAAGCAGTCTCTTCACAGACAGGTTTGTTTGTTCGCCTGCTTTACAAGTTTGGTTTTCCTCAGAAACCCCCCTCTTAACATGATGTCACTGTGTAAAGGCTTGTAGTCTTCTAATGTACTTTTGTCAGACAAAATGGAAAACGTTAACTGCATGGTAACAGATAAGTTTCCCCAGTCTGACAAAATGACATTAGAAAACTACAAGACAGAGCACAGCTTTACCTAATAAAGAGGACGAGAGGAGGAAGACCAATATTGTAATGCACGATTCACAAAAAACCTGTCAGCAAAGAGAAAACCTCTGCAAATAAATATCTCAAAATACTCCATCACTGAATTTCCATGATCCAACATCTAAAGCCTATCATCAAAACGAACCAACACATAAATATATACAACACTCGAAATGTTTCCAAAGACGAACACACACAAAAGTCAAAATACATGATTACTGCCAATTATAAAAATGTTATGTACAATTTTGACAAAGGGTCAAACACTGAATGCTCAATAATCAAGAGAGGAATGAACTGCTTAGGGCATGATGAAAGGGCATGGGAAGACAAAGTTGTAAGAGACACAAGACAAGTCATATGTAAGGAGCAATGTGATGAGCCGACACAATAAACAACAGCTGTCCATTTTAACTATAAAGTAAATCTAATCTAACCGCGGCATTTCAACGCACTTCCCCCTAAAAGAACAGACGATCCCTTCATGGTCGCTAAAGTATGTTGGCACGACTGAACAGTCAATGTCGTAATCACTTGACTTTAGATAAAAATGATCAATTAATGTCCCTCTCTCAGTTGTGGGAGATGTGACGTATTGAACATATCCTCTTTCTACCATAAAATTGCAGAGACTTGTAGATTTCAATACGTCGTCATTAAAATCTCCCATCACAGCCACAGTGGCACAATGTGAGCTCAGCCAATTCAATAACCTGTCAAAGTTATATTTGAATAGAGACATGGGATAAGACGGTGGCCGGTAAATTACTGCTATGATGATTTGATGCTCTGCAAAATAGTTAACTAAACACTCCAAATCGAAATCTCGTACTGTGATTTCATAGTTAAGGTTTTCCTCACAGTACATGCCAACTCCACCGTACTGTTGGCCACGTAAACTAACCAACGCTGTGTGGTTACTGCGCTGGTAGGAGATACTACGGGGACGACTATGGAAGGTATAACCTTCAATTTGACAACCATCAAAAGATGAGCCTACAGATAACCATGTCTCTACCACAGCGATACAGTTAGGCTGCAAAAGCTGTGTGCGTGAAGCTAAGTCAGACACATGTCGGGCTAATCCCTGTACATTCATAAAAAATACTGTCAAAACATGTGCCTCTTGTCTGTGCCAGGGCAAACTGTCGGCCACGAAGGGAGGCAGGTTCTCTAACGCGGCTCTAATGTTGTCCTTGCAGTAAATGGCCTTTTCCGAAAAGTCTTGAATTACAAGACCCTCTAAACTCCGGACGCGACTTAAGGCCACATACGCCTGACCCGCGGTAAATATTTTCTTCAGGGACACCACAGCTTCATCTACAGTTACCCCTTGTACTTTGTGTACTGTACAGGCCCACGCGAGTTTAAGCGGAAACTGTCTACGCCTCTCGGTGCGTTTATTCACCTGTTCTTCAGCTGGTCCTATGCGAGTGGAACCAGTCAGGTCTGCAGGGGTACGGGTCTGTTTCCTTGTCTTCGCACCTACTCTATCGTCATCGAATTTCACGTAAATAGCTAAAGGAAACTTCTTGTTCTGGGGATCTTCGACTATATAGGTTACAATGCCACATACCCCATTTACTAGACCGTCAGAAAGATCTATGTTTTTACAAAGCATAACGCGTGCATTGACGCCGATATGCAGTGCCTCCGCCAAACTAGGTTTCATTTTTTTGGACTTATGGAAACACAGATGACCATGGAGTTCCTTAATTTTACCGGAGCCCTTATCAATTCCAAAATCACGCGCCTCTATGGTCATCACCTCTGAACAAACGCTACTAAGCTTTCTTAAGTTATATTCCCCAACATGAACCCTCCTCGCGAAAATATGCAATACGTCGGGCTCTTCGCCTGTTTCACGACGCTTCAATATATCTATGTCGCTTTGGAGCATGGGTGTCCCTCTCGTGCGCACTCTTAGCCGGTTTAAGAGGTCCGCGAAAGTACTATCTTGTTGTCTAACAACAGTTTTTAATTCCGCTACTTTAAACAAATCGTTGAAAAAATCGACGCCTAAATTTTCTTTATACAGAACCTCCCCCCCCACAGGAGCTAACTGATAAAAATCCCCAACTGCAATAACGCAAACGTTTCCAAATTTAATCTCCTCATCCGTCTGTTTAATTTGACCCAAACGACCGTCAATCCACTGAAACACCCTTTTGTCAACCATCGATATTTCGTCGATTACAACTATTTCAACATCGATGTATCTAGCGCGCAGTGTATTTAGCTTTTCCTCTCCGAGCTTACCATACTTTGCTGGAGGATTCGCAGGGATAGAAAACGTTGTATGGATTGTCGCCGCCTCCAAGTTATACGCTGCTATCCCGGTCGGAGCCGTTAATAAAACGCTAATGTTATCGGGACTATGACAAATAGGAGCCAATAACCGCGACGCTTCGTACTGAATAGCCCTAATCAGGTGACTCTTCCCGGTGCCAGCTCCACCTGATATAAATACGTGCAATGGCTCAGGGTTGTTACCGGCAACCTTGTCTAAGCACCATTGCCGTATTTTGTAAAAAATGGACAGCTGTTGCTCATTCAGGCTTCGCACAAGTGCGAGACCCTCTGGACGACTCATAACATTTGTCCTCTCCAAATGACAAATGTCCTCGTTCCTTACAGCTAAGTCAGGGATGGGCTCTTGCTCATGCTCAGAGAGGACCTCCTGCAACATCTCTCTAAACTCCTCCTTCGACTCCAACCTTTCAACTTCCAGCTCTGGGCAGAGATCGGCCCATGCCTCTTCCAAAAGCTCTTCAGAGTTCATTGCCTCTTGGATCTCATCGAGATCCTCAGCCTCCACTTCAAAACGACACCTATTCGCATCAACGATCGCCTTCACCGAATGCACCGACCCGTCACTATAGCGCACTTCCCCATTTTCATAAAAGTCCTTATACGTTTCGTATGGAGCCGGCTTAAGGTCGGCTTCATCGCGATACGGTAAAAATAATTGAAGGATGCTTAGATGGAATAACTCTGAATCTTTTGTCTCTGAAAACCGTGCATACCTAACAATTGCAGGCTTGGTGTTCTGCCGTTTAGCGACAGCACCTAAAGAATTTAGTAAAGGAATAGCCTTTTGACAAGTATCTGTTTGACTAAGTACACGGTATTCAGATACAAAAGAAGCAATACACATATCATTAAAAGTGCTATCGTTTGGCCTACTCTTAAAGCGATCTATAATGTTGGTCATCCAAATATCGTCCGAAGCCGAATCACCATCTAACTGACTGATGGGTTTGCTCAATCTAACAATGTTGTTCCCCGTCGGAATGAATTCCACTTTACGTGAGAATTCCTTAAGGTGCATGTTTGTAACGCGATAAACAGCTTCCTGCGCAGAGACATCACGATTATGCAGATAAACGCGTCCTAACTTTTTCAATGCCTCTTTTGCACTAACATTATCTTTGGAAGCTTCTTTTTGGGCAGCGCCCAAGAGCAAACCCATCTCCCTCTCTGCCTTAGAAATATATGAAATTATATAAACTATACAAGCCCACGCATCTACAACAAACTGAATATCCATATTCGCATCCCAAGCATCCAACAATTTTGCGTTATAATTATTAATCCAGACTTCCTTAATCCCCCGCTTTAAAACTACATGAGTGTGACCGCCTAAAGCCTGGTACACCATTTCAAACGAGTCCTGTGTTAAACCGGCAGCTGCAAACAATGACTGCACACTATCAATGGGAACATTCTCATCTACAATAGCATCTTTAAGTGCAGTCATAAACGCCACAGCTTCCTCTTTAGGCATAATCGGTTCCTGTTCCGGGTCTACTTTTTTAATAAATGTACGCATGGACGGAGGACGTGGGAAATTAAAGCGACACTTCTTTTTTCCCTTTTTACACGTTTTTGAGTGCCGCTTTGAATGCTGCTGCACTGAAGTAACTTTTTCCAATAATTTTGGATCAGAGGGTAATTCACAACTAATGTACTTATCAATAAAGTCAATTACCTCCTCGTCTGTATTAACTCCGAGCTTCGGAGCGTCTTTAATCCAATATAAACAATGGACGTGAGGACTTCCGCGCTGCTGAAACTCTACACGATAAAAGGAATCTATAATTTCGCCTATCGGGTGAGCCGGGGACTTCAGGACGGTATTTTGAAATCTATGCCACCGCTGATCAAACATACGGGCGACAGTTGTGGGGTGGCGACGCAAAAGATCACATCTGTCTGCCCAATTTAAGTCCTCTACGCTCCTGGTACTACCTTCTATTTTTAACAGGGCCTCGAGGACTTCTGGCCAACGCATATCTGCCGAACTAAATGAACAAAACCATGTTGGAATACCGAGCTGGCGCACCATCGCGATTAAGTCTTTCAGTGTGGCTTGCCAGTATGGGGGCGTGCCTCTAATAGGCTTTAAAAAACGATAACCGCTATCAAATTGTAATAAATTTTCCAAAGATTCTTCATCTGCAGCAGCATTACCCGAACCCTGACACGCATGTCCCTTTCGCAAAGCTATGGAGACCTTCGATACAACCTGCTCTACTTCCAACATGTACAGAGCCATGAATAGAAATTTAAGATTACGCGCAAAACGACCATCCGCGTGCAATAGTCTGTTAATAAAATACCGGCACAAAGTAATACGAACAGGCCTACGGGTGTGAAACGTATTACGCCCAAAGGGGAACTCTTTTGGGAAGCATTTAGCCTCATTTTCCTTATCAGTGAGCAAACTAACTGGACTGTTCCCCTCCGCCGGAGCCAAATTCAGTACACCCTGGAAGTAGTGGTCAAGAGCCTCCTGAGCCATATCTGCAGGCATAAAGAAGGTGTCCTGGAACATACAATGACGCTGACGGTCATGGAGATGCTCATCATCTAAATCTTCATCCTCTCCCTGTGCTGCCTGTCCCTGTGCTGCCTGTCCCTGTGCTGCCTGTCCCTGTGCTGCCTGTCCCTGTGCTGCCTGTCCCTGTGCTGCCTGTCCCTGTGCTGCCTGTCCCTGTGCTGCCTGTCCCTGCCCCTTCTGTCCCTTCGCTGCGCGTCCCTTCGCTGCGCGTCCCTTCGCCGGCCGCCCCTTCGCCGGCCGCCCCTTTCCCCCCTGTCCCTGTGCTTCCTGTCCCTGTGCTTCCTGTCCCTGCACCTTCTGTCCCTTCACTGCGTGTCCCTTCGCTGCGCGTCCCTTTGCCGGCCGCCCCTTCACCCCCTGTCCCTGTGCTTCCTGTACCTGTGCAGCCCCCATCTGCCCCTGCGTTGCCTGTCCCTGTGCTTCCTGTCCCTGCGCCGCCTGTCCCTGTGCTTCCTGTACCTGTGCAGCCCCCATCTGTCCCTGCGCCGCCTGCCCCTGCGCCGCCTGCCCCTGCGCCGCCTGTCCCTGCGCCGCCTGTCCCTGCGCCGACCCCATCTGCCCCTGCGCCGCCTGCGCCGCCCCCATCTGCCCCTGCGCCGCCTGTCCCTGTTCCATTGGTGTCGCTCCCGTATCCATAGCTTCCTCTTCCTGCCTCATGAACTCATTCACCCACTCTTCATCAAACTCTATGTCCAAATAATGTTGGTTGTTTGCTTTAAGAAATGCTATCGCGCTCTTTATCCGACCCGTGTCGACGTATTGATATTCATAATGGCCTTTGTAAGTAAGTTTCCGCTTTAACTTCACAGGTAATAACCATCCGTCCATGCTACGACGCGGTAACAGCTTAGTGGTATCAATAATATTGGAAGGCACACAGGTGGCCGGACCGTGAGTCCCCCCTTGACCCCCTTTTGGCAGAGCGTACATCTGCATAAACACTATATTGAGCGCCACTAAATGCTGTTCGACAGTGTTCAAACACGCGAGTTCTGGAGGAATATCATCTAATTGTAAATTGTTTATTGAGCATTCAGCCGGCATTTGACCCTTTTTGAGCTTAGAGTTACAAGTGTAGCAGATCCACAAACTCCCTCTACAATCAGACAGCGGACACGGTGACGGACAACTCTTACTGCACGTATGTAAATAAGCATCTGAGATACAGGCCTCAGCAACAGCAGCACATTTAGGATCAGCCATAAAATCATCCTTTCTACAAGGTAAGACCTGGTTGATAAATAATAATTTAAAGCACACGCAACAAATGTGTTCAGGACCGTGTTCAACTTCCCGCCAAAAGCGTTCCTTAACCAAATCAAAATTATCGGCCAATTGTTGCTTAATTTGCCGTTTACGATTTCTGTAAGCAACACGAGTTTGAGCTTTGTATTGCTCATCTTTGTGGTATTTCACTTTACTATAGGTTTTTACTTTCTGCCTATGTTTGGGACTATCTTTGTACTTCTGTTTACTGGCGGCCCTGACATCTTGTTTGTGCTTTAAGTTCTCTTCATACTTTTTAATGCTAGCTACCTTTTTCTTTTGTCTATACTCTGTATTAGCACAATATTTATCTTTATTTGCTGCCTTGATTGCCACTTTCCTTTTCTCTCTATAATCTACATCGTCTCTATATTTCAGATTGACTGCAGCACTGCTTGCAGCCTTCTTTTCCTCTTTATAAAATACATTCTCTCTATATTTAAGATTGACTGCAGCACTGCTTGCAGCCTTCTTTTGTTCTCTATAATCTACATTGTCTCTATATTTAAGATTGACTGCAGCCTTCTTTGCCTGTCTATAATCTACATCATCTCTATATTTAAGGTTGACTGCAGCTCTATTTGCGGCCTTCTTTCCCTGTCTATAATCTACATCATCTCTATATTTAAGGTTGACTGCAGCTCTATTTGCGGCCTTCTTTCCCTGTCTATAATCTACATCATCTCTATATTTGAGGTTGACTGCAGCTCTATTTGCGGCCTTCTTTCCCTGTCTATAATCTACATCATCTCTATATTTAAGGTTGACTGCAGCTCTATTTGCAGCCTTCTTTCCCTGTCTATAATCTACATTTTCCCTATATCTACTTCTCAATGTTTCACGCAGTCTATCTTTAATTGTGGCATATTTGCTTTTTAAATGTCTATGCTTTTTATTTTGAATGTACTTGGATAATTTACTGTGTTGTACATTCGTTTCAGTGTTTGGACTAACCACTGATTGGGCATCTACCTGTCTAGACCTAGTGTTGTAACCCATAAGAATAGAACTATTAATTTGGCAGCTTCCGTAACAACTATGGGTCACAGGGTTTTTAACGCAAGTTACATTTTCATAATGAATATTGTTAATATTTTCTAGGTAGATGCCGCTGGTTGACAAGGGCCTGGTAGTACAACCATATTTAAGCCAACGTCCACTCAAAAACGTATATATATCTACACATAAAAGATCTGCTGTTGCTTGGATCTCTATCTCAGTGGCCCACGTGTTAACTCTATGCATATTACTATCGTTAATATACTGGGCCACAGAAGAGCAGCCATCGCGCAAAAGACTACTGTATTTTGATGCATTACTTTTAAGATGTTTAACGACCGCAAGTCTAAGTTTCCTATGATGTTTCTGTGTGCCACTAACAGCCTGCGAGATCGAGCGAAAGAAACAGTTACCGTCGGCAACGATTTTATCATTTGTACACGGCACATCTAACTTTAACGATCTCAAAGGATCTGTCGTTTCTGGTTCTGCTACAGCGAGTCTCTCATAGTCAATGTTTAGGTTCTCACACAGTGCCCTACAAACATTCTCCTGAAGAGGAATAAAGTCAAGAGCATCATCTGTGGCACCGGTACAAACAACATCCCAATCAACATCACATTCACGATCATGTTTTGTCTTTTTAGGTGTGTGTGTGTGTTTGGGAACAGACGACTTAGCTTTAACTGAGCTTTTACGCTTCGGCTTTTGGTCAGAAGTGTCAGGCTTCTGAGGCAAAATGACCTCAGACGCTTCACACTTCAGACCAACCACCACGACAACAACGCCCATGATCTCAAACAACTTAAACTCAAGTCCATAACACTCAGCTAAAGCACAAAAATGAGCATACACCTCATCCAGGCTGCTAAAGTAAACAACAACACTTTTACCATCAGGGTCAACCATCCCAGTCGCACTACGACTGTGTGAGTCCACCACCGCGTATCTACCGCTGTCTTTAATGACTGCACAAGTGTTGCCACACATCGTCAGTAGACATGCATCATAGTGTGCCAACATCTCCCCTAAACCACCATCTAAGGTGACCCAAGAACCAGAAACAATCAACTCATGCTCCACTACATTTGCAGCCCCAGCGACCGGCCGACTGAACTCAAACTCAAACGGTTGACCATCAATAACTGACTCTTTGGGCAAGTCAGACGCTAGTAAGTTATCATTCCCATTAGTCAGGTCGTTACCCCTAAGCTCTGTGTAAATAGCATCACCAATCTCTAAAGTCCTGTCTAAATCCTTTTGCTGCCATGTAAACACACTGGACACAGTGTGCCTAGCTAATGCCACCAGAGCTATGGCTGCACACTGCACCCCTCCATACGGGAACCTGCTATCAGCCTGATGAAAACTACCCCTAACACAACTCGGAATATCAACGGGAACGCTATCCTCCATAACTATATCAGAACACACTACAACAGGACTATCAACTGGAACACTATCCTCCATAACTATATCAGCACACACAACATCCAAATCGTCACATTCACGTTCACGTTTCACCCTCTTACTTGTGAGTGTGCGTTTGGGAACAGACGACTTAGCTTTAACTGACCTTTTGCGCTTTGGCCTTTGGTCAGAAGTGTCAGGCTTCTGAGGCAAAATGACCTCAGACGCTTCACACTTCAAACCAACAACCACAACAACAACTCCTGTAATCTCAAACAACTTATATTCAACTTCATAACAGTCAGCTAACGCGCAAAAATGAGCATATAAATCATCCAGGCTGCTAAAGTAAAGTACAACGCTTTTACCATCAGGGTCAACCATCCCAGTCGCACTACGACTGTGTGAGTCCACCACCGCGTATCTACCGCTGTCTTTAATGACTGCACAAGTGCTGCCACACATCGTCAGTAGACATGCATCATAGTGTGCCAACATCTCTCTTAAACCACCATCTAAGGTCACACAGGTACCGGAAACAATAAGCTCACTCTCTAGTACATTTGCAGCCCCAGCGACCGGCTGACTGAACTCAAACTCAAACGGTTGACCATCAATAACTGACTCTTTGGGCAAGTCAGAAGCTAGTAAGAGCTCGTGCCCATGAGTCAGGTCGTTATCCCTAAGCTCTGTGTAAATAGCATCACCAATCTCTAAAGTCCTGTCTAAATCCTTTTGCTGCCATGTAAACACACTGGACACAGTGTGCCTAGCTGATGCCACCAGAGCTATGGCTGCACACTGAGCCCCTCCATACGGGAACCTGTCATCAGCCTGATGAAAACTACCCCTAACGCAACTCGGAATACCAACAGGAACGCTATCCTCCATAACTATATCAGCACAAGCTACAGGACTATCAACCTCCATCTCTACATCGCTACTACCAAACGTGATAAGGCTTTCACTATCACTAACATCTATGTCAGACTGTGCACAACAAATGCAAGACTTATCTTGGTCCCTGGCGTCAGAAGCGCTCTCCCCGTGGACAGCTGGTGGAATGCTGCGGCGTGGAGACGGCTGACTGGCTGAAAGGGGGCTGGTCCTCTTCATCTACAAGTCACAAAGAAAACACATAACCATTAGACATCTCTCAAACTAAAGCAGATCTCACTCTGTTCAGTGTACCTGCTTTTGAAAATGATACATAAAAATCATCATCTCACCTGGTCCACGAAGACCACTGGGGCGTCGGGGGAACTGGTGAGTGATGCTCCTGGAATCACCCCCACATCCACGAACTCCAGCTGCAAAAAGAATAACGTGTTAGATACTACTTCATGACAGATCATAGAATGTCAATTAATAAAAAGTACACACACCTCCTCCTCCAGGAAGCCGTCCAGGATGACCACGCTGGTAGGTGACGTTCCTGGTGTCACCTCCACGACAGCTGCCGCCACCTAGAGGACAACGTTTGTTAATAATCAAAGAAGTTACAATGTAAAAACTTTTTCAGCCTCTTTAAACGACACTGACCTGGTCCTCCTCCATAGTAGACACGGAGCTGGCAGATGAGCCGGGTCTCACCGCCACAACCTCTTGTGCTGCCCGCGCCTACAATAAACAAAATAACAAATATGCATTAGTTTCTTTAGAACGTATAATGAGCACAGCCTTAAAAACACCTACCTGCCGCGTGGGCCGGCGTCTCTTTGGGGCAGCACGCTTGCGACGCCTCGCCCGAGACGTCTGCAAAAAAAAAAAGACGTGTTACTTCACCAGCTTAGAAATCAAGATTAAAAAACAACATTTCACACAAGATCTGATACTTACCTTCTTTCCCGAAGGAAAGGAGCCGATGCCCTGGCCACAGCCGCCGTGAGATGGAGAGAACCGCTCCATCTCCACCAGCATGGCAGGGCTGAAGAGGCAAGGCGACAGGGGAAAGGAGAACACGGTCTCCACCTCAAAACAAAGGAAACAGACAGTTTAGTCACAGCACTCACAATCTAACCATAGCTTTATAGAGTAGAACACTAACCTCCTGCGCCTGCAGCAGTCCCTTGGGGCTCACGGGGGAGACCCCAGGCTGAGTGACGGAGATAAACACAAAGCAGTCAGTATAATGCAACTTCAGTTAACAATGCTTTAACAAAACAGGAACAGTATCTCACCTTGCTGCCCCGTCGAACCTCGGTCCACTCAGGAGGGGGTGGAGGTGGCACGGGCGGCGGCTCGGGCACCTCCACTCTTGGGGAAACCCTCCTGGTGACCGGGCGGGGCGGGGGAGGAGACACCGGCGCAACAGCGGCAGCGTCATCCAGCTCCAGCTGCATGTAGCACGCCTGCCACAGCAGCTGGACGAGGATGGGCATGCCAAAGTCGTCGCTCAGGTGAGTCTGAAACACATCATTCACCCACGTTAAATAAAACAACAGTCATTAAAATGGTCAACTTTAAAGAGAGAGACTGTACTTACACCATCCCTGGCCCACAGATGCCCTTTGCTCCGGGGAAACTTGTGTGCTACACGGAAGTAGCGGATCCCTAAAACAGATGTTAGCAACAAAAAGAACATGTTAAAGTATGCGCCACTCTAAGGAAAATAGTGATGACAGTTGCATTTTTTATACATACCCATGCCAACAGCGATGCGGTGGTACGCCTGCCGAAGGAGGGTCTGAATCTCCACCCCAGCGCTAAGCCGAGGTGGAAAATCCACGACACACACCTACGAACACAAAATTACAATTTAGACAAGTTAAATACAATAATGAAGTACTCAGACCTCATAGAAGTGAAGTACACACCTTGGGCCAGCGTCCACAGACGTAGGCCAGGAGCTGGCCGAACTCCCTCGCAGCCTGGTCCAACGTCCGGCACGTCGTCAGTCCGTTGCAGGGTGCCATCAGAACGACAAGAGCTGGCTCTGACAACAAGAGAAGGGTCAGAGGTCAAACGTGCTGAACTATATGAGACATTTCAAAAATGTAAAAAAAAAAAAAAAAAAAAAAATTTTTTTTTTTTTTTTTTTTAAAAGGCTAAAATGTTGCTAGTACAACTGTACCCACCTCGGGGCAGGGTGGTCCCAGCCAGCTCCCTGTGGATGTGCGAGGGTCCACCACCAGGCGTCGCGCTGAAGCCGAAGGAATAGTGCCCCTCCTGCATCGGCACGTGCTGGTCCACGATGGCTCGCAGATGGGAGTTCCCGACAAGCAGAATGAACTAAGACCAAAAAAGAAACAATCTGTATTTAGTGATTGTCAGCACATCAAAAGTCACACATTTATTTCCTTCTCAAACTCATGAACTTGCCTTCTTGTCGGGAGACTCCTGCGGGAGCACCAGCCGGTGCTGCTTCCCGGACACTCCAGTGGGCCAAACCTGGGGACGGTGTCGGTAGCCGGGTCCACGGGCTTCAAAGACAAGAGAAATCATTGTAATATCAAACAGAATTAAAAAGGAGGTGGAAGTATTCTGAAATCCACTTACGTTCCTCGACGGGGGGCCAAAGAGGAGAGGGATCGAGCTCCTCCTCAGGAACAGCCGACTGCCCCGGGAGCAGCTCGACGGGAACAGCGGACTGCCCCGCGAGCTCCTCCTCGTGAACAGCCGACTGCCCCGGGAGCAGCTCGACGGGACCAGACGACTCCCCCAGGAGCAGCTCGACGGGAACAGGGGACTGCCCCGCGAGCTCCTCCTCGGGAAGAGCGGACTGCCCCGCAAGCAGCTCGTCAGGTACAGCGCACTGCCCCGGGAGCAGCTCGACGGGAACAGAAGACTGCCCCGCGAGCTCCTCCTCAGGAACAGCGCACTGCCCCGCGAGCTGCTTCTCCCTCCTCCTCTTGGCCGCAAGGGATCGCCTGGACCCCTTGCCGCGCGGCATCTGAAATACAAAAGTGGAATGAGTAAACACCACAATGGTCAAACAATCAAACCGAAGTAGCCATGTCTTAAACTAAAGTCAGACGCATAGAGAAACAACACTTCATATCATCCTAGCCTCAGTCTTGTGATGGTGCTGTAGAAGGTACTGACCTCATTCTGGCATCAATGGACTGAGGCAGAGACGACCACAGCATGGACTGGTATGACTCAGTCCACACTGTCAACAGCTAAAGATTTAATTCAGGTTTAATGTGAAACAACTTCTGTCCTCAGTGTCCTCACAGACAGGACCAGACATGGACCAAGCCAGAACCAGCAAAACCAAAACCACATGACCCTAGATGTATCTAGTTTAACACCAAATATAGCCTAAAGTGAGATTTAGTCAACCTGCCAGACACAGACAATACATTTCCAAATCTGAAAACAGAAAACGCTCCACTTCCCAAATTTTCACCAAAGCGTAACAAAAGAAAGACCTTATCCCAAGCAGCACTAAGCCACTATCTCAGTTGTACCAAGAAGACAGTCATTTACGGCCCGTTTCATCAAAACATTCCACATAACATAAGCAACTAAAAACTATTAACTCAAAACAGTCAAATGATCTAAACTGTAGAATACATCTGAACTGTAGAATTCATCATTAGTGGGACCCATCAGGTATAAGGCAATAAACAAAAAAGACGTACACAAGACACAGAGCCACACCAAGTCTGCACCAACAGTGTTATCATCACTACATTAAAACATGCCACTGCTCCACAACAAGAAAGAACCAACAGGTCTAATATATTGGCTTTAAACTGACAATTTTGGATGCTACAAATATGTTCCGAAAGTTAGGAATGAGTTTGGCCCACAAACAACATTTTAATTTAGTGATTTCCTTTTCTGTGTTTGCAATCAACAAAGTCACATAGGGCCTTTAAACACAGGGCAGCAGCATCCCTCCTCCTACCACAGACATGTCACAAATACAAACCCTGCATCAGGTCTGAAACAGTACCACTCTGAGGCTGAACCCTAAGCCAGACCAGAACACTACAGTAAAGTTCACATGAATCAAGAAAACAGCCGCTGTCAAATACAAGGTCAAATACCCACAAATATCAACTATTTTCTCCACATAAAAGTTGCATAACGCAGCTTTAAGTGAGACATAAGGACATTAACAAACAGAACGAGAAACAAACCTTAAACTGAAACATCCGCACCAAGCTTGGACCAGAATGCAAACTCTATACAAAACATGTAGACAGTTCCACCAGGAACAGAACTCATTTAGATTAAATCTTAGAGGAATCTATCAAGTTAAAATTAGCTTAAAATGAAAACAAATAAATCAAATCAACAAGACACAGAACCAAACCAAGTCTGCACCAAAACAAACATGAATACGCGACACAATGAAACTGTTCCACAACATGAAAGATGAGAAATCATGAACCAAAACATCTGAGACAAAATGGCCGCTCTCTATCACACAGATGTGCTGTCACAACAATAAACACTACATCAGGTCTGAATGAGCACCATACTGAGGCTGAACCTTCAGCCATGCCAACACTCCTGTTCTTAACACACGCTCTCACAGCATCTATCCAAACATCACACAATAAAACAGAATGACCTGCAATACACACAATGGCCACCCAGAGCACTGCACTTCAGGGTCAAGGTCAAATACACACAAATATAAACTCTTTTTCCACATGAAAGTTACGTAATGCAGCTTTAAGACACAAGGACATTAACAAACCTTACACTGAAACAAAATCCGCACTAAGCTTGGACCAGAACTCCACAAACTACAAACAAACCATGTAAACAGAGTCCTCCCAAGAACAGAACTCATTTAGATTAAATCTAAAATATGAACAATGCACTTTTAAGTAAGACACAAGGACATTAACAAAGAGAAAGAACCAAACATTACATCCTCTTACATGACACGCTCTCACATGTACCAGAACACGACATCAGGTCTGAACCAGAACCTGCGTACTACAGCACTACAGTAAAGTTCACATGACACAAGAAAACAGAGCCACTGTCAAATACAAGGTCAAATATCTACAAATATCAACTCTTTCCACATAAAAGTTACATAATGCAGCTTTAAAGCAGTACTAAGTAACTCTTCCCCCTAGAGTCCATAAGCGCAACTGCAGGTGTAGTAGAAAGTTACGATTTTTTTTACTTATTAATTGTCTTGGAGAGTAAATACTACGCCAACAGGAAAGGCGAAGGGAGAGAGGGTTACAGTGCATCCAATTATACAATGGAAATATTTTTTTTCACTCAAACTTTGCTGTAAATACTGTTTAAAGTGACGTTAGCCCGCAGTTAGCTTTGCCCGTTAGCATGTTAGCTTCTTCTTCGTGATTTCATTAGTGTGTATTGCTTTCTCCGCACCGGTGGCAGTCAAGTTGCAAACATGGTTTTCTGTCCAGAGACACCAGGGGGAGATGAAAGACCCTCCAATCATCCCATAAACACTTCTATTACCCGCACAGGGACTACGAAAAGGATTTATTAAGGTAAACACGTTACTTAGTACTGCTTTAAGTAAGACACAGGGACAATAACAAACAGAACGAGAAACAAACCTTAAACTGAAACAACATCCGCACCAAGCTTGGACCAGATATCTACAAACTCTACACAAAACATGTAAACAGTCCCACCAGGAACAGAACTCATTTAGATTAAATTCTTAGAGGAATCTATCAAGTTAGCTTGAAATGAAAACAAATAAATCAAATCAACAAGACACAGAACCAAACCAAGTCTGCACCAAAACAAACATGAATACACGACACAATGAAACTGTTCAACATAAAAGATGAGAAATCATGATCCAAAACATCAGAGACAAAATGGCCGCTCTCTATCACACAGACGTGCTGTCACAACGATACACACTACATCAGGTCTGAACGAGCACCATACTGAGGCTGAACCTTCAGTCATGCCAACACTCCTGTTCTTAACACACACTGTCACAGCATCTATCCAAACATCACACAATAAAACAGAATGACCTGCAATACACACAATGACCACCCAGAGCACGGCACTTCAGAGAATATGTACTCCTGTTCATCACAAGCAATCTCACAACAGAGAACCAGAAAAAAGCAAACAAATAGGTGCTAACTGTATCAAAACTGGACATTTTCACACAACACTACAGGCTACACCAACAAGACTTGTTCCCCACAAACAGTTAAGCTACTAGAACAAAATAGTTTTAAATGATGATTTATTTGTGAAGTGTCACAGTCGAGCCAACAAGTCTAATGCAAACACATTAGCAGTATCATATCTGACACAAAATGGCGGCTGTCCTTAAACACACAGAACATCGTCCCTCCTCTCACAAGTACAAACCCTACATCAGGTATGAACCAGTACCAGAACACTACAGTAATGTTGACATGAATCAATATAACAGTACATTTATAGGTAGCATTTTATTTCACACTACCACTGATACATTGTACCTGCCACATTTAGTACAGTGTAATCTGCTCTGTAACCATGTGTTCTATGTAACCATGTGTTATTACTAGGGATGCACGATAATATCGGCCGCCGATAATTATCGGCATTTATCGGCATTTTGGCGCCATCCCCGATAAAGCCGATAAAAAAAAATTCGGCCGATAATTCGGCCCGATAATTATAAACTCAAATTACATTGAATCTGCGGCTCCAGCTCGCTGCCTTTCTCTCGGCGGCGCCGCCCCGCACGTCCTGCAGCCCGGAGCTGCTGCAGACTCAGGACAGCACATTTACAGCAGCAGATATACGCTCTCCACGGCCGACTTTTGCACGGCTTTAGCTGAAAAAATGCGACGAGTATTCCAGCGAAACAGCTGTGCAGGCGCTCTCCGTGAAGGAAGAGTTTTTCGACTTTTTACATCGAAGTAACTTCAACATTAGCACCGCAACAAAATGAGAAAAAGACGAGGAAATGCGAACCGCGGACCCGCTCACGTAAGTGAGCATTACTGGAACACAGCGGGGCCTGAACACCCATGTATTATCTTAGCATTTCTGATCAAATAAACACAATAGCCCCGCGATTAAAGCGCTATGAACGAGAGAAGTTTTACATTGATGAAATGAGCCACGCTGCTCGTGTTTTTTTTTTTTTAACCACACGAGGCACAAATGCATAAATGAGCCCAATGCAGGATTATATTCCAGCATTGTAAATAAGAATTCATTAGTATGATGTCAACAAAAAGAAAAATACTGGGAATTAAGTAGTAGTAGTAATATTATTCTTTTTTTTCCTTTTTTTTTTAAATAAGATGTGACACAGATGAACAGAGACAGACCTGCTCAGATGATGGAACTGTAAAAAAACAGCTTTAGAAAAAGGTGGAGACCCAAACCCAAAGTAAAACTCATTATTTGATTTATATTTATACACTTGTATATTGCTTGGTAGAGTTAATATATTTTGGGCAGAACTGTGAACTGTTACAGTGAGTTCTTGTCAAAAAATAAAGTGCAAATATATATACATAATTATCGGTGTCATTATCGGTTATCGGTATCGGGACATGCGGAATTATCGGTTATCGGTTATCGGTTCAAATTGGCATTATCGTGCATCACTAGTTATTACACACCCATTTATATTCACATCATACAATAAAACCGCCTGAGCAACTGTACTGCAAGACACAAAATGGCTGCCTATTACAGTTTTGTTCTTTTAGCAAGACAGACGGTTTAGCTGATCTGCTTCACTAGTTTTGATCGCTTCCTGTGATCTTCCTCATCTTCCTCCTTCCAGAGGAAGATCACAGGAAGTGATCAAAACTAGTGAAGCAGGTAATCTAAACCTTCTGTCTTACTAAAATAACAAAACTGTAATAGACTTAACCTAACAAGACAGTATGAACCTTTTACAAAGACAAAATGGCCACCCACAGCACTGCACTTCAGGGTCAAGGTCAAATACCCACAAATATCAACTATTTTCTCCACATAAAAGTTGCATAATGCAGCTTTAAGTGAGACACAAGGACATTAACAAACAGAACGAGAAACAAACCTTAAACTGAAACATCCGCACCAAGCTTGGACCAGAATGCAAACTCTATACAAAACATGTAAACAGTCCCACCAGGAACAGAAATCATTAAGATTAAATCTTAGAGGAATCTATCAAGTTAGCTTAAAATGAAAACAAATAAATCAAATCAACAAGACACAGAACAAAACCAAGTCTGCACCAAAAACAAACATGAATACACGACACAATGAAACTGTTCCACAACATGAAAGATGAGAAATCATGAACCAAAACATCTGAGACAAAATGGCCGCTCTCTATCACACAGATGTGCTGTCACAACGATAAACACTACATCAGGTCTGAATGAGCACCATACTGAGGCTGAACCTTCAGTCATGCCAACACTCCTGTTCTTAACACACGCTCTCACAGCATCTATCCAAACATCACACAATTAAACAGAATGACCTGCAATACACACAATGGCCACCCAGAGCACTGCACTTCAGAGAATATGTACTCCTGTTCATCACAAGCAATCTCACAACAGAGAACCAGAAAAAGCAAACAAATAGGTGCTAACTGTTCAAAACTGGACATTTCATCCAATGCGAACAGGCAAAACCAAGCACAAAGACTTCTTCACAACAGTTTTAAATGATGGTTTACTTGTGAGGTGTCAGAGTAAAAACAGATCAAATGTGTGTATTTGACCTTGTAGTGACCCAGCGGCTGTATATGAGTGGTCAACATGGCACCTTTACTTTCCATCACAGTGGTCTTTAAAACACTCCTGGATCAATTGTTAAGTAGGTTCCCTCCTGACCGCCAGAGGCGGTGCTGTAAGCACTGACAGAGAAGCTCTGGCGGTCATCCGGGATTCATAGAACCGTAGTTACATACGTAACTTTCGTTTTCTGATGAGGCTCAGTCAGCAGTGAAAACCTTTTAAACAATTGATCCTAGAGCATCCTAGAGACCACTGTGATGGAAAGTAAAGGCACCATGCTGACCACTCATACACCCACTGGGTTACTACAAGGTCAAATACCCACAAATATAAACTATTTTTCCACATAAAAGTTACATAATGCAGCTTTAAGACACAAGGACATTAACAAACCTTACACTGAAACAACATCCGCACTAAGCTTGGACCAGAACTCAACAAACTACAAACAAACCATGTAAACAGAGTCCTCCCAAGAACAGAACTCATTTAGATTAAATCTAAAATATGAACAATGCACTTTTAAGACACAAGGACATAAACAAACAGAAAGAGAACCAAACATTATATCCTCTTACACGCTTTCACAAGTACCAGAATACTACAGGAAAGTTCACATGAATCAATACAACAAAACCACTGTCCTGTGAGTCACAACATGGCCACAGCACCACAGAAACAACAAGAGTAAACATAATGCCTTTTTAAAATACAAAGCCTTAGAACTACTCCTGTTCATCACACACAATCTCACACAGAGAACCAAAACATACACAAACAGATCAACTTAACTGTTGCACAAAACTGTACAGTAAAAACGTGACACTACAGGACTAAACAAGAACTAGAACTCTGCAAGGCCTACACAAACAATAAGACCCACCAGGGTCAGACATTATTGTGAATAGAAGACCTGCCATATTAAAATGATCCACAAAACACAGAACTAAACCAAGTCTTCAACAAGACTGTCATCATCACTGCATGAATAGTCACATGACTTGGTAAAACAGCAGCTGCACAACATTTAAGATGTTTAAATCATGAACTAAAACATCTAATGCAAACACAGCTCAGCACAGACGTGTTCAAACATGAACACGTGTGAAACCTAACCTTAGTCAGAACATTACATTTATATCATCACACACGCTGTCACAGCATTTATCCTCACTTCACACAATAAAACAGAATGACCTGCAATACACACAATGACCACCCAGAGCACTGCGCTTCAGAGAATATGTACTCCTGTTCATCACATGCAATCTCACAACAGAGAACCAGAAAAAAGCAAACAAATAGATGCCAACGGTGTCAAAACTGGACATTTTCACACAACACTACAGGCTACACCAACAAAGACTTGTTCCCCACAAACAGCTAAGCTACTAGAACAAAATAGTTTTAAATGATGATTTATTTGTGAAGTGTCACAATCGAGCCAACAAGTCTAATGCAAACACATTAGCAGCATCATATCTGACACAAAATGGCGGCTGTCCTTAAACACACAGAACATCGTCCCTCCTCTCACAAGTACAAACCCTACATCAGGTCTGAACCAGTACCAGAACACTACAGTAATGTTGACATGAATCACTATAACAGTACATTTATAGGTAACACTTTATTTTACACTACCACTGATACATTGTACCTGCCACATTTAGTACAGTGTAATCTGCTCTGTAACCATGTGTTATGGTTACATAGAACATTACATTGTACTAAATGTGGCAGGTACAAAGTAATCAAGGGTAATGTAAAATAAAGTGTTACCCATGTATATTCACATTGCAATAAAACCGCCTGAGCAACTGTCCTGCAGACACAAAATGGCTGCCTATTACAGTTTTGTTCCTTTAGTAACACAGAAGGTTTAGTTTACCTCCTTCACTAGTTTCGATCGCTTCCTGTGATCTTCTTCATCTCCCTCCTTCCAGAGGAAGATCACAGGAAGTGATTGAAACTAGTGAAGCAGGTAAACTAAACCTTCTGTATTACTAAAAGAACAAAACTGGAATAGACTTAACCTAACAAGACAGTATGAACCTTTTACAAAGACAAAATGGCTGCCCACAGCACTGCACTTCAGATATTATAATATAAACACCTGTACATCACACACGCTACCACAGCAGAGAGTCAGCAAAAAACACCACCACACAGAGGCTAACTGTGCTCCAAATTTCACCCAATGCAAACAGGCAAAACCAAGAACAAAGACTTCTTCACAACAGTTTTAAATGATGATTTACTTGTGAGGTGTCAGAGTAAAAACAGATCAAATGTGTGTATTTGACCTTGTAGTGACCCAGCGGTTGTATATGAGTGGTCAACATGGCACCTTTACTTTCCATCACAGTGGTCTTTAAAACACTCCTAAAAGTTACACAATGAAGCTTTAAGTAAAACACAAGGACATTAACAGAACGAGAAACTAGCCTGAAATGTACAGACCATCACTTTAAAGCCACACAGTGGGAACATTCCAGATTATATGAGCAACTGAAAACTATTGCCAATTTCAAACATTCACAAACAGATCAGATAAGCAATTGCAAAAAGCGGACTAATCAGAAATACACGATGCAACTTAAAACACAAAACACCAACTCAATCTTAACCTAGAACATCAGAACTAAAGCAGAAATCTTCATAGAGAACATGTGCAATAAATCTGAATGTTCCACATCATGAAAGATGACAAGTCATGAACCAACAGGTCGACAGCATTGGCTGCAATAACAAACAGAGGAGCAGCATCCTCCCCCTCACAGCAGGTCTGAACCATAACCTTAGTCAGAACATTAGACAATTACATTACATTACCTTCACATCACACAATAAAACAGCCTCATCACACACGCTCTCACAGCAGAGAAACACAAAAAAACACATCACCACAGAGGATCTAACTGTTAATAACTGGACCATTTCACCTAATGCAAACAAGAAATAAGAGTGTTCCTCACTAACAAAACAACTTCAATAAGATAGTGATTTGAAAAGGATAGAAAAGCCAACTTAATCTCCATAAAATCAGTTTTTAAAAAAACATGCTATTTTGTTTAAGAAACATTAGGTGTTAAGTGACACTATAAAACTGTTCTAAAACATATTTACAACATGACGAATGAAAAAAGATGAACCAGCAGGTCTAATGCAAACACAGTCCCAGAATCAAAATGGCGGCTCTCCATCACACAGACACCCCTCACGAGGAGGAACATTAGGTCTGAACCAGTACCACACTGAGACTGGACCATGAGCCAGGGTCAGACTTTATTGTGAATAGAAGACCTGCCATATTAAAATGATCCCCAAAACACAGAACTAAACCAAGTCTTCAACAAGACTGTCATCATCACTGCATGAATAGTCACATGACTTGATAAAACTGTCCACAACATTAAAGATGTTTAAATCATGAACTGAAACGTCTAATGCAAACACAGCTCAGCACAGACGTGTTCAAACATGAACACGTGTGAAACCTAACCTTAGTCAGAACATTACATTTATATCATCACACACGCTGTCACAGCATTTATCCTCACTTCACACAATAAAACAGAATGACCTGCAATACAAACAATGACCACCCAGAGCACTGCGCTTCAGAGAATATGTACTCCTGTTCATCACATGCAATCTCACAACAGAGAACCAGAAAAAAGCAAACAAATAGATGCCAACTGTGTTCAAAACTGGACATTTTCACACAACACTACAGGCTACACCAACAAAGACTTGTTCCCCACAAACAGTTAAGCTACTAGAACAAAATAGTTTTAAATGATGATTTATTTGTGAAGTGTCAAAATCGAGCCAACAAGTCTAATGCAAACACATTAGCAGCATCATATCTGACACAAAATGGCGGCTGTCCTTAAACACACAGAACATCTTCCCTCCTCTCACAAGTACAAACCCTACATCAGGTCTGAACCAGTACCAGAACACTACAGTAATGTTGACATGAATCACTATAACAGTACATTTATAGGTAACACTTTATTTTACACTACCACTGATACATTGTACCTGCCACATTTTGTACAGTGTAATCTGCTCTGTAACCATGTGTTATGGTTACATAGAACATTACATTGTACTAAATGTGGCAGGTACAAAGTAATCAAGGGTAATGTAAAATAAAGTGTTACCCATGTATATTCACATTGCAATAAAACCGCCTGAGCAACTGTCCTGCAGACACAAAATGGCTGCCTATTACAGTTTTGTTCCTTTAGTAACACAGAAGGTTTAGTTTACCTCCTTCACTAGTTTCGATCGCTTCCTGTGATCTTCTTCATCTCCCTCCTTCCAGAGGAAGATCACAGGAAGTGATTGAAACTAGTGAAGCAGGTAAACTAAACCTTCTGTATTACTAAAAGAACAAAACTGGAATAGACTTAACCTAACAAGACAGTATGAACCTTTTACAAAGACGAAATGGCTGCCCACAGCACTGCACTTCAGATATTATAATATAAACACCTGTACATCACACACGCTACCACAGCAGAGAGTCAGCAAAAAACACCACCACACAGAGGCTAACTGTGCTCCAAATTTCACCCAATGCAAACAGGCAAAACCAAGAACAAAGACTTCTTCACAACAGTTTTAAATGATGATTTACTTGTGAGGTGTCACAGTAAAAACAGATCAAATGTGTGTATTTGACCTTGTAGTGACCCAGCGGTTGTATATGAGTGGTCAACATGGCACCTTTACTTTCCATCACAGTGGTCTTTAAAACACTCCTAAAAGTTACACAATGAAGCTTTAAGTAAAACACAAGGACATTAACAGAACGAGAAACTAGCCTGAAATGTACAGACCATCACTTTAAAGCCACACAGTGGGAACATTCCAGATTATATGAGCAACTGAAAACTATTGCCAATTTCAAACATTCACAAACAGATCAGATAAGCAATTGCAAAAAGCGGACAAATCAGAAATACACGATGCAACTTAAAACACAAAACACCAACTCAATCTTAACCTAGAACATCAGAACTAAAGCAGAAATCTTCATAGAGAACATGTGCAATAAATCTGAATGTTCCACATCATGAAAGATGACAAGTCATGAACCAACAGGTCGACAGCATTGGCTGCAATAACAAACAGAGGAGCAGCATCCTCCCCCTCACAGCAGGTCTGAACCATAACCTTAGTCAGAACATTACACAATTACATTACATTACCTTCACATCACACAATAAAACAGCCTCATCACACACGCTCTCTCAGCAGAGAAACACAAAAAAAACACATCACCACAGAGGATCTAACTGTTAATAACTGGACCATTTCACCTAATACAAACAAGAAATAAGAGTGTTCCTCACTAACAAAACAATTCAACTTCAATAAGATAGTGATTTGAAAAGGATAGAAAAGCCAACTTAATCTCCATAAAATCAGTTTTTAAAAAAACATGCTATTTTGTTTAAGAAACATTAGGTGTTAAGTGACACTATAAAACTGTTCCAAAACATATTTACAACATGACGAATAAAAAAAGATGAACCAGCAGGTCTAATGCAAACACAGTCCCAGAATCAAAATGGCGGCTCTCCATCACACAGACACCTCTCACGAGGAGGAACATTAGGTCTGAACCAGTACCACACTGAGACTGGACCATGAGCCAGGTCAGAACACGACAGTAAAGTTAACATGGATCAATAAAACAGAGCCCTGTTACACATGAGACACAAAATGGCCGCCCGTGTCCTATTATGCAGATAATAGCACATGGAAGAGACGTAATGGCCGCCGGAGCATGAGACGCAACTTCAAAGGCACAGTGAAAAAAGCCTACTAGCCGCATTAGCATATGAAGAAAACATGAGGCTTTCATCCACAACTAAACGAAAATCAACCTAAAGCCAATATTAATGAATGTGGTCGACCTACAACAGCGTGATAGCACATTTAGCATCTTTATGCCATTATTTTAGCTCTATTATGTGATCACTGAACACGTTGCACAGGGCACAGTGACATAGAAAAAAAGCCTGCTAGCTGCATTAGCATATGAAGAAAACACGAGGCCTCCATCCACAACTAAACGAAAATCAAACTAAAGCCAACATTAATTAACTCTGTCAACCTACAACAGCGTGATAGACATTTAGCCAACAATAAGCATCCAGCAGAAGTAAATTAAATCACACAAAAGCCAGCCTTAATGCACAAGGTCTTCAAACACCACCTGCTAGCAACATTAGCATCTGAGAACAATAGGCTAACAAACAAAACTAAACTTAATCACAAAAAAGCTAGCACTTTAACCCAACATTTGAAATAAACAGCAATAAAGAGAGTAAAACATTGTTTTTTCTTACCTTCTCCTGGGAAAGTGGCTCTTTGCTGAAGTCAAAGACGATCAGACGGTCCTCTCTCCAGCCGAAGAAGATGTCCTCAATCCAAAAAAAAAGTCCACACAAAAGACGATAAAACTCACAAAAGACTACAAAAGACTAACAACCAAAAAACAGTAATCCAATGATCCGATGATCGCAAAGGCAAGCCAAGGTTTGAGAAGACAAATCTGGTTCAACCACAGCTGACTGCTCCAGGAGTCTGGAACGTTCTGTCCTCTCCCCCTTCTATTTATAGACTCCAGTGAGTCACAGATGCGCCGTCTCTCCACCAATCAGAGCGGAGGGAGGGGAGGGTGGGGCTCGTGGGGGAGGGGAGGGGCGCTGTTACTGGGCAGAAAATACACAGGGATGGGAGGGGCTGAGGAGACGTGCTCTGTGCGGAGCAGAAACAGACACAGAAACAGCCTCCGTTTGGACATGATTAGTTTAGTGAGTTTCAGGACTACAAATATAAACCAGGACAGGAGAGATGATTTGTTTCTGAGATACTTATATCTGCACAAGAGCTGTGTGATCAGGGGAGAGTTATTTGATCACAATTCTTAGTAGATTTCTGTTTCTCTTTGGCTCAATGGTTAATCACTCAGACTGGAGTTTGAGAGATGTAGTTTCTAAACTGGGAGTTCTTTGTACTTTATATACAGATATTATACAGATATACTTTTACTCCTGTGATGACGTGATTTCCAATAATTAAATAAGACATGTATTATACTGATGGAAAATATTTGCTCTTAAAGAAAGGACAGAAAGTGGCCAGAGAATTGCATATTTGCATTTGCAACAATAGCATGACATTTATTGAACATGTAAGTCGTTTTTATTGGGTTTACTCAAATAAATCAACACAGAAGCTAAATCTGTGGAATAGTAGTTCATTGATGACAGGTGGAGATGCATAATGAGATCCTACATGTGTTTGCCTGATCGCTCACATAATTTAATCACACTTAATGTAAGTAAAGTCAGAAATGCCAGGCACGTTGGCGCCTTCTGTATGTGTAGTCACAAAGTTTTACCCAATGTTAAAATGATTTTTATTTTTTTTAAACATGTGTTCCATTTGTGGGAAATAAAAAAGGTGCGACAGCGCCACCTACAAAAGTGAAAATACTCCCATGAAAAAAAGATAAACAGTATATTGACCCTTCACCCCTGGACACAACAAATGTAAACCAATGACAGTGGGCGCGATAGCGCCCCCTCTAGTTTGAGAAGAAAAAATGCATTGGTAGTCAAACAATTAGTTTGTAGGAAATGTATGTAATTTGGCAGAATAATAGTTGATGGCATCCTGATAAAATAAGCTAATAGGAACCACACGGTGTTTTGTACGGTGTTGCCATGGAGACGACTGAGGCCCACCATGTTTTTCTGACGGGACAGACACATAGATCTCACATTATACAACATTACAGCGCGTTAGCGCCCTCTATAAGGAGCTTGTGGCCAGTGGTCATTGAAGTACGGCCGTACAACGCTGCTTGTGAAACAAAAAAGATTTGGGGCGCGCTAGCGCCCACTACAGGTTGGAGCCATTATTCGCATGGACAGGCTAAATATTTAGTTTTGACAAAGATTAATGGCACATCAGGGACATAAAATGTAGTTGGCGCGTTAGCGCCCTCGGTAGGGTAGGGCAATGGAGATGCAACAATCGAGGCACAGACGGTGGTCAGTGAAATAGAGCCCGATGCTGCTTGTGAAATTAAATAGATTATGGGCGCGCTAGCGCCCTCTGCATGTTGGAGACATTATTCACATGGAGAGGCAAAAAATGCCGTTTTCATGTTTACTGACAAAGATTAATGGCACTCAAGGGCAATAAAATATAGTGGGCGCGCCAGCGCCCTCTTCAGGTGGGTGCCATTATTCACAAGGACAGGCTAAAATGCAACTTTTCGTCTGTGTTTACTGACGGATTAATGGTACATCAGGGCAATAAAATGTAGTGGTGTTACAGAGGCGCTAAAGGAGGCACGGCCCGCGAGGGCCGTTCGATGCCGCTTGCGGCTTTAATTATCTTTATTTTTGAATAAAATACTGTTATCATTGGGAGTTGTTTTCAGTCACATTCATATTATCCTCTAACAGTTTAAATACTTGAAAATTATGCTGACTGATCTAAGAAAAATATACTTTGCATAATCATTTGTATCGCGGTGTGTGTAGTTTCAGATGCATTAAACTGAAGATTACAGGATTCCACGGTGCCCAAAGAGGTGCAGACGTCTACACTTCATGGGGATCGGACGTTTTCTCACTCGTAAAGGATATTGTTGGGCCATTGTTGGGCGTTTCTGTAACTCTCCGTCTTATTTTTCCTCGACACAAAGACCACCGAGGCAAAAACCGGGTTCTCTCTCCCCTCCAGTTAGCAGGGACAACGGGGCCCCTTCGCTCAACTCCCGAAGGACCCCCACCACCACCAGGGCCACGGTTGACTTGTTTCTTCGGTTAATGCTTATGGACTGGTTGGGTAAATCCATGTGACACGGCTGTAAACCCGCCGCTGAGTGAATCTTAAATAGGTCCTGTCCAGTCGATTGATAAAGATGGTTCTTTCACCGAGAAGAAGAAAAAGAAAAAAAACGTATTTGTTGGATTCAGCAGCAAGAGAAGGAATGGCCCCACTATCTGTACTGGGCTGTTTGTTCAAGCGAAAATCATACAAAACACCTGCATTTGAGCACTTTAGCATAGATAATCACTCTGTGGGGAAGGTACTTTGTTGGGTGCAGTTAGGGGAATTAAACATGGTAAAAAACAGTTTGCAAAAGCATAAATGTGCATCCACTGGAATGCTAATAAATCGATGGCACCGTGATGTTTTGATGATGCTTGTCCATTCATTATGCTATCAAAATCACAAAATACTGATCAGATGGCTTCAGCCGTAGAAGAAACAATAAAGCAAATAGGATTTCTCAAAAACTGCGTGAATGAAGTAAAGACGAGGTGTGTTTTTGATGAGTGTGTATGAAGAGAGGAAGTTGAGACGAAGTTGGCGATTAGCATTGGTCTTTTAATGTGTTTAAGTGTGTTTACATGATCTGGTATTGTGTTTTAATTTATAGGAGCTGCTCACCCTTTGTTAACACACGCAAAATAAAAATGTCAGTGGTTTTGATGAAGCTGAAGACCTGCCTGCAGCACCGTATTCATCCAATCACAGCCTTGTCTCCAGCCACACCTCCTATGGAAAAAATGAAATCTTATCTTGGACAAAAATGACTTAAAAGTGCTTGAAATACGACTTTTAATGCTGCTTTTGATACAGCTTTGACTCGTCTTGAAACAAGATTGCCAATGGAACTAGACAGATTTTTCTTGTCTTTGACCATTTTGTCTCATTTCAGGTTTTTTTTTTTTTGTCTTATTTTAATCGTTCAAGTTAATTTGTCTTATTTTGAGCAAATCAATGCTTGTTCCATTGGCAATCTTATTTCAAGACGAGTCTAAACCTAGTCAAAATCAGCATTAAAAAGTCTTATTTCAAATACAAATCAAGCTATTTTTCTAAGATAAGATGGCATTTTTTCCACCAGCCAATCGACACCCGGGACTCCTCTTAAGCCGGCTCAATCACCTGTGTTGCGACCCGCCTCCGCCCCTCCTCCACCTGGCCTCACCTCGGTCTCTTCGTCTCCTGCACCACCAGTGTCCAGTCTTTTCTTTTCAGGTAGAATTGCTTTGTAAGGATGCCTCTTACAGGATCCTCTTACTGCCGTTTGTCACTATAAATACATGATTTATAGTATTATTATTCATGCCAGCTGTTGTTTGTGGGTTTGGGCTTCTAAGTATGGAAACACAGGAATCTCTAACGCAGTACTTTAATTATAAAGTAATGCTGTATCAAGGTAGTTTTCCAGAGGAGTAATGAGATGACTTAACTGGTGGCTAACTAGCATCGATAAGCTACTGTTGTTTGTTTTTCAAAAGTGAAGTAACTCTATACATATATTTATTATAACCTTTCAAAAATGCAGACCGTTTGGCAGAGCGGGTTTACCTTTTTTTTCTGTGCCGTTCGGTTGGGGACATGTAATCCGCGGACAAAAACACACCAGACCGAAGCAATAGCAGGGAGCGCTGATGCGTAAAACCAGCTGGCTGCACCTTTCCTGCCGCTCTTCAATCAACCCCATGCAATTTGTCCTTTTAGCCTCCCAGTGGGTGACAGGCCCCTGACCCCCATCCCACCCAGTCTCCCCAAACCGCGTCTGATTTCAATATGAAAGTGCACTTTTACTCGCCGTATATAGAAACCCAATTGGATACGCGCTAACGGTTTTCATCAAGGAGCTTTCTCTTTTCTTTTTTTTTTTTCAAATCAATGTTGAAGTCTCGTCTCGCTTTTCCCCCTCCCCTCCTCCTTCCTAGTCAATGTGAATCTTGGTTAATGAAAAAAAGAAAGAATCTTTGTCATTTTTTAATGCAACTTTACACAAATGTACACAAGAATTCTATAACTAGCAGAGGAGGCAACACGAGTGAAGGTATTTTGTACAAGCGATGAGTGACATCACACTTTTGTGTGTGTTTTAGAAAGATGACACACTTACAATGGTCATTACATGTGACATCATAACTTTTAATAAACCTGTAGTTAAATCGGGGCCCTATCTTCAGGCTGTTAGATACAGCAGGCCTACAAAATAGACGAGAAACCAATTCCATCATAAATCAGTGCTTTAGTATGATCAATACTTTCATCCCTCAACTAGCTTAGTACCAATGATTCAGTGTATACTTGGTTTATGGCTATTATGTCTGTTATCAGACAATCCACATGAAACAAAAACTGTCACAGAGTCCATTATTTTCTCTGTCTGTATGAACAGGGAAATAGGTGCTCAAAAGTGCTGACAATATGAAAAAAAAAATGACTTTCAGCCATAAAAAAAATGTATTTTGGGGGACTTCTTTATTGGCCCCTGCACTCTATCTGAGATTAGGACATCATGTTTGAACTTTTGAGGTCATTTAAGATGTTAGTATATACATTTTATTCCATATAAGTATATGTAGCTTGTAATATATAATATGTAAATCTATGTCAAGGCAATACGAGCGAGTGATTGATTTTTGACAGATGTTTTGGTGAATGTTAGACAAAGAGCTAATGTATCCAGACTACTATAGAACTATTGTTATTAATCTAATACAGTGATGTATTATGTATTATGATGTATGTAAGTCCTGGACATGTCCTGCGTTTGCTGATATGAAATGTACAAAGCCTTGCTCTGACTAACATTTTGGGATGGTTGTCCCTATTTTAATTTATTTATTGGGGCACAGATGGTAGAGCAGGTCGTCTAATAACCAGATTCTGGCAGTTCAAATCCCGGTCGCTGCTGCAGGTGCACACTGCTGCTGTGTCCTTGGGCAAGACACTTCACCAACCTGCCTCCAGTGTTTACGTACATTGGTGTGTGTGTGTGTGTGAATGAATGGGTGAGTGGTTGCCTGGAGGCCAAGCCCTTTGAGCGCCCAATGTCGGTGAAAAAATATTATTTAATACTATTTAATTTTTCAAGCGGCACCACTACAAAAATGCTCTAAAAACAAGCTAAAAACAAGGCTCAATAATACTACTACTTCAACATTCTATTCACAAACTGCACTGATTTCTATTTCACTTAACCATTACACAAGCAGTTTACAAAATAAATAATCGAATTAAAATGTGGTTGATTTTAATCTAAACTTGTGCTATATGGCAGTTTGTTCTCAGAATTCTTCAGAATGATCAGTCTGACTTCTTTAAAAACTTCTAAAAATGAACCATGTTTCTAAACGACCTCTTGAAAGATTCGGCTCCCGTTTGGCCTTCATGGGCCACACCGCCCGTCGGACCTCTGAAGGGCCTGGTTGGTTCTCAGATGGGAGACCGTTTGGGAGTGAGTGTTCAGTGGTGGTCGATGGCACAAACTGTTGTCCCGCTTCTCGTCAGACGGCAGCTATGGCTACAAAAGTAGCTTACCACCACCAAGTATGGAGTGAATGAATAAAGCCTACAGTGGAAGCGCTTTGAGAAACTTGGTAACACAGGCTTGTAAAGTGCAATATAAAATATAAAAATATAAAAGCGTTTTGGAGTCTTCAGCAGTGAGACATCCACACATACGTCTATGGCTCATGATAATCAGTAACAGTACAAAGCACAGAACGCTTTCAACTTGCACAGGAGATTAAGGCGGTGTCAGAGGGAGTTTACTGGCGTGTCTGGACGTGGAGGAGCACTTGTGTTGTGGGAATCCTTACTTTACCTCTGGGAACTTACGGGCAGGTTAAGGAGATTGGAGGAGTTAGGCAAGGGTTGCATTCCACAAAATGCTTTGAGAAGACTGCTGTGAATGGGTCGTCTTTTATTATGTTGTTGACTCAAAAGTGTGAAGTGTTCTGAAAATGAGAAATGAAGACACAAAATGGTCTTGGGATTCTCGTTTTTATTCAGAAAGAAGGAATTAGGTGTTAGTTAGTTTGAAAGTTCTACATACATACAATTTGAAATGGACATATGGCCTTGCAGGATCTTCCTTCACTTTCAAGTTCTAATCGATGGAAAACGGGACCTGTGAGAGGGGGCGGACCCACCACTTAAAGCTGTCTCTTCTCCCACCAAGCAGACACATCTTTCGTTTGTCCCTCTGTTTAGTTTGGTTGTTAGTTCTTTTAATAAACACTACTTTTTTTTACCTTTTTAAACCATGCGTGGGCTCCATCTTGTCTGAACCCTGAGCCTGTCAGTGACACACAAAACAAACAAAAACATGCAGTATAAGTGATTTCTGAATGATCTGCACCTGCATAATGGCAAAAGATATACTTTCAGGGCTGCTAACTCAACTCAATACAAACAAATGACTGTATTTCAACAACCAGCAGCTGTGGATGCTTTGACTTTTTTCCAGAACTCTTTCGTCCCTGATCGGACAGTCTACCACAGGTCCTGTTTGGTGAACTGGGTGTTCAGCTTGTGTCTGACTGGCCCTGTGTTCAAAGCACGAGAGTCTAGATGTGGTAGCGGAGTTTTCACGCGGCGTCCGATGGGACAAGACGACAACACAAGAAAGTCCTCTGAATTTCAAAGCAGTGTCGAAGTGAGGCAGCTGTTGGACACACATATCCGTGAGTGGGCTCCACACTGCAGCGGATTGAGGTAAGCATTGTATTGCGCGAAAGTTAGCTTGTGGTATGATCAGAACTGTTGAATGCTTATCATGTTTTCCATGAGCAACGTTCACCTGTAGAGTCTGAATGGCTCTTCTAAAGGTAAAGCTGCTGTTATGCTCCTGTGTTCATTGTTGTATTGATCAAAGCTGGTGTGTTCAGTGTTAAAAAAGGTGATGTGTTGAGTTTTATAATGAACAGAGCTGGTTTGTTCAGCATCACAGAACGCTTGGTGCAATATCTTTGAGACAGTCCACACTGTGTAAATCTCTTCCCACTGATTTACAAGCGCTGACTGACATGCACAGCTTTAACAGAGGTCTGAGTGGCTGATAAATCAAAGCTGCACGCATGGTAAATGTATATTTATAACGTGTATTGTTTACCTTTTTATATATTGTACCATTTAGGGCGGTCCTTTAATCCCATGCAAATTTTCAAATGATTGTTTTTCAAGCTCCAACCCCTGAATTTTGTTTGAATCATCACAAAAACTCTCCTGAAGATTCTTTCTTTTCTATATTTCTTTTCATTTCAAATAAGCCTTATTCATAGAAATGCTATCCAATTGACAAAAAAAAAAAAACACCAGGAGAGTTTTCTCTACTATTGCAACGACTATATGCAACTTTACTGAGAGGGGGACATCTCCAGCTCGGCTAATATTTAGGAATTTCAAAGCATTAAGTTTGACTTGCTGTTGCCTGTATAAACGCTGAGTTAATTAGAGTACATGCACTTGGTAAGTCACTGAACTACTGAAATCACTGATACCGCATACGTACAAGTTATATTCATTTGAACTATATTTACATTAATCAGTCAATCAATTGGTTTCCCCCAAACAAACTCAAGTAGTATTTTTGCACCATGTCCATTTTTACATGCATTTGTAGTAATTATTGGTTGCCCTACTTTTTTCACTTCTACTTGAGACGTGAAGTGACAGTAGAGTAACATTACCTATACTCTGCTGACACATTATCATGCAAATATGTCATTGTTTAATGTATTATCAAACTGCATGGTCAAAACCAATAAATGAAGTTCATGCATCATACAGGGCTTGTTCGGAGCAGGCCTGTCAGGTCAGAGCTCAACAGGTCGGTACACGAACTCCAGGTCTTGCCAACTGCTGCTACTATTTCAGTCAGGGGCACCTGCTTTCTGAAGCTCCAAACAAGTGTGGCCGCCGCTCGCCGACACCTGCCCTTTTCAGAAGTGACAGTCCCCGCGTGCTAAGCTGACTTGTGACCAGCGCGTTGACATGCCCTCTGCTTGTTGGGCTATATCCGGCCCATGTGGAATCTGGGCCGCGGCATTGCACACGGACCAAAAAGGTGCGCGAGACGTAGATCATTTTATCACATGGAGCGGAGCATTCGGAGAAGGTCGTATAAAACAAGCTCCGGGCGGATGATTGATGGACCGCCGGATTCCAACTGTGACAAGTGGGAGAGGATCTGATAATATTGACACAGTGTCCCAGGGACGCGCAATTAATAGAGTTCTAAGCTATTTCTGATCAAATGTACGACAGTTGAGAATATGTTGTGTGAGAATATGTTGTGTTGAATAGTCCTTGAGTGGAAAGTCCATGAGGTTTGTGTTGAAACATTAGTTTTATTTTCTACATACAGTGACTCAGATGGTAGAGAGGCTCGTCCTATAAACGAGAGGTTGTGTTTGAAATCCTGACTCCCACAGGTGCAGGCTTTTGTTGTGTACTTGTATACTTTACCCACCTTGCCTGTGTGAGTGTGAGTAGTTGATGGTGGTTAGATGGCGCAGATTAGCCGCCTCACTTAATTCAGTCTGCCCCAAGTGCGTAGCCTGGCCAGCTAACCACTCGTGCTTCAGTTTCTGTTCAAAGGCAGGACTGTGTGGAACTCTGCTTACAGCCAATCATACTGTGTCATGAAAAGTTTTTGGTCCATCCAATCACAGACAACGTTGTCACGACTGGAAATTATTCAAATTAAAATTGAAAGTAATTACATTGCATTTTTCCACTGTACAGTGCACATTTGTGTAGACCTGAGTAGCTAATGACTTAAAGGAACAGGCCACCATTTTTCCATACTGAGATATGTTCTTGCCTGAGCTTAGACAAGTTGATTACGTACCTGTCTGGTCTTTGTGTGTGCCCTCATTCACGCAAAACGACCAAAGATGTTGTTTTGTTTGGCCTCTCCCAATGTATTCCTATGGCTCCAAACGGGGGTGAAATTGGAAGTTACCACACTCTTCCACGGGCACACACAAAGGCCATACAGGTACGCATAAACTCGTCTAAGCTTGGGTAAGAACATATCTCAGTTGGGAAATACAGTGGCCTGTTCCCTTAAGCTTTTGAGGCAAAAACAACATAAATGGTTCACATTTGTCGCTGCTCTACGAGCCGATGCCATCGTAAAGACCACTAACTTCCTTGTTTACAAAACATGCAGAATGACGCTTGTGTCATTTCTGATCATTCACGGCCATCGGGAACTTGAAGAAATCAGGCCAGTCATAGTCGTACCTTAGTTTACCTTAGTTTACCGTCAAGGAGTGTGAAGTGAATGAATAATGACTACATCACACTATGAGACACTCAAGCTTAATTGTTAAGCGCTTTACAAGTGCAAACCAATTATTATTATATTTTCAGGCTAGGGCCCGAAAGTGAAAAACAATTGTGTTTGAACTTCAGGAGATTTTACAGCTTTACTTATAATTAAATGAATGGTCCTCGTGTAAGACATGAAAATTCAATAAATAAGTTTAGGGGCATCTCCTCTGCTGTATCTCTGAGACTCCCCAATGTACTGTCTTGACTCTCAACTAAATATACCAAAGATAGAAAAACTGTTCATTTGTGGAAGACTGATTTTTAGAAGTCCTTTGTGTTGTTTACTGATGGTATTGAAATTCTAACTTGAAGCGTTGTCCCCAAAACCAGAATAGCCAGAGACCTTTTCTCCTGGTTTCTCTCTCCTTATATATATATATATATATATTACATATCCTAACCTTACGTCACCTTTCTTTACATAGCTTTAACCTTGAGACGTTTGCTCTCCAAAAATCCAAACAATTGCACTACACAGCCCGCATGACTCACTGAACAGCCACTCAAAGCTCAGGGTAAGAACTTGTTCCCATTACTCCGGGGCAGTGGTAGCATTAGCGAAGCCGTAAGTCTTGGGCGCGTCACATAAACCTTCATTAGCCCGGCGCAGTTTACATTGTAGCAGCTGCGCGTGGCGGGTCAAAGCCATTAGCGCCAGCAATGACAATAGCATGAGCGCGGTTTAACGTTTGGCTAGGACCGCCTCTTCATTGGATTAGGAGGCCAATCAGAAGGAAAGTGATACCCCCGTAATGATATGTCCCGGCTGCCTAAAAAGCCGTGGTTTGTGATGAATCGGAAGGTTTACGCTCATGAATTATAATCAGTTTGTCAGAGGCGCGGTTTAGAACGAGCCACTTAGCATCGCGGCATCGATCAGGGCACCCATATGGCGCGCAGATCAACGCCGGACATTTTTTTTCCACAAAAAAAAAAGTCATTAGGGAGAGAAAGGAGAAAACAAAACAAAAGTGTCTTGGGGCGATCTGCAATCTGCGATCTGCGCGGAATACGAGGGCGACCAAGAGACAACAGGTTTCGGGGTGAACGAGACAGAATGTTGTCAACCTGCATAATGTCATTTATGGTTGACCTCTTAACTTCCACCTGATCGGATCCCATTTTCTCCAGTTTGGCTTTACCCTAATCAAAAAGCTTCTTGGGGAAAAAAAGCACCAAAATAGCCACAAAAAAATGAGAAGAAAACAAGGATGTAAACGCAACAAAAATGTGACAAAAATTCAACCAAAGTGTGACAAAAATTCAACAAAAAGTGAGAAAAAGCTCAACCAAAAAGTGACAAAAATTCAACAAAAAGTGACAAAAATTCAAAAAAATGTGACAAAAATTCAACAAAAATGTGACAAAAATTCAACAAAAATGTGACAAAAATTCAACAAAAATGTGACAAAAATTCAACAAAAATGTGACAAAAATTCAACAAAAGCGACGAAAAACTCAACCAAAAAGTGACAAAAATGTGACAAAAAATCAACAAAAATGTGACAAAAACTCAACAAAAAATGACAAAAAAATCAACAAAAAAGTGACAAAAATTCAACAAAAATGTGACAAAAATTCAACAAAAAGTGACAAAAATGTGACAAAAACTCAACAAAAAAGTGATAAAAATGTGACAAAAATTCAACAAAAATGTGACAAAAACTCAACAAAAAGTGACAAAAACTCAACAAAAATGTGACAAAAATTCAACAAAAATGCGACAAAAACTCAACAAAAAAGTGACAAAAATGTGACAAAAACTCAACAAAAAAGTGACAAAAAAGTGACAAAAATTCAACAAAAAGTGACAAAAATTTAACAAAAATGTCACAAAAATGGAAGAAAAAAAGGAAAAAAAAAAATACAAAAGGTGACACAACACAGCAACAATTAGAGGAAAAAGCTCAATATTGTGGGTCTTAGCTTTCAAATGAGGTGTTACACAGGCCTATATAATAGCCAAAGAGGACAGAATGCATTTGGTTTAGGCGGGTGGTAAGAGGTTAATCTTTTCGGTATCATCTCGCGCTGCCCTAACCCCTAATCTTCTGTGACTGGAACTGACTCTTGAGTAAAAGCAATGGTTCATTTTATGGCATTGCTTGTCCGGAAGTCCCATTCCCAGAAAAGCAGAGAAGAGAAATTAACCATTTGAGTGACTTTTGCTAGTCGGGCAAGACAAGAAGTTTGACAAGAAAACAGCGATACCAGTATGGTGTCGTAAAAAGAAGTTTAGGCACTACCGGTTTCTAAAAAAAATAGTAGAGAAAGCAGGTACTGAAAGAAAAATATCTTTAGTTTTGATGCCTGTTGGGTCCTGGGACGAAAGGAAGTTACTTAGTTGTTTCAGCTCAATCTTTTTTATTGAATGTGTTAGGATCTGGTTCTTTTGTATCACGCGAGAACAGTTATTTGGATATAGCCAAAGCATACACTGGAGATAGAAGTCGTCTCAAAGATAAGGCTTTTATTGCCATTGTTCCTAGTTACAAAGTTGTATAACCAGCTGGTGACTTCAAAGAAAGAGAAGAAGTGAAGTCCAGACCTCCGTTGACCGTCTCCTTTTATCCTGGTCTTGCACTCCTCTGCACAGAGAGGGTGAGGCCTATCTGTGAGTCAGTTGTTTGTGTCTATGTGTTTGTATATTATCTGTACTTTGCGTTATGTTCAGAATGATTATGGTGTGGACCATTGTCTATCAGCTCATCTCAGTGACATGGTCTTCTTGTTGTGTAGCGTGTGAGCAAAGCCTGAGTCAGAGGTTTGTTCAGATTTCGTTAGAATCCTTACAATCCCCCTGTTACTTACTCCCTAAGAGTAAGTATAATATTAAGTTTTAAAACTAAACAGTCTAAATTAGCCTTTAATTAACTCTAAACTAACTGAATTTCAGCTTGTGTTGTGTGTGATCCTATGTATAGTGACATTCCACCTTCACCTCCATAGCTCGGCGTGGCTTTAACGTGATGCTGACCACCCCCAAATCAGCTCTGCCACCCTTTCCGTTCCAGTCAATGCCAGCATGTAGCGTGTTTTTTTTTTTTTTTTTTTTTTTTTTGCAAAGCACATAGTGTATTATTTTTATTACTAAACATCGTGTACCTCCCAATAATCTAATTAAGCAAACCTACAACTATTTCTAGCAGAGCACAGCGTTATCATGTGTGATTAACTTTAGCAACATTGTGTATCAGTAATGTAGACCCTAGACTATCACGTCCAAGGATTCCAGCCTCCAGATCTCCATCTCACCAAAATCTGTAACAGCATGAGGGGAAACAAATGGGGAAGTTACCCTACTCTCCCTCACCCCCATGTCTAACTTTGTTATTTTCCAATTGTCTTACCTGGCAAATTTGGGGTTTGTCTACTACTTTTATAAATGACTACGTCTATGGCCTTTTTTAATTCAATTCAGTTCAAAACATCTATTGTCAATTTTTATCCCAATTAAAAAATGTATCTGTCTTATCCCCAGAAATACGAGACTATTACTATTATTGGTTATTTTAACTAAACTAATACCCAATATAGTTCCCTTTCTTCCAAAGTTTAATCCAAAGAAAAAAGAAAAAAAATGTTTTTGAAAACTACTGAGCAAGAAACCACCACCAAGGCCAGACCGCACTCCAGGCCCAACAGTCCCATGAACAGAGCCCCAAACATTCCCCTATGACCCAAACAAATCTGCAATGAACAGCACACACAAGGCTAAACTGAAACAACCTCCCCACAAGAAAACCAAGTATATCATAAGTACTAAATTTTAAAATACAAAATCATAATCAAGAGGCTCTTACCACCTCCGGCTGTTCAATCTTCTCATCACTGAGTCTCCTTCCTGTATTTACTCCAGGACCCTGTACTTGGGTTCCTCGACAAGCGTGTCCTGTGCACCTTGGTATAAAAACTTCACAGCAGAGTTTTAGTATTCTCATGTATTCAACACAATATTTGTTTTGGCCCTGGTCCCTACAGTACCACATTCCTTTCCAGCCTCACAACTCCCCCTGTTGGACCCTTAGAGTGGTGGTAGGTTATGTGCATTAGGTAGAGTGTACTGGGCACCTTGCACCCCCTGTTGATTTACACCTACCCCCTGTGCAGGTTGATAGCCAGCAATTGCCTGTGGCTGTTGGTTTGGTGTCATTAAATACTGCTGTGGTTGTGGTAGAGCAGGCTGAACCATGGGCATGTACACCCCCTGTTGTTGTGGCACATAGTTCTCATGGTACATATTAAAGTATTGCATTTGGTTTCCATACTGTCCATACCATGTCTTCATGATCCACACATTTAACGCCGACATAGATGTTAATTTTTTTTTTTTTACTTTGTCTTGTACTATTTTCCCTTTGAAAATTTTAGGATCTTGTTCCTGCTCCAAAAGTCCCTGTATCTTATGGTCAATGGCTCTGTTATATGTTTGAATGGTATTTAGGCTTGGCATAAGTCCTTTTTTGCTAGTAATTATACCATATTTTTTGCTTTTTCCATCCACTGCTTTAGGTCTCCCACTCTCACTATAATATCGGTTTTAGATTCTCCTGGCATCCATTCTCTGATTAACTTAAGCATCATTCCTCTAACAGTTTCTGGGTCTGCTTCGACCCATTTTGGGCACACTTGTTCAAATATTTCACTATTTATGGTTGCATCCTCCCTCATTTCCTTCTTATCCATTTTGTAACTATTTTTTTTATTATTTATTTATTTTTTTAACTTTATTTATTTTTTTAATATATTTTTATTTTATTTATATATTTTTTTTTTTATGATTTTTTGCGCGCTTTCTTAGTTTTCTCGACGTGTTTGCGCACGGAACTTAGTTTTCTCGACGTGTTTTCGCACGGAACTTAGTTTTCTCGACGTGTTTTCGCACGGAACAAATATTTTATTTTATTTTATTTTTTTTATATATTTTTGTATTTTTTTTTTTTTTTTTTTTGTAGTTTACCTAGTTTTCTCGACGTGTTTGCGCACGGAACTTAGTTTTCTCGACGTGTTTTCGCACGGAACTTAGTTTTCTCGACGTGTTTTCGCACGGAACTTAGTTTTCTCGACGTGTTTTCGCACGGAACTTAAATGAAACCTTAACTGTTATCTAAGGAATCCTTGTAAGAAGGAACGGCAATCTTTTTTGTCACTTTTCTTTTGCCTTTGATCAGTGTATGTCAAAATTTAAATAGGGAAGTACCAAACCTTAAGAGCGAGGCCACTCAAATATAGGGAAATAACACGCTAGAGCGTGGCAGAAATTTAGAAAAGGTTTTCTGCTTACCTTGTTCTGAGGCCTCTTTCCCCTTTGAGTGGTCACGTCCTCAGGCTGCGGCTCCCACGTCTGCTCCTGTTTGGCCTGTCTCAGCACTGACGGAAAAAAAATGTACAATAAATATTTTCAAAAAATAAGAGCGATCCTCTACTCTCGCGAAGATATCCGGGTCACGGCACCAATTGTTAGGATCTGGTTCTTTTGTATCACGCGAGAACAGTTATTTGGATATAGCCAAAGCATACACTGGAGATAGAAGTCGTCTCAAAGATAAGGCTTTTATTGCCATTGTTCCTAGTTACAAAGTTGTATAACCAGCTGGTGACTTCAAAGAAAGAGAAGAAGTGAAGTCCAGACCTCCGTTGACCGTCTCCTTTTATCCTGGTCTTGCACTCCTCTGCACAGAGAGGGTGAGGCCTATCTGTGAGTCAGTTGTTTGTGTCTATGTGTTTGTATATTATCTGTACTTTGCGTTATGTTCAGAATGATTATGGTGTGGACCATTGTCTATCAGCTCATCTCAGTGACATGGTCTTCTTGTTGTGTAGCGTGTGAGCAAAGCCTGAGTCAGAGGTTTGTTCAGATTTCGTTAGAATCCTTACAAATGAATGGACATTATTGCTGTGTTTCTGGTTCTAGATGACACATATTTTAGTATAGTATTGTTCAGGTATCAATGTGTTGTAAACTAAGTATCGTTAAAGTGCTGGTATCAAGGAAAAAATGTAACGTGTATGGGAGGCCTAGCTGTGGGAGAGATGAGTTTAAGATTTAGTGAGAGAAACCCTCAGTTTGTAAAGGAGTCTAAGCGCTCTTCTTCCAGGCAGTAAGGATTTTTTTTTTAAAAAGTGAAGCCACTACTGGACCTCACTGAAGCACAAAGAGATGAATCGCAAGTTACGCCAATTCTTGTCCAGTATAGTAGTGATCAGAAGAAGGTGACCCGACAGCTGACTCCGATCGCTATAGTTAAGGACCTGACAAAGAAGTTCACCGGGAAATGGAGAGAGATCGGCTGCTGAGAAAGCTCAACAACACATCCAGGACTTTGCAGGTCTATTTTCTTTTTTAAACGTCCCTTTCCAGAATCCATGCTGATAAAAAATTGTAATCTGAATACCCCAGCTGAGGAAACAGCCTTCACATCAATTTGTGGATTTGAAAACGGACAGTGTTGGCTGCCCCAAGTAGGGCCAGACACTGATCTGAACCAGTTTGACTCAATTTTCATGAAACGACTTGACAACTTTGACTGAATAAATTCAAATCTACCTTTATCACATGTTTGTGGTTCAGTTACAACAGTTTATACATGGCTTTTGCTTAAAGGGATATTTCAGGATTTTTGACATAGGGCCTCATTTCCTAGTTATCCAGAGTGCTGCTGGTACCTGGAGATATTTTTTTTGTAATTCATGCAGTTCTTATGCTTGAAGAGTTTCGTGGTGCTAGGCTAATGCAAGGCTAGCACATTTCTACGATATCAGCTAGCCCGCATTTAAAAACAGTGTTACACACCCCACAGTGCACCTCAGGCAAATCACTTATAACGGCAGACTATTGATATAAATGTCTGTGTCGATAGAATAATTTGAACCATTTTGCATTTAAAACACCTTATATTTGAGCAGCATCAGCTTCGTGGTTGTATGAGCTACACAGCAGCGGAGTGATCTGTTAGAAAATAGTCCCTCAAAATGCGATCATTCATGTGATGCAAGGTCAGTTATATTCCAAAAATTATTCTATCGACACAGACATTTATATGGTTAGTCTGGTGTTATAAGTGAGTTTTAATGCAGGCTAGCTAGCATCGTAGAAATGCACTATCCTTGCGTTAGCCTAGCGCCACGAAACTCTTCAAACATAAGAACTGCATGAATTACAACAAAAACGTCTCCAGAAATCAGCAACACTCTGGATAACTAGGGAATGAGGCCCTATGTCAAAAATCCTGAAATATCCCTTTAATTACTTGTTGGGAACGGCTCTAGTTCTGTCCTTTGATCAATGTTTTATCCATTGAAGACGTGCAATAAAAAGTAATTTTTACTAAAACCGTTGCTTGCTTCCAGTGTTCTTAGGCTTTATGTAATGTAATCACACACCTACTAGCACAAATGACCAGCAAACTTTTCATTTCCTTTAACATTTTTGAGGCACCAGATTACCCCCTACAGCAGATCCGGACCCACATGTCGGCCTCTCTAGCCCAACTTGACTCTTCGTGTCTGAAACGCCGGCTCTGAACACGGCTGCATTGTTTTACCTGAAGCTACCTCTCGAGTTAACCGCGGAAAAAAATATTGACAGTTACAGAGAAAAGCACGCTCTGCGGTTGCTGTGTTGAAATTGCAGCGTCTTGCCAACATCCGCGGAGCTGGAGAGGAGTACCTGGCGTGGACGCGACTCCCTGGCACTAACTGGGTGTTTACTTACCAACAACTGTTTTTTAGTTTGGCTCGGCAGGCGCCTTTTGTGGAGCCACTAAATGAAAATTGTATTATTGTCAAGATGCACCGTGGACATGTTTATACAGTAGGAACAATGTTGAGAGTCGAGTCCAAAAAGTGACTCCAGTAATGTTGTGTAGAACAGAATGTGAACCATGTGTGTCGCTCCAGACAAGCCAAACAATTGTCTTTTTTTTTTTTTTTTATCTCTGGCAAAAGATACTCCACAGCACAGTTATCCAGTGCACAGTCTGTTTACCTCTGTCTCAAGTCAAGATGAATAAGTCTTTCCGTGCATCTGAAGCACAAGTTCATCGTTTGTTGTGGAAACCCTCCGAAAAGAATCACAATATGAACTACCAAGAGTAAAGAATTTAAGAGGACGACTTCAAACAAGCGGGTAAAAACATATACTAGTCTTTGCAGAGACTGAAGAAACACAGTTGTTGCCACAGCACCAATAAAATGATTTATGAAATCAAGGGACTGGTTAGATGTGACAAATAATAACAAATCTATAACTTTTTTCGCTATATCTGTGATGAAGGGTTATACTAGAAAAGGTATTGTCTTGTATGTATTATGTTACACCAGTGGTTCTCAAACATCTCACAACAAGTACCTTTTAAAACACTTGACCTTTGAAGCACCTACATGATGTGTTTAAAAATAATCATAATAATCACAATAATCATGTAAAATTAACCTAAAAATTGTTTAAATTGTGTCTAGTGGCATAAACTGGTGACTGGCTCATTACTTTGGAGCGCTTTGGACCGAAGGGGGGTGGAAGGTGCTGTATAAGTGGTGGCCATTTACCATAAAAAACACAGTTTGGGAACCACTGTATTCCTTCGATAATTGGTGGGGAGGTGAAATATGAGAGCTAGTGTGTGTGTGTGTGTGTGTGTATGTGAGTGAGTGTGTGTGTGTGTGTGCGTTAAGGTTTTCTTTATTATTATTATTTAATTTTTATTGTATTATTATTACTGTTATCATTTTGTTTGATTTGATTGCATCTACTCTGCTGTTTTCTGTTCTATTTTTCTTGGACATTTTTAAGGACCCCCATGAAAACGAGATGATTCATCTCTTGGGGCTGATCCTCTAATAAAATGTTCATAAATAAATATCATTTTTGAAGCTGAAATGTACTCTTAACCCCCACTGAACCGAGCTCATTTTCTCCAGTTTGGCTCTACCCAAATCTAAAAGCTTCTTGGAGTGTCAAAGTAGCAACGAAAATGAGACGAAAACGAGCGATAAAAGTGTCACGAAAAAGTGAAACGAGAATATGTGATGAAAACCTGAACCTAACAAAAACGCCAAAAAGGGCAACAGAAAAGTGACTGAAAAATGTGGCTAAAATGTGATGGAAACCCAATACAAAGGCGATAGAAAAAAGAAAGTAAAAAAAAGTGACAACAATGCGGCAACAATGAATTGGAAAAAGCTCAGTTTAGATGAATTTGTGGGCTTTCAAATGAGGCGTGAAACTGGCCTGTAGGCTGTGACCTTATGGGTTTGGGTGAAGCCGGACTGGAGAAAATGTGCTCAGTTAAGGGCGGGGGTTAAGAAGTGAAACACAACTCGAGTCAGAACTATTCCTTACATCATGAGCCAGGCTTATAGTCAGTTATACTAAACTGGACTGTCCCATTGTGCATGTTTTCATTTGATGTTGTTCAATGGACCCAGACAAGCGCATACAGTGGCTGGCAAAAGCATCCGCCCCCTTGAACTTTTCGGGAAATCGGGTACCCCAGTTTTAATGAAAGGTTAGAGAGCTAAACACTTGAAATAATGGCTTGTATATTAATGGCTCAAGGTACGTGCACACCTAGCCAGATGAATCTCGCTATCGCTACTATTAGATCGTGTGAAACGGTTGCAATCAGTCACTCGCACACACTTCAGGAGGAGCCATTCCATTCTGGAAAAAGAAACCTGCACCTGATTCTTTGCTTGTGCTTTGGTGACAGGGGAATAGTTTTACTAGCCTACCTTTTTTCCAAACTTTAGACTTGTATCACACTTAACAAACCTGACAAGTTTCTCAAAACACTGCCCTGTTGTGATTATTCATTCACTCCATGCAGAGAGGTAGCAAACTACTATTTCTGCCCTGGGGTTGACTGCAAAACTCACATATCTTGATTTGTTAACACAGCGTAATTGTCTGAATTTATGTAATTTTAACCCAAGCATTATAAGGCAGAGGTTCCCAAACCTTTCAGGCCGGGGCCCCAAGATTCCCTCAACCAACAGCTCAGGACATAAGGTGCAAACACATTTAAAATCTGGTTTGATGATGTTAGTTTGGATATTGCACTCGGGATCCACGGCTCTGAGGCAGGTGTCCAAACTTTTTACATCAAGGGCCGCATGTTGAAATGTATACACAGCGTCGAGGGCTACAGATCAGAGGTCGCACTGCAGCCAAGCATTCAACGTGGTGCATCTAAGAGAGGTTTGAACCATTCCACACACCTTTATTTTGGTTTAGAAACATAATGCCAGCTCTGGATTGGATTGGTCTGTGGAGCCGTATTTGGCCCTCGAGCCGCTCTTTGGGCACCAGTGCACTGAGGCTTACAATCTGCAGCATCCGACCACCACCAACCGCTCACTCAGACAGACACAATCCAGTCATCTAGATTATATATAGCCTTCGATCTACTATAGTGACATCTCGTAAACGTTTTCTGTGTTCCTTTGACACCAGTGCAAGTGAAATCCAGCTAGTTTGTCCATCATTACAGCTCCTGCTCAACCCAGTGCCACCGACTGCACCAGTGTGGATTTCTGCAAATGCTATTAGCTTTTTCAGAACTCTGGGTCTGCGCGGCACATCGTGATTCACTTTACATTCCGATCCCTTTTCAAAGTACTGGCTGCTCCCTCTTGTAAAAAAAAAAAAAAGACGGAATATGGAAAATTCCCGGATGGCACGCGGGTGAAATCCCTGCTGAGTAGAGCGACACATGCTCAGACAGGCCCCTGCAGCCAACTCTGGGACCGGGTTTCCAAATTTCCAATTAGTGTGCAATTCCGCGTCCTGACTCGATCCCGCTAAAGTCGTTCACCCACCGGTCGGGCCCGACGCGCATTCCTGCAGGATGAGTCTCAGCGTCTCGCGATTTGGGAAACTTAAGGGATGCACAACGTGTTGCAGTCGAAACAATGTGGCACGGAAATATTACGGGACCCTCATGACGCAAAAAGGCACGTGTTGGTTATAATACAGAGAAGAAGGCCTTTAGTTTACTGGTCATGGCTGCTTTCAAGGAGGTGGAAGTTGTTTAAGGTATTAGCCGGGTCCTTATTTCTCTTATTAAGTAAGAAATAAGTAAGTGTCACTGTAAATTTGTCATTGTACTGCAAACTAGTGTTCAGGTGTTAGTCCTGAGCCGCTGCGCCATTGTGGGCCAACCTGACCTGCATGGTTTTGGAGGTCGAGGAAACCGTAGCACCCGGAGGAAAACCTGGCTGGCTGCCTTCAGTCTCATCTGATCCTCTGAAACGATGATCCACCTCCTGGGTTTGTCCCTGTTTCAGAGCATGGTATCCTGCACTTGTCAACTCCACCTCCCCCTTCCTCCTGCGCAGCTCCCTCCGCCCCACATTAGAACAATAGAGACAGAAGGTGTGGTTTTGTTGCGAGTCTTGCCCGGATACCTTCTCGTTTGTCCCGTCCTTGTTTCCTGTAGCTCTTCTTGTGACGCCTCGACTGCTGCAGGTGTGGGGGCTCTTGGTGCCTCTTCAGTGTTTCAGAAGAAGACATTTGTAGGTCTCAAATGTCTTTAGCATATAAGCTAGCTGCTTTCTTCAGGACCATTATGGACTCTCTGCAGTAAAAATAAATCCACCGAACCTCACAAAAACATGGCAAAGACGTACTTAAGTATCGAGTAAAACAATGTGTAACACAGAAACCACAAACGCACAGAATAGATACAGTCGGCATCTCGTCATAGAAGGGGGCGTGGCTTCGCCGAGGGGGAAAAGAGAATCTTCTGAGAAACACAGCTTTTCACAGTTTTTTGCCTTTCCCTGGCGAAATATAAACTTATTTATCACATACAAATATAGTCAAGTCTAAAAAATGGATGTTTATTCACAGCAGATTGTTCAGTAGAAGCGAAAAAACGGCAGCCGTAGCTAGCACTAGCTAGCGTTAGCATTAGCGTGGCATCAAGTTAGCATTCTCCTTTATTTATGTATTTATGGGTTGTTGAACCACTTTGCTCCTCTCCATGTCTTTGTATCTTTATAGGGTAGAAAACTATATCAATAGTTCTGCATTTGTTAAAGTATCCATCCATCCATCCATTTTCTTCCACTTGTCCGTTGCCGGGTCATGGGGGCAGCTGTTGGAGCTTCCCAAATCACATTGCATCAGGCCCTTTTGTCTCCTCCTGCAGGTGGTGGGTCCACGGAAGGCCGGCCTCATGGTTCTACCCGGGCCTGCTGGTCTCTCATAAGGGGCCTCTGAACCGCTCTTTATCTGACCCGTCACTTAGGACCTGTTTCCCATGGGAGACCCTACCAGGGGCACGAAGTACCCGACAACAGAGCTCCCAGGATCATTTGGGTGCTCAAACCCCCCCACCAGGTGGCGGTTCCAGGAGGGGTATTTGTTAAAGTAGTTTTTGAATAATTATAATAATAATAGATTATTTTCCCCCTTAACTGTTTTCAAACATGACCATATATGGCTGATTCCTCAGATGCCGTCTGTATCCATAGGGCACCCCAGTGTTCAGCGTACTTTTCAGCGTTTAGCTATATTATGTTTCCTCACCATGTTTGTTTTGTGAAATCATGTTCTTCTAATCCCGCATATCACGGCTGTAACTCTCCCCGAGGCTCAAAATGCTCATGAACAAACGTAGAACATATGGTTCCATCTCCATCCCCATCTCTCTTCAAAAGCGCCTGTTTGCCGAGGCAGTGGGCAACATGTGGCTAAGGTCTCCTGCTTCCTTCTGAAGGCACACAGCCAGGGACAGGAGACGGGGAACACTGCTCCAAATGATAAACAAATAAACCATCAGCGTCGCAGTGTTTAGCCTTTACTCAGGAAAGTGAGCGTTTGATCAATGGTCTTGTAATTGAGAGCTCTGCAGAGGACCGTCCTCAGTGCTGTTTGGACAGTTCATAAAGTGGTATTGACCCTGGACGATAAAGTGCCCCCACTGCACTCAATTCCAGTTCAGAGCCCTTTGTTTTTTATAAGAGCCCTTTTTTATGATTCACAATGCTTTGAAGTGCATTTAGAAATATTGGGCAACAGTGAAGCGGTGTCACGAATGAGTTATGGTGGTCTCCTGAAGAGCTTTGGCACTCACCGAACTGTTTCTTAATTAAAAATGTTCTGAGCATTCTACCACCCCCAAAAAATCCACAGTTTTAGAATATTATCTGTCTTAATAACACAAAATCCATTGGGTTCTTATTTTACAAAGTCTTCTACACTGCACACCTTGTCTGTGTGAGTCAACTGGTGTTGGTTGGATTGGCCGATGGCGTAGATTGGCAGCCTTGCTTCCGTCAGTCTACCCCAAAGGCAGCTGTGTAGAAGCTTCGTATGGAGAGCGTTAATAATGCAATGTAAAGCATCTTTGGGGATCCTCGTGCTATTTTATACACTCGAAGTGGGGGGCAGGAGTAGGGCTGGATACAGTTAACCGGTACCAGTAGTTTTTTCCAATTTTTTTGAATGTTTGGCCCATTTTTTTGCTTATTTGCCACAATTTCTCCCAATTTTTTCTAAAATGATTCCCCATTTTTCACACATTTCTTGACATTGGAGATTAACCCCATATTGTAAATTCCATCTTCCAAACATTATTGTTCTGTTTTCTGGTTCAAGGTGACAGCTATTGTAGTATAGTATCGAATAAAAGTATTGTTCAGATATCGGTGTCGAAAACCAAGTATCGTTAAAGGAACAGGCCACCGTTTTTCCATACTGGGATATGTTCTTACCTGAGCTTAGACGAGTTGATGCGTACCTGTCTGGTCTTTGTGCATGCCCATGGAGGAGCGTGGTAGCTTCCAACTTCACCCCGTTTGGAGCCATAGGAATACATTGGGAAAGGCCAAATGCTAACAGCATCTTTGGTCGTTTTGTGTGACTGAGGGCACGCACAAAGACCAGACAGGTACATATAGAATCGTCTAAGCTCAGGTAAGAACATATCTCAGTGTGGAAAAATGGTGGCCTGTTCCTTTAAAGTACCGGTAAAGAAACAAATTTAACGACACCCAGCCCCAGTCAGGAGCTCTTTGATGGAGATAACGGGATTATTCCAGAATAAAACTTGATGACATTGCAATCATGTTACTGTCTGACCAACAGAACATCGCCACGAAACAAAGATCCCCCTCTCTCTGTAATATCTGCTTGTAGCGCCTTTAACTTTGATCACGGTATCGTTACAAGAAGCTTCCGCAACGTCAAAAGATCCAGTGTGTCATTCATTTCTCGCCAAGATCTTGTATCGATAGTGGGAGAGTGTGACCACAGCGCGAAGCCCTCTCCAGCACACCCCTAAGACTCTCAATGGGGTTAAGATCTGGACTCTGGGGTGACCGATCCATCTCGTGCTTCCTGAACCACACTCTCTCAATGTGTTGAAGCTAGACCTGACCAACTGCCGCCACCTCAGATCAGAACAGTTTGTTTTAGACGGATCAGGCAGTATATTTTGTCTAAGACTTCCATCCTTACCATTTGGTCATGAAGAAACCAATTCAATAGCTCACAGAAGACATATTTTTTCATCCCGTCCACCTGCAGCGAAGAATACGGTTTATAAAATATGAATGCACAGTTGTGTGAGAAGCCGCGGCGATGGGGAGAAGGAATGGCGATCCAAGGGAGCCATGGCCTACAGGGATAGAGTCATCGTGTGCAACATTTATCAAACAGGGCATCAGCGCGGTGTCATAACCTCCGACCGGCGCGGCGTGATACCAACAAAATCATGTCCTGATAAATCCGCGCAACACTGTACGCCATAAAAGTCCACAGGCCGAGCAGCAGGCTGTTATTTGCTCTGGGCTTTTGTTTCACAGCTTTCTTTTTTCCGTTATGACATGACTGGTGCCGGGAGACGTGCGCCGCAATGCTTTTTCAATGTCGCGGTGAGTAAAAAAGGACACATTGGGGCGAGCTGCTGCTTCTTCTGATGGGGGGAGTAATACGCTACGATTCGTCGGCTGTGCTTGATGTTTAGCCGTGGTTATGGTTGTGGTTAAGTCTAGTGATTGGGGCTAATATGGTGAAGTCGACCTGCCACAAAGAAATCATTGATCGTATGCTTTGGCAAAAGACTAAAAGCAAACGTGAACACAGAATTTGTTTGTGTGAACTCTCAGTTTAACTGAGGTTTTTCGGGGTGTTCTGGATAGATAATCCAGAATAGATAAAGCAAGAATTCACTTAAATCTTAAATTTCCCAACGTTGCCCCTTGGTACATGAGCACTTAGCACTTGGAATTATTTCAGATATAAAAAGAATGTGAAACTGAGTGGTTATAATAAAGTTTTAATTTGAGTGTCTTTTAGCTTTATTTTAAACACAACACATTAGTAAATAGGCTACCAGGGCTGGGACGATCCACTTTTGTCACGGTCTGATACGTAGGTAAGGTAAGTTTATTTGTATGGCACATTTCATGTACATGTACAACTCAATGTGCCTCACAGCAACAAAATGCAATAAAAAGCATTAAAAACACAATACAATTACATTAAAAAATACATTTATGTTCTGTAAATATGTATATGATTATATTAAAATGTGTTAAAATACAATCAATTCCCATAGGCAGCAGTAAATAGGTGTCCTTTAAGCTTGGACTTAAACATAGTCAGGGTTGAGGCCTGTCTCACGTCCTCGCAGCCTCATCGTGTTTAGTGGTGACTCTGGGAACCACCAGGAGACCCTCCCCTCCCCGAGGTGGTTCATACGGCTGTAACATATCAGAGATGTACTTTGGTGCCTGACCATGAAAGCAGAGCTCTTTTAAAGTCTGTTCGCTGAACGACAGGAAGCCAGTGCAGGGCCTGGAGCACTGGACTAATGTGTTCGTATTTTCTGGTTCTGGTCAGGACTCGAGCAGCAGCATTTTGGATAAACTGCAGCTGTTTAACAGAGGCTAGTGAGCAGGCCGTTACAAACAGTCTGACCGGCTGGAGACAAACGCATGAATTAGTCTCTGGTTTTGACAATATGTTTCTTTTTATTTTGGTATTGTTTCCTATGTATCACAATAATCGAGCCGATCCGATACGTATTGCGATACTATACTATTACTGTACTATTATTTTTAAATAAGACTTTTAAAATAGGACTTTAAAAATCTGATTTGCTTATTTTTTGCTTTGATATGTCTTCGATCAAGTAGTATGTTTATCTTAAAATGTGTAAAAAGAAAACAGTCAAGTGTCTAAAGTTTATAAAATGCCAAAAAAAATGTGTTAGGATTGAAAAGTGCCTTAACTCAAAATGTAACAAAGTGCTGTGTAACTGTCACTGAAAGCAACTGTCACCTATTATACATGTTTTTAGTGGTAGGGGAAACCGGAGTACCCGGAGGGAAACGCATGAATTAGTCTCTCTGGTTTTGACAATATATTTTTTTATTTTGGTATTGTTTTCTAGGTGGTAATATGTATCACAATACTCGGGCCGAAATATTGCAATATTTGATGAAGTATCAATATTTGGTGTTGCAGCAAAAGGTATTGGGATCCAATCTGATATTTTGTCCCAGCCCTACTGAAAACCAAATAATCTTAGTTTAGCTGGTCACTTTGTAATAATATTGCTATTCTCGAGGTATACAATTTTCATTCAGGGAATCTCAGAGAGCTACAAACACACGCACACCCACACACACTTAAAAACTATTATATAAATTATTGGACTTCTTAAAAAGGTGTGTTTTCAATGTATTTTTATTAGGTTTTGTATTTCTCTCAGCTCTCTCAGGCAGGGGGTGCGACTCAAGGGATACGCAATACAAAAAAGGTTACTGACTTACTGGCAGTGTAACCCTAACCCTGCACAATCACACAGCAAACATGCCAAACTTTCTTTTAAAATGCCTCTGCGGTATCAGCAGGAAATCGTGGACTGATATCGGACAAAAGCGCAATAAGACGTCGTCAATGTCAAGAGCGGCCCTTCCAATGATTGTTGAGACCGGTGCTCCGGGTCATGCACTGCAGGTAATTATTCACTCCCTCATTTAGCGCGCTCACAAGTGACATTGTTAGCCAAAGAAACCCCACGTCAGCGCATGACTGGCATCTCGCCCAGGTTTAGCCTCGAGGCACAGCTACTAATCACGCCACTGTGCAACTTACCTTAATCTACGGGGAAAGTCAACTTTACAGCCACTGCATTTGTCACCTGGTTTGAGAGCGTCGGGTTATTGCAGGCCGGTAGTTTATTCAGTTTTACTTTACTTTGCGAGCTTTATCTGTCCACTTCCTTTGACCCCATGTGATCACCCAGGGAGCCATGGAAATGTGAAGGAAAACATTTGCAACTTTGGCAAATCATTAACTACTATACGAGCCATGAATCCAACCTCCCTGCTCCTTTGATGCAGAGAAAGGCCCAAGGTAGTCGGAGCGTAAACATGTTTTGCCCGGTAATCCGTGCGTCGCATGCTTATTTTATTTACGCTGGAATGGCCGTGAATCCTCGATAAAGTCTGCTGTAGCCCGGGCCCCGGCCGCTGCATTGGCGCCCGTCGGGATTCGGAAATTAACATTACAAACAGGGCACCTCCTCCGCACGCAACTTCTCGGCAGGATTTGTGCGTCTCACCTTTGGGCTGTATGCTAATGCGGGCCGATCTCTTACAAGCATCAGATTTGGAAAACGCCCGCGAAGGGAAAGTGGCGCGGGCTAGCTAGCGACGTGATACCGGCCGCAATTATCATAAGCCATATGCCAGCGTCCTGTGGAGTGGCTGTGAGGTAAATAAAGAAGATGACTAATATGCTGTGTGAGAGAAGGGAATTACGGAGCTATCAGAGGGAGCTGAATCATGTGGATCTTCGTGGATAGTGGATTCAGGCTTTATAAAAGACAGTTGAACACCTTAGCATTAAAGGGATATTTTTCGGGTTTTTGACATAGGGCCTCATTTCCAAGTTGTCCAGAGTGTTGTTGATTTCTGGAGATGTATATATATGTTTTTCATTCATGTAGCCCTTATATTTGAAGAGTTTAGTGGTGCTAGGCTAGTGCTTGGCTAGTGCATGTCTATGGTAACTAGTAGCCTGCATTAAAAACAGTCCGACCCAAGCACAGTGCACCTGAGGCAAATCACTTATAACACTAGACGACCCATATACATGTCTGTGTTGACTGAATCACTTTTGAAATATAACCATTTTGCCTTTAAAAGGAGTTATATTTGAGCAGCATCAGCTTCCTGGTTGTAGCTACGCAGCGGCGGAGTGATCTGCTCAGTTACCGGACCTACAGTCGTTCACATGTGGATTTTTTTTTACATTTATTTATTTGATAGGGACAATGCACATTACTTAACATCTGCATTGAAACAACAAAACAGACGTAAACATGCTGGATTATAGCCACAGGGCTAATTTACATCAGTAGTATATGTAAATAAAATAACTGAAAGTATTTTATTTGCCTCTTACTTTAATTGATTAATTTTATGTTGATGTTTTTATTGATTGTATTTGTTTTCCTATATTTATGCAACTGTGAACCACTTTGAATTGCCCTGTGTATGAATTGTGCACTACAAATAAACTTGCCTTGCCTTGCCTAGTCCCTAGGCAGATACAGAAATACAGAATTTATATCAAACAATATGACGGAAATCAGATATGGCAACGTTTGGAGGACAACCCGATGATTTTTAAGAGCTTTTTAATGCAGGCTACTAGTTACCATAGACATGCACTAGCCTAGCACTACCGAACCTTTCAAATATAAGGACTGCATGAATAAAAAAAAATATATATCTCCAGAAATCAACAACGCTCTGGATATCTAGGAAATGAGGCCCTGTGTCAAAAATCCTGAAATATCCCTTTAACATTTGCCGGGTTATTTACTTAAAGCAGGTCATTGCATTTCTGCACATTCTGAGCAGAAAGGGGTAAAGCAAAGATTACAAATGAGCTGCCAGAAAGGACATGATTTGTTTATATTTGACGGCCTTGACGCACTTGACGCGGATACAAAGTATGTCAATATTTGTGAATGAATGAGCGTGGGAAACCGGCCGGTGCGCCGCCCTGTTGTGGCTACTTCCGGGAAATCTGCAGCTTGCTAGCGGACAAAACGTCCTAAAATAAACATTGAAAAGATCACATTTTATTGTAATCTACCTTATATATGCTCTATAGTTTTAAAGTGTTTATAGTTTGTTATTCAACCAAGTTTTATGTTTCATGGTCCACTTTTTATGGGAAAAAATGTATTAATATTAGTGTGTACTTGACCTCTCAGTGACCCAGCGGCTGCATGAGTGGTTAGCATGCCGCCTTTACTTTCCATCCTGGTGGCCTCTAGGGCGCTATGACCAAAAAATGTTCTGGTATGTTTTCACTGCCGATGGATCTGTCTCCATGGATACGTATACATTCCATCCAGACAACCTACCAGAAACCCCCCGAAAAAACGTAAATAAAATTGGAGCGTCCTAAAGGCCATCATAAGCCACAGCCGCTGGGTCACTGAAAAGGTCAAACACATCAACTTTTTTTTTTCCACATAAAAAGTTCCATAATGCACCTTTACACTGCGTTCCAAATTATTATGCAAATGACATTTTTCTCTGATTTTCTAAATTGTCAACTCAAATGAGAGTCAGCATAATTTTCAAGTCTTTAACTGGTAGAGGATCATTTAAATGTGGTGGAAAAAATTTCCTAGTGATAACAGTATTTTTTTCAAAAATGAATATGGTAAAAACCTCAAAATCCACTGTTCCAAGTTATTATGCAACTCATCGTTTCAATACATTTTAAAGCTTGTAATTAACTGAAAATGGTCATTTGTTGTATTTGTAGCATTAGGAGGTCATATTTACTGAAATCAAAAGCTATTTCAATCAAAAAAATATTAACAGGTCAAGTTATATTTTACCAGAGGAGCCCTTGTGTGATAGCAGCTTCAAAATTCTTAAATCCATTAAAATTGTAAGTTTTTGGACAGTTTCTGCTTGGATTTCTTTGCAGGATGTTAGAATAGCCTCCCAGAGCTGCCGTTTGGATGAAAACTGCCTCCCACCCTCATAGAAGTGTTTTTTGTTGAGGCTCCAAAGGTTCTCAATAGGGTTGAAGTCAGGGGAGGAGGGGGTCCACATCATGAGTTTCTCTCCTTTTATGCCCATAGCAGCCAGTGATGCAGAGGTTTTCTTTACAGTATGACATGGTGCGTTGTCATGCATGAAGAGGATTTTGTTTGGGAAAACACGGCTCTTCTTTTTGTAGCATAGAAGACAGTGGTCAGTCAGAAACTCCACATATTTTTCAAAGGTCATTTTCACACCTTCAGGGAGCCTAAAAGGGCCAAAAGGGGCCGACCAGCTCTCTCACCATGATTCTGGCCCAAAACATGACTCCGCCACCTCTTTACTGACGTCACAGCCTTGTTGGGACATTGTGGCCATTCACCAACTATCCACTACTCCATTGATCTGACCATCCAGGGTTACACGGCGCTCATCAGTGAACAAGACTGTATGAAAATGAGTCCTCATGTATTTCTGAGCCACTGCAGCCGTTTCTGTTCATCAACATTCAATTAACAGTTTAGGGGAGGCCCGGATAGAAGGTTTTTGCACAACTGCAGCCTCTCGAGGGTCCTACACCTTCATGTTCAGGAGACTCCAGAGGCACCAGCAGCTTCAAATACCTGTATGCTTCTTTGTAGCATCTGTTCTCTTAATCTGATGTGTTTATCTGGCAGAAACCGTCCATATTGTGCCTTTATCGGCACAAAACGGAGTGTGCTCTGAATCATCCACAAATCTCTTATCAGTATGATGATTACACTTAATCTTTCATGAAATATCGAAGGTTTTCATACCTAGATCAAGGCATTCAACTATTTCACACTTTTCATCAGCAGAAAGACCCTTTTTCTGTCCCATATTGCTTGAAAATGATGATCTGCATAATAAAGTGGAACACCCTTTTCAGCAGTTTTTCCCTTAACTGGGCTTAACCTGAACACGAATCATCCCAGGTCTCTGAGATTAATGTCAGTGACTCATAGAGCCCCAAGACACGATACCATCCATGAGTTTCATTATTATTATTATTTTTTTTACCTTTTTGACACAAAAATCCAATTTGCATAATAATTTGGAACGCAGTGTAAGCATGAAAAATAGGTAAACATTTTAACATTAATATTTCACACACATCTATTTGTGTGTATATTAATGAAATTACTTTTACTTTCCATCATAGTGACCTCTATTATTCCCCAGGATCGAGTTTCTGGGTGGTTTTCCCAGCTAACTGACCCTCTGAACAGTGATTGCTGGTGCATTGTGGAGGCCACTGTGATGGAAAGAAAAGACGCCATGCTAACCACTCATACAGGCACTGGGTCACAAAAAGGTCAGTTACACACAACTATCAAGTTCATTTTTTTACGCATGAAAAGTTCCATAGTGTATCTTTAATATTGTTATCAAAATCAGCCCAGAAAACTTCCACATCGATCAGGCCCTAACGTTACAATGAATGATGCCCCCGTCCTGTTAGGCACCAAACACAGCCGATGACAAACCGCACGCTCGCAGTCCCGTTAGCGCGCGCACCCCGCCCCTCTTCGCCGGGACAACGCCGGCTGCCAACCAAATTAGCATCAGCTGGCTCGATACGTTTGTAATCTACTCCGAGCATGGCAAACAATACAAATTGGATTTCTAATTTATCCTGACTCATTTATGAGAGAGGGAATAATTGCGTGTCACCATGGCGACGGCTTTGACACGTCCAGCAAACTTTCGTCGGAGAGAGAGCCTGCTCGCCAAATACCTTCATGTTGAGAAAAAAAAAAAAAAATGAATCAAAAAATATGGAGCGGAGTGTGTGATTTGCGGAAAATGAGTTTCACATATTTGAATTTCGACAAACGGCGGGCTCCTCTTATCTCGGCACGCCTGAGCACACACAAGAAGCTCGTGGCGGCAAATGCAAATGGGGGCCGCCAGTGCCGTTCACGAGCGCCGATCAGACACGCTGCTCGTCATGAGGAAGATGACTAGAGACTAACAAGTCCACAAGCACAGGGGCGGGAGTGAGTAGGACATAAAACTACCAGTTTGAGGTCCAGGGGAAGAAAATGGCAATAGTCGATAACCATCTTGAGCATTTTGGCAATTGATGTCAAACAAATTATAACAAAATCCTGTTGTGTCAAAACAACACATGTTAAAGTACCAATGTGTTTTCCATCCATCTTCTTCCATTTGTCCGTTGCCGGGTCAATCACATTGCACCAGCCCCTTATGGCTCCTCCTGCAGGTGCTGGGTCCACAGAGGGACGGCCTCATGATTCTAACTAGGGGGCTTCTGAACCGCTCTTTGTCTGACCCGTCACCAAGGACCTGTTGCCATGGGAGACGCTACGTCAAGGTGGTGGTTCCAGGAGGGGTTGTTTAAGACAGCGTTAGCAAATCTCAGTTAGATGCATAGATATAGTATACAAGAGAGCGATGATTCTCTATTCAGCACCATTCATTGTAATGATCCCGAGTGGTCTGTGAAATGAACATGGCTTCTCAATGTCCTCCGACGAAACCTGGTCCTTAAAAGGGCCAGAAGTCGGGGCGGGCTGACCGGCTACGAGCCTTCACACTGAAAAGGCTTCCCGTTTTTAGTGCTGATGTACAAAACCCAGCGTGGTTAACAATGTGTCACACAGCCCAGCTTTGTCGCATGGGTCATAGCAACTTTTAGAAAAAGAGAAAGCCAGGCTTTTGAGCAGTGCTCGGGAAGGTCAGAGTGCTCATAAGAGTGCTGCTCACCAAGTGTCTTTTGGAGCCGCCCCTGGTCACAAGGGGGTGGTATTACAGCAATGTCAGCTCCCCGCCATGACGACCAAAGAGAAACACGTTCCTCTCGCCCACTGGTTAGATGGAAGAACTGAAAAATGATTTGCCAATATGTTGTGAGGCCTCAGCCCACGCTAAAGTAATCATTAAAGGTTCAAAAAAATTGTCATCTGACCTAAGTTATTCATGAGTTGGTAGATCTGTCTCCTCTGGTCCAAGAAGCTTTGCAAACTGAGTGGCCTTCTGACAGACCGCTTACAAAACCATTCAGGCAATATGAAAAGTGATTTAAAAAGTAGTTCAGACTGTGGACATACATAATTTATTATCTGCACGTTTTCCGCCACAAACTCTGTAACAACTCAGACATGGCTAGCTTCTCATAGGACTGAAACAGGATATTATTGTCTTGATTAAACCCATCCTTTGATACACTGCATCCACTAGCAACTGGAAAACAGTGATGCATTCAAGAACGCTTTCCCTTAACACTCACTTTAACTATTATTAAAACTGCCAAATACAATTGAATGCAAAAGTATGAACACATGGATACACTGAAGGAAAGTTGGAGATCTCCTGTCCATTAACTGTCAGTGTGGGGGGGCCTTGGCCTGAAGGATGTCGTTCCAGTCCAATTTTGCTTGTCTTCTGGAAGCGGAACTATGTAATTTGGGTAAAAACAACACACTTGCAAGTAAGTACGAATGCATCCAACCCGGTGGAAAACGATCTTTCAAAATTGTGCTGCTTTTAAGTGGAGATGTACACTCCTGCGTCTCCACCACAGGCTCCGGACACTGAAATGCCAATATCTCGGCTGCTGTCTGCTATAGCGTAGGTTTATAGCGTAATCCGCCAGCTCTTGTCTCTTGAACGACTGTTGATTGGCCTCGGACAGCACTTATTGATCAGCCCGATTAATTACGGGACATCATCCAGGCGCCGCCTTGGCAAACGGAAAAGTAAAAATCTGCTCCTGAGGTAAATTTGCTCCTAAAGTGCGGGGAAATCAATGAAAGGGCCTCACTGTACGAGCAAGCCAAAGTCCCCCCTCACTCTTCCTGATTACCCGGAGTCCATACAACAACAAACCCTGCTAATGACATAGTTCCCCGGCTCCGTGCAGCCAGTTTCCCTTGTCCGCGATAACCCCCACACATTAAATATGCTGATAAATGGCCCGTAAGCCTCTCGGCGCTGGAAAAACACGGGTGCGTAATGTGTCCGCCAGGACGCTTATCACGCTGTAATCACCGCTGTGTTTGCTTAGAGATAACGGCGCAGGTCAGTGCATACAGACCGGGGGGTTTATTGTTTACTTTGGACTTAATGGAAGGACGTGCGCTACAGGTCCCGGGCAACGGGGAAAACGTTGCTTTCTGCGCGAGTGGATGGAGGAAAGGAAAACATTACGATCGCCCGTCTGTGCTGAAAGGGAGATTCATGCAAACAGGTTTACCGTTAAAAAATATTCGACGATGACGGCGTCTACTGTAGGGATGCACCAATACCACTTTTTCTAAAACCGATACGAGTACTTTGATTTAAGTACTCGCCGATACCGAATACCGAATACGAGTACGAGGCATTTTCCTCAACATACTTACTTTTTTCACAGCAGATTGGTTTGTAATTAGTTAATTTAGTCATGTACATTTCCTTAAGTAAAGTAGGCTACACATTTAGAGCAGTTGTATTAGAATTGTGCTGATGCCATTTATTTTTTTTTCATTCAATATAATTTTTAATTTTTATTGCACTGTCCATCATAGACAGAAAAGCCCATGTCCTAAAGCTCCCCAATGCCTGTGCTTTATTCATTTATGTGTTTTAATTTAACAATAGTATTGAGATGTTACTTAAATGGTCTCTTTCTCTATACTTCAGCTCTGTGTAGATTTTCTCGTGTGTTTGTAGCAACTTAGTGAGAAGCTACAGCGTTTTCACTGTTCTGCTGCAGCTCATTTTCGCTCTATATGGACATGGTGTATCTCTTTATTTTGGATTTTCTGAGGACTTTTTAGTCGCTGGGTTAGTTTTTCAGGTGAATAAACCCCCTTAAAACGGCGTCAGAATGGCCAAAGCTGCTAGCCGCGAGCTAGCAACGTTAGCCTGTATGTTGTAAACACTGCAGACGCTGCAGCACTAACAACATTAAGCTCTGGTTAAATCCAGGGTAAGGTACAAAAAATGTTTGGGTTTGGAATGGTAAATTAAATGTTACCACAGACATCCGCCATGTTGGGGGAAATTGTAGCGAACATTGTGCACAGTAAAGTAAAGGAAGTAAAGAGATGTAAAACCAAGGCCGTTAGCCGTCAGTTCACTATTGCTAAATACATCCAACACAGAATGCTTCTAGTGTCCAAATGCATTCACGTGATTTTTAAAGCCTCCATTGGTTTATTATTATGGAATGTGCCAGGAATCCCACAGATGTTAGCGGTTTTGAGTGAAGAATGAAGAAATGTATTGTATTCTTCAATGACTGGGTCCAAACACTTGTGATTTGTCGGTTGGCTCAATGCGGCTCCTCAAAAACAAAGCCCAAAATAAACGATACGAACTCACACACACCACGGCAAAACAATACGATGCCTTTTTTATACCTCAGTGATGTCGAGAGTCTGTGTCCGTTCCTTTCTCTGCTCGAGGCTGCAAGAAGTGCATAAATAAAACAAACGTAATACCAGCTTTAAAAGTGTGAGTGTTGCTGTAGTAAATAATGGCTCCACCACCTCCTAAAGTCGACTTCAACGCCTAAAGGCAACAACACAGACCACTCTAACCACGCTGGGCGGGACGATGGCTCAGCGGTTAGCGCTCGCGTTTCACAGCTAGAAAGTCCCGGCTTTGATCCCTGGGCGGGGCCTTTGTGTGAGGAGTTCACATGTTCTCCCCATGTCTGCGTAGGTTTCCTCCGGGTACTCTGGTTTCCCCTACCACTAAAAACATGCAGAATAGGGGTGAATTATACATGTAAATGAATGGTGGTGGTCAGAGGGTCCAACTAGGGCTGGGTACTGGTCACATTTTTTCGATACCACTACTTTAACGATACCAGCTTTTCGGTACCGGTGCCTTAACGGTACTTTTTTCGATACCTTCGTTATTTTAATTGAGTTAAAATAATGTGTATAAAAATCGTTCAGGAGAACAAACAGCAGCGGCACATCAGAAAACAGGCCGCAGCAGCGTCACCTGTAACTTCATTTTTTGAGCAGAATTCCCACTAAAGCCGTGATAAAAAGAGAGAAAGGACATTATTACCTTCTGAGCTGCAGAGACAGATCCACATGGCATTTCTTTCAGATAAACTTTTCTAAACTCACTGCACTGTTCGACAGTGAAAGCTCCTCACACGTCACAGATCTGTTACATAGTGAGAGCGCTCACTCTGTCACTGAAAATTCACCATGACTGTTCCAAAAATGGCTAATGCAGAGTGAGCGCTCACCTTTTCCAAAGACAATCTTTGATCCCAAATGCTCCGGTGCAGCTGGAGTTGCAAACAGTGAATAACTTCAGGCTCTGTGGGGCTAAAGCCAAAGGTAAAGCCCATGTGTTTCTTGTTGTTACTACCATGATGTCACTACTTTTCTCTTTGTCTAAGAGTTTAGTTTCTTATTCAGTTCAGGTTTAGTCCTGGTTTTCAACCAGTTTACTGTAAGTCCTGGTTTAGTCCTGGTTCAGTCCTGGTTTAGTCCTGGTTTAGTCCTGGCTCAGACTGCGGCTCTGCCATCTCTGATAATGACTGAAGTGTGAGTAAGTTACAGCTTTGCTTCTGCATTTGCGCTGAAGCTGCTCATGAGTTCAGGGTTTTTTAGACTCACTGCGGATCATTTATTGACGTTTGGAGAGAAAAAGTGCCGAAAATTAGCACCGAAAAAAATGTTTTTCGATACCGTCCCCTACTGGAGCTTTTTGGTCGGTACCAAGTAGGTACCGTTAAAGGGTACCCAGCCCTAGTTGCAACAGCACTTCTGTGTGAATGAACAACTCTCCGACACTATGTGAAGCACTTTGGGCGACTGGTGTCACGTGAAAAACGCTATACAAATAAACTTTCACATTCCATGTAAGCCAAGTTATGGCGCCAATTAAATCATTGGATCATTTGTTCTTTTTCATTTTAATGCTGGATTATAGTTAAGTGCAGGGAAATCCTTCTGTACAGGTATAAAAAGAGGAGCCATAAGGGCACTTTTTGATGCCTCTTTTTCCAAAAATCCCATAAGAAAACACTAGGGTCATTGTTACTATAAAAAAACAAAAAAAAACAAATCTTGATTATTTTTAATAAGGGACGTCAAGCCCTGAGCTTGTCTTCTTCAATGTACTGTAACACTTCATGCATATGATTAGTCAGCTGAACAATGACTGCATGGAAATGATGAGCCAGGCCAGCATAAAAAAAACGTAAGTACAATCCCCACATCTCTGCCGCGCCAAAACACTGTGCTCCCTGTAGCCGAGTCCCACCCGTTCCCACAACCTCTCGCTTCCACGCCGTCCCTGAGCAAATTCTGAACTCATTCCCATCTCTCTGACATCTAAAACAATCTCTTCACACTGCAGCAGGTCGTGCTCGGAGCTCCTCTCTTCAAAGGTCATGGCCATCTCCTGCAGCCTTATTCACTCCATCTATCCTTTTTACTGTCAGTTAGGATCACGCGCACACAATGCCGGGAGAGGCCGTCCCTGCATTGACACTATAGCGGTGAAGATCAAGATGGCTGCCTGGATAGAAAGATAATGGTGTAGACATGACACAGCAGGTAAATATATGACCAGAAGCCGGTTTTGTAGCTTTGCAGGGCCTTTGAGTAAATAAGAAACCTTTTATATAGGAGAAATCGATGTTGTTGTTATGGTAAATGCATCCAGGCCGCCAATGATATTTTATAATATATCAATCTGTTACAGCGCAAGGGAAGCAATGCCCTGTTCAACTTCACCCCCCTGTTTGGAGCTATAGGAATATGCTGGGAGAGGCCAAATGCTAACAACATCTTTGGTCGTTTTGCGTGACTGAGCGCACGCACAACGACCAGACAGGTACGCATCAAGTCGTCTAAGCTCAGGCAAGGACATATCTCAGAGGGGGTATTGTGCTTTTTTCAATCACATAGCACCAGTCTATAGCACACTACAATGATGACCAAACCTTCTGTTGTTGCTCTCAATGACCAGCCCGACACAGAAAATGTTTTTTTTTGCAGTGGGTAATCAAAGAATGGATCTGGATGAGGGCCTAACCTGTTTAACTCTCAATTCTACTGACTTTTGTCGATGTCTCCATGGAAACGAGCTAGAGACGTACCCACTCCCGGTAAAGTTATAGTCATGTTTTAGCTGAATGTGAGTCGCTCAGAGCAAAAGGACGTGTTTGTTTGAGGTATTTTTTCAATGGTGAAAATATCTATCATAAAATAAATGCTTGTATTTCAATTTTTGTTTATTGGGTCAAATCTTACGCGGTGTGGCTTTAAGAACCTCTGAGCCTTTCCGACACGCCCCCTCCACACGCTGTCAGTGGTGGAGCAGTGGTTGGTTACTCGGCTGGTGACGAAAGCTCGGAGGCGTCTCCAGGAGGTGTGGGCGTTCCTAGGAGGACTCAGGCAAAGCTATCCCTAAAATGGCCGCCATCAGAGTTTTTACAGATTACTCACAAATATGTGAATGTGCCAAGGCAACACTTCAGGCATGTTTTTAATGAGGGAATGACATAATAACATGATGTAAAGCTCGAAAAAGTCGATTTTGCATAATACCCCCCCTTTAACATCAGATGTAGCCTTGTGCATCTTAGTGAAAGAGAATGAAACACTGTCCGAATAAGAGCGCGGGGAAACTCCAGGCCACAGAAACGTGATCCAAACACTAGCACATGAGTTGGATCACAGCTTTTATACGTACTTTTATACCTACTATCAACAACACAAATACTACCTGGGTCCCACTCCTCCTTCAGCTCCTTTTCGGGCACCCAACCCTCACACCCTTCCATTTTTTTACCACTTTCTCATTCCTTCTATCCTCCAGGCATTGGGGGATGAAAAGCTCTGTTTGCATTTGGTCGTCATCTTTAAATTATTAATGATCTTTCACTTGCTTTGAGGTTGTAGTCCTTGTAGGTGAAGTAATGGAGGCCATGGGGGGTCGACTGGCGGCCATGTTTCCATCAGTTAGTACTACGGCGCAATGGAAGTAGTTTACATTAGACTCTGCCATGTTGCCGTTTTAGCTATTTTTTAAACCCTAGGCCCTTTGACTCTAGACACTGGATTCATATTGAGGCGGAACAACAGACCTATCGACTCGCTGTGACTTGTTGACCCACATTACAGGGGGGGGAAATCAGAGAGCGAGTGTGTACGGCTTTTGGTTTGGTGCCGCCACATCTCCCCCCCTGTAAGATTAGTTCCCTCTGTAATCTATTGATCCCTTGGGAATGTTCCTCCATAAGTCTCTCAATGGCTTCCTACTTAAACCCTCATCAAAGGCAGCGGAGGCAAGGCGCCAGGCGAGCTGTTTGTGTCAATACACTTAATGCGCCGCACTTCACGCCTCCCCTCTCGCTCTCCGGCGAATTTATAAATACCCCGCTTCAAATAAGGCTGAATCAACGGGGTAATAAATACCTTTCTTCCTAAAATGATTAGACAGGGGGGGGATGCTTCGTCACTCGGCTGTCAATATTTAGAGCCGTTTCTAGGTATAAGGAGATTATGTGCAGGCACAGAGGTCCACATATCCACCAAAACCTCCATTATTATGAGCAGTTTATGGTCAATATATCAATTCGCCGCGGTATTGCACAGTCTTTGAAATTGAGATTCCGTCTTTGAAATGGCAGAATCTCAAAGAAAATAAAGAGCCACAGTTCTTGCACAGAAGTCAAAAACATAAATGTGTGTTTCTTGTAGTGGAAGGACATTACCATCGTCCTTCAGTCAAAAAACTGTAAATGGTCTCAACTTATATCGCGCTTTTCTACCTTCATCAGGCCCAAAGCGCTTTACAGCAAGAAACCAGTCACCCTTTCACACACCAATGTACGCAGACACTGGAGGCAAGGTGGGTGAAGTGTCTTGCTCTTGATACAACAGCAATGTGCATCTGCTGGAGCTGAGATTCGAACCCCCGAACTTCCGATCGTGAGACGACCCGCTCTACCAACAGCGCCACTGTCGTCCCATACATACATACAGCATTTTCATCCATTAAGATCTTGCTGGCCATTTGTTGTTCACTTTCTCATGACAGTAAAGCTCCACGTTGCTCCATGGAAGTTGTGAAACATGCTCATAATCTCGTGCAGGTTAGAAATGTGTTAGATCTTCGAGGGGGATCCAAAGGCAGTTTTCAGAGACACTGTCCCTCAAGCACAGGGGTCTCCAACCTTTTTTACTCGGCAAGAAACTTTGCGTTTGGTGTGGACAGCACCGACAGTTGTAGAAGGTGGTCTGTGAAGGTCAGTGAATTACGTTTGTCAAATCGCCCTGTCTCGTCGCCGCACTAGGAGCGCTGTGATTGGCCTAGTGCAGGGGTAGGCAAGTTTGTGTCACGGAGGGCCGATTTTCATCATCGCCAAAACACCAAGGGCCGAACGTCACCATTGTAGCCTAAAGTAAAGAACCATTTTCTGCAAATGCCAATGTTTTACATCTGTGGTTCTAAAGTGGTCTGACTTCGAGACCCGCCATTACCTTAATAACAAGCTATGACTCAAATAAAACTGTAATTTGTCATATTTCGTGTAAAATATTGTATTTATCCACACCTGTCCTTATTGAACATGCCGTAGATTTGCTTTTAAGACTGAAATTATGATCAAAACAACCCAACAGTATTCATTTTAATAGACTCCGTGTAGTTTCAGATGGAAAATATTGATAAAAGTCCCGACCCCCCAGTTGAGAATCACTATTTTACATTATATATGACCAAGTTGGACATTTAAAAAATACTGACACTATATGTCCCATTTTTAGAGTACTTTAACAGGTATTTTATCCTTTTTTTGCATAGTAATAGTTCTCAAAATCATATTGAGGGCCAGAGGTTCTGTGCTGGAGGGCCGGATTTGGCCCCCGGGCCTGACGTTGCCTACCCCTGGCCTAGTGTTACCGGCTGGTCAGCGAATCAGCTGGTTATTAGAAGGAGAACTTTGCTACTGTGTTTTTGAGTTCTTAAACTCTCCCTAGCACTAATTATGCCATTCAGCTGGGGAATTAGTATTCCAAATAAAACTACTTGAATTTAGTCCTTATACTTTACAATGTTGGCCCAACTGTTTGTTTTTTTCCGGTTTATTTCGGTTTGGTCATTTACAAATGATTCAAAACATTCAAAACATACAAGTCAAACAATGAACACAACAAATGACCAGGCGCAGGCAGAAGCTAAAGCTTATTGTGCCTGCCCTTCACTTTTAAATCATAAATGCAGCACGTTAATGGTAATAACCATCCGTTCGCTGAATTAACACAGGTGGACCATTGTCCACTCCAGAAGCATATTTAATTCATTTTCATTCTGCCAAATATTTTTCCATTATTATTCTCTTGTAAGTATTTTTGAACTGAAAAAGAGACGTAGCTTGTTTTAACTCATTGCAGCAGCTATTCCATAATTTAACTCCTTTGCATGATAAACAGTGTTTTCTTAATGTATAATGTACTTGCGGTTGATTAAATATATATGTTCCTCTGAGATTATAGTTACTTTCTGGGTAAACAATATTTGCAAGCATTCAGGGATTTTATTTTGCTTAACTTGGTAAATGAACTTTGCCGTGTACAAATCGACCAAGTCATAGAACTTCAGGATTTTTGATTGGATAAACAGTGAATGACTTGGTGAATTGTAAGGTGCATAATTGATTATCTGATAATCTTCTGTTGTAATAGGAAAATTGGATTGGTTCCAGTTTTATAAGTATTTCCCCAAATCTCTATGCCATAACTGTTCTTAGATTGGGTTCAGCATGTTCAAAGCAAACAGAAAATGCATATAAACTTTGAATCATCAAGCATGTGTAGAGTTGCAGAAAGTGTTTGATGAGCTACCTACTGTACAAAGACCTACTGGCTGGAGGTCCCTCCTCTAGCATGTCCTAAATCTTCATCTTCCTCCTACGTTTGGGACTTGGAACAGCTCCCCAGAGCGGCGTCCGGGAGACGTGCAGAACAGACGCCCGAACCACATCAGCTGACTCCTCTCAACGTGAAGAAAAAGCGGCTCTATCCAAGCTCCTCTCGGGTAACCCCACACCCTATTGCTAAGGGTGCCCTGCAGAGAATACCAATTTCAAACGCTCGTCATTGAAAGCAAACTTTAACTTTCAGCTAACACCTTGCTTGCAAATCGACTTTGAGTCCAGGACGCGGTGATGGATTGCGAGTTTTAAAATGCAGAAGAAAGCTTTGTGTTCCTTCCGTGACACAATAAAACCCACCTTGTCCTTTCGCTTCTTCCTGTGACTCAATGCCAGCGTTCCTCCTCAGAGCCAAGGTGAAGCGTTCAGGACAGACGGCCCGATTACCGCTCTCTCTGTGGGGAAGGAGAACCCACGCGGCCTCCATTCATCAAAGCGTTTCAATTAAAGCCATCTAAGAAATGATTAAATAATCAGCTCCGGCCTAATGGAGCCATATATCCTTGTTATGGAGGACATTGGTCATGGGCCGGGGAAATGTGCGGCCAGTGCCAGATGTCAGGCCGCACCGCCAGCCGAGCAAGACGGATGACGGGGAGAGCGGGGGTAATGGGGGGGACAAAGGAGGAAGCCGGGGATACAAGTGTACGGCGCTCGGAAATGGCTTGTTTTGACTCGGGCTCTTTGTGGGTGAACTTATTGGGATTGTGAAAGTTTTGGACAATCGAGAAGCAAAGCAATGGAACGTCGCTGTGGAAAAGTTACCGCAATCGGGGGCATTGCAACAACAAATATCCACAGCTACAATAGTGGTTACTTTTTTTATCCAACCCGGGTAGTTCTTTAAAGCACTTATTCCTAACCCCTCCTGGATCTGGAGGCGTTAGTAACCCTAAGTGTGAGGCTCCTTTTTGCTTTCTCATTGGATAGTCGTGTTGAGAACCAGACACGCTGAGGGTCTGGGACGCCTCAGCTCCAGCCCAAAGAATCTGAAGCACAAGACCTGATCATGAGGGGTCGAGGCTTAGCTGGGTAACATCACCAAAATGTTTGCTTGCGCTGGAATGTCAGCATGTTTACCGGGCATTCGAGCGTCTCCCAGAAGAGAACTGAGGCTAAAAGTTTACAATGCAGATCACAACTCAAACATGTCAAATTTGAAGCAACAGCAAAATGAAAAGGCTTCAAAAATCAATGACACCAACTCACGAGACGAAGAAGAAGTTTTCCAGATTTAGCATGATATGTTTAAAGAGCTCAGTTACCCGGGAGGAGCTCGGAGTAGAGTCGCTGCTCCTTCACGTCGAAAGGAGCCAGCTGAGGTGGCTCGGGCATCTGTTCCGGATGCCTCCTGGTCGCCTCCCGCGGGAGGTGTTCCAGGCATGTCCTAGTGGGACAAGGCCTCGTGGAAGACCCAGGACACGGTGGTGGGACTATGTCTCCGAGCTGGCCTGGTGTCGCCTCGGGGTCCCTCCAGAACAGCTGGAGGAGGTGTGTGTGGATCGGGAAGTCTGGGCATCTCTGCTGAGACTGCTGCCCCCGCGACCCGGCCCCGGATAAAGCGGAAGAAAATGGATGGATGGATGTTTAAAGATTACGATTAGATACAGGTTTTTTCATTCGTCCAGGTTTGCTACAGTTGGGCTGTGTCAACCTTGCCAACCATATTTAGTAGAAATTAAATTCTATTGTTTGTAAGACCTTCTCTGGTCGCCTGGTTTAACCAAACCCTCGCACTTACTTAGTTTCGTACAGAGGGGGTCTGGACCTTCACAATTGAGTTTTCAGGTGGGAGGGGTGAACTCCTTTGAAACAATTGGATCTGATTTTCGCAAGCTATTATAACTCTACTATAACTCTATCAAAACTCTTGGGGTCATTCCTTGCACATTCCAAGGCTTCAATTTTACTTTCTGGATATTTGATTGAAGAGCTTCCATTACTTTCGTTTCCACCACCATTGCCAGACTGCAACCGGCAAATCCGGCACAAATGCTTACAAGCCCCGCCTCCCCCGCTCGCTGAATGGACGGTTGAAATTCAACCGATGTAGCGTGGCCATTAAGATCAGACCCAGATGTACATGTAGGGAAATGATAATTGGTTGAGTGATTAATTGAGTTTACGGATGCAATACCTTCTGGTATTGTTTTGTCTAATTTTAGATATTAATGTCCTTACTTTGCACAAGGTTTTGACATTATGTACCCTTGTTTTTGCACTTGTTTTGTGGAATTTGTTTCATCAGTTTGCTTCCATTTCCCTTCGGTGACCCGATTTTACATCCCCCCCCTCCTCTTTTTCGCTGCCACATTGTCCAAAACTACATGGGTGGGCTCGCGGATTCCGCTTTTTCCGTGTGTTTTCCGGACGCGACTGTCTCGGGGACCTTTTCAAAATCACACTGACATCGAGTTCCTTACGCAACAAAGCCTTAAACATTTCTGCGCATCCCTGAGAAGAGCCATTACGGACCAGGGCCGGCTCTTCTATTTGCATTTTCACAAAGGGCGGCTACAGTAGGACCGGCGGGTTAAATAGTCGTCATTATGAGCGCCGCGGCTGGAGAATGGAGGTGACCCCGGACGAGACTCCCCCCCCTTCCCTCCTTTGCGGATCCACATTAACGCGTAATTGATGTCACAGGGGACTGCTGATCAAAGGCTTTCCACGCACCCCGCCCCTGCCTTCTCCAAGCATGCTCCGTCGCTATTCTATTAGGCCTGTCAAACCCAGACAGGGGGACCGCCGGGAGGGGTGCTGTTCCCGTTTCTATCCTCTGTTTCGTTCATCTCGGTACAAAATAGACAAAACCCCCCCCTTCCTCGGGATAATTAGCCTCAGTCATGCATGCGCTCTTTGTGTTGAGCGCAGAATTCGGATGCCCCAGTTTATTGGGTGACGGGATATGAGGGAGACGAGGAATATCCGCAGAAGACAGCCAGAGTCTTGGAACGTTTATTATTGACTGATATGAATCATGTACTGTGTATAGATTGCTTTCTCAATGATTGTTGTTTGGACTTTGGGTTTTAGTCCAGAGGGAGGCTACAAAGCAAGAAACAGTCATTTTACAGTCGTGGCTCTCAACGTAGCTTCATGTATATGCGATATAGAAGTATTCACTAAAACAGTGGTTCTCAACTGGAAAGGCTTCGGGATCCACAATCACCCTGGAATACAAGCCCCGACCCAAATATGACTGAAACTTGTAAAATATCATGTCACATATTGCCTTTTTCTTTAAAATTATGATTGAGTAAGCCAAAAAAGCTGACATTATAATAAATAGTTATATAAAGTAGTGATTCTATACTTTTTCTGTACACAAAAAAGACATTTCTTCGGGGAAAGACTGGTTGCCTGGGGTGACTCCAAAAGACACTTTGTAAACAGGGTTCCTATGTAGCTTTAGACCTCATTTGCACTGCTTAAAAGCCTGGTTCTGAAGAGTTGTTTTTTTTTTTTTCTAAAAAATTCTACGGCCCATGTAACAACACTGGGCTGGATGTCATGCTGGATTTTGTACAGCAGAAATAAAAGGTTGGAGCACTGTGGAGGCCCGTAGCAGCTTCCCGCCTTTTTGCCCTGTTAAGGAGGACACTGAGCAGCAATGTTAATGTGACACGCCAATTACTATGAATGGAGTTGAATGGATAAACGGCTAACGCTTGTATGCTATATCTATGGGCCCGACCCGACAGTTGAGAATCAGTGTGCTATAGAATGAATGAATAAAAGGAGGACTCACAAGTTGACTTACAGGGGGGGTATTATGCAAAATCGACTTTTTCAAGCTTTACATCATGTTATTATGTCATTCCCTCATTAAAAACATGCCTGAAGTGTTGCCTTGGCACATTCACGTATTTTTGAGTAATCTGTAAAAACTCTGATGGCGGCCATTTTAGGGATAGGTTTGCCTGAGTCCTCCTAGGAACGCCCCCACCTCCTGGAGATGCCTCCGAGCTTTCGTCACCAGCCGAGTAACCAACCACTGCTCCTCAGCAGAACCCCCTCCCCACTGATGCCACAGACAGCGTGTGGAGGGGGCGTGTCGGAAAGGGTCAGAGGTTCTTAAAGAGACAGAGGCCAATTTCAAGACATTCACTACAGCCATTTTGAGAGAGACATTTTATACAAGGCAGTTATTCTAATTTACTGCATTTACAGACCAACAGAAGGTTTGGTCATCATTGTAGTGTGATATAGACTGGTGCAATGTGATTGAAAAAAGCATAATACCCCCTCTTTAAACCAATCAGCATTTGTCCATACTGCAAAGCTGCCATTGTATTATGTCATAGTGTTTGACAGACCAAGTGCTTAAATGCATGACACCGCCCTCTCCTTTTTTCAATTTTAAACAGCGCTTATATTTTAGTCACTGAAATGAACACTGAGGAGCCAGTATTCTTTAAAAAAAAAAATCAAATCAGTAGGACTTTCCTGCTTTAAAAAATGTTCAAATGAAAAAGCTCACAAAACATAATACAGTATGATTTGGAATTGTAGAAGTAACAGTCATAGTAGTAACTTGGGGTGTTGCTGCTCCCCATTGTTCCCATTTCTCTCATATTTTGCTCATCTTTGTAAAAAAGAACCCCCCCCCCCCCCGCTTTCTCCCTCTCCCTGTCTCCTCCTGGATGATAATTAGCCCCTGTCATGCACATGCACGCACACACATGCACACACACACACACACACACACACATTCTGCGGCTTAGAGAGCGACGTTATGACAGCCGACAAGGGGGGGGGGGAATGAGGGCAAATCTTATTTACTTCATGGGGGTTTTCAATTTTTGCACCGTCGGGTCCCCTCCCCGGAAATGTATGCCGAGGAGTGGCCTAATGCGCGGAGAGAGCGCAGCCGACTGGATGGAGATGACAGACGTGCCGAGGTCTGGACAGTCAGCAGCTCTGTGTCAGGAGGTCGGGCTGAGGACGCCTTACATTGGAATAAGGTGCAAACGTCGCTTCATTTGTCGGCGGATTGACAGGTCTCTCGATCCAGTGTGTTGTGGGAGGTTGTTTTGAATGGAGGGGTGCACGGAAAACACTGATCAATTAGAAAATCTATGTGAAAATGATTTAAGGCGAGACGCGGCAGATGTAAATATACACTTTTCACACAGTGGTCAGTTTTTGCTAGTTTATGTATTGTTTAAAAAATTAAATAATACATAGTTAAAACACATATCATAATAATGCAGCACAACATTATATAAACATTTCTGACCTCTGATTTGGCATTATCCCCCCCCAAAAAGAGGATAAAAACATAATAATTGGACAAAAAAGTGACAAATATGCAACAAAAATGGCCAGAAAAGCTGCAATAACAAAATTAAAAGTGACAAAAGCACAATATAAAAGTAATGGAAAAAAAAAAAATCATAAAAAAAGTCAAAGCAGCAACAAAACGGTGACAAACGTGCCAGAAAAGCAACAATAACACACAAAACAAAACAAAAACACGTCAAAAAAGCGACCTAAGAAGAGACGAAAATATGACAAAAACGGGCCAAACACAAACGATAAACAAGTTACCAGTTTTTCTTTCAAATGAGGCATCACACTGTTGCTCGGTTAAAGCCAAACTGTAGACAATGCGCTCGGTTAAGGTTAAAGGGACTATACAGAGTTTAAAAATGTTAAAATGATGTATTTTCCTCGCCCTACATGTTCCAGCCATGTCCTAATGTGTAGAATGAGCCCAGACCTGTTCACCACAACGGCCTCTAAAATCCTGCACTGTCACTCAAATAGGTGTTACTTCGGGTCTGAAGTCGTCATGCACGAGTTTAACCTCTTAACTCCCGCCTGAACCGAGAGGATCTTTTTCCTCACGTTATCAGATTTTTTTCCATCATATTTTGGTTGGGTATTCAACTCATTTTTGTAATTTTTTTGTCATTTTTCTCACATTTGTGTCTAATTTTTTTTGTCAAATTTTGTCAAATTTTTGTTATTTTTTTGGTCACATTTTTGTCTTTTTTCTGGTCACATTTTGTCACATTTTTGTCATTTTTTCGTCAATTTTTTATAAAATTTTTGTCACATTTTTGTCATTTTTTTTTTGACCATTTTGTCACATTTTTGGTCACATTTTGTCAAATTTTTGTTATTTTTTTGGTCACATTTTGTCCCATTTTTGTCTTTTTTCTGGTCACATTTTGTCACATTTTTGTCATTTTTTCGTCAATTTTTTATAAAATTTTTGTCACATTTTTGTCATTTTTTTTTGACCATTTTGTCACATTTTTGGTCACATTTTGTCACATTTTTGTCTTTTTTTCTGGTCACATTTTGTCAAATTTTTGTTATTTTTTTGGTCACATTTTGTCACATTTTTGTCTTTTTTCTGGTCACATTTTGTCCCATTTTTGGTCACATTTTTGTCTTTTTTTTGGTCACATTTTGTCCCATTTTTCGTCAATTTTTTATCACATTTTTGTCACATTTTTGTCATTTTTTCATCAATTTCTTGTGACATTTTTGCCACTTTGTCATCCATTTTTCGTCACTTTTTCTCACTTTTTTGTCACATTCCCTTCATTGTTTTCGTCTCAGTTTTGTTGCTATTTTCACAGCTTTTTTTTCCAGAAGCTTTTGGACTGGGGTAAAGCCAAACTGGAGAAAATGTAATCGGTTCAGGTGGGAGTTAAGGCGTTAATATAGAAGCTGCAGCTACACGTATGACCTGAGGTGGCAGTAGTGAGCATAAAATGGCCAACTTGCATCTAGTTCCTTTAAGAGGTTAAGCCTGTTTTCTCTTTGTGCTCTATGGCTCCAAACGGGGGTGAAGTTAGAAGCGACCAAGCTCTTCCACGGGCACAAAGACCAGACAGATAACTCGTCTCAGCTCATGTAAGAACATATCTCAGGATAGAAAAAACGGTGGCCTGTTCCTTTAACAATGCTTTTTCAGAGGGATTTTTCAGTATCGAATTCCTTGCCTGATTTATTGAGCAAAAAAGTAACAGGCGAAAGTTGAATGTTCTGCAGATTATTTTCAAGACCTCCAAACTCCCACTCCCACTGTTACTCGAACGTATCAAAACGACATGAAGGTTCTGTGGTGGTTGTGGAGTTTCAGCGTATGTCACGACCGCACATGAAGCGAAAACGACATGAAGGTTCTGTGGTGGTTGTGGAGTTTCAGCGTATGTCACGACCGCACATACCCAAAAAGAACATTCACCATCATCTTGTAATGTTCGGAAGCAAATGTAGAAAGACTGATGACTCCCGCCTGACAGAAGAGCCTGAACCTGAACGTCTCCTAATGTTTTTCTTTGTCTAGACTTGTGTGTAATCACTCTTATGATTTCTCTCGCAGCCGCATGCGTCACGCCGCTGCACTCTTGAGCAACTCAGACCTCACATTTAAACAACCGTCTGTGAAGTGGAGTCAAAAGTTATTTACTCTTGTCGCCATATGACTGTTACAGTAATAGTAATAATGATTGTATTGTTGTGGCGCGCTCCTGACGACTTCCATGGTGAAAGGGAAACGCAGCGCCGGAAATGACAGCGTTTCTAAAACAATCACGATGCTCGTACAGCGCAGTGAGTATGTGATGTGGGGGACGACATTATACTGCAAATAAAATTCCCCTTTAGAGAAGTTGGAATGAAATGGAATGGGCCCCCGAGGCACAGCGCAGACCTCATAACAACATGGCAACATCGCAATCATTCAAACTGCCACTATATCGTTACATTGGCTCAAAAACATCCTATTTACATGGCAACGTTTTCACTTCGCATTTTGACTTATTATGTGTGCACCATGTGGCCAGACAGCTCACCTCGCCTCCACCTGCTGTGGTTTGACTCATGTCTCTAGCTGGGGGGAAAAAAACACCGTGGTGTCATTGGTCAACACAGAAAACCGGATCAGCACACTAGGGTGACGATATGTCCTGGAAAAAAAAAATTCAGGAGCGTCCCAAAATCTAGGCATTTGCCCCCGTATTATGAATCAAGCCCAAAACTGTCCCAAGAATGATCCTAGTCGTGGAACAGCCTCAGTAACCGCCACATAAAAGGCTCTGTACCTCTATACCTATTTCTAGAAATGGAATGAAATGTAATTCTTCTCTAGTATAAGTAGTAAAAGTGACCCTGCAAGTTGTGAAATTTGCCTAATAGAAACTTGACCCTGTGATAAATTTGGATGCTACAAATGTCAGGAAAGTTTGGTATGAGTTTGGGCCACCATTAACATTTGAATTTAGTGGCTTATTCTTTCATTGTTTGTATTTTAATAACAAAATCAGGGCCTATATATAAATACAGTTGTGTCGGCCTTTACATGATCCAAGTCTAGTTAGACAAAAGTAAACATGTTGATTTTCTAAGCGGATAAAAAGAGATACTATATTGTAAGGCGTAATAACATAGCAGCACTTCGACGTCCGCGCCGTAATATCTCACTTTACTGCGCGGACGTCGAAGTGCTCCTATGTTATTACGCCTTGGATCATGTAAAGGCTCACGTAACTGTTTTTAAATAGGGAAAACTTGGAACAGCTTGGTAGCTCCTAGCTTCACCCCAGTTTGGCACTATACCTATGCTGGGAGAGGCTAAATGCTAACAACATCACGCATCAGTTCGTCTAAGCTAAGGTAAGAGCATATCTGAGTAGCAATGGCCGCTGGCCGCTTTGTGATGACGACACCATGGGCCGCAATTGCTGTAGTACCTCCATATAGCCGCTAGTCACCCATTGGAATGCATTGCGCTTTAAAAACAACTTAATCTTACACTTTCTACAGCTTGATGTTCCTCCTGTGATAACGCTTAGTTACAATTACAGAAAACGTTTTTCGTAAAAAAATAAATAATTGAAATCTCGTACTAATGAGGGTCGGACTGTTATGGCCCTTATGCCCTTTCTAGGATCCTGCTTCATCAGAGCTGGGGAGGTGGGAGTCTGTGAATCTGCCATGATTTCCCCCTCGAGCGTAGTCATTGTGGTAAACGGGGAGGAGTGAGGAGGAGTCGTCTATTCTTTTTAACAGTCTATGCTCAGCATGTTAAAACAGTGGCTTGTTCCCTTAAGACGGTTATTATTGTCTGAGAGAGCGCCAGATCACAGGGTGACGCTCCACACCGAGGAGACGAGAGCTGTAGTGAAGAGGCAGGACAGAACTCCAACAGTGCCAGTTTTGGAACTTTTGTCTGTCTTCCCCTCTCTTATAAAAAAAAACCCTGCACTGCCTCGTTTCATATTTTTTCCTCCCTGTAAGAAAGTCCAGCAGCGACGTGCTGAGTGCCAGGTATGACCTGAGGAAACCGCAGTTTCCTCGGCTGTTCAATCCCGGCTCCCACCGCCTGTATGAACGCAGTGTGTGAGTGAAGGGTCGTTGGCGGTCGAAGGGGCCAACGGTGCAGACGAGCAGCCTCGCTTCCGCCACTCTGCCCCAGTAGCTGCGGTAGTGTCACCTCTGAGTGTGGTGTGAGTGAATGACTATTGGATGATTGTAGCACAATAGCAGTGCACGACTTTATTAGTATTACTTCGGCCTTCGGAACCTCCCTACACCCGTCCATCCAGTCCAAATGTGTGCTCTTACGGACTTCTGTCAGTCAAACCTCAGTCACCTCAGGTTCTGAGCTTTACATATATACATATACTGTACATAAGTCTTATATAGCGTTTTTCAAGGAACTCAAAGATGCTTTACAAGTGTGTAGTGCTATTGTAGGTTGTAGGCGAACTGAAAGAAGTGAGTTTTGAGCAGTTTTTTGTAGGTGGTCAGAGAGTCTGAGTTTCTAATGTCGATGGGGAGTGAGGGTGGGGGCGGCCATGGCAAAGGCTCGGTCCCCCAAGGTTCGGTGCATTGATTCGGTGATGGGTTTGAGGGGGTTTAAGTCGACAGAGCGGAGGCGACGGGATGGGCGGTGGCGTTGGCGGTGGCGTTGTAGGAGGTCTGTGAGGTAGGGAGGGGCCAGGTTGTTGAGGGCTTTGTAGGTGATGATCAGAACTTTGTAATGGATGCGCTGTTGTAGGGGAACCAGTGGAGCTCATGGGCCATGTTCTCCTGTAAACCAGTCACAGCGCATGACACCCTCACATTAACTCATTGCTCACACTCGTGCGTCTGGTTCACATGGCCTCTTCGTGCGACCGAACCCTGCTCCGAGGCGGCTTGGTGAAGCTGTAGTCGTGTCGTGTTTCTTGTTTTTTTGGCGTGCGGCCTGGAATAATTAGCGTTGCCGCGGGTCTAAGTTGCTGTTTTGCCGTTTGCTCGCGACATTCCCCTCTCCGGCTGTGTCGCTTGCCAATTAACGGGCACACGCGCAAAATGATCTGCCGCGCGCCCTCGGCTCTGATCTCATTACGGCGCGAAAGAGGACGCGCCGGATGCCTCGCTCCCTGATTTCCACAATATGTCACCGATGCCGTCTTCAGCCCTGATGGCAGTGAGGGGAATGTGTCACGCCGCACCCACAGCACATTAGGCGAGCATCTTCCGAATTATATCTGCATTGGGGGAAAAAGTCTTGCAGTTGCACTTGGCTGGTTTCGTTCAGTTTGGCGGTGGGACTGGAGCGAGGCAGTGGTTGGCTGTTTGACCCCCTATAGTGCTGGGGAAGACTTTGCACGCAAGACTAACTTTTTTAAATGCTCTCGTAACATACATTCACCTGGAAACAAAGAAATTACCAAGTTACAAAGTGTTTACATTTTATACTGGGCCAGCATTCATCCTTAGGTTTTTATATTTGTATTCTCAATGGTTGTTTTCTCAAAATGCATTTTTCTCACAACAACATCTCCACTTCAGTAGATCTTGAAAAAGATGTAATGTCTTGTCTGTTTTACCGAGTTTAAGACTCAATAAAATAAGCAAAATTCACAATGAAAAAAATCATATTTTTTATCTTTTATCATTTGCCAATAAAATAAACCCAGGAATTTAAACCTGGCTCTATCTGATTTCGTCGCCATTACACATAAAATGCCTTATTCTTGTGTGAAAACATTAAAAGAAAGACAATTTGAGATACATTTTTTTCCTCATATTTCAAAGTGCTATCTTTCTATCTTCTTCCCTTTAGAGCTCAATAGTCCCGCCCACTTCTGGTCATTCATTGCATTGACTGCTACTGACTACCGATCATCGCACGGATATTTTACAAGTTTCGTTTACAATAAAACGAAATACTTGAGAATTCGACGAAATGCTTTTATTACTCTTTGAGACATTTTCTATTTAAAAATGTGTGTTTGTAAAAAGATAAATATCAATGTACTTTTTACTTCCGGACTTCAGCAAAGGTCCAGAACTTGGCTGGACAGTTGAGCTCTCCAGTGTTTTGGACGTAAAGAATCTGAGCCTCTGTTGGTGGATACGGACAAATGGCAGGTCCCATACTTTGCAAAACAAACTTAAGTCAACATTCAAAGTTGGGGTCGGGGGCCCAATCCGGCCCTCTAACACAGGACCTGTGGCCTCAAGATGATTTTGAGAATTATGCAAATAAGAGCAAATACCTGATAAAGTACTCTTTAAATGCAAGAAAGTGTATTTAAAAAATGTCAGAACATCCCGCTTGGTCATATATGGTAGTGATCCTCTACTGGTGGGTCGGGACCCTAAAGTGGGTCACGGAACCATTTTCAGTGGGAACTTTTCAACATTTTCCAACTGCATGGAAACACTGTTAAAATGTTATTGGGTTGTTTTGATCATATTTTAAAGGGATATCTACTGCTTGTTCAACAAAAACCTATTGTATAAAATATGATATTTTCCACGATAAGTTTGACAGATTAGTTTTATTTGGGTCCTCAGCTTGTCATCCGAGGGTAACGGTGGATCCCAAAGCCCTGCCACTTGGGAACCACTGATGTAAAACATTGGCATCTGCAGAATAGTTCTTTACTTTAGGCTACAATGTTGAGGTTCGGCCCTTGGGTGTTTTGGCGATGATGAAAATCGGCCCTCCATGACGCAAACCTGCCTACCCCTGGTCTACAGTGTAAATGTAGCAACTTCAGAAAAAGTGTGAGCAAACTGTATTTCTGTGGTGGTCGCCTTTTTGTCATCAAATAAAACTATTTAAAATGTGTGTTTCATGAATTCACTGGCGCAAACGGGATGTGAAGGAAGTATAGCGAGAGCTGGAAACGAGTTCCGGTATAGGCAGAATCTAATAGTTCATACTTACATACTTGTGTTTCATTCGCACCCGTCTTTCTCTCTATGGGCCTATCATTCTGCGCTCCACCAGCCGTCCAGGAAGTGCTTGTTCAATTCTCTACACCTTTTACTCGTCTTGATCCTTTCGGCTTTCAAATCGCCACCACTCTTTACTTGGCACCAGTAGCGACTGTTTGGAACTTCGATGTCTTCAAAGCATGGGTGAAAGTCCTCAAATCTTTCACACATACCGTTTTATACATGTTATTTTCTTTGAGTCATGCAATGTGACTCCTTCATTTCGCCCCCTTACTTTCTCTTTTGTGATTTCCGACTTCTTGGACACTTCAAACTCCATCTGCATGTCAGGTAAATAAAAAACCCATCATCTGGTCGCGGAACACCCGGGTAGAGAGCACCTCGGGCGGCGCATTGGAGTTGACGCTGGATAAACGCATCATCTTCGCCGCGTCTCCCGGTTGTGGGTCTAGTAGTTGATGAAGTGCCACATCCCCTCCCGGTTATTCTCCGCGCGCCAGCCGACTGTCCACACGCATGAGCGTATTCATCAGTCACTGGCACGAGCCTCTCTCCATTTCCCTCTCTCTCCTCTCTCGGTTTCTCTTTAGCCCTATTTTCACACAGGAGTCGAATTACATGGAGACCTCAGGTAAAAAGTCAAAATTACTCAAGTTTTTAACCTGCGTAATGAAGTCTAATGAAGGCATCATCGATTCCAAAGGCCTTTTTAACCATATATTTATGTTTGTATCTAGGCTATATCAATAATATTACGCCACCAAAGCTTCACTCCAGCCCCAATGCTGTTTTTTTTAATTCATTTTAAAAGTATGGAAGAGAAAACAAACCGATAAGACACAGAAGCACGACCCCGTTGTAGTGGCGGCGTTCGACAAACCAAGCAGGGTAAAGTTTGGATACTTTTGCTGCAAAGTAGAAGCTGCGTCAGAGCGAATGGATTTTTAAAGCAGTGCTAAGTAACGTGTTTACCTTAATAAATCCTTTCCGTAGTCCCTGTGGGGGCAACACAAGTGTTTATGGGATGATTGGAGGGTCTTTCATCTCCCCCTGGTGTCTCTGGACAGAAAACCATGTTTGCAACTTGACTGCCACCGGTCCGGAGAAAGCAATACACACTAATGAAATCACGAAGAAGAAGCTAACATGCTAACGGGCAAAGCTTACTGCGGGCTAACGTCACTTTAAACAGTATTTACAGCAAAGTTTGAGTGAAAAAAAATATTTCCATTGTATAATTGGAAGCACAGTAACCCTCTCTCCCTTCACCTTTCCTGTCAGCGTGGTATCTACTCTCCAAGACAATTAATACGTTAAAAAATCGTAACTTGCTACGACACCTGCAGTTGCGCTTATGGCCTCTAGGGGGAAGAGTTACTTAGTACTGCTTTAAAGAAGACCAAAATCCCAGATGCGTGACGCGGATGTTGTTAGTCATAGCATACGGTAAGAAACAGCTTTTGTCGCTACTGCAAAGCTTGCACAAACAAACCGAGACCTAAAACGGGGGAGTGTTGTGCAAAATCGCCGTTTTAGAACATGTTGCAAGGTTCTCTCGTCAAAATCAGACCTCTAGCTGTGTTTCGTGCCACTCTCGCATCTTTGAGTAATCTTTGAATCTTCTTTGGCAGCTCCCCAAAACCTTCTCAATCTCTTGCTAAGCTTAAAGGAACAGGCCACCATTTTTCCATACTGACATATGTTGTTACCTGAGCTTAGACGAGTTGATGCGTACCTGTCTGGTCTGTTAGCGTGCCCCCAGTCATGCAAAAAGACCATAGTTGTTGTTAGCATTTTGCCTCTCCCAGCATATTCCTATGGATCCAAACAGGGGTGAAGTTGGAAGCGACCAAGCTCATCCACGTTTTCCTTATTTAAATACGGTTGTGTGAGTAGTTACATGATCCAAGTATAGTCACACAAAACTAAACAAAAAAGAGGTACTATGTTGTACGGCGTAATAACACCTTAGGAGCACTTCGAAGTCCCACCAGACATTTCTTCAGAAAATACTTTAGGAGTGAAGGTATTACTGCTTAAAAAAACCTTGCAATATAGGACCACTTTGTATCCATCCATCCATCCATCCATTTTCTTCCGCTTTATCCGGGGCCGGGTCGCGGGGGCAGCAGTCTCAGCAGAGATGCCCAAACTTCCCGGTCCACACACACCTCCTCCAGCTGTTCTGGGGGGAAACGTAGAAGGGCTTGGTCGTGTCTAGTTTCACCCCCGTTTGGATCCATAGGAATATGCTGGGACAGGCTAAATGCTAACAACATCTTTGGTCGTTTTGCATGACTGAGCGCACACGTGAAGCTCAGGTAGGAACATATCTCAGTATGGAAAAACGGCGGCTTGTTCCTGTAAACCTTTCAACGCAAAGTAAAAAGAAACACAGCGAAGGGAACCAAAATAGGAAGGGGGTGGGAGGGACTTACGGTGAGATAGCATAAAAACCAGGAAGCGGAGCGACTGGATATTTCGTTGCAGCTGTTTTCGATCAATGTTGTATTTTCTAACCAACAGAGTGTAGTGATAAAGATCAAATACCACACTCATTCACACGCTTTGATTGGAAGTCGCATTAGCAACACGGATGAATAAAAGGATTGTTATTCAGAGTAATTATCTGTCTGTCACTTCTGGATTAAAAGTAAGTGAAAATGAGTGAATTACTGACGAGCTTTACTCAACCTTTCTGTCCATTCATCAGTCTTTTTTTCTCTACCGTCTCCCCTCTTTTTCCTACCGTGACTCTCTTTCTCACGTCCTACCTCTCTCCCTCCCCCTCTCTGCTCGTCTCATCCACACTGTGCCCAGGTGCGGAGCGAACGCTGCTGATTTATCTCCATTGTGCGGCTTATCACCCAGGAGTTGATATCCAAATGAAGCCAGCAGCTCATGCAAAGCACTGCTGGAGTACGGAGGCAGCTGCGGCGCCGTGTCTCAGGATTAGGCGTAACATTATGACCACTGACAGTGGAGATCATCTCGTCGCTATAGCAGTGAACTGTCGGTGAGGCGGCCGAGTCAGTTCCCAGTTTGATCCCGGGGCCGCGTGGAGTCGAACCATGTGGAGTTTGCGTGTATTGCACTGCACTTTCTATTGTACTGTAACAAGTCAATTTACGCAAAAAAAATAGTCTACAAACCACTCACCTACTTTTACCACCAGAATTTGTTGGAATTGCATATTGATGGGTAAAAATATCAATATTGAGTTGCATATAAAAAGATGGTGCAATTATAATCACAAAAGTTTGATTTGCTTCATTGTTCTGAACCAAAACACCCCGCAGCAGCAGAGTATTGGACTGAGCCGTCCATATCATTCTAGTTTAGGATCTGTTTGTCTTGAAAGTTTTTGAATCTGAAACTTTGTTTATGTGTTGAATTTCACATTGACATTGTTTAATTTACCAGTTTAAGTAATATCACATAAATGTACCTATTAATAATATGCAAAATAAATAGTTTTAGAAATGTATATTGATTGAAATGAAGCCTAAGCATTATTTCAACTTGGGAGACTAATTTCAACATCCTCTACCTCCAGCTAATGATCGCTTCCGAGAGGGCCACACCTCCACCTCAGCCTTCAGAGTAAGAGCCACACCTCGGTAGCAGCCAATCATCGCCCCCGGTCCCGCTTTTAAGCCACAGCAATCATGGTTTGTTCGCTTCCCAGCTGCGCTGTGACCCACCTCCACCTCACGGCTTCTCCCTACTGCGTCCTACATGGGTCTCCTATACCACTACCAGTGTCCAGGCTCCGGGTAAGACACCAAGCTGTTCATTCATGCTGACTTTCATATCGCCAAAGACTAATATATATGTCAATAAATCCTCCTAATCGCTGCTTTTGTCAGTTTGAGTCTATCAAGGTTGAAATGCATTCATCCATTTCAAATGTATTGGTACAAAAAAGAAAAAAGCATATCGCCCATCACTATGTTTGATCAAGAAGGGTTGACTTAATATTTGTATTGAACTAAAATAGATATGGCCTTTAAAAACACTACCTCACAAAGAGAAAAATCGCAAGCATATGTGGAATGAAGAGATGAACAAATGAACAATGACAGAGCACTGCGGAAAAATGCTTTAGAAATAACTTTTTAAACAGACTTTTTTCCTTCCGAAAATGCGAAAATACCTTCACCTCAAATGGTAGCCAATAAATGAAATGACTACAGATGAATTTTCACTTACATCAGGCCATCTCAAAGTGTAATTACACGTGCAAAATTACAGGGGAGAGTGGACACCCCTGACGTCACCCGCAAACCATTAAGAAAAATCTGCACAATCGTCATGACGCATGTCCCCGGGAACGCTGATCTACGTTTCAGCAGGCACGAGAATTAGGACCGGCACTTTCTGCTGCATCAGACCCGCCGTCTCACCGCACACAATAGTAAATACCTGTGTGATTGATGACTCAGCCAGGAATCCTGCCCTGTAATCGACTCATGTGAAACTGAATACGACTTGTGCGCATAAGTGGAGTAGATCTCATAATCGCTGTAATTGAACTGCAGCCTGGAGTCACCGGCAGCTCGGCCCTGCTCCACCCGACGCCGCGGTAAGCCCACAGGTGCCAGGGCGGGTGCGGACGGGGGGCCTGTGGGTGCTCGTGAATGTCCCTTGGGTGATATTTGATTTGTGACGTTCAGGACCCGAGTCAGATCGTTCGAACGGCTCTTTTTCACAAATAGCTCCAGCTGATCTCATTTGATTATAGAGACAGTTTAAGCTATCTTTGGGCACATAGGCTGTTTCCCAAAGCCCAGGTGCCTTGGCTTGGTCAAAAGTGGGTGTGGTCAGGCATCTACATCATCACTCGCCGCCCAAGTGCTGTTAAAAAATATAATTACTTCCACTCCACCAGCCTTTAGAATCACATCTCCTCAGCAGACCCTTTCCTAAATGAAACACAACTCCCTTTTTTATCTGGTGATGTCACTTCCTTTACCTCTGAAGTGTGTTCCGTTAGCAGCTTTTTATGGACCGAGGCAGGACACTTGCCTTAGTCTGGAAGGAAGTGAGTTTAAAGGTACTGCCTTCAACACCAAGGCAAGACAAGGTACCTAGACTTTGGGAAACAGCCATAGTGTTGCTGAGCCTAGACCTGACAAACTGCAGCGACCCCAGATCAGAACTAGAGGTCGACTGATGTGAGTTCTTCTTGGGCCAATGCCGATATGCATGGCCGATTTGAGCAAATGTCTTGTCGATGATCCTGTGCATGATGCATCTAAACTATAAAATGCCTCAGTGATGATCTGTGACTGCAGGGGGGGCTTTATTAGGGGCAGAGGGCTGATTTATTCAGGACATTCATGTTTAGTAGGTAGTTCAAAGGGAAGTCGTTTCAAAGAAAATAATCAGCAGATTCAGAAACAAGAAAACGGTCTCGAGTCCTTAGTTTCTGACAAACTTGTGACTGATTTTTCTTGTTTCTTAGTTCCCCTGAGGCCTGGGAAGTTGTGGGAGGACTCATTTTAAACCTCAGACTGAGCTCTATGTTGGCCTTTTATCCACATAATATTGGCCGATAGACGACGTTGTAAAATACCCAAATATTGGACCAATATATCGGTCTGCCAATATATCTTTAATAAGAACGGTTGTTTAATTCCAGGTGGACACAAAAGTGAGAAAAAGTGTTTCTCTGTTTTTGTTGGGGTTGAAAAGTATGAGTGGAAAGTATGGTCAGCAGGTGCTGTTTAGCAGTAAGGCTATTTAATGCTATATAAAAGGCCCATTTTGTATAGCGTTAAAGTTTGAATGAATAGTGACATTGCTTGACTCTTTGCACCAGAAAAATGTTAAAAAAAAAAATCCCATTTGTTTCTTTTTGCCCGAAAGTCTTGTTGTGTGCGGCTTTGCTTCTAAATGTTTTTCCTCTGTTACCCAGATACAGTAGACCTCTTGAAAAACTTTACCAGGCTCTACAGTGGAACGGCTCTTCAAAGTGAACGATTCCCACAGATCCGAATCCCCTCCCTTCGCTTTGCCGCCGCGTGGCGGTTCGAGTTCGGACTTGTGTGCGTGCCGGCGCGACCTTTTCCGCCCTGTGTTTACGGCGTTCCCCATCAAAAGCACCATTCTCGGCGGCGCTGATAATTACCCTGATCCACACGACCGCGCACTCCAACGCTAAAGGTTATGAAATCTGCGGCGCGCGGGCCAACACCCTGCTATTATCAGCCGCCACGGCAACCACAGCAAACACAGGACTTTTAACACCTCCATGAGACCTTTTCTCAACAACACACTGCATCAACAACACGGAGAGGTAATGATTTATTTTGAGAAATGTCAAAACACATTGGAGTTTGAATATTTGTCACAATGTAACAGCATTTTGCATGGATTGGTTACATTTTCTGTCATAAAAGCAATATATTTTGTTATATCTGTTCTGTATTTCCTCTTATTGTTGGTTCAGTGCCGTTTTTATATATGCATTTATTATCATTTTACTTTTAATTAAATCTTTCTTGGTCTGGAAATTGACTGCAACACAATTACGACGCGATCAATAAAGTAATTCTGATTCTGAATAATATCTGTGATGTGATCTAGTTCGTGATTGATTCAATAAAGCTGGTCACATGAGATAGGTACACGAGAACGGAGGTTAGAGAAGGGTTTATCTCATTTGTCTTTACATGGGAGGTAATTATTATGACAACTGTGAAATTGTTTCATTCTTACAGTCGTGGTGCAGAATTTGACACATCCCTTACTGGGGTCATGTAACGAAGTAGCCAGAAGTAACCAGTCACGTTGCTATGAAGAACTGATCAGCCTGGTAACCATTGACTGAAATGTTTAATTATCAAATCATACGTTTTTTCCGAGCTACACTCATTAGCATTGGCAGGGCAGTTTTCACCTCTACTGCTGCTGTCATTTTGAAGAGTATTCGTGGTGCACAGTTGGGGCTTGGAGTAGCTACAGTACTAATACCTTGTTCGGCACGGTAGCGCAAGAAGGTCCTAACAGCAAGAAGGTCCTGGGTTCGATTCCTGGTACAGAGTCCAAGGAGGGTACTGTTATGGTAAATATTGAGACCATATTAAATAAAAACCGGAGAGAAGTTGTCGTGAGTCAAGCGTGCCAATTTATTGGACATGTGCACATGGAGACACACCAAGTACCTGGATACAAGATGCTCTGAAGAACAGTTCACAGCTCACAGTATTTATACACAAAGACAGCACAATGATCATACGATTATGGAATGCCCCAATGGTGTAATGGGTCAAATTGACCTAAGACATTCAGAAACACTGACGAAATGTATAAGACAAACGTCGCCACACAAGGACACAAACACCCTGTCTCCAATTCTAGATAAGATGTCCTGACCCGGGCGAGCAGGTGTCCGAGCAGGTGTCCTTTAGCTGTAAACAGGTTACACTGCATACTTGTCAGTCGCTCATAAAACATAAGTAATGTGATTACAATAAAACATATAATAATATACAGTTGGATTTCCATAATTTCCATAACAGTACAGGCTGATGGAGAGCGGAGCAGCAACAACAGGTGCATTAGGTCGATTAGTCCTTAAAGGGCCAGGCCACCATTTTTCCATACCTGTCTGGTCTGTGTGCGAGCCCGTGGAAGAGCTTGGTCTCTTCTTACTTCATCACGTTTGGAGCTTTAGGAATATACAGGGAGTAACCAAATGTTAACAACATCTTTGGTTGTTTTGCATGACTGAGAGCACACAGTTCTTCCACACTGACGGGCTCACCTGAGCTTAGACAAGTTGATACGTACATGTCTGGTCTTTGTGCGTGCAATTGGAAGAGCGTGGTAACTTCCAACTTCACCCCCGTTTGGAGCTATAGGAATATGTTGGGAGAGACCAAATGCTAGCAACATCTTTGTTTTCCACCACCAAGTGTGGAATCAACACAAAATTGACTCATGTAAACGCTTTGTGACCATGTCTGTTAAAGGCGCTATACAAAGTTCTTCTTCTTTGGTGCTATTTATGAATTGTGTTTTGCTCTATGGCAATTTCACATTTAATGCGGGGTTTACACACTGGTACAATGCGTTCTTAATGAGAACGGGTTCTTAAAGAGCGCATTGGTTGGTGATGTTCGTGGAGGATGTTTTGATCACGATTCACCCTCAATTCGTTGGGGTCGCAACAGGGTGTGTCCTTTCGTGATGATTAGTGGTGATTTGTAACTTAGAGTGATGGCATTTTCATATCATTTGGACAAATCAGAGGCAAAGGCATGTACCAGTCACAGTTTCTCAGTGTTTGATTATTGTAACAATGTGGCCTAAATGAAGGAAGCTTTGTGTGGCGCAAGTCACACTGCAAACTAGAATGGAAGCGATTTATATTTATCTATACTTATAGGTACCACACTCGCCTGATTCTTGACATCCTTCACAGAACAGTGCGGGACAATATTCGTGGCTGTGCATAATAATTTGTGTCGTAACAAGTGGGAACATGTCGCACCTGTTTCTGACAGCGCGTGAAGCCTCAAATTCGTTGCATCCGTGACTTGTCTTCGTATGTGCAAACCTGCCATGAGGAACATTACTGTGAACCCGCCATACATTGCTCAAACAAAAGTACCTTGAATGTTGCAAACAAACCTAAGAATGTGAACTCATTAAATACAATACAAACACATTATCCTTTCCTCACCCTCTCTCTCATCCCTCCAAGCTCAGATCCTCCACCAAAGGCCAGGGAGGATTCGGCACAGTATCTTTGCTGTTTCTCCCGCAGCTATAGAGCCCTCTTCGACTGAAATGTATAGGGCCTTGATGAGCCGAATCCACTGACTCTCGCTCAAACAGGGAATTAATAGAATTAGCAGTGAATGGAGACGGTGAGCGCAAATGTCACATGGCGCTAATCACCGCCAGCGCAACAAAGAGCCAAGACAATGAGCCGGTCTGTAACCTTTGGACACGGCTGCATGACGTCAAGATCTTCATCAAAATACCATCCACAAAATATCATTTTCATATGGAGTACAGTTTGGAAAGGTCACAAGTAATTAATAAACACACCAATGCAGAAATAGAAATGGGCCAAGCTGTGATGCTCAGCTTGATATGATTCTAGTGATGTTTAAGACTTTTAAGGTGGAGGAGGTTGTGCTTTAATGGAGAGATTGGCCTCTGGAATCCCGCCTTTCGCAGGTGACTTTTGTAGATTTCACCCTCCACCTGTGTGAAGTGGTTGGTTAGCCATCCGTAAACTCAATTATAATTTCCTTACATGTACGTCTGGGTCTGATCTCAGTGGCCGTGTTACATTGGTTGCATTTAAACCTACCATTCAGCGAGCGGGAGAGGCGGGGGATGCAGGTGACGTCAAGCATTTGTGCCGGATTCCGCTGGTTGTAGTTTGGCAATGGCGGCGGATATGAAAGTAAAGGAAGGTCTTCAATCCGTTCTGGCTCGGCTCCAGAAATTGAAATTGAAGGCTGCTGCCCCCAAGAGATTTGACAGCTTGCTTCACTCACTCGGACACATTACATATATCAAGACCAAACGCTAGCGAAAATCAGATCCAATCATTTCAAACTTTTAAAGGAGTTCACCACTTCCACCTGAAAACGGAGCTCAATTGTGAAGATCCAGACCCTCTGTACGAAATGAGTACGAGAGTATGGTAAGACCAGGAAAACTACAGTGTAGCATTTTGAGAAACGTGTCAACACAGGCTTGTAAAGCGCAATGCAAGAGAACTATCTGAACAAAAAGCACTTACTTACTTTTATATAGTTATTATACATCATATAAAAGTGTTATGGCATCGAGCCTTCTTCACCAAATAAATAAATTGTCACATTTATACAGGGCTTTTCTACTGTCATTTTCTACTGTCGACATCCAGGAACCACTCACCTATTCACACAACGAGGGTGAAGTGTCTTGCCCAAGGAAACAATGACAGTGTGCACCTGTGGGATAAAAAAAAAGAAATGGCCCAAACGTTTTGTAGCATCTGTGTCTTTAGCTACTGCTGGAAATGACCATATTTGGATTAGAGCGTCGTCTCGGTCGCCTCGCTACACAAAGGGGGTCATTTACTAAACGTTTTAACACGTACAAAAACAATAGAGTGTACTTAAGTGGAGCAAAAAGCATGTGCAGTTGATATTTGCGTTTCTGAAAAAGCAGCAAACTTAGCGCATGGTTCGTCATGAATATGCAAACCAAGGCCATTTTGTTTGCACAGTAGTCATTTGCATATCACATTTGCAGCACAGTTTCTAATTTAAATTATTTGCGCTTCTTCTGATACTGAAAGCACTTCAATCTCACCAAAAAAAAGTGTTGACCTGGATGTAACTAATTGTTCTGATCTGGCGTTGCTGCTGTTGGTCATTGCTTGGTTCAGCAACACTGTGTGCCCAAAGAATGAGATCAGATGAACATCCCGAATAACCCGGTTATTCCATCAGTTGATTTCTTCTTCCCTGATGGCACGGGCATATTCCAAGATGACAATGCCAGGATTCACCGGACTCACATTGTGGAAGAGTGGTTCACACATGGATTGGCCTCCACAGAGTCTAGATCTTGACCCCAATGAGAATTTTGGCATGTGCAGAAGAACGTTTTGGGCAAGATTTTGTTGAAAAACTAATGGTCAGGCAGTGAATGCAATAGCATCAATGTGAACGCATTTTGGAACTTCATGAACCATCACTGGATCCACGCTGTATCATTTGTCAAGGCGTCATCGTTTTGTCCGCTTGCTTCTGGCCAGAATATTTTGAACCCGTTGCACCTATGGCCATCCAACCAGACGTTGCCGTGGTAAACAATCAGAAGAGGTTAACATCGCCAACCTAGCTCACTGCTCTATAATCCTGTCTGTCCCGTAGCGTTCTTCACATTCCGATTGCAACTCACCCTTTCCTATTGCGCATTAAGTCAAGGTCAACCCATTGACAAACTTTCCATGGTATGCAATGATTGAAAAGAAAGTGCGATAGAAAGTAAATCGCCTCTGGGCTGTATTCCGTATCCCTTGCTTCGTAACGCCCGCCTTCATGTGACATTTAATTAAGCCATGATATCTCAATTTGCGCACAGATGTACCGCAAAGCAATTAGAGAGAATCTCCCAAAGACTAAACCAAACCCTGCCTGTTGACTGTCAAAAAAAAAACAAAAAAAAGGAGCTCATTTAGAGAGCGTGGAAAGGCTGTCTTAACCGGCTAAGTCTTCACGAGTCCGGCGGCCCCCATGGGAAGAGCCGTAACGCAGTTCATCTCACCGGCTAATTATACAAGGCATTCTCTCAAGGAAAGGAGGAACAATAATGGGATCGCCAAGAGGAGGGAGTGAAAGGAGCGTATGTCTGGATGAAGCGGAGGCTGCTCGGACCCTCCCGGGACGCAGCGGGCTTCCAACGTTTTGTTTGCGCACACGAGAAAATCGCCTGTGATCGCTTCCAAACCATTAGGCCGGCACTGCTCTTAAACGTCCCCGGGAAAGGAAAAATTAAAGGCGGGGAGCGCTGCCAGTTGTTCATTCTTGCTCAAGTGGAGTTTGCTTTGGGGCTGGTTGAAAGTGCGTGCGAGCGATGTTGGAACTGTCGCGCTCTCGGAAAATAGCTGCAACCTTAGCCTATGGTTCCCTGAGGATGAGCTTTGTTCGTCAGCTGTTTCATCATAGCAAACCAGGTGCCGGCTTAACCAGGAATCAAACCCGGGATCTTGTTGAGAGACGAGAACGCTAGCAACAAAAACACCAGGCCTGATCATCCACCTGGCGCAACATCAGCGTTGGCGCAGACGAAGTTGGTATCTTGCGAACGTCAACTTGCGAACAGTGACCAGAGGGCGTCGCTTAGAAAAAAAAAGGTACGTGCATGGCCTCATGTCGGCTACTTCATTCAACATTTAGGCTACATCCTTTTTAAGCTCTCGCAGGACAAACTGCAATGTTTATTCATCCCACTGTGAGTTCAACACTGTTCGTAGAGAGAAAAAGAGAATTTCGTGATGACCCCGCTCCTCACGCCGCAGAAACGCATACTGAGATATGTTCTTACCCGAGCTTAGACGAGTTTATGCGTACCAGTCTGGTCTTTGTGCGTGCCCTCAGTCACGCAAAACGACCAAAGATGTTGTTAGCATTTGGCCTCTCCCAATGTATTCCCATAGCTCCAAACGGGGGTGAAGTTGGAAGCTACCACGCTCTTCCACGGGCACAAAGACCAGACAGGTACACATCAACTCGTCTAAGCTCATGTAAAAACATATCACAGTATGGAAGAACTGTGTGCTCTCCGTCACGCCAAAAGACCAAAGATGTTGTTAGCATTTGGCCTCTCCCAGTATATTCCTATAGCTCCAAACGGGGGTGAAGTTAGAAGGGACCGAGCTCTTCCACGGGCACGCACAAAGACCAGACAGGTACCTATCAACTCGTCTAAGGTCAGGTAAGAACATATCTCAGTATGGAAAAACGGTGGCCTGTTCCTTTAACATGTTGAGCTTTTCTATTAAAATAAAGGTATAACAAACAAAAAATGTTGTGGAGAACATTGGTATGACTGCGTCTTGAAAGAGGTTTTTACCCGTTAGTCTTTTGGTCCGGACCATGAATTTGTTTTAAAGGTAGCTATCCATCTAAAAACTCTGTTAAAAATTCTGAGAACAGGGTGACCTCTTCTTGAAAACATAAGATTTGGGATCAAAGAAAGGACTCAAAGTAAAAAAAATCACAAATGAAACAAGCCTGAAAATGAGTACTGAGTTTGCTTTCTGTTTTTTGCCCAATACTTTGATCGATTCAAAAGGTCATCTTCACAAATTTATAATCCAACCCCTTCATAAACCGTACATGTACAGAAAACAGAAGCGCTCATAAGGCTTCTTCAAATCCACCACCTGTTCTTCTTCGGCTGTGTTCTGGCCTCCCTTCTCTTGCAGCGTGTTCATTTATTCTAGGTCAACAGCTCCATTCAAGTCTATCTGTGCAGGAGCTAATTACGCTAATAGGTCCTTGCAATTGTTGATAGCGGCCTATACTTTGGAGTAATGCGACATAATAGGCCAGTGGAAGTGGGCCTGTTTCCCTTTCATCCGCTAGTTTTAATACAGTTCTTAAATTTTTCATCTTTCCTGTTCTTTAGTTATGAATTATTCAACACTGTTACCAAGGCTTGCGCTACTTATTCGGTTGTGGTGTTGCTATTTAATTAAAAAATCCTTTATACGTAGCGGGACAAAAGGATATGGGAAAAACACGCGGATTCGCAACCGCCCCTGTAATTTCGTTTAGATCCGTGCCGCGCTTTAACGAGCGTGAAGAAATGTTGGGGGGAATATCGTAAGTTGTCCAAGGTCAGGAGGATCTGGTGCAGCATGAATTATGAACAACAACAATGGCGTCAGAGTAATAGTCTGCATGTTGTGTTCCAAGGTAATTGCTTGTATAGTTTTGCGCCAGTCAATTATTTTTGAGTTTTATTCAAAGGTCCAACTTTGTGCCTTATTCATTCTTTTTAAATTATACTTTGGATGCCGTGGAATCTCTTGGAATATAAATTCAATTATGTATGTAGAAAATTATGTATACGCAAGGCCCGCATGGAGATAAAGAGAGACCAGAACAAGCCAAAACCAACAGTTTACTCAAATGCCAGGGATTCCAAACCTGGCAAGGCCACAGTAGAGGCTGGAAGAAGACTGGACGTTCGAACTCCACCGACCGTAAGTGCAGGCTTTTGTCATGCCCTTGGGGAAGGTCCGTTACCCTCCACTTGTATGAGTTTATTCTCCCACAAAGTGGTTGCTAGTCGTCCAGGGGTCCTGAAGTAATGAGAAATTACATTTACAAAACAGCCAAAATTACAAAAAAAAAAAACAAGATATCAAATACATGAATCAGATATTGATCTCATATCACAATCTTACAACCATAGGAAGTGGAAGCCATTGCTCACATACTGAGCAATGTCTTTTTATTTTCCGCTTCAATTTGAGTTTATTTATTTTTTGTGTCTAAAATTAAAAGGATGTGAGTTCCAAGCATTTGCTCTTCTGAACAGGACAGTTCTTTTCACTAAGACCTAGGGACCAGGTCTATGAATTAGCTGTTAGCTATAAAGCCTATGAACATGGCATCGGTTATTGTAACAAGGCTTCTTGTTCTGTCCCTATCAAATAAACATATATATATATTGGGTCTGGGGAGGTCCAAAGAATTTGATGTCACTTGGCAAGTCACATAGCTGTGAGAAAACCCGCTGAACAAGAGTTCTTGAAACAAGAACCTGGGCTCTCTCCATCAGAACTTTGAGCATCAACATCAGGAGACTTTCCTGTAATGTTGCCTTAACCGTTAACCAAGACACTTTCTTCTACAAAAAGGACAATGGAGTGCACTCTAGCTGTTCTGTTCTGTAGTGGGTGAATGAGTGGTTGCTGGTCGGTGTCTATCATAGACTGTAAAATAGCGATAGACTAGGTTAGTGGTGGCTTTCCCCAATAGCATTCAGTGCTGGCTCGCTCATGCTAGCAATTTGTCTGGGTTTTTGTAGCCAGCTCCTGTATTTAGAGAAAGGCAAAAAATCTGACAATGTGGTGTGTGTTAAGACAAACACGTTGATGTAGGAATGGCAAACCTGTCCCCAAAAATGAAGCCTGCCCCCATTTCCTATAGCCTTCAACAGCTAATAGCAATACTACGCACATGTTTTTCACGGTCTATGGTGGCTACATCTGGCTTACCACCCACTTAGCATTGACCATAAACTACCCCAGCTAAAAACAGGGTTGAAAAGAACCATGTTTAAAAAACGGCTGATACTTTAAATTGTGTATATGATAAAAAACGTGTTGATTATATACAGTTTTTCGCCACTGTATGTACCCACCAACATCTTCCAGCTCTATCTGACAGCTTCTTTCTCTGATTTATCCGCACTGAGGTTAAAGCTCAAATTTCCCCGGCATCAAATGAAACCGCATTCTCTGCGCCATCTGTTTATTCCAAGAGCGGCCATACTGTACTGTAGGATTATTGCGTCACGTAGGAGCTATATTTGCCTCCATTCTTCCACAGAGTCATTCAGATCATGAGTGTCTGGCCCCGAGCCTAAGGAAGAGTGATCTGCGAGCGAAATTTCATACGCAAATGGGGAGGAAGTGTACGCAGCGCGGTTTGCTCGGTTGTGTAAAATTCGGCTAAATCCACGACTCTAACGGAGTAACAAAACGGCAACAATAGAAATCTTGCATCAGTGTTCTCGATATGCGGATTTTCAATTATGAGGTTCTGAATGGCAGCTTTGAGAAGGCAATCCAAGTCTCTATTCTCTATTGGTTGGTTATTTTCGGATCAATGTGTGGGGAAACTATGGGAATGTATTCACAGGCAGTGTGTCAGTGTGCAGTACTCCAAGTGGGCGAATGTACAGTGGACAAAAGGGGGCTACAAAAACACCAAGATAAAGTGATCTTATAAAAGGGGACGTGAGATTGGTTCTTCTAAAAATGACCAACGTACAAGAATACGAAAAGACTTGTGGACATTTTTTTTATCCATTTCTTTTGTTTAGCCACCCACTATGGGCTTTATTCCGTTTCATTTGTGGCTCGCCCCGGGAGCAGTAGTGGGCAGATGGAGTCCATTCTCTGGCCAAATTGTTCACTTTGGGACACAAGCACAAACTTTGGTATGAGTGCTGCCCAGAACCTTGTGTTCCAGAGAAGCCTGTTTAGTCGTCTGATAGATAAATAAATAAAATCATTCAAAGTGGGCTGTGTCTCCCAAGAGGGATTCCGGGAATATCTATACAGCAAATAAAGCTGGTGTTTCTGATTTGGCTGTTCATTTTAATTAGAGATGACCTCAGCCCATAACGAGATCATAACCTTTCAGTTGTCAACAATTCACCGTTTCTATTCGCGGGACAAGGGAATCACAGTCTAAAAGCACCGTAAAGTAGAATTGAGAGTGTAATCTTAAATCACTGTCAGTGTGTCAGCATCACTAAGTCACCGGTCACTATTTTAAATTGGGTGGCACAGTGGTCTCACAGCAAGAAGGTCCCAGGTTCGATTCCCACCTGGACGGGGCCTCTCTGTGGGGAGTTCACATGTTCTCCCTGTGTCTGCATACGCTTCCTCCATAGGTTCCCCTCTGGGGCCAGGACTCCCCTGAGAAAGAGATTCCTAATCTGGTTCCATAATCACTCGCCAATGTGGCTAATGCTAGCATCCAGAGCTGCTTGTAAGTACTCTGCACCTATTAATAACATCATTATTGCAAGGAAAGAAAAACCTTTGCTGTGTTTCCATATAGCCCAGGGATCTGCAACCTTCAGCATCAAATGAGCCATTTTGGACCATTTCAAACCAAATGTGTTGTAACGTTCAAATGACCCAACAAATTGATTAATTGTTTGTTTATCTGTCAGAAATTCACACTATATTGAATTTTTAGCCGCTTGCATTGATACTGCAATCTACAAAAGTTAGATATTCTATCTGTAAATGGGACACCAGGTTTTGTGCCTCCTTCTCTTCTCCACCCTGCTTCACCGCAATCATTGCATGTCGTCTCCTCACTCTTTGAAGTCATGTATGACATTGTGTTTGTGACTTTACGTTTTGTCCTCCTGACATCGGTTCACTCAAGAAATGGCTCCAGTCCCAATAAGTTTATGAATGATATATATTGCTCATAAAGTATACAGTTGCATAAATACACTGGCTCATTCAAGGAAAGCGGGCTGATCAATGAGAGAGGTGCACAAGCTCAAATACACAGAAAGCAAGGACTGGGCTGATGTATGTTGACAAATCGATCGAAGTTTACTATATGCTTTCGAAATATTTCACAAGAGACCTTTTTTTTGTGGTTGCGCCAGTGGGCTGACCCTGATCAAGCCTTTACAGTCGAGTCAGAACTCTGGTAGGCTCAGTATAACAGCTGTAATCGAGAGCGCTAAAGTACATTTTGTTTTGATGCATATTAAGTAGCCATATGCTCTGGGTGTGACTCAAAGTAATACAATAGAACTGGGACTAAAGGCCTAAAATAGCATAGTTATACTAGTTATACTGTATCCGCTGCCTCTGCTGTGGTGTCCAAAGTTTTCGTTCCGTCTTCCGGTCTCTCTCCCTTGTTTGCTCATGTGCTACTCGACTCAACATTGACCTCGCACGTATTTCGGTGGTGTGGAATGGCAATTCCCAAACTGCCTGTATACATCCCCCATCTTTAGCAGAACGCTTGACCTGGGAGGAGATTGCTCAAAGCCCCTCGGTATCTCACTCGGCAAACGGCGGCATCCAAAGCAAAACAAAAAAAAGAGATAGAAAGGTTGATCGGGGAGCATGGAAAGGAGTTGTCTGATGCGGAGGAGACAGGAGGGGAGAGGAAGGGTGAAATTGCCTGCTAATGGCCCCTGTCTCCCAGCTGTGAAGGGCCGCCCGCCGCAAATGGAGGTGGCTCTTTTCAGGGGGGGGCCACTGCATCCAGGCAACAGCTCGCACTTTTCCCCCACGCGCTGCTCGGTCACAACAAATTAATTCCGGAGGCACTCGGGTGGGAACGGAGGAATTTCAGAGCAATATGAGAAAATGCGGGAGGGAAAATATTCTGTAAGTGGTACAAAATGATGCTAAAATAGTTTAAAAGCTTGTCGTCATGGGAGTAACTCATTAGTTTTGACGAGATGACAATGTTGCGACACGGTTCGAAGCTTAGAAAAGTCAGTTTCTCATGTCACTCGATCAATTCATCACTCGGCGTCATTGAGCAAATCGCTGCTTCTGCATTTCTGACTTAGTTCACTGTCATTTTCGATGGTAGATTTCCCGACGTCTGATTGAAAAGTGCCCTGGCCTAGTTTGCGGAAGCCTTTTGCTCCAGTTACCAAACCATCCGCCACATCGTGACCTAGAAAGGATCGCTGTGACGAACCGGGCAGGCCAGGAGGATGATGGGAATGCAGATGAAAACCAGCGCAAGCACTGGTGGTTTGGAGCAAATGACTCCTTAATCATCAAAAGGGGAAAATTGGTTCGCCGGCGTCGCCATCTCTCCAAGCCCAAACGACCGCTCTCTGATTGGAACGGAATTGGCGAGAGGAATGATCAAATTTAGCGGCAGTGAACAATCGCTCAGAGGCTGCTGAAGACATACATGTTTCAATATGTTAAACACAACCCGCCTGTAAGAAGAGTGGAAAAATGATCAAAGTTATCCAAAAGCTCGAAGCAAGAAAGGCAGAGCGTTTTCGGAAATGTAACGGGCACATCCAGCATGCGGGCGACGCGCGTTCACTTAATTTAGATTTGTTTTGTGGCCGCTTGATTAATCTATGTGCAATAATCAGCCCCTCTAGGGAAATATAAGCTGTAATTATTTCTCTCATAACTATTCAGAGTGTGGAACTGTCCAACAAACGGCCAACTAAAAGGGATTAATTCAGCGGTTTGGAATGAAAAGATGAAAGAGTAACTTTGTTAAGTACGCGGTGCCCGGAGAGTGGGAGAACTGGAAAAGTGAGCTTGTTGTTCAATAGGAAGTACTGTCAGTGACGCGGGGTCAGGGGGAGGCAGTCATTACAGTCAGAGGTTCGTCAGATTTGTGTCAACATCATGTAAAGAAGGAGGAGCTGAGGTGAATCTCTGGAGCCACATCTGTCTCCACACACCTGGGCCTTCCCATTCTGTGCCTTGTTTGCCCCAAAAATACGTTTGCACATGTTTTGTTGATGGGAGCTTTGGTTTTTTATCATCTGGATAAAGAACCTAAGGTCGACCTATTCATTTGTTGGTAGCGCAGCGGTTAGTGCTCTCGCTTCACAGCTAGAAGGTCCGGGTTCGATTCCCACCTGGACGGGCCTTTCTGTGTGGAGTTTGCATGTTCTCCCCGTGTCTGCGTAGGTTTCCTCTGGGCACTCCGGTTTCCCCTACCACTAAAAACATGCACAATAGGCCAGGATGAATGATGTGTGTGAGTGAATGTATGGTGGTGTCAGAGGGTCCGTTGGCGCAGATGTATGTAGTCGCGAAAGCGCTTCTGACAGTCTCCCCCAGGGGAAACTGAAGCTACAAACGTAGCTTTCCACCACCGAGTATGGAGTGAATGTACAATTGTCTCATGTAAAGCGCTTTGTGACCATGTCTGTGAAAGGCGCTATAGAAATAAAGATCTTCTTCTTCTTTAAACCACGTTTTGAACTACACAAACTAATGAGTTATATTCTACTGCAGGGTTTAGGGCAGTGGTTCTCATCTGGAATGCTGTCGGGACCCACCATAACCCTAGAATAATCTAATAAATAAATAATCTTATTTCTTTAATATCAAGTAAAATACTATATTTGTCCCACAGAATAATATTGAATAAACATTACATATGAACCAGACTGTATAATCAAAACAGGATCAGTCATTTTCACAGTTTCAGATGATTCTATACCTTTAATAGAAGATGAATCTTGAAAGAAATGTTCCCTGGAAAAGGCTCATGACCCACTGAAAATGGTTCTGAGACCCATCTTTGGGTTCCAACTCACCAGTTGAGAACCGCTGGTTTAGTAGATGTTCTAAAGGTAAATTAATGATCACAAGTGAGAACGTTATCAACGAAAGCGGCTTTTTGATGAGTGTGAACACTGTGCACAAGGCCTTCTCCAGCACATCCCAAAGATTCTCAATGGGGTTAAGATTTGGACCCTGTGGTGGCCGATCCATGTGTGAAAATGATGTCTCATACTCCCTCATGGAATACGCCCGTGCCGTCAGGGCAGATGAAATCTATTAATGGAATAACCTGGTCAGAACCTGGTCATTCAGGATGTTCAGGTAGTCATTCTTTGGGAACATAGTGCTGCTGAACGTAGATCTGACCGATGTTATACGGCAGGTCTTTTTTTGACCTGTCCTTTATGTCCAATTGAATATGTATTTCTCAGTGCTTCTATATCGTGTATGTGTACACATTTTTTCATATATCGACCTGGGCTGTCATTCACTTTCTTTTTCTTTTGGCCCTGAAGACGACGTACATAATTGCCCTACATTTGATGATCGACAACATCCTGTGGCACAGTCAGCCGCTCTCTATTCAAGACGGGTTCAACTACTGTCCAGTCATGCCTGACTGGTGACTCAAGTATGACTGTGTGTGGGTGTGCTGCCATCTTTTAACCAAGGCAATGATAAAACAAATCCACTTCCAGATGATTAAAACATGTTCTGAATCTATTGGCGTCGCAGCAGTTCTCCTAAAACTCCACCGCTGACCCTAATCTGATCGCACACTTGTTTCCCTCTTACGCTTCCTCTTACAGAGACATGCATATTCATTCTCCAACCGCCTGTCGTCGGCCTAAATTAATGATGCCCCCGCTGGTTCGGAAAGAGCCGGCGCACTCTTGACGGCCTTTGAACCGCTCCTGGCAGCAGACTGATGCGCGCTTATTAATTCATCCATTCTTTTGAAATAGCGCGGCTCATTATCATCCGACAAATCCCATACCGTACCGCGAGCGAGCCGCGCCAAGCCGTCAAGAATTTCACAAGCCTCGTCGACAGTGACACTTTGAGGACAGCTCTCCAAAAAAAAAAAAAAAAAAAGAAAGAATCCAGAGGGGTACAGGATGAATTATGTAAGGCGGCAGTGAATATTGCATGGACCGTCCCGCGGTGCCACCGATCTCAATCATAGTGGAGACATCAGTGAGCGTGCGGGACAGCAGAGGTACCGCCGAGCCTTTCGGGGGCCACGTCGTCGTGCGGGGATTGTCGAGAAATGAAGTCAACGGGTGTTTACGAGGTGATTGATAGAGCGGTTGACGTAGATAGAAAAAAAGTCGTGGCGAGGAACTGAACTCCCGCGCTTGTTGGCTTTGTTGATTGTGTGTGAACGTTTATTGTCAAAGCAACACTTTGGCAAACGACAGCTGCGGGAAGTTTAAGATTAAGCAGACTGTTTGCCTGATGACGAGTGAACATTAGAAAGTCAAGAACCTCAACGGACTCCAGTCACTGAGCTTTTTTTATTTTTTTATTTGAAAAAGAGGGACAATACCTATTAATGAACATTGTAAACAAGCTTTAACAACGGGAGGCCTGCACTAGCAAGTATGAGCTAATCTTGAATAAAACCAGTTATATGTGAAAAATCTCTGACTTTTGTCACTGCAATCTCCCAGAAAGGAAACAACCATATTTGGATTCTCCCAAGACTTCAATGGAGAAAACTACAGTTAAAAATCTTTGACCACTGCGTGAAATATCTGTTTTCACCTTGTTTTTTTTTCTCTTGAGCAAAGGTATGGGGACTGAGGAAGTTGGAGAGAGTCCCTTTATGTTCATTTTCAATTTGGTTTTAGCCGTAGGATCTGGCAACCCAAGGTGTGGAGTGCAATCTTTTTTCAAATTGGATAAGCCTCTAAAGTGCCAAAACAAAAAACACATTCAAACTTTGACAATTGTAATACATACATGCAACCATAAAAAATATTCAAACCTTCTGTTTAAAGGAACTATACGGACTTTAAAAAATTTTAAATTACGTATTTTCCTCCTCCTACTTGCTCCAGCAATGTCCTAATATAGAATGAGCTCAGACCTGTTCACCACAACTGCCTCTAAAATCCTGCACTGTCACTCACAAAGGTGTTACTTCGGGTCCAAAGTGTCGTCATGCAAGAGCTTAATATAGAAACTGCAGTTTACACGTAAAACCTGAGGTGGCAGTAGCGAGTATAAAAATGACAACTTCCATCCAGGGAATTCATTTGTTCAGGAAGTCTTCACCGTAGTAGGTCTTAAATCGTCGCCTGGACCTGGTTTGGTTAAGTACAGGATGTTTCGCTTCCATGTGCTACACAAGTGCTACACAAAACCGACAATTTAGAGCGTTTTACCCTGACACAATGTTGTTCTCTCATCAAAAACTGACCTGGAGCTGTGTTTTGACTCAGGATGCAATGATTCACTTTTGTTACGATTTGATACGTACGATATGAAGATTACGTTCGATATGAAGATTACTTACCTGACTTTTGGTACATATACTTTTAGCATCTGGAGGAAACCTGGCTGGCTGCCTTCAGTCTCCTCTGATCCCGTGGAACAGTGCACCGCCTCCTGGGTATGTCTCTGTTTCAGAGCGTGGTGTCCTGCACTGGCCAGCTCCATTCAATTCGATACATTTAACCTCTTAACTCCCACCTGAACGGATCCCATTTTCTCCAGTTTGGCTTTACCCTAATCAAAAAGCTTCTTGGGAAAAAACACCAAAATAACCACAAAAAATAAGAAGAAAGCAAGGATGTAAACGCAACAAGAATGTGACAAAAACTCAACAAAAATGTGACACAAACTCAACAAAAATGTGACAAAAACTCAACAAAAAAGTGACAAAAATTCAACAAAAATGTGACAAAAATTCAACAAAAATGTGACAAAAATTCAACAAAAATGTGACAAAAATTCAACAAAAATGTGACAAAAAATCAACAAAAATGTGACAAAAACTCAACAAAAATGTGACAAAAATTCAACAAAAAACTGACAAAAATTCAACAAAAATGTGACAAAAAATCAACAAAAAAGTGACAAAAATTCAACAAAAATGTGACAAAAAATCAACAAAAAAGTGACAAAAATTCAACAAAAATGTGACAAAAATTCAACAAAAATCAACAAAAAAATGACAAAAATTCAACAAAAAAGTGACAAAAATTAAACAAAAATGTGACAAAAATTCAACAAAAACTCAACCAAAAAATGACAAAAATTCAACAAAAATTCAGCAAAAATGTGACAAAAAAGACAGAAAAAAAAATTAAAAAGGTGACACAACACAGCAACAACGCAAGGAAAAAGGTCAGTTTTGCGGGTCTTAGCTTTCAAATGTGGTGTTACACAGGCCTATATAATGGCCAAAGAGGACAGAATGCATTTGGTTTAGGCGGGTGGTAAGAGGTTAATGTGCAGAAAAAGAAACGCAAGTTGTCGGCGCAGCACGAACCCCACCGTACTTTCAAAAGCACACGGCGGAAGTCAAAATAACCGCTTTAACTCATTTCTGGCAGCGAAGAAAACAATTGGAAACGCCACGCTTAGCACAATATTCTGTAATCTATTTTTTGTATTATTTTTTACTGCTAATCACTTTCCTCCTCCACGCTGCTGCTTTTATTGACCTTTTATCGGTGGCGTGCGCTCTCCTGCCAATGCGCCGCGTGCTCCATCCCTCACAGCAAAACAAGCACAAAAGGCATAATTGAATTGCACCCAACAGGCCGACCTGATAAGTCAATCTCATATGCAGAGTTTCTTTTTTTTTTTTGATGAAGTATGGCTTGCCTTATTTCTCTCACAGTGGGAGCACGGCTTAATTGTTATCATTATAATTATGAGTGTTTTGGAAAAGCGGCACACTGCAGATGTTTTTACGGCAGGAAATGAAGGAACGCGGGGCTGTGGGGAGAGCCGAGCTGGACCGGGACAAGAATGAAGTCGTGAGGAACAAGAAAAGTCAGGTAAAATTTGTTTAATTTGTTTGAGTTTGAGTGAGTGGAAAAGCATGATGTAGCAAACTATCCTTTAGTTGCCAAACTGCAGAGCCACTCATAAAGTAAAGTATTAAAGAAACTTGTAATCCATAATGGTTGTCCTGCCCTTACACTAGGCAGGTAGATGACCGTCGTCTCACACAAAACACACTGTTGTTCCTTTTTGCTTTGCATGGAAATTGATGGAAGATGAATGGTAAAACTTTGAAGTAGACACAGAATAGTGTGCATGAGCTGTAAACAACAAATAAACATAATTACAAAAACAGCCTTTTTTTCCTAGTATAAAGTACCATGACCCTTAAAGCAGAATTAAGTAACTTGTTTCCTTAAAGAGGGGGTATTATGCTTTTTTCAATCACACAGCACCAGTCTATATCACACTACAATGATGACCAAACCTTCGGTTGGTCTGTAAATGCAGTAAATTAGAATAACTGCCTTGTATAAAATTGCTCTCTCAAAATGGCTGTAGCGAATGTCTTGAAATAGGCCTCTGTCTCTTTAAGAACCTCTGAGCCTTTCCGACACGCCCCCTCCACACACTGTCTGTGGCATCAGTGGGGAGGGGGCTCTGCTGAGGAGCAGTGGTTGGTTACTCGACTGGTGACAAAAGCTCGGAGGCGTCTCCAGGAGGTGGGGGCGTTCCTAGGAGGACTCAGGCAAACCTATCCCTAAAATGGCTGCCATCAGAGTTTTTACAGATTACTCAAAAATACGTGAATGTGCCAAGGCAACACTTCAGGCATGTTTTTAATGAGGGAATGACATAATAACATGATGGAAAGCTTGAAAAAGTCGATTTTGCATAATACCCCCCCTTTAATAAATCCTTTCCATAGTCCCTGTGGGGGTCATACAAGTGTTAATGGGATGATAGGGGGGTCTTTCATCTCCCCCCGGTGTCTCTGGCCAGAAAACCACAATTGCAACTTTCCTGCACCGGGTCGGAGTCACCAATACACACTAATAGAATCACGAAGAAGAAGCTAACAGGCTAACGGTCAAAGCTGACTGTGGGCTAGCACCACTTTAAACAGTATTTACAGCCAAGTTTGAGTGAAAAAAATATCTCCATTGTGTAATTGTCTGCCTATAGGTTAGTGGTAAAAACATGTGCAACAGGTTAATCCTCCAGCCAGGTGTTTCTGACCACCTGCCTGGCTCCAGAGCAACCTGGGAGAGCAACCTGAGTCAAGGTTCATGTCAGCAGGTGTTTCCAGGACTGGGCTGCATTCCCCAGTTTTTTTTTGTTTTTTTTTCTCATGTAAAAGAGTTCACTATTACCTTAAGTGCTAACAAAAACCCTATTTTGAAAAACAAATCCACAAATTGGAGGCCATCTGTGTGCAACCAGGACCATTTGGGGTTCTGTTGCGGGTTTGGTTGCTGTTATCTGGCAACTGTCAATGCAAATTCATTAACTCTGCTGTCTCCCCGCAACTAAAGTGACAGTTTCAGATGAGTAAAACAATCTGCATCTACAGTACTTCAATGATCTGGTCATTTTCTCATCAGTTACTTTTTAAATCTGTGTATACAAAGTTGTGTCCGGTGCCTCCGCGGGGTTAAAATCTCGCTCGGCCACATAAATGGCTTAATCTTCTCGGGACGGACTATCCAACATACCACAAATCTCTTTAGTCTTCCTCTTTTCCACCGTTCCTCGTAAAGGAGATCTGCAGGAGACTGCTTGAGAGGCGCCTGTGTACATCTGTGAAGACTCCAGTGGTCCCACATGTCCACCATCTGCCGAGGGAGCCTGCACAGACTGGGGAGAGAGGCTGGCAGCCCCTCGGACATGGCGCCCCCTGGTCATCCGGCCCCATCACGGAGCTCACAGCCTGTGCATTCATTTCCCACTCGCCCCAAAGTTTCATCATGTTTTCAGTCGGCGGTTTGCATAATCTCAGGTGGCGCAGGTTGTGGTGAATACAAGTCGGGGCAGCGCCGTATGTCACACCTGAGGAGGCAAACATCGACCGCAGGAAGGAGCAAACACATTCTTTCTCACTGGAGATTGAAACAAAGTAAGTGGGGCGTGGAGAGTGCTGTTGCCTCGTCCAGAAAAAACACACCTTGACTTATTGTGTCCAGTGATGCTTCATGGCCGTGTCTCTCTATTTTGCAACGTTTAAATTGCTTTATTGTTTAAAGCCACATGCAAGTGTAATTGTTTGCTCATCTCTCCTCAAACATAGGTTTACATACATGAAGTCCTCTTCCAAATGCTTTATTTTGTCCGACAGCGGAAGTATTACTGTCTGTAATGGAGTTTCCCCCATTAAACTAAAACAAGCACAGTAGGATGACCTGTCTCTCTATGTACTTTAAACCAGTGCTTCTCAACTGGTGGGTCTGGACCCAAAAGGTCACGGAGTGGGTTGTGAACCTTTCCCATTTCTTCCATTTTCATGTAGTATAGATGTGGTCGTGTTTTTGGGTTGTTTGTAATGTTTATTCAACAACATTTGTTGAAGTAAAGGCACTATTTTACATTATATTTTACAAGTTTAAGTTGTATTTGGGTCGCAGCTCGTCATCCCAGGGTGATCGTTAGCCTGGAAAAAACCCACGCTGGGAATAACTATGGCCGAAATCTTTGCATGGATTTGGGGACCAATCACAGAACGAGGAGGGACGGCAAGACGATGACACACTATTCAAAGCTTGTAGTTTGTTTACAGATAAATAAAGTTTTTTTTTTTTTTTACAGATCCAACACGACAGCAGCAGACGCAATGCCATTTTTTGATCAAGCTTAAGACCGTATTCTAAATAGTTTAGCTCTAAAGTTTGCAGCAGGGTACGTCATACGTCATCTGATACGATGACACGATTGGCTGTGGCTTCTGCAAACACATATGATAGACATTCGTTGCGCCCAATAAACAACTCTGGACAATCGTAAACCACACCTCTCCTATGAGAAAATGAATTGGTGGTCTCCAGACTAAATATAACTTGTGATATTTGGTCTGGCGATAACCAGGCTAGGTGATTGAGGGTCCGTCAGGCCATACCAGTTGAGAACCACTGCTTTAAACCATGATCCTGGTGCAAAGAGGGATAGGCGTTATGAGTGGGTCTCGAAATGAAAATGAGCGTTTAAACGTTGGCACAACTGCCGTGGAAAAAGTCAGCGGCTTGTATTCCAGCCGCTCGGAACGTGTTTGTTTTCTTGAGTGAGCAGCGTGAGAGCCGGTCAGTGCTCTTCCTGGGTACGAAGGGAGGGGTCGGGGACGTTAAGACAGGTGCAAACGGAAACTGCCAGAGCACGGAATACACAAAAGCAGGGCAGTGCAGGATTCCTCAGACCTGCATGAATCACTCATAAATCCATTCCAAGCACCCTAACTACACAGGAGAACATCCGGGTTACGTCTTAACCCGGGTTCTCTGAGACTGTCTCCCCACTCTATGTATTGGTTTAGAGAGATAGTCTTGAACACACGATAGAGAGCCACCATAACCAGCTTAAACGCTCACAAGAGTCAATTTTGTATAAGACGTCACCTTTAAGAACAACAATTTAACAGATGATCTGCTGCTATTAAGAAAGAATTCTTGGTATTGATTGTTACAATGTACTCAAACCCCCAAATTAGCTATAATAGAAAAGCTGGATTGGTTTACCTTCTGAAACAATGACATTATGAAATTGTCTCGGGCTAAAAGATTCATCAGTGTTAGATTATTTATATTTAAAAGTGTGACCATTTAAAAAATAGTTCACGAACACAGGCAAAACATTTTCATTTTCAATAGTAAAAATATCACTTTCTACCTTCTGCTTCTCGGGGAACAATTTTATTTCCGGCGCCCCATTAATGTCAGACGCTAAGTGTTTTTCCGCAGACTTCAGCAGCCCTCCTAGGTACGCACAGCTCTAACCGCGTCATGTTTTCTAATTACAACCAAGCACCTCACGGCGCGTTGCTAACCAGCGCACTGCCTGTTCCTACTTCCATGAGAGGCAGCTTATGTAGGCTAATGTTCCCCCTCCTTCCACTAACGTGTTATTCTCAGACTCTGTTGCCGTGGTGAGCTAACCCCCGCTGGGTCCAAGAGTGTGACGGCAGTTCATAGGGTGCACGCAACATTTCAAACAGACCAAAAAATACATATATTCATGTCATTACGAGTGCAGGAACAGGTTTGCCGTTGGGTATCGCTGCCGTCTCTGCTAAGGTTTGGAGTTTTACGTCAGCAGTTGCGAAAAAAAACCTGAAGGAGAAGGAAGGAGGATCCAGCTCCCGGGACAGACGGGCTGGAGACCGTCCAGGGAGGAGACCTTCTTGGGCTAAAGGCCGTGGAGCTAACGTCCAGGCCTCGCTGGGTCTTCCTGACAGCACGAGGGAAAGGCCACAGATTCATCCAAGTGCCAATTCCGAGAATGACCACACTCTGAATATATTGTTGGTGTAGTGGTTCAGAGGTTGTTAATAGGCCTGTCACGATAACAAAAGTTAAAGTTCGATATATAGAGGCAGGAAATGATCGCGATAAACGATACTATTGAAGACTGTATCATGCCACAGAAACTCTGAAGCTTAAAAATGGCAATAAAATTTGATTAAAAATGTACTTAATCTTAAAATATCCCACAATGAAAGGTAGCGCGTGCTTTATAGCTAGAAGGTCCCGGGTTCGATTCCCACCTGGACGGGGCCTTTCTGTGTTCTCCCTGTGTCCGCGTGGGTTTCCTCCGGGTACTCCGATTTCCCCTACCACTAAAAACATGTACAATAGGTGAATCCTCCAGCCAGGTGTTTCTGACCACCAGCCTGGCTCCACATCTGGAGATGGGTCCCCGAGTGCAGAACTGCCGCTGCCCACAGCTCTCTACAGGTCGTCCAGTGGCGTCGAGGGATGGGTTAAATGCAGAGGACAAATATCGTTGTACAATTGATGTATAAGTAAGGATTAAACAACGAGGAGCCGTGCATTAGACGGTTATAATGCACGACGCGGAGTCAAGAACACCACGACGCACAGCGGAGTGGTGTTACTCCGCGAAGTACAAACGTAACATTTATAATAAATATTTGTATCATTTACTAATGTCACTAAATATGCCAGACTACGGGACTATTTTGTGTGGGTTATTAGCCGGTCACTGAAGGCTGGTCTCAGAGCGAGTCATTCTCCGCAGCGATTACGAGGATCTCAGTCAGGCTCAACGACACAACATCAGCACAGAATCACAACACAACAGGACTAACCCGGAAACACTTTTCCCTGGAAGTAAACACCGATATGCGGCACTCGTGGGCACGAGTTATTTCACTTTTACGCTGTTTAACCTGAAGCTAAAGTTAGCTAGCTCAACCAGCTCAACTGTTTATGGAAACAGCTGCGGTGGAGTCGCTCACACCTGGGCCCCCCCAACTCAAACTTTTATGTTTGACTTTACTAATCCAGCCAAATATGTTTAAATGCAGGATCATTTTATGTACGCCTGAAAATGATGAATAGCCTTAACCGTTTTCAATAGAAATGTAAAGCTCATATGTTATTAACAGTAGCTAACCTAGCTGCTCACTCTCCTCTACTTCCCATTTATCAAACATTTTGTTTTGGCCAAAGCGTTGAAATTAAACAAAATCCATCTCATACGTTCCTGTCAGTCACTAATTACGCCTTTATCTGATTCAGCTGTGTCATGCGTTGCTATGGCGACGCCCACAGCGGAGTGATATCCCAGTGATTTAACTACCGGACTACGTGTGCGGTTATACCAAAATAATGCACGGTTGTTAGCCCCCACCAGCCAATCAGAATCGAGTATTCACCCAGACCATGGTATAATAATAAAGTATTACATTTGAAAAATATGGGATAATGCAAATAGACATACTGTACTATAAATGCATTGTTTATTTATATAGCCATTATCTTGACAGCCCTAGTTAAAGCACCGGAGCAACCAATACACACTAATAGAATCACAAAGAAGAAGCTAACAGGCTAACGGGCAAAGCTAACAGCGGCGCCACTTAAACAGTATTTACATCCAAGTTTGAGTTAAAAAATATTGTACAATGTCCCTCTCTCCCCTTGTCTATTCTGTCATATAAAAAAATCTCAACTTGCCACGACACCTGCAGTTGCGCTTATGGCCTCTAGGGGCAAGAGCTACTTAGTTCTGCTTTAAATGCTCATAAGACTGGACACTGCTTGGAAAATAATAACATGATTCTTATTAAAGCCACACCGCTTCACTTTTCACCCAATAAATACATGAAGAATACAACTTTTATCACCTCTCCTCAGACCTGACTGTAACTTTACTGGGAGCGGGACATCACCAGTTCCGTTTCCATGGAGATGTGGACGAAAGGCAGCCAAATATGACGTTTAAATAGGGTCGGCCCTCATCCAAACGCATTCATTGATTACCCACTGTCTAGCTCCTCTTTAGGACTTTGACTCCACAATTTTCAGTTTAAGTACAATATGAACAAGCCTGCTTTAAGTGCTATGAAGCTCTATAAACAGTAAGTAATAGTTTTTTTCATTCATCAATATCTGTGATGAACCGCTGGAGAGAAGAGCCGATCCATAATGATTTTAACTGTTTAAAGTTCGTGTTAATTTGAATTTACATTTGCCATGATCTCTCCCTCGGGGCCACACTCTCGCGACAATATTGACATAAAAATTAGCATTCGGCTAATCAGCTCATCGGCTTATTAGGATTATCATGCGGCAAACTGCCTACACGTTTTACCACGAGCCCCTCCCTTTGTCTCCTCTTCCTCTTCCTCGTTAGCCGGGATCTGAACCTTTTTCATTCCCCCGCTCAGTTCTCACGCCCAGAGGCGAACCGCCGACGTGACGAATCGAGAAGCCCGCGGCGCTAGCACATTAAAGTCACAGTCACAAAATTAGCACTTGCAAATCCAGATGGTCTCGTTTCATGCTAATGTTATTATGCAAAAGCTCAACCCTGGAGCTTTCACTGTTTTTTTTTTTCTTTTATATTCCTTCGCTTTGTAATTGGTGGGAGAGAGAAGGAGGTGCCAGACGATGCAGGTGGCGCAAGGTGCTCGCGCTATCCGTGTGTCGCATCCCGAGAGAGAGTGCAGGGGAAGTTTTATTCAGCGCTAGCTCCAACGGGCCCTCGCCGCAACCATCTGTACCCGGGCCATGGCGCCATTGTTGTAACGTGTAAGTGTGGAATTTAAATGTTTTAATCATTGTTTAAGGTGAGACACAGCAAACGTAATTGTATTTGAGACTTTTGGCTAGTTTACATCATCTCCACTTTGGAACACAGGGTTTCTGCGGGAGCATTAAAAGCATTAAACTGGCATTAAATACATTTTGTCAAGGGGAAATAATGTCATTGCTCAGTTGTTGTTATTGCTTTATTTCATTAAAAAATCCCAAAGTTGCGTTCAAACACGTTCAGCTGTAGTTTTGGCAGAAAATGCCCACAAACAATAAGATTTAAGATAAGCTCTTATTGATCTCACAATGGAGAAATGTACTGGTTTCGTTCAGCTCTTAAAAAGGGTGTGCAAATAGGCAGAAAATGTGAGAAAAATAAACAAAAAAACGATTAAATTGTAAAATAGTGGTATCTTTTGTAAAATGACTGCCAAGGACTTTGTGGGGACAGAAGTATAAACAGTAAATAATGAAGTAAACAGACTATAACAAAAATGTTGTAGCAGTGCAGGTTTACATCATAGTGAAAGTGGTAAAGTGACGCAGGTACGTGATTTAAATACAGGGGTTATTGCACATGTTACTTTACAGTTGTACAGTCTGACAGCAGTGAGGATGAAGGACCTGCTGCTTCTTGGACTGGGGGTGTCTCAAGTCTGCCACTGAAAGAGCTGCTCAGCTCCTCTACAGTCCCGTGCAGTGGGTGGGAGGTGTTGTCCATGATGGAGGTGAGCTTGGCGAACACCCTCCTGTCCCTCACCTCCTCCACAGAGTCCAGGGGGCAGCCCGGGACGGAGCTGGCCCTCCTGACCAGCTTGTTCAGTCTGTTCTTGTCCCGCTCTGTGCTGCCCGGGGCCCAGCACACGGCAGCGTAGTGGAGAGCAGAGGCCACCTCAGAGGCCTGCTCCCTCCGAAGGACCTCAGACCTCAGTCTCCTCAATCATCCCCACGTCAATTTCTTGCTCAAAAGCTGCTTGTTGTGTCCGGTTTGCTTTTGAAAATCAAAATTTCCCCTGATTCCTCTGTTTGATGGAACGTTTGCAAATCCCATGAACTAATACATGCACAGGTTTCTTGCAATTGTGGCATAAAAATATTGTATTTTGGCAATAAAAAAGGCATTAAAGATATGAATTTCTGCTCAAGATTGAAAAAAATAAAGCGCTTTAGTCATGTTTTTGTTGTATTTTAAACACCAAAATATACAGTGTTCCTTCACAATGCACAGCAAAGTTGTGAATGCTTGTAAAATTGTGAGTTTGAACTGCCAGAAACCAAAAAAATGTAGTGTTAGCATTAATTGTGTTGAAAAGTAAAAACTAAACGGTTGCTCCTGTAGCCGCACCCGTGACCTCATCCACGCTGAATGAGGAGTGTTTCAACAGCTTTAATCCTAATAAGACAATGATTACTTATGCAAAGTATGTGTCAACACTGGCACCGAGAGCCTGACCCCGAAGGCAAGATAATGAGTTTCTGGAATTTTAATCGTTGATATGGTGAAAGCAAATGGGATTATTTGAGAAAATAGTTAGTGACTAAACCAACAGTATAAAACGTCTGCCTAAATCAAGGCGGAAAACCTGCATGTCTGGTGGTCTTGTTTTCATTATCATTTTGAATACTAACTTTTAGCTCATCAGACAATTTGAAGCCTTCTTTGAATATTTATTGTGTGACTAATACTTTGCATGGCTTTTTGTTGTTGTTATTACACAATATTGTACAAAAGTTTAATATGATCTGCAAACAGCATGAAGTAACACATGAAACAGTCCCACAACATTTTAAAGAGCTTTAATTTTTTGTCTTTTATACTTTAAAAATAACAAAAATAAAAAAAAAAGCAGAAGTTTAGGTTCCCTGCGGAGTTAATACCTCATAGCCCCAAAATCGGCTTTCAACACATTTTTGTCCTTTCTTCCTTACGAAACTCTTCCAGAACTAAAACATTTCTAGGCTGTCTTGCGCACACTGCTCCTTGGAGGTCCATCCACAGATCTTCAATGATGTCTGGGTCAGGAGACTGTGACGGCCACATTAAAGGAACAGGCCACCATCTTTCCATACTGAGAAATGTTCTTACCTGAGCTTAGACGAGTTGACACGTACCTGTCTGGTCTTTGTGCCCTTGGAAGAGCTTGGTCGCTTCTAACCTCATCCCATTTGGAGCTATAGGAATATATTGGGAGAGGCCAAATGCTAACAACATCTTTGGTTGTTTTGCGTGACTGAGGGCACGCACAAAGACCAGACAGGTACGCATCAACTCGTCTAAGCTCAGGCAAGAACATATCTCAGTATGTAAAAATGGTCGCCTATATCTTTAAAACCTTCAGGGACAGATCTTGTGGTGGCGCAGGCTCTTGGCGAATTATTTTCCGAGTGGCGGCGCTATATGTGCCATTCGCCTCCGCCACCTGTGAGGGGGCGTCACAAGAGGAGGTGACTGCACTGATGGAAACACGGCTGACATTCACTTCCTCGTTTACACTGCGCTGTCTTGCGTTACGGGTCAAACTAAAAACTATATTTACCCCATCGTGAGCTAAACCATGTTCACGTCTCGAGAGAAAAAGAGCTACAGCGTCCGCTGTGGCGCGGATCTGCCCGCGCTTGGCGTGAACGTGAAGCAAAACAAAAGCACATGTTCACCCCCCACTCCCACACAACCACTCTCCTGGACGCGGAGTCGATCTGGTTGGAGGAAAATGTGTGTCTCCACCCACTTAAATGCGCTAAGTCTGGAGTGGCAAGATCACAAAGTGCTCCTACTGGGCGCTAAATGTCACGCTATCGTGTCCGTTTTGATGCACAAGATCGGGCCCACTGACTGCATCTCTTGAGGTCGTCCATCGTGGTGTTACGCTTTCCTTCAGAATTTGTTAAAAATTCATCAAATCCATTCTTTGCTCTACCCCAGAATGTTTTCTGTGCCACCGGCTACAATGAAATCCCAAAGGATGACGGATCCAGCCCCAGGCTTAACAGTTGGACAGTTGTTCTTATCAAAAAATTCTGTGCCGTCTCCTCTCCAAACAGGCCTCACTCCCGCCAAGTTGTGCTATTTTAACCTCTGTTTTTGTCTTGGAAATACTGTACACCCACTGTAGAACTTTTGGTGTGAGAAAAGGACTGTTTTGGGAAGAAAGTGCACAGAATTTCAAGTGTCTGTGCACTGGAGGCGTCGTGATGGCGTGTGGATGGTTAGGAGTTCCTAAAGATTGAGGGGTGCAGATCCATGAATGCATTGGTGAGTTGGCCAGCAGAGTTTATGGAAGCGACGTCGGACTGAGAGCCAGTGCCTGCACCGAAGGATTCATTCAAATTCAAACAAAGAGCAAACCACAACTTCTAGCATCGGTAAGCCATTACTTTGATTCCTTTTCTCTGGCCCCCTTTTCCACAAAGCACCAGCATCAGCTTCCCCCTTTTCCAAGCCCATAATGGGAGAACAGCGCCGACTTGAAGCCCACGCGAACATATTCCAAACACCGCACACTGGAGCTCTTTCAATCTCCACAATCCCTCTTCCTAAAACATTTGCGTTTGATATTGGGTCGTCTTTCGCACAACAATCTCTCCCAAAATATGCTCCCGATGAAACGGAGACTTCCATAATGTTTTTTTCTTTCTTTCTGCGCAGAGAGTTTGAGCGGCCGTCATCTGCTCGCCAGGGGAGGGGTATTACAGGAAATAGTGCGATTAAGTATTGGCACGCAGCCTCCATTTAGAGAAACATATGCGGGCCCGCTGCGGAGGAGGAAGTAGCTCAGCGAGTTCGCATTCTTGCACGACAACGATGCATTTAATTCAGGCGCATGTGTTTGTATTATTGGGAACGGGTTTCCGACATATTTCTCGCATTATTTCCCCCATCAAAAGGCTTTCCACGTTTCACAAAATGCATATGGGGTTAGACGGGCAGCTTATATGGAAAACAATAGGAGTTTTGTCATCTTCGAACATAGGCAAAAGCGTTTGTTTTTTTTGTGGGACCCCCCGGCTGTGCTCCATCTATATTTCAGGCAGATCTTCAAAGTGTCGACAGCAAAGATATAAAGAAATACAGCTGAATCGGTCTTTGCTTTGAGAAAAGGGAGAGCATATGGAGAGAGTATGGATCGATAAAGGACTGAAATGTGAAAATGTGTTTTGCTTTATTATCATTTCAATGTTGCATCTCACACAAAGCTGGCTTTTGAAGACTGTTCTTTTGAACTTTTATGTGTCTTATATGGCCCATTCACACCACAAACACGATCTCGGGAGAGGTCTATGAGGTTTTGGCGGATGGCGGTACACGTTTTTATGGTGTGACTAACACCATCGGACGTAGACGGCGGTCTGTAGAGCTCAGTGAAGCTAGTTTAGGGCAATCCTGCTTGTCGAGCCAGCGTCTCTCTGTTGCTGCATGAGGAACGTTGTGATTGGCCTAGTGTTACTGGTTCGCCAGCGAGTCACTGCAGAGGAAGATTGGATGTAACACCTTCAGATGAAAGTTATATTATTGAGGTGTGTGTGCTTCTTTGTTGCCATAAAACATAAACATTTCAGTTTTATCACTTCTAAAAGGTTGGGTTTGATTTCCGGATTGTGTGGGCCTCCATGTATGGACTTCCATTGGTGGGGTTGTTCTGGGTGCTGTGGTTTCTCCCAACAAGCCAAAACCCTGGGAAAGGGAAGGGTCCACCCTGTTCTTGAGATGGGTTAAATGCAGAGGACAAATGTCCCTGTGGGGACAATAAGGTACACCTTACAATACACCTTACTTTACCAGCCTTTACCAGATTCTGCTACAAACTTCCACTTAGTTCTTTAGTTATCGTGACAAAAGGGACAAATCGATGATAATGCATAGGTAAAGAAAGATAACCTGGATAGCTAGCCTCTTCTACTTTACTGTACTTGAAGTCTTCTTTTAAATTTGAATTTGTTCCTTTTCATTTTTTCTCCCCTGTAAGTGGTTCTGTTTGTTCTCGTGCGTATGACCATGTGTTTCTTTGACTGGTTAAGCCGCCTGTCAGTCATACTCATGAGAGCCTGCCGGGATAGATCTGAGGTCTAGATAATGCATATCTGTAAAGAATAGGAAAGCTGTGTGTCTGGCTAATATAACGGCTAAACAACAATGTTTTCTAACCGTGCTTTGAAATGAAGATTAAGCACAAATTCAACCTCGAGGACCAACCTGCAGCATTCATTCATCGCCTCATCGTCAGCAGATCCAATCACCGCCCCATCACTGCAGCTGCTCATTTCTGCCATTCATCTCCCAGGATCCCCTTCTTTACCTCCCTCATCCCTGTGCTGCAACCCTCCTCTGCCCCTCCTCTGCCTGGTCTCTCTGCCTCTGCTCATCATTGTCTACTGGCCGTACCGGGTCTCATCCTCTACCACCACAAGTGTCCGGGCTTTGGGGGAAGATTCTGTCAAACATTCATCATCGCCATGTATTTCATATCTGGTCCATTGGTTGCCATTTGAAAATGTCTAGAATAAATAATAAAAAATAAAATAAAATGAAGGGTAATCACTTATTTCTCCTGGTTCGCAGCCAGACAACCCCCACATGTTTAGTCATTTTAGTATTGTCAACCTGCTTGTTTCTCTGCAAGACTCCTCACCATAATGCTTGTAACATGTTAACCTATGGGTGACCCGAAGCTGCGCATCACCTCTGCCTCCATAAATATGTAAAGAGGCTAGCGTGTAGGGGCCCCTGCAGAGAAGCGGGGGCCAGGCACATAACCCCCCCTCCTCCTACGGGGCCTATCTGGGGCGCAGCCAGAGTAAACAGTGTAAATAAGTCATGATGACCGCCACTTGTTGGCAGACCATCACAGGACCTGTAACACGGCAGCGTTCGGGCCGCGGTCGCTCGGTGGAAGTGGTCGGGGAGGAAATGGAAAAATGGTGATTTGATGGAGAAGATCTGCAGATACCAAAATGGTTTGTTTTGACAGATATTTGTTCCAGATGTGACGGCTACAAAGGACCTTTTTATTGAGAGTAGCATGAACGATGCATTGACCAGTGTGCGCATTCGGCCTCGTCAGCAACTGAATGGTCTCTTCGCAGCAGACTGGACCGTGGGCTTCTTGAGGCCAGAGGCGAAACGTCCTCAACGTTAAAACAACCCCCAGCACTACAGGGGCATAGTGGGTAGCACCATCACCTCACGACAAGAAGGTCTCAACTCGGATTCCGTTCCCCGTGGAGTTTGCAAGATCTTCCAGGATTTGAGACATCATTTTCACACATGGATTGGCCACCCCAGAGTCCAGCTCTTCACCCCATTGAGAATCTTAGGGTTATGCTGCAGAAGGCTTTGCACAGTGGTCACACTCCCCCATCATCAGTACAAGACCTTGGTGAAAAATGAATGCAACACTGGATCTTTTCGCTGAATCTGGTTGAAACAATGCCACAGCGACAGGCGGTCCAACGGAATACTAGGTGTGACCTACAAACTATGGTATCCATCCATCCATCCATCCATCCATCCATCCATCCATACATCCATCCATACATCCATACATCCATACATCCATACATCCATACATACATACATACATACATACATACATCCATCCATCCATCCATCCATCCATCCATCCATCCATCCATCCGTACATCCGTCCGTCCGTCCGTCCGTCCGTCCGTCCGTACATCCATCCATCCACCCACCCACCCACACACACACACACACACACACCCACCCACCCACCCACCCACCCATCCATCCATACACACACACACACACACACACACCCACCCATCCATCCATCCATCCATCCATCCATCCATCCATCCATCCATCCATCCATCCATCCATCCATCCATCCATCCATCCATACATACATCCATACATACATCCATCCATCCATCCATCCATCCATCCATCCATCCATCCATCCATCCATCCATCCATCCATCCATTTACATAATGATATATGTTCTTACCTGAGCTTAGACAAGTTGATACATAACTGTCTGGTCTTTGTGTGTGCCCTCATTGATGCAAAAAGACCAAAGATGTTGTTAGCGCTTGGCCTCTCCTAGTATATTCCCATAGCTCCAAACGGGGCGAAGTTAGAAGCTACCAAGCTCTTCCACGGGCACAAAGACCAGACAGGTACGTATCAACTCGTCTAAGCTCAGGGAAGAACATATCTCAGTATGGAAAAACAAAATGTACAAGAATCCCATGTTCACATTGTTCAGTCACTCCCTGAACTAAATCATTCCTGTTACGTCTTGCTAATTGCAAAGATTCACATTTTGATTCATCTGCGCTTCATTAAAGGGCAGCTTAGACATTTATTTCCCCATCAAAACATTTGCCAGCCATATTGTCTGAACAACTTTTACTTTTACAACATAAACTCACAGCATTGTCGAATAAAACTGCCGTTATGAAAGCACTTAATTTAGCACCGCTGCCACAAACCGTTTTTTATTTGCGTTTCATTTCTTGACCCACTTTTGAAGAGTCTACCGGCGAGGTGCCACGGATTAATGGAGAACCGGGTGGGCGTTTTGAAAGCATCCGTTCTGCTGCGGCTCGGGCCCCAGGGGTGTTGTTTTCTCCGACGCCGTGTTATGAAGAAATTTCTAGTAATAAAAAAAAAAAAAAAGACTACAATAACAACAACGATGTAGCTAGCGTAGCCTCCAGCGCTGCACGCCGGCGCACGCTTCCCCAGAGAACAACTCTTATGATTGACGGACTCCTATAATGGAATTCTCAATTAATCGTCTCTCACCTCCCTGGCCCTTTCCACTGGATTCAATAAAAAAAAAAAAGGCCCTCACAACGTAGGAGCTGCAGCGTACAATGCTGTGTGACAAGATGTGAATGCGTGAAGTCAATCAATTTGCGGATAACGCGGTGTAGAATGGGCTCACGCTTGAATGCTGCTTGGTTACAATGCCTAATGTAGTCATGCAATTGGATTTTTAAGACAGTTGGGGAGCAAATGGGGCAAAATCAATATGTGCTGTTGAAAATGAATTATTGCTATGCCGCTAATTTAAAAAAAAAAAAGGGTAGTTTTGGTTGTGTTGTTTGTGTACATTGTCGTATTTGACTGCATTGGCTGTGAATAGGCCTGGCAGAGTGGTTTCCAAATACCTATATTCCACACAAACATGAATATTTTGAGTTGAAATTTTAACTAAAAGACACACACTAAGTGACACACAATCATGAAGTGAAATTTCTACATGAACATTGAGCTGAAGATGAAAAGTGGGGTTTCCTTTTAGTGCAACCAATTGCCTTCAGAAGTTGCCTGATGATTTCTGACTCATCACATGTGGACCTAATGACTAAATCGAGTCTACCTGTGTGTAATCTAATGTCAGTTCAAATACAGCTGCTCTGTGATGGTCTCAGAGGTCTGTTGAAGAGACTATTGTGGAGCAGAAACCATCATGAAGTCCAAGAACACACCAGACAGGCCCTGGATAAAGTTATTGAGAAGTATAAAGCTGGGTTAGAAAAAAGATTTCCAAAGCTTTGAACATCTCTCAAAGTAAGAGTATGGCATCACCGTCCTCCTAAACTTACTGACCGAACAAGGAGAGAACTGACCAGAGCTGTTACCAAGAAGCCTATGATGACCCTGGATGAAGTGCAGAGAGCTACAGCTCAGGTGAGGGAAACTGTCCACAGAACATCTATTAGTCGTACACTGCACAAATCTGTCCTTTATGGTAGAGTGGCTTGTGGCTTTTTCAACCCACTGTAAACAAATCAATAAATACAAAACTTTTTTCAGCAACAGATCGGGCAGGATTCTTTCCAGGTGATGCTAAGGTTAAGGTGTGCTGTGGTGGGCCCACAATGGTGGCACGCACAGCCCAACATCTGATCTAAGTCTGTTGTACAGTAATGACAATAAAGTTCTTCATTCATTCATTCATTCTATTGTCTTGGAAATGTGTCTTCTGCATCTTCAGGCAAAACAAAATGTGTTGGGCAACATTTTCCTGAAGAAACAGAGCTATTGTGGATGTTTCTTGTGTTTGTCACATTCTGATTCTATATAAGAAAAGCCTTTATTGATCTCACGATGGAGATATTCACTTGTTACATCCGCTCCTAAGAGCTCTCAGGGCTGCAAATAGTCAAGAAATGTGCAATCAAAGAAGAACAAGGTAATATGTAAAGTAAATAGGGGCATATTAAGCACAATGAATACCTGAGACCTTTTAAGATGTCAGGCACACTTTACCTTCAGTCACAGACCTCAAGAATAGAATAAATCCAATGTCCAAACCTCTGCTGCGTCCTCGCCTCATGACTTGCCTCTGAATTTTGCGATCAAACATTGATGCAAGCTTGGCGGATTTTGGGCTGATGTGGCTAAAATCAAACGTTTGGCCTGGAATGAGCAAAGGCACCAGCTGTGAAGCACCTGGGACAGAGGGAGGACACCCATGTTTGGATCGAGGCCATGCCCGGGGCTCTCGTCCAAGTTCACCATCCACTTCCAGCATTGTTCTATCCACTGGCCCTGATGTCACAAAGAACTGCCGTGGGGATAGAGAGTGACATGTTAGTCCAGTTGTATTGTTTTGTAAAGAATTAACCACCTGCATGACTGGGAAGTTGTAGTATTTGGCTACATGGGGTGCCCAGAACCTTTTCTGTGGCCAAACTAAATCTTGACGAAAATAAGCCAAGATTAAGTTTGAAATGTCATGTCTCGTCTGTCATCCTTGTTGGAGATCCTTTCATCTTCCCTATAAGTTGCACCCCACTGAAGATGGTTAGGTGTCCTCTTTCCTCCGTCTATTCTCTCCACATAGCCATTGTTTATGAAGACACTTTCATTAACTAAGCAGGTTTTGGTGGGATTTTAAGTGACCATCCGGCTGGAAACAGAGTGTTCCATCTGGCAACACTGCCCACAGTTCATACCCATGTGTCCTCAGGCATGATACTGTTGTGGTGGCTGTTGGCACGGATTGGGGACCACGTTTCAGTCAGTCCGTCCGGCCCAGGGCAGTGTGGGAGAGGGAATGAATGAATAATGGCCTACCGCAGTGGTGCTCAAAGTAACAAAGTAGGAAATGAGTTTACTTAAACGGAAGCACTAAAAAAATTGACTTTAGAGCTTTTATGTTACAATATTGTTCTGTCATCAAAATGATGCTTGTTCTCACATTTGGTTGCAGCGCATTGAGCTTTGATTGGCACAGTAATTGCTGTAGCATTGTTTCCATAAACTTCTGGAATGTCCAAAGATCCAGTGTTGCGTTAATTTTTTGCCAGGATCTTGAATTGATGATGGGAGAATGTGACCACTGCGCAAAGCCTTCTCCAGCACATTCCAGAAATGGGGTTAAGAGCTGGACTCTGTGGTGAGCGATCCATCTCATGCTCCCTGAACCACTCTTTCACAATGTGAGACCCATGAATACTGGTGTTGACATCTTGCAATATGCCGTGCCATCAGGGAAGAAGAAATTCATTGATGGAATAACCTGGTTGTTCAGGATGTGCAGCTTGTCACACGTTGGAATGTAATTCAAGTGGAAAGACTTAAGTAGCATAAACTGAGCTAATTTTATGCATGTATACTATAGCTAATACTTAAGAGTGGTGGGTCCAGGATCAAGAGCTTAGTTAGAAAAGCATTCATTTGTGTTTGGACTGTGACATATCCAAAGATAGGTCCACTCACTTGTCTAGAAAAACAATGCCGCTGCCGCCTCATGAATACTCCGCGCGGTGAGTAGCACGGCGCTCTAATGACATTTGGAAAGCCTTTCAGTCCAATAACAGTGGCTTCGGATGGAAGTGGAGTGGACCTGAGCACAGCTCATTAAACGCGGGGTGAAAAGCTCTCCGAGGCTCTCCAACACTGCGAGCTGCGCCGTCACCTCCGCTTAGCCCGGGCCACACGGGAGAGCGAGGCAGTCACGTGCGCTTTGTTTTTCGAAAGAAAAATGAAAAATAAATAAATAATTTAAAGAAGTGGAAGTGGCAACATTTCAAGCTCACTTTAACAAAGGCATGTCAACTGATTTAGTTTGTAACTGGATGCCCTGCCAGCTCAAGTCAACACATTACTGTGACTGTAGTAAGTAATGTGGGTGAAGTGGTCGAAAAACAATAGCAAAACACCCTTTGGTTAGGTTTATGACCTATCGCCCATTTCAGATGTCACTAATACTGATTTTTCCACTGACACTTCCAGCCCAGGCCAGTGCCATTTGCGAGTTTTGGGACTAAGCTCAGCCCGGGGCCAAAACCACTAAACTCATACTAACGTGACGTGAACAGACTGCTGCTCTCGGATTGGCCGGAGGAGAGAGGAAAGCCCTCACTAAAACAGGTCATGTGGGATTTAATATTTGACATCATACACTGTTGATAAAGGTGATTTGGCCGATGATAGCATTTAGCCGCTGTTAGCACAACTTTAGCTGTGAGCATAACATACTGTACTTAGCTTACCTTCATAGTTCTTCTTTTAGCTGTTTCTTTCCTCCAGTATTTGCCTTGGCACCTCAGATTGATTCCATAAACCCCACCAAAAGGCAGTATTTGTCCTTCAGTTATGTGGAAAAGCATTATTGAAGGAACAACAGAACAGTTCAAATGGGAATAGTAGACAAGTCATCCAGGTTCAGCTGCCAAACAGGCCTGGGTTGGAGCGTCCTGCAAGGAAACATGGCATCAATGTTTCACACTACACTTGAGCAAATGCTTGTTTGTAAAGTTTAAATATTAACTGCAACTGTGCTTAGTATTTCATAGATCTCAGAGTGATGTTGTCAAACCCACTGGAATTCCAGGTGCATTCCACAATAACAAACCAATGTTAATGTGCTGGGATACATTTAACATTTCTTAACTTTTTTTTTTAGCTATGTTTGTCCAAGTTTTTGTAGTTCTTCTAAGATGGCCTGCCCTATCACGTAAAGCATTTCAAATACCATTAAGTGCTACAGACATGGCCCTGAACTGGTAATAACTGGTTTTATAACTCGCCCTGTGTTTTTAATGTGTCCTTAGCGCCAAAGAAACTGCTCTCAAATGGCTCGTAACTTTTCCCGCAACAACCGATTTCCAATTTTGCCTAGAAAATCATTTACCTCTAAGTCATGTAGTCATGCAGCAGTAACAAATTGCGAATTCCACAGACCGACACCTGTTGTTCATTTTGGCCACCTTTACGCCTCCCTGCAGGTCTTATTAACCATATACGTAGCGTTTACCCGTTGGCTTGTTATTGGAGCTGGTGTGAGAAATGCAGGCGGGCTGTACCGGTTGATAATACTTCATTACGGACTGGCTTTTGTGCGGCGGCTTAATTCTTAATGCAGATAGCGGGAGGGGGGTCAGCGACCTTACACGCGCAGAGCAAGACTGACAATCGGCGTAATTACGTTGTAAAGGTCAATTACAGAGGGAATTCTATGAAAAAATTAATTACGTATCTGTTGCTGCGCCAATTAAGAGCCGTAGGACTTCTCATTGTTAGGAAAGCGGTGGTGTGATAATGAAGGGGTTAGCACCCGGCAATTTCTACAACAGGGGTTTGGAGTTGTTCAGGGGATTCGTTAAAAGAAGGAGGGCCACTTTGGAACAAGCTTGAAATGTTGGAATATAGGAGGATGACTTGACTAAATAACCTGCAGACTTGAAGAGCACCGGTCATCGCTTATGTGATTCAACCTGTAGACTCCCTGAGTCTTTCACTGTCGCTCTAAACCCTTCAAAACAGAGTCACTACAAGACACTAAGTATAACAAAAAGCTTTTGTTTCAAACACCTTACACGTTTCGACAAACTGGGAGCTTTACTTCCGTCTTCATCAGAGGCGTCTCCCGACGTGCATCATGCGCCTCTCATTGGGATTCTTGTAAAAGAACCTTAAAAACGATTTTGTAAACAAGAAAACACAATGAACGTAATAAAAGAAGGACCTAAAAACATCACCAAAATCCAGAGGCCAGTCACATTTGGAAGAAATTGTTCGTCTTAGAGTAATTTTATCATACAGTACTTCTACTTGAATTGATTTATAATGAATGAATAAATGAATGAATAAATAATTGTTACTTTTTCCTAATTATTTAAGCGGCAAATGCTTCATTTTGGTCTATGAAACAGATGTAGATCGTCTCATGCACCTTGTCCTTTAGAATAATTTTATTTTTCTGCATTTTCATGTTATTTTCTTGGAATTTTCTTTGGAAGTATCACAATTGTCAAAGGATTTTATGTTTTGTTTCACGCTGTTTATCAAGTAATATTTTCTCCAATTCCTTTTTTACTTTTACTTGAGTCATTGTTTGGGTCTTTACTTTTTACTTATACTTGAGTAAAATGATTTCAAAGTAACATTACTCTTACCTGAGTAAATCATTTGGCTACTTTACTCACCTCTGCCAAAATCTAAAGTGTAGTGTCTAAAACCATTACAGATGTGTTTGCCTGACAACTGCTGTACATCCAAAACGCTTCAGCTCAAATCCGGACTAGATCCAGGAAGTCTATGTTAGTCCAGTGCTCAGGTCTCTGCTCTGGCTTCCAGGCACTCTGAGAATAGACTTTAAAACAGCTCTAAAGAGACTTATACACCTTAAGCTCTGAGTACCTCAGAGAATGATCTCATGCTGTTCCCAAAGACAGGACTAAACATGGTTTAGTTTCATTTACTAGTAGGATCCCCATCGAGCTTATCTTCCTCCAGCCCTTCTTCTAAAGCATACAGTCAATCTGACAGATGACTGACATATATAAAATACTACAGTGTTTCAGTAAAATTGGTCAAAGTGTAAAAATACACGTCATCCTTCTGCATTTTATAAACTGATCAACATCCTCCTGACAATACATTCCATTTCTTTGCACCTTTATTGACAAAGTGTTTTGAGAAAATTGGTATTTGCTTTTGGAATTGAAAACCGTCCTGATGCATGTTTAGTGGCATAATGTGATTCTCGGTTGTTTTCAAATTGACTCTGCATTTCAGTTTTGAGGAAGGTATTTTTACATGTAGAGCACTAGTCTTTAGTGCTAGCCCATGAAAAGACTTGTAACAAACAGCGCTATTGTAAAGTCTATCCTCTGAGCGACAGACCTGAACACTGGACTAATATGGTCCTATTTCCTGGGTTCTGGGTGTAATGGATGCAGCTGTCTTAAAGTGCGCAGCCGTTGGTAAGGCTGGTTCAGACAATATAACCTTTGATTTTGGCAGTATTTTAGATGGTAAAAAGCTGCTGGTGGTATTGATTTGGTGTAACATATAAACTTCGCTCTGCGTCTCACTACATATTGCTTCCAGAGGCGTTGGACTCCGCTGGGTTATCCGCGCTGCTCGCAATCTATTTCGCAAAACGCTGCATCCGCCCAAACTTTCGACGACGAGCATGACACCGCCCATCCAGCAAAATGCGGGATTAGCCGGGTCACTGTAAACATTTTATTACGTAGAAAAATACGCTGACACCTCCGCTGGCCGGCCTCCTCATTTCACAAACCCGACTCCCGACTTCGCGGCGGTTACCAATGAACGATCAGATTACGATCCTCTTTCGGTAGGGTGGCGCACACGCCGATGGCAGGGAAGGGGCGGCGCCGAGAGAAAGCCATCCGTCAGCGCCCGGGGGATAAGTGGGGGTGCAGGTGATGGGAGGCAGCTCGCGGAGGCCTGGAGGAGGGGGTGGAGGGGGGGTAGCGCGGGATATCTCGGCGGAGCAGGCGAGATGCTCGAGAGGATTTGGGAAAGACCGCGCTGGCTGGCAGGAGAGAAGAGGCCCGGGCGGATACGGTCCCGCTGGCCCCATGCCTACTGTAAGCACTTTGTGGAGAGCCTGTCAATGAAACGGGTAATGCCTCGGGGAGATTTGTGTCCTATATTTTGAACGGAAAAACAAGAATGCTAGGATAATGGAAGGGAAGACTCCGAACAGTGATTTCAATAGTTGAGTCAAAGTATTGCTGCATGACGTTCTTTCATTCAGTAAAAGTATGAGCTATGTGTCCTATATATAAGAAAGTATAGTATATAGAGCCACAGAAGCATCTGAATTTTTTTTTTTTAATGGGAAGTCTATGAACTTATGGCAGCACCACGCACCTTTGTTTACGTTTAACAAGAACGGAACTTAAGCCCATATGGCTCGTTTGCATAAGATCCGCTATTGCAATTGTCTGTGTCATTTGTGCAGTTGCTCCGATTATAGTATTCATCCAGTTGGTGATTGTTAAGTTCATTCCGGTGCAGGAGGATGTTGTGCTACGTAACTTCCTGGTTGTTCCCTCCGCTGGGCTAGGAAGGTTCAGATCGTCCTCCTCCTCCCGTTCCGAACTGCAAAAGGTTCCTCAAGGTCGACCGCAGGAGGTCGCCTCAAAGGTTAAGGGAAAGGAGAAAGATGCAGCCTTTGAATTACCTTCAACCAGGAAGCGAGTACACAGTTCTTCCATACTGCAGCTTAGACGAGTTGATGCGTACCTGTCTGGTCTTTGTGCGTGCCCTCAGTCACGCAAAACGACCAGAGATGTTGCTAGCATTTGGCCTCTCCCAGCATATTCCTATAGCTCCAAACGGGGGTGAAGTTGGAAGCTACCACACTCTTCCACGGGCACGCACAAAGACCAGACAGGTACGTATCAACTCGTCTAAACTCGAAAAACGGTGGTGTTCCACAGCTCAAGCCATTAAAAATCCACATCATTACCAACAAAATGTGGGACCGTGGTCAAGAGATGTTTTTGTAATTACAACCAAATACATACAAAGATATAATAATAATGTCAAATTTTCGATCAGTACTGTGCAGGGACTACTTTTCCTTTCTCTTTTATTTCGTTCGAGCAGGTGAGCAGCAAAGGTTTAAATGCATGCAGTAGTTCTCAAACAGGGGCCCAGGAAATTTTGAACACTGAAAGGGAGTGACCGGGGGCCAGCTACCCTCAAAACCAAATATTCTTTGGGACTATCTAGTTAGCACACTCGGCTGTTTGTCCAGAACAGTCAGAGTACATAGTCTTTCTGTGTGCATCCAGTAAAACATGTTTAAAGTCAGTATTTAGTTTTCATTGGCGTTGACACATTTCCCTACAGGGACAATAACATTTCCCCACAGACATGCCACACTAAACCCCATTTGATGTCTTTATAAAATGCCTTTGCCTGTGCCCAGACTTTTCTGAATGCCAATCTTTGCACCCCTCTTCCATTCACACCTGCCTTCGCCTTGGCCTTTTCCCTGACAACATGTCCCGGCAAACGCGTCTCCATCCCGGGCAACGCACCGAGGAGCTGTCACCCAACCCCTTATCACCGTCTGCCTCATTGTCCATGTCACAACTCTTGCTCTTTTCAATCCTTTTTCCACTCTTTCTTTTTTTTTTTTTTTTTTAACCTCTTTCTTTCTTTCTCTCCTCCGCACCTTTCGGCCCCGGTAGTGTTCGGAGCCGTGTGGGTAATCTTCAACCACCCAGCCGGGGCCTAAGCCTCAAAAAGAAAAGAAGTCACCCAGATACGGGCAGACGGAAGGTGAGCTATCGGCTGTAACCCGGAAAGCGCAAGGCTCGGGGCGATAATGATTTCAAAACTGCACGGGGAGGCGCTTTTAATGGCCGGCTGGAAGAAGGGAAAAAAAAGAACGTCTGCCGGGCCTTATCACACCTGGCAGATGCATCGCGGGGAGGAAGGGGAAAGCGGAGGCGGGGGGACGAGAGAATCAGCTGATAAGAGTTGGGCCCTAGGAAAGGAGGGATGGAATTTATAAGAAAAAAAGTGCTTCCTTCAGGAGGGATTAGGGCCAGTGCTGCTGGACCCTCGGCTAGAGCCAGATTAACAACTTCACCTTAGTTTAAGTCGTCGGTGCTAACCTGTGGAACAAGCTTTAGGGTTACCTGGCGGGTTAGGGATGGGCACATGGCTGCCGTTGCATTGGAATTGCCATTTGAATGCAAGAAACCAGCAAATCACAAGTGCAGTGTTCTTCTGCAAATAAGTAAGCAGCCTTTTTCTTTGTGACTTTTCATTTGATTTACTTAATGGAAGCCCGTTTCTGCCATGTTCAAAAAGAAAAGTTAAAAGAAACTACGAGATTTAAAGTCATAATTCTGTGTTTAAAGCACAACATTTCGAGTTTAAATCTCGAAATTACAACTTTTAAACTCTTACTAAGAATTTAAATCTCGAAATTACGAGTTCAAATTTCAAAATTATGACTTTTAAAATCGTACTACTAAGTTTAAATCTCGAAAATGACGAGTTTTAATCTCGAAATTAGGACTGATTTGCCTCTCCTCCAGTTAGTGGCAGTGATGAGCCCAGGCGAGTCATTGTGGTGACTGTGTTAAGACTGTAAGGCCGCATGTTTGATATTTATATACACGTTAGAGCATGTGACTCTTAAAAAGAAAAGATGAAGAAAAAAAAACTGGAAGAGTGGGGTTTCACTTCGATGGCGCAGTGGTTAGCGCTCACGCCTCACAGCAAGAAGGTCCCGGGTTAGATTCCCACCTGGACGGGGCCTTTCTGTGTGGAGTTTGCATGTTCTCCTCGTGCCTCGTTTCCTCCGGGTACTCCGGTTTCCCCTACCACTAAAAACATGGACAATAGATTCCCCTCTAGGGCCAGGACTCCCCTGAAAAAGAGATTCTTAATCTCAGCGGGACTATCCTGGTTAAATAAATAATAAAATAAATAATAGTTAGTAAGTAAGTGCTTTATTTGTCATTACAACCGTACAACGAAACAGTGTTCAGGTGTTAGTCCTGAGCCGCTGCGACTGAGCCGCTGCGACTGAGCCGCGCCACCCCTGTGGGTCAACCTGACCCGCATGTTTTTGGAGGTCGGGGAAAACTGTAGCACCTGGAGGTAACCTGGCTGGCTGCCTTCAGTCTCTTCTGCTCCTCTGAAACGGTGCACCTGGGTTTGTCCCTGTTTCAGAGCGTGGTGTCCTGCACTGGTCAGCTCCACCTCCTCCTCTTTCCTCTTCCCTCTGCGCAGCTCCCACTAATGATAATAATAATAATAATAATAATAATAATAATAATAATAATAATAATAATGCATTTTACTTCTTTCTAGAGACTCAAGGTCGCCTCACATCCACAAGTAAAATTACACAACAATTAAAAACAGTTAAAATACAATGTTAAAAACAGCTTGAAATATAGCCGCAAGCGGCGATTAGCGGCCCTCGCCGACCGCCCTGCCCCCTTTGGTCTCCCTCAATCAAAATTTACGGTATTGCTACTGCCTTTATGTTTGTTTTTTACATTTTTTCCCGAGGGTCTTAGTTTTAGGATTTTTGGAATGCGCTAATGTGCCCTCTCGGTATCTGACAAAGTTTTTGTCCGAAAAAAACAAAAACTTTTTTAATAATACTGAGAACCCTGCTTATTATTATTATTATGCTCACTATACAGAGAAAAATGTGCTGCCGTTTGGATGAAAACTGCCTCCCACCCTCATAGAAGTTTTTTCTTGTTGAGGCTCCAAAGGTTCTCAATAGGGCTGAGGTCAGGGGAGGATGGGGTCCACATCATGAGTTTCTCTCCTTTTATGCCCATAGCAGCCAGTGATGCAGAGGTTTTCTTTACAGCAGGACATGGTGCGTTGTCATGCATGAAGATGATCTTGTTTGGGAAAACACGGCTCTTCTTTTTGTAGCATAGAAGACAGTGGTCAGTCAGAAAGAGGTCATTTTCACACCTTCAGGGATCCTAAAGGGGCCGACCAGCTCTCTCCCCATGACTCCGCCCCCTCCTTACTGACGTCACAGCCTTGTTGGGACATTGTGGCCATTCACCAACCATCCACTCCTCCATCCATCTGACCATCCAGGGTCACACGGCCTCATCAGTGAACAAGACTGTTTGAAAATGAGTCTCATGTATTTCTGAGCCACTGCAGCCGTTTCTGCTTCAGCTTCAATGAACAGTTTAGGGGAGGCCGGATAGAAGGTTTATGCACAACTGCAGCCTCTGGAGGGTCCGACACCTTCATGTTCGGGAGACTCCAGAGGCACCAGCAGCTTCAAATACCTGTCTGCTGCTTTGTAGCTGCTGTTTTCTTAATCTGATGTGTTTGTCTGGCAGAAACCGTCCATATTGTGCACAAACCCGAGTGTGTCTGAATCATCCCCAAATCTCTTATCAGTTCGATGATTACGCTTAATCTTTCATGAAATATCGAAGGTTTTCAATAATATTTTTTGCTCAACTTGTCATGATGCTCGTCTGTACCGATTTTTAGGATTCTACGACAAACTTCATTTTTGCCCGCGCATTCCTACCTCATGGTAGAGGTCCTGGGTCAGGTCCTGGGTGACCTGTCGCCCATTGACTTTTATGGGCTCTGTACAATTACAATGTTCATTTTTGCATTATATATGTATGTGCACGGGACGTGCACGACAAGCAGAGTGCATTAGTGAGTGTTTGAGAGGAGGGGAGCGCTTCGCGCTCATTTTTTCTGTGCGCTCTGCGCACTTTGGGTGAGTGCGCTCCGCTTCGCTCCGCGCACTGTCCAATTACAATGTTTGTTTTCTGATACATGTGCACGTGCACGAAACGTGCACTTCGAGAGGAGTGTGTTAGTGCATGTTTGATAGGAGGCGAGCGCTTCGCGCTCGTTTTGTGCGCTCCGCGATTACAAGAGGCCCTTCGCCAGCCCTGATGGCGCTCGGGCCTAATAAAAGGACGATGCAGTTGTGGTCACAGTGAGTAGGCTTGTCTAAACAGATGAGTTTTGAGGATGGATTTGAAGTGTGGGAGTGGGTCGGTGTTACGGAGGTCAGGAGGGAGAGTGTTCCAGAGCGACTGAAGGCTCTACTCCCCATGGTGACGAGACGGGCGAGTGGGGCGGCAGTGAGCCGTACTGCTCCACAACAATCTTTCACCGTCTTCTGGGAGTCTTCTGGGTCCAGTGAACGTCCATTAGCCAGAACAGTAGTTCAGGACAGAAGGTATGTGTGGTTTAGCTGTGAGTCTTGTCCGGATGCCTCCTAGTTTGCCACTTTTTTGTTTCCTGTGGCTCCTCTTGTGACGCCTCCATTGTGCTGCAGCTGTGGGGTTCTCGTGGTGCCTCTTCAGTGTTTCAGGAGAAGAAATGTGTAGGTCTCAAATGTCTTTAGCTCATAAGCTAGTCTGAAGCCTCATACGAGTGAGAGAACAGCATTTCTGGGGAAAAATCTCCTTTTGTTTGTGGTCCGTGCACTTGGTATCACTTTTTAAAATGGCCAAACAAATCCTCTACTGTGCCCCAGGCCTTAAGCAGCACAATAAATCAAATATATAAGATCCAATGTCTTTCAGCTAAGGTGACATACATTTGATCCAAGCCAGCTGAATGAGTTAGCACTGAGTGACTCGCCCTACATATTGTATACAGTTACTCCACCCTCACCACTTTTAACAATACAAGAAAAAACACAGACACTCACACACTCAAAACCTTAAAACGATGCGCCGCAGTGGAGCAGCGATACCTTCTTGAACCTCGCCCTCACACTCGACTGTATTTCTCTTCTACACGTTCATGAAAACTTTACGATGGCGCGTTAAAACTTACGTTACAGTCCTCAATCTTCGCTTGACCCCATGCCCTCACCTCACCTCCTCCAGCTGTGAACCTCCTCCACAGCCTTTTCTTTTTTTTTATGATCCGTGCACACTTCTGTTTCCCTATTACCTCAAAACTTACAGTACATTCCCACCTGTCTCCGTCGGAAAGCGTTCCCCAAATTGACCTCGCGGTTGGAACGGTCGCCCCCCTATACGGCGAAGTCACGGGTGATTCTCCGGCCGTGTATTGATGTTTTATTGGGAGCGTGGCCCCTCTGCGCTCAGCATGGCTCGACCGTAATGTTCCATTGTGCCGAGGCCTGGACTCAATCTCCTTGTGCGCGTACAGCTGCTGGCATTTGACGCGTCTCCGTCTGGCCCGTTTCAAACTCTTACATCAGGCTCGAGCTGCGGGGACGGATTTACAGGCGACCCCGAGTGGTTCTTTTTTATTCCACGGAAAACAGTACGAATCGTGAATCGGGGGGGAAAAAAAAAGGGTTTTCATTTAATGTGTGGGAATAAAAGGCCGTGAACTCCAGAGCAACGCGCTGGAAGTTAGTTTGAAGAACGAGCAAACGGTGAAAGTCTTCGGAATGGACGATGAATCTTTTGTTGGCGCGGCGTCACTTTTGTTGCATTTTCATAACTTTAAAATGGATCATGTGTCAGAAAAAGTACTGACTTCAAAATGAATATAAAAGGTCTTTGACTTTTCTCTAGTGCAAGTCTCACAGCAGATCGGTTAGCAATTTGTTAATTCACTCATTTACATTTTCGTGAGTAAAGTCGGCGACACTTTCAAGAGAATTGAACAGATGCCATTTTTTTTATTTTTTATTTTCATTCAATATTATTTTACATTTTCATTGCACTGTCCATCGTAGACAGAACAGCCCATGTCCAAAAGTGCTTTATTCATTCATCTATTTTTATTTAACAATAGCATTACTGCAGCTAAATGGTTTCTTTTCGCCTTTACCACTGCTCCGTGTAGATTTTCTCATGTGTTTACAGCAACTTAGCGAGTAGCTATAGCATTTTGATTGTTTTTCTACAGCTAATTTTCGTTCAATGTGGACATGCTGTAGCTCTTTATTTTGGATTGTCTGAGGACTTTTTAGTCGCTGGGTTAGTTTTTCAGATGAATAAGACCCTGGGCATAAAGCGGCGCAAGAATCGCCAGAACTGCTAGCCGCGAGTTAGTGGCTAGTTAGCAACATTAGCCTGTATCTTGTAAACACTGCAGACTCCACACTGAAGCACTAACAACATTTAGCTCTGGTTAAATCCAGCACAGACTCTGATTTAGGGACTGTCGTCTGTAATAAAGTCAGCTCTATGTGGATTACTGTATTTCCACTCCTGTAGGAGCGCCGGCCACTCGTCAAGTGATATCGGGAACTATACCCGAGTATATCGGGTATAGGTCCCGATATACTCAGGTGATATACCCTGACCTCCAAAAACATGCAGGTCAGGTTGACCCACAGCGGTGACGCGGCTCAGTCGCAGCGGCTCAGGACCAACACCTGAACACTATTTCGTTGTACAGTTGTAATGACAAATAAAGCACTTACTTACTAACTAATCAATTAGGACATGATGTGAAACCCCACTCTTCCAGTTTTTTTTCTTCTTCTATTTTTCTTTTTAGAGTCACATGCTCTAACATGTATATAAATATGCTTGTACTCAGGTCGATGCCCGATATTGGTATCGGTGCATCCCTACTTAATAGTTACAAATTGAATGAACTGAAACTGACGGTACTCAAAAACTGTACAATGCGGCAGCAGAGCAGGCGACACTGGAACAGCACAACGTTTGGAGCCAAAGGTTCTGTTCCAGAGTCTTTGTCTCAATCGAGCAAAATGAAGCCGAATGGAAGCATCTGTTGGTGGTGACAGGAGTATATGCCCTTGGTCCGAGTGCCCGACCTGCCACTGCTCCCAGCGGGTCTGGCCTTGATGACTCTGGTCTCAGCGGAGCTCCGTGTGGGACATACGTGAGGACGGGCAGGACATGAGCAGCGACCTTTACCCGCAGGAGCTGTCAGAGGAACACGTCTCCATCACGGGATTGGCTTGTGTCCAACATTTAATAAAAAAAAAGAAAAGAAAAGACTTATTGCACAGGAGGCGGCTCAGATTGCAGAAGCTCTCAGGAAAAAAGGAGAGAGGCCCCGGTGATGAGTGATTTTCTCCTGACAGTGATTTGTCTTTAATGGCTGATGGAGCGTGTCACTCCAGATCTCGCCTTTGATACGCTGCAGGCCTGGAGTCTGACAGCGCCGGCGCTTCGGGAGACAGACGGGACGGCAATCAGCTGGGCCGTCGTCGAAGAACACGGTCTGTGTACTGTTCGCAAGAAGGAAGCGATCTACAAATGTGGCCCTCAACAGGTTGGTTCAGACTCAAGAGTGCGCTGTTGGAGCCAGGGCTTTCCCAACTCCAGTCCACAAACTTCAAACAAGGGAGACTTTGGTCGCGTTCACAACCCTCTCTTGATCCAAATCCGGGCCCAATTGCTCGGATAGTCTGGTTCATTTGAGGTGTAAAATGGACTCTGATCCGGGCCAAAGAGGCGAACCCTGAAAACGTGGGTCTCGGTCCGGTTCTGTCGCGGATCATTTGGTTTATGAAGGCAACTGAGCCAGAGAGCGGAACAAAACCAGGAAGAGACAGTTGCAGGACGTTATGCTTCTGATACAACCAAAACAAACAAGTAACACAAAGACAGAACAGCGCTCATTACAATCACGACATTCATTACGAAATGTTAATGAAAACGCTCTATCATTAGAGCAGTTAGCAGCACAGTTAATATGAAATTTACGCCAAACGCTATGACTCGTAAATATGAGGCCGAAGCCACTGATATACGCAGCGCCAGAGGCCAGAGAGCAAAGCCCTGATCAGATCATTTTTACAACCTTGTCTCTTACCCTCGGACAGTCGTCATAAGTAGTTTTCGATGTCTCTGCCCAGGGCCTTCGCAGTTGTCATGTGAAGAACCTTCTCCCGGGTCCACCAGTCCTGCTTTAGTCCTGCTTTAGTCCTGCTTTAGTCCCGGTTTTGCCTCGTCTGGCATCATCTCATCTAATGATGAGTATGAGTGATTTTTTTTTAAAAAGATCCGTGCATTCTGAGCGTAGATAGAGTCACTGTCATATTAAAAAGTGTGGAAAGAAAAACCAACACATTCACAGTCTGATCCCGCTCCATTTGGTAAACAAAAGACGGAACAGGAAGTAGAGTTTATTCGACCAATCAGAGAAGTGTCTTTCTTGTTCTGCTTTTCCTGTAAAAGGTTTTGATACAGCGCCCCCACAGGCTGCAGAGGAGCTCTGCATTTAGAATGTTGGTTCGATTGACAAAAAAGAGGTTTGAACGCCAATTGTGCCTGTTTGAAAGCTGAATCAATGTTGCAACTTTGGTCCCCAATCGAACCGAGTCCCAGGTGTGAATGCGACCTTATTTGCATGGGATTAGAAAGATCTAAGGCAAAAATGACGTCTTTGGAGTTTTGTGCGAATCTGCCATGACAATCATTTGGAAGGATTCTGCAAACTCCCAGGTGAATCTAGTCCTTTGCAAATCAACACGTCGGTGTTCAAAACCAGCATAATGAAATCTAAACAAGAGCAACAACAGTATATTTATCTCTATATTTAGCTATAGAAATAATATCATGCCATCAAAGCATTTCTCTGACCCAAATGTTGTTCTCATCCATTTAAAAAGTATAAAAAAGAAAACAAACTACGTTACAGATGTGAAACGGGAGCACGACCCTGTCGTTGTGGCAACGTTCCACAAACCAACATGGCGGCTCCGAGTGAAAGTTCGGATGCATTTGCTGCAAGGTTTCGATGGAGGAGGCTCTATCAGGGCAAAAAGATTAAACGAGAAAGGAAAAACTGCTGAAATCCCAGAGACGTGACCCGATGTCGTTCATCGTCGCGAAAGAAACGGCTTTTGTCGAAAGGAATAAAAGGCTTGTTGTCATCTTTCAGCGTCATTATCTGCCCGTCATTTCTGAGAAAAGTCTGCAAAAATTTTGTGTGGTAAATTACTCACATTGCGAACACCCATAAAAAAAAGGCGATGCCCTGGGGTACAGTCAGTTGGCAGTTGGCTAATACTCACTTTTTATCATTTAATTTACATTTATTGTTTCTAAAAATCATTCCCTCTACGCATTTTATGACTTTATTCCCTCTTCATTTCACGATCTCAGACTTGTTTTTCGGCCTCCACACTTTTTCTATCTGCCAGGCTGTCCGTGCACACTCCCGCATTAACCCGTGATGAATATTTCGAGATATTTCAGCTGTGAGCAGTAATCACGGCACACTTCAACATGACGTTCAATTCAATTTTGCCCCAAATGTCAGTCTCTCGTCATCCATCAACAACACGCAGACACAAAGCAGAGGTCGTTTCCAAATGGGCCTTTGAAGTGTGCCGCTGTAGTGTTTAACAGTGCCACTCTGCCGCGGGGCTCAGATAACTTTCCCCCTCCCCGCCCCGCACACTATCTTTCTTCCCTGTTTGGCTGGCGTTTCCTCTCAAAGGCACGCGCTCCGTCGCTATCTGCACCTTTTAATGCCGTAATTAATTCCCCGACACCCGTTCTCATCTCGGCGGCGCGAGCGATCCCGCCGCATGTGCCTCCAGGTATCGGCTCGCGCTCTTTATTTAGTCAAGAAAGAGGTGCAAATTAAAAGCCTTTAGCAAGACAAACGTGCGACAGCCGAGAACAGCGCCGCGGCTTTGACTCGGCTTTGATCCGCTCGCCCGACGCCAAGTTGAGCCAAAAAAGTAGAACAAAGGGGGAAAGCGTTTGTGTTTGTGAACGGTTTGAGATCGAACTTTCCTTCCTGAATCTTCAGAAGTGCAGAAGAGATTGTTTGTTTGCGCTTGTAGACTTGAAGGAACGGTGTGCGAAGGATCGTGACCCATCCGTGCGCCCACATTATGGAGTGTTCACATTGGTTAGTAACAAAGGGAAGGTTGTTTTTGTGCTTGACAATGTTCAGCTATTTCACAGTGAAAATGCTGAAAATCAAAGGAGGACCCGGTAAATGTGAGAATAGAATAGAGGTGTCGCACGTGCTGCCCTGTAAATACATCGGTTGTAGATGTTTACAGTTATTGTGCAGGCGACTGAGATCGAGAAATCCAATCCACTTTATTTCTATAGCACATTTATGTCTCAATGTAGCTGCGCTAGTCAATAAAATAAAATAAAAAATAATTAGAAACAATGAGTAATGTAATAACGTAATAGTCAGTTTATTTATTTGTTAAATGTATATGTTATTGTCTTTTTCACAGTGAGAATAACTACTACTAATAACTAACTACTACTATAACTAATACTGTAAGATTGTCACAACAGGTTCTCCTTGAATGCCCCTATTGATAAGACGAGTAAGAGTCCATTTAAAATAAAAGTAATCAACAATAAGTAATGCCAAACAATAAAAAATAATACATAATCAATATACAATTAAACAATAAAACAAATAATAGAGTTAAATGAGTAAAAAGTAAATAAAGTAGTAAAATAAATAATGCTGGAGCTGCTTGTGGTTCATTATTATAATGATTTGATGTGGTTTTGCGTAGGAGATATTGCACATGAGCTACTTTAACAGCACGGCAGTACAGTCTGACAGCCCCCCTCCCTCCCCCACAGAGTCCAGGGGGCCCAGGACAGAGCTGGCCCTCCTGACCAGCCTCAGTCAGTCTGTTCTTGTCCCGCCCTGGACCCAGCCTAGTGGATAGCAGAGGCTACCACAGGCCGGCTCACTCAGAAGCTGAAGGACCTCAGTTTAAAAGGGGTTTTAGTTTTTAATGTCGCTAATGTAAACAAATGTCAAACTGCTCATCCTACCTGTGTAACGCTTTATTTTTTAATTTATTATATTTTTTTATTTAGCACTTTAGTAAAACAAAAGACTACAGGGGTTACTACAATCACGGGTATGTGCCAACAAAATAGAGCAGAAGAAGAAATAATGAAAAATATTGTAGCAAATGATTAGTCTAGTCTGGCACGTCTTTTAGTGCCTGAAAGATCTTCCTGGGACAGATCTTCTGCTGTTGCACAGGTGAATTATTTTCCGAGTGGCGGCACCAGCGCTTTGCCTTCGCCTCTTGTGAGAGGGCGTCTGAAGAGGAGGTGACTGCTCTGATGGGAGCACCGCTGACATTCATTTCCTCTCTGACATTGTGCTGCCTTGTGTTCTTCCTTAAGCATGATCGTCTCTCTCAAACTAGAACCTTTATTTACCCCATCGTGAGCTAAACAAAGTTCACGTGTCGAGAGAGAAAGAGCGACAGTGTCCGCTGAGGTGCGGATCGTCCCGCTTGGCGAGAACGTGAAACAAAACAAAAGCACATGTTCACCCCCCACTAGGGATGGGTACCGTTCGTTTTTTTTTCGATACCAAGTACTTCAACGATACCTGCTTTTCGGTTCCGGTGCCTTAACGGTACTTTTTTCGATACCTATGTTATTTTAATTCAATAAAAATAACGTGTATTAAAAGTATAGTTCAGGAAAAAATCCTAAAACGGCACAGCAGAAGCTACACAGGAGCAGCAGCGTTGCCTGTGACTTCGTGTTTTAAGCAGAGTTTCCACTTAAGCAGAGATAAAAAGAAAGAAAGGACGTTATTACCTCTTAAGCTGCAGAGACAGGACAGATCCACATCAGGACATGGTTTTCTTTCAGCTAAACTTTTCTAAACACACTGCGCTGTTCGACGAAGCGAAAGCAACTTCACACGTCAAAGATCCTTAATGGTGTGAGCGCTCACTCTGCCACTAACAATTTACCAAAACTGGACCAACAATGTCTAATACAGAGTGAGCGCTCACTTTCAACAAACAAACAATCTTTGATATTCCTGTCGCTGCAGCTGCTGTAAAGTTGTAAACAAGAGCACGTAAGCTCCGCCTCCGGGTCTGTCGCTAAAGGTAAAGACGTCTTTCTTGTTGTCACTGCTCTTTTTTGCTTTTCAATTTGACTAAAAGCTCAAGTTTCTTATTCAGTCCTGGTTTAGTCCTGGTTCATAACTGATTTAGTTTAGCTCTGTGTTTTACAACCGGTGTAGTTCACGTCCTGGCTCAGTCCTGACTCAGACCGCGGCTCTGCCATCTCTATTACAGAAGTTTAGCAAGTTATAGCTTTGCTTCGCTATACGTTAGGCTACATCTATGAAATATATCTTTGCTTCGCTCCATTTGCGCTGAAGCCGCCCAGTACCTGCACACGTTCATGTTGCTTTTTTAAGACTCGCTGAGGGCCATATAAAGACGTTTGGAGAGAAAAAGAACCGGAAGTTGGCACCGAAAGAATTAAAATTTTTAGATACCGCCTCCAACCGAAGCTTTTCGGTCGGTTCCAAGTAGGAACCGTTTAACGGTGCCCATCCCTACCCCCCACTCCCCCAAAACCCCTCTCCTGACCACGGAGTCGATCTGGTTGGAGGATAAAGCGTGTCTCCATCCCAGTACTTCCTCCTTAAATGCGCTAAGTCTGGTGGTGCGCACACAGACGGTTACTTTATTATTTTGAACTCTTCGCTGCGTACGTTGGTCAGCATTAACTGAAGCTGCAGGTGCAACATATCAAGTGCAGTGAGACCTTTTCGAGGATTACTATCATGGCTTTAAGGAGACCAGGTGCGGAACATGCAAACTCCATTGGGCCTTTGTCGTACACTCCTGAGAACCAAATTAAATGAAATTTCTCTCCCAAATAATTGCACTTGCCTGCACTCGCTCGGCTGGTCTCCAGAACCGAGCTGATGTGCAGAGTTTGAGGGCAGGCCCGGTGCTCAATATTCAAATGTGCTAAATCCTTTATGTCGGAGACGCTCTGTTTGCCAAAGAAAAGAGCGGCTCGGTGTTCCGCGTCGCGCCGCCCTGACACTAATACCCAAAGTTTGACAAGCGATGTCCGGGAATTCTGCAAATCTCCCGCCGATTTTTCCAAGAGCTGTCGGCTTATAAATTATCCAGCATTCAAGCGATGCCGCGGAGTTCTCACTTCTTCGACAAAGCTTTGACACTTGGTGCGCTTCAGTCACAAAGAGAAACCGAAGAGCAGGTGCTGAGAGTGAGAGGTGAGAGTTGCTGCTGAACTTGAGGCTAATCGAATTTTCCGGGGTGACAAGGAACTAACTGGCATTGTTGAACTTTTCTTTTAGTAGATAGATAAGTTTTCCTCGCTACTTAATACAGACAAAACCTCTGGACAGTCCACATTACAGACACAGTGACTGTCCCCCACGTTGAATGGTAAACCTGTTTGTTTGTGAAAGTCTAAAGTCAAATGGACCAATCAGCTTTGAGGTGAGAGACCTTTGAGCTTCTTAATGGTTTCACTTGCTCTTAACGCTTTATGTTTGAGGCACAAAAGCCTTACGTTTCAAGAAAAGTTGCTTTGGGCGTGGCACTGGTGGAAAAAACTGGAAGACCCGGGTCAAACTGGAACAATTCAATGGTTTCGTGGAAAATCTATGGTGACATGGGACAGAGCGCTCAAAACTGAGACTGGTCACCCTACTGTCAGGTCTATAACTCCATAACAGGTCTGTAACACTGCTTCTGTAATCGGAAGATACCATTTGGGGATGAACTTCTGTCCGGATTGGAGCAGCCGTGTTGAGGAAATAATGGGCTTTCTCGGTTAAAAACAAAAGGGGGACATAGAAAGGCCAGGTGTCGGTGAATAAAGCGAAGAAACCAAACCCAAGAAAGAGAAATGCATAAAACAGGGGTGGCAAACATGCGGCTCACGAGTCGCATGCGGTTCTTGGCCAATCAGAGTGCTTTGATTGGGTATGTTTTATATAGTGTGGCTCTTTACATAAGAATTGGCACATTGGCACTGCAACAGTCGTTTAGAATCTAGACCAAAAACCCCACTGTTCTCCTATATCGTGTAAAAGCTGTCCGTGCAGCAGCCTCACTCAAAGCGAGGAAGCGCAGGTTAAACAACAGTCCGGCAGATCGTGGCAGCTTCTGTACTTCTCATGTTTCTGATCACTCTTTATTTGATTTGATTTGGTCTCATATTCAAAGAAAAGATAAAAATTAGGAAATGAAAAAAGACGAGCTCTAACGAAGCCTATGATGGAAATACACAAAGTCATGGACTGGATCTTTCACATGTGACAAATGTAACAAATGCAACTAAAAAGAGGATCTCAGTCGTCCTCCAGAGGCTCCTGATTAAAGCAGCCGAGAGGACTTTCTCTGCCTGCAGCTTGGTCACACAGGCCAGGGGCGAATCAGAAGAGGGTGCTCAGTGGGCAAGGCCCCACAAACAAACATACTAGAGCAGGGGTGTCCAAACTACGGCCCGCGGGCCAACTGCGGCCCATTTTTCATTGGCCCACTGCAAATTCTAAACACAATCTATAATATCTAATAATATCTAATATAATTTTTTTTTTTAAATTATATATAATTGAATATATATAAAATACATGAAAATCCATTAATAGAAAGCTGTGATGAAGGCTGTTTTTTACTTTAAGCATACTCAATCAAAAAGCATAGTTAATATTTTATTGAATTTGCTAACTTTAATTCAGCAGAGGTGAAGTTATATTTCTGACCTCGACTGAGTGTGGCCCAGATGTTTGTATGTTTTTCTGTATGTGGCCCTCAGTGAAAAAAAGTTTGGCCACCCCTGTACTAGAGCATAAAAAAAAAAAAAAGTTGAGTTAATAAATAAATCAAATGCTGTCCCAGTCTGAGCAGATCAGCAGAAAATGTCGGTTTATTTAATATAAATATAAAACCATTAAATACGATCATTGAAAAGAAAAAGGCCAATTGTAAAGTACATACATAAAATGATCACATTATATTTAATCACAATAAACAACCACCAATGGATCTCGGTTTTGTCGGTGCCTTTGTGGCTCTTCACAGCACCAAGATTGAACATTTCGGCTCTTGGTCTCCGCCGCCCTGGGATAAACGATCCACGTGTAAATAATAGATAGTCTATTGATTGAAAGTAACTATGACAACGCACAGACATTTTGACATACATTCCTTAGTCACACTTTCCTAAATCGAACAACTGCCCTGGTGAGCTAAACCTCAGGTGGAATGTGGGTAGTGCCTTACTTTCCACGGAAACAGGATGGAAATAAGGGTGTGCAGTTAATATGGTGATTGTATGGTAACTCATTTTGGAAACATAACACACACACACACACACACACACACACCAGTCACGCCACTTTATGTGTCTGTTCCATCGTCCAATATCAAGCATTTTGCACCAGTAGGTTTTTAACGCTGCAGACGCTAAATATAAACCAAGGTAACATTTGAATAACGCTTTCAAAGTAATGTTTACTCGGGCTGATATCAAACTTTAGAGCAACATCTGAATGACGAGCTTAAGCAACCTCTTTAAAGCTGCCAAGGCCGTTCATTATCCAACGCTTACATCACTGCACCAAAAAATGCGAAAAGTAGATCTCCCATTCAACTCCGGTAGCTCTGTTTCCGGCTCAAACTTCTGCTAAGTTCCTCAACAGTCGGCTTCCTTACTTTGATATGACTCGGCGCTCGATGTTTTTTTTCTTTCTTCACCCTTAATTCTCACCGTTTGGCTGCCCATCACCGACATCCCAATCCATCTCCCTAATCCAGGCTCCTTCTCTCCCCCCCCCCCCCACCTCCGGAGTGATGCTTTCCTCTGGATCAGCAGTGAAGGGGGCTTAGCTGCAGCACTAGCCTTAAGCCCTCCGCGTGACTCCTCCACTGGACCCAGCGGCGCGGGGAGGGGGTGCGCCGCTTTCCGAAAAGTCAGGCCAAGTCTGCGTCACGTGATGTGCTGCTTTTAATGCTGTGTGACAGAACTGTGTTTATTCTACTACTATTACTACTGTTACTGCAAACTACTGCTGCTGCTTTTATTCCTAATGCTGCTGCCCAGGGCCGTTGACAGACTTGTGGGGCCCTGGAGCAAGACAGGTGCTCCTCCCCTTTCCCCATTTGCCTCCCTGCCCTCTCTAGAAGGCCCACTGTTGCTGTTTGATCGGGACAGGGCGACTATTTTCTCAGGTTTCCTCTCGTCTGCCGCCTGCACCCAAATTCCCGGAGTTGTGTGTCCAGCCGCTCGCGCATCTTTGATTAATTACTCTCAGCATCGCGGCGGAAGCTCCCAAAATTTGCAACACAGCTTCGTAAATGGCTAACACACACGCTAACACACAAGCTAACACGCGTTTTGAATGAGCCCGCTCTGTCCTGGCCGCTCCATCGGGTGTTTACATTATGGGACTCGTGTTGGTTATGAAAGTTAATCCACAGAAAAACACTATTTTTGCTGGAGAGAAATTCCAACTTCTGGCGAGTGGCCTCTTCTTTGGCAGGTTGAATAAAGTCCTGTAGCTCTTGCAGCCAAAAGCACTTTTCTCCTTGACATTATCGTGAGGTAAGAAAAAAGAACAGGCGTGTCCAGAGTAGGTTAGAAAGAGCTCCTTCACAGCTTTCAGTGGAAACATTACATCTGTTCAGACGTTCAGGGGTGCGTTTGTTTTGACAGAAACAGAAATAATGACAAAGCTGTTTTATGAATTAAAATCAGGCCGTAAGGCATTACATTACAGACGTCGGGCTCTTCCTGTTTGACACTATGACATAAAAAACGTCCAGGAGAGGGTGGAGCAGCTGCCCAGAGAGCAGGATTTAGGAGGATTTCTTATAACTGCGTGAATGAAGCCAAAAAACACTTTGGGGGTGTTTTTGATAAGGAAATAGCATAACAACATGGCTAAAAGCTCCAGAAAGTCAGTTTTGCATGATGTAGGGCCTTTAAGGTCAGCACAGACTACACCATTTTTTCCAGTCTTCAAAGATGATTTCATGTTTTAATTTCATTTATGCCACTACCGAAACATAAATCAGACTTTTACCGACTCCTCAAGTGCCAAGTCTTGCCCAAGGACACAACACCAGGGTGCGCCAGCCTGAGTCGGGATTCAAACCACTAACCTTTGGCTCCACTGAATCTCCAACCTTTAACCTCTCACCCCTGCCTTACCCGAGCGCATTTTCTCTAGTTCGGGCTTCACACAAAAGCTTCTCGACCGCAGAGCAACAGTAGCCTGGCTAACACCAGACTAAAATCACAAGTGATATTTAGTCTGGGGAATCCAATTCATTTTCTCGTAGGAGAGTTGTGGTTTACGATCGTCCATAGCCGTTTATTGGGCGATACGAATGTCTATCATGCGTCTGGACGTAGCCATAGCCAGGTTAGAGCAACAGTGTAATGCCTCACTTGAAAGCTAAGGCCTACAAAACTGACACTGTCACATTTTCTTCTTTTTCATCCTTGTAGTCGTCACTATTAAGTGCACAATTCTTCCTTTAGATATTATATATATATATGATTACTACTACTACTACTTGTACTTGCAAAGCTGTCCATAACTTGGCCCCATGGCGCTGGTCTCTATCAGCGCCGCCAGCTGCTGTTTCCTCCACTTTGTTAATACCGTCCGCCATGATTGAGCCGAAAGCTGCAAGAATTCCAATTATCCCCCCAACTTTGCCCTCCCTCCCTGCGCAGACCCGCGTCGTAATGTTATTAGCATTCTGCCGCCGGACGCAACCAATCAACTCAACTTTGCCCACACAGTCACTTCTCTATCTCTAACTTATGGCATCGCGCCGCCCCAGCTTCAATATTTGACGAACAGTTTCACATTTAGATAAAAAAAAAAAAGAGAGAGCGCTGTCATTTCGCTGCGGTGTTTCTTTTGTTTGGAGAGCGGAGTGGATCCTGTCTTTTGTGGACTGAAATGACGAGGGGGGAAAGGAACAGATTTCGCTTAATCTAATTTCAGTTTGGAGAGATGACTTACTTTAAAACAAAACAACACAGAGGTGCTTTGAAAGGAGGTGAAGAGGTGAGTGATCAGAAAGGCAACCGGGATGGCGATGGAATCCAAATATGGTCATTTCCTTTCTGGGAGATGTCAGTGGCAAAAGACGTGAGAAATGTACACACACATGTTCAGACCTTACAGAACTTTAGTCATGTTTTCTGGAGCTGGGGCTCACAGCGTCAAGTGAAAAGGTGCACAGAAAAATGTATATTTAAATGCTCTCCCCTCCATTAAAGGGATATTTCAGGATTTTTGACATAGGGCCTCATTTCCTAGTTATCCAGAGTGTTGCTGGTACCTGGAGAGATTTTTTTTGTAATTCATGCAGTTCTTATGTTTGAAGAGTTTCGTGGCGCTAGGCTAATGCAAGGCTAGTGCATTTCTACGATGTCAGCTGCATGAATGAATGATGAATGAACTGCATGAATTACAAAAAAGAATATCTCCAGGTACCAGCAACACTCTGGATAACTAGGAAATGAGGCCCTATGTCCAAAATCCTGAAATATCCCTTTAAGAACATGTGCTCCATCCGTCTGACCCGCAGGTGACCCTCGATCACAGTCTCTTCAAGGTAATGCCTTTAGGGAGGAGACTGAGAAATCCACGGGCCAGGTCCAGTCGACTGAAGACCAGTTTTATCCACCAGGCTGTCAGGAAGCTGAACTCCCTCCCTTTTGATCGTGGGCTTGTGGGATGTTGGCATCTATAGGCAGTGGTGTGGTGTCAGGGCCTTCTTGGCTAGCCCTGGCCAAATGAAGAAAGAAGGGTTAGAAAAATGTCTTAATAGTAGGCTATATTTAATTTGTAATTTACTTATATATTGCACAGTTGAGTTGCTTATATTGGTATTGTTGAGGTGTAACTGTTATTTCCCACCCAAAAAGTGCCTCTGGTGAGCTGCTCCGCCTCAGATACCCCTGTGTTCGTTGTCAGGCCTCATGATCGACACTCAGCATGACTGACAGAATTATTAGCCAAAATTCGCCTAACAATGTCAGTGCGTCCCCGGGCCCTGCTGCGCCTCAGTAGCTTCCCCTTCGTTTTCCTCGGCTGGGAAAACCGCTAATGTAACTGCGCATGGGCAAGACGTTCCAAAACATCAGCCCAAGTGCAGCTCAACGAAACCGGATAAACAAAACATTAATATTGTGAAACGTCCGAACGAGGCAAAACGAAGTGGATTCATTAATTGCGGATATTCGGCGCCGCTTCCTCATGAAGAGCTTCGGTAGCAAAGCAGCAGGAACGACAGCGGGACGTAGCTTGGCCCCGGAACAGGTACGGGACAGCGATGTATCTTGTTTTGAGCGGTTTTCACTCATTTAGACACCTTTCTTGATCGGACCAAGTTTACTTTGCTTGTTTGAGGACATTTCAGACCGGTTCTAGGGTAAATCTCGCGTGAAATAAGAAAGTAAAATTGCCAATGAGATAAGACCAATTTTCTTTCCCCATTGGCAAAGAAAATTACCTGAAATAAGGACAAAATGTATCGAAACGAGTCAGAAACTGCTCAGAACAAGTGAAATAATCTAGGACAAATGCCCAAGAACTTCTTAACTAGTCAAAACAACTAAAATGTGGATTATTATGCTCAAATTGAGATGTTTATACTGATCTAGTTAAATACTTTTTGCAGTGCAAACCGTAAGCATCTTTTTGTTCCTTTGGATTTTGCTTTTTGGTTGATCTCCGGATGTCTCGCTCTGTTTTCACATTATAACAGCTCGTCTCCGCCTGTCATGTGTCGCGTGTTTCCGTCACTAGTACGAACGTTCCGGAAGGTTTTTTGCTTTGGTTTGGGGGCGGATACATCCTTTGGCGTCCAAATGTCACATAAAAAAAGCCCTTTTATCAATCAGTTTGTATGTGTTTGAGTGAGTGAACCCAGGCTGCTACTGAAGGCCCTGACTGAGACCCCACGGCTCGCCCCTGATGCCCCGCGACTAATGGTTATGAAGGGTGAAGTAAATAGATCAATTGTCGATTTTATTTTGTCTGATTCATCTACTTTTCTACACAATCTCTTGACTTTTTGGAAAGTACTTGCATCTTTGCCAAGGCTTCATCCATCTTTTTAATCTTCACGACTCCATTTTCACCGTGGATCCGCGAGATGCCACGGCCGCATCTTTGCCTTTTCTTTTCTGCAAGTCTGAACGCTTACAGCAACAAATCTGCCTCCACCCGCCGTCGTCTCCGGAGCGTTCCCATACACTCTGCCTCGCGTGTTTGCAAAGCCGTCTGCTCCCCGCCCGGCGCTCTGCTATACGGTTCTGCTGGGAGTTGAGAGGAGCAGGTGGAAACAGGCGGCCCACGCTTCTCACTCTAAGTTTAACCTGCGAGATTCAACACCTCCTTGAAGTGCCGCCACATGTCTGTCCCAATGGGAGCTTCTTCTGATGGATTTGGATTCGGGTGGGAACTCAAAACTTGTTCTGCTTCCATCAGCGTTCAGGCCACAGTCACAGTCGCTATTCTCTTGGTAGTTTGCGAGCAGAGAGTGCCAGATTGTTATGAATAACACTGAGAAGAAGACTTGAAGTTGCAGAGCTCAGGAGGAACTTTGTTGTCATGAGCCATGAAGGTCACTTTGTTGTTTAGATGTTCGACTTTGTGTTTTTTTTATTGATTTAACTCTTATGTAGTTCTAGATGTCTCCAAAGTCCCAGCAGACTGTCCATTGTTGCTGTGGGCCAATGGTCAGGTTTGCTTTATCAATTTAATTTGTGTCATTATTATTGTCATTATTACTAATCACATTGAAAACTGTCAGATTTAACCACTTGATATGAAATGACCAATTAGGAGCAAGTTAAGGCACAATCCACTACCTTAAAGGAATAGGCCACCGTTTTTACATACTGAGATATGTTCTTACCTTAGCTTTGACGAGTTCTTTAGGACCTGTCTGATCTTCCCCCGTGCCTTCAGTCACGTAAACACAGCGCAGACGGTGTTAGCGTTTAGCCTCTCCCTCTCCCAACTATAGCTCCAAAACTGGTCAAGATAGAAGCTACCAAGCTCTTCCACGTTTTCCCTATTTAAATATGGTTACGTGAAGTGTTACACTACAAAGTATAATTACTCAAAATTAAACAATGTGGATTTTCTAAGCGGATAAAAGGGGGAACTATATTGTAAGGCGTAATAATACCAGGAGTAGTTTGAAATCCGCGCAGTAATCTTCACTTTACTGTGCGGATGCCAAACTACTTATACTTTGTAGTGTAACACTTCACGTAACCATATTTAAATAGGGAAAATGTGGAAGAGCTTGGTAGCTTCTATCTTGACCTGTTTTGGAGCTATAGTGGAGAGCAGGAGAGGCTAAATGCTAACGCCGTCTGCACTGTGTTTACGTGACTGAACGCACGGGTGAAGACCAGACAGGTCCTAAAGAACTCGTCAAAGCTAAGGTAAGAACATATCTCAGTATGGAAAAACGGTGGCCCATTCCTTTAAAGGGACTATACAGAGTTTAAAAATTAGAAAAATTATCTAATTTCCTCCCCCTAAATGTTCCAACAATGTCCTAATGTGTAGAATGAGCTCAGACCTGTTCACCACAACTGCCTCTAAAATCCTGCACTCAAAAAGGTGTTACTTCGGGTCTGAAGTGCCGTCATGCACAAGCTTAATATAGAAGGTGCAGTTACACGTATGACCTGAGGTGGCAGTAATGAGTATAAAATGGCTAACTTGCATCTAGCCCCTTTTAAATAAATTATTTGAAACAGCTTGCACTTATTATCTGCTGAAGCTGTTGAATGTAGTTTGATATAGAAGCACAGGAAATCTTGTAGCCCCTAGAACTAACCCTAACCTTACCTTAGCTCTAACCTTAAGGGTGGTGGAGTTTACAAATTGAACAGGCTACGCTCAAAACTACTGTCGGAATAGAGGTATCAAAAAGTGTCGGATTGGAAGGATGTCGTAATGGAGGGTTGTCGGGATGACTTTGTTCCGGGTTGGCGGGTTGTCGCAGTCGAGGGTTGTTGGAATGACGGGTCGACCCCATTTGTGAAATAATGATTATGTGATGCCAAAGTGTTGCCCAGGCACCCTCGTTCATTCCTGTCTGTCCTCTGTCCAGCCGGGGTCCAGGTCAGTCTAAAGACCAGAGAGGCCTTGGTGAAAGTCTGTGTTGCACAACCTGACCAGTGACAAGAACTGTAAAACTGTCATGTTACCAACTTCGGACTTGAAATGCTTTAATTATTCAAACTTTGCATTTTTCATGGTCTCGTTCCTGGTTCTCTGGTGATCTTTTCGCTGCACGGGGCCAGCTTGTAAGCAACTGTGGGTGACTGAAATGCAATGCCAGGAAACCTTCTCTGGAGAGGTTGGTGGAATTTAAGTTCTAGGTCTTGGCGTAAGTAGGTGAACCTTGCAAACTTCAGATCCAGAACTTGATCTCGTGAAAATATGTGGAACAAGGGCCAATGTGCAGCTCAGAGTCACCGCGTTCGTTTCCTTAGAACCTGGACTCGGCTATTTTCACATTATTGCTCAATCATCACGAAACTCAAAGAACGATCAGTGAAAGTTTACTTTTTTCAGCCAAGTAAGGAATGAAGGAGATGACCTCGCCAAACTAAATTGCGCACCGGAGCGAAACAAAACCCTTGTGGTATGTTTTTGCACACGTGAATGCCAAAAAAAAGACTATTCTCGTCATCTTTCATGTTTTTGGAGAGCGGTATTTTAATTAAGCGACCGCGTCTTGTTTGTTGAACCAAATCAATGTTAACCTTTCGCGGAGAGATCATTAAAATGTTGACATGATGCTTATTGGCGGAGGGTAAACACACGGCTGGAGCGGCAGATGAACTTGGCAAGCCCGGCGCTGAGCTGATCCCATCGGAGATTGCAATGTATGCGATGGAGGCGACCCCGGAGAGGCGTATGCGTGGAGCCACTTCCTTCCACCTCACAGAACACCCGCCGTGTGTCACTTTGGAGCCAGGCCAAAAAATGTCATCTATATTCCACTGAGGAGATACCGCACAAAACAGACTCGGCGGGCTGTGGCGAAAACCTCTGATTTTCCCTTCAGGAACGTCAAGTTAAGGTCGAAATTAGTGCCATTCCTTGGACAAATGTGATCCCCCATAACCTACTCGTATCATGTGATTTAGAAATGAGCCTGTTTTGTGTTGACGTCTAACACCTGCGACAGCTACACCAGTAGAAAAAGTGACAAAACGTACCTGCTTGAACAACACTTCCACCCTTTTGTCTCTCCGCTCCCCTCGCACATCGATGTGTTTGCATGGAAGAGCGGATTGTTCTCTCTTCTGGATGCAAAACAACTTTCAACAACTAAACTCAGACAAAACTGAGATCATTGTTTTTGGCCCACAGACACAAAGAAAAAGTGTTATCAGTAGGGCTGTGCAATTCATCGAAATTCGTTTACAATTTCGATTATTACACTAAACGATTACAAAATTAGCATAATCAGAATCAGATTTTATTTTTTATTTTTTTGCTAGGCAGACTTGCAATATTTCATGGCGCTGGGATTATTTTCCCTTCGCATTTCACGTGCCATGGCTTATTATACAGCTCTGTGTGATGACGTCATCAGGCCGCGCTGCTCAGTTTACTTGTGCAGGTGTGAGGGTTGGCCAGCAGGGGGCAGGTGTGAAACAGACCTCTCCTTAATCGAGATATAATTGAAATCATTTGTACTTGACTGTTCAGAAAATATTCAGCATAGTTTTTTTTTTTATAATAAATTAAATAAATACTTTTTTAAAGGCAACAAAAAATCGTTTGAATAATGGTGATTTCAATCATGACAAAAATAATTGTGATGATAATTTTTTCAATAATCGAGCAGCCCTAGTTATCAGCCACCTTGAGTCTCTCTCTCTTAAACCAACTTAAGTGAGCTTAAACAGCCACATCAAAGCAATAACATCAGCAGCTTTTTACCATCTGAAAAACATTACTAAGATCTGAGGAATAATGTCAACTCTGACAATGTTCAAATCCAGGCTGAAAACAGTTATTTTTGCCCATGCATATACAGTATGACAACTGAAAGTATCTTTCCTGCACTCTTGCCTTTCACTGTAATAAGCGGATTCGGCATTTCACCGAGCACAAAGCATGCTGGTCCAGGTTAAAGGTCAGGACAACCCAGATCATATCCCAAACTGTTCACATGACCGAGTGTGACACAGATATTGAATATTTTGAGCGTTGAAAATGTTTTAAAAGAATTCTGCAAGAAACAGGGACACAGTGTTACTGGGAGGAAAAAAAGAACTCGTGGCCCTCACTACACTAATAAATAAATTTAAAAAAACTGTTGTTCTATGAAGTAAATAGACGTATTGGTTACAAATAGCATTGCTAGTTTAATCCATTCGTCACAACGTTCTTTTCTTTCAGTAGTAAATGTGATGAGTACGTTTGGTGACTCCACATACAACACTGTGAAGTTCCTTTATTGCACTCGTGAATAGAGCAAAACTCTCCCATAGACTGATTAGGCCCATGTGGACACTCTCACTGCAGTGGAGAATGACTGTGAACCTGCATATCACTGTAAAACCACTTTAAGCAACGTTATAGTCACTAAATAGCCGGTTGTTCTACTATGATAGTCTGGTTTTAATGGGCTTTGTTGACACAGTGGGTAGGTGTGAACTCTGACCAGAACATTACCACACATGCATACATACTGACAATGCTGATTTGTCTTATTGATTAATTTTATGTTGATGTTTTATTGATTTTTATCTGTTTTCTTGTCGTTTTAAGCAACTGTGGAGCACTTTGATTTGCCTTGTGTATGAATTAACAAATAAACTCACCTTGCCCTCTTCTGATTTATCCAGGAGCCGTCTTTTTATTTTATACGGGAACTTAACCTGGTCCAGAGCGGGCTATGTGCTAAGGGCATGTTACCATAGAGATTTACACTACCACAAATAGCTCTTTTCCACCAGGCTGGTGCCAGTGCTGGTTCTGGCCAGTTCCAGTTTCAGAACCGGTTCTTTCGTTTTCCACTGAAAAAACGCTGGCTCTTGGTTCCAAAATCTGGTGCCGGTTTTGAACCAATTAAAAGCTGGACCAAGAAACGAGCACCAGTGATGTCAGCAACTGGGGGCGTGGCTCTCTCCTCCGTCAAAAACAATCAATATTAGTTAGTTTGTGCTTAGAACTTCCTGGAGAAGCCAAAACAGTCTCTGTGGAGGAAACTGTTGTTTTGCTTTATGCTCTTTAGCCAAAACAAGAGTTAGAAAGAAGAAATCAAAATGTTAACGGCTGCTGTGACTGAAACATAAACTTATTTTTCTGTATTTTATAACCAGAAGTGGCTGTAGTAAGATGTTACTATCCATTTTTGATGTTGATTTCCCAAAGCGTTGCTATGACAATAGGCACAGCTCTCATTTTGTTGGGAAACCAAGTCAGTATGGAACCAACCCAGCACCAGAACCAGCTCTGAACCAGCCCAGAACCAACACCTTGGTGGAAAAGCCCTAAAAGTGATCCAGCTTCATGGTAACACTGAACCAAGGTTAACCCACACTTCCCTCTGGTCACCCCAACCAACCCCAGGCTTGGAGGGAAATTTAGTGCCGACTCAACGTCCTCTCCAGTCCAAAAAAACAAAAAGTTTGAGTGGGAGAAGAGCTCAGGAGCTGCTAAGGCTAGTTCCCGATTGTACTTTCAGAGCCAGCCCTATTCTAGGGACGGACGTGGATGTTCATGCCATCGAATTTGCTTTCAAAAACCTCAAATGTTCTTTAAATAGTTTGAAAATAATTACATATTACAAAAATCTATAATATTGTCCAACAGTTCACTTTCAATCATTTGTAGGGACGTGAAATGACGGCAGAATGATTGAAATATTAAACTCACACTCATAACCAACGCTTGCAAACGGACGTATCCAATGATCTACATCCATAACTGCGAATGGCTACGTCGACTCCAATCCCAAGTACATTGTGTCCCCTGACATGGCTTTGACTCCTCGCCCGATCTCCATTTTGCCCGGTCATCCCTAATGCTCCGCCGGCGTAACGCTGAAATTATCCCCGGTCACCTGTCAGATGGCTTTGCTCCTTCGATGACAGGACAACGGCGAACCCGTCCCCTCAGTCCTCTCCTCCCATTAGCATTGCTGTTCGGGATGACAGGGACCCACCGGAGGTCAGGGCCCCACACTATTGGCTGTAATTGCGGCGTGTCGAGCACTTAGGGACCGCCGCCACCCCCACCTAATGAATTGTCGGCCAGTTTAATCCGAAATTACACAAGGGTGAGCGGTAATAGATTAACGAGGTCGCGGGGCTAACTCTCTAAAGATAATCCATTGCAAATCGCTGATTACCTGCCGAAAATTATTAGAACCGGCATGTAAAGTGGATTACTTGGTATGAGTGATCCGATCGGGGCGCCCTGCACTGACGCGTCGGTGCTCCGCGCGAAGACAGATGCTAATTCCCGCGCCTCTTAAGAGGTATTCGCCATTAGCCGCGGGGTTAGTGCGTTCGCAAAGTGGAGGCAGAGGACAATTGTACTTTTTATCATGGTAATGTCGGCTTCGTAATCAGCCGCTGGCGAAATGTATGCAAGTATCCAATCAAAGCATATGTGCTCACCGATACGGCATTTGTCTTATGTTACGGGAAGGCAGTTCAGTCTATGTTGGTCACACACTTGTAAGGATTATAACGAAATCTGAACAAGCCTCTGACTCATGCTTTGCTTACACGCTACAGAACAAGACCATGTCACTGAGATGAGCTGATAGACAATGGTCCACACCATAATCATTCTGACCATAACGCAAAGTACAGATAATATACAAACACATAGACACCACCAGACCTACCTGCAATTTTTGGATTAATCTTATGTTTTTGGAAGGAATAGACACATACTTTGTTGATCATTTTGAGTGATCGGAAGTGTTGGTTTTCCTTACCATCATTATCTTTTTTATCTACAGCAGTGTTTCTTAAAGGAACAGGCCACCGTTTTTCCATACTGAGATATGTTCTTACCTGAACTTTGACGAGTTGATACATACCTGTCTGGTCTTGGTAGAGCTTGGTAGCTTCCAACTTCACCCCGGTTTGGAGCTATAGGAATACATTGGGCCAAATGCTGACAACATCTTTGGTCGTTTGGCGTGACTGAGGGTGCACACAAAGACCAAAGACAGTTACGCATCAACTCGTGTAAGCTCAGGTAAGATCATATCTCAGTATGGAAAAAAACGGTGGCCTGTTCCTTTAAATGGCTCGTTGGCTAAAATGACAGCAATGACAAACCCTACAAAATTGTGCAGCCTTTTTGATCTGCACATCCACATGCAGTGAAAAAATCAATAAAAATAGGGGGGAATGATCATATGAAGCCACATTGTAGCTTTACAGTTACAAGAAACTATCAAACGCCCAATTTATAAGATAAGTTTCATTGAATTATTCTTAAAGGAACAGGCAACCGTTTTTCCATACTGAGCGTACTGTACTTACCTGAGCTTAGACGAGTTGATACGTACAAGTCTGTACGTACCTGTCTGGTCTTTGTGCCCGTGGAAGAGCTTGGTCGCTTCTAACTTCACCCCATTTGGAGCTATAGGAATATACTGGTAGAGGCTGAATACTAACAACATCTTGGTTGTTTTGCGTGACTCAGGGCACACACAAAGAACACACAGGTACACATCAACTCGTGTAAAAGGTGGCCTATTCCATTAACAAGTCTGATTGGTTCCGCACTATCCTGTCCCTCAGGTTGATGTCCAGTGGAAGAGGTTTTCCAAAGAATGAGATTGCTCAAACATCCTGAATGTCCAGGTTATTCCATTGATGGACTTCGACACATGGATTGGCCGCCACAGAGTCCAGATCTTCACCCCATTGAGAGTCTTTGTGATGTGCTGGAGAAGACTTTGTGCACACTCTCCCACCATCAATATCTTTCTGAAACATTAATGCATCACTTTTTATTGAAACAAAGCCACAGCGGAGTGCAGCTGTGATCAAAGCTAAAGGCGTAAATGTTAGAGCTTGTAGCTTTCAGACAGTGTAGCTGTAGTTTAGAAGTAAAAAAAAAAAGTCTGTCAAATATTAACAGCCCTGAATGAAAATCTAATGGGGAAAGAAAATCTTTCGCATTCCTTTAGTGAAGCAGTATCTGGAATAAGGTTCACCACATAAAGAGGACACGGCATACTCGATATCATGTATGGAACTTTAGATGCGATTGTTTACCATAGCGGACCATCGGCCCATCCCATGACCGCATCACCGCCTTTAAAAAGAAGATCATGATAAAAGGACTTCGTATCGAGCACAAAGAAATCCCCAAGTCACATATTCGGATCAGGTGGCTCCATCTCCGTTACCCGAGCCGCTTATAGGAGAATAAAAACGCTCGAGTGTAATCAAAACATACGTCATCTCGCACAAAGACTCTCGGTGGTGTATCAAATGGTTCGCCTTCAGCCACACAACAGAAAGCGCAGGAAAAAGGCATAGAATTTCAGAGTCTATTCTTAAGCGCTCTTTGAAATGAGAATCCACGTCCACAGGCGCTCATTTGCTGTCTTCAAGCTTAACTCAACACCTTGAAAAGTCAATTACCCTTTGATTCGCTGCGGTTTCCTCTGACTACAGTAGAGCCATATATTATGCATTGTATCCTGGTCATATTCTTCCCGCAGTCAAATTACGTTGGTCATATTCATAACCTTATTAATTAGGTTCAAACGCCGCGTGCCGCGACAGGTCTAATGGAATGCCCCTTCTGTGAGTGAAATGTCGTTTTACTGGTGAGCGGCTTCTGCGACACATATACGCCAAACGTGGCTGTCAGTTTACTTCACGCCAAGTATCTGCTCCTACAATGATTGTTCTACCAAGTTCCACCAGCTCTAAATCATAAAAAGGATCTAAAATAGATGTTAATATGAAGGAATTACTAGACTGAGTATAAACCACATCGAAAACAGAAAAAAATTAACTTAAATGCAATGCTATGCTATGTTAACAAAAGCCACATTTTACCGAATAAATAGAACTCCAACTGGATAGACTCAAACAGACAAAAGCAGCGATTAGGAAGATTTATTGACATGTGTATTAGTTTTGGCGATCAGACCCTGGCGGTAACATCGATGTATGAAAGTCAGTATGGATGAACAGCTTGTAGTTAGGGATGTCTTCCCCGGAGCCTGGACACTGGTGGTGGTATAGGAGACCCGTGAAGCTGCAGCAGGGAGAAGCCGTGGATGGAAGAGGCGGAGATGGGGTGGAGGCGGGTCGCAGTGCAGCTGGGAAGCGAACGAACCGGCTGGCTGCTATGGAAGTACGGCTCTGAGGTGTGGCCCTCTCGGAAGCGATCATTGGCTGGAGGCATGTGATGCTGAAATGAGTCTCCCAGGTTGAATTAACGCCTAGGCTTCATTACAATATAAGCATATAAGCGAGCAAACGAATGTGTCTTTGCTGTGAGCGGCTCATCCCGTCTCAGACCTGACAAACTTTACTGGGAACGGGGCGTCTCCAGGGAAAGCTTTTTGGAGCTTTTAGCCATGTTCATCCTCATGAAAAACACCCCCAGAATGTTTTTTAGCTTCATTCACGCAGTTCTCAGCAATCCTCCTGAATCCTGCTCTCTGAGCAGCTGCTCCGCCGTCTCCTGGTAAAAGACTGACTTGTGCCACTCTTTTTACGTCATAGTGAACCTTTGCCAGAATCAAAGTGGATTCATTTTTATAACCAACGCGAGTCCCATTATTGTAAACACCTGATGATGAAGCAGCCATGACAGAGCGGTGAGTCAATCAAAACGCATGTGTTAGTCATCTATGAAGCTGTGTCGCAGATGTCAACTCCTTATAACTGCATTGTGAAATAACTTTTTGTGATATTTATATTTCTTTGACTGCTAATTTTGCATGGGCGGATTAGCTTAGAGAGAGGGGGCGGAGTTAACTGAATTGAAGCGTCGCGTCTTCCGGGTTTGCAAAATACCCCCAGAAAATACTTAAATTTCTCACAAAAAACAGTACTCCACAGTGGTAGAGGTTCAATATATCATATAAATGTCTATACTTTACTTTAGGATGGCTATGATACAGATCCTTTAAGTGAAGGCTGCCAAATATGAGATTTAAATGTGTTAGCTCCTCATTATCAACGGCTCATTAGTTGGATGTTTTGTATAGTACAGAATGTTACGCAGTGTGAGAACCACTGCTCTTTGATTCCTGTCTTAAGGAGAATTTCAGTTATTAAGAAATCTCAAATTCATTTTTATTTTGTGCAGTTTTGAAAATGCTGAAAATACATTTTCTTTATTTTTATATAAAAGATACAGCGGCTGAATAGTGCATCCTCTAATCCTTTGATCCAAATCCAAATATTTCATTACAAACAATGAGGAAGCCGCTCAATGAAAATGTTAGTTATGGTCCAAACTCATTCCTCTTTCCAAACATCCCTATGTTTCACAGGGATGACTTTAAAAATATGTTTCACAACTGTCAGGGTCACTTCCTCAGAAATGCTACAAAACTAAACATTCATGAAACTGACATTAATGTTTTAGTATTAATGTCCAAGTTTACATTATTCCGGAAGTTCCCGTAGGCGCCGCCATTCATAGTCCCCGTCCCCACTCTCGTATTAGTTTACATAGGACTGCAGACGTCGAGACGAGAAAATCAGTTCTACACAGACATAAAGCTGTTTTCAGGCCGCCCACAGAAACAGAGCAGTGTTGACTTGTTAGTGCAAATGAACATTAGACATTTTACACAAATCAATCTACTGACCATCATATTTCAGCGGCGAACATGTTCTCTCATTCTCAGCTTTGTGAACGGAATTCACGCTCTACCAGAAATGTCATGACAAAAGGAAGTGCTGCACTGTGGCGAAAAGAGGCAAAAGTGGGCTTTACATGAGACAATTGTACATTCACGTGGTGGTAAACTACGTTTGTAGCTTCAGTTTCCCCTGGGGGAGACTGACAGAAGTGCTGTCGCGACTGCACATGTCTGCGCCAACCTGACCACCACCATACATCCACTCACACATCATTCATCCTGGCCTATTGTGCATGTTTTTAGTGGTAGGGGAAACCGGAGTACCCGGAGGACACACAGAAAGGCCCCGTCCAGGTGGGAATCGAACCCAGTACCTTCTAGATGTGAAGCGAGAGCACTAACCGCTGCGCTAAAACTAAGGCCCTGTCCTAATGAGTCAAGCTGAGGACCAAACGCAAATATATTTTATCAATCCAGTGTCCATACGAGCCCGGTAAACGAACATTTTCCAAAACTAGGTCCCAAAGTGGAGAGATCTCAAAACGCCGTTTACATGGCTCCGTTGTTACGACGTCTCCGCAACTTTTAATAAAACGATGACATCACAGCTCCAGAGTGGTGTCTGTGATCCATAATCTACTGACCTTAGAATGAGTTTTCCTCATGGATCTGTAATGGTTTTACTCCGCTCCTCTTTGCTCTGCTGCCGTCCACAAGCCACAGGTGACAAGTAGGAAAACACGAGTCAGTCTGTGTTTTTGGACTTACAGTAAAAGTCACTGACAGGTTTTTCTGCTTTAGTCCCATTACATCTGAAGAATAAACTCTCCTCCTCGTCTCTTCTGTAGATCCTAAATTCTTGAATCAGTTTCATTTTCACTGTTTACATTTCACAGAAGTTTACTGCACATGTGCCTCTACATCTTGTTCTATCATCTGTGTTAGCGTCACAGCGCCTCACACAGGCCTGGAAGATGAACTGCGCCGTTTTCACAGACCTGAGTCGACCCATGTGGACGCACACGTTTACTAAGCTGGCATCAGGCTTACAAAGAACGTTTCTGAAAATATAAGCGTTTTGTCTTCGTGTGGATATACTGTAGCCTAATTTCCTTCCACCACCAGAGAAAAGAGTTTGATTTCCGGACAGTGTGGGACTTGTCATGTAGAGCTTCTCCCTGCGTCCGGGTGCTCCAAAACACGTACATTCAACTAAACCTCCAACTTGGTAATCCTGGCTTCTCGTGCGGGTGCACCCCGGGTCAAATATCCGCACGTGGACAACAAAGCATTGAAATGTTTCAGAGTCTTACTCCGCTTGTCATCGGCGCCCTTATCATTCCACTTCCCTGCGCGTAAAACACACATCTCCACCCTCAATAGGTCATTTCAAAACCCGCGCTGACCACTGCTCTTCATCCGTCTTCATAAATAATTCCGATTGCGACGTCCCTCCCACCCCCCCCCCCCCCCTCATCCCGGCCGATCCGATGCATTTTTCATTGAGCACGGCCACTCCATTAGACATGCTGATAGATGCCTCCGACACCCTCCCTCGCGCCGCCGATTATTAACCCAGATAAGTACAACCCGGTGACACGCAATTACGATCCGGCGCGCCCGCTCTCTCCTCGCCAATCATCTCGCGTTTCACACCTCGACGAGGCCCCCGCCGCCGACCCCGCAATCACAGATACGTTTCCGATATGAGTAACGGCGAGCTTTGGTTATGTTTCTGGCCACGCAACCCGTCATTATCCCCCGCGCGCCCACGGACAGTAAATATAGAAGGAGTCTTCGCCGGTGACAGCTCCTCCAGTTTGTTTACAGCTAATTTATCAGAGAGCGGCATCTGAAGACACTTATCTATCGGCGGAATGAGAAATGCACGCCCTGGTGGAGACGGTGCGGAGGGAAGAGGACCAAAGAAATGAAGAAAGTGGCGCGTAATTAGATATTGAGAAGTTTGGGGTCATCTCAATCAGTCGTAGGCGGTAAACAAAGAGGATGTGGGTTTTTCTTTTTTTTTTGAGAGAAGTTGCGAGGTTAATGGATTTCGCACGGTTAGAGAAATATAATCGATTTAGAACAATCGAAGAATTGCAGAGTGCTTTGGATGTCGTGGTGAGGCCAGAGAAGACGAGGCTTGATAAAACAAAGCGGTGATTTAAGAAACTCCGTCCTTTCAAAGCCTTTTGCCACAATCGCTGTTGAAACGTTACGCTAATAGTGTTGACGACTCTCAAACCTGCAAGTGTTTTTTTATTTTTTATTTATCTGGCTCACGACTGGCTCAATGAGGTGACACAAACGCACAAAGTTATGGCAACTCGGCCCCGTTCGGCTGTGGGACCCCAAAAAACACTTTAACGGGACAGGCTTCAAACGGAACTTTGTGATTCTATCCAAAGTGGTGCTGTGGTCACATACGGAGTCACAGATGAATGAAATTTAGAACAAAGAAAGCTGACATGATGAGGAACAAAGGAATATGACAGTGTGGGGCTTTAGCTTTTTCTTTTTCCATATATTCAACCATATATCCGCAAAAATAAATACCATATAGATAAGAAAAGCACTTCACAAATGAGTGCGTTATTGTCTTTTTTGTTTATTTTTACCTTTTCAAATGTAAATAGAAAATTGCCCCATCTTACTAGCTTCACATTAAGCCCAAGATGAGCTCAGGACCTCAAACGGATCAGCAGCTATAACAGAAAATGTGTTCATGTTCCCTCTCAGAGCTGTGGAATTCTCATTTGTCCATATAGGCCTGTGAAGAAGTTACAGCTTTTAGGACAACAGTTCAACTTCACCTTTTTGGATTTGCTTCAAACTTGGCACAGTTGATGTTGGTGTACTAAATATTCTGTGAATAATATTTGAGCTGCATATCTTTTTTTAATTTTCTGAGTTTTAGGGCTTTTCAAAAGGGGGTAGGGTTAAAATCAGGCCTTGATACAACTAGCAAGTTTCACTAACAAGCAAGTAGTCGGGGTGGGAGGGATGGGATGAGGCAAGGCAGGCAGCGGCATCCAGGTGTCTCCACTCTGCTTATATGAGCCGGCCCAGAGAGAAGTCAATCTGAGGCAGAGCAACCAGCAAAGAGGGGGAGGTAGGAGCAACTGTGGGGACAGACACCCCTTCCCACAAGGCACACCCGCTGTCATACACCAATGGTTAAAATGGGTTGATAACTTGTTCACAAACTCGACCTGGGTTTACCTCTGCCCCGACCTTTGCCGATAAGCCTCTGCTGTTAGCTGATATGCTTTCAATACCGCAGACTTCACACCCTGGTAAGTCAAGTTAGGCTGCACCTGTGCCCTCCCCGTAAACTGAACCAGCAAAACCATTTCTGCATCCAACCATGCCTTAAAGGAATAGGCCACCATTTTTTACATACTGAGATATGTTCTTGCCTGAGCTTATACGAGTTGATACGTACCTGTCTGGTCTTTGTGTGTGCCCTCTGTCACGCAAAACAACCAAAGATGTTGTTAGCATTTGGCCTCTCCCAGTGTATTCCTATAGCTCCAAACGGGGTGAAGTTAGAAGTGACCAAGCTCTTCCACGGGCACGCACAAAACCCAGACAGGTACGCATCAACTTGTCTAAGCTCAGGTAAGAACATCTCTCAGAATGGACAAACGTTGGCCTGTTCCTTTAACGGCAGCTACGGACAGAAAACACAAAAGTGTCTGGGTCTCGCTCATTGAATTTAAGGACAAAACACAAATAAGACCCCTCCGCGCTGCCACTAATGCTGCACACCAAACTGCTTCTATATTGGGTCGCTTGAAAGGCTCGCAATCAGTCGCTCGCCTGTGTTCACTTCAGGCGGAGCCACAGCGGCAAAAAAGACATGCACTGTTGCTGCCGAGCACTAAGATGTGAATGAAAGCTGTTTCCTGATTCTTTGCTTGTGCTTTGGTGACATTAGAATAGCTTTACCGGCCTACCTTTCTCTGACACCAGTGTTAATTTTGACAGCATATTTTAATTTAGTTTTAGTCTTAGTCTTTTGACGAAAACGTAGTTCGATTTTAGTCTAGTTTTAGTCAAAAAAATATCTTCAATTTTAGTCTAGTTTTAGTCGACTAAATTTAAGACGAATTTAGTCGACTTTGCATTGATAATATTCATTATAATCATGTTTAATCTTGTTCCTCTGCTTCATGGAGCTGCTCCCACATGAACAAAGCTCAGAGCTGATCCTTTGGCAGTGAATTTACATGATATGAGGCTCTTTCAGACGGTCAATAGAAGTTTGGATGATTTTAGTCTCTCCTTTTCATTTTTATTTACTCTTATTTTAGTCGACTAAAATATCTGGACATTTTAGTCATAGTTTTAGTCTCATGAGAAACTTTTAATATAGTTTTAGTCCAATTTTAGTCGTCAAAAATAACACTTTGACTAAAATTAAGACTAAATATTTTAGTCGACGAAATTAACACTGTCTGACACTTGAGGCAAACCTCACCTCTTTCCTCCCTCTTGCATCTCTGCCGAATGTTTGTAATCCAGTGCGTTTCTTTATTTCGTTAAGTCTATTGGCGTATCATTTCTCTGATCCGAATGCCTGAGCTCAGGAAAGGCATTTCAAGCCACAGCTGCTGATCGTCAGAGAGCTTTTCCTCGTCTTTGTAGTCGGTGTTTGCGTTTCACTTGTGTCTTTATGATGTAGTAGACGTGGTTATGTTGCTCCAAATTCAGATGATCTACACATTAGCAGGTTTTGAGTGCCTTTGTAATGTGCTGATCCTCCTTCCTTATTGAGTGGTGAGATTGGTGTGTAAAAAAAAAACCCAAATCGATCAGGTACGAAATAGATTTAAAGAACAAAAATAGCATAACATCGAAGTAATATTTTAAGGAACCTTCACACAATCTCAAAATAAGCCCCTCCTCTTGCTCCTGCTCGGCTGTTTCAATAAAGAGTCCAAGAAAAAGAAAATCCGATTGGCTGTAGTGAAGGTATGGCAAGGGTTTTCTTTTTTGCGATGAGAGGATTAAGCTTAGCAAGAATTGGAGGAGTGAGGAAAGCATTTTCCTGGATACGTAGGAAAAAGGCGGAGCTTATCAGGAGCTGTTGGCGTGTTGCTTAGAAGATGCCACTGAGGAAGATCCAAAGACAACCAAAAGATGTGCTCTCGTGATGATAATAATAGATTACCTTTATCACTTCATCATTTTATGTATTGGGAATGCCTAATTGGCAAATGTAGCTTATTGTACTTTTTTTAGGCCCAAAAGTATTATTGAGAAATCATATTGGATTTCTCCATACTTTTCACATTCCCGAACATATCAGGACAGTCAAAATGAACCCGTCACGTCATCAAAATAAATCATCTTTCGCCAAAATTGAGTATTTAGGCCAGCGTACAGTCGGAGCCCTCTTCAGATCTGCCAGCGCTCAAACGCAAACAGAATTTCTAAACGCAAAAAACCCCACAGTGGATTTCTCTCACTGAATCCTTCATAAATATGTTTAAAGATTCATGGCTACTTTTAATAATTCATTCACGAGCAAGTACCGGGGTGTTGGCGTGGGAGTCCGATGTTTGCGCACACGGACGCGTGAACGAACCTCCGCTCTTCAAGCCATTCTAAATAACTGCTTTCATCGATCTGTTGTTTCGCGACATAATTGTCTCGGAGGTGTAGCCGTGAATGCTTTTAATGGACCCGGGCGGACGCGAGGGCTCGTACTCACACATGACAACAAGATGGGGTGTCTTTATTCCGCAACAATGACCCGCTCGCTCCATTTGACTTGCAGCTTTCGGCGGATTTGCGTTCGGCAGTGGGCGTGACGGGCACTGCACACCCCCCACTCAGCGTTCAAAGACGTTTCAAAATTGTGAGTCAATGTTAGACCACTGTCCCCCGCCTAAGGCCCAAGTACTGACGTGTGCATTTTGTTAGAAGAGGTTTTGGTGAATGGTTACGTTGCAGCTTCAACACTTTTAGAACCTGCAATATTCCCCACCCCTACCAGAACATGACGAGACAAACCTTCTGACCTGTGATGAGTAGTGTTGGATACCATTAAACAATACCAGTATGGTCTTGGGAAAAAATGGCGAATCAAGTGGAAAAATCGGGGTGGGGGAAATGGTAATAAACTGGAAAAATTGGGAGAAAAGTGGACACATTTGTTGGAAAGTGTTTTTTTCTGCCCTTTTATAGCTAAGGCAGTTCTAAGTAACTCATGCTGGCAGAAAAAAATCGGCTCGGGACTTTTGGGTCAAGACCGGCCCTCTAAAAAAAAAACAGTCATATTCAATGCCGAGGTGATGAGCAAAGCAATAAGCCCTTGGCTTGAACTAAAACAGTATAATTGAGGACAATAGCTGCATGTTGTGTCTGCCGAATTCAAGCTAACACCTCAGAGACTCAACACGTTCATCTTGTCATTTATAACTTGATGGAACTTTTGTCAAATTGCTTAACAATCTTAAAATGTGCGTTCCGTTTATGAAGTTCCTCCCGTGACTGCAACACAAATAAACTTCTCAAAAGCAACCAAATAATCAAACTGTAGATTGAAGATGAAATGGTCAAACTCACCACGGAGATAGAAAGGTGTGGAGTGAAAATAGAAGTCCCAAAAAGGCCAAACATTGTAAATCCTTTTAATTGTAAATCCAGTTTGGAAATCTTTTAGAAGATTTCCAAACTGTGCGCACTGACGACAAGGGGCAAAAGACCCCCCAATCATCCCATTAACACTTGCATTACCTCCAGAGGGACTACTAAAAGGATTTATAATGGTTAAGAAGTTACTTCGCACTTCTTTAAAGGACATTTCTTGGTTGTTTCACCTAAAATAAATGATTCAAATAAACAAAATTAAATGGAAGGAATCTGGTGTTATGGTTACATATGACACATTTTTCTCTGATTGATTAATATGCTTGCCAATCACAGCCATCAGGAACACGATGAAATGATCCCAGATACAGTCTTTGTAAATAATAGTAAAAGTGTGTATTATATTTTGTTTGATATGTAAATTGCTACTGTAATCGTCCTCATATGATATGGAAACATGCCGTAGTATCAGATCAAAAAGGGGTCAAGTTGGCATCACTCATTTAGGACAACCCAGATGAAGTTCAATTGTTTGCACTTCATCGGTGCATGGAACCTGGATATGGAATATGACTCATTTAAAATGATTCTACTATTTTATGGGTCACCTTTCACTATTCTGAATTTGCCCCCAAACCGTAAAAACAATAGTCGGAATGGGCTGTAGAGAATGGGGAATAAACAAACCTTCAGTAATCCTCAGACCTCTGCCCCCGCCACAGCGCTGCTGTATTTGGAGGGTTTCCGAGGGCTGGTGGGAAATGAGAAAAGAACAGCGGTGAGGGGTTTGGTGTGAATGAGAACACGGAGCAGGCTGACCTCCGCCCGGCCCTCGTCTCGTCTCAGGGGCCCGGGGGCCACGGGGCTGCCGCAGATTGAGGGCCGGTGGGGAGCGTTTGATTGGCGTCCGCGGCTGTCGACAAGCAAAGCGCGTGTGGAGCGGGACACAGAGGGGATAAAGGCGGACATAACGGCGGGGGAAGGGGGACGGGAGCGGGACGCGCTCATGGACTGGATGGATTTATGTTCAAAAAAATCGAGATATGAGTCAAAAAGGCCATTATGCTGTAGGCCAGGGGTGAACGTTTTCCCAGATAAACGCTATGGAGACCAGCAACTCAAGTAAATGTTTTTCATCATGATTTATGTCCTTGGAAGGCGAGCAAACTGCTTTTCATAAAAGTAAAGATGGAACTAAAGACCGAGTTGGGACTGCCTGAGGGCCAGATGGGATCTCTGGGGGGCCTGATTTGGTCCGTGGGCCGCCTATTGATTATCGCTGTTGTAGACTAGTGGCTTACATTCGGATAAATAACAGGGGTCTTTGTCATTTTCTAATCTAATCATTCGGAATGCAATTTTGATTCACATGCTTGCAACAGAGATAATCAATCGGTCCAAAAAACATGTTGCTGTTGTTGAGGGTCCCGATATTAGCCTCAACAGACACAGTATAGATGCCACAATATATTCAGTTCAGTTCAGTTCAAAATTATGCACAAATTATTTACATTCATATACTTCTTCATAACATAACAAACTGACTGAAAAGGTATAGCTTGAAGTTAATGCATATATTGCCTACCATTAATCGATCGTGTGTGTTGATAATATCAGCACCATCTACAGTGGCAATGTGTTGTTTTTTGACAGCCCACTGACCAAATCAGGCCCCCCCAGAGATCCTATCAGGCAGTCCCACATACAGTGGTGAGAAAAAGTAAGTACACCGTTTGGAATTTCTCACATTTCAGCCTGAATTGGTCACTAAATGTAGTCTGATCTTCATCAAAAATCAAAAAGAATGATTAAACAGTGTCTGCTTTAACAAATACCACCCAAACATTTACATTTAATCATATTTTTATTGGCCACAACATGTAAACATTCACAGGAGAGCGTGGAATAAGTAAGTACACCGCCTGAATCTCACTGAACTGCAGCAGTTTTGTAAAGAGGAAAACTGCTCTTTACAAAATTCATCCTGATCGTTGTGAGCGTCTAATCTGCAAATACAGAAAAGCAGTTATTGCTGCAAAAGTCGGGTCAGCCAGACATTTAATACAGGGGTGTACTTATTTATTCCATGCATGTTGGGAATATCTCAGATTATTCTGCAAAATATCATAACAAACTTTTGAATTAATTTTTCTATTGATGAATAGCAATAGAACAACACAGCCCCACACCATGATTTTCCCTGCACCATACTTCAAAATGAGCATAGGTTCACTGTGGACTGTTGGACCCAAAGTTGGTCCAACAGTCCACTGAATATTTTTCAAGTCGTGCTGTGGAGCATCCAAGAGCTTTTTCGCAAACCAAAGTTGAATATTTTGAAGGGAACACACAACGTCATGTGTGGAGGACAAAGGAAACAGCACATCAACATCAAAAACCAGAGACATTCACAACATGCATGGAATAAGTAAGTTGCACTTGTATTAAATAGCTGACTGATCCAGCAATAATTCTGTAGTCACAACGATCAGGATGAATCTTGGACCATTCCTCTTTACAAAACTGCTGCAGTTCAGTGAGATTCAGGCGGTGTACTTACTTATTCTTCCCTGTCCTGTGAATGTTTACATGTCATGGCCAATTAAAAAAATGATCAAATGTAAATGTGTGGGTGGAATTAGTTTAAGCAGACACCGTTTATTCATTCCTGTGACTTTGATGCAGGTCTTTAGTTTCATCTTTACTTTTACACAAAATATAGTGCATTTTCTTTTTTCAACAAAAACAGTAACCCCTGCCAGAAATAATTATTTGATAAAGACAAGCGTCAGCCTCGAACTTACAACCTTGTGTTTGCAATATCGGGCGCTCTCCTTGTTGAGCATCATTCTGCCCACACTTATGTAAGCACTGACCCGTGAGAAGAGAAGGAAAAAGCTTTCGTGACACAGGTTATATCTTTTTAATCAGTTTGTAATGAGAGCAAATTCGCCTGATGCCCAAAGATTAGGCCGTGTGCATGTGCGTGGGGCGCCTATGGATGAGCTTTTTTTTCTTCCTTTTGGGTTTTCTTGGTTGTTTGTTTTGTATTCGCCTTTTGCCATTCGTATATATCCCCTAAGACGTTTTTTGAAGAAGATGTTCATGAATGAGGCCCATTGTTTGCAAACCGGAGCTCAGCAAAGACTAGTCCTTGAGTTGGTCTATATTTGTTGATCAACAGCGCTTTGATTCCCGTGAATATATGTACCGTATATAGAACTACGGATGCCTGGGGAATCCAATCTGTATGAAGCGTGTTTTCGTCTGTTTCATTGCATGCAATTACCTTGACGAAGCGCAGCTATGTATAATGTATGAAAGGCTCCGTGAGTGGATTAATTACCAGGTGAAAGCGTGTTGGTGAGCGGAGCGTGGTGGTTATATATCTCAAATTAATAAGGTTTTTCTGAGAAGACTTGTCACTGCAATTAAAGTGCATACGTCAGGTTACGCTGTATACACATTTCACCACAGCCTAGTCGACACACACAGGCCCTTTTACCAGTGTTTATGACTTACTTCTGTGTAAGAAATGGGCACACAGACATTGCAGAGGTGGTCTGAGCGATAGAAATGCAGACGCATAATTGAAGGTTCCATCCATTTCCTCTCCACATACAAATGAATAGTTAAGCCATTGCATGTAGATTTCAGAACATTAATTTCACTTTTTTAGCTTCTCCATATTGAAAGAGAAGGTTTAAAGGCCCCAAAGTGCATATCCAATGCCACAAACATCAGAAAAGTCTTTAGTTTAGGTCAGATTGAACTTTTACACACTTATTATGGTTAATGACTTGTAAAATGGCAGTGTCCATAGAACCAGTAGCCACAAGCTCTCCGACGTCCTGTGACCAAGGGTTTGGATGAAGAACTAACCTATTTAGTTCTATTAGGCTGCCTTTAGTCCATATCTCCATGGAGACGAACTGGAGATGTCCCTGCTCCCAGTAAAGCGATGCCAATCAACCACAATCAGTCGCTCGAGTCGCTTCAGTCGCGTGTTTGCACTTCAGGAGGGGCTGCTGTTACTCTGTTCTGAGGCTCTGAGAAAACCAGGCCCGGTTTGAACTAAATCACATCATAGGAGTGCAAAACTGGGATAAAAGGAACTGTCAACGGAAGTCGGGACTTCACTTCACTTCTTCTCTCTCTCTGAAGTCATCAGCTGGTTATACTTCTTTGTAACCTGGAACAACGGCAATAAACGCCTTATCTTTGAGAGCTTCTATCTCTAGTGTATGCTTCGGCTATATCCAAATATCTGTCCTCGTGTGATACGAAAGAGCCGGGTCCTAACAGTTTTGTCCCATGCGCTTTTAAGTTGTGAATGGCAGTTTGTTTTCTGAGGCTTTGGTGCTTTGGTGACAGTGGAATAGTTTTCCTTTGACACTTTACGCAAACCTCACCCCGAAAGCAGCTTCCATTCTCCGCCCATGCCTCTTGACCCCCTCCACGGCCTGAACTTGAGCATATACGGCCCATGCGCAACACAGGTTTGTAGCACAGCACAGCATTGTAGATGACCTAAACATCCATCCATCCATCCATCCATCTTCTTCCACTTTTCCGTTTCTGGGTCGTGGGGGCAGCTGTTGGAGCTGCCCAAATCACATTGCACCAGCCCCTTATGGCTCCTCCTGCAGGTGGTGGGTCCATGGAAGGACGGCCTCGTGGTTCTAACCGGGCCTGTTGGTCTCTCATAAGGGGCTTCTGAACCGCTCTTTGTCTGACCCATCACCTATAGGACCTGTTTGCCATGGGAGACCCTACCAGGGGCACGAAGCCCCCGACAACAGAGCCCCCAGGATCATTCGGGCACCCAAACCCCTCCACCACGTTAAGGTGGCGGTTCCAGGAGGGGATAGCCTAAACATTATTTCAGCTTTGGTCAAGTGTGTGTTGGAGTGTGCAGTGCCTGTCTGTCCAGCCTCATGTCACGTGTTTGCAATTCCAATGCGTTCTTTGTTTCATCATTTTATTGAAGCTTATAAATCTTCCGTTTCATCAGAATATACAACCTACATAATGCTCTCTTCCTCCTCTTTTCACACGGTGCTTCCATTTGACTCGTGTCTTTATGATGTAGGAGAGGTGAGGGTTGTGTTGCTCCAAGTTCACACAGATGATCTGATCTTCTGCGTCCCTTTTGCCCGAATCTGTGGGTTGTGGTGGATCCAGGCACTTGAGAGACGGACTCCATTTTAAGAGGAGGCACACAGAACACCTCTGCTAAGCAGTTCCCTCACCTTAGCCTTATTTCAGAAACACGAACCAACGTGTCCGTCGGCGACCGCATGTTTGCCGCGCGCCGTACGAATCGATACTCGTAAAGCTATTGTTTTTTTCATCTGTAATAGAAAATATATATTGGCATGTGTTTTGCCGTGGCGCGGCCGTTATTGCGCGGCGAGCCCGTAGTGATTTAAAGGGAAGTGTGCTGTGGAGCGGCCCGGGGGCGACTGCAGCAGCTGTTGGCGCAGATGTAAGGTGACAGTAATCAATACCGATTATTAAAGTGGGAACACCATCTCCAGCGCGCCATTAATCTTCATTGGGCCATGTTTACAGAGGCTCTCGTGGGCCGGCCGCCTCACTGGGGGAGCGCGGCCATTATCTCCCCCCCGCCCCCCCCCCCCCCTCCCCCAAGGGACAGCCGAAACAAAACACAGCCGACATTAAAGATACACACACTGTCACCGAGGGGAGAGGGCGAGGTAACAGGTCCATAGGCTGATCGGAGCAGGCGGAAGAGGGGGAAAGACTGTCCAGGCCAAAGTTTTCTGAATAAAGTTACTGGTTTGGCTTTTTTCCAAGTACAGCCAGGCTCAAGTTTGAATTAGAGCTGAAGCAGGATTATAATAAGACTAAACAAGGAGTAAAACATGAGTAAATTCACTCCAAATAACGATGTGCACTGGAGAAAATCGGGTTTAACATGTATTGAATCAAGTGTAAGTAAAAACTAAAAACTAGGCCATAAAGCCGGGGGCAACGTCGGCAGTTTTGACCCAATCTGAAATTGTTCTCGAGTGATGGTTCTCAACCAGTGCCATGTCAGGATGATGAGAGCCAAAGGAATGAATGAATACATATATTACATTTATATTACATACAATTATATTACATCTATCTAATATTGTTCAGTTTGAATCTGTTCAAAAGTAATGTCAAGTTGTGCATTTTCCCATATATTCTTGTTGACTTAAAGGAACACTGAGATATGTTCTTACCTGATCTTAGACGAGTTGATGCGTACCTGTCTGGTCTTTGTGCCCGTGGAAGAGCTTGGTCTCCTCTAACTTCACCACATTTGAAACTATAGGAATACAGTGGGAGAGGCCAAATGCTAGCAACATCTTTGGTAATTTTGCGTGACTGAGGGCACACAGTTCTTCCATACTGTGATGTGTTCTTACCTGAGCTTAGACGAGTTGATGCGTACCTGTCTGGTCTTTGTGCGTGCCCGTGGAAGAGTGTGGTCCAACTTCACCCTCGTGAACAATCCTAAGATGTTGGTAGCATTTGGGCTCTCCCAGTATATTCCTATGGCTCCAAACGGGGGTGAAGTTAGAAGTGACCACGCTCTTCCACGGGCACAAAGACCAGACAGGTACGTATCAACGAAATCAATCGTCTAAGGTCAGGTAAGAACATATCTCAGTATGTAAAAACGGTGGCCTGTTCCTTTAAGCATTGAATAAACGTATAAAGCTACGATCAAGACTCGTATGGTAGTTTCATAATTTTTCAGTTGATAAAATATGCAACAAAAAGAAGTTCTGCAACGTACCTTTTCCTACTCAAATCACTAAAAAACAACAAGAGAGTATCTTTATGTCTCCTGATTAAAACAAAAGTATAGAACAAAGTTACACAATGAAACAACAATACAAAGGGTTTGACATGTTTTAGACTTCTAGCTTCCAGACCAGGCCGCCCTCCTGGACACTAACATAGAGACAAAATGGCAACCGTGATGAAGTTGTTTCATAAATCAGAACTGCAACTTTCATAGACCATGTTGTTGTGCTTGCATGTGTGCGACTGGATAAGTGCAGTAGTAATTTTCTCATACTGTACTTTTTATTCTATGTGTTTGTGTTGTGTATCATTTTCGAACAAGAGTCGAAAATGAGAACTCGCTTGTATCAGTAACTCTGCTGATTTCATCGTCTCATAAACATTACATAAAGAACTCCAATCACCGCAATTGGTTGAAACAAAAAAAATACACTGTGACTTGGCAGTGCCGCCTCTTCCCATGCGCTCATAACGCACTGTGTGTCGACCAGCACGTCTCCAAGAGGCGCCACACTGAGGCCATTGTGATCCAATGGCATTGTACAGTATTTGCGCAGCTGTTTTATTCAATGAGAACGATGAGAAGGAAGAGTTAGAGAAATGTGTGCCAGGAGACTTCACACAAACGCTAGCAAACTTAAGTTCCGATGTCCCGACTAAACCTAGTGAGAAAGGAATGGGGGGGAAGGCGCAGAGAGGGAAGACACGTCGGAGCAGAGGAACTCAGGTTCTGAGGGGCACCAACTATTAAACTGTGACATCTGAACTCAATTCATTTAATATTTAGAAATATTTCTGATGTAGTTTCGAGAGTGTGTTTAGTTTTAATGAGCTAGGCAAGGCAAGGCAAGGCAAGGCAAGTTTATTTGTAGAGCACAATTCATACACAAGGCAATTCAAAGTGCTTCACAGTTGAAAACAAATAGAATCAATAAAAACATCAACATAAAATTAATCAATTACAGTAAAAGGCGAGAGTGCAGATAAAATACTTTCAGTCATATGCATTGGTAAAAAGAACTGTTTTCAGCCTGGATTTGAACATTGTCAGAGTTGAGGCCTGTCTCACATCCTCATGAAGACTGTTCCAGATTTTAGCTGCATGAAACTGAAACGCAGCCTCACCGTGTTTATTATTGACTCTGGGAACCACCAGGAGGCCCCTCCCTGAAGTTCTCAGGGCCCGAGATGGTTCATACGGCTCTAACATGTCAGAGATGTACTTTGGAGCTAAACCATGAAAAGACTTGTAGACAAGCAGAGCTGTTTTAAAGTCTATTCTCTGAGTGACAGGAAGCCAGTGCAGAGACCGGAGCACTGGACTAATATGGTCGTATTTCCTGGTTCTTGTCAGGACTCGAGCAGCAGCGTTCTGGATGTACTGTAGAGCTACCCCTACTCCCCGCTCCCATTTTCCACCAAAATGGCTTGCAGCGGCCCTGTGGGTTGGTTCAATGGCACAGGAAATAATGAAGGTTTTCCTGAAGGACAAAGATCGACAGGGCAAAGGTAACTATGTCTACGGGAACCGCAATCGCCACATTGGTAAAGCTCATAGTGAGTCCTGTTGTGTCTTTACCCACAGACGAGACAAGGCCTCGTTGGGTCGCCATCACACACACTCCAAAACAGAAAGACAGTGTTCACATTAAACCCATTCCTCCACAAATAGCCCTTGAGCTCACGCCCTTTGTCCATTCTCACAGAAACACCTCAGTCCAGTGAGGATCTGCAGGCGTTGGAAGTTCAACCAGTTTTTTTTTTTTTTTTTTTGGGTCTTTCCTTCCTGGGAATCAGACGAAAGAGAATTAAATAGAGCGAGTTCACGTGAAGTTGAAGCGGTCACAGATGGAGAGTACAGACAGTTATCGCCTTCTGCGCGCACCACAGCAATATAAGATGAAATGACTCCAAAATGAATGCTGAAAATCTAATCAAATTGTTGCAGGAGTTTACGGCTCCCAGTAGGAACCGCCAGGAAGAAAGGCTGTTTAGTATCAGCGGCGTTCACGTCAGTGATTCCCAAAAAGTAAGGTGTTGTGCAAAGTAGCCAAGAATACACCAGTCCGATTCCATGAACAAAAGCCAATTCAACATTAACTAGGTCTACAAGGTCTTGGTTCATCTCTGTTTAGACCTTACTAATGCAGAGTCACAGTATTATTCCATTAGTACCTGCATAGCTCTTTTGCCCGACATCTTTCACCACATCCTTCTCCCTTGATCCAAAAGCGAGCCATGCCAGTGTTAAAACATGACGTATTTGAGCTTTGTTTATCCCGGAAAGTCCCACTGGCCCCATAGGAGACACATGTATTTAGAGCGGAAGAGGTAGGCTAAGGATTTGTTATGAGGAACAACTTTCAAACGGGAAGCTCGAAGGTTAAAAGCTCCAAAAGTGACGCTCAACCCGTCCCCTAAAGCCGGCCACAGATCCAACATGACAGCAGCAGACTCGACGCCATCTTCTGATCAACCGTGCTCTAAATAGTTTAGCTCGAAAGTTTACAGCGGGTGCGTCATACGGAATCGCATACAGCTGATACGATTGGCTATGGCTGCGTGCAGACACACATGATAAACATTTGTAGCGCCCAATAAATGGTGATGGACAATAATGAACCAAACCACTCCTACGAGAAAATTAATTGTTGGTCCCCAGACTAAATATAACTCGGGTCATATTGGGGGAAAACACTTGAACTATTGCTCTAAAGGAGGGGTTTCTGAACTTTCATGAGCCTCCAAAATGGAGGACCCTCATTGGAAGAAGTCAGTGTGTTATAAGCAGCAACATTTAAAACAATATCTTGTCTTTAATAAGATACGATGAGATAAGCCTTTATTGATCTCACAGTGGAGAAATTCACTGTCAGTAATATGTATTTTGAATACTTTATTTTGATTGTTGACTTAAAGGAACAGGCCACCGTTTTTCCATCCTGTGATATGTTCTTACCTGAGCTTAGACGAGTTGATACATACCTGTCTGGTTTGTGCGTGCCCATGAAGGAGTGTGGTCGCTTCTAACTTCACCCTGTTTGGAGCTATAGGAATATACTGGGAGAGGCCAAATGCGAACAACATCTTTGTGCGTGACTGAGGGCACGCACAAAGACCAGACAGGTACGCATCAACTCGTCTAAGCTCAGGCAAGAACATATCTCAGTATGTAAGAAGGGCGGCCTGTTCCTTTAAAGGCCCTGATTCTTTATTTATAACAAGAAATCTAAATTTGTCGTTTTTAGGCACATTTCACAAGTTGCTGGGTCACTTTTCTGGATCACTGTCACAGATATGGTGGAAAAGTAGCCTGCAAGTCAATGAAATTTCTTTATAATTAGAATAATAAATTGTTCCCACACATGTCTAGTTTACAAATGTGAAGGTAAAGGTGCTTTACAATATGCCAAAGGAGGACAAAACAAATTCCAGTTCATTACTGCCGTCAAATTCCCAAATATGTCCTGTTTCCTCTTTTGGATTTTCCATGGCAGAGTTGACTACAAAACACACTTCCCCTCTGACACCATGGAAGCAGAAAGGCAACAGAGTTTGCTTTGATGGGATGTGAGTATCTTAAAGAGAGAACAAGTACGGCCAAGGAGTTTTATCAATATAGTATCATGAAATGTAAGAAAGTGATCAATACCCCCGCTCTAAACTTTACTTTGACATCTACCCACCGCCATTCTGTACAAACTTTCACAAACGGACCTTTATCCTCCTCTCCCATTGGCGCATATGGAGTGGGTGTTATTAGGCATGCAGGCTGGTGATGAGGCAGGAGACTTGGGCTGTCACACCTGTGTTCGGGGAGCGGGGTTGTATTGGAATAAAAGGCGGGTGCGGGAGGTTAGCATCTGTTGCGGTCCCAGACGATGCACCCAGGCCCTTCAACCCCTTCCAGAAATGTTAATGACATTCCATCCATGCATATCAAACAAACATCTGCGCTACACGCTCCAGCCTCCTGCTCGCCACATTCCCGCATTAGCATTAGCCTAGCGCCGCCGCTCTCTCCTCTCTACGGGCGGTGGTTGAGAGAATGCAGGAAGTGGTTGTTCTTTGCGGTGAGTGCGTGACATGACTCAGGAAGCTTTTTCAGGTGTTTGGGAATAATGTCAAAACTCGTGTGATCACGATTCGTCAGAAATGGCAAGGTTGGCTCAAAAAAAAAGTTACGAAGGTGCCGAAATGAAGGCCTGAAATGTCTTTGAAAACATTACATTTGAGTTGAACTGGCATTAAATTCAAATTTCTTCGAGAATAGTGACGTAGCTCCACTATTTTCCCTGCTTACGTTTGTCAAAAATGGAAAAAAAGCCTGTAATACCAAATACAATAAGCATTTTTAGCCACGGACTTAACTCGGAGATGTCCAGAGAGCTCCGAGTTCGGATACGAGATCAAGACAGTGATGGCGGCCCCCAGTGGATGGAGCGCAGCTAAGCATGTTTTGAATTATGTTTGTGGAGAAGCGTTCATGTAACGTTAGCGTCTCATTAGCTAACTGTAGCATTAGCCGTTTTGTTTACGTACGGGTTTATTCAGCTGAAATCGTGATTTTCCACTAGTGGCCTGGAACGTACCATAAGATAGCAAGATAGCCAACACCGTTTTCATTACTTCTATGGGGTAAACGCTCATACTGCGCACACCAGTGACCATAGTCTGTCATTAGCATTAGCCTAGCGCCCCTGCTCCCTCCCCCAACCCCCTTCGTTGTGTGCCAAACTTCCATTCTTGTTTCATTATTGTCTTATTGATCGCGTCTTTAATTGACCTGGTAGCATAAATGCCCCTAAACCAAAACAATCCATAGACTAAGTGACTCTAATTTGATTTTTGTTTTGTTTCTGTTTTAAACATTAATCGGGATTTGATTGGGGGACGCAGCGGAGCGCGGATGATGAATTGTTCGTTTGACGACGGCTGCCACGCACCAAGGTTATAACGTAGGACTTCGGGGCGGAGAGGGACGGACTCTCGCTGCACACAGTCTGAGGGGGCAACAGCCTGAAAGGAAGGGTCCCTCCCAGGATTTCAAGCGAGTCTCGAGAGGACCTTCAGAAGACTCTGGCTTTGAAGATCCAAGGGAGTCGGGGAACAAGAGGTCGGCAATAATATACCGGGGCCACATCGTGCAATATGCAGACATTTTTTCCATGACATTTCAATCAAAATCAGGTTTTATTTTCATCTTTTACTTTTATAGGTTTGGACACCCTGCAGTGGTAATGTTTTCTAGGCAGTCAAGAGTCATTATTTTCTAGTTTGAGGGATTTTTGCCCATTGTTCCTTACAAAAGTCTTCCAGTTTCTGAGAGATTTCTGTCACGCACTGCCCTTTTGAAGTCTTTTCCTCAGATGTTCGATGATGCCAGGAGTCTGTGAAAGCCACAGAAAACCTTCAGACTGCGCCTCCTGAGGTCGTCCGTCATGGATTTTGAGGTGTGTGTGAAAAGAGGATGGCTTCTATCCATTTGAAGAAGCCATTCCTGGTCTTTTGTCAGCTTTATCGCAGATGGTGTGATGGTACGCTTCTGGGATTTGTTGGAAGTGAATTGACCCGTGAAATGATTCCAGTGTCATTGCCTGGAATACAACCCTAAAGCCTGATGGATCCACCCCCGCGCTTAACAGGTGGACAGATGTTTCTTTTCTTTTTTTCTTTTTTTATTCTGTGATCTAAAACCTAAACCTTTTTGGACTTGGTCAACTTTAAACATGCACAGTAAACTTCCAGCTGGTTACTTCAGATTCAGAATAGGTTGAATAACATGATGACATCGCGATCCAGCCATTGTTTTTTGTGTACATTAGATGCATGTGTTCTGCTGCTACAAACCAAATTGCCTTTTGGCGACATTAAAGGCTATTTCAACCTTTGAATCTTGAACATGAAACATAGACCTGTTATAAAATTACTATGTCATAAATAAGGGCATGCAAAAAAGAAAAAAAGTTTCCCCGAAGGGAAAAAAAAATGGCTTGGGCGGCATGGAAGGTTGCAGGTTCGATTCCCACCTGGACTGGGGCCTCTCTGTGTGGAGTTTGCATCAGGCCTGCGTCGGTTTCCCTGACCACTAAAAACTTGTACAATAGGTTTCCCTCTTGAGACCAGGACCCCCCTGGAAATGAGAGTCCGAATCTCAGTGGGACTTTCCTGGTTAAATGAATAAAGATAAATAAAAGACTCCTGCGTGAGGGGAGAGGGTCAAACAGTTCGTGTCCAGGGTGAGAAGGGTCCGTTGTGATCCGATCTGCACACCCCCGGGTGCTGGAGACTTACAGGTCATGGAGAGACTGGAGCTTACAGCCAATCACAGTATGTCCCAGCGGTGATAGTGATATTCATTTTCTCTGTTCAAAGGAATCTGTCGTTATTTTCTATTGAGCAATGACTTTCAATATCAATATTTTTTCACAAACTGTATTTTCGCACTTTTTTTTTATAGTTTGGCTGGGGATGCAACTTATACTCAGGTACGACTAATATATCAAATATATATAGTTTCACATGCTTGTTATTTTCACACCGACAGCCGCTAGAGGCCGGTCTAAATTTGTATACCATATACTCTGAAGAGTGAGAAAAAAAAACAACTAATTGAGCTGCAGAAAGAAAGTTTGGAGCGTGAAACTTGTGAGGGACTGGGGAAAAGTGGAGGCTACTCTTACCGCAATTAAAAAAAAAAAAAAAAACGCTAACCTCGGGCTAAAAGCTCGATCGCCACAGCTGGAGGAGCGAGTTCGCAAATGGGCGCTTGAACAACGTGCTGCCGGGAGAGGCTTGTCAACAGTGCAGTTACACCTCCATGCCCAGGTACTCTATCTGCCAAGACTGGTGCGACTTATACTCCGACTTATACTCCGGTACTCATTTTGTAGACAAGCTTTAGGGCCCCCCCCCTGTAGTGCCTCTGAGGCCCCCGGGACTTTGGGAACCACTGTCCTCAAACAAATCCACCACACCTTACTCTACCAAACTACCTCCCCCGTCATCCCTTCAACCGCTCCTTTCCCGTCCCCTAGTGCCCTGCCCCTTCCCCTCCCATCACTCGGCACCTGTGAGGATCCCACCGTGCGCTGATAAGACCCGGTGATGAGAGCGGGAGGGAGGAAGAGGGGGGGGGGGGGCAAAGGAACGCCGGGAACGCTGGGAATTCTTGACAGCTGTTTTATTCCGCAACCAATCGTTTTCGTGTGTGTGTGTGTGTCCTCCTTTTGTGCCACACCGGCTCCGGAGAAAGACCTGCAGTGGCTGAAAGATCTTTAACGGGAGCTGACAGGATTAATACGAGACCAGAAAGGAAAAGAAGAGGTATATATAGGGAGCAGGAAGTCGGAGTGAGTGTAGGAGGGGAGGGGGGGGGAGAAGAAAAAGCCTCCTTTGTCTGAGTAATTGCCCTCAGCCAGTCTACTGTGCAAACTCTGGAGAGATTATAGGATTTATTCGCTTGTACGTTGGCGCAGCCGGGCAGGGCGCGATCCGTCCCCCCCCCCCCCCTCGTTTTTGCGGAACGCGCGGCCCGCCATGTCGGTATAAATACATAAATGCATAAAATGTAAAGGCGAGGAGACGGATGCGCTGCGGTGCGTTGTTGGACTTTTTTGTTTTGTTTAGGGCTCGTCGAACAAGTGGTGGAACAAGGGTGCGGGGAGTCGACGGGCAATTTGTGGGGGTCAGCTTCGAGATACGGGACAGAAGCCGGGGAAGATGCATGAGGGATGAGAAAAACATTTAGACGGTTAAGAGTTGGCAGTTTTCCACTCCTAAATGCTGCCAGTAGTTTTGTCTTTAAGGGGAGACACTACAGGCAAAACTCATTTTTTTTTCAGTTTTCAGGTTTTGGGCCAAATTGGTCTCTGAACATATAAGCTTTCACCCAGAAACAGAAAATATACCTAATCTTCACAACAACATGTTTAAATATTGCGCTGATTCAATGTTCTCCCATAGACTTATATGGGACAATGCAATTTCAAGGGCCTTTTTCTCAGAACACATTTTTCTGTCATTGTGGCGACACTATGTCCACGTCAGTCGGACCTAAAGACTTCACATTTTCCAGCCTTGGACTGAACAATATTTGGAAGATTTTTTCAGAGGGATTTTTTATTGTTTAATCCCTAAGCCCCATTTATTGAGTTTTGAATGTCAAAAAATAAGGCGAATATATTTTTTTTTACACATTTTTCCACTTTAAAAACAGCTTATTTTTAAACTAAACAAGAAATCCAAAATCCCCTCTGAAAAAGTCCTGGTAACTAATTTATCAATCAAATGAAACCATAAATTTGAATGTAGCTCTATCCATTATTCAGATTTCGTCGCCGAAAAGATGGGACATTTGGGCATTTTTAGGCATAAAACACCTTGTTCTTATATGAAAAGATAAAATGACAGAAAACTTGCAATGTATTTTTTTCTCACATTTATTTCAGTGATCGACAGCAACAGTTTCAAATTGATATCTGTAAATGTACATTTTTTCCCTATTCACCTGCAGTGTCTCGCCTTGAGTTGTATGTTTTCTGTTTTGTAGGGTCGTCTCATGATCGGACGGTCGGGGATTCGAATGGGAGTCGGTATGTCCTTGGGGCAAGACACTCCACCCTCCTTGCCTCCAGTGTCAGTGTATATTGGTGTATGAATGAGAGAACTGTGAACTGGTTCCTTGAAGTAAAACGCTTTGGGCCTGATGAAGGTAGAACAGCGCTACACTAGAAGTTGAGATCATTTTTCCAGCCGTGCATTATTAGATCAGTGGTTCTCCAACTTTTCACACCAAGCACCATCTAATACAGTGGTTGGAGGTACTGAACCCTACTGAACCCTACTGAACCCCACCAGGTTCACATGCGCATTCACCAAACCTTTCACGCGTGATCACCAATCATATGAGTCGGGTGTGTGTCTCGACCTCCACCGAACCCCTGAAACTGACTCACCAAACCCCTGGGATTCAGTCGAACCCAGGTTAAGAACCGCTGATCTAATATAATATTTGACCTTTCAAGTATAGGGCTAGAACAAGAACAAATCAGGAGTAGAGCGGGTCTAGTAAGGACCTAAGAAAAAGCGAAACCCAAACTGAAATGTGTAATCTGGGCGTCAGCCACGTCTAAACCAGAAAAATATCTCACTTAAAGCTACGCCGTCTAAAAAAATGACCCAACAAATACAAAGAATACAAACATTACAGATATTTTATTTGTTGAAAATGTGTTTGCTGTGAGCAGCTCACCTCTCCTCAGACCTGACCTGGGAGCAGGACGTCTCCAGCTCGTCTCCGTGGAGATGTTGACTAAAGGCTGCCAAATATGAGATCTTAATATATTAGGTCATTATCCAAATCCATTCTTTGTTTACCCACTGTAAAAACAGTACTTTCTGTGTCTTAGGAGCATGTTTTGTATTTCTGGCAACAGTATCATCCAAAATGTTACCCAGTCCATCCATCCATCCATCCATCCATTTTCTTCCGCTTTATCCGGGGCCGGGTCGCGGGGGCAGCAGTCTCAGCAGAGATGCCCAAACTTCCCGATCCACACACACCTCCTCCAGCTGTTCTGGGGGGACCCCTAGGCGACACCAGGCCAGCTCGGAGACATAGTCCCTCCACCGTGTCCTGGGCCTTCCACGAGGCCTTGTCCCACTAGGACATGCCTGGAACACCTCCCGCAGGAGGCGACCAGGAGGCATCCGGAACAGATGCCCGAGCCACCTCAGCTGCTCCTTTCGACGTGAAGGAGCAGCGACTCTACTCCGAGTTCCTTCCGAATAACTGAGCTCCTCACCCGATCTCGGAGGGTGCGCCCAGCCACCCTGCGAAGGAAACTCATTTCGGCCGCTTGTATTCGCGATCTTGTCCTTTCGGTCATTACCCAAATCTCATGACCATAGGTGAGGGTGGGAACGTAGATCGATCGGATGTTACCGAGTGTGCCTTTAAATGCAAAGGCACAGATGAAGTGTATAGAATTGCAGATGACCCGGAGTGAGCCCAGGAACCAACAGTGGTAAAGATCATTTCGGTTAACTAAAGTGCTTTTACCCAGTTTTATCCTTTTACTTAAAGGGACTAGATGCAAGTTAGTCATTTTTATACTCACTACTGCCACCTCAGGTCTTATGCGTAACTGCAGCTTCTGTATTAAGCTCTTGCATGACGGCAATTCGGACCCGAATTAACACCTTTTTGAGTGACAGTGCAGGATTTTAGAGGCAGTTGTGGTGGATAAGTCTGGGCTCATTCTACACATTAGGACATGGCTGGAACATGTAGGGGGATGAAAATACTTAGTTTTAACATTTTTTTTAACTCTGTATAGTCCCTTTAAGAATGAGAAGGAGACGGAGACAATGGCATGCTGGGTAATCGGAATCAGGACGCTTTTTTTTTTTCCCCCAGGATGAGAAAGGCCGACTTTCCCATCCCATTAAACCAGAATACCTTTTTTTTTCTTTCTTAACTTTATATAACCAGGAAAATACATTTTTCACCAGCGTTAATTATGGGAACACATTAAGCACGATTTTGTTTTTTCAGAATGTTTTTCCGCTCAAAACCCCAGAACCGTTGTGTTAGAAATGCGTTTGCAGAGGAAACCAAGTAATTAGCGAAACTATTTTCCCCGTCTGTGACACCCACCGAAACAGCTGACACTCTTTTCCCACGCCAACTGCAAACATTTTTACAGCGTGGGAACATAACGCGCAGCCATTTTACTGCACAAACATACACTTACTGTACATAACTGCCACAGATGACTCATCCTCCAACCTCCCGGCCTCCCCCCCCCTCCCGGGCCTTCCTCTCCCCTCCCTCCGCTCACGAGCATATGGGCCTATGTGGGCATTTGGCGGCTGCTATTTATCAAAAACTGGAAGGTCGCGTTAGCCTACTGACCTGTCAAAAACTAGGTCTGGTCCCTGAAGTCCTCCTCCTCCTCCTCCTCCTCCCTCCTCTCCCAAGCAGTCGTTTAACCCGGGGCACTGTCTCGCCCACCCAGGGAGCGCATACCCACCCGGACCAGCCAGCCTGAGCCGCCTCGGGGCAGGAGACAGGCAGGCAGGCAGGCAGTGGGACGGGGCCACAACCACAATGGAGGAGCATGTGATTAAAGCCAACAAGCCTCCACATGTGTCCACTGTAGTCACTGCGTATAAAACACTTCACGTTCTAACAAATGCTACACATACTTTTTATTATGCAGCACGGCGAGAATATTTAACAATTAACAGTATTATTGTCTTTAATGATATTCTATTATAATATTTTTTAGAGGGATTTTTGAAGTTGAGCTATTCTTTTTTGCACGATGGGGAAAACAGACACATAAGCAAAGTACAGGCTGTCAAAAACAAACTTCTAACTAGGGATGGGCGGATTGACACCAAAGTATCGATATATCAATACCAAACGGCTACTTTTTAAGTATCGATATTGGGCAAAAAGTATCGATACTAATTCGCATATGTAAAAAGAAGGCAGGGCAGCAATTGTCAACCCAAAAGGATGATTTATTTCTTTGTTCTGAGCCAAAACAGTCACACAACAGCAAAGGATTGAACTGAGCCAGTCATATCATTCTGGTTTAGGTTCTGTTTGTCATTTAAGTATTCATTTAAAATTTTGTTTATGTATTTAATTTCACATTAGTATTGTTTAATTAACCAGTTAAAGTAATATCATTTTAATTGACCAGTTAATTATATAAAATAACCCGTTTTAGAAATGCATATTGATTGAAATACATTCACCCATATGAAATGACCAGTATCGGTATCGACAAAAATGACCCCAAAAGTATCGGTATCGTATCGATTCCAAAAAATGTGGTACCGCCCATCCCTACTTGTAACAACCATGTACATTTTTAATAAATATCTACAAACGAATGTGTTCAAACATGTAGTAAAAAGTACGGGACGACTAAAGCTGACGAGCCTCATGTGTCGTCCCGTCATCGGCTTGTTAAAACTGAAGTACTTGATGTTTTATTTACTGTAGGTAGTTGGGGTTGCAGTAAAAGGATATGACACCGTGCTTAAAAAGGGTAGGGGGTTTATGTGATGGCTCTGAGGCAGTGCAGTAAAGTTATAGCCTGCGCTGCTCAGACGAGGACAGATGAGAGAGACGGGCGTTTTAAAGCAACTCATAACTCTTTACGACAGCGAAATGTAGACTTCAGATGACGTCAGGACAGACCAGGAATAAAGTGGTGTTCTTATATTTTACCTAAAACAACTAGTGCGACGTCTTTAGTGCCCAGAGTTATGCAGGGAACAAGGCCTGGTCCGCAATAATCTGAGAGTAGTAAACACAGACATGATCATATAGGCCAAAGCGCCCGTCAGACCTCAGCAGGGGGGCCTGGTCGGTACTCGGATGGAAGTCTGTTTGGATCACCAGGAAGCCTGAGTCAATGTAGTGAGTGTGTGGTTGGTGGTGGTCAGAGGGGCCAATGGCACAGATGGCAGCCTCACATCCGTCAGTCAGACAATAGTAGCTTACCACCACCGAGCATGGAGTGAATGAATAATGTCAGTGAAGCGCTTTGAGAAACTTGGTAATACAGGCTTTGTAAAGTGCAATACAAGTGTAAGCCATTATTGTTATCGTTTTTATTATTGCTATTAATATTAATATGAGACAAATCACCGCTGCTCGAAAAGGAGTTTGAAGAAGAACACTTCTTTAGTCCCACCCCCTCTTTTTCAGTCTTTATACATTCGATTACTTCCCTTGGTTTGATCCACTTTCTAACAGAAACACAAGTACTGTTATCTGTATTAGACAGTATAGTTCACTTATCCCATATTTTGTCCATGTAACTAAGAAAGAAAGAAAAACCGATGCTCTGTTAGTATCTAGAGATAGATAGATAGCACGTTTTTATCACAAAAGTGTCTAAATCAGCATGGCTGTCCCGCTTATATTTAATCATGTCAATCTTATATGTCAATCATTAAAAATTCTGTTGGTGCAGGACGGTGTCTTGCAAACATTCCCTTTAATATTTTATCACACACACTCTGGACTTAAACCGTACATTGTTCACTTGAAGCCGGGCACCAGCAAATGTCAACGTTGGGTGAGGTCCATCGAACCAGAAGCCAAAACAACATCAAGTCCACACCAGCTCCTTCCTGTGGTGTAGGTGCATATTACTCTCACCTTTGACCCTGTCGTGTATGAACTCTGGTTTGGGCCCAAGTGGATATTCCATTGTTTTTAACCTCCCACCATGAACTTAAATCCCTGCCTGTTGTGTTATTATGATACATGTATCCTCCAGTCCAAATAATCAAAGAACCAAACCCTCTTTCTTCAGCAGAATTAGCCGCTCCAACACCCTGTGGTGAAGCCCTTCTGCTTCAGGAGGAGAACATTCCCCATAGAACGATGGCTAAAGAGGCAAAAAGTTGACACTAGATTTGTCTTCCCCTCTGCGGTTTTGCGGATTTCTTTTGCAAAAATAAAAAAAATGAAAGTTGGGGCTGGAGCTCACACTTTCACATTTTATTCAAATATGGGAAAAATAAATGAAAGAACCATTGAGCCGCCCCATAACCCCCACAGGAGCGTGTGGTCCAGTGTGGCACATTGTCCTCAACATAATGAGACTATTCCCAGTCTAAACTCCAGGGATCATCTGGGTCTTCAGTTCTGAAGCCGTGTGTCAGATGGCCTGATGGGAGCCAGACGTCCCTCTGAGTGGCCTGTGAGTGGAGACACATGTAGCAAGATGTTACAAACGATGACGGGGAGAGAAGTGTAAAAGTAAACCATTGAGTTCACTCCAGACAATGTTAGAGCAGGCTTTCACTTGAACTATACTGGGTGAGGGTCAGAGGTCAATGTGTCGTTGTGCACTGTCCCTGTAGAAATAAGGATAACAATACCATACTGTAGGTTAGGTTGACCATTGTATGTTTTCTCATTCAAACCCATTCACAGTTGAGTTGAATTATTAACCCCTTAACTCCCACCTGAACCGATTACATTTTCTCCAGTTTGGCTTTACCCCAGTCCAAAAGCTTCTGGAAAAAAGCTGTGAAAATAGCAACAAAACTGAGACGAAAACAATGATGGAAATGTGACAAAAAAGTGAGAAAACATTGACAAAAAAGGGACAAAAAATTGACGAAAAAGGGACAAAAAATTTACCAAAAAGTGGCAAAAAATGTCACAAGAAATTGACAAAAAATCGACCCAAAAATTTGACAAAAAAAATGACAAAAAATGACAAAAATGTGACAAAAAAATGACAAAAAATTACAAAAATTTGACCAAAAAAATGACAAAAAATGACAAAAATGTGACAAAAAATTTACAAAAATGTGAAAAAATATGATTAAAAAAATGACGAAAAAATGACAAAAATGGGACAAAAAAAATGATAAAAATGTGACAAAAATGTGATAAAAAATTTGACAAAAAAAAGACAAAAATGTGACCAAAAAAAAGACAAAAAATGACAAAAAATGACAAAAATGTGACAAAATGTGACAAAAATGTAACAAAAAAATGATAAAAAAAATTGACGAAAAAATGTCAAAAATGCGACAAAAAATGTGACAAAAAATTGACCAAAAAAATGACAAATATGTGACAAAAATATGATTAAAAAAAATGACGAAAAAGTTACAAAAATGAGTTGAACACCCAACAAAAAAATGAAATGATGGAAAAAAAATCTGATGCCGTGAGGAAAAAGATCCTCTCGGTTCAGGCGGGAGTTAAGAGGTTAACAGTAAGGTACACTTGACCTCTGTGACCTCTGTGTTGTACGTCCTCCACTCCTCATCCTCTCGATATAAAAAACAAAACAAACGGGAATGCACCGACATGTTCTGATTTTTGTTGAACCAGAAGGAACGGCGCGCTCTGGACCGCCTTTGAAATGGTAATGCATTGTTTTGAAGCGCCGGTAAACAAAGCAGCGCGGTGAATGCTAATATGTGCAGCGGCAGCAACGTTTCAGCTCAGATTCCAACGACTTCACTGCAGCGACTTCAAATAAGGTTTGTTCTTCACATTTACACCGTGGAAGTGTTTGTGTGAGGCACTGTGATACTCGTGACTATTATTATACTGTACAAATGTGTCACAGCAGAGCAAACAATCCTCACTTTGACCTCAGTTCTATGTTTGTTTTGTGTGTGGATTGACATTAGTTTTGTATTCTGTTGGTGGATTGTGAGAGCAGACAGAATGTTTATCGATTGTGAAGAGGGATTGTTGGTTTCGTGGCCAGAAACATGTGAAACTTTCTTACAAACTCATTAGTGGGAAAGAATGTGGACTTTATGGTATTTTCACGAGCGCTGAGTGGGCGGGGCTAGTTTCATCTGTATTTAGTGTTAGTTCAGTCCACATTCACATGCTCGCTCTCCAAAAGCCACTTCACCACAACAAGCAATGACTTCAGTTGGTAGCACCAAATGAATGAAGTTTATTTAACAGACGGATTTTAAAGTCAAATTTAATCGTTTTATTTGATCCAATTGTCTGCTTTACTCCAACTTAAAAAGAAGCAGAAAACCAACTTAATATTTGCAGAGAATAAAAAAAAGGTTTCACTCTAAGGCAAAATTAAACTATTACGCAACTTAATATTTAGCTCTTTTCCCCATTCAAAATATTGCTACAATCTAATGCAAAACCTAAGTAAACATCTTATCTTCATTTGGTGGCACCGGTGGAAGTTTTGGGTTTAAGGAGGTTCAATGCACTTTTTGAAAACCTTTATCAATATCATATGACCATAGGTACAAAACATGAAATGCAAATGTTTTGTGTCAATCAATTTATACATGTTATTAATAAAGCAGTGGTTCCCAAAGTGGGGGTCGCGGCACACTGAAGTGTGTGAACGTTTGGGAACCCCTGGACTAGAGGAAAACAGGCAGGTTTCCATAGACATAAAGCCAATATGGAAGTCTCCTCTGATCCTCCTGGGTTTGTCCCTGTTTCAGAGCGTGGTGTCCTGCACTGGTCAGCTCTTCCTCCTTCCTCTTCCTCCTGCGCAGCTCCCTCCGCTCCACAACAGTATTTTACCATCCTCTGGGAAAAGCTTAGCAGACGAATATAATCCTTTTGATTCTCCAGTGAACGTCTATTATCCAGAACAGCAGAATCAGAAGAGTTTTATTGCCATTGTTTGAGAACAGGTTCACAAACTAGGATTTGTCTCGGTACAATCGTGCAACATAAAACCCACGTGGCTTAGCTGCGAGTCTTGCCCGGATAAAACCTCCTGATGCGTTGGTATTGCCTCTGTCTTTCAGTTTAAGTTTAAATTTAATGGTTTTGTATAGCCCAATATCACAACAGAAGTCGCCTCACAGCTGCACCGAACATTAAGGCAATAAAACACAGCAATAAATATGACAATTTAAAGTTCAGGTGAATCCAGGCAAATCTAATGTCCAATAAGCGTCGGCAGCAGCAGGTAGCCACGAGTGGCGCGGGTCCCCCGTCCTTAGACTCTCCTTACTATCCCCATATGAATGAATTTCCTATTACATCGTATGGGGATAGAACCTTCCACTCAAATTGGGTCCGGGATTCAACGGTAAAAAAAATGTGCATTTGTAGGAACAGGCTCAAGTAGCTAAAGGTGTTTCTGTGATTTCTCTGGTTAGGCCTGAGAGCTAAACACAGCGGCTAATCATTTGTTTTAGTCAAAATACTAGTATTATGTTTTATAATGCTGCTGTCTTTGTGCTGTACCCATGGCTTTAGTCATTCCTGTTGCCTCTCTGTGACAGTAGAAAGTGAGAAAGGCAGGACAGATGAGCCGTTTGTAGCTTTGTGAGTTCAAACCGAGGCGCTTTTGTCACGTGACTTAGAAAAAAATTCAATATTCTTTCCAATAAATGAATGAAATGACTGTTCCAAGCGCCGGCCTCACTGTGATATTCCCACTACATTACAACATGCTGATTTATGAAACACTCTTGACCGTAACACGTCCCGTCATTTCTTTTTTTATTGACAGTTTTGGCCGCGGATCCCTCCCCCGCGACAACACTGCTGCTCTCCCCCCCCCCCCGTCCTCACATCACCGCCGTAAATCCAACAGACGCGTCGCCATCAGCGGCACAATGCTCTGACACACGACTCTGCTTGTAACCTGTGGCCACTCGCCGCGCGCTGGGACCCCCGGGGGCCCCGTAAACCTGTCTGTGGCCCCTCGCTGGCCCCCCATCGCTCACCCCTCGGAAGAGCTCCTCCGAGTCTTTAAGGCGGCGGCGTCATTACCCCATAATCAAAACCGCGCGGCCATCCCGGAGATGGACAGCGGGCCGGGGTCGGCGCTCGCTCACCCCCGTCCACCGACCCGCCGGCCCCGGGGAGGGCGACCCGAGGAAGCCCCTCTGTTGGCGAGAAGCGAGAGAGAATGGAAAGCAGATGGGACAGAGTGAAAAGCGCTGTCAGAAAGGGGAGGTAGAGGAGATAAACGGGACAGAGTTCACCTGTTTTGGGTTGAGGAACCTGTTTCACTCTTTGACTCAAGAGGAAGTGGTTATAAAGACTTTTTAACACATGGAAAACACTGAAAGGCCGAGCTGTGGTTGCTACAATTCAGTGACTTCGCAACATGTGTCCAAAACTTTATTCAACACAAAAAAGTACAGTAAATAACCAGATTAGTTTAAATGTCTCAATTTGAGTTGTTTTGGCTCGTGAAGATTTAATTGGGCATTTGACCGAGATTATCTCACTTGTTCTGAGTCGTTTCTGGCTCGTTTCAATACATTTTGTCTTTATTTGGGATTAATTTCTTTGCCAATGGGGTAAGAGAATTGCTCTTATCCCACTGGCAGTCGCACTTTCTCATTTACAAGCAGGATTAACTCTGAAATGTCAACAAGCAAGCCAAGTATTCTCGGTTCAATCAGGAGAAATGTCTAAATGAGTGAAGACTCATTTGAACCCATGGACTAAGAAGATGTGTTAACTTCCTGCCTCCAAGTCAAAGACATCATTTCCAAAAAAATTACATAAAATTGTAAAAAATGACATTTCACCTTTTGGGTTCTGCACTCAATAAATCATGCTGGAATTAGACCTCCCCTCCATGAACCTCCACCTGAACGTGGTGGAGGGGTTTGAGCGCCCGAATGATCCTAGGGGCTCTGTTGTCGGGGGCTTCGTGCACCTTGTAGGGTCTCCCATGGCAAACAGGTCCAGGTGACGGGTCAGACAGAGAGCGGTTCAGAAGCCCCTCATGAGAGACCAACAGGCCCATGAGGCCGGCCTTCTGAGCTCATTCTACACATTAGGACATGGCTGAAACATGTAGGGGGAGGAAAATACATATTTTAACATTTTTAAACTCTGTATAGTCCCTTTAAAGTAGAAAACTAAATCTCAACATTGATCCAAATGTATGTTTTCACCTCGCCTTATAACAACAGTCGACCAAAGTGTTGAAATAAGCAGAGAAAAGATTCATTAGACACAAGAACATTCAGAAGTCTCATTCCTCACGCTGTGATAAAAGCCATGCATTAACTAGATCAGTATAAACATCTCAATTTGAGCATAATAATCCAAATTTTAGTTGTTTTGACTAGTTAAGAAGTTGTTGGGCATTTGTCCTAGATTATTTCACTTGTTCTGAGATGTTTCTGACTCGTTTCGATACATTTTGTCCTTATTTCAGGTCATTTTCTTTGCCAATGGGGTAAAAAAATAGGTCTTATCTCATTGGCAATTTGACTTTCTTATTTCAAGCGAGATTTACCCTAGAACTGGTCTGAAATGTCCTCAAACAAGCAAAGTAAACTTGGTCCGATCAGGAAAAGTGTCTAAATGAGTGAAAAAAAAGCTCAAAACAAGATACATTTCCTCAATTCAAGTCATTTAAGCCAATGCTTGATATTCACTTTTTGTAGTGCAAGGTGCGTTTTAGGAGTTTTAAAAGTAAAAAGTGAGTCCGTCTAAAGTGCATTCCACTGTTTAGGACCCATTTCTCTCCATTGTCCTGGCTGTTCTAGGATCAACCAACAAGGAGCAGCAGGTCGGACTCACACTGAGGATCAGTCCGATAAGAAATGGGGAGCCAATGGAAAGGCCTCCAAATAGAAGTGATGGACTCTGGATATAAAGGAAAGCCTGTAGCCATGTTTAAAAGGGTAAGTTGTGTTTGGCTGAACACTGTGCTAAAGATTGTGACACCCTCTCGGAGCAGGAGCCAACACTCCCCCAGCTCATCGACGTGACTCCCATCTAAGCGCGCCGTCCTGCCAGAGCCAATACAGAAATGCAACAGGAATGGATTTGCTAACAGCTCCCGACCTTTAATAGCAGCCTGGGATCTTCGGCTGAACGGAATTCCCACAAAGCCAGTTTTACAATCGGAAAGGTCACGAGGCGTGCTGCGCCGCCGGAGTTTACGGCCAGAAGTCTCATTGAACCATCTGAGCCGCGGAGGAGCACATGGTTCTGATCACGCAATAACGCAGTCAGAGGACAAATCACACGCAGTACTGGAAACTTCACCGACTTCCTTCAGTGGTGTCTTTGCTCACGCTGTCTTTCTTCATGTTGATGTTCCCGACACGGAGCTGATGTTCCCCACTGGACGTAATACAGTCTGGAGTTGCCAGGACGAGTTGAGCGGCTTTTGAGCTTTTGTTCAAGGTGATTTTTATGAACTGCATAAAGTGAGTCATTTTTACGCTACAGTCGAACAGTTTGGAGATGTCAATTTGAAACGTTTGCTGCATGTTTGTGTTTGTGTTGCACGTTTCCATCATTTTCTGTTTTTTTTAATGTAGAATTAGACTTAAAAATGATTCATCAGCGACAGAATCCATAATTAACAGAGCCAGGTTTAACCTTATTTGGTTTATATTAGTTCCAACGATTGTCTCAGGGGCCATTTTGGATCTTGCCTTGCGTTTGAACAAGAGATACTTTGGAGAAGGTCAATAAATCCGGCAGGAGTAAAAGAAATATTAAAGTGTTGTAAAGTAAGAGCTTCTTAAACTGACTGTACAGAGTTTAAAAATGTTAAAACTAAGTATTTTCCTCCCCACATGTTCCAGCCATGTCCTAATGTGTAGAATGAGCTCAGACCTGTTCACCACAACTGCCTCTAAAATCCTGCACTGCCACTCAAACAGGTGTTAATTCAGTCCTTAATATAGAAGGTGCAGTTAAACAAATGACCTGAGGTGGCAGTAGTGAGTATAAAATGGCTAACTTGCATCTAGCCCCTTTAAGTGGAGATGCTGTTGCGAGAGTGGAGTGAAAACCTCATTAAGGCCCTGTCCATACGAAGTCAGGCTGAGGACCAGATATTTTATCAATCCCGTGTATCGTCCCTACGAGCCCGGCGTTTTGGTTGTTTCCAAATTTGGTGCACGCTGTGTACGTGACTCCGTTGTTACAACGTCTCCGCAACTTTTACTAAAACAATGACATCACAGCTCCAGAGTGGTGTCTGTGATCCATAATCTACTGACCTTATAATGAGTTTTACTCATGGATCTATGATGGTTTTACTCCGCTCCTCTTTGCTCTGCTGCAGTCCACAAGCCACAGGTGACAAGTAGAAAAACACGAGTCAGTCTGTGTTTTTGGACTGACAGTGAAAGTCAGTAAAAGTTTCTGCTTTAGTCCCGTTACGTCTGAAGAACAAACTCGCCCATGCACTCTCTACATCCTGTTCTATTATCTGTGTTAGTGTCACAGCGCCTCACACAGGCCTGGAGGATGAATTGCGCCGTTTTCACAGACTTGAGTCAACCCATGTGGACGCACACATTTACTAAGCTGGCTTCATGCTTACAAAGAACGTTTCTGAAAATACAAGTGGATAAAACCTAAGTTTTGTACTGTCTGCACATGCAGGTGTGTCTTTCTCCTGCCTCCTGCCTGTAGAGGAGCTGAGCAGCTCTCTCAGTGGCAGACTGAGACACCCTCAGTGCAGGACGGAGCGCTACCGCAAAGCCTTCATCCCCACTGCTGTCAGACTGTACAATAAGACTGTGAAGCAACATGTGCAATAATCTCTGTATCAGCTGCACTTTATTAACTCTTCTTCTTGAACGCCGACTGTAACAAGTGAATTTCTCCTTTGTGAGATCAGTAAAGGTTTATCTTATCTTATCTTATCTTTAGCCGCTGCTGTCTCCCATGAATGAAATGACCATATATGGATTACATCATTGTCTCGGTCGCCTTTCGCAAATTGACTCGGATACAAAATATGTCAATATTTGTGAATAAATAAGCGTGGGGATAAGGCGACAAAACGCCATCACAAAGGGTACGTTTCATCTGCTCATAATCTGACTTTAAAATAGATTTTATGGGAAAATCCTGAAAAATCCTGCCATGTCTCGCTTTAAAACAACAAAAACTGTGTCCAGCTCATGTTGGGAGAAAGAAGTCAGTGAGTGGTTTGGTGCAGTATCAGTGTCTCTTATCAATTGAGGAAAATTCTCCCAGCGCTTCCCAGCAGTTTCCCACCTGCCCCCTGAGCTGTTACCCAGGGGTTCACCTCTCTCTCCCTGGCCTCTCGCGGACAGGTGGATGTCTTTATCCACGCCGCGTGCACCCTCAGCTCTCCGCTTCCTGTCCCAAGGCTCTCTCTCCTCTCTCCTTTTCTTCTTTTTGGCAGCAAAGCTCGGCCAACTTCCATCCCGCCCACCGCTCGCTCTTCATAAAGGTAAGCATTGTCTTCTTTATCGCCGCGGCCGGAGAGAGTGTGTAGGGACGTTATCAGAAGTGCGGCCAGAAGACTGGAGGAGGGGGGGTGGGTTGTGCAGGCCTCAGCTGTTGGAAAGATTATCACAACGCGGCGTGAAGCGAGGAGAAGCGGGGAGGATGTGTTTTTGAAAAGGGTTGCTAATGCGGCCGTAACTTCAGGACAGGAGTACACGCTGAAAACACACTCGTCACGCTGAGTTTGGAAGTCTTTGCTTTTGACTGAAGGAAATGTGCGGAGGATATTCTCCTTTCCGGATTCTTTTGCAAACCGTCTGTCACTGTCAGCCAATCACGGCGCGAGTTTGGAGTCTGGAGGAGATACTGGTGGAGAAGTCGTTACGAGAGTGTAAAGAAAACCTCATGTGGAGAAAACCAAAAGACAAAGCCCTAAAGTTTTGTAACGTCTGTGCATGCGGCTGTATATTTCTACTGTCTTTACAGTTCAAATTCAAATTTTTCAGTTCAAACTTTTATTCAGCCATGGCGTTATTACAGACACAATAATAACAGCAACAGCAAAGTATTCAATGCTGCATAGGAGCATGAGGAAGACATTGTCTTATAAATTTCATGCCCCTTTTTTTTCAAAAATCTGAGCTGGCTCTGAAAAGACGGCTCGCCTGTTTTTGATTTGTTTTGGCCAATATCAAGGTACAATAATACTTTACATCTAAATCAATGACTGTTTCAAATTTGTCAAACATTGGTTCTTATGTCACTTTTTAGGTTCGTTTTGTCAGACACTAAGGTTAGAGATGTTAAAGATCTTTTACCTTTACATGTTTCAGGTAAAAGATCTTTAACATCTCTAATGTCTGACAAAACGAACCTAAAAAGTGATACTAGAACACAAGTAGACACAATGAACGTTACGAAGTTTATTGGTTCTTATGTTTCGTTGCCTTCGTATTTTCCAAGTACATTTTTTTTAATACATTTCATTAAATTGAGTGATTGTGTTGCATGATTTTTGAACAATGTCCAAAGAATTCCAGAAACTGATCCCTTTTACAAGAAACCCCTTTTGTTTTTGCGAAGTGTGTGAATATGGTACCCAGAAATCGCCCTTTTGTCTGTTGTTACCATCTGTGATTAACATACATTTGTATTGGATATGTATTGGCACCAACTTATTTTTCACTCTCCACATAATTTGTAGTATTTTAAATTTGACCAATTCATTACATTTCAAGGTCTGACAATTTGTTTGTGTCTCGTGGACCTTTGAGAGTCACAACAGCCTTTTTCTGGAGTAAGAACAGCCTGTCTGTATAACTGGTGCCTGCATTAGCCCACACTTCAATACAGTATGTTATACTGTAACAATGAAGGCTGAGTATTAAAGCTGTAATGAAGCCTCATCCAATGTGTGTTCAACTTTATATACCAGAAAACCGTCTCCCAGAAAAGGAAAGGACCGTATTGGGATGGCGGCATATAAAAGAAGCCCTGACCACTGTGTGAAAAGTACCTCCTCCACGTCCTCCCCCTGGATGTTCAGCGGTGTGTGTGGTGGTGTCTTCCTCCAGAAGTCGATCACCTTCGTCTTACTGGTGTTCAAGCACAGGTGGTTGCGCTCACACCAGTCCACAAAGTCCATGAAAACCGACCAGTACAAGAAAAACTCCCTCTGAAAAAGTCTTTGACACTAATATATAAACAAAATAAAACCTGGCTGTATCCATTGTTTGGATTTCATCACTAAAAATATGGGCAATTTCAGCCATTTATTATCTAGTATTTTTTTTAGATGAACTTGCAATACCTTTTCCCCTGATATTTGTGTCAGTAATACACAGCAAACTTTCCCACTTGATATCACGACATTACATTTTACATTGCATTTCCTTAACCCCTTAACTCCCACCTGAACCGAGCACCTTTTTCTCCAGTTTGGCTTCTGGAAAAAAGCTGTGAAAATAGAAACAAAACTGAGGCGAAAACAATGATGGAAATGTGACAAAAAAGTGAGAAAACATTGACAAAAAAGTGACGAAAAAATTGATGAAAAAATTACAAAAATGTGACCAAAAAAATGACAAACATTTGATGAAAAATTGACAATAAAATGACAAAAATGTGACAAAATGTGACAAAAAAAATTACAAAAATGTGATTTTTTTTTTACAAAAATGTGATAAACATATGACAAAAAATTACAAAAAAATGACCAAAAAAATGAATAAAGTTACAAAAATGAGTTGAATACCCAACAAAAAAAATGATGGAAAAAAAATCTGATGACGTGAGGAAAAAGATCCTCTCGGTTTAGGCGGGAGTTAAGAGGTTAAAATGAATGTCTAAATATATTACCAATGTTAAAATATAAAGTAAGTATATATTAGTATTAGTATTAGTATATATTTTCACGAATTTCAGCAACCCCTCCTGGAACCGCCACTTTAACGTGGTGGAGGGGTTTGAGCGCCCGAATGATCCTGGAGGCTCTGTTGAAGGGCTTCGTGCCCCTGGTTGGGTCTCCCAGGGCAAACAGGTCCTATAGGTGACGGGTCAGACAAAGAGCGGTTCAGAAGCCCCTTATGAGAGACCAACAGCCCGGTCAGAACCATGAGGCCGTCCTTCTGTGGACCCACCACCTGCAGGAGGAGCCATAGGGGCTGGTGCAATGTGATTTGGGCAGTTCCAACAGCTGCCCCCACGACCCGGCGACGGACAAGTGGAAGAAAATGGATGGATTTCAGCCACTAAGTCTAGTTTCCTCCTGCGTTGACCAATGAGACAAGCTTTTCCTGTGAAACCAGCCTGTCAGGTCCAATCAGGAAGGAAAGGGGAGGAGCTTGATTCTTCTTACTTTAAAATTTTCACTCATCTATCCTAACTTTGCAAACTTACACACTATCACTTTAACTTCATGGTGTTCAGCAGTCCAGAACCACCCATGGGTCCTCCGAAAACAGAAACTCATACTTTTTTCTTTTTTTTTTAATCTAAGTGCACTCCCTCATGTGGCTTTATGTCTGGTCAAACTCTTTTTCGGGTGACATTTTTTTGTGTGTGTGATTTCTTCTCTTAAACAGGTCCTACGCTGATGTGAAGTGACGCTGACCTTCATTTAACTACAGGAAAGTTCCCCCTGAGATCCTGAGATCCCAGCCTCCTCTTCGGGGACGTCCCGGCCTCAGAGGAGAAACATTTCCTCACCCATATTTGGTTAGAACTGTCTCTTTCGACCGTAAAAAAACAAACAAACAAACAGTGATAAAGACGAGACCACGGCTTTTGGCATCAGACACGGCCTGCTTTATTATAAATCCTGCACGGCGCTCGTACGTTACAAAAGGATTGCACCGAGTTACACAACCACCACGGGGCCGTATATCGCGGATAATAAACGCGTCAACGGCTGCTCATAAAAATACAATAACAATACAATTCTCTTTTTCCTCCCCCCAAGAGAACGACAAAGCAGACAGAAGAAAAACCCGGTTACAATAACGTCGCGGGAGGAATCTGTATATTACAGGCGATGATTACAGAACACAAATCATACACAGGCATCAGGGTCAAGATGGTCACGTTTGCATATGAGAAAGAATAATAAATAAAACAAGTGCATGACCTCATTGTGTTGGAGCCAGGGCCCATCAATCCTACACTGCTGGGGCTGTTGTGCATGTTTTGGGTTAATGGGGCTGAACCAGAGAGTGAAAATATTCTAGTCGACAAAATGATTTCATGGGAAAGGCGCCCATTTTGTGAAAGAAACGACATGGTTTTGTTAAAGTGACAGTCTGTAAGATTGTAAATGTTTTTTCGAGTTGAGCAGATTGTGCATGATTCACCGGCCGGGCCTGCGGTTTGACGCGGCGTACGTGAACATTTTTCTGAAGTCCCTAAGTTTGCTGATCTCAGACAATAATGAGGATCCCCCGGTGCCAGCGCGTTGACCAATGGGACGAGCTTTCCAGCCCGTCAGGTCCAATCAGGAGGGGGAGGGGGAGGGAGTTGTTGTTGTTTTTGTTTTTTGTCAGTAGGTGAACCCTGCTCCTCACCTATGGGCCCTCACTCCCTCTCCACACGCTGCTCTGATGATGGATTCAATGAGAAACGGACATATCGTTACTCTTGTTCATTTATGAGCAAAATAAATAAAAGATGTGGCAGAGTAAACATTTTGATACGATTTGTTTGAGTCTTTGTTTATTGGCATTTGGAACATCAGACTTGCATTTACTGTGCAACCCTATCAGTTCACGATCCTTTATAAACTGTCATATAATGCTAAACTCTGACTGTGTTAGCCGCTAACTGTTGCTGCTTCTGCTGCTCCAAACAGTTGTGATCCCTGCACGTGTTAGTGTTTACGTGGTGGGGGGGTGCATCGAGGAGCAGGGAGGTGTGCTTCTGTGGGACAAAGTTACATCACTAGAAGTGCCACTGTTTCGAATTCTGGAGCCGAGCCAGAACGGATTGAAGAGCTTCCATTACTTTCGTATCCGCCGCCACTGCCGAACTACAACCAGCAAATGCGGCGCAAATGCTTGACGTCAAATACAAGACGTCAAATACAAGCCCCGCCTCCCCCGCTCGCTGAATGGTAGGTTGAGATTCAACCAATGTAACGCGACCACTGAGATCAGACCCATGTAGGGAAATGATAATTGACCGGTTAAGGCCAGGCTGTGTGGATACTAGTGTAAATGAAAAACAACTTAATTTTACCTTTATTGTGAAATTCTTTGTTTGACGTGGCCTTGTCGGGTACAAGTGACACATCCAGTACTCAAAAAAGGTACTTTTGGTCCAGATTCTGAATATCGGTATCGACTAATCCAAAAACCCATATACCGTAGCCTACTTCTCGTTTGGACTCTTCCCTGTCTTCCCCACGTTCCTTCCCACTCATCCTCTCCTGTAGTACCAGACCAGAAAAAGCAAAAGGATTTGAGCACATGTCCGCCTACGCACCTCGGATTCCGAATGAGCAGCCAGTGCACCCCGATATGTAAAGGCTTGGGTGTACTGCATGGATGTTTAGACATTGATTTCTGTACAAAAGCCAAGGAGGGCGTGATGAAAGAATGCTGTGCTATTGAGCTGGCTTGAATCACGCAGGAGAAGAAGTGCTAATCCAGGGATGCGCGGCGGTTAGCTTTGGGGGAATCCATTGTGAACTTGGTATGAACTGATGCCGGCTCGTTGAACATGAGCTTAGTGCAAAAGATGGTGGTTTCGTAATGACAGCCTACAATAATGAAGTATTTTGAACATTTTCAGTTGATTGTAAGTGGAAAACCAGACCTGAGGGTTACAAAAACACTATTTTCATCCACCCAATACGCAACTGTTACATCGGCAAAGTTCACAGACCGGGGACTGTTTGAAAAGTACATGTCTAATTGCTGCCTGAAACAGCCGCTAAGCTCCCAAATGGATTTAGCGTCAATGGGTAATAATCATGAAAGGGAAACAAAATCAGCTGCATTGTATCAGGCCGTCCCACCCCCAGGCCCACCCACAGCCCCGACATGTGGCTCTGTCTGCACGGATCTGAGCTGCACAGACCCCAGAGGAGGAACATGCTGATAGAACTGGATCAAGTTCACCAATGGAGGTTTTATCAAGGGAAAGGCCATTGTTAGCTCGATTTTATCGATATAGACCAATATTTGTTCTCTTAAAGGAATAGGCCACCGTTTTTACATACTAAAATATGTTCTTACCTCACTTTAGTCGAGTTAATATATCCCCGTCTGGTCTTTGTCCGTGCGCTCTGTCACGCAAACGGAGCACATACGCAGCCTCTCCCACATGTCATATAGCTCCAAAAAAGCTCACGATAGAAGCTACCAAGCTCTTCCACGTGTTCCCTATTTAAATAAAGTTACGTAAAGTGTTTTCATGCAAAGTATATTTACACAGAAATGTAACATGTCGATTTTATAAGCAAATAAAGAGGGGGACTATATTGTGAGGCGTAATGATACGAGGAGCAAAACGTCTGCGCAGTAACTCCTAAAGGTCATTGACGGAAGTGAGCGGGGGGAAGTCTTTAGGAGTTACTGCGCGGACGCTGTGCTCCTCGTATCATTACGCCTCACAATATAGTCCCCCTTTTTATTTGCTTATAAAATCGACATGCTACATTTCTGTGTAAATATACTTCGCATGAAAACACTTCACGTAACTTTATTTAAATAGGGAACACGTGGAAGAGCTTGGTAGCTTCTATCGTGAGCTTTTTTGGAGCTATGTGACATGTGGGAGAGGCTGCGTATGTGCTCCGTTTGCCTGGCAGAGCGCACGGACAAAGACCAGACGGGGATATATTAACACGTCTAAAGTGAGGTAAGAACATATCTTAGTATGTAAAAACGGTGGCCTATTCCTTTAATGTAAAAGATACTTCTGTTTTATTTCTGTTGATAGATGATCCTTGCAACACAGCAGCAGGAGACGATGCCATGAGACGATGGTGACTGCGCAACAGATCACCCAGTCACAAACACTGTGACCGGGCTGAGAGAATCATGACGGAAGAAGCTGATTTGGGACTATTACCAAAATTATAGCCCCAGCAGTGGTGTGTCTAGGAGTTGGCCCCCACCCCTGATTTTTGCTGGGCCACCCCAGGTGCCACCTCACTCAGGGGGGGCTGAAGAAGAATATTTGTGACAGTGTTTCATCATTAGCACACCCCTAAGCCTTTTGTTATGCAGTGCTAGTCACTGATTGTTAAGACTAGCATCTTTTTAGAACACAAAAGAAAATGAATATTAATGCTATAATGAACATTACTATTACTAAGAAAAACATAATGCTGACCAGCACTTTGTAAGTAACAAAATCCAACTCATTTTGTTATGGCATTCGCATTAGTTAGTGCTTGGATATCGGTTGGTCGGTCCAGTAAGGAGATTTGACCTCAGTAATATTTAATGACATTTGTTCCAAACATTGTTGTGCTGCTTTTGCCTGCTTGTTGTTTGAAGTTTTTATTCAGCACATGACATAAAATTAACTAAATTAGACCTAAAGCTGCAAAAAAAACTTAAAAGTGCCACCCCGGGCCTCCCCAGACAAAAAAATGTCACTGAGCCTCAGTATGTGCAACTTTATATGACTTTCCCCTCAGTAAGTGCGAGCCCTTTGCTTTCTTTTTTCTTTCTTTCTTTGTGTCTTGTCATTTAAACATAATAGTTCCATTTAGGACATTATTTATAGTGATAAAGATTTAAATCACACACCCCTTGAAGGCCCCCTTAAACAGACACAAAAATGACCTGACACTTTCCTGGAGAGATGGGCTTCCATGGGTTTCTTTTTAATGCTAACTCTTGGCTGCGTTAGTTTCTTCTGCCACTTCAAACATTTGCACTTCTTCTGCGACCCCTGCATGTGTTTGTGTTGACACGGTGCTGGGGCAGGTGGGTTGTGTTGGATGTTGCTCTCATGAGTTTTAGGGCTCTGTGTTTCATAAAAGTTTAGACAATTATTCAAATTGGCACAAAAAACGTCAACAGATCGGCAATGAAAGAAACATATCGATCTTTATTGATTGTAAAGCTAAAGATCAAACATAGAGTCCCTCATTCCTCCTCACAGTTACTTAAGTAAACGCGCCAACACTTAACCCATACGTATATTTGATCGCCTAGTTCGGAAATGGGGGTAAAAAGTTGCACGTTGATCACAGTAGCTAAGCCTGTCCTTCAAGCTGCTTAACCTCCACACTCTGTCCCCATTTCCCACACGTATTTTCACACACATGACTGCACTGACCCTCTCCTGCTTTCAAAGATCCAAAAGTGACAAAGGGCCCCGGCTCCAAAACATGCCCGGGACACGGTCTTGTGTTTGGGATTAAGCTCGCCAGGTAATCCGGGAGTTGCAGTCAAAGATTTACTGGTTATAGGTTCAAAGATGGTGGGTTAGGTGGGAGTCAAGGGATGAGGGATGTGGATGTGGCACTGGGCAGTTTGGGAAAGCACAATCTGAGCGTTGAGCATTTACGTTGCCAATTAAGGAAAAGAGGAGCATTGAGGATTTTGAATTGGTCAAGGAAACTGTAAATACACTTTGACTTTCAGCTGGGAATGTGAGAACTGGAGCAGGAGACGTCAATTTCGCATGAGTCAAAACACCAAAAGGTCTGCCGTGGGTTCAGGAAGTTTCCACACCCTCCATTTCTTCATGTTGAATCTCAAACATACTGAAACCGACAGAGAAATAGAACCCACTGTCCCCAGAAGGTGGAAGAGTCATTATCGTAAAGCAACACACTGACTGCTATGAATTATTTTTAGTTAATGTTATGGGAAGTTCAAAATCAAATATATTACATATTCAGAGTGCAGGTTGGAGACACAGTAGCTCAGATGGTTCTAGCACTTGGTTAGAAGGTTTATGTCATCTGTGATATGAAGATTCTGAGTTCAAATGTCTCGCCCATGCCTGAAGACAGAATCACAGTGTAAATGTAAATGCAATGAAACCACTGCACCAGTTTATTCAAGCTTTATGAGTAAATTTACAGATGAATTACTTATAAAGACTTCACGTGAGAGGACGTGCTAGCTCAGTTGGTAGAGCACTTGGTTACAAGGCTTGTCTTGTCTAATTTAAACGTTCTGAGTTCAAACCTGCCTTACATGAGTGGAGAGAGAATGACAGTAGCTTTAAACTATAATCATCAGTGTTTTGTGGGCATGTGTCCAGGTGTGAGTCGAACCCACAGTTTCGAGAAAGTTTCTTTGGCGTCGAACTTAACCACTCTCCCACAGACACACACACCGACCTTCCCAAAGCATGTTGGTGAACTTTCACAATTCATTTTATGCAGATTAATTACACATTTGTGGTTTAAAGGTTCTGAGTTCAAACCTCAGAGACAGACAGTGAGCTTTAAGCACTGTCTGAAGTCTTTTGTGTGTCTTCAAGGTTCGAGAGAGAGACTGGGATAAGAACCAGGATCAGGATTTGAACCCACCATGTGCAGGAGCGAGAGTGACTTTGAATGTGCTGCAACTTCACCACTGGACCAGACCTCAGCTCACCCCACTGTCACCAAAGTGTTACTTCGAGTCACAATTAAAGGTGCTTATAGTTAGAGTGATAAGCGCAGTATGAAGGCTGGTGGTGGAGGCTGTTTAGCTCAGGGTGTAGAGGGCTCGGTCAGGCAACTAAAGGTACTGGGTTCAAACCCCCCCTGATCTGCACCAGGACCACACAGTGTCAAATGCCCTCACTCCCCCTGTGCCTGTGGGACCAGACCAGGACACACATAGCACTACACAGACCGGACTCAAACCAGACTTTTTATATCCTTCCAATATAACCAATGGACCAGCAGAGCACACACCAATTGTCTTTCTTATTATTTCAGTTGTTTAGTGAAATTCACAATTCATTTTGCTCAGATTTCTTCCACATCTCTGGTTGAAAACACTGTATCTCCCTTGGTAAAGCACTTGTTTAGAAAATCTGTTTTGCCTGTAATTTAAAGATTCTGAGCTTGAATCTCACTCCCACACACTTGAAGACAGAATGAGGGTTTGGAGAAGATATAGAGAACAATTTTCAATGTTTTGTAGAGCTGCTGAGCCCCAGGCAGGAGTCAAACCTACGCTCTCCCCCTTCTGAGAAAGACGAGTTATCAGCCTACAACTTAACCACTGGAACACAGGCTAACACTCATGAGTTTTTTTAGTTAACTCTTCCATCAAAGTGTAGTCAGGAAAATAGTCATACCTACAGGACAATCAGCGGCTGTAGGTTTTCACAGCGAGGCTCCCTGAACACCACTGCGTGCAGGGATCCCAAAATAAGAGTAAATGTTTGAAGCAGCAAGAGCTAGCAGAGTCAGAGTTTAGTATTACGGCAGAAGTTTACACAAGATAATGAACTGATAAACATCTGATCGACCTGCTCCGATGTCGCGTGTGGAGGGGTGTGAGGGTCATGGGTGAGGGGGTAAAGCCAGGCGTCGGGAGGGAGGGTTCACCACTGACACCTACAGATAACAAAACATCCTAGAGAATAGCTTATAGCAGTTTTAATACACTACTTTCCTTTTTTGACATTGACATGTTTACAGCAAAAACAAAGGTTATCGGATTCACATCAAGCACCACAGTTTGAGAACCACAGTCCAACATTGGCAGTGTCGTGGCGGTACCTCTGGATAAGGAACGAGCTGTGATTTGTGACGGTAACACTCGAATAACAGAACACATGCTTGTATTGGTGGGAAAAAGTAGCGTTAAAAATGGGCTCGCTGACTCCTAGCTTTGCCGGGGGCGGGACTTCACCGGCTCGTCTCTTTGCTTCGACTACAGGCAGTGAAATAATAACAGTCGTAAAATACATTCGGTTCTGCGCTCTTCCAAAATGCGTTGTTTTGAAAACCTTATTGCAAAAGTAGAGTGCCGTCTCCAGCTGAGCATCTGGAGGAGTTTCGGTGTTTGTTATAATTTTGATGATTTTGGCTTACAGCTTGTAAAAAAAAACAAATTTAAAATCTCAGAAGATGAGAATATTACATGAAATCAATAAAAAGAAAAGATGTTATACAGAGAAATGTGAGTCCTCTGAAAACTGTAACCATGCATATGTACTTAGTGCTTGGTTCGGGCCCCTGTTACTTGAATTACTGCCTCAGTGTGGCATGGATGCTCTCAGCCTGTGGCACTGCTGAGGTGTTATGGAAGACCAGGATGCTTCTATAGCTCCTTCAGCTCTTCTGCATTGTTCAGTCTCATGTCTCTCATCTTTCTTTTTGGCAATGTTCAGGTTAGGTGAGTTTGCTGGCCAATCAAGCACCGTAATCTGATGATAACCAGGTTTTGGTACTTTAGGCTGTGTGGGCAGGTGCCAAGTTCTGCTGGAAAATGAAGCCAGCATCTCCACAAAGCTTGTCTGTTGAAGGAAGCATGAAGTGCTCTAAAAACCTCCTGGTAGACGGTTGCGCTGATTCTGGACTTAAAAAAAGCCCAGTGGGCCAACACCAGCAGAAGACATGGCTCCTCAAATCATCACAGACTGTGGAAACTTCACACTGGACTTCAAGCATCTTGGATTGTGCTTCTCCATTCTTCAACCAGACTCTGGGACCTTGGTTTCCAAATGAGATGCAAAATTTGCTCTCATCAGAAAAGAGAACTTTGGACCACTGAGCAACAGACAAGTTCTTTCTTTCTTTAGCCCACGTAAGACGCTTCTGACGTCGTTTGTAGTTCAGGAGCGGCTTAACAAGAGGAGTCTGACATGTGAAGCCCACGTCCAGGATCCGTCTGTGTGTGGAGGCTCTTGATGCACTGACTCCAGCCTCAGTCCAGTCCTTGTGAAGATCCCCCATACTTTTGAATGGCCTTTTCCTGACAATCCTCTCCAGACTGCGCTCATCCCTGTGCCTTGTGCACCTTTTTCTTCCACACTTTTCCCTTCCATTTACGTTTCTATGAATGTGCTTTGATCCAGCACTTTGAGAACATCCAACTTCTATTGTTATTATACCTTTTCAGGCTTTCTCTCCTCATGAAGGTGTCAGTGATGGTCAGGTCAGCAGTCTTCCTCATGATGGTGAATTCTACTGAAGCAGACTGAGAGGCCATTTAAAGCCTCAGAGACCCTTTGCAGGAGTTTTGGATTCATTCGCTGATGAAAGGGTGTCACTTTGAGCCGACAATATTTCAGGGATTTTGAATTTGGGGTTTTTACAAGCTGTGAGCCAAAGTGACAACCGACAAAGGCCTGACAAACGCCACTTTGCATGTAATGAGTCTATATGAAACAGTTTCACATTGTAAGTTATAAGTTTTAACTTGATATTCCACTTTCACCTGTAAAGGGAGTCATGTGTTTAAGCTTTACCACAGTTGAGTTGCTCTTTTGACAAATAACGTTGAATGTGCCACAGTGTGAACCAACTCAGGCAAGCGCATCACATCCTTTAGTGCCCCTGGAAACATATGCAGTACTGGACGAGACACGGCAGGGGAAAACAATGACTTTTCATGCAGTGTTGGTCAATTTGAAACAACATTTCCACTTTTCAGTCTTGGACTTAACAAGACTTGGACGCTTTTTCAATATCTAACTCCTAGGCCTAGATTTGTTTGAACCCTCAAAAAGAAGGCAAATTTAAGAATAACTAGCAAAAACTGAGCAAAATATTCCAAAATACAAATCTTTGCAACCAATTAAATTACAAAATAAATCAAGAATTTGTGTCCATTTTTAAAAACTTGCAACACATGTCTTTTTTGTGTCTTGTATGTGTGCCATTCCTCTACAGCAAAGGTTTCAAATTGGTCACTGTACTTTATTCTCCCCATTCGCCTGCAGCGTCTCGCCTTAAATGACATGTTGCTTCATGCTAATGGCACTGGCAGTTGACTGGAATGGACGAAACAAAAACAAAAAAACAAATTCAATATTCGGAAATTTGATCATGCTAGACTTTCCATAACAGCCGGGTGACCACACTCTACGCTCACTGCTTCAACAAGGCACTTAACATTGACATGACACTATGATAAGTATGGAAAACATCCAAACTAGAGATGCACCGATCCAGATACTGAGGGTTTGAGTATCTGCCGATATCCGACACCAGCCGATACCTGGAGACTTTCTTAGAAGTGGTTGCTGGGGAAAAGTGAATGGTCGTCATTTCTCCAGCGTGAGATCAGTATAGTCTTTTCTTTTCTTATAAACGAGATGTTTCCTATCAATGATCAATTATACGTATTAATGAGCTGTGATGGAAAAGCACCAAACATCACTGACACCTTTTCTACACTGACATAAATTAGTATTACTTCTAAGTAAATTTTGGAATGGATATTTTTTCCAGGATCAGCTCAGTATGGGATCGGCGCATCCCTAAAAACAAGACGACAAAACCTCATTGCTTTTTGATACTTAGCTGAAAAGGATCACAGTTCGTTTATAAAAATCTGGCTTTAAATATTAAAATCTCATGTACAGTTTCCAATCACGTATAAAACTAACTTTGTTCCATCCGTCGTTTCCCGCAAATACCGCTGTCAGGAGAAAAATGGCCGCCCTTTTTCGAAACTGTGCCGGTTGAGCTTGGCGATTTGGCGGGGCGAGGGCGGGACGTCCTGGCGGTAGGGCCCCTTGGGTGTTGTCGTCGGGGTGACGGGCTGCTGGCCGGGGCCGGGGCTGGGGCTGGTGCTGGGGGGCGTGTCCTGTGGTGGGGGGTTGTGGGTCTTGCTGGCCTCCTGCTCGCGGCGCCTCTGTTCCTGGCGGAGCAGCTCCTGGGTTTCCATCAGCACGCGGGCGTTGAAGTTGGACCCGCCCAGGTAGCCGTTGTGGGGGCCCTGGCTGCCGGCGTAGCGGGGGTCTTTGTGCTGGACGTCCCACGAGTCCTGGGAGACGGCGCTGAGGTTCTTGCGGTGCTGCCTGGGCGGGAAGAGAAGGGAGAGGTTAGCGATTGGCAGCTTTTGAACAGGTCTTCATAACTCTAACTTTGTCTAAAACTGAAAACCTATTTCAGCAGACAAAATCAACGCTAGAACTGGATTGTAGTTCCTCAAACGTGAAAGTCCACAAGGCTGCAGTGGCCTTCTATCACGTTAAAGGAATGGGCCACCGTTTTTACATACTGAGATATGTTCTTACCTTAGCTTTGACAAGTTCTTTAGGACCTGTCTGGTTTTCCCCCGTGCCTTCTATCACGTAAACACAGCGCAGACGGCGTTAGCATTTAGCCTCTCCCTCTCTCCACTATAGCTCCAAAACAGGTCAAGATAGAAGCTACCAAGCTCTTCCACGTTTTCCCTATTTAAATATGGTTACGTGAAGTGTTACACTACAAAGTATAATTACACAAAATTAAACAATGTGGATTTTCTAAGCGGATAAATGGGGGGACTATATTGTAAGGCGTAATAATACCAGGAGTAATTTGGCATCCGCACAGTAAAGTGAAGATTACTGCGCAGTAAAGTGAAGATTACTGCGCGGATTTCGAACTACTCCTGGTATTATTACGCCTTACAATATAGTTCCCCCTTTTATCCACTTAGAAAATCCACATTGTTTAATTTTGTGTAATTATACTTTGTAGTGGAACACTTCACGTAACCATATTTAAATAGGGAAAACGTGGAAGAGCTTGGTAGCTTCTATCTTGACCAGTTTTGGAGCTATAGTGGAGAGGGGGAGAGGCTAAATGCTAACGCCGTCTGCGCTGTGTTTACGTGATTGAAGGCACGGGTGAAAATCAGACAGGTCCTATAGAACTCGTCAAAGCTAATTTAAGAACATATCTCAGTATGTAAAAACGGTGGCCTATTCCTTTAAGCGCTGGCGTGCGTGCCGTGAATACACAGACATTAAGGCCATGTCACGAAAAGCACCGGGACACATACAGTCCCATTACTTCCACACTGTAAACAAACTGAAACGCCCGTCCATTTAACTCCTTTTAGAGCATTTACGACACTAATGGCAGCCCCGGCGGCCATATCCTTGTCCTCTTGTTGTTTTCTTGCGCCTGTCTGACGGCCCTCGTGTCCGCCCTCCTCCGCACATCGCGCCTCAGGGCTGAAATTGTCCGTGAACAGGCAGAGAGACGCTGAAGTGACCCGTCTATCGAGCCGTTCTCTGTTATCGGGATGAATTCGGATTGGTTTGTGACGGGAGCGACGGCGTCTTTGAGAAGTGCCCTTCACACATCCATGACGAGTGTGGAGGGAAGGATTTAGAGGCGACGCATCATGGGAACAACGTGGTTTGTTTTGACGGATACACTTCACTATTCTCTATTCGGTTTTGGTGTTTGGGCTCACGACTTTGGATTTAATTTGTTTTTTTTTTACATAAAGGCTCAACGTTTATTCAATCTCACAATACGAATCTGTTCCTTTCACTTTGTTAATGAGGTTATAGCTACAAAGGAACATGGAATTTCTGTTATATTACATTTTATGCTTCTATATACACCTGAACATGAACTCCAAAGCCTTGTTTTTTTTTAACTATTAAAAAGAATTGACTATTCCTTGCACTACTTTTATAATTTATTGTGTATTATCCTCTGGGAGTCTTGGAAGGGTTCCTCTTGAACTTTTTTTTTATATTTCCACACAAAATTCAGACTGGGACCTAGATTAAACCCCTATCAATAACAATTTCCCGGCCCGCTTTGAGGATTGAAGCATTAGCAGCTCCAAACATCCCTTCCTCTGTATGTTAACACTGGACTCTTTCCACTCAGCGTTCCAACGTCAAGTCAAAGTGAAGTCTGATTTATTTAACCTAGCCCGCTCTTCCAATTTAGCTCTTAATGTGTGTGTATACAGCGGGTGTGTGGTCACTCGGTTTTCCTGGCCGCGGAAACCCGACTCTGTGATTCCCAACGTCTTGGCTCTGAACTCCATCGCGCTTGAATCGTGCGCGTTTCTGCCTATGGATTCGCGGTCGACTTACACGCCGCCAAATCAATGCGCCCCGTGTCACGACGATGCACAGATCTATATTGGAGGGTTTCGCCTACTGTACGTGTTTTGGGCTGATGGAGAGAAACCAACCAAAGCATGAGGAGAACACACACAGTTTTGGTCCATTTGCGACCTGCATGTGATCTTTTTATGGCTGTCTTTTTTTTTCACCAAGCAACATCTATCCCATCTGTGCTTCTTTAATCCGATATGTGTCCGACCTTTTGCAACGTGACTTCAGTCTGAGCGTCCAGGCCACATGCAGGTCACAGTCGCAAAGTTGGTCCTTCATCAAAAACATACTTCGAGTTTTGTTTTGTGGGAGCCGAGCCTTCACCCGCATCGGCCAACTCTGGGACCAGTTCCACATCGAACTGGTTGTCAAACTAATAGACGAATTGTGTCCGAACACACTACAGGGATTTGTTGTGAAGGGGATGGAGTGAGGGACGGAGTACAAGGAAGAAATTTGTTGCATCTCAGACCTGATAGTCAAGTGAACTGGGTTTGATTTGGGACCAAAAATGCAACATAGGGCTGTGCAATTAATCGAAATTCGATTACAATTTAGATTGTTACACTAAACGATTACAAAATTAGCATAAAAAACTTTTTTTTTTTTTTTTTTGCAAAGCAGACATGGATTATTTCATGCGCTGGGATTATTCTCCCTTCGCATTTCACGTGCCATGGCTCATCCTATTGCCTGACAGAAAGAAAGAGTTTACTTGTGCAGGTGTGAGGGCTGGCCAGCAGGGGGCAGGTGTGAAACAGAGACCTCTCCTTAATCGAGGTATACTTGAAACCATTTGTACTTCTATGACTGTTCAGAAAACAGAAAATATTCAGCACCGTTTTTTTTATTAATAAATATATAAATAAAATAAAGACTTTTTTTTAGAGGCAACAAATAATCATGTGAATAATCGTGATTTCAATTATGACTAAAATAATCGTGATTATTATTTTTTCAATAATCGAGCAGCCATAATGCAACATCGTTTCATTTTTGTACTCTCATCAGAGTAAATTTGAAAATATTTCTGCGCTGTTTTTGGCCTTACATGTATTTTTGTGAGATCGTATCATCTAATCGTGTCTTTCTGTGAATCATCTGTCCCCTGCCAAAAGCTTTCACTTGTGTCACTTCTGCTGCTGTCCAGCTCATTCCAGAGTCTATTCTAAGTAAATCTGCGTAAATCAAACAAGAAAAAGATCTGATTCCAACCGCTGAAAAGGGTTATAGTGATCGGGTCATGAATGTCACACAGGATAGGTATGAGAGAATTTGAGTGTGCGGTTTCAGATCAATATGGAATTTTCTAGACAAGATGAACGGTTCAAATATACTCAGTTGAAATTATTTTAAGTGATGAAGACGTGAGCAGAGTGTTGGTTCTTTGAGTTTTGTTTTGGACACTTTCTGACCTCAACACTCCAGAATCTTCTCGCAGTTCTCTAGAGATTCATGGACAAAACCATGGACTCAGATCTGAGGTCCGAAATAGCCTCAATCTTTCAAGGTGTTGGCATCTGTTCGCTCATCGTTCTTGCGACATTTGTCCTGCATCATTGCCCCCAAGTGGTCGGGGTTTCGTCTCTCGGGGTAACACTTGTTTTGGAATGCTACCCCTGGCCTGGCTTTGATTTGCGAAATTACGACCCTCCTATAATCTCTCCGAAGGGTTTTGAAGAGCCCGGAATGAGCTCAGGCCTGACTCCTGACCCGCGCTTGCACTCCGCAAAGCCGGCCGTCTCCAAACGCGCCCTCATTAGGAAGCTCTGAGTTCCCACATAAATATCCACAATTTCCCCCATCTCCAGTGATCCGTGGAGCCGAAAGGGGACATTCCATCTCCGGAGCTGGAGAGAAAGTTCCCAAAGCGGTTCCAAGAAGAAGCTACGGTTAGCTGGTTATCTGGTGATGACTCAGGCTTAGCTCACTGTCTGGGGTTTTTTCGGGGATGGGAGAGGCTAACGATGGCGCGTTGTGGGGGGAAAAGGGATTAGCGATGACAGGCAAACGGAGGTACGGAGGAGACGGTTAGAAGATTAGCTCAGGAGATACACTCAGACAAAATCATGAATGTGCGGGAGGTAAGGCTCTTAACTGTGGCCTGGGTGAACGGAACGGCATCCACCTGACAGAGTTCCCACGCTGCCTGGGAAACCCCCCAAACTCCTGCTTTTAATTAAGAAGAAACACTGCAGGTGAGCATTTAAAAACCCTGCAGATTACCGCCGTGAAAGGAAGGGGATAATGCATGCCGTGTTTTGTTATTTTAGACTTATTTAGAAAGCTAAGGCCTACAAAACTGATCGGAACATTTTTGTCGCACTTTTAAGTCGTCGTTGCTTTCTTGTCAAGTGTTTGTCACCTCTTCGTCACTTTGTTCAAGAAGCTTTTGGATTTGGGTGATGCCAAACTGGAGAAAATATGCTCGGTTGAGATAGTGTATTGTTTGCGAAGAACTGGCACGTTCGTACAAGTCAGAACGGTAGGTCACATGTTGAAGAAAACAAAAAAGAGCCAGAGCAGCGGATAGTCATTCAAGAGCCCTTGGAAGCTAAGCAGGGAAGGGCCTGGTCAGTACTTGGATGGGAGACCGTTTGGTAACACCAGGAAGCCTAGCGAATGTAGCGAGTGAGTGAGTGGTTGGTGGTGGTCGGAGGTGCCGATGGCACAGACTGGTTGCCTCGCTTCCGTCAGTCTACCCCAGGGCAGCTGTGGCTACAATAGTAGCTTACCACCACCGAGTATGGAGTGAATGAAAAGTGCAATGTAAAGCGTCTTTAAAGGGGGGTATTATGCAAAATCGACTTTTTCAAGCTTTACATCATGTTATTATGTCACTCCCTCATTAAAAACATGCCTGAAGTGTTGCCTTGGCACATTCACGTATTTTTGAGTAATCTGTAAAAACTCTGATGGCAGCCATTTTAGGGATAGGTTTGCCTGAGTCCTCCTAGGAACGCCCCCACCTCCTGGAGACGCCTCCGAGCTTTCGTCACCAGCCGAGTAACCAACCACTGCCCCTCAGCAGAACCCCCTCCCCACTGATGCCACAGACAGCGTGTGGAGGGGGCGTGTCGGAAAGGGTCAGAGGTTCTTAAAGAGACAGAGGCCTATTTCAAGACATTCGCTACAGCCATTTTGAGAGAGCAATTTTATACAAGGCAGTTATTCTAATTTACTGCATTTACAGACCAACAGAAGGTTCGGTCATCATTGTAGTGTGATATAGACTGGTGCTATGTGATTGAAAAAAGCATAATACCCCCTCTTTAAGTGTCCAGAAAAGCACTACATAAAACTGATGCATTATCATTATTATTAAGAGTATTGTCAACTGCTAGATTTAGCCACTTTTCAAACCTCCTGGTGAGTATTTATTTTAAAAAATAGGGCAACAAATGTAGCACAACCCTTCAGGACTTTCCTAAAGTCACCAAGAGTTTCCCCAGAACACATCCAGGAAAGGTTGACGTCTCCAAAAAAACCTTATCCGATCTGCATGAACCCCTGGCTTTTCTCTGCCCTGTTCATGCATGAAAACGCAGCGTCTAACCCTGCCTTTTACATGTAATACTAACAAATAATCCAAGTCCAAAAGCCTGACATTCCAGCCACAGAGAGAGCTTCATTGTGAAAGAGTTACGACTGAAGCACATTATAACTGCAAGAGGAACAACCGCAACAAAGGCAGATATCGCAGTGAAAAGACCAGACTTTTAATTTAGTTGCCTCCACTCTACTGTTAGCGCTGGAAACTGCCGGGATCGCCTTTGTTTTGCTGTACGCATTACGGAAAGCACATAATCTCTTAAACTGTTTTTGCTGTCGTCTGGAGCAAAGCGATCTCCAAATGGCTTCCTGCGCATTCCTGACTAAAACAATGTTTTCCCCCTCTCCAAAGCTAACATTTGTCCTCCGTGCGTTTGTGAATATCACAGTTGTTCCGCGCACTTCTCCACGGCTTTCTCCTAGCTCTCCTCGTAAACGCCGATTCCTCCCAGCTGCTTGAAAGCAACACAGCGGCCGCACATTTCTCCTCCCGAGCCAATTTCCTGGCTTTTGTTTGTTATGCTCTGTCAGTCCAAATTTACTCCTCTTTCTGGCGCAAAAGCCGTTCCCCCCTCACTCTGTCCACTTTGAGGAAAAGATCTACTCAACAAGTGATCAGTAAACGCCAGTTACATGTACTTAAGTTTAGAAACAAGGACTTCAATGTGTAAAAACCACTATTAAAAATTTCAGAACATGTTTGTAGAGGTCAAAACTACCGCAGATGTCTTACACAATAGATTCCAATGGAGACAGGTTACTTTGCTGACTTGGAACATTACTTTATTGAAAATATTGCAGCTACTAGAGTTACTAAATGACTCTGTTTCAGTTCCATGACTTGAAAAGAGTGATTCCATAAGAAGGTTTATGATCTCTTATTTAGCTACATGACCTCTTTGAGCCATGCTATAACACTGGATCAGTATTTCACTTCATTCATCATCCTTCTTTATTTGAACGGTTGGGTTTTCAGCAAAACAGGTGAAAAAATAAGGCTGTGCTCAATACATCGTATTGGCAATATATCGCTAGGGAGTATGTGGCAATACGCGTATCGCATTGAGGCACCTGCATCACGATGCGCAAATATGATTGTCTAACTATAGTCTTTATTCAGAAGAATGTATCACACCGTGCACGCTAACTACTCCAAATTGCACAGTTTTATAGCATAATGAAAACCCTCCATTCTGTGCACCTATGAGATCCTTTTTTTCTTAAATTTGGAATATATCAAGATATACATCGTGTCGGGAAGTTGTATGTAATACCAAGCCCTGGCAATACAGGGTTTCAGAAACTTGTAAATGAGATTGTGAAAAACGATTAGAGCTAACTTGACCATTCCTTGGTGAAAAACAAGATTACACACTTTGAGTTTTCATGCTCACTTTGGCTGTTTCTAGTAGTTTTTGAGGATCGGTTCTATTACTACTACTATAACTACTACTTTTACTACACTGAAAGCCTAATAATGCACACTCCAGGACAATAGATGGATCCATAGAGCAAGTTACTGCATACAACAAATACTTGGGAATTTGGCCAGATCCTGTAGCTCTTTGTCCTTCCAACATCACATTACCATGTTACAAGCAAAGATTAAAGTTAAATTGGGCTTTTTGTACAGACACCATCCCTCCTTCACATCCTCAGCTAAACATGTCATCGCGGAAATGTCCATTCTTCCTCTGTTTGACCATGGAGACATCATTCATCGGCCGGCATGCCTGTAAAGGTCAACTTCAGAAACTGGACACACTTTTTCATTCTGCAATTGTTTCGTTTCATCTGAACCAGCTCCTACAGCGCAAAGTCCCCTCCGGGTTTAACACCAGAGTGTCACAAGTTCCCCAAACCAAGACCTCCTTCAGCCTCACGTCTCCTCGCTCTGCTGCTGTTAATGATTAGAATTCTGCCCAAAGTAAACTGAAGCTGGATTCACTGATCTCACTCTCTGCCTTTAAACACAAGGATGTTTTTAATTAATGACTCACGTAAATGTTTTTCTAGTTCCCTGTACTGTGACTATTAGTGTGTTTTGTATTGCTGCAGGTCAATAGGGGAACAAAACAACAAAATCAGAATTTATAAATATCAATTTGAAACTTTTGCTGAACATTATTGATATAAATATGAGGAAAAAAGTGTATTGTCGTTTTTTGTTTTCATATAAAAAATAAGGCATTTTGTGCATATAAATTGCTAAAAGTGCCTATATGATGAAATCTAAATAAATATATGGTTTTATTTTGCTGACAGATTAGTAACAAAGATTTGTTCAGAGGGGATGTTGGATCTTGTTTAGTTTTTGAATGAGTTAATCCTAAAAAAATCTGTCTTGTTTGTATGGGTTCAAAGCTGAATAAATCATGATGGGAATTAGATATTTAAAAAATCCCTCTGAAAGGGCCAAAATCACAACTGTAGCCCAAAGTAAAGCCTCTTTTTCTACAAATATCATATTATCATACATTTTAATAAAGAAAACACATTGGCATTTTTTTTCCTCCACATTTTGAGAGTAAATATATCACGTATTTGGTCTCTGATTTATGTAATAATATTTCTCAAAATGATCTTAGGGGCCAGAGGTTTCATGCTTGAGGGCCGGATTAGGACCCCAGGCCTGACGTTGCCTACCCCTGCTGTAGGAGCTACAGCATGAGTGGAGCAAAAACCTCATTTTGAGTAAATCTCCCTGACCCTTCACAGAACATGTGGATGGAAAATATAGCATGTGAATATCTGAATAGGGGAGGGAAAGCCGGCTTTGCAAAGCGACGTAGTTGCTCGCGGCCAAAACATCATAAAATACGCATCGCACCAGGTAAGTTTTGTCATTTTTATACTTTGACATGAAAACTAAGACGTTAAGGGAGGAAACTAGCAAGAAATCTCAAAAGTCAATACTTTCACCTGCTGTGTCTCGCCATAAGTGCACACTGAGCCCTTTCAGGCCAACACTGGAAATAAGATTTTATTAATTGTTTATTGTTGCCGTACAGTTAGCGAGTTTGGGCACTGTACCCCGAATAGTTTCATTCCTTTTTTCCGCCTCCGTTTGTCTGGAATTGCAAAAGTTAATTCAAGAGCCTCGATGTAAGATGTATAGTTTCATTACCCGCTGTAGCAGAAACGGCCAGACACAGATAAAATTGAACGGCACAATGGAAGAATAAGGAGGAGTTATTTTTCAAACGGCCCGATAGCGGCTCTGTTTTTATTCTAAAGAGCGGGGGAAAAGGCGAACGGCGGCGTCCCAGGGGTCAACTGTGACTTAATGAAGTGAGTTATCTGGCAAATAATTCCGACCGATCACATGAAATGATTGGATTCAAAGGAGCGCGGCTTATGAGCGACTTGAAAGCGTCCTTTTTTGAGTGCGGCGAGAGACGGGAAGAGGGGAAAGATTTGCATTGATGGAAAAGAGAAAAAGGCCGATGCGTTGAAAAGGGCAGGGAGGACGTGATAAGGCGCAGACAGACGGGGCGGTGCCGGTGGGGGGTGTGGAGTAAATGGGGGTCGTGTTTTTGTGCTATTTCCATTGGCACGTCATTTTAGAAACGCATTGGAGTACAATAAATGGTTTGACATTGCCTACAAATATGATTTCAATGGCTTTTATAGGAATGGGGCTCAACAATCCCACCCAAATCCAAACCCGTCCTAGAGGTGAAGTGAAAAGTGGACTTTATAGAGCTTCAAAAACACTGATATTTTACGCTTTATCATTTGGACTAATGTCTTTATAAGGATTAGACAGTGGCTCTAAAACACAAAGGCCATAGCTGGTGAGGAGTTTGCCTGGAGCTCCCCCCACTGGCGGCAATGGGAAACAGCGCTGTTCGTCTTCACCCTTTCCTCCTTTACATCGCGCTGCCTCATGTTCTTCCTTCAGCATTTAGGTTTTAAGCACTGTAAGTCACACACTGGTCCACAATGGCGGAAACGTGATTCGTGCACACGCTGGAATACACATTACTGAAGGACAAACAGAACCGCGATGAAATGTTTTGTGAGCCGTGAAGAGAACACTGTGGCTTACTCAGAGGCGCCACGGAAAACACTAGAGGACAGAAGCAGCTAAAAGATGAACTATGAAGGTATAGTCTACGTGCTAATGTTATGCTAACACCTGTGAAAGTTGTGCTAACAGCAGCTAAATGCTATCATTGGCAGAATCACCATTTTTAACAGCCCGGTATGATGTTGTGAACTATTTAATCCCGTAGGGCTGTCTTTCTCCTCTGGCCAATCAGAAGCCAGCCGTCAATTTAGCTTGATACGTCGCCTTTAAAGGGACGAGATGGAAGTTGACGTGTTTATACTCACTACTGCCACTTCAGGTCTTGTGTGTAGCTGCAGTTTCTATATTAAGCTCATGCATGACAGCGCGTCGGACTTGAATTAACAACATTTTCAGGGACAGTGCAGGATTTTAGAGGCCGTTGTAGAATGTAGAATGAGCCCAAAACTATTCACAAGTATGGAGTTGAAATTTTAACATTTTTTAATTCCGTCGAGACCCTTTAATAGCTCACGGTCATGACAGAAACCAATTAGCTTTGTGGTGGCTAACTACTGACAGCAGCACGGTTATTCTCAGGGCGCTTTAGCAAACGTGCAACCGACTGAAAGGATTATTCTTTCAAACTAATCGCCTTTTAGATTTTGTTTCCAGAGCAAGAGAGGGTGTCAAGGTAAATCGGGCACCGTGGAGCATTGTACAACATAAACTCGCTTTAGAAATTTGAATACGAAGGGAGCTGTTGGGGAGCCGTGGAGGTCTTACCTGGGGAGGGAGCTGTACTGTCTGGACGTCTGGAGGAAGCTGTCGTCCTGTGGCAGCGGAGGAGGAGGAAGAGGAGGCTCCACCGTCAGACCGTGAACTCCACTCCCTCCCTCGGTGCCGTTGGAGGGCTGGAAGAGAAAACACAAAAGGTCAAATGTGTTGTTCTGGAAGGGAAGTCCCCAGCTACAATCAACCCATAGAGGAGGCAGTGACAGTATGCTTTTGGGGTGGCGTACAAGCATTTCACCAACATACAAGCATTTCATGTATTAGGCTTGGTTGTAATGATGCAAAAATCAACTAAATGCTTTATTTTGAAAACCCACTACAAAAAAAGGATTGTTTGGTATTGCTAGCATGTTTGGTTGTTTATCAGCATTTTATTACAGGATGTTATTGCCTGTATACTGTATTTCTCCCGACGGTCTCCCAGAAAAGAAAATGACCGCATTTGGAGTACAGCGTCATCTCGGCCTCCTTTTGTGCGACATGTGGATACCAAACATGTCCTGGAAATCTGGAATTTGCTTCAGATGGTGAGTTCTGGTGAGAGTTGGCCTGGCTATCCTCCGGTCAGTGGTCACATACACAAGCCAGTGCAACACTCTTGCCCTGATCCGTCCCACACTCAAATTATGGTAAAGAATATGTTGTGTGATGTTGTGTTACATCATTCTTCATGGACGCAGGCCCCCAGCTGGGTAACTGCATCAGCGATGTGCCAGATTTCCCCGAGCTCGACAGGTGGTACAACAGTGGGACTCTCCCGAGGACGGGCTCTGTCTGCGGGGAGCAGGTAGTTAGCCGCTTTAGCTCCGTAATTAGACCAAAGCAGAAGAATACACCTGGGCCTTTGTGAGCGGGAGCACTTTTCACACGAGGAGAAACTAACCATTAGGAGGATTTCTTTGTACAGTAGTAGGACAAACCACTTTGCGCAGGGGTGGCAAAGGTGGGGGGTCACGTGACACTGAAGTGGGGCTCTTTTGATCAAAAACAGGATTTTTTTAGTGAAATTAAGCCAAATATCAAAATACAGTCTCCAAACTAACATAATTAAATCAGATTAAGTTATTATTAATGCTTATTACATCTTACAGAAGGGGTTACAGAGTTGTGGTTGACTTATTTTCGGGGTCGTGGCCTGAAAATTTGCTACAGAGATTGGGATGTTAAATTATGGAAGATGTATCAGCAACCATAAGTTTCCAAATGCTTTATATAAACATTTAAACTCTTTATCACTTTATTTTGTATGGAATATACCAAGAAAGTAATCTTAGCAGTTTCAAGGACACTATCCCGAGCTCTGGGACGAGGGCTGGACCGTGAAATTTCATCATCCTTGTAAAAGTATCAACGGATCAGGCAAAAATGACTTGTTGTTGACCACCAATTCACTGCCTTAGCCCTTGTTAGTGGAGTGGCCAATGAAATTCAGGCCTCCCCCGGCCACCCCGAAAAACATTCCTCTGAATCAAACGTCAAAATATGACCTCATGAGCAAAATCCACCATGTTTGTTGGAAGCAGATAGCATTATGCATAGAATTACATTAGCAAAGACTTGTGGACCAACTCCTGGTTACTCTCTATGTACTATCACTAGGGCTAATTTCTTTCTATTGAATATTTTGGTTTGGTGAAAGCTTTATTTTTCATTTCTGTCTCCAATATGACCCAAAAAAAAACCTGTTCCACTACACTTTTGGTTCCGATCATTCGTCACTGGCTGCATACTCAACCCAGCAAAATCCAAGTACCCAACTCCCGTAGGCATTGTCTATGGTAGAAGCAAGACAACCTACTTTGAGGGTTAGGAGTGCAATGTTTCCACAACTAATCTATCCTTTATTCGTTTTTTGTACTTCTAACATGACATAATAATGAGCTCTGTGACTCTGTGACTGTTTTCACTTAAATTATAGCTAAGCCGGCGTTCAGGTTACCTTACAATAACTGCAGAGTCACCTGGGCGTGTCGTGTGTGTGTCGACATGGAAACATCCTCTCTCCCGGGGCTCCGCTCACGACTGCTAACGAGCTAACGGGCTAGCTGATGCGGCGACATGACAGGCTAATTACAGAGCGCTCATCGGTGGAGAAGGCCGACTGCTCTGTCACTTCTCATAAAGGCAGGACGAGACGGCCATGGGAAGGTAGAGCCTCGGGGATGGGGGCGAACTTTGAAGACTTTGCTTTCGGATCGCTGACAGCAAAGACGAGGAACTTGGACGTGGTTAGCCACAAGTGCTAAGCGTAGAACGTACGGGACGAAGGCAGGTGTGGGCAAGGTTTGGTGAGAAATCGCACATAAAGGTCTTCACCAAAGTCCGGACTTAACAAAACTTGGATTTAAAGATATATGATTTTTTTTTGTGCTGCTTCTTGATACTCTAATCTTTTTGATACCGGTACTCTTTTGAGGGCAAATATTGACCTATTTAAGGCCAAACCTATCTATGCCTGATATCTAGGCCTGATGGTACTTTGGAAGGTCGAATATTTCATGAGATTCTATGAGATTGATAGGGACAACTAAATCGAGCTGAAACTTTGGTGGTACCTACGCAAACCTACACCCACATCATAAATAAAGTGCACTAAAGAGTACCCTGCTATTAACTTGTGGTCTCTCTTCACCTCCCAATTGGTATGCCAGATGTGTTCCAATCAGCTGCAACAATACCGTATATTTTACTGTTGCATTTCAAAGGACGTGCTAACTTGGAATAAAGACTGGCCTAAATCGCTGTGAACCGGCCGGGCTTGTCGTACAAATGCGTTCCGTGTGCCTGTAAGACGGCTGTGTTTAATGACCGCTCTTGGCCCTTTATAGTCCGTCAAGTACTGCAAAAGGCCGTCAGCTCCAAAACGTCAACTTGGAGGCGTCCCGTGTGCCTGAAAATGGCCGCTTTCCTTCTTCCTCAGACAGCTGCAATAACACAGCCATTACAATTCACTCTCTCGCGTCCCTCTCTGCGCGGCCCGAGCCAAAAAGCTGAAAAACATAATCGGCGTACACGCGGGTGAGAAGAGTTGGCCTCATCTGTTTCAGGTTTACGCTGCAACAAAACATCCGCAAAAGCACGGTGTCGGATTAACTGTTGGGGAGAAACAGAAATGATTTTAGATGAACCCGATGTAACTATTAAAAAATGTAATAGTTAGTCACGCAAAGTGGACGCGCTGCTCCACTTAAGGATGTGCTCGTACCTCTGTTTATTTTGATGTTATGTTGACGTGAGAGATTTTTAGCTAGACCTCTCTCTTAACAACAGTTTTAAAGTTACAAAAGCTACACTTTATGACGTTTTGTCCACTTGGCCAACATTGCGTCACGATGGCCGGTTAGTAGCTCCTACAGACTCCTAACTTTCCAGTCTTGGACTTAATTTTTTAGGTTTTCAGAGGGATTTTTTCTTATTTGTGCCTGATTCATTGAGCTTTAACCCAAAAACCAAAGCAAAAATTGACTTTTCTTTTACAGATTATTTTCCACATGTAAATAGCTTAGTCAAGAAATGAACAACATCCATAATCTCATATGAAAACAATCTTTGTAACTAATGCATCAACAAAATAAGATTATACTTAAACCTGGCTCAATAGATTTTGTCAGTGAAAACATTTTCAAATAAAACAATTCCTTACACACCCTGATGAAGGCGCAAGCCGACACGCGTTGGTGTGCTTTTTAATGTCTCTGGCCCATTAATAAAGCCTTTTATACTATTGCAAAATATGAGTGCCTGGACCTGATCTTTCTCTCCACATCCCATTGCCTCCTTCCATGAGCACCATTTTTTGCCGGATACCAAGCTCCCTGTTCTAATTTCTACTAAAACAATTCCTTATTTCTATACGAAAACATCCAAAGACGTAGTACATTTTTACCCCCCCCGATGTTAAAGCAGCACTAAGTAACTCGTGCCCCTAGAGGCCATAAGCAGTACTGCAGATGTAGTAGCATATTGCGATTTTTTTACTTATTAATTGTCCATGAGAGTAAATACTACACTGACAGAAAAGTCAAAGGGAGAGAGGGATATTGTACATCCAATTACACAATGGAACTATTTTTTTTTTAACTCACACTTGGCTGTAAATGCTGTTAAAGTGGCGCTAGCCCGCAGTTAGCTTTGCCCGTTAGCCTGTTAGCTTCTTCTTCGTGATTCCATTAGTGTGTATTCGTTCAGAGTTTCAATTGTGGTTTTCTTGGCGGGACACTTGTATTACCTCCAGAGGGACAACGAAAAGGATTTATTAAGGTAAACAAGTGACTTGGTGTTGCTTTAAACTGTATTTACAGCCAAGTTTGAGTGAAAAAAATGACCTCCATTGTGTAATTGGGTTGTGGCACAATGTATAATATCTCTCTCTCCCTTTGTCTTTTCTGTCAGTATAGTATTTACTCTCACGGACAGTTAATAAGACAAAAATATGCAAGATGCTGCGACACCTGCAGTGGCGCTTATGGCCTCGAGGGGCATGAGTTACTTAATTCTGCTTTAATTTGTTTTCCCCTATTCACCTGAAGTGCTGTAGTGTCTCGCCTTCAGCCCCGATACTATTTTTTTTTAAAATAGAAAGTGTTTTATGGACACCAAAGTTAGAGGTCAGCGTTGTCTTTGACATTTCGTCCGCCATGCCAAGGTATGAATGTGGCGTGTGAGTGAGTGGTTGATGCTCTGCCCCAGGGCCGTGGTGAGTTATTCACATATTATTGTTCCTGGACCTATTATGTACTCAAGGTTTTGTAGATTTTGGAGATTTTTTAGGCTTATCTGAGCAAAAACCTTTCCCATTTCCATTTTGTTCTGTGAGACGTCAAAACTTTCAACCTAAACATCTCAGAACAACTCAACGCAGAGAGAACCTTATAATTCCGAGGGGACGCTTTGTTTAGTGTTAGCTATATCTCCAATGATATCATATATATTACAAACCTTCTGCCTTATTCAGGGGTCAACATTACCAAAAAGGCACAATGGTCAAAATAATCCGGGAAAAAATGACTCCTAAAAAGTGCACATTTCGCAGAATATGTCTCATTTCTCTTTCTTCAAACTGAAAAATACAAACGCTGCGGTGGCTTTCGAAGGTGCCGCACGCCAGAAGTAAATAGCCAGGAAAGAGAAATCCGTCAGTGTAATGGCATTATCCAAGAAGAGGGAATCCGATTATACAGCGAGGCAAGGAACAGCGTACAACATGACATTTGTCCAAAAATTGAATCTACATGACATCCGGGTTGGTTTCTATCCAATAAGGTAAAGAATGATGTCAGCATATACATGTGTCTATGGTACTCCTCGTGGTATAGGTTTTTTTTTTCATTCTCCACCTGTGAAAACAAAAGTACGGCGAGCCAGAAGGGACGTAATTAGGACAATTATTTGCAACTATCAAGAAAGAAAGAAAAAAAAAAAAAACAGGGCAGGAAGCAGCTGTGGGTGGAAAATACAATGCAAGTCTGATTTGAGCTCGTGCAGGGAAAATCAAGGGAAATCACCGTATAAGGATGTGCTGACCAAACAGGCACACGTTCTCCCCGCTCGTCGCGATATTGGCATTTTGAACAATATCGATGAACTATATCATCACAATAATCATTCAGCTATTTCTTATGGTGAATTTCTGCTTTTTGTTGGGCATATTTTTGCTTTGCTTGACACAGACTAGGGTTCAATGTGCTCAGGTGTTTGGTCCACAATGGAAACAAAAACAAATACATGTATAAATTTGAATTGAAAAATATAATAAGTTATTATTATAGAGGGACTATAAGCCGCAGGAGATGGAGACTTCTGTATTATTGCCTAAACGGGCAGCCTTGGACAAAATGGAGGTTAGAGCAGAGTATTACCCCGAGCAGCTAAAACACACACTCTGAAGGCTCTGCAGACAGTTCAGAGACGGTGTGGTATAAAAAATCTTTAAAGGTGAGTGAATCTCTGTGTCAGACAAATGAGGGCAGGTGCTCTTCAGGGATCTGGTACTAATATTAGACTTAAATACAAAGGAGAGGATCCAAAGAACTCTGACTTACAGTAAAAGTCTTTATTTAATACATGGACAGGCCAGCGCGTTTCACCTAAAGGTGGCATTGAATGGTAAAAATGTCACGCGAGGAGGTCACCTGATCTCAGAGTGACCACCCTCTACATGGGGTCCCCAAACTAAATCACCTCGAGGTCCGCAAACTTTTCTTTTGTAACTTTCGACATATGTCCAGGGTCTGGACATACGCAGTCATTGCTCTTGAAAATGTTAAAACATGAGTACAGGTTGTCTATAAACAAAGCAGAACTGATTCATGTTTCACTGTTATTCAAATTGTTTAGATATTTTTTAATTCAGCCGTTTTATTAAGTATAATGAGAGGATGAAAAGGCTTTGGGGTCCGGACTAAAGCCTCTGGAGGTCCGGATCTGGACCCAGGTCCGCCAGTTGGGGACCCCTGCTCTACAACATTGCATCAAGACATGAAATACAATAGAAAACAAAATACAATCAAACACATACAAGCTTTCATTTTGAGCTAACGGCATGCTAATGAAAGGATGGCGCTCTGATAAATGCAATTCGAGCGCAAAACTGCTCAGAATTGTCGTTAAATTTCTGTGTTCTGCTATTCTACACCCAGTATGTTGTTGAAGGGAAATTAAAAACTTCAAAAGTAAATTTTACATGATGCCGTATGTCTCCTTTCAGACTGAATTCCACCACAAATAGGGACTACACAAACTGCGCAAACACAAAAACAGAATATACTCCTGTTTAGGGAGGAAGTAGCGCTGTAAAAGAGTTTGCCCCGTTATATCCGAGAGTTCTACGCGGTGCACAATTAGTCATATGGCAGGCATTTGCTCCTCCGGGTGGGCACAGGAGGAGGAGGCGAGCTCGCCAAAAGCCCTGATGGGCCGGACGGCTCCTGCGCCGACCCAATTCCGCTGCTTTATTAAATAGCTCTGGTCCATTTGCTGTGTGTAGCTCGGGGCGTGGGGGAGTGTGTGCATCCTACCGCTGCTACGAGTGTGGTCTCTACTCCCCCCTCTCCCCCCTGCTCCCAAGGCTCAGGCAGGGAAAACCAGGCTAAATGGAGGCGCTTATGACCGTATCTCTTCGGGACATCGGCAAAATGGGTCCGTTTTATTTATGTGGCGGATGAAACATTTGGGGGGAAACGCGGTGACATGACCTTTTGAAAATCTGCGCGCCACTTCATTCACACTTCCCATTGACTCTTGCCCGGTTGTCCAATAGCGCGCGTGTATAGCGGGATTTGCACATTATCGCACCGTGGCCGGCGGCTTTCATTCTGATTGATTTGGACACGACAGCGCTCTCTCATCTGCCGCTCAATCATTCCCGAGCGCGCCCCCCGTTTTAACGATCCCGTCTTCGCTGCGGCCCATAATCATTCGCTCGTAAACATATCGGGAGAGGCAAAACGCGCTCACGAGTCGGTGTCCATTATAATGCACAAGTCACTTCCGTTTCTGCATAAGGGCAGAGCGTGGATCAGTGACGCTGCTGGTTTCTTAAAAAGGCCTCTCTCGGTTCTACCTTTTGGAACCACCACCCTCTGTCTCGATGGCAGGTACTGGAAGTGGTGGTTCAAGGGGTGCAGATGGAGCTACGGGCTAGATACTTATTGAGTATAGGGCCGGGGGCAAGGTGCAATGGTTACTGCACTTTAAAGCCTTTTGGGGATAATGCAATCTTCCTTCCTTGTGCTGCAATATCTTTTTTTTTTCTCTGTGATGTGCAGCTCTTGGCTTGCTTAATACTGATGTAAACTGCGAGGATGTGAGAGATGTAAGCTCTGATAGTAATGTTTTTGTGTTGTTGCCCGTGAATTTCACCTCCGTGGAGACGATAGAGGCTTATCTTATCTTACTGATGGGAGTGTGGCTGCCAATCTGCGCCAACGGCCTCTCCCACTACCAACCATTCACTCCAGGGCACGTGAAGTGTCTTTCCCAGGGGTCTCGACGAAATAGCAATGTGCACCTGTAGGAGCCGTGATTGAAAATGAGACCTCCTTGCTCCGAGGAGAGAGAACTAAACCATCTCCAAAGTTTGGAACAAAACATCCTGAGTTCCACACTCAAATTGCCTTCAATGAAGTGGATCTCGAATGTTTGACATGTTCAACTTCTGCTTCCTTCTGATTTGGAAGATTTTTACAATATCAAAAGCCACAAATGCATAATATTCACTAGTTCTATGTTTTCTGTATACACTGGTTGCACCATAACCTTGCACACCTGCACCTCTCTCTTCAAACACCCTCCTCGGTGAACTCTCGGGGCGGTTGGCAAAGCAGCTAATGATTTAAGCCCTCCACTTGTGTTTCTGTTTATCCTCAGCCGTAGCTTGGTAGCCGCTGATAGCTCCCGAATATAATCGCAGAGAATTCACATAAATAAGGCGTTTTACAAGCTTCCGTTGATGTGCGCGCCCCGGCATACCAGCGCGGTGCTTTCGGCTTGGCCCGGGCCCGCGAATTGATTTTATTAGCGCGGAAGGCGAGGGAACAAAAACATCTGGAAATCCCCAACTCTCCGAGAGCTGAGCTGAGGGGCAGGAGCGGACACGCCAAGCTTTGGAGGCGTGCAGAGGAGCTAAAGGGGCCACATTAGGCTGCATCGACTGGCTTTTAAGGGGAGACACTGCGGGAAGAACTCATTTAGTGGGGGGCTATTTTGTTCTTGACACACAAAACAGTCATGTGGGAACAGAGAAATATCTTGAACAAAAAGCTGTTTTATGATGGAACTTGGAATTTCAAAGGGTGTTCTCTTAAACACCCTTTGAAATTCCAAAGGGTGTTTGCAGAGGGAAGCCATGCTTCCCTCTGCTCTGAATTGAGCAGAGGGAAGCATGGCTGCCGAGGCGCACATCTCGGCAGGTGCTGAGCGCACGACGCTAAGACCTTTCAAACAACTGCAAAAAGGCGGGTCAGCAGTCTTCTACATAACTGCAATATTTGTGATATTGATGAGACATCAATACACTAAAAGAAACAACGACAACGACTGCTGCTTTTTGGTGTCCAAAAGCCAACATATTATCTACTCCAAGCTTCTGCGCAATGGGTATGCTACTGTAGCCCCAATTACACACGAGAAGAAGTGCGCAAATATGCCGAAAATGAGACTATTGCAGATGGTTATTGTACTGTTACTTGCCGGCGACATAGAGCTGAATCCTGGACCCCAATCTATGGGATCAAATACAGCAGAACCGGCTGAGGAAAGTACTTTGAATGCCATCCAGGACGTCAACAGCACCTTGAGCCTTGCCCACTCACCGGGGTGGTTTGGGTTTTCCCCTGCGGTGTGTTTCTGCTCCGGTGTTGGAGATGCTACGGCGGCTGGGTTTCCTGATCCAGGGTTGGCGGTGTCTGGGCCTAGTTCCCGTACAGGCTCAGTTGCGGGTGGCTTCGGCTTGGACGAGGATCTGGTCCCAGTTCTGGGCGCTGTCTCTGCGGGCTGTCGAGGGCGCATCAGCGTGTCCGTGGACGCTGGTGATGTCGGGTCCTCCGGTGCTACCGGTGGCACGGCGTCGGCTAAGCTACCATCGGGCACAGGTGCTATGCCTGAGACGAGTCCACTGCGCGCTAATGTGGCGGCTCAGTGGTCAACCGACGGGGCAGTGGACACAGGTGATCTCCCCAGCAGCAGAGATGCGACTCTCCAGCCACAGCATACGTCCAAGCAGCCGCGCAGGCAACGCAGACCAACGCAGCAAAAACACAGGTACTTCCAAACTGTTAACCACGCTAAAGTGATATGGGATCGCGACTGTAAACGGAAAGGAATTCTTGGGGGCCACCTTAACATAAGGAGCCTCGTCTCAAAGCGAGAGCAAATTGAACACTTGCTGACAGACTCAAACTTGGATTATCTGGCTCTGACTGAAACATGGCTAAACTCCAACATCCCTACTCAAATGATTGAAATCCCAAAATATGCTTGTTTTCGCAAAGACAGACAAACAGGAAAAGGAGGAGGTGTTTTAATGTATGTTAAGAAAACCTTTACATGCACTGAAGTCAATGTGAACACTTGCAACCTAGAATGTCTAGTTTTAAAAATTGTTTTATCACCAAGAATGAATTTTAAAGTTGTTATTTTATATAACCCACCATCTTTTAATGTGTCTTTTTATTGTAACTTGGATAACATGCTTAAACTGTTAAAAGGTGATAGTGAAATAATTGTGCTCGGAGATTTCAACATTAATTGGTTAGATAAACATGGAAAACAAAAACTAAAAGCAATAACATCAAAATATAAATTCCATCAATTAACAGAGGGCCCAACAAGACTAACGAAAACAAGTAAAACTCAAATAGACCTTATGTTTACAAAAAAGCCAGAACGAGTGATGAAAACCTATAATCTTGTTACTGGTTTGTCTGACCACAATTTGACACTAATATCAAGGAAACTGACTAAGAAACGGCTGCAGTATCTTACTCAAAATTCAGCTTCTAAAATAACAAAAGGAATCAGGAAAAATGATATGCCTCATCTCGACAATGATGTGCGCAATATTAATTGGGAGCCAGCACTTGAAACACATGATTTAAACAATTATTGCGATATGTTGACAAGTAATGTAGCACAAGTAATTCAAAAGTATACAAAGCCCATTAAAATGAGGAAAAAACGTCAGGCATTACCATGGATTACTAGCAAATTATGTCAATTAATGAAACAAAGAGATCTCGCTCGTAAAAAAGAAATCGCAACAAAACGAAACACAGATAACGAAATTTTTAAAAGCCTTAGAAATAAAGTGGTAAGTGAGATGCGAAAAGCTAAAACTGCATACTTTGTGCATTTGATGGAAGAATCCAAAGGAAACAGTGTTTGTCTCTGGAGACATATACATAGACTGACTAAAAATGATTCCAAACAAGAAGCCAGATCCATAACACAACTAAATATCGATGGCAGACTGATAACTGACCATATGCAAATGGCTTCTTTGCTTAACACCTATTTTGTGACATCAGTGGAACAAATAGCAGCATCTTTTAAACCAATAAAACTCAATGAAAAAACAATAAGCCCATGGGAAAATGCATTTTCTATTGCACAAACAAATGAGGCTTCTATTAAACAAATTATCAGTCATCTTAAACCGTCTAAAGCCAAGGATGTATTCGGATTAGATTCTAACTTTGTCAGAAAGCACAGAGATTCTTTATCTGGCCCCTTGACCCATCTGGTAAACCTGTCAATCACTAGTGAGAAATTTCCACAGAAATTAAAACAAGGTCTTATCAGCCCAATTTTTAAAGCTGGAGATCCTGATCAAGCGTGCAATTACAGGCCGATTTCAATTCTTCCAATTTTCTCCAAAGTAATAGAAAAAACTGTTTCAAATCAATTAAACGATTATCTCGAATATAATAATGTTCTTCATTCAAAACAGTTTGGCTTTAGGCCAAAATATTCAACAGAAATAGCAACCTGCTACTTAATAGATACCATTAAAAAAGATCTGGACAGAGGGAATGTGGTCGGTGCAGTGTTCTTAGACCTTCGTAAGGCCTTTGACACTGTCAACCACCTTGTCCTCATGCATAAATTAAAGCAGTTTAATTTTTCAGAACAAACTCTGAGCTGGTTTACATCATATCTGGATTCCAGGACACAGAGTGTGAAAATCAGTGGCACTATATCTGGAAGTCAGGAATACAAAATGGGGATACCGCAAGGTTCCATCCTGGGTCCCATCTTATTCTGTCTTTATATTAATGACCTTCCAGACATTTGTACTGAGGCTGAGTGCCAGCTGTATGCTGATGACACTGTCATCTATGTCTCAGCAAAAACTCCACAGAAAGCTGCAGAGCTGTTAAACAGACAAATGATCAGGGTCTCCCAGTGGCTGGAGGATAATTGTTTGTCTTTAAATTGTTCTAAAACAGTGTCTATGTGCTTTTCATTGAGACAAAGGTCTATGGACAGCTTTCAGATACAAATAAATAACAAAAGTATTGAAAGAGTAGATGAATTCAAATATCTTGGAATAGTTGTAGACTCCCATCTTAAATTCGGAGCTCATGTAAAGAAAATAACTAAGACTATTAGGATTAATTTGAATTGTTTTCGTTTAATAAGATCTTGCCTGTCAATCAGTGCAGCCAAGTTGTACTTTCACGCAATGATCCTGTCTCATTTTTCATACTGTCTCACTGTGTGGGGCCAAGCTAACCAGTCCACTATGAAAGGTGTGATCTCTCTGTACAAACAAGCTTTGAAAGTGCTTGACAAAAAGCCCATGATGTGGCACTATTGCAGAATTCAAGAGAAGCATAATCTTTTAAGTTTTGAAAATTTTAAGAAATACTCTTTTGTTAAATTTGTTTTTAAATGTGTCAAAAACCTCGCTCCCGATATCGCTGCAGGAATGATTGAAACATGTGCAGCTCACGGGATCGTCACAAGGGGCGCTGTCAGTGGAGACTGCAGACCAGCCAAATGCAAAACAGCTCTTGGACAGACGGCGTTCGCGGTACAAGGGCCACAGATCTGGAACACTTTACCTGCTGATCTGAAAACTTTAACAGACCTGAGCGAGTTTAAAAGTAAAGTTAAACAGTGGCTCAAACTGAATCAAACTTGTGGACACAACAGAAGTTTATAATATTTTATTGCAAACTTTTTCTAAATTGTATTATTTGTAATGTAATTTTGTACTGTATTATTTGTAATGATTTATGTAAATGTTAATATTTTATGTCTTAGGGACCAGGTCTGCGAACTAGCTTTTAGCTATACGGCCTATGAGCATGGCATCGGTTATTGTAACAATGCTTCTTGTTCTGTCCCTATCAAATAAACATATAAATAAATAAAATAAAATGTTCCATCCCTAGTTAATTTCTCCACTCAAACTGTCCTCATTATAAACCCACAGTGGACATATCATGCATGTGGGACATTCCTTTGGGTGCATCGTGTTGATATTTTAGGATTAGTCTCTGTGAGGACAAGACGACTGTGGCGATGAAACATAGTAACCAATAGCCCAGCTATCACAAGTTATATTTAGTCTGGCGACCACCAATTAATTTTCTCGTAGGAGAGGTGTGGTTTACGATTGTCCATTGCCGTTTATTGGATGCTATGAATGTCTATCACATGTATCTGCACGTAGCCATAGCCAATCGTATCAGTTGTATCCGATGATGTACCTGCTGTAAACTTTCAAACTAAACTATTTAGAACATAGTCTAAAGCTTGATCGAAATGTGGCATTGCGTCTGCTCCTGTCATGTTGTATCTGTGAATAAACTTTTTTTCAGCATGTCATCTTGCCGTCCCTCCTCGTTCTGTGATTGGTTCCCAAATCCATACGAAGATTTCGGCCATGGTCCCCAGGCTGAAATGATTCGAGCGCACACAGCATCATGGGTATTCCCAGGCTAAGTAGCCAAGGCTGTTGAGTAGGTTTTCAAAGATTGAACAGGTTAGCACCTTCGTGGTGCCGTGATGAACACACTTCAAGTGCTCAGTACTAATCTGGGCTTTATACATTCGCAATGCAATGTGACACTCTCATATTTGGTTGGTTGTCTTGAAACTGTGGCATTGTTTCAATGAGCCTCTGTGATGTCCAAAGATCCAGTATTGCATTCAATTTTCTCCAAGATCTTGTACTGATGATCAGAGAGTGTGAACACTGTGCCAAGTCTTCACATTCCAGAGATTCTCAATGGGGTTAAGATCTGGACTCTGTAGTGGCCAATCCATCTCTTGCTCTCTGAACCACTCTTTCACAATGTGGACTGGACGAATCCTGACATTGTCATCTTGGAATATGGCCGTGCTATCAGGGCATAAGAAGAAATCTACTGATGGAATAACCTGCTTATTCAGGATGTGCCTTTGGGCATCCTTTGCTGAACCTCTATCTGACCAACTGCTGCAACCCCAGATGTAACCCCAGAGTTAGTTACAACCAGATGGACCCTTTTTTTCCATCAGACAGTATAATATAAAGTTGATTTTGCAATACATATGTCCCCTTTAAGTTTGAATACCAATCATTTCTTTCCATTCGTCTTACCTCCGCGTTCTTTTCAGGCATGAAGTTTCTCTCAAGAAAACGATTTGAAGAAGTTACACTGTTTTCACGTAGGTTCGGACAGATTCACGAGGTGTTCAGATCAAATTACCTCCATGTACGACCATTCTCTCACACCAGCGGCATGCATTTCCCCAGCAAACACTATCCATATCAAAAGAATCCAATACGATCCCCGTCTTTAATCTCCCCCCATTTCCTCGCCGTCTTCTCCAAACTGTCTGCTCAGCACTAAACCCGTCTCCGCTGTATCCTTTCGCTCCTAATTGGTTGTGATTGTTGACACGGCTGCGCAACACCCCCTCCATTCTCCTCCCGCCGCTAATAAGATATCGGCCCGGCCCGCCACATCGAAGCCCGTTTTATTCCCAGCCTTTCCTTTCATGTCGCCGTCTGATCCACAATGGCGGCACTTGTTAGCAGACGGTTGTATGCTATCTGTCCGCAGTGATTAGAGGGACATGAAATACAGGCTTACTGGTGTGTAGCAGCAAATTGATAGAGCTTTTTTTTTCTTCTTCATAATAATGGAGGAGTCAGACAGCGCGTTGTACTAGCGCTTAGCCTTGACCCTGTTTTTTTTCATGCTGAAGATGCGAGTTAGTCCCGTTACTGTCGACTCAAAGGCAGTTTGTTTGACGCTCCTGGTGGTTCGTAAAAGGCGCTAGATCGACGATTAAACCTCAAGTTGCTCAGAACCTGCAACATAGAAACTCAATCCAGGACCTTTGCGTATCCCTCAGCCACCATCCAACACCGCCAAAAGTCTATAGTGTCATAGGGCGTACAGTGAGGGAGATATCAACCAGAATCTGATATTTGTGAATTCAATCTCGCTCCGACAAACTTTGGCCGTCGCTACGATTCAGTCTTTCACGGCGGAGACGATTGCAGGTTCACGGTTGTTCACCCCACACGCCATGCAGTGTGACATCCCAGAGAAAAGTAGAAGCACTTTCCGACAACCTTCTGCCAGCTTGGCCACAACATCGGCATTTTCCTCCTAAAGCGCCACTGCTGGATCCTTTCCAGGGCTTGTAAAAAGGATAACCTCCCCCCCCCCAACCCGCGCTCTTCTCGGATCAGATCGCGCCGCGAGTGTACTAACTGGAAAAGGCTCCAGAAGACACTGAAAAAGGCCCGGCCCATTAAGGCGCAATCCCGACTTAGTCAAGGCCGCGTTGTAATGGCTTCCACGCGGTTACGAGCCAGGACGGGAGCAGCTGCCAGCTTCTCACAGCATCGCGTTGCACTTTACGGCGCAGTAAAACAAACAGCACTGAAAGTGGGCATGTTTCGCCGCGTAGTCGCACGTTGCACAGGGGGATGAAGGGGGAAGTCGGCGGTCTGGGCGGGGCAAGAGGCTGTACTGATGACGCAACAATGGATACAAAGAGCATGTGTAGGGTATGTAGAATTTTAGTTTGAAATATTTCATAAAAGTGTTGCTTTACAATTTCATGCGTTTCTCGATTGCACTTGACTTTACTGCACCTGCTAATAGGATGGAGCTAGCATGGAAACTACGGATAACAAGAGGTAATGTACTTTGCAGTCTTGTTTCCATATCATTTTGAAAAAAGTGCTGTTTCCTGGTCGATTATAGTCTTTACTATTGAGGGCAAGGATCAGGATTAATCATATTATGTTGAAAGAAAGGAGTGTGAGGCCTGTATTCTGTTGGCCGCATCCAAGGAGCTTTGTCATGGCAGAGGTGATGTGGTAGCAGTGCTTCTCAAATGGCTGTGATTAAATGTACATTGTGTTTCAATCCTGTACTTGATTACGAATCCCATTCATGAGTTCCTAGCCACACAACTCCTTGGATGAGGGGTGAAATGTTGGCATCTTTATAAATGTAAGTCCATTTGTTTTGTTTACAGGAGAAAGTGGCAGGTAAAAACATAGATTTTTCACGGGGTGGTCAGTGTTGAGATTTTTTAGCTAGTTCTGTCCCTTAAAGTTGCATTATGGAACTTTTTATGTGGGGTATTTGACCTTTTCGTAACCCAGCGGATGTATAAGTGATTAGCGTGGCACCTTTACTTTCCATCACAGTGGCTCCAGGATCAATTGTTTTCAGAGTTTCTGGTAGGTGTTTACGGCTCACCAGAAAACATGAAAAACAATTGATCCTGGAGCGTTACTTTACTGGTTGACAGTAAAGTAAAGGTGTCATACTCACTCATACTGCCATTGGGTCACAAAAAGGTCAACTGACTCTGTACATAACTTCAAATCATAACAACGCCGCCCAAGAAGTGACTTCCTGTTTCGATCCAGCACGGAAAAATAAAAGCACACAGCTCGTCTCATTGATTGGTTAAGCAGGTACTTGCTACATTACACGAATATAATTAAATACACACATTTTAAGTGTTTTGTCTGTAAACAGTTAGGCAGAAAGAAAGTTGAACCAATGAACTGCTGAGCTAATGAATAAGATGGTTCTTTTATTTTGGTGTGCTGGATCGAAACACAAAATCACTTCTTGGGCGGGGTTGTTATGATTTGAAGTTATGCATAGTCAATTACGAGCAAATATCAATTATTTTTTTCCCGTATAAAAAGTTCCATAAAGAACCTTTAACACCTTAATTTTCATGTCAGAGTAATAAGAACGTTTTATCTGCTAGCGCGCCAAAGATTTCCAGGAAGTAATTACAATATTGCGGCGGTTTCCCATGCGTACATTCAAATATTGGTACGTGTTTGGTATAGTGGAGGTGGATGTGCAGATATTACATAACTTAAGGCCCATGTTCTTTACACTCTACTTTAGTAGTTCCTACAAACTCCGAACTTTCCAGTCATGAAGGTTTTTTCAAAGGGATTTTTAAATGTCTAATTCCGAGCTTGATTTAAGAAGCTTTGAACTGAAAAACAAGATATTTTTCCTTTTACGCCTTAATAGCATATTTAAATACTAAATATGATCTAAATTCCCCTGCTGTAAAATAAACATTCGCCAAGTCGAAGTATAATGATGCTTATAACATTGTGAAGAGAAGGCTGCGTCAACACAATGATGTAATTGGACACGACCATGTGCCAGCTCTTGACACATTGACCTGTAATTGTGAAAATAACTAGTTCTGAGCCATAATCAACCACCCTTTATTTCGAAAAGGCCTGACATCATTCTATGAAAAACATAACGTCTGACCTTTGACGTCGGCTTTATCCAAGAACGCGCAACCCCATGAGAGGCAAGACGTCGAGCAACACTTTTCCTCCGACTTCCCTCAAAACTTTCCGCGCTCAGGCGGGACCCAGCTGTGCGTTTGAACGAACAAAAGGATTAGCTTGATTGCATTTTTTCCAATTATGAGCGGAAAATCCCATTGTTGGCGCGGAAGATCAATCAAGGACCTGCTCGGGCAAATTTAAAAGTAATGCTTTTTAATTTCACAATCCCTTTAATCGCGTCCTAATGCAAATTAAAACATGGCTGCCCGCTTTTTCTTTTTTTTCCCTTTTTGATACAGTTGGCATGGGGTGAATAAGTAGGCCATGTTTCCAGGACAGTGCTCGTGGAGGGAAATGGGCAATTAGTTCCAGGTAACTCATATTTAACAAAGGCACAAACTAGAGATGCAGTGGAGGAGGACTGAATGGTTACACAAATACAAATGCCAGTGTTGGACATCATATATGGCCTAATCGGGTAGATTTGACGTTTTTCTCCATTAAATCTGATTAATTACATAAGGTTTAAAGTGATTCAAAATATGAAACGACATGAATCACACTTTACTTTAACGGCACAGACTCTTTTTCAGTTTCCTTTTTCCTTGCAAGGCGTTGCTTAGGGACGAACAAGTCGCAAATCCAAAAACTATTTTATTGTCAAACTTGTTTATTCACACAGTTAAGCCGACATGAACTTATTTAAAAAGATAACTCTCCAAAATAAATCAAACCACTGTTGTCTCTGAAGTGTTTGACACACAGTCCTCACATCTCCACGGAAATAAGTTCAAATGTAGGAAAATACGAAGACGCCTATGTACTTTGAAAAAATGAGTGCATCCACTAAATAAAGGATTAAATGCGATTCATTAATTACAAAGGCCATAATAAACTAGGTAGTAGTGCATAAGAGGACTCAGTAACGGGACCAGACAGCATTGCCTAAGTCATAGGAGCCAAAATAATTACGATTAACAATATTATCACGATATTTACCTGTGGCTTTTGGTCACAGACTTCCATAGAGGTTTTAAATCATATGTGATGTGAAGAAATGCAACAATGATTAACCGTGTTGCTTTATTCATCAGTTACCTTGAACGCAGCATTAATATTTACCTTTCTTTTAAGCCTGGTGCTTCTCTCAGTGCGCATTACTGAAGGTGTGACTTCATGCCTTAAGGAAATTAAAATCCCGACACGAGATATTCCACTTCAAAATGCATAAGAAATTCTGTATCCAACATGGCAGCTTTGGAATAAACAATTGCTATTTTTTTTTTTTTTTTTCACGGTATATCTTGCTTTTGGAAAGGATTATTTTGTCAAACGTGTGAGGGGCTTAGCTGTATTAATACCAGCCATGCAAATAACACCATAAGACAAAAACAGAGATGAGCTGGCTTTGTGGCTGTCACTGCGTTTCACTGAAGCGCTGAGCCGCATAATGTCACCCGCCCAAGGTCTATTCGTCACTCCAAAAACAAATATTTTCTTACTAAAAAATGACTTGATTTCATTACACACTGGAAGTATTTCTGAAGAGTTGAACTAATAATACAATATTAGTTCAGTAATAAAATGGATCCAAGTTTAATTAGTTTAAACTTATTTTCATACTTGTTTCTTAAAACGTTCAGATTTTCTGGTTATTATGTTGTTTTTTCTTGGGGTGTCCAAACTTTTTAATCACAGAGGGCCATATGTTGAATGTTGGAATTAAATTGAATCCATTCTTTGTTCTACCAGTGAATTGTTTCCTGTGCCACTGGCTGCAATACAAGCCCAAGGTATGATGGTTCTACCCCCATGAAGTTTAACAGTTAGATAGACGTTCACTTTATGAATTTCTGAGCCCCTTCTACAACTGACTTTTCTCATTTTGACGACAAAATGCATGAGACTTGTCTAAATGTTGTGCCTAAACCTTTGCATCCCACTGTCGACTATTTGGGCCGAAATGAGCAAAGGTCCGTTTGGAGAAGAAGGCGCACAGAGTTCCACGAAGAGAACATCTGTCCAACTGTTACTCCTGGGGACGGATCCATCATCCTTTGGGGTTTTACTGCAACCAGTGGGACATTTCAAAGACTGATTTAAATTAATTTCCAACATATTCTGACGGAAAACGTAGCGCAATCTGTGAAAAGGCTGATGTTACAAAGCAAATGGCTTCTACAAATGGGTGACTTCAGAATCCACGATGGATGGCCTCAAGAGGTGCAGTCTGAAGGTTTTGAAGGCCTGTGGGTGGACCTTCAAAGAGCAGAGCGTGCAAGACAGCCCAGAAATCTGTGAAAAAAAAAAAAAAAGTGCATGTGTGTATGCGCGGGTGACTGACCCAAGGCTGGTCCAGGCTGTAGGGGTGCTCCTCCTCCTGCTTGGCCTGCTGGAACTCCTGCCTGAGCCGCTGTATCCGCTCGTGGTTACTGGGCGTCATCTGGACACTGCGACACACACAGACACAGTGGGGTGTTAGGTATCCAACAAAACTGCTTCATGGATCAGGTCATGGTTATTTTGAAAAGGACAAGAGAAATCTCTAAAGTTTCCATATTAGCGAGCTGGTTTGACTATTCTGACATGTACTCTGTTTGAACTAAAGCAATAGACAAAGCATACAAGCCAAAATGCACTGAATACAAAGGAAACCCAATCACATCTGAGTAATCTTCAGGTCAGGATAGGGTGGTATCTCCAACTCCAACTCACCAGCCCTTTCCAGGTAGCTCCCCAAAAACAGCCTATTTTTGGTATTCGGGGAAACCGCAGCAGGTGGAGGAAAACTGCACACCAACCTTCTGACGGTAAGAGCCACTCAAACTGTCGCGGTTATTCCCTTTTCTCTACCGCATTAAGCCTCACTTGGCTCCTCTTCATTAACGGCCTTTGAGGGGGTTGTCAATAGGAATCAATGGTCTTCCTTCAGCTCAATCAGCCTCCCCTTGGAACAGACACTACAGTGGCGGCGACACCACGCACCGTCGCCACGAGACAATGGAGTAATGAGAGCTTGTGCACAGAGCCCGGAGATGAGGGGTGACCACAGGGTTAGGAAAAGTGCTGGGAGTGGGAGAGTGGGGAGATTAAATGCAATGGCGCGCCGAAAGGGTCACTACCTCTAACCACCTGTCCATCTTTTGGTATTAACGTCTTTGTTCACACCATTTCAGATGATGTCCTACTTTTTCCAATGTTCCCAGGTGAGTTATATACAGGAGTTACAATTAAAAATGTGTTGCACCAATATTCCTTTCTCGGACCTGCGATGTCCCCGATGCATTTTCTCTTGGTTCTCCAAATAACTAAGCTGTGAAGATGTTGAACACAACGATTGAAAGTATTAAGGGGTGGACAAAGTTCATTTACCAGGGTTTTCCATGGGGCATTTAAAAGCAATACATTTCATCAAATGAATTGTGCCACAATCAAGGCCTTGAATGTCACACAAAAAGCATTGCATTCACTTAAAACTGGCATTCAATCTGTTAAATTTATTGGAAAATTATGACATTGCTCAAAGGCTTTGGGACCCACCATTACCCTAGAATTATAAGCCGCGACCCAAATATTTTTTTATTTTATTTTCCACACAAGTTTCTAATGAACAAGCAGTATGTTTGCCTTTAAGACGGAAATTATGATCAAAACAACCCAATAACATTGATTTTAACAGACTCCACTAGTGTTTCCATGCAGTTTCAGATGGAAAATACTGAAAAAATGTCCCTTGGAATAGGCCCGCGACCCGCAGAAAATGGTTCCGGGACCCACCACTTGAATCACTGGTCTAAAACATGTGCAGTTGCAGGTTTGCAAAAAAAGTTGGCAGTTTTGTCCAATTCTCTTCCCTCTGTTTGATTAAATGTTTGCCGATCTTAAGGAATTAAATATGCACAGATTCTTTTTTTGCGTTTGTGGCTTGCTTTTTCTTGTATACCCCCTGATTTTCTTTTCTTGTGTTGGAATGTCTGTCCAAGATTGGCCCTTTAAGTCCAAGAGCGTCCAAACAGCTTCCTCAGGGCTGCGTTGATGACGGTAGTTCCACCAGATGAATCTGTGTTCCGGGACACTGATCAACGCTGCACCAATATGTACAACCAACTATCAGGAAGTCATTTGCCAAAGTCTAACTGACGGACCACGGATACGTCTGGTGGCGTTTCTGTCATCAACACAGCCTTGAGGAAGCTGTTGGGTTTCCTAAGTCATCTTGATCCATTTACCCGCCCAACAAGTCCAAATTATTGTGCCAAGACCATTGTAGAAAAGACGCTTAAGGAAGCTGTTGGGTTTCCTAAGTCATCTTGATCCATTTACCCGCCCAACAAGTCCAAATTATTGTGCCAAGACCATTGTAGAAAAGACTCTCGTAGAGCTGCGAGTAAAAGCCTAAGAGAAAAAAAAAACCTTTCCAACATGGCCGCCCTCTTGACACCTGAGTCCCTATCATCACCGCAGGCACTTACAGGTGGCACGTCGTCCAGGGGGTGTGATTGTGATTGCTTGCTCGGGATTCCGGGGCCCGCAATTACGGCGATAATTGCAGATTAGAAGGAGCGCATCCCTTTTAACGATAATGGCCACGAGGACGCGCTGCCAATCAAGCCTCATTAAAAGCACAATAAATAGCCGGGGCTCGTAAGGATGAAAAGAAAAAAGAGCCATAGCCAGGGCGTTTGGGGAGAAGCACTTGGCTGACGCATTGTACTTCCCCGTACTGTCCAATCAATTATATTAGTTATCCTCCGTTTGAGTGGCGGACTGCATTAGTGCTTTTTAAATAGGCCTCTCTGCTGTTGGATGGAAAGCGTCTGAAGTCTACCTCTGTAATACATACTGTACTGTAAGTAAGTAACACTTTTTACATTAGTGGAATTACGTTTTTTACTTCGCTCAACAGTTTGAGTCAACGCTCCATTGATGTTCTGGCTGCTTCAGTGGCAGTGACATATTCAATTTAAGGCGTTCCTGGAAGCTTATTGGATAAAAGGCAAAGCATTTTCAACTCTCAACACAAAGGGACCCTATTGTTTTGCTTTTAGTGGTTGGGGAAACCATCGCATTTGACGGAAACCTTTGCAAGCAGGAGGAGTACATGGAATCTCTCCACAGAATCAGCCAGCAATCAAACCAAGGACTTCTTGCCACTGAATGCTTTTACTTGAATCTAATGCTAAAGTGGAGGCGTGTGTGTGTGTGTGTTCTTGTACTTATGACATTGTGTGGACCAGTTTGAGTCTTTAACCAACAGAGTGAGGACATTTTTGGAAAGTGAGGACATTTTGGGTGGTCAAGCTGTGGTTTTAGGGTTAGGGTTAGAATTGGGTTTAGATTCAGGTTAGGATTAAGGTTATGGTTAGGGGTTCAGGGTTAGGGTCTGAATAATTATGACCCCCCCCCCCATTATGTCTATGAGTGTCCTCACTAAGATAGCAGTACAAGATTGTCTGTTTGTGTGTGTGTGTGTGTGTGTGTGTGTGTGTTCTTGTATGTATGACATTGTAAGGACCAGTTTGAGAGTGAGGACATTTTTGTAAAGTGAGGACATTTTAGGTGGTCCTCACTTATTTGAAGGACTGTTAGAGGGTCAAGATGTGGTTTTAGGGTTAGGGTTAGAATTGGGTTTAGATTAGGGTAAGGGTGAGGATTAAGGTTAGGGGTAGTCATGAGTGTCCTCACTAAGATAGAAGTACAAGACTGTGTGTGTGTGAGTGTGAGACTGTGTGATAAAATAGCAATGTGATAAAATAAACCTCTTAAAGCGTGAACCTACTCTTATAAAACATTAATGAAGAAGGTCCAATGTGTTTTGATACTCTGAGGCCAACACTCTGCCCTCCTTGATACTACCACCCCATGTTCACCGAAGCAGCAGAACCAACAGACTCATCGGCCTCTCCATCAGATTCTCATTGCCAAACTTTGGTCTAAGCGTGAAAGTTTATCCATTGCTCCTCATTTGTCTGCGCTTCTTTACATTTCTCCCTCTTGGAAAATGCTTGTGCAGCGAACATGCAAATGAGCTTTTGCCGCAGCTTGTAAACAACAATGGCCTGATTTGATTGGAGATTTGATGCTAGCTTATTGTCATTAAAACACAGAACTTTATTTCAATTAGAACGAGTCGCAAACAGAATTAGACGCCGCCTTATCGAGTTGCAGATCTGCTGACTGTGCCCCGTGCGGAAAAAAAGATGTTAAAATATACAGACACCTCCCGGGTTTCTTTCAAAAGCTCCAAACTTTTTTTTTTTTTTTTATAATGCAAGAGGGGGCAGAGAATAGCACCCTGTGAGCAGATTTCCATATGCAGTTTGAAGGGTGACAGTGCCGGGGTTGACAGGTGTGACAGGCACGACACATGTAGTGAATAATGTAGTTCACAATCAAGCAAGCGTGAAAACAGAAGGGTTGATATCGTGTGTGGTGATGTTGGTGTGGTTTTCTAAATGCAATGTGACCTGCTTTGGATTCTTCAAGTGGGAATCAAGTTCATGTGTCGCTTTATTCACTTTAATTTTGTTCAATTTTGTCTATTTTGGACATGGTCACACGCTCTAATATTTGGTTGCAGCGCCTTTAGCTTTAATTACATCATGCACTGTGGCATTGTTTCATTAAGTTTCAGTGATGGCAAAAGATCTAGTGTTGCATTCATTTTCCACCTTGTATTGATGATGGGAGAGTGTAACCACCGCACAGAGCCTTCTCCAGCACATCCCAAAGATTCTCATGGTGAACACTTTTGTTTCTTGATCAGTCAGTGTATCACAGTGTTGTTGTTGTTCTGTGGCTTTTTCCTCAACTTTTTGTACTGTTTTTAGCTAACGTCAGTCGATGAAAAATGTTTGCTAGCACCTACAAACATGGCGGATCTCCATGGTAACAGTGCATTTACCCAAACAGTATTACAGACCTTGAACAGTCCGGAGAGTTCTTACCACTTTGATGTTTCGTAATGGTTGTAACAACAGTCCGACAACTCAGTAGTAGCACCATCCCTGAATGGAATAGCCTTCGAGGTGAGCTGGTATTGACCTCTGCCGACAAGAACTAGTATTAAAAGCTGTAGTAGTGGTCGTCGTAGAGTCATGTAGCGGCTGTGTAACTCGGGATATAAAACATTCCTTTCAACAGTGGCCGCAGCGCTAACCATTTTGACAAAACAGGCCGCAACCCCGGCTATAAACAAGACTGCTGCCTTTACACACTCTCCATGACCCAGTGGCCTCCTCTCAACACCGCCGGCATTAATTTAACAAAGAAATGGCTTCAGATCAGTTGCCGAGAGCCACACGCTGCCGGGCCGACGAGCCGAAGAGGGAAGGGGGGGGGGGGGGGGGGGGGGAGAAGGAAAGATCAGAAGAGACAAGATCCAGCAAATTGGAGAGAACTCGCGGCGAGCCACTTTAATATCTCTTTCAAAGTGTACCACGAATGGAAATTGGACTGAGTGGGAGCTTGGGAAAGGGAGCAAGGAGTGGGGGGCGGGGCTTCACTGGAGGAGGAAGAGGAGGAGGGGGGGGGGGGGATTTGTCATGGCAGTTCAAAGCGGGCCTGCGCAATATCTTGATTATCTGGAGGGAATGTAGGGAAATGGTGGATGGTTTAGTTGGAAGGGGGTTAAGAATGGTTCATGTGGAGAATGGGGTACAATCTTGAAGTCCTCACACATATAACAGAGAAAGAAGTGAGTTTGTTGCTTGTGGTTCATGAACTGTAAAATGCAAATAAACAAACTGTGACATAGTTATTTTGAATAGAGTGGAAAGTCATGATGGTCCTAGTGGGATCTTCCCTTCGAAACCTTCGACTTTGGGAACAAAGTACAAGACATACAGATGGTAGCACTGAAGCAGTGGTAGAACAAAGGACTCTAATTACTCTGAAATTATGTGAAATTAAGCAAAAATAATTCCTAATTTTTCACAGGACAATGCAAATAGTCAGGGACATTCATAGAGAGTAAACTCGAGGCCTATTGAAGGACTTTTCTTTGCCGGGCAGAATGAAGATGCATGCTGTGTAAACCCGCTGGCATATGGGTGCACTATCTCCCAATGTTTTTTAATCACTCGGCCCGACACCATTATCCGTGGAATCCCATTAACATGCATGGACCGGGGACAGGGAGCAGTGTTCTCATATGAGCATGAATATTATGATGATGCACTGAGATGGTTTCCAGTCCACCTCGATGACCTCGGACAAAAAACACTGCAAACTGTATTTAAAAACTGCTCATATGTAGAAACACAAAAAATATAATTTTATTGACAATACTATTGGTTTTGAAAATGACACAAAAAGGAAAAGAGTTGATTATTGATTCACTGAAAATATTTGTCTGGCAATATCGGTGTCTTCAGGTGAATGCAATTGATTTTAAAAGCATAACAAAAGCATATTAGCAACTTTTAGCCATGTAGCCATCAATTTATGTTTTCGCTAAAGGCAAGACAATGACTTTAATCATTTGCTATGGCGACAAAGAGAAAAATAAAAAGTAGAAGCGACATTTAGTACTCCACCACGTTAAGGTGGCGGTTCCAGGAGGGGACATCACACCTCAACATACTTTAATATAGGGACTGAGTTCATCATTTAACGCTCAATTCAAACAGACCCAGGAAGCCATTTGCTAGCAGACGTACGCATTTTTAGGAATGGGCTTAGATAGTCAAGGGCGTTTGTGTGATTTCTATGAAGACAACCCTCATGCTAATGCGTGATTAGGTAAGTCACATGCTAAAGTCACCCTTTAGCGCTACAACGTGATCTGTTAGCATCCACTAAACGCAGCAGAAGGCATATAGCTCTATTGCTAACGTGCGATTAGGTAAGTCACATGCTAAATTCTCCCTTCAAAGTAATCTGTTAGCATCCACTAAACGTAGTCGAAGGTATAGCCCCATTGTTAACGCGCGATTAGCTAACTCCAATGCTAAAGCCTCCCTTAAAGGATACAAAGTGAACTGTTAGCATCCACGAGACGCAGCATGAGGTATGGCTCTTTTGCTAATGTGCAGTTAGCTAACTTTTTGCGCGACAGCCTCCATTTAAACCACATAAAGGGATCTGTTAGCATCCACTAGACGCAGCATAAGGTATGGCTCTTTTGGAACAGCGAGCGGCCAGCCTGTCCCGTTATATAAAGAAGATGGATCCTCTCTGAACTGGTCACGTCGAAGTGTAATTAGTCAGCGTGATCGTTACAGATGCAATAGGTGTCACTGCTTATAAATCCCCCCAGCGAATATGTCAGTGTCAGGGGGGAAAGGCCGGAGAATGAGAGCGGCGGGAACAATTGGAACTCATTTAGAGGAGTGTGTCACAACGGCTTATGGAGACAAGGGCCAGTGTGACGGCACGGTTAGGACTTAGTAGGAAAGGGCTGGGTCGAGATTTCGTCTGCTTGCTTTCAGATGACTGTTTTCCAAAGGGCGTGACGTTAATGGCATTGTATTGAGAACTTCATTTTGTGAAGAAAGGTCGACAAAACATCATAAAAAAAGCATTGTAATGGGTGACTTTGATCTATTTTTTACTCTTGATATTTTATTCTAAGATGTTAAGGGAGAAAAACACATATATTAAAATTCTCTGCTTCCCTAACCTTTTTGAGATGTGTTGCCATCACATGCCTTTTTGGGGGGATGACAATGCAGCTTCTGTGATATCCACCTGTGTTTCGAAAGTAGACTTGTTGACAGGGGTCTGACCTTTCAGAAGCCTTTAATTTTTAGTATGTGGACACCTGTCTGAGTAATAGTCATCCTTTCATCCAGAGGGGTATTCGTGCAGATGTCCTCCCCGTGCGTGAGGCCTAGGACTGGGATGCAAACTATGCTACTGCCCCCCACTTATAGGCTGCTGTTGGTGGATCAAAGGGGCTCAGTCCTGTAAACATTGCCACTGGCCAATAAAGCGGTAATCCAATCACTCAGAGGCGCAGGAGAGTGAGGGGGTCAGGCGTCCGGAGCAGCTACCCGGTCAGAGGGGTAATCCCTAAAGATCGCACGCACAGGACGGGAAGGATGCACTGAAATAACTGAACACCAGAGTACCCAAAGGAGACCTATGCAAACATGGGGAGAACAGTCAAACTCCACTCAGAAAGGCCCCGTCCGGCCAGGGATCTAACCCGGGACCTTCTAGCTCTGAAGCCCAATCTTGGTATGGTTATTTATGTTTCAAGTTGATGAGTCGTTGTTCCAATGGTATTGCAACAAATCAAGACCGCAAGAAACAATATAAATTGTTATATATCAAATCCTAGATTTGAGATATTTGCAAGTTCAGGCTCCACAAATTGAGCTTGTAAGAGGACGTTTTCAACAGTAGCCATAAAAGTCAAGTCCAGATGGCAAGATCGATTAGTGCAACAAGATCGGATTTAGAAAGTTGCACTAGAGATGATTGGCAGATGGGTTAAGTGAGCTGGGTGAAAAAACAATGACAATATGGACTGGGGATCAAATGATCAACATTGAGTTTAGTGAATTTCTTTTCTTTTTCACCATTTCTCATGTACAATCAGGCATCACAGCTTAAAAACACTGAAAATTGTATCCCAAAGAAGTGACAAGCTTATAGGGCAGTGGGTCCAGTGAGTGACTATATCTGCCAACCAACTAACATAGCACAGTGATAGATATAGTTAGGTAATGACATTGGAAGGACCCACTGTTAACCCAAGTTAAACAAAAGTCTAGGCTTTGATTTTACATGTTCTCATGTGAGCTTGATTTTTATAAATGCTAACTGTAGCTAACAAAATTCCATGGAATTGAAATATCAGAAACGACCTTAGCTATCTAAGCCTGTTCCTTCAAATGCATACTTCTGTCAATAAATGGCTCCCCTGACTTGTTTGAATTGAGCGTTCTATCCCAATTCAAATAAATGGTGAAGTCCGGCCCTATACTAAAGTATTGCGAGTCCGTTTCATGGTATTTTATTTTCTATTTCTGTTGTTTTGCGATCATTAACATATTCTATTAGTGGCCACTGGATCTGTTAACATCCCCAGAAAAAGCAAAAACTTAACTGAATATGACTTGGTATTTAGGCACTTTTATACACAAACTATTAAGTAAATTCCCCGAAGGGCTGTATATCTATTTGACCTCAGCTAAGTGTGGTCGATGGGCTGACATCTGGATCTTTCATAGTTTGGGATGTTTGAATGCTAAATGCTAACGGCTATAGGAAAAATAGACTGAGCAAGCTAACAAACTCGACCGGTTTCCCAGACTAGCCAACCTAACTGTCCGCGCGCATTCAATTGAATCTGTCTTTCCTTTTTATTTATTATGTTTACAGTCTGTCACCATGGTTACTACCCCCCAAGTGACATCACTGAAAACAATCTACTGAACGAGACATAGCACACTCTTTACCACTGATTACATTTCATGGTGCATTCCTCCAGCAGGGCGGTCCCCAATTGCGTTCGCATTTTGACAGTCTCGGGCTTGTTCATTTCTCCGCTTTAAAGTGGAGGGAAAAAAGTGCGGTGACTTTAAAATCTCGCCGTGTTATTCCTTATCTGATGGCGGCTGATTGAAATTCTATCAGATTATCTGCCTTCTCTCGGCCCGGGCCCCCTGTATCTCGCCGTGGCAGACGAAGCCCCCCATGCTTCTTAAGTTGGGCCCCTTTGGCAATCTTTGCATCCAGTCAAAGGCTTAGCTCATCTTTATTCCATGGCCCTGCGGACTTTCATTTATTTCAAAGACAGAAAGATTTTTTTTTTTTTTCGCTTCTTATTTTTGCGGGAGATGGACAGCCTTTGGGAGCGACCACCGCGATGGAGAGATTAGATCTGCATTACCGCTGGTCATTTCTGGAGGCGAGAACGACACAGATAAGACAGAGTCAATCTTTCGCTTTTCAAATGAGCACACATCGGCCAATCTGCCGAGCGTTTCACAGCCGCGGCGTGACGGCGTTTGAACATGGAGCTGCGTGTGCGCCTTTCTTCACATAGGAATGTAAATAAAAATCACGTTAGATATGATCGAAACCTTTACAAACGCATGCTGCAATGCATTTTTTAAGGGGCAGGCCTCATAGCAGTGAATGCAGTATGTCGTAGCAAAACTGTTCAGAGACAGTCGACGTTTCCATCATCTGCATAAAATTCACATAAATACAAAATCTTGCCTTGTTAATTTACACATCAGTATGATCAGAATGATGTGTAAAGAACGCTCCGCTGCATTTGTGAGCTTTTCCCTCTCTTCGCCTTCGCCCTGCGCCGGGTTAGTGACAGCTGCATGGGGACAAAGGCCGATAATTCCTCGGATTTGTTGGGCGCTCAGTTGGCCGTGTTCCGCTGCGACTGATGCTCCGACCCAGGCGCCTCTGCAGATCAGCCCTCGAGGAGCTCACGGGGACCGGGGGCCAAGAGGGACGGAGTGGGGCCGACAGGGAAACCCGATCCCACAAATCAAGTGTGTCTTTACAGGCATGTGGCAAAGGGAATGTGGCGTAGTGTGATGACAGTGCAGTGTGGTTGTCTGAAGTGGATCATCAGCAACATAGTGTGTTCACTATGCAATCACAATGACGACTTCCCCATTGCCTGGCCTGTTTATCAAGTAGCCCTTCCACCGTACAGCGGACGAGTTCAGATTTTTCCCTTAAAGGGCAATGTGAAAAGAAGTTGATCAGCTGATGGCAGTGGTTGGTATGGCGTTGGGACCCACTGTGCAGAAATACTGAAAGCCCACTTTTGGGTCCCAACCCACCAGTTGAGAATGAGCGCTTTAGGGTTCCTAAAAAACAACATTGAGGTTGCCATAGCACATTGCAAGCAGAAGGACATCCAAATGAACCATCTCGGGCTCTGAGAACCTCAGAGAGTGGTCTCCTGTTGGTCACAGAGTCAGGACTGAACAGGAATGATCAGTTTTATGTGGGCTAAAACATGGTAGTCCTCCAGCAGATTTGAGACAAGCCTCTACTATTCTAAACACAGTCAACTGTGTAATATGCTTTTAAATATATTATATGATGGTAAATAATAGGTTGTGTTCACATTCTAGAATTTGATGATGTAGTTATGATGATGGAGGGCACGGACCACAACAAAACATTGACAAATGCTGAAATTCATTATTTAGAAGTGACTGACATATTATTGTTATGGCTGAAAGTCCTTTCATCAGGGTAATATTTTGGAATATTGGCACCACTTTTGGACACTATTATGAGAAAATAATTGTACCTTAGTCTACACAAGCTGACAGAGAAGGCACAGAACTTTGCTTCATGTGGTTTGTCCCAGTAATGACAGATGTTAGCCAAAAACCAGGACAAAGGAAAAAAAACAACAATTTTCTTTTGACGATAACCATAGTCACCACCGTGGAATTTGTAGCTGCCCGCCGCCTCAAACTTCAAACTATAGGCGGTTTAGAATGTTGTGATGTCACATGAACGCAACTTCTGGTTTTATTGATTGCATTTGACTTTCTAATGGAATTACATGCACTCCCTTGCTCTGCTTTATGAACGAATCGTGCTCTACACATAAACTTGCCTTTCCTTTATCTATCTGGTGAGCTGTACTCGGCTGTCAATGGACCCCTCCGACGGCCAATTCACAAAAGCAATAACAACAATATGCACCAGTCGTAGCATGGGCAGTTTGGCCATTTTCTAACAAAACAAGTCAATATGTTAAGTCCTTTTTTCTAAGACCCGTTAATCCTGGAGTAATATATCTTCTCGCTCTGTTCATTTCCAACATAGAAACAATACAACCAAGGCCTCCGTAAATACGGCACTTGTTCCACCATTACTGCTCCTACTGTATGCTTTTCTAAGCTTTCTTTGTCTGAGGGTTTCTCTCATCTACAGGTGCGCGTTTAAGGCTCCTGCAGCTGTCTTCTACACCACGGACGCCTCACGTCGCTCCTTTCACCACAGAGTTTTATGCTCCATAGGGGGAAAAAAACACACTGGAACTGATCAAAGACAATGGCAGTCGAGTAGTGTGAGCTTTTCACTGTGGTCACTGAGAAACAGGTGTGACCTCGTCCACAAAAGAAGTGCACTTGGAGCTTTCAAGGAGCTGGGATGGAAACTGGACTTATTTTTTTTATTTTTTTTAAAGCTTTTAGCCACATTACCATATTATAGTGTCTTTCCCTCTGAACAATATCAATAGCTATTTTGAGTAATGTTTGTTTCAACAAAAGAAATTGAAGCTAGCGATTTTATCGCTCAGTTTTCCTATTTGTTGATGAAAGCAATGTTCCATCTAATCTGCGAAATCTTTGTGAAAATGAAAGACCCAAGTTGGCGTCTCCTGCTGGTTCGTAGAGTCAGGACTAAACACAGTGAGGCTTTACTTACTTAAGCTAAAACCGTGTGTATGAGGCTGATTGTTGTCAAATAAAAAGTGGCTAAAAGCTTGAGAAAAGTAGATAACGTTGATCTCTCTTCGCACGGGGAAGGCTGCTGCCACTCATTTCATACGATTATTCCTCCATTCTCTTTATGTCAAGTAGACTTCTGTCCAACGCCACAACAGCAAACCTACACTAGGCTCAGTGTGTTCTTCTTCTCTGTTTGTTTGGTATTGAACAACAGCAGAGCATGACATCTCCACTTCTACTTATGAGTGCTTTTGAAGAGGCCCAAGTTGGGGCGGATTTGACGGGCAGAAGAACGGAGTAAATAAAAGAGGAGAGGACGGAGTGGAATTCATATCAATTATTCAGTGGATATTGAGCGGTGTTGGGCAGGAGGACAAAGGGAGGACACACAGGAGGCCACATGGGCTGTCAGTACTGTTAGGACCCGGCTCTTTTGTATCACGTGAGAACAGATATTTGGAAACAGCCAAAGCAAACATTGGAGATAGAAGTGTTTGTACTTTATCTGTACTTCACGTTATGTGCAGAATGATTATGGTGTTTACCATTGTCTATCAGCTAATCTCACTGACATGGTCTTGTCATGTTCTGTAGTGTGTAAGCAAAGCATGAGTCAGAAGCTTGTTCAGATTTCCTTACAATCCTTACAGTACGAAGGGAGCACATGGACCGGGCTTAAAAAAGTTCTCAAGGCCAAAACAGAGATCCAGAACTAATGTGTAGGAATGGTTACTTGAACAATAAGAAGTAGGCAAGTAGGCAAGGCAAGGCAAGTTTATTTGTAGAGCACAATTGATACACAAGGCAATTCAAAGTGCTTCACAGTTGCATAAATACAAGAAAGCAAATAGAATCAATAAAAACATCAACATAAAACTCAGTAATCAATAAAATACTTTCAGTTATATGCATTTTTAAGTCTTGTTAAGATTCGCTCTGTCTTGAGAACTATTTTAAGTTTTGTTTTGACTCGCTCTGTCTTGAGCACTATTTTTAAGTCTTGTTTTGACTCGCTCTGTCTTGAGCACTGTTTCCCTCTGTCTTGAGCACTATTTTTAAGTCTTGTTTGGACTCGCTCTGTCTTGAGCACTGTTTCCCTCTGTCTTGAGCACTATTTTTAAGTCTTGTTTGGACTCGCTCTGTCTTGAGCACTATTTTTAAGTCTTGTTTGGACTAGCTCTGTCTTGAGCACTATTTCGCTCTGTCTTGAGCACTATTTCTGTCTTGAGCACTATTTTTACTTGCTCGTTCAAACAAAGTTACCTAACCTCTGTTTTGTCGCTCCTTCTCCTCCGGACATCAACATAAAATTAATCAATTACAGTAAAAGGCAAGACTGCAGATAAAATACTCACATTCATGGGCAAAAAGAACTGTTTTCAGCCTGGATTGGAACATTGTCAGAGTTGAGGCCTGTCTCACATCCTCGTGAAGACTGTTCCAGAGTACAACTGTTCGCTTTCATTTCGAAGCCTGATTATAGTTGTTGTTTGGTGCAGCGAATCAAAGTCTCTGCTAATTTTGTCTGAAATGTAATCTGTATAGGGAGAACTGTTTCTTGTGAGCCGATCCAAATGAGCCGAATATGTGATCACGAGAAGACACTTCCACGATCTATGTATTGCCAGTGGTGACGCTTTGAGAGTTGGTCCCGAATGTACGCCAGTTGAGAATCACTGCATTAGAGACGCTTCTGCAGTAGAACAAGAAACAACTAGAGCGAGCAGGACTACTTAATCCAACGTGAATAAAGTAAAATACTACAGGTCTGCTTCTGACGAGGGAATAAAATGACTAACAAGCGCCAAAAACTTTATTTTTTTGATGAGATTTCCTCTTTACACAGTTGGTCCCTGTGTTTTCAATCCGATTCTCTGCCTCAAGCTGGCGATCTGCCACCGGATTTATTACTGAAACTAATTACAGACATAAATGAACATAAAAAGCCAAAGATGATGTCGATAGACCATCAGCAGACAGGACGGCCCGATGATGAAATATCAGTAACTCTTCAAACCATCAGCAGCGTGGCACAAGTTCAGAAGATCCATAATTCCGTCTCCATTGCACAATTGTTTTATGATTTAATTGAATCCGTTTCGAAACATTAATAATTGAAAATATAGTGGCGTTCAACTCATCTGACCTCGGACTTTTCCTGGACTCATTCTTTTTTGCAAACAGTGCGGTGTGATGGACAGCTGCAGGGGGAGAAAAAAAAAGAAAAGGGATAAACTTTGAAGTTGGAGCCAGTAATCCCAACCCATTGATTCAGAGGCTAAATATCGCACGCGCGCGGAAAGAGAAAGGAGCCGGGAGACGAGGCCAGGCTGGAGCTAATAAAGAAGCTAATATATTCACCGAAATCACGTCCACATATGAAGGCAAACATCTGAAGGCGTCCAGAGCAGCGGCGGTCATTCAAAATGAGGGAAACGCACTCTGCATTTCAAACATCCGAGCCAGTCAGGGTTAAGAGGCGACGCCGACGCATTTGAGAGATATGGAACGTTTTAGTTTGATTTGAATAGACACATCGTGCATAATCGAGGCTTAAAAAAACATCGGAATTTCAACGGCATCCAAGCAAATCTACGGCGCAGGGATGAAGACACTTTGAATTATTGGGTGATGGATCATGGGCTCTAGAAATGTGGAGGACGGCTTTGTGTTCCATCTACTGTATGACACAAGAAAATGTAAGAATCACGGATCGGAGAGGTTCAGGAAAGGAAGAAGAAAACTGAATGAAGCAAACTACTACTTCGAGTCTGTTTCGATGATGGTTGAAAGTTCAAATATCTCAAGTAAAAGTGGAAATATTCAACACTGATACTCCTAATGTCAGGTTCATTTGACTCACCGAGCTTCTGCAGCAATGTAGAAAGCTGAAAGCTAGAAAAGTAATATATATAACATGAAGTAATTACTCAAAAACCATGTGGCGACCTAACAAGGTGCAAAGCCTCCGGATCACTGCACACAGTTAGCAATGACTGTAAAAAAAAAAGTACCTTATGGAAAAGAACTCCCGACGCTACAGGACCAGAAGTTTTGAAAGACGCCAGACGAACTTTAGTTGGAGAATACTTGTAATGCACTCTCACTCCGCGGCATTAAATTTAAGAGCAGGTTAGAGGTGTGAAATCTGAAATTGGCCCGCTGTATTTTGCATTAAGCGACATCAAGTAGCACTCCAAGACTAGTGGCCGGGCGACCTACTTGGGACAAAATGGAGCCGGGAAGTGGATTCTGCTGTGGGGGTGTGGTCCCGGCAAAGGGGTGATCACTCATTTTTTTGGGGATTTGATGATTACTCATGAGATATAAAGAGGTTTGGCAAGAATTATGCTGTTAACTAATGCATTTTTACAAGGACAATAGCTTGTTCAGTCTTTTTCCTCCTTTAGATGGTGGTGGTTTGTTGCTGTTCCTACTGATTCAGACTGTATAGGCCCAAAAACTATGGAATACAAGCAAGTCCATAAAATGGCATCCATAACGTGAAACCCATCCGTAGAAATCCTAGTTATAGATATCTGAGCGTTGACTGGTACATACTGTTGTGGGTTTCTGGAGCAAGACCATCATCTCACCTCTTAAGACCCTGTTGGCTATTGGCTACAAAACCTTGATGGTTCTGTGGTCCATTCCCAATATTTTTGGAAAGTTCAAAAGAGCTGCATACCTCTGGCCAGCTGTTAACCAATTTCTAACTTTTCAGAGTCATTCCGATGTCTTTACCTTCCCGTTTTGTGTGAGGGAACATAGCCGCATAATAATTCTGCATACCTGGGACACTTCAATCCAACAGCCTTTCAGTTTGAAATGTGGAGAAAAATAACAATATGGTCGTAAAACTCACTTGATTTTGATGTACTACAAGGACGAAAAGTTAGGTATAGAGGCCTTTTCTTTCTTTCTTTCTTTTTTTTTTACAAGAATGACGTAAAGGGATAGAGCACCGAAGCTTCAAGCCAAGGCCAGCTGTGCGACCCTGACCTCCACTTCTGTTGTCACTTTGTAACACTTAAGACGCTCTTGTCCTTTCAGCTGTTCCTCCGCACTGAACGCCTGCGGGCACGTTATCAGACAGCGGACCCTTTTTACAATACGGCCCATGTATCAGGTGCAAAGCAGTTTAGCTCTTAACATTTTGCAGAGCACCGGCTAATGGCTTCTGCCTCTCTGTCCTAATCACCCCTACTTTGGTGCTGGCTTTCTTTTACTGTAAATTCCGCTATAGCTTTTCACTCCGGCGCATAATATTTCCCCATATCCAACGTCGGCGTACTTTGAAAATGCACTGCAGATGAACTCGCAACGCCTTGAAACCCGAGGATGGCTCATTATGGGATTTATTATGTAATGATTGCAGGGGGAAAAAACTGCAAGATGATGAAGTCAGAGCTACTCATGGCTACAACAGTTCTATAGCACAGCGATTTTAAAAACGTGCTCTTTTATGGCGATTTCTAAACCTTCATGTATTTTATGTGGTTTCTCCATCGTTAACATATTAAAAAGGAGATTTATTGGCAACTAGATGTGTATTCAACCCCCGAAAAGCAAATAAAATAACCTTTTACGACTTTTACACGATACTGATGAACTAAAGTGAAATCTCAGAAGGTTTATACAAGTATAGTAAGGATTTTTAACCAGGCTCAGACATCATGTAAACTCTAGATCAGTCATAATTTGCCATGTTTGATGGCTAATGCTAACGGCTATAGGAAAAATGCATTGAACAGAAGTCAGGAACGAATGCCATTTCAAAGCATGTGTTTCAAGGATTGTCAAGTAGTCAGTTAGTCTAATCATTTGTGGAAAAAAAAAATACCTTTGAGTACAATGCATCAAATTACAAAGCATTTTTAAAGATGGCGGGCTAGCAGCTAGTTGTTTGCATTAGCATCTTAAAAATCATTCCCCGTGAGTTGTGAAATCTGCTTATAAGCCAAATCCTTTCAGAAGGTTAAGAATGAGTTTGGACCAATCATTTCAGACTGACATGTTTCCTCTTTCTTTGTTCGTAAGCAAAAATGAAAAACAGATAGTTTAAGCACTATTTATTGCTAGCTAAGTACATACACTTGGGCCAACAGAACAGTATATTACGGTCTTTTCAATCTGTATGTGCGCCAAACTGCAAACTGTAATACAGCTGCAGATGAATCCACTTGAATCTCAAACGCTCATATCACATGCAGCTGACCCTCCTGGACCCACTTGTTATTCCAGCGTGCTGCCAGAGCTCTTGCACATGCACTAGATACGGCTAACTGAAGGCTAATGTTAACATTCATAGCAGTGGTGGACATGGTTAATGTTACATGAGCGTCTGTTCACTTGCAGTTTCAGTCTCCTGAGGCTGTGGCAGGTGGTTACTTGTTTTAATTTTATTTATTGCACTTGTATAATAAGTGTGGCATGTTGGGTTGGATCACACCAACCACAGGGTTAGCAGTTTAAGTACAACAAATCTGCTACATGGTCGATGTTACAACTTTATACTACACTTTGCAAAACATTGGTAAATACTGAAGGCGAGACATGGCAGGTGAAAAGAAACATTTTTCACACCGTGGTCACGATTTTTAGCTAATTTTTTCTCATAACATCTTAGTTTTAATGTCAGAGGGGAACAATGAAACTCCAGCTTTGACATTGACATTTATGACATTTCCCGGAAAAAACTAGTAATCGTGGCGCACTGGCCGGTTTCCTACGCTTAATCATTTACAAATATTGACATATTTGGAATCCATGTGCAGCACATAAGGCGATTGAGATGACATTATAATCCAAATATGGTCATTTCCTTTCTGGGACACAGCTCAGACGATGAAAAAGTTTGGATACCTCTTCCATGCTGTTTTGAATATAAGACGCCTTTATGACTTTGTATCTCAGAGAAACATATTTCAGCAATGAGCCATATTGGAAAAACATATGCCTTCTCACAACTGAAAGCGATAAGAAAACATCCGTCGGATTTCACGCACACCTGTTGCGGCGTGCGGTATCCCTTACACCCAACAACCGGGTGCTTTTTCAATATTTATCCCGAGGCATGTATATTCTATGAGCGACGGCGGCGCGTGTACCCTCCGCCCGCGCGCCCGTGTTCTGCCGCGGCTAACAAGGCGAGGCGACGTCCCACTGCGCTCCTTCAGGAGGGCGCCGCACCTGTAAAGAGTCTCATTTACCCGAGCGCCGCATCGCACACAAACACACACACACACACACACACAATCTGCGCACCTCCAAATGTCAGCGGCTACGCTCAGCGGGAGAGCCACGGGCCGCCGATAAATAATGCACCAGATAGTTTTTCACACCATCTCTCGACTGTAGCCAGACTGTACACAAGACCAACTTTACATCTCACCAATGAAGTATTCAAGAGAAGAGTCACACGCTGTGATGAGAAAAACGACGGTAGATGTTTGTTGGGGAAACAAATCCGTCTTCAGAAATAAGGATTAGAGGAAGGTTAAAGGCTGTTGGAACAGGTTAGCAAATGTTATGATGAACAAATAATGATAGAAGCACTGGACATCAAAAGGAAATGAGTTAAGATAGTTTTTCAGTTAACATCCCATGAGTCTCCAACCAGCTCGGGAGCTCTATAGGTGCACCAAATGATTGACTTACGACATCTTGAACCTTTAGACAAATGTAGAGAAGTAATAGGAGGAGACTAATCTTCTTTCTTCCTTTGTATTGTAATATCTTGCCGACTAACTGTCCCATGTGAACTCCACCTAAGTCAAGCAGTTACCCAAGTATCTTCAAAGCTGAGTTTTTTTTGTTGTAAAAGTATCTCATGGGGGAAAAGATAAGAGACCTTTGGTATATTCAATGCTTTTTTAAGTTGTTTGTAGTGTTTGAGAAGTTAAATTGCGGCCCGACCATATCTTGCTTTGCGATATATCGCAATATATGTCGGTAGGGCTTGGGAAATTCATCAAAATTTCTTTAAGATCGCAATCTCAACTTAATGTCATGGTGCAAATTCTGTGGCAGTAACAGCTCCTTTGTTTGGAGTTTGGACGAGTACAACTAAAGAGCTCATCTATGTCCATGAATTATATAATGTCAATGATCTATTTTTGTTTGTGTTTTATATGAAAAAAAAAATACATCAACAAAATGTATAGAACCCTGATTATCGGGAAAAAAAGCAACAGGGCGAACCGGACCCCGAAACAAGTCCGGTTCGCCTTGTCTGTACTTATTTTCCCGATAATGACCAGCGTTCTATACATTCATACACTTTTATGACAACCGATAGGTTAATTTAATGATTTCCTAGCTACTTATTGCTAGCTTTGCTACTTAGTTGAAGCTGCAGTTGGAGAGGAAGAATGGTGGTGAATCTCTGGGTAAGTTGAAAGTCGGACTCCCGTTAACTTCACGAGCGATTCCCCCAACTTCTCTCACAGGGACGGGGGCAGAGATAGTGTCCTCTACTACGTACGTGCGGAGTGATATGAAAGACCTGTATTACAAGCATGAACTCCGTTGCCATTAGCAGCGGTCGTTATTTTTTTCAGAGGTCGTCTATCAGAAAATAATGACCGGTAGATTGTTGAAAAATCCCATTCAAGTCAATGGAGCGTTCTACTTGCTGTATAATAATAGCACATAACACATGATAAACAAAAGCTCCCTCTCTGCAAACTTTGCTGTCCCACGCTTACTCCATTACTGGGCCTCCACTGACGAAACAGAAGGACGCCATCACACACACGCAGGGGGAGGGGAAGGGAGGGTCAGCGGTCATGACCCCACATAATGGCTGTCGGGGCATAAAACGAAGATGATGCATGGTTTCAATTTGGTCTATCAATACGGTGTAATAATCGATGTCGGGGTCGGGGGGTGAGCACTATAACAGATGGAAGAGCGCACAGAGGGAGTGAGATAAATGACTAATCAGGGCCATACAAAAGCCCTGTGTCATCTGTATCAATGCTTCATAATGACTGAGTCAACCCAACACTTGGGGTAACCATGGGAACGCAGGAGCCAAGCATTTCTGGGCCATTTCATTAGTGCCAGAGGAAGTATACATGAGATATGAAGTGAAAATGAGAGTTAGTGATGATGACTCACCAAGCAAGTAGCCAGTGTAAAACATTATGCAAAACAAACACGTATTAAAGACAGCCACCGAACTTGCAATAAGAAGAAAACAAAGTGACAATATCTGATCGTGTTTTCCTCATTTCACGAAAATATGTGGGCAATTTTCACAAAGTTATACCGCCACGTACGAAATCCGATTTATCCGCCCGAGCTGGAAGGCTACATCCAATCTGGTTCCAAGCGTATTTTTGTGGTCACTTCCAGATGTCGTAATGAAAAGCAAGGCGTTTGTGCAGAAGTGCCAGCTGGACCGTGGCGCCATCAAGGCCAGTAGGAATATGAAGTCTGGAGAAAATTGAAAATTCAAGGAAACTCCATCATCTACTGTACGTATAAAAATAAGAAGCGCGTCATTCGGCCGATAAATTTGTGGGGACGATTTGGACGGAATTTAACATACAAAAAGGATTTGGCTTGATATCTTACTTAAACATTGCATTTTGTCTTTGCAAAAGTAATAATAATGGTAATAATTTCAAACAGATCTTGATCAGTTGATTTGGTTGGTTAGAAAACACGCCTTTTCCTTGACTTGGTTGAGCATAAGCAGCAAATTGTCTCTTCCCCTACTCCGTGGATGTAGCTACTGTCGGACATCAGCGCTTGTACCGGACGATGCTGCTGCTTTGGTGGTATTTGAAGCTTCTTGTTGCGGAGTGATGTATCAGCAGGAGCTACGGGACTACACAAGCGTGCATGAATGACTCAAAACGCAAGTCAAACTACGATTTTGAAGAGAGAATAGCATTGTAAACATGATGAATGATACTTATCCTTTAATACAAGTATTTCACCATTAATTGTGACATAAAAGTGCTACTTTCTCTTTGTTTATGAGTAACCTTAAACTTGAACTTTTCATGCATTTCTGTGACAGTGAACTTGAAAAGTGACCCTGAAAGTTGTGAAATGTGCCCATTAACTAATCCCTGTGAAGAACTGGGATGTTAGAAATCTGCTAGGAAAGTTAGGAATGAGTTTGGATCAAGACTGGATCAAGCTTCTGGACTGGAGCTCACAGCCTAGGTTTAGGTAAAGCCAAGCTGGAGAAAATGTGCCCTGTTCAGGTGGGGTTAAGAGGTATAGGGCCTTTAAAGATGGGGTATTACGCATTTTGTATGTATTTGGTAATAATGTCACTATCTTACACTTTGTTTGTTAATGTAATGTTAATCTAAAACAGCACCCAGGGCAATAAGACAGGAAACCCCACCTCTGTGTGGTGGGTTAAGCAGAAACAAGCCTGGCTCGAGGGCCAGTCAATCAAAGCCCAAAGCTCAGACTATCAAAATGTATGCAACATAAAACTAGCGTGGCTTATAATATTTCACTGTTCTCAACATTGTCATGGGAGGAAACTGTATTTTTAGAAATAATAATAGTCAATAGAGCCGGCCTTTTAAGTTGTTTTAGACATCCGTAAAGTCTCCATCGGATTCCATGTGAGAGCAAACATTCTGGAGTCGCCCATCCCCACTAGGGGGTGGTATCGCAGCAATGTCAGGACACCGCCATGAGGACCAGAGCCTAATGATCCCGCTACGGTAACAAGCTCTAAAAAGTCAATTTTGCATAATCAATCCTGCAAACATCTATACACGCTGATCCCCCCCCTTTAAGTTTGATCACTCCCACCCTTAAAAACCTCCAACATGGCAAGCATCACCTTAGTCTTAACGCGGGCACCTATCCATCATATCCCATCAATCAAGCGGCCCCTTAAGTGACAGCTGGCCAGTTCCGCCCAATCCCCCCCACCCACACACACACGTACTGTATCTGTGATTATGATCTAGCCGAAGGGGCCACCGGCTCCTCTGTGACCGACATGCTAATCAGCGGCGGCGGGCTAGCTGCTAATCGCGGCGCGGGGAAGGCCAACGGGTGAGATCCGGTCAGCCATAATTACATCTTTCAAAGTCAATTGGTGTAAATGAATAGGCTCGGACCCCTGCCCCCAAAGTCAACAAGCAGGCGTAAACAGGAAGGGACTCGTGCTGGGGCTAATGGGAATGGGTTGACTTTGGTGGCGTGATGTAACAAACTGTTAGTGCGGAATACAAAGCGATGCCCTCTGCTAATATTGAAACACTTGGTACACACGGGGGGGGGGGGGGGGGGGGAAGCTGTGAAAAATGGTTCGGTGCTTTGCCTCATTTCCCAAACACAAAAAGGAAAAACGTTCTGAAAAGATTTTGTGCAAACATTGGAGAGTCAGACAGCAAGACAGAATAGGAAATGATAACAGACTTTTTGTGTGCCATGTTTGCCCTCTTTTTCTTTGAACAGCTTTGAGCTTTTCACATTTTCAAAAACTCCATTGGTTCAAAAATGACGCTAACTAGACACAATCTTGACCACAAACGCATGACAATCCAGTTTGATTTACAGCACTGTGCAAAATCACTGCTTTCAGCGTCTGCGTAGCCAACTGTTGAGTAGAAAGTCCCGTTGGAAGCGCTTAGGTCAGCAGTGATAAGCTTTAAGCCCAGGAGACCGCGGTCATGGCAGCCTTCCCGCTCCCAGAATGTTCCCTTAAAGCTAACACGGCCCTGAAAAGTCCTCCCACTGCTGCTTGGGATCCGCACCAGTGTAACCCAAGACTCTTTCTGCGGCTTTAGTGAGCAAATCCAGATCAGATAGTGTTCCTCTGTGATTCTCCTCGGGATAAACTTTCTGAGATTTTGCCAAAACATTACGGTTCCACACAGGGAGGACGTCTGTTCGCTTTGTCTTTCCCGGCAGGTGGTTGTCGGGAGTTTTGTTTGATTTTTTTTATAAGCCAGAAAATGAGCGGTTTTTATCCCGAACCAGATCGGGTGGTAATCTCGTTTAATCCTCCGACGCGAAAGACAGTGTGTGTGTCCCTGACAAGAGACATCGGGCTAATTACAACAACCGAGAGCTTAGGATAAAAAGAGAAACTGCCTTTTGAGTTCAAGATCCTATACATATTTAGCTCTTAAAGGATCTTTATTCAACAAAACTGACTTTTTTCATCATACAGTATAGAAATGGGCTCTCTTTTAGCTTCTTTAGTCTCTCCTTTAGCCTCACCTTTAGCTTCTTCTTTAGCCTCACCTTTAGCTTCTTCTTTAGTCTCTCCTTTAGCCTCACCTTTAGCTCCTTCTTTAGTCCCTCCTTTAACCTCACATTTAGCTTCTTCTTTAGCCTCTCCTTTAGCCTCACCTTTAGCTTCTTCTTTAGTCCCTCCTTTAACCTCACATTTAGCTTCTTCTTTAGCCTCTCCTTTAGCCTCACCTTTAGCTTCTTCTTTAGTCTCTCCTTTAACCTCACATTTAGCTTCTTCTTTAGCCTCTCCTTTAGCCTCACCTTTAGCTTCTTCTTTAGTCTCTCCTTTAGCCTCACATTTAGCGTCTTCTTTAGCCTCACCTTTAGCGTCTTCTTTTGTCTCTTCTTTAGCCTCACCTTTAGCTTCTTCTTTAGCCTCACCTTTAGCTCCTCCTTTAGCCTCACCTTTAGAGACTAAAAAAGGAACTAAAGGTGAGGTTAAAGGAGAGACTAAAGAAGAAGCTAAAGGTGAGCCGCACCTTTAGCTTCTTCTTTAGTCTCTCCTTTAGCCTCACCTTTAGCTTCTTCTTTAGCCTCACCTTTAGCTCCTTCTTTAGTCCCTCCTTTAACCTCACATTTAGCTTCTTCTTTAGCCTCTCCTTTAGCCTCACCTTTAGCTTCTTCTTTAGTCCCTCCTTTAACCTCACATTTAGCTTCTTCTTTAGCCTCTCCTTTAGCCTCACCTTTAGCTTCTTCTTTAGTCTCTCCTTTAACCTCACATTTAGCTTCTTCTTTAGCCTCTCCTTTAGCCTCACCTTTAGCTTCTTCTTTAGTCTCTCCTTTAGCCTCACATTTAGCGTCTTCTTTAGCCTCACCTTTAGCGTCTTCTTTTGTCTCTTCTTTAGCCTCACCTTTAGCTTCTTCTTTAGCCTCACCTTTAGCTCCTCCTTTAGCCTCACCTTTAGAGACTAAAAAAGAAACTAAAGGTGAGGTTAAAGGAGAGACTAAAGAAGAAGCTAAAGGTGAGCCGCACCTTTAGCTTCTTTAGCCTCTCCTTAAGCCTCACCTTTAGCTTCTTCTTCAGTCTCTCCTTTAGCCTCACCTTTAGCTTCAATTCTTTAGCTTCTTCTTTAGCCTCTCCTTTAGCTTCGTCTTTAGTCTCTCCTTTAGCCTCACCTTTAGCCTCTCCTCTTTTTGCCTCTCCATTAGCCTTTCCTTTACCCCTCTCCTTTAGCCTCATCTTTAGCCCCTCCTTTTGCTTCTCCTTTACTCTCTCCTCTTTTTGCCTCTCCATTAGCCTTTCCTTTACCCTCTGATTTAGCCTCTCCTTTAGCCAGCAGCCAGGCTGTGTGTGGACGGAGAAAAGACCTTTATGGAAGTGTTTTTAAAAAAGTGACACAGCAAAGCACTCAGAGGCTGCTCCTCTCTCGTGTACTGTCCCGGGGCATCAGTCAGGCCTGGATAAGCTCGGCCACTCTGGGGTTAGAAAGCACTGTCCTCTGCTTTATGGAAGGGTGACTTAAAAAAAATAACAATGAAGACTTTTTCCCTGCTTTTCCTATGTGAATATTACTAACTGAAATGACAGGACAACTTAAATATAGAGAAAATGTTTGAGTGTAAAAACCTGATTTATGTTTTAGCGGTACCAACTTAATTTCTTTCACATGTGTTAGAAGAAGCTTTCTACATTTATAGATAAATAACTTAATCTACTGCTCAAGTAAGAGTTTTGACACTTCAAAAAGTTATGGTTCACGCAACCATCGATAACCTCAGCAACTTTTTACCATCTAATTATATAGCCAAAATCAAAAATATATATTGTCTAAGCCAGACTTGGAGAGAAATAAATCCATGCATTTGTCTCCAGCCATACTGCAACCACATTAGTCCAGTGCTCCGGTTTAGCATTTTTAATCACATTTCCTATAAATGAGATCTCGAGCTTCCTATACAGACGTCTAAAAAGACATGTCCCGCTCTTCAGGCTGTTTTCTGCATTGGGAATCCCCCACTGCTCCAGAAGGGGATTAGCTTGTATCGCTCAGACAGCGGCCCACATATGGCCAGCAGCGGCGGCGGCGGCGGCGGCGGCGGGGTCTGGACTGTGACTGGACGCGTCAGTGAACCGAGCGCTAACATACAGCTCATTATCCCTAACCCTTAGCATGAGCGCTAGCCTGGGGGGGGTAGGCAAACAAAAGCTATAAGTCCGAGTGAGCCCTTTTTAATTACGGCCTATTGTTTGGAGACGTCTCTATAGAAGGTGCCACAATAGAGGTCTTTGGTTCAAAACTGCTGGGTTAGCTAATACTCTCTAAATGAATGTTCAGGGCAAACGGGATAATAGGGCAGTTTTATATGAGTGGCTGAGAGTGGTGTATTTAATTAGGGCTCTCTTGGCACATACCGAATTAATAAGCCACTACCTGTATATAACTTTTAATTATCAAATCTTTGGATGACTTCGGCGCAACACAAATAAGATTCCCCGTCTCCTCCCCACTACAGTGTCATCTCCAGCCACTAAAACATGTACAATAGGGTTATATCATTAGACGCAGCGAGTGGATGAGAGAGGAGACGTCCAGCACTTACACAACAGAGTACAGTTGACAGCTCAGTGGGGAAAAAGAGCAGTATAGCTACAAGTGATGAACGCGACAAAATGGATCACATCGTTGACTGACAAACACTATAAAACCTATCGATGTTCTGAATATCTTTGACAGCACCATCATGTTTACAGGTCGCTCGTCTTGTCTGCTCCAAAAAAAACAACAACTTTTCATCAGGTACTCCAATTCGAAAGTGGTTTCCAAGCAACAAGTCGGCGTTTCGCTGGGTCTATTAAAAGGTGCTGAAGTGAAGGTGCCCCACAGTGAAGCGTGTCTGTCTTCGTGAGCCCATACGTGTGATAATTAGTTTAGGTAAATCACTTCTGACAGTCTTCTCCACGTGGATGTGTCTGGTGGAAGGGCGGCTCCGTGTAGCAGGCAAATTAGATTGGATTTTTGGGCAAATCTACGGTCTCATGAGAAATAGATTTGTCTGATCTACGTTGACAAGACTAGGCCTGGGTACCGTTACATTTTTTTTCAATACCGGTGCTTGGTTTTCAGTGCCAATACCTGAACGATGCTTCTTCCGATACCTAAACTAATATTTGTCATCTAGAACGAGAAAACAGAACAATAATGTGTGGAAGATATGCCAATTTACATACTGGGTTTATCTCCGATTTGTGTGAAAAAATGGGGGATAATTGGGAGAAACTGTCAGAATTAACATTATGAAAAAGAAATGGGGCAAAAATAGGAAAAAAGATGGGAATAAATTGTGTAACACATAGGAAAATGTTAGTAATAAAAAAAATAGAAAAAAAAAGTGTAAAAAAATATTGTTTATTAAAATAAAAAATAAAAAAATGAGATTTTGTATTTTATTTTCAATGGGGCAAAAATGGGGGGAAACATTTAGAAAATAATCATTTATTTGAGATGAAACAACCGCGTCACTTACTTCAAAGGAGCTAGATGGCGCAAGTTGGCCATTTTATACTCACTACTGCCACCTCAGGTCATACGTGTAACTGCACCTTCTATATTAAGCTCGTGCATAACAGCACTTCGGACCCGAAATAACTTTTTGAGAGCAGGATTTTAGAGGCAGTTGTGGTGAACAGGTCTGGGCTCATTCTACAGAGTAGAACATTGCTGGAAATGTTTAAACTTTTAAAATCGTTTCGTCCCTTTAAAGCTGTCCCTGGACCAACAGCATCAAAACAAAATCTGAAGATAGAAGATTTTTGTCCGTGCCTGCTTTCAATACTTATTTTTTCGTTACCAGTAGTACCTAGACTTTTTTTTTCCGCTGACACCATCTTGGTATCGTTTAACAGAACCCAGAATCTTCTTCAGGACAAAATGTTTACTCACTGTCTTGTATATCTTGGGCAGGGTATTGTTCCGATAAGGGATAAGGGTTTCAAGTTTTTTTTTTGAGCGGTGATATGATATAAGTGAGACAAGGCGTTATTTACCGTCGGCGCTCACAAACAGACCAGCAGATCTTCATCAATGTGGCTTTAAACAAAAAAAAAAAAGAAAGAACCCGCGGTGCCAAGAAACACGTTTGAGATCAGATATTTAAAAGATGATCGCTCACTCTGTAATTGTTGATACAAAGATTGAGGAAAGCCACTGTTTGAAGATTTCAAATTGATTTAGCGTGTTGGCGCGTCAACCTCAAAGCTCATTAAACATCCGAGCAATTTGAGTTGTCAAACGTGCCGTTCTTTTCCACCTCGGAAGCGAAACACGTCTCGAGAATCGAAGACAAGAGGCAGCTTTGATTATGAGAGAAAGCACACCGACGACTTAAAAAGAAAACTGTGACTCGACGCTGCCTTTTCTCCACCACCACCCGGTCTCCCTCGAGGGCCTTGGGCTCCGGGCCAATCCATCACCATCGCCACGAGACTTTCATAAGCGAGGAACGAAATTAGCTCAACATCTCGTATCTTTTGTCACGTAACCCTGATCAAAAACGCCATCCTCCCGAACGGCTTTCATCGGCCTCAAAGTCAGCGTTTAACCGACGCCATACGCCGAGATCCTGTAAAGATTCACGAGAAGGGAGGGGAAAAAAGTGGTGCAAAGTGGATTGATGTGCTTAAAGAGGCAGTAACTGGTATGAGGGGAAAGCAGCTGGCTCCCGTAAAACGCCGTTGCCAGTTGGCGTCGGCTCAGAGAAAAGGCCAATCTCGGAGGAAGGGTGTGGCCGCCATGCTTAAAATGACAATAAAACTAAAGACGGAGAACGGCGAAGTTCGGGTGCCCTTGATTCTTACGGGCGCACGAGGCGAGATGTTTCAAAGTGATGCCCATTAATGTCTCGGAACCACATCTGTGTTTAAAGCCAGCCAGTGTAATCCAAAATGTTGCGCAATATTCCGCAATCTTTGAAGTATATAGATGTACAGACGGCATTGTAGCCTAGTCTGTCAAGGGAATCATTATTTCGCATCCCTCTCTTTTCAGACGTTTTCTGTCAATAATACAATATTGGCTACAAATACCAGACACTGAACTGATTCCGGTTTGGGCCCTTCCCACTTTGAAATCACAATTTTCAAGTAAATAAGGGTATGCTGTGTGTCATTTGTGATTGTAGCGTAAAATGCCGCTCATAGACCATAAAAAATAATAGACAACACCACCTCAGTCTTCCCCTTTAACCACATTGACCACGTTCGAGGGGGGAATCATGGCGGATTTACAGACTCCTCCTCCCCAGCTCTGATGAAGCATGTTCCTAAAAAGGGCATAAGGGCGGAATCTTCACTTTAGACTCGGCCCTTGAAGCTCCAATGCTAACAATCCGACTCTCATTAGTACGAGATTTCTAAAAAAAATTCTTACTAAAACCAGTCCGGTTTCTTTACTTGTAACTAACTCAGCATTATCACAGGAGAAATATAGAGCGGTAGAAAGTTTAGGAAAATTAGAAACCAGTCTTTAAAGTTGTTTTTAACATGTCTAAACTGCAATTCATTCCAATGGGGAACTAGTGGCTATATGGAAGTACTACAGCAGTGTCGTCGTCACAAAGCACAGCAGCCAGCGGCCATTCATGCCGCCGCTAGCAACAGCATGCTAAAGCTAGCGGGAGCATGCTATTGCTAGCAGCAACGAACCAAGTCTGAGTAACTAAAGTGGCAAAGGGTTTGTATTTTTAAGAATAACTGATGTAGGATTATTTCTGATGCACAAGTTGTAAACATCACATCATTTTATGTGAATTGTTTGTATAAAATATCATGTCTCAAGGATGATGTTTTTCCATGAATTTATTAATAGAGATAATTGATAATTGTTCTGGAACAAGAACATATTAGACTTAATTCATCTCACACTGGAGAAAAGAAGATCATTCATTTTTCACTCAGAGACAGACACTTTTAAGAAAGTCACTTGGCATCGGTTAATCTCGGCAAATACTCAAACCCCCAGTATCGGTATCAGAAGCAAAAAAGCTGGATCGGTGCATCTCCACTTTTGTCAATGATTAAATGTAAATGCTGTCTGGACCCAATTTTTTTCAAAGCGCTGGGACCTACTGCTTTGGGGACCAGAAATTCACAGTTTGAGGAGCCTTCTTAACAGTGGTCTGAAAATGCAAAAAAAATAAAATAATAATAATGCTGTGTAAAATGTAAAAACTAGTTTATTCAAGATATGCAGAATCCCCATTTCATACGTCAACCGAAAAATGAGATCTTGCCATTATTCACATTTCATTGCTGAAAATATCATCGATTTCTACACATGAAACGCAACATTTTGATATGAAAACACGAAATGAAAGAAAACTTGCCTTACATGTTTCCCTCTTAAGTCAGAAATCTACGGCAAAAGTTTCAAATTGACATTCCATAAATCTAAATTCCCTCCCCATTCACCTGCAGCGCCTTTAAAAGCAAGAAAAAGTCGTCAGCTTTGCCCAACAGCGCGCCCTTTGATGACTTCCCACTTCCCCTCGTCTCCCAAAGCCAGACTGAGGCAAAGTTTGTCTCTTTGCCCCAAATGCGTGCAGACAGTTCAAAGGCTCCTGAAGAACAACCAAACTTTTTGATTCGCCGTTCTCACGCCGCACAAATAGACAACTGCATTATTTTCCCCCGGCTCTGTCCGCCTGAAAGCCCTCCATAGACTCCCGTGTCGAATAAACCCGTCAGCCTCGGGAGATTAAAAGGACTTGTACGTAGTAAAAATAAAAAAAAGAAAAACCTGATTTATGGAGCTCGGGCACGGTTGCCAAAGGGTGCGCGGGCGCCATGGTAACCCAGTGAATGGAGGGGTCACGCGGAGTGGTTCGAATGGGGAAAGGGAAGAAAGGGCTTTTAACCTCCCAAAGTGTCGCCGTCTTTTTCATCGGGGCCAAAAGGCTTTTACCAAGGCGACGGGGAGAGCCGGAGTTTCCAAAGAGGGGTCAAAGTCGTCTTCATAAATTACCGCGGCCCATTGTGTCCGGCGAGGCCTTGCAGACATTTATTTGTGTTCGCAATGAGGCGGAAAGGGAGAGCACTTTATTATTTTAACAGCGGCCTCTCTGTGCGCTCATGCTGGAGAGGTGTGATGCACTCTGGAGAACACTCTTTGCTTTATGCTATTGTTTTAATAGCTTTTTTTTTATGAATGGAAGTGTTTTTGGGAGTGTACAATCTTTATAGGTATACTTTATGTCTTTGCGCTGATACATTTTTTTCCTCGGTTTCAGTTTTGCACTGCGGCCCTGAGCACAAGAGGAAGAAGGGCGCTCTCTGCTGGCATTCTGCATAACTGCATTTTAGGACGTTAGGATCAAACATAGGGGCATTTTCTACACACGTGATTTTTGTTGTTGTCTTAATTTAATTTTAAGACAAAATGAAATTGTCTTAATAGGTTTAGCCTGGGTGCTCAGGTTTCCCCTACCGCTAAAAACATGTACAATAGGTCAGAATGAATGAGGGTGTATGTGAGTGGTTGGTGGTCGGCAGCCTCACTTCCGTCAGGGGCAATAGAAGCTTACTGCCGAGTATGAATGAATAATTATGACTTTAAGAAACTTGGTAACACACGCTTGTAAAGCACAATACAAGTAAACCATTATTATTATTTTAAAGAAGGGGCAGTTATTTAGGAATCAAAACTTGATCACTGTTTTGATGATCCTTCCTGGTTTATCCAGCATGCTGTTTGTTCAACAAGCTAGGCTCCACCCTCCCATTGTTCCCCTTTACAAGAAACCTGCATACCGTACTGTTGCGACATGTCTGGACTTATATGTTTTTAAAGGGACTATACAGAGTTTAAAAATGTTAAAATTATGAATTTTCCTCCCCCTACATGTTCCAGCCATGTCCTAATGTGTAGAATGAGCTCAGACCTGTTCACCACAACTGCTTCTAAAATCCCGCACTGTCACTCACAGAAAGGTGCTACTTTGGGTCCGAAGTGCCGTCATGCACGAGCTTAATATAGAACCTGCAGTTACAAGTGAGACCTGAGGTGGCAGTAGTGAGTATAAAAATGACCAACTAGCATCTTGTCCGTTTAACGGGGGAACAACATTGTAACATATCTAAAACCTATAGTACGTTTTGCATTACTACAGTGATGCAAAAAGATGAAGGCTAAGGTGTCCTGAAAAAAGGAAAAGATTAAAGCATAATAGCTTTGGGTAAATGTCAAAGAACAAACTGCACATTGTAAGGTCTATTTAAATTCTGACTGATATCCATTACCAACTGTATTGTATGCACTGGTCCTTTATAAATAAGACGAAATACATTTCGTGTTTTGAACATCTGAATGTTGCTGACATTTATACCTCCTGACCCCAGCGAGATTAGCAACCACTTTGTGGCAGCTACAGCTACTAAAATGAATAAAAGTCCAGAACAACAGGAAGCACTGGTCAGAGTTGGATGCCTGTGCCTGGATTTGTGGGCTGCTACCTTTATAAAATGCAAAGTAAGATTTATTTATGTGTTTATGTTTTGCACTCCAAGAACTGCATGTTGAAAGCATAAAAACAACTTGGCTTTACCCACAAAATATAATCCAAATCCATCGTATTTATGAGTTAACAACCAAACCAACAAGCCAGTGTTGGGAAAAACAACAACAAAAGTTCAGCTTCTACCATTCTAGTCCAACCCGCCACACCTTACAGCGACAGTCTACCTCAGTGTGCACTTTTGGGGCAGGGAGGGCGGCGAGGTAGGGCGGGGTGCCACACCGCTGGGTCCCGGGGTGGTCCAGTGCCTCTTTGTCTGTTGCCATATGGACGGCAGGAGAACGCCGGGATAAGCCGCTCCTCCACGCTGTTCCCTGACCTTCTCTGGCACCCAGCTGGCACTCAATGCACAAATAATGATCTCCCCAATTACCCCGGCCAAGTGGATGTCTTTGTGCCTGGGCTGCTGTGGCGAGGGAGACGATGGTGGGTGCACCATAGAGGCACAGAAGGGGGGCATGGAGAGGATGACCGAGTGTGCCGCACAGGTCACTCAAGGCCAAACCGCCGATGATTCAATGTCCAAAGAGGTAGGAAGTGACTAAACCGCATGCAGGCAGGCCGAACCGAAAAAAGAAAAGCACTCAGACAAAATTCGGGTAGATTTATAAAGGAAAATGTGCACTATGTCGGGCACAGGGTCCTCCACCAAAAGCAGTTTGCAGCCAACATACATTTGAAAAGGTTGAATCGAATGTATTTAGATGAATGAAAGAAGTCCGAACATTCGAGACAGCTGGCCATTTCTTGGGATCAACCAAATCACTTCTTCACTTCCCTGGATGTTTCATTAAACACGAATAGATGACTTGAATTGAGGGAATGTATCTCGTTTTGAGTCTTTTTTCTAATTACCTTGCTTGTTTGAGGACATTTCAGACGAGTTGTAAGATAATCTTGCTTGAAATAAGAAAGTAAAACTGCCAATGGGATGAGACCAATTTTCCTACCCCATTGGCAAAGAAAATTACCTGCAAATGTATTGAAGCGAGTCAGAAACATCTCAGAAGCAAAATAATCTCAATCGTAACTCATCAAAACAACTCAAAAATTCAATTATTATGTTCAAATTGAAACATTTAAGCTAATCTAGTTAATTACTTTTTGTTAGGTCCTCATCCAAAATTCATTCTTTAAATACCCACTGCAAAAATAGCGTTTCCTGTGTCGAGCTCATCATTAGGAGCAGGTTTCGGTTTTGCTCGCAACAGTATGATCCAACATGTTAAGCAGTGTGCCTATAAAGGGAAGAAATTGACATAGCTTGGCAGACCTTATCAATGTGCTGTGATAAAGTACCGGAAGGTGTTTACTGCATTTAAAGCTTTTGTAAAAGTGGTTGATTCCAAGACTTTCCAACGTTAAAAGGGAGATCAATAACACCAAGAGAAACAAGCTTTTCCACTCTCTGCTTTTAGATTCCCACAAAAAAACGCTCTGTTTTTGTGGGAGGTACAGTCAGCAACTTTGGTTCATCACAGCTCCAACTATTGTGGCTTTCAGCGGCACAATAGGAGAACTTCTTTTGATATTCAGTAAGTGTTTCGCGATAACGTTGATCGTCAGAATGTTCCACTGCAGTGATTTTGCTTGATATAGACCCTTTACCTTGACCTAGACATTATTCACGCAGGTTATGGGGATGTTCAAGACCCTTAAATCCATGTAATGTAGCATCTCTTGCTCCCTAAAAGCTAAAGCACAGATCTCATCCTCACCACTATAAATAACCCCATACAAGGCTAAGACAATAGTTAAATAAAGCTGACAGCGAGCTATAAAACCACCATTTCCTGAACTCCTCACCTTGTTCTAATCTCAAACATTTTCCTCTTCTCGAACAGGCCTCGAACGCGGCGCAGATGTCCCGGGCATGTGCATTTCGAAAGTCTACGGCTGACACGCAGCGAGAGAAACGGGCGGACGGACATAAACTTCAAAGTAAGGATGAAGACGGCGTAGGAATTGGCAGGTTTAGGCCCCCCTTTTCTTCTTCTTTTTTCCTTTTTTAACTAGAGCCGCGTCCGGGGGAAGTTGAAAAAGTCAGCATCCTTCCCAAAGGAGTTCCCCGAGACTAAACAAGGACTGGAAAAAAGTGGTAAAACACTGCGCCGCGCTCGAATGGAAGGCAGGATTCCAAACAGATGTGGGGTGGAATGTTTCTGGGCTGTGGCTGCAGACGATGACAATGGGAAGAGCTCAGTCGTAAATATTATCAATAGGTGGATTTAATGTAATGGGATAAAGCATGTCGACAGGAGGACATTAAAGGAAAAGCCATCACTCACAATAAGTGGATATTGCATTAGGTCATGTTTAAGGTAAATACAGTAAAAAACAAATTGAAAGTTATGATTCAGCGAGTCATCCAAGTCAGTGTTTTTCTACTTAAACTATTTTTAGCAGCCATGATGTTGAAACTATCATCTCTCTAATCGGACAATAACCTGGAACAAATCGTACCTCAGTGGCAGACAACAGTGTTTGAGAATAAAAAACATCCCTCTAAAGATTACACCATGGGAGTGCCGCAAGGCTCCATCTTGGGACCTTTGCTTTTTAGTATTTACATCAACAACCTCCCCTCTGTCTGCAATGCCAATGTCATCATGTGCGCAGACAATACAGTGCTGTTTGTTCATGGAAAATAATTATGAAAGTGATGTGGCAACAAAATGACCAAATGCCAAAAGTATCTGACTGACTGTGTTAGAACTGTCTAACATTAAATGCTGACAAGGCAGTCGCAATGTACTTTACGAATGGAAGTAAACGCATAAATTACCCAAATATTGGCACAATGATGACGTTAAAATGCATAAATCCGTGGACACATACTCATCTACATTTGAAATCTGTTTTTTTTGTATTGTAACATCAGCCTGCACAGGGACTAATGTGGTGGAAATTAGCATTTTTGCTATAACCTGGTACAGTGCATCTTCCCTTTTGGCTAGTGCCATTTCAATCTCATTACAAGAGAATTAAGAAAACTGTTTCTCCCTGGATGTCTGAGATGTCCTGTTTAATTGAGCTAGAATGTATTTCTATACTGTATATATTTTCTGGTGACTGTAAGTAATCTTAAACACCTGTGCACTGTTAAATGTCAATGACCACTTTGCAAATCATGTGCGAACTCAGTTACCAACCTTGGCCCCGGAAAAGTGATTTGGTTAATTCATTAATTACGATGATTAATTACGAAACATTTATCCGCCTTGAGGTTTGAGACTTCCTTAAGTTTCCCCCTCCGTGAATAGAATAGTTCCTGTATAACACACCTTTCCTTTACCACAGCACACTGTTCTTTTTATCGTTGTGTTAAAAACAAGAAATAATGCACTGCCCGACAAAACACCGTTCCATCAATGTGGGAAACAGTGAACATAAAACTGTAACAACAAATAAAAATATGTTGACTTCATGCGTTACACATACATTGAAAGAGAAATGTGTTCAAAAGAGTAAACGTGTGCCCAGTGTGTGACAAAGAAAGAGTGTTTGAGAACTGTCTGTAAACCATGAACTGTGTTTGAGGTTTGTACAACAGATAAGACGTGTTCATGCTCTTCGTGCAGTTAATGGTGTTTACCAATCGTGAAATGTATCTGATCAATCAAGAAAAAATTGAATGCGAGGCAGTCTTTATGATTAAACCTGTGTCAATATGCCAGATGTTCCTAAATTTGAGTAGAGAGAGTAACTCACATTCACGCCAATTAGTGGTTGAACCTCTGCCAAATAACACTTGTAAAAAACTTATTTTTTTACGGCATTAACTTTCTTTTTAAGTGAGAATAGGGTGTACTTTATTAGATACTGACTGGTTTGCCGGTCGGAGCCATCAACAGTGTGTCTGGGGCATTCATGTTTATTGATGCGGCTTGCACAGTTATTTAATACCCACAATACAGTTGAAGTAACTGCCTCAAAGCCTCATCAAGAAAAACAATTTTACGACTTTGGCATGAGCTTCTAAAATAGTACCATAAAATAGATGCTTTACTCATGCAATTCCACAACACTGGTGCAACATGCGAGACTGCCTACAGGCTCTGAGCGGATCACTTTACACACAACACCGTAGACCTCGCGAAAATACGGCCTCGCTGCAAGCAAACCGCCGTAAATACAGTACACCTTCGTAACTTAGCCCCCGAAATGCAATAACATCCCGCGGAATAAACAAGAGAGCTATCATTAGTGCCACTGCCGCCGCAGCAGCCGTCATCTCATCTCATCTCCTCACATATTGCTTCCCGCGTGTGGCGAAGGCGGCTGATTCCTTTCCCCCCCAGAAGATTTTTATCCCGGTTTGAATGTCACAACAGCTTTGCCTCCTCAGAAATCGTTTTTATTGTACGCCGCGGGGCTCGAGAATGGAGGTGAGGGGGGGGGGGAAGACCTAAATATCAAATCCAATGCTAAGGGAAAGACTTATCATCGCGGGATCTTGGTGAGGTTTCCAGCGGATAAGATAAATAATGGGCTAAATGCCACGAATGGTGGAAGAAAGCGCAGAAGATTAGGACAAACGCAGAAATGCTATGTTTTTTATTGACTGTGTGGTATGTCAAAGCTTGTAGTGTATTTGGGGCAAACTAGGTCTATATACCGCACGGCCCCAGGTGTTGCATGAAGCAATTTTGGTGAAGCAAGCCGCGGCAAATTGCACTCAGTGTCAGGAAAAATGTGAGAAACTGGAGTTGGCCGCGGATGACCTGGAGGAAAACAAACCTGCGGGGTTTGTAAGAGCAATAGAGGGTTGGATATGAAAAGATGAGTCAACAATTGTGAGGACAGACTAGGGCAATTCACATGCATACACAATATCTGAAAGAATGGATATTATGGGGCATTTTAGGTAACGGAGAGAACAAGCAATGCCTACAAAGAATCTCACAAGGACTAGGAATTGGACCAGTGTTCTTCTTGTTGTCATCATTCAATCATTGAAAATAAACTTACTCAACTTTACATTCATAATAATATACTCAAACATATTCAATCACATTGCACAGATGTTTCAGTGACTTTTGTAATTTGTCTACAAAAATATCTGGAGATATAAGTAAGTTTTAGCCATCACTAGTAAATTTTAATTTAGTTTAGTCAAATTTTTGTCAGCAAACATGTTACACGAAGAACTCCACAAGGACTCGGAGACGGCCTGAAGCTCTTCTTGCCATCGTCCTTAAAGCCTCATGTATTCTAACAGGAAAGTAATAATAGTATTGAGTTTTCTTTCACGTCCTTAAAGGCGACATTTAAATAAGCAAACACAGGCGGACTGGCATACATGAATTATTACCACTGCTCCAGCTGAACGACTATATTAAAGAAAGCCCCACTCGCTGGCACCAACACCAACCCTCTCAGCACTGGGAGAACATCAGAGTCCTGGCAGAGCTACAAAGAACCAGCAACCCCCCAGCCCACTTCGTTTGCAACCCACCCAAACACAAATGCAAACCACTCAGCCACTGCGCCGCCGAAACCTCCAGTAAACTAGAGAGGATTTGTCAAAAGATCAATGTACAACAGTCACTGGAGAGGTATTGTAAAAGGGAACTACTTTCATACATTTTCAATTACTCTTTAGTTACCATTTCTGATATTTTTGTGCAGGGAAGTGTTCACCGTAGTGAAGAATTACATTGTCGCCTGAACTGTGTTATCTTCTTATTTAAGACCCCAGGCACTCCTGAAGTTGTTTGCAGTTTCACTACATTAGCAAGTTTTTGTTTTAGGCTAGCCAAAGTATAGATCATATTTTGTGAGGACAACCGTAAGCATCCAGCTGATGTTAGTGGAGCATTGGCATTGATATCAGTTCAGGGTTTCTGTACTTTTCTTGCCACATTGTTTGTTGTTTTAATGTGTAAAAGGTTTTTGTGTGCGCAATCTGTTATAAAACCAGAAGCTGATGCAGATCGGGTGAGGCGTGGGCCTAATCTGCATACGACAAGCAGCTGGATCGCTTTGAGAAAACCGCGATTATGACTGTAAGTGCTTCAGGATCACGCTACATTCGCTGCTTGCATAGTCACGGGAGGTTTGGAAAGTGGCTAAATCTAGTGTTTAAGTTGAGAACACTTGGATCTGCTCCACTCCACTGCTGTTGTTTGCAGCCTGCGCTCCAGTTTGTTTTCCGCCTGCCCACGCTGCATGTGACTCTTACCGGTAAGAGACACATTTTTATCGTGGAGAATATTCTTTACACCACTAACCTTGTAATGTTTCCCAACCCTACCATAAATAGATGTGAAAGGTCCTCAGCTCAAATCCAATTGATTAAGTTGAACCCAATTTCTTCAAGTGCCTTTCCATGGACTGTAGAGTGGTACAGGTACTTGGACTTCTTCAGGTGGTACTCAGGACCAGCTTAGATATTATTCATTATGGTTAGAGATCATTTCATTCATGTTTTACTGATGCCTTTGCGGCCCTCCTGGAACCGCCACCGTAACGTGGTGGAGAGGTTTGAGCACCTGAATGATCATGGGAGCTCTGTGGTCAGGGGCTTCGTGCCCCTGGTAGGGTCTCCCATGGCAAACAGGTCCTAGGTGGCGGGTCAGACAAAGAGCGGTTCAGAAGCCCCTTATGAGAGACCAACAGGCCCGGTTTGAATCATGAGGCCGACCTTCTGTGGACCCACCACCTGCAGGAGGAGCCATAAGGGGCAGGTGCAATGTGATTTGGGCAGTTCCAACAGCTCCCCCACGACCCGGCAACAGAAAAAGTGGAAGAAAATGGATGGATGGATGATGCCTTTGTGTGTTTGTTTGGTTTAGCCATGGTTTACAGAAATAACTATAGAATTTTAGTCTGTTTAGACCTGGCATAGTCTTGATTTGATCTTGGCCTGGTGGAACTTTAAGGTCTAGTATTTTCTGAGTATTCACTTGAGAGACAATTTTGAAAACCACAACCCAATTATTCCTCTTAAACTAACCTAACTTGATTTCCTAGGTGGACAGAAACCCCCAGTTGACCTGCCCTGACTTCCCTCGGCAGACAGCTCCTAAAAACCACCATTACTTGTGCGTGACACTGATGCTTGGGAGGAAAATGGATGAGCGGAATCCTCCAGACAGGTGGACGGCCCCAGGTCTGATTCTGAGTGATCCGGCTTTTCTATCTCTCTGCCCAAAATGTCACCCGCCAAGCCTAAAAGCACACATAGACACACACATAGGCCGCAAAGAGAAGTCGGGAGATTAGCGCGGGCGGATCAGGCTAAAGGATGAGTCTAATATGAACTCTGCAGAAAGTCGTGTTTGGAGTTTGACTTTGTCGGCTTAAGAGAGCAATTTTCGACCTGAGTGCGGCTGTTTTCCCAAGGTGAGCAAAGCCTTTTCTTTCAAGTAGACACGATGAGACAAAAGCGCCGAGGACGGGCAAAGTGTAATTATTGGATACTTGGGAAACGTGTCGCAAGAAAAGCCACAATAAGAGGGTGCCACAGTGTTATGGGGGAATATTACGCAAAAGTCAACTCTCTGAAGAGCTTTTGACCATATTATCATCAAGAACATGCCAAGCATTTTTGAGCAAAAGGGACAGGTGCGATTTCCAGCAAATGTTGAATGGGGAAACCGAAAACATCCTTGTTGGAGCTTCAGTTCTTGACAATAGAAATTACGATAATGCTGTGCAAAATGCTAAACCACATTTTGGAGATGTTGGGTTTAACTACCGGACCACCTGCTGATGTCATTGGGTGGTGCAACTCTTGGCTTTCACTGTCCAAACACTTACTGGATTTGTTTCCAGTCAGTCAGCGAGTTCAGGAGTCCATTGTGGTACGTTGGCAGAGTGATAAACACTCTCACCTCATAATAATGCTTGGAAAGACTCTATTGATCCACAAGGGAAATTGCGTTGTCACAGCAGCTCAATAATTGTAATCATACAAAAATAATTTAAAGCCTTACCACTAATTGGGATGAAAAAAGAAGAAAAAACAAAACAATTGGTAGAAATAGTGTTATACGCACTGATTCAAGTTTGGCAATATGTAGACATTTACAAATATAAAGATCTAAATAAAGGATAAGTCAATAGATAATAATATATGTAATGCAATGCTAGTGATTCCTTTGACAATGATTCATTGGTTTTAGGGTTGAGCTCAGTCACGTGGTACGAGGTATTTGCAATGCAGTGTCCGCTGTTTACCAAATCAAAATAGTGAGCTGCTTCAATATGACTACGGTGCTGCTGCTCTCACGGCTTAGAGGGGTATGCAATCTTCTCATCAGTAGAAAGAGGAGTTTGAGTTGTGGAGCGAATGGGTGAGGAGACTGAAGAAGAGGCCATGTATGGGAGAGTTTAGAGAGGGCGACCCTGAGTACCACAGTACCACCTGAAGAACCCCATGGACCCCCCCAGTGGTACACGCTTACGCCATGTTTGAGAACCACCGGTCTATATAAAATCCTAATCGATTATTGCGAACACAGACATACACGCACAGTATTTCCTTTCATTTTCAGATGTCAGATTGCCTGGATTGATTGTGCAGGCGCTGAAGGACTCTCCCATTGACTGGTCCACACTGGAGCAGAAGCAGCGCGGCACATGGCCGGCATTAATCATGTGTTAAAATGATATTCTGGTCTACAAGCCTTGAGAGCATATTGATCTGTAATTATTTGTACTAACAGGGACAACACATCCATTACCGCACGGAAAATAGGCAAGGGATCAATGCGTCAATGGAGAGGACTGCACAAAAGGACATACAGTATATTGTATAAAGATTACTTCAGTTTTGAATATCTTGAAATATACAAAACGACGAGGCACTATGATCTTCTTTTCCATTTTCTCTCTGCGTCCAACAGCCACAATCACATCTGCGATTTCACACACACAAAATAAGGGGCGAGGGTCGTCATTGACCTGGACACGAGCGTAAGGAAGGTGTTCTCAAAGGGTGCTCTGATGTCACTGCAAAAACGCTGATTGTTTTGATTGCCGAGGCTCGGGTGAGTCACAGTTGATTATTTTTGCACTGAAGAGCGGTGTTTCATGTAAACAGTGGAGTTTAGACCCAACGGAGCAAACATGGCCGTGCATAATGATGGCGTCCTCTTGGTATTCAAAGCCAGGGTTTGTACAGGCAACAGCAAGACAAGTTTAATGCTTTTAACGCCATTTCAGTGCCCAACTACAATATTTTGAAAGCCTCAAACCTATAAACCCACATTAACATGTCGTCAAACGAATTAATGAGGAGAAATTTGGAAACTACAAAAGCAAAGGGGAAACAACAGAAAACCTTTAAGTAAATCATTTTGTACTCTTTTAGCCAATGTCTATGTATTTCTGATGAACTTATGCAGCAGAATTAGGCGAACAATGTCGTTATTTTCCAAGAAATGTAGATGCCAGGATGCCAGTTTTAATGACATTGAAGGCCTTCATTTAATGACTTTTAATGCTTTGTAGTGCCATGCGGAAACTCTGAAAGCAAAACACGGACAAATATGATCTGATCAGAGAAACTATGCAACATGATGGAGATTTAGTCACTTTATTCACCTATCTAGGGGTGTGATTGGTGTTATCCCTTTAAAGAAGAACTTGTTTAACCTAATAAATCCTTTTCTTAGTCCCTCTGGGGGGAATACAAGTGTTAATGGGATGATTTGGGGGGGTCTTTCATCTCCCCCTGGTGTCTCTGGCCAGAAAGCCACAATTCCAACTTTCCCTGTGTGGAAATATACGTCTTCTTGTTTATGCATTTTGAAAATAATATAATATGTTCTTTAGCTTAAAGTGAACTAATAGTTGTCTGTTTACAATGTCATGCGACCTGTTGCTGACCTGAGTGACCATGAACTTCCGGAATAAGGTGAATAGAACCACGAAGAAGAAGCTAACAGGCTAAGCTAACTTCGTCCTAGCACCACTTAAACAGTATTTACAGCCAAGTTTGAGTGAAAAAAATAATCTCCATTGTGTAATTGGATGTACAATATCCCTCTCTCCCTTCGCCTTTTCTGTCAGTGTAGTGTTTACTCCCATGGACAATTAATGAGTAAAAAAACGCGACGTGCTATGACACCTGCAGTGGCGCTTATGGCCTCTAGGGGCATCAGTTACTTAGTTCTGATTCAATTATGGGGTACAACTAATAATATTGTTGGTCAGTAAGAGCCACAGTTCATATGGTGCACAACAGTAGCGTAGTTTTTATTAACACACACAATATAGGGAAAGAATAGTGCGGGTTAAATCAAATCATATAAATGTTTCACGGGTAAGTAAGTAAATAAGTGCTTTATTTGTCATTGTTGATTGTACAACAAAATTTGCAACTGCGACTTTTGTTTCCTGTAGTGCCTCTTGTGACGCCTCTACTGTGCAGCAGGTGTGGGGCGCTCTTGGTGCCTCTTCAGTTTTTCAAATGTCTTCAGCACAAAGTGTTGTAGCGTATAGATAGTTACCAACACATGTCACCCCCTGAGGAATCTCATGCGGACCATGGGAGAATAAGGAATCTCCACAAAGAAAGACCGACGAGTCCTGGAAAATGAACTTGACATCTTTTCGGTATGAGCTAAAAACACTGGCACCATGCTTCAACATCTTCACCAACGACAAAACACAGGCCCACCCTTTCTCGACCTCTACAAGAGCAAAAACCCAAGCAGATATTAGAAACACTCCAGGCTGCTGCAAACAATGGCATTTTCTCTCCCGCTATCTCTCTAAAACCTACTGGACGCTAATTACACCGAGCTAAAATGAAATAAACAACAGCACAACCATAAATAAACACCGCCGTGAAGTCAGCAAAGCGGTAAACACACACGCTACGTCCTAACTGCATTATATGGCGCCTGCGGGCCCGGAGAACATAAACCTGCTTAGCTACCTACCATTTCGGGCCGCGCACGCCAGCCAGGCAATCTCACCCGGCCCATTATGTTTTGATAGCTCAAATTGCGGCAATGATTCAAGTATTGTCCCATGGGGTGCGAGGATGAGCCCACAGCCAGCTATTTTCGCGGTGGGCGACGGCGAAAACGGGAGAAGGATGATATCGTGGCGGGCAAAGTGGAAGTTAAATCATAGGCTATGGTGAGAAGGAGGCAGAAAGAGAAAGAGAGAATGATGGATAGGTTGGCCATAATAAAAGAAAAACTAAAGCGGTGAAGATAAAAATCAAACCAGGTACAAAGTAAGATCGAAGCAAGACTAAAGTGGTTTAGTTTGGACTAATCCAGGAGCAGAACAACACTATAGCGTAGGTCTATATGAGTCGTAATAACAGGAATAAACCTGGTCCAGAACTAAGCTATAGTAAATAACGGATAAAGCTCCACAGTTCAGACCGCAAGTGAACAATGACAATATCCACATTTTCAAAGTAAATAACATCACCTGCCGGGACTTTCATCTAACCGAAAATGACATTAGTTTACACAATCTAACTGAGACATTTTCACTCTGTAGGTGTTTATCATCATTTCAGGACCCAAACAACCACATGGCATGATAAAGCGGTTCCTACGGTTTTTCAGTATCCCTCACGCATTGAAGGAAAAAAAAGTGAAAGAGAAGACAATGCAATCCAGTGCAATCTCCTCTGTGAAGTGTTTTTTTCCAGATCGTCTGCACCTAAATAGTTATTTCAACCTGGATAAACTCAAACAGACGAAAGCGGTGATTAGGAAGATTTATTGACATGTATATTAGTTTTGGCGATCAGACCCCGGCGGTAGACATCGATGTATGAAAGTCAGTATGGATAAACAGCTTGTAGTTAGGGATGCCTTCCCCCGGAGCCTGGACACTGGTGGTGGTATGGAAGATCCGTGAAGCTGCAGCAGGTAGAAGCCGTGGATGGAAGAGGTGGAGATGGGGTGGAGGCGGGTCGCAGCGCAGCTGGGAAGCGAACAAACCATGATTGCTGGGGCTTAAAAGCGGGACCGAGGGCGATGATTGGCTGCTATGGAGGTGCGCCTCTTACGCTGATGGCTGAGGTGGAGGTGTGGCCCTCTCGGAAGCGATCATTGGCTGGAGGTATGTGATGCTGGAAATCGTCTCCCAGGTTGAATTAATGCCTAGGCTTCATTTCATTCAGATTATTTCACAAACTTTCCACAGAAGCAATGTGGACTATGGGCCCGATCTTCCGCCTGGCGCAACAACAGCGTTGCTCAAGACGAAGTTGGTATCTTGTAAACAAACAACGGTGCGCCAGTCCGTTCACAGTCAGTCTCAGTCTTGCTGAGGGAAAATAAGGGGTCGGCTGGGCATGGTGCGTTAAACAGCGCTGACTACAAAGAGCGCTTTCTATTCGCTCTCCTCTTCTCTACATTAACATCGCATGCAATTATTTCTCCCACTGTGAGTTAAACACTGTCCATGTCCCGAATACACAATAATGTACAATTATCTGGAACAAATTAGTTGGTACTGCATTTTTAGTATATTCTTAATATTGTAAATACGACGATATAACAAAACTGTGCAACTGTCTCTCTGCGCAGTTTTTTTAAAAGTAGTGTTTTATTATCACCTATGAATGAAATACATCAAATGAAAATGAGACGAAAACCAGGATGAAACCAGGTCTAGGACTGTGCACAAAACCAGATCCAAACCTCGTCAAATCCAGATTACCAGGGCTTTCCGCATGTTAAGTCTCTGTGATTCAAAAATGTGGTACCATGGATGCTGTTAACATTGGAGCGAGCGTGTCAGTGCAAACAGACGCAGCGAGATGCGCGGCGGCCGCTCGAGTGTAAATTGCACTGGGCCCCTCCGCTGCGCCGGCACAGGCCTGGGAGGAGGCGTGCGCGCGATGTAATATCACGCAGCATCACGGGGGTCAGCTGATAAGAGCCACCGTGTCTGTTTACAATGGGAGCAGGAGTGTGGCCGCGATACATAATGCGCCGGGGAGGGAAGTGCCAATATCTATGGAAAATATCCGCAATCTCTGGAAATGAGCCGTTATTTTTGCTGGCAATTTGTTCCGTGAGGCCCCCTGATTATCGAAACAAGGGAAGAAAACAACAGCTAGCGATATGCAAGGAGATGCACGGCTATTTGGCAAACAAACAAGACCGATAAGGGGGAAAGTGATTATTTTCAAGTACCCTAGTATTGATATTTTTTTACGCTTTATAATTCGGAATCCTGTCGATGTAAGGAAAGGGGCGTGCTGGTGAGGATTTCGAATGCAGCGATTGGAATGACATGTAATAATTATCGAATATGAGCTTTCATTTTCAGGTTCAGGCATGCTGACGAGTTGATGCCGTCGTGATGAACACACACTGATGATGGATTATGCGCTTTCAAAACATGGACATAATGTGACATGTACACAGGGGCGTGGCCAAGGAGAATAGAAGCTTGTTATGGGATTCACTGTTTTTACTATTTTTTTGCCGTTTTCTGGAAGAAAATGGCACACACAAATAAAATCAAGTCAAAATCAGGAGCATGTGAATGTTTAGATACAGTATAATGTGCAGGAAAAATGTAAAACTGGCACTTGCAGGTAGCGTTAGTATGAAGATAACTATTTATTTTATCTATGGGCTGTTGAACCACTTTGCCCCTTTCCATGTCTCTGTATCTTTATTCAGTAGAAAATATATTCATAGTTCATATTCATATGGATGAACTCTCACAGAGAGGTCATGAGAGTTCCACATTCCAATTAAATTGAAATTTGGAGGGAAAAATCTGAATTTAATCATGTTCTGATAACATGAGAACTCACCTGTCGCACTTAAAGGTGAGACATTAGGTAAATATTTCATTACATGACCTTTTTGATTCAATGCAGTATGAGTCCACATGGTCAAATCCAATATTGGTTTATCCGATATTGGATTCACTGATAACTGCAATGTTTATTTATTCACGATTCTAAAACATTTACGCCTCACATGGCAGGAGGGCAGAATGAGCCCCACACTTTGTCCAATCCTCATTATGACTAAATCCAGATTGGAAATAAACCAATTTAAGATGTATGTATGTATGTCATGTTCACAGTCAGTGAAGCTTGTGTCCACATCTGCTGCTCAAGGCAACCCAAGCCAATCTGACAGCAGCTGCCTTTAAATAAATGTATTACATGTAGTATTTCAAACGTGTAAATTACAATATGTTTGATGTCGCGTCACATTATGGTTTTACACTCACTGACGGAAGTAAATTACCATAACTTCTGTCTTTCAAACTTTCTTCATGTTAGGCTAGGCTATAAGTATTTGTGTAGCTTTTTTGTGTGTGTCTAAAAGCTAAGCATTGAAACAATTACCAATTAAAATATTCTACTTACAAAGCCAAATAATGAGTTGGCTGTAAGAACTTAGAAGTGGGGAAAGCTGCTAATCCACACTTGCTCCTAATCCATCCCGACTCGTGCCACAGTTCGCAAAAGGCTTCAGCTACTGCGGGAGCACCGTGATGACGGGTGGGGGCTCCAGCTGAGCAAAGGCCATGCCCCCCCTTGGTTCTACCCAGGCTAGGAGCATCTTGGCTGGGCAGGAGGCTCCTTTGGGCGTCCTCAGTGTGGAGAGTGTTTACCGTGGCACTGCTGGGCTCGGGGCGCCCTGCTGCTGGGTGACATATTGGGGGTGAGAGGTCCCACGAGGTGCTCAGGGGAGGAAAGCAAACGCGGTCACGTACGCAGGCCTGCGGGCGCCTAATAAGAAACAACACATGACAGTGGAACGAGGCGGAGCGCCGGGAATGTTTAGCATTATGCACCCAGTATGATTTGCATTCAGGGTCTCCCATGAAAGAATGTGTGTTTATGGAAAAGTCTCTAATTAACAAGCACTGTGTTGGTTTGCTTTTAGTTGGTGCGCCTCCTGAAAGCAGTCAAATTTAACTGTTGCCAAATAATACATTAAAATGGTTATACAGGCACATTTTTAGCTAACAGCATGCTAACAAATAAATAAAAATAAACATGGGAAAAAAAGTTGTTTGAGTTCGTAGCTTCTCAAAAAGCCACATTTTTGATTGACTGCGGAATTCTTCCGCAGTCAATTATTGGTTTTCATGTTCTTTATTATTATTCCTCTTCCATCTTTTTCCCGATTTTCTAGAGCTTTCAGCACCTTCATGCTTTGTGCAATTTATGCAAGTTATGCATCAAAATGTTCCGCATGTTGAGGAGAAGGGTGCTATTACTTTTGGGACTTCTGCAACTTATGGTTTTTCCGCAATCGGCCAAAATGTCGGAGATTTTTCCCATTGACTTATAATGGGGCTGCCGCAAATCCATGCTTTTCTGCACTTTTTTCTGCATTTTATGCAATTTCTGCACTTTGTGCATGTTCAGCTTCTGCAACTTGTGGGTTTTGAGAAAAAATTGGCCTTCTGCAGTTTTCCATTTTTTTTACACGAGAGTTTGAAATTTTTGCATTGGTGTGTATGGGGGAATCCAGCCAATGGGGAAACTCCAGGACTTTCAGCCATTTGTGCAGCTTCTGCCAATCAAGCACTGAGGCCATTTCAACAGTTTGACCAGTTTATGGAATTTAAAAGTTTATGCAATATTAATAATTTATGCAAATTAACCACTTTATGCATTTTAAACCGTTTATGCAACTAAAGAGTTTATGCCATTTAGGATTTATGCATTTTAAAGAGTTTATGCAATTTACACAATTTATGCAAATTAACCACTTTATGCAGTTTATACAGTTTATGCAACATGACATTTTATGCATTTTACCAGTTTATGCAAATTAGTTTATGCAAATTAATCAATTTATGTAATTTGAACAGTTTATGCAATTTCTGCATTCGCGTCCCGCAATTCCGCAATCAATCGCAATGGCGCAGCCATTGCATTTCTAGTTTATCTCTTTTAATCGTTCTCTTTTAAACGAGCATCATCCATTCTCATTGGATGATGCTCTTTGTGGTGCCTTTTGAGTTAGCATGTTCAGTTAGCATTTTAGTTTTAAATATAGTTGAGGTTAAGTTGTGAGGAAAGGGGTTAAGGTTTGTCACTTTTACTGGCAAAACCACAACTGTGCCTGTTCTTCTTCACTTGTCTAAATGTTTATTATAAGAATTATTAAATTATTTAGAATTAGTCTTACATCACTTTAATGCAGATGGGTATTGAATACTGTTGAGTTTGTCCGGTACAAATGGTTTTATAATTTGTGGCCCAAGGTGGAGCTCCAGCACATAGCTAGGCTAACGTTAGCATGTTTGAATCTTTAAAAAAAAAAAACGGAATAACTTTCGAGAATATTGACTTAAACTTATAATTGCACATCCATGTGGAAGTGCCAGCGATTGTGCTGCCGCCGTCGATTGTGCATCCATAAGGCTAGCTCAATTTAGAATTTAGGGTATGTGGTTATGACAAAATAAATTCGAGCTTAGAATGCGTCAAACTGTTTAAATGGAGCTAAATACGATACAATAAGGGGCTCTGTTATCAACATGTGCGAAATAGTGAGTGTAATTTTGGCTTCTGAATCAGTTTTGTACACACTACTCGTTATGCACATCACCCCATAGATCTGTTATTGACAAGGGAACAATGTTATAATATGGTTAAAAACCCATAATAATGGTTGATTTTGCATGATATCGCCCCTTTAACTATATCTATATATACTTATCCATTAGAAATGCTAAATTCCTCCCTAGTCACGAACTTTAGTCTACGAGGAAACACTCTTGCATGACTGAGAGCTGACACAAACTTTCCTAAAATGTAAACATCACTTCATTGCCAAAAACAAGCCATAGCAAGCGCTCACTGTAACTCCTTCAACCTCTCTTCACCTGTAGCCAATCAAACTCAACACATCTCCCTCTCGTCTCCGCGGACGTGCTGCAAAAGCTCAAACGACAAGTGTAGAGAGCTGAGCCTTATCTGCGTGTGCCGGCCCATCTCCAGAGGCCGGGGTTTGGACGTGCTCAAAGTCGATGTCACTGTGGTGGTTCCAGCGGGTCGGAGCCCAGCCATGGCACCGAGATGTGAGGCCCTCTTTTGAGTCTGTCCATCAAAATAGCGTTTGTTGTGGGCATAAAGAGGGTATTCAAAGGCTAATCTAATGCAGGTAGAGTCGGGGAAAAAAAGTGGAAGGAAAGGGCAGAAAGTTGGAGAAAACGTGTTGTCAATTTGAATGCTGTATTTAAAAAGTTACGGTCAATTCTTAGGGAAAGCTGATTGACCCAAACCATTATTTTGCCAGAACCAGGCTCGTCTTAATGGTAAAATTGTATTGCAGAACATTATAAGCATAGCAACCGTAATAAGGTGAAGTGGGTTATAAAAATCAGGGCAGGGTCATACAACTGGCAATATACCGTACTTTACACGATATATACGACAAAATTCTTCAAAGCCACAACCTTTGTCTTGTTTCACAAACTCAATTAAGGTCATTCTATTCCTTTAATTCATCTAAATTAACAAGAATCTGTAGGTCTAACTCTATGGAAGATCCTATAACAATTTACTATCAACATTAACAATAGGCTATTTAAATAAAGTAGGCCCATACAAAGACACTAGGCCCAGAGCACATGGCTACTTAGCATAATGTTAAACAATTTCTATTTGTTTGTTTGCAGTGAAAGAAGGAGCACATAGATTTTTAATTGTTAGCTGTGGCCCAAATTCATCCAAACTGTTCCCAAAACCTCATCCCAAAGCTTCACAGGGATCAGTTTCTAGGCATGTTTTGCAACTTTCATACTCGAGCACATGCTACGGTTAAAGTAAACAATAATAATAATAATAATACCTTTAATTTGTAAATCACTTTACATGGAAATCTCAAAGTGCTACAACACAAGTAAAAACTGACAATAATAAAAGCATACAAAAGTTGAAGTTAAAATGTTAATAAGGGAACAGAAAAGTCTTCCATAGTGTTCCATAGTTTAGGAGCAGCCGCCTGGAACGCTCTGTCACCAATTGTCCGGAGTTTTGTTCTGGGGACGGAGAGAAGGTTGGTGTCTGTGGACCTGAGTGTTCTGGTTATGGGCGGAGGGGTGAGGAGTTCAGTGAGATAGTCCGGGGCAACAACAACAACAACAAATTGCTAGGTTCACGATCGTCAAAACGGTGTTCCAATTCGATGCAAATGCAGGTCATTTTTCACCTCAAGTGGCTGCGTTAACTATGTGAAGGGCAAAACATAACATTATTCCACACAGTGCTCAGGTGTGGGATTGGCTCAGGTGTGGGATTGGCTACTCTTAGCGTTAGCATTAGCGACCCCATTTGCCTGGACTCCAAACAGCAAATTACATCCTACTGCTACATTTCAAATTCCTATTGCCCCCCAAAAATACATCCATAATTATCATGAATACACATATGGCCCAGAGTCACTAACAGTAGAGCCAAAACATATAGCAGCGTAGCACAAGTAAAAATACAACTGGGCAAATTCCACCATGTTCCTTTCCGAATGCTCGATTGTGCTTGCATATTTCTTTACGTGCCCCTGAGGCGCAGAAAGAGTGTCAACCTACCCTTATTTTCTCAAATTCCCCCATGTTTGCTCTGCGGCGGACAGGCTGTCATGTAATACCCAGCTTTAACTGACATGTGTGTAAACAAAGAGACTTCTGGCTCCGCTCGCCATCGGACGCCGTAATTTCTCCCGACAAGCCTGACTTCCAAATGGGCCTTTATCTAAACAGGCGCTGGTTGCAAGAAAGTGACACATGTTTGGAGTCAAGGGGGAACAATGGAAGGGGAAACAGGGGGGGGAGAAGTCAATGACAGGCTAATGCCCCCCCTTGGTGAGAGCTGACAGACGTGGTGAGGATTAGAGGGAAAATTGCATTAATTAAGTCATTACCGCGGGGGTCGGCCTGCTGACTTCTGACTCCGGAGATCTGGGAAGGTTCACGATGTGCGGAGGTGATAGGCAACAGGTGGCAGCCATTCTGTGGTCAGAGTGGGTTAGGCACTTCCTCAGATCACAGGGTTATATTCAAAACGGTTACGCAGGACATGGAGTTTTGCGCCGGGGTGGCTTTGGCGGCGACGGGGGAGAATCCTTTCCAGCTGTGAACTGGACCTTTCCAGTGCTTTTGGGGTCGCAGCTGAATGAAACACGACAAACAAACATTTACACGAGCAAACATCCGGACCACGAGCATCTGACTGGTGGGCAAATGAGATCAACATTGAGGTGATTTTGAAGTTATATTATTATAGCTTGTAAAAAGGAAATACAAGTCGTAGTCTTGCATTGCATATGGCCAATATTACTTCCCATTTCACTAGAACAGAAGGTCTTCATCATGGGGGTCGTGGTCTTTAGGAGTGCCTCAGGGGCACAGCAGGAGAGACCCCAAATGCCTTTTTTTCTTTCTTAATACACTGTCTGACCAGAAGTGTCCTTTACCTGAATGTAACTCAAAATGTGAAAGAGCGCTGCTAGGGAGCATAGGACGGATTGTCCGCCACAGAGTTTAGATCTTCACCCCATTGAGATTGTAAAACAAGATCTTAGTGAAAAATGAATGTGACACTGGATCAATTGACACAGCAGAAGCTTTTTGAAACAATGCCACAGTCAATGAGCGCTCTGATCCAAGATGAAGGCCTTTTTTTCAGGCCTTTTTTATACAGTGTTATTATTAACACAAATTATGACAAATATGAGTAAATGGCACAGACGTATGTGTCCGAGTTGACCAGAATATGGAAATGAGTCTTCGATTCGCAATGTAAATTTTGGTTAAAGCTTAAAAGTGGACATATTGTGCACATCTCGTATTAAAACCAGACATAAAATCAGTCTTCCATTTTACATTTTATGATCTAAAACAGGGGTCCGCAACTAAATCAGCTCCAGGTCTGCAAACTTTTCTTTCGTAGCTTTCGACATATGTTCAGGGTCCGGACGCTGCAGTCATTGCTCTTGAAAATGCTAAAACATGAGCACAGGTTGTATATTTACATAGCAGAGCTGATCAATGAATCAATAGTTTTGACATTTTATTTCAAAGTTATTTATTTATTGGTTTATTTGGTCGGGAGTCGGGACAGTGCATGTTAATGAACATACATGGCTTATTGTACATGTTTTTAGTCAGTTTTTAGTTAGTATTCAAATTGTTTAGACAATATTCAATTCAGTCTCAGAAATTAAGTATATTGAGAGGATGAAAAGGCTTTGGGGTCCAGATTAAAGCCTCTGGAGGTCCGGATCTGGACCCAGGTCCGTCATCAGAGGGTCCCCCGATCTAAAATAATGTCTCCGCACAGGCTGGTGAAGAGCGCCTGTAGCTCTATAACCTCAGTTAGCTAATCAAAAACCTTCAGAAACAATAATCACGTTGACGACTGAACATACACAGCAACAATAAGTACTACACACAGTACTCCCAGAATACGCAGACTTATAAAGAGTACCTTCCCACATTGCTTGTTCCCATATGCCAGGTATCAAACTCCCCGTGTTCTGCGCACCCTCAGAGCGTCCCCCCAGCTCACTCCTGTGCATTGCAATAACAAACACTGACATTTGATTCATCCGAAGCGGGCCGGGCTTTGTAATTTAAATGTCTCCTTGTGTCGGCGTCACCTTTGCCTATTCACTCGCAAATTAATTCCCGTAAATACAAGGCCCTCTAGTTAGAATAAATTTCCATTACCGAGATGAGAGGCAGAATAATCGTCTTTGACTCGACAGTTATAGTAAATGAAAGATGCTATCTCCGTCCGCCTGCCCGATGTTTATTTTTTTTTGACGGGTTTTATTCATATATTTCCGTTCTCTCTCCAGTTATTAGAAAATGAAAAGGAATGCCGGGCGCGTTTTTTCGAAGACAAAACAACTGTATCGGCAGCTAAGTCAATACGAGAGAGCGTTTGCCGCGACTGATTGTCTTCAAAAAAAGAGCCGCGGTAGGAAATGACAATAGACCAAACAAAGGGCAATTGTGCTATTCATTTCAGTGGCGCGTCGCAGATATCAGCCGCCATCAAATTGTCTTCCCAGCTCCAGAGAATGACCTTCAACTTATGAGAGCTGTCGTGAATAAAGATGAACTCGCCCAAACGCGTGCGCGGTAATAGAAAGAGTTTTCAAGTTGTCACACAGACTGGGTCGTTTTCAGTTGAGGACCTGTCGACTCTTCGCCAAAAGGCTTCCTCGGTGTAATTGTTCTTTCTTTTTAATGTCACTCGAGTAGGAAGAGTTTAGTTTACTCTAAAAAGTCTGCTTGCTCGCACCTTGTTGTATAGCTCACAGTTTGGAATTAGCGCTAGCGGCATGCTAACAAGTCAAAGGCATCATAACAAAGCATAGAATCTCTGGCCCAAGACAGTTTAAACAAATATTAACACACGTCACAGATTGGGCTTGGGGACCGTAAAAAACAATACCATTCAGGTATCAGAAAGCAGGTACCAGAAAAAGAAAAAAAAAGTTTTGATGGATATTGTTTTTTTTACATTCCCCCCTATTATTGCCCAATTTTTACCCAATTTTCCCACTATTCACACACATTGGAGATGAACCCAATATTAATTGTTCTGTTTTCTGGTTCTCTATGGCAGTTTTTTTTTTTTCTTTTTAGTATAGGTATCGAAAAAGTATCATTCAGGTATCGGTATCAAAAACCAAGTATCTAACAGGCATCGGTATCGAAAATCAAGTATCGTTCAGACATCGGTATCGAAAACAAAGTATCGTTCAGGTATCGGTATCGAAAACCAAGTATCGTTCAGGTATTGGTGTCGAAAACCAAGTATCGTTCAGGTATCGGTATCAAAAAACAAGTAGCATTCAGGCATCAGTATCGAAAACCAAGTATCTAACAGGCATCGGTATCGAAAATCAAGTATCGTTCAGACATCGGTATCGAAAACCAAGTATCGTTCAGGTATCGGTATCGAAAACCAAGTATCATTCAGGCATCAGTGTCGAAAACCAAGTATCGTGCAGGTATCGGTGTCGAAAACCATGTATCTAACAGGCATCGGTATCGAAAACCAAGTATCGTTCAGGTATCGGTATCGAAAACCAAGTATCGTTCAGACATCGGTTTCGAAAACCAGGTATCGTTCAGGTATCGGTATCAAAAAACAAGTATCATTCAGGCATCAGTATCGAAAACCACGTATCGTGCAGGTATCGGTGTCGAAAACCAAGTATCGTTCAGGTATCGGTGTCGAAAACCAAGTATCATTCAGGCATCAGTATCGAAAACCAAGTATCGTGCAGGTATCGGTATCAAAAACCAAGTATCGCTCGGGTATCGGTGTCGAAAACCAAGTATCGTTCAGGTATCGGTGTCGAAAACCAAGTATCCTTCAGGTATCGGTATCGAAAGACAAGTATCCTTCAGGTATCGGTATCGAAAGACAAGAATCGTTCAGGTATCGGTATCGAAAACCAAGTATCCTTCAGGTATCGGTATCGAAAGACAAGAATCGTTCAGGTATCGGTATCGAAAGACAAGAATCGTTCAGGTATCGGTATCGAAAACCAAGTATCCTTCAGGTATCGGTATCGAAAGACAAGAATCGTTCAGGTATCGGTATCGAAAACCAAGTATCATTCAGGTATCGGTATTGCTAAAATGCTGGTATTGAAATAAATGTAGCGGTAGTGCTGAATGCCTGTTAAAGTACTTTTTATTTTCAATTCTTTCAGAAATCTTCTTCGGGGACGCACCCCAACACCCCCCCTCCCCAGCTCGGGGATTTTACTCAGCTACCTCTGACCTTCACGGTTCGAAAACAGGATAAATCAAGTGTTGCACCTTTAAATGAATAATACAAAAACGATTTGATAAAAACAGCAGCCGTGGCAGAATCTCTGGAAGGAACTACACAAAACAAATCCATTATTAAAATTACAATCAACAGGAATCAATCTCGTTCGCCCACCGACTTCCTCGCACGGCCTGCTGTTTCCCTTTACACCTCCGCATCCTGTTTTGTGCCGCAGCTGTCACCCTCCCTGCCATTTTATGCCTATCGCTTCTCCCTCTGTTTCCCCATCAACTTTTAACACTCCTGACAACGTCAAGCGCGACCGATCCCGAGAAATCAAACACAATACAAGTCGCCGCGCTGATACGAATCACTCGCTATCGACTTCTGAGGTGGTCGCGCTGCGTTTCTCTTATTGATTTGAGTCCCCTTCCGCGCGGGGGGTTTCCATCTGCACGTTTGTTTTGCTGCTGTGGCGGGGGTTAGCGGGCGGGCTGTTGTGTGTGTGTTAGCGTTAGCCGGGTTAGCGGGGTGTTAGCGCGTGTCAGGCTAAGCGCCAGTGACACCGGGCTGCGGGAGGAGTATGGATCCAGTTGGGAGGTGGGCTAATGAATTTAGGTGGGTCCTGTCACGGCTCGGGCCCGCTGATCATGAGAGCGGACAGGTTTATGCAGCTGTGGAGAGAGAGAGAGAGTCACCCAGGGGTGCAAACCCAGGCAGGGGGCTACAGTCAGAGGGGAAGGTCTGTCACACACGCTTCACGGGCCGATTTCTACAAAGGATGTCGATTCCTCATTAAGGAGATGCGTTCCGTGGTGTTTCTGTTCAACGCGTCAGTGCAATCTGAAAGAAACATGTCCACTTTAAAAAGCCACCTATAAGGATCACATTTTCCAGTTTTGTACCTAACAATGCTATGAAAGATTTGTTAATATCAAATTACTAGCCTGCTTTGCTGCATTTTGAACGGATGAATTTCACTTGCAGTGTCTCGCCCTAAGAGCAATGGAACAAAAGAAGGAAGGAAGTATGTTTAAAGCAGGCTTTTGACAGGTATTTAAGGCTATACCGCCTGTGCTCTGCCTGAGCCTGTCAGATCTCAAAGCTAAGCAGGAAGGGCGTGGCTGGCACTTGGATGGAAGACCATTTGGTAGCACCGGGAAGCCTGGGCAGTGTGTGAGTGAGTGGCTGGTGGTGCCGATTGGCAGCCTCACTTTCATCAGTCTACCCCTGGGGCAGCTGTAGCTACAGCAGCTACTGTAGTAGTACTACACCGAGTATGGAGTGAATGAAGAATGCACAAAATTGTAATAGCGACTTTGAGCGTCTGGAAAAGCGCAATATATAACTAATGCCTAATTATTATTTCTTGGTGATAGCACGGTGGCTGAGCAGTTAGCCTCTGACCCTGTGCTTGCACTTTTTGGAGTATCTCCATTAACGGCTAATCTTATTAACAAGCAGAAAATGGTTATCAAATGTATCTCAGTGCGAGCTAGAAGACTGATCCTACTAAATTGGAATAAAAAAAAACTCTCATTTTTATTTTTTTCCCTTTTAGATATACAGTGGGGAAAAAAAGTATTTGGCCGAAATCCAATAGAATGTCTATGTGAAACTGATCAAATACTTTTTTTCCCCACTGTATATTTTCTTTTTTTTAATTGAAACACTTTAATAAAGAGAAAAATAATAATAAAAATAAAGCAAAAAAACATTTGATTCGTTAACCAGCATGCCTTTCGGTGGGCAAAACGAAAATGTACCAACATGGTAATTGCAACTAGCATCGTGCAAGTTGTTTTTGCAGGTTAAAGATAGCCCAAAATAGTTCAGAATAGAAGGTAGATGCTGGGGCGGTGGTGGCACTGAACAGTATTTGCGCTCCGATGAGAACGATGAGGAAGAAGACTAAAAGAAACATGTGCCAGCGAGACTTCACGCACAGGCATCATGCACGAAGTCATGATGCCTGTGGCAGAAAAGACAGAATGTGCACGGCCCCTTTGATCCAAACGTTCGTCAGTGGCAGGATATTGTTTTGGAGAAGATAAAGTTGCTCGGTCATTCAAAATTAACATAAAATCAATGTCTACAGTATTGGGTTCTGCTGTGAATAAGCGGAGCAGGTGGGTCTGTGTGGGCGAATGATGGATGCCCACTCCACTCTCTCTCCCATATCTAAAGAGCAGACACGTAAACAAACCGCGCTGCCAAAAAACTGGACCAAGATGGCGCCTGAGTCCCATCTCCAGTGAGGAAGCGCGTGTGTGTGGCTGTTCCAAACTGTGTGTCTGCTCTGATTAGCCGGGGCGCCTCACGAAACAGCGCCAGGAGCTTGGCCGGAGATAAAGACACGCTAACAGATGTTGGTCTTATCTCCGAGGCGACCTCAGCGCAGTGGGGCCCCCGCGCTAATGTTACATACTGTATGAGCTGCATACGGACTGTTCTTTTTAGTCAGAACTGCTTGAATAAGAGAAGGAGGAGTACACAACATATGTGAATGTTTGTAGAGAAGAATTCAAAAAAGGGGTTTGCAATTCTCTTATCAAAATGCTCATGAAAGCAGAAGGTCCTGGGTTATATTCCAAGTATAGAGTATTTAGTAGTATTTCAATTCATTTGACATCTATTGGAATATTCTTGAAATCTGTGATGATTAATTCCTTATTTCAAGAGACACAACCTTCACCGAGGATATAGCCACCATATTTGTCCCAATTTTTAGTTTTATACTCAGCTGGATCAGTGTTTGGTTCATTGTAGTTACTTTAACTCACTCCTTGTCATGTAGTTTAAGCAGGTGAGCAATTTAATTTCAGGTTTTGTAAGATTTCTGGTAGATTTTTGTTTATGTAACCATGGAGTTCAATCTGCAGTAAAAACCTAAACAACAATCGATCCTGGAGCGTCCTACAGGCCATCAGGACGGTAAGAAAAGGCGCTATGACCACCCAAGCATCCGCTGGGTCACTGAAAGGTCAAAAATGTATGAATATTAAGTTGCATGGGGCACTTTTAATGCTTATACAACAACATTTTTGGCGGAAAAGACAATATTTGACATTACATTTTACAAGTCTAGGGTCGTATTTTGTGGCTCGTCATCCCAGGGTGATTGTGGGTCCCAACGCCATACCAGTTGAGAACCACTGCTCTAAATGGTCCACATTGGCAATCACTATCATCTCATGGTTCCTAGCTAAAAAAGAAAGAAGAGGAAAATCCCACACCATAACAACCGCAATGTAAATACTTGAGACAAAGTTGAGATTTTGGAGCTTCCGTCTTCATGAGTGACCTGTAGAACAAAGGCCGAACCGACTCGACTTTCTCTTATGATTCCATTTATGTCACCGTTGGGCCACCCTGACTTGGGCCCGCTTCACACCCGATTTAGCCTTTAGCTGCTCCTCCCCCGCGTCTCCTCTGCGCTCTCCGGCTGAAGTGAAGCGTCTGGTGCGTTTGAAGAGGTGCCTGCTCCTCGTCGCCCCGACACCACGCGCACATTGTTCGCGCCACGCTCCGCTGATTAGATTATCTCCTCTTTTTCCATGCACAGCGGCAACGTTCAGGGGCGGAGAGAGAGGGCAGGAACCTGTCTCTAAATGTAGGGACGGAAATATCTTGGTAAGAGGGTCGCTAAAATGGTAAACCAACGTCATCTGTACGGGGGTTGGTTAAGTTTGAACGGTTGTCCGATTTGTTTCTCCTATGTTCGAAAATTATTTGTAGTATATTTTATCCGCAGAGTGAAAAAAGACCAATCCATACGTTCTGCATTGTATTATCAACTTGTTTAGAAATCCTAGCATTATTGGGGCGGTGAAGCTACACTTTGTCTTGAAAAAGTGCATCAAAACTCATGAAGAATTGGTATGTTTAGAAGTGCTGGTAATGCAACTTGATCGCGGTTCTGGATCGCAGATATATAAATATATACAGTATATAATCAAAAAAATGGTCAACCTAAAGCTTTTGTTACTTCAAGACATTCTCATAGAGCTAAGTCCGTCTCCTCATGTAACGCTCTTCGTCTGTCAATGCACTTTCCTTCTTTCATGGGCTCTGAATCATGGTCCAAAGATACAAGCCTCCCAATGGGTAAGGAAAGAACTTGTCTTTGGTCCTTATGACGAAGGGCTGACATTGTTGCGATACCACCCCTTAATGGCAAGGAGCGACTCCAGAAGGTCCAATAATACATGGAAACCAAAGTCTTGGCTTTGGGCTTTGATTGACAGGCCCTGGAGGAGACGGAGCTGCCATCATGGAGTCTCTCTCGAATGGTGTTATTAATGTAAATCAGTCGACGGTTCCTCCACTGGTAAGCTGGATGCTCCCACAAATAACAGGAGGAGGAGCCAGCTGAGAATCTCTTCTAACCGCGTTTGGAGAGGTGTGCTGGCCACATTCCACCAACAGAAGTGCCTGGAGTAGTACAGAAATTGAGAAACTTTCATGTTGATCAAACTTTCAAACGTTGAGTATCTTTAACTTCAACATGGTATGAAACGCGTTCAAACGGAACTGGCGAACCAAATGTACAGTCACCGACAAAATGAAACTTGCCTCTGCATTCGGCGGCGGAGAAAGTGCAAAGAAATACATCAACAAAGGCAAAAAAAGAAAAAAGAAAAAACCTGCCACAAAAGTGTCTCTAAATCCGGAGACGCAAAGATCTTGGTTCCAAACAGAGGCGCGCGACTCCGGGCCCTGCAGGGTACCGCGGGTCTGAAGGAAAGTGTGTCAGGCATAACGAGCGCAGCCAAACATATCCAGCCTCATTAATTTCGACTATCAAAGCCACGTTTCTCGCGGCGTGCTCCTTCTCCTGTCTGCGGAAAGATCTTCACCCGTCACCCGCGATCAAAAAGCCCGGGGAGGGAGGAAGGGGCGCCGGCGAAGCAAAATATAGTTCACGAAGCGGGGTTTTGCGAAGTGGTTAAACATCAATAATAATGAAGGGCATGTCCTTGTGAGTCGGTGAGGAAGGTTGGGAACACATCAGGAGAGCGAGTGGTGGAAGAGTGGAGCAGTGAAAAACGTCAATATGCCAATTATGGAGTCGGAGGAAAGCTTGAAAAGTGCGGAGAAGTTGCAAGTGAAACGTTAAGTGGGAAGACTTGGCAGCAAGATACAATATGAGGTCATGGTCATGGAAAAGTATTAAATAACTAAATGATAGAAGAACTATTGTGGAGGAACAGAGCTAACATTTTAAAGTAGGGCTGTCGATATCGCACAGTTTTACGAATCGGCAAGTGCTCACGTCAGTTCACGAATCCGATAGCAGATATAGCAGTCTAAACACGTTCTTCAAGAGGCTCTGCTAAAAACTTTTAGAACCTTGTAACCCAGCTCATATTAATAGCTAATATTAATACAGTCCCTGTCGTTGTGAATGTAAATGTAAGAACTACATTCCCCATGAGCCTTTGCGCGCTTTCCCGGATGTCCGGTTACCGGTAGTAGCTGGCCAATATACACAGTAGCCTCTGGCTGTCAGCTAGGTGCGTGGGACAAGCGGGACTCGGGTGCGGCTGCAGGTAAAACGTCAATCTAGACCTCTAAACTGCGTACTTTTTATGAATAGTTTATGACATGTTGTGCTCCTCAACCAGGTGGTTCAACCGCGACACTTTATCGTGACCGTGTGCCTTTGTTTTGAATGGGATCGGTAAGTGTTGCCGTACTATTTTGAACGTAGTCATTCAATGACGTTGTTTTTATTCTTGCGACAATTGCACATATACATATGCTGATTATGCGCCGTCCTTTATGTGGGTTAAAGTAAGTAAAGTTAAAGTAGCTACGATGAAATGTTTGTACATGTACCATGTCAGTGTGGTTAGCTCCGTTAGCTTTCCCCGGCTATCTTTTGACCGGTCTATTTGTATTTATCTATTTGCAATGCTTTTTCTAATGCTTTTTGTCATACAGTCATTGGTGTACAATGTGCATTGATATGATGCATTTATTGGAGATTACCACACTGCCATGGTTGTATCTAAAGTTTTTAGACATTGTTGTTTACTCATACATGCATGTTGTTGTACAGGCCAGGTTTGCCACGTGTCTGTGAGGCAATCCAGTCTGTGGGAGAGCCGTTACTGCCCTCTGGATTTCCCAAAGTTTTCCACTGACTTCTGATTCTTCTGACGGTGCGGTAGGAGTAGAGGACAGAGGACACTCTCTTGTCCCTGTGTTGCGTGTCCCACCACCTCCAACGCGTGACGTTGTCATGTCTACGAACTATACGAACAATTGCATAATGGACAATAACGCTCTAGCGTGTGGACTCACATCTCATAGAACAGTTGTCTGATGTTTTTTTTTTGTTTCCAACCCGTAACTGAACGGATGTAAATATTGTATACTGTATACCTGTACATAATATGGCTAGCCAACACTAAAATTAATCTGGTGGCACGCATACCTGTGTTCAGTATTTACTTTAAGCAAGCACTAGTTGTTGCTCCTGAGAGACGAACTTAAAATCTTATGCAAAGCACTTGCATTAATTTTCATATCAGAAGTGTTACAACCTTATTTAGTCTTTAGAGTGGAAGCAGAACTTTGGGGAAAATCGCACTTCTTAGAGGGACTGCAAAACCTTCGAGGGAAAATACTACATATATGCACGTCGACTCATTTTCTCCCATTTTCAAGTCATAGAACTCAAAGGAAGTTGAGCGTAGAGTGCTAGCTGCTGCTACTGCTTGTTTGTAGCTCTCACAATACCCCCACACATCCCAGTTCTTCATGTAAATGCATTAAGTACAAGTTTTGCGTGTTTGCGGCTTTGTCAGATGATGAAATGAAGCTGCACAGATCGCTGTAGAAATAAATTGCTCTTATTTAGTTCAGTGTTAGCATGTTAGCGATCAATGAAAATGCGCTATATGTAGATACGAACAAATCAACAGGTGCTTTGTATGACAAGGTAGAATTATTGTGTCAAAGCTCATTTGCCATCTTCCAGCCTGCCAGCCTTCCCCCCCCCACATCTCTTCTGCCGTCTTTCTTCCTTTTGCGTCAGAAAGTTTTCATTTTTGCCTTGGCCTCATTAAAGATCTTCGCCTTCATCGTGGTTGGTACAACATTCCCACAACTGTCCCGCTTTATTTGTTTTTTGTTGCGAACGCAGACGGGTACACTCCTCGGGCACGCACATTCTTGGCTCCCAACTTTATCCCCCTTTTCTTCCCAAGAGTGGTCGGACAAGCGTCGCATTGTACAGAGCGCGCTATCTTTGGGGAAAGGTTGGGCATGCGGACATCTTTTTCCCAAGCCAAAAAAAAAAAACTATACGCTGACACACAAGCATTCAAATGGCATCCAGTCAGCAGACAATTCTAGATATTTCACATGTCGAGATTAGTCAGATGTTTTTCCCCCAAAACAACACAGGATTTGTTAAAGAGGGATATTGCCAGGCTTTCTACTGCAGTAGCAATAGCTTCAATAGCTTGCTGTAGCTGCTGTGTCTCCCCGAACAGTGTTACTAACTTTGAAACGCAGCCCCTTTGTGAAACAAGAGTCTTTGTGGCAGGCATACAATTGCAAACTTTATTTTGACAAAAAAACATCATTCAAAAATCGTGACATGGCGTCGACGAACGTTTCCCCCAGTAATTTCCTTCTCATGGGATCATTTTGAGTTTTGACAGACCCGCGTTATGACTTCCAGATTTTTTGGCAAGCGGGACGTCGTAAGATAACTAGATTTCCGTTTTCAACCTTGCCCTATCATTATCGCTGATTTAGCTCGTGTTGTTGCGTTACGCCTCAATGGGGACCTGCTCCTATCGGCCCATCTATCTTGCAAATACTCCAAGTGAAGAAATAATAGCTAAGTCCACCTGGTATGAGGGTGTCTGTTGATGGCCAACTTTTCCCCCCTTATCTCGCTTCGGAGTTTTATCGTAACCCGACCCTGGCTCTGAACTCCGCTTCAGGAACAGTTCTCCCGGTGAAAAAAACAAAACGAAAAAACACAATCTCGGCATCTTGTTTTATGGCGCTGGCTTTTATGTGTTTAACCTGTGTATTACCTTTGCTGGGACGTAATTCATCCCGCGGCCCTCGTTGGACCCTTCGCTCTAAAATGTTTTCCAAAATGGTTCCATATTGTACCATTTTATCAGTGATGCACTGGCGTGACTGTGACAAAATGGGCCAAAAGAGGATTTCAAAACAGGACAGATAAGGAGTGCATCCTGGGTGAGAGGTTGGCAAAACAGTATGGCAGGAAAGAAGATGAGCAATTGGTAGCTTTATGGCAATTTCTAACTGTACAAAGAAGTTTCATGTTGTCCCTATATGACACAATATAACCCAGGAGGAAAGAATCGCAGAGCTAGAACAGTAGAAGAAGAAATGACCAAAGGGAACAAGATAACTCAAAACAGCATGAAAGAAGCTTTAACATGGATGAAAGCTCATAAAAGACGAGTGAACTTGACGTTTGTTTCCTCTCTTCACTAATAATGTAGGCCAAGCACTAGTGGCCAACAATCAGCAGGAAATATCCATCTTAAAGCCATACTTCGGATGACCGTGAGGCCAGAATTCTTGCCAAGAAGAACAGATGTTTTGAAAGAGTTGTAAAGAAGGCCATTTTAGTGAGAAAAGACAACTCCTCACTTAAGAGGAGGTTTGCTTGTTCTCCTTGTGTCTAGACCACCCAATGTGTGGCCTGGGGGCCAAAGACGGCCCTCAGACCACTTTTTGGCGCATTTCAAACTAACATTTATTGTGAGACAGAGCTGGCATTAAAGGTGCATTATGCAACTTTTTATGTGGAAACATAAAAAACTTGATATTTGTGTGTAACTGACCTTTTTGTGATCCAATGGCTGTATGAGTGGTTATCATGGGGCCTTTACTTTACATCACAGTGGTCTCTACAACGCTCCAGGATCAATTGTTTTGTAGGTTTTCTGGTGAGAGAGTCCGTCAGCAGTAACTGGGGCATCATAGAGGCCACTGATGGATAATAATGGCAAAGTAAAGGGCGTTGGTTCACTGAAAGGTCAAATATGCACAAATAAAAAAAGAAAATCACATATAAAGTTGCATAATGAACCTTTAAGGCTCCAAGCCTAAATAAATGTGGGACAGTTTAAATCTCTCTCAAATACACCAGGGTGAATGTTTCACTGCACTGACCGATCCGTGGCCCTCCTCAACGTATACACTTTGATACGATCCTCCATGGAAAATGTTTAGACATTCTAGTCTAGACATATTTTTGTATTATGAAAGATGGATCCAATCCAAGATTGTTACCTTACTTTTCTGTTTCTGCTGCCTTACTGTTGCATAATCTCAAAATCTTCCAAGAAAAGCATTTTAATACTCCTGCAACAAAGAGAAGTCAAAACTTTCCCCCACAAAAGTTGGAAATGATGTGTTCGCAGGTAAGACAACAGAGGCCGACGCAACTATCTGGGTCACACTGGCTCGTATGCATTATGAAAACAACTCGCGTCACGCTTTGGTCTTTTCCCAGAGTCGGTCTTTCTCTCTTTGCTTAGAAAGGTAAGACTGCGGTGTTCTTCAGCATCAACTTTTCTTCTTTTTGTTGCAGGCTTGAAATGGAGAATCCACAATGGGAGCTGTAAGCGCAGTGAATGCCGATGTGTGGGCGCGGGCGGAGGTATCCGGGGGGAAACTTGCATTGCGGCACTTTTATCAACGCCTTTTATAATGAATCAAATGTGACGGCCCGTACAAAGCCCCCCATTTTGTCTTTGGCGGAGTTTGAAAAAGGAGAGTCGAGACAGGAGAGGTCATTTTGAATTGTTTGTTGAGCTGCCAGGAGACATGAAAGTGATCCGACGGCTGAGGGAGTTCGTCTTTTACATCTCAATTTTGGAATAATAAGAAGGGTGAGGGCTCCTATGATTTTTAGCTTAGCGTTATAGCGGTTATTGCTATGGCTTATCATGACAGTTAACGGCAAATAGCCAAAAACAATCATCTGTCTTTCGTCTTGAAACACTGCCCAACCCAGTGCCCTTGACTCACTTGTTCCTTCCATAATTAGCATGCTCAATTGGCCATGTTAGCTTTGACAGATCGCAACACTAATATCTCTGAAGAAGCCAAAGCATGTCCTGCACCATTCCAGCAGCACCACGTGGACACCCACACATCCATCCATCAGCGCGCCTTTAATCCCAGGGACGGGGGTCCACTTTCATTGTCCTGTCTAAACAGCCGGCGTGGTGTGCTTAGTGACAGAAAACTTCAGCTAGCCACTAATCCCTGTTTAGGCAGCGAAAACAAAGTCAGAAGCCCCAGCACTCAGTCAGGGTTATGTTATCCAGCCCCCCCTCATACTGTTCAGGCTGCTGCGCTGGCTAACGCAGTCTGGTTTCTCATATGAAGAGGCCTGTCTGTCCCAGTGTCTCCTATGGGTTATCTCATCTCTCAGCACATAGATAGGGGAGCACGGATTAGGCCCCGACCCAAAATGGCCGACCCTCACTTTGAAAAGTTGTGGCCTTGTAACAGGAGGTAGTTTTGAAGTTTATACTTTGTGTCTTTTTGCATATTGCTATAAAAATGTCAAAAATCAGTATGTTTAATTTATTTACCCATTTTTGCAACATCAGTCAGTTTCTATTTCTATTTTGCCAATTTATTTTGTATTTATTTTTGCCAATTTATTTTTTGCCAATTTATTTTTTACCAATTAATTGTCTTGCTAATTTAATTTCTATATGTTTTCTTGCTAAGTGGATGTTGATATTATGATTATTTTTTTTAAATATGTTACATTTTTTGAACATGGGCTCAACCAATCCAAACCTTTATGCACAGTTAGCGAGCCGGCAACTCCAGGAAACTTACTAATCTACGTATTTGTAGCCTCACCTCGCCGAGCCGTTAGCATTAGCCATCGATCCAGACGTTCTTGTCTGTTGTTAACCCAATGACCACATTAGCGTGATGTTAAAGCCCGGCTAAAAATCATTCCTGAAAGTGCTGACATTTTATGATTTTATGCTAAAAATTAGCGTGTAAAAGTAGCATCTGTGCTAAATGCGCTAAATCCTATAAAGTTAAGTTTTGTTGTATGAATTTTATTGTTATTAGTACAGCTTGAGTTAGCTAGTGACAATAAGCACTGCTAGCATAAAACGGTGAACAACGCTAGGCTAATTAGTGCTAGTGTCAATATAGCCTGGCATGTCTACTGCTTTGTCTCCCAGGTTATCTCCTCTCTCAGCACCGGGTAGCAGGGATTAGCGCTCTTCCCAAAATGGCCGACTCTCCGTTTTCTTCCAACCATATGCGCCCGACTGAGTGAGGCTTATCTGTTGCACGCCGGGTCGTTTGGGCTGTACGGCAGGGGGCGGAGTAGGTGTCTGCGAAAACGGGGGGCCCCGGGTGAAAGCACTTGACATTCTCGCACACGTACAGGGGCCGAAATGAGGGGCCAAACATGCGCGCACACTCCCCCCACACCACAACACACTGTAGCCTGTAGTAGTGCCAAGAGAGACACACTTATCCAGGACAAGATTAGGCTGTTGAGAGACATGAGCGGTGTGGCGGGCCGGGGCAGGCTACACAAACACCCCTTTGATCCCCTTTGGATTACTTTTAGAATGGAGGGGCTTTTTCAATGAAGTAAGATACAGCGTTCAGTGATATAACGGACTTAAAAATGTACGTATTTATTTCATTTTTACAAAACGGGATGAGAGCCAGGGCAACTCTGGGACTTCAGTAAAAAAAAGTTGAGAAGAAAAAGATCACGTGCATAAAAAGGGAACACGAGAGATACAAGGCACTTATTGTTGGATGTAGACCATAACAAAAATGTGCCTATATTATCTGTTGCATTTTGGAACACTGTTGCTTCGTGCCATAAGGGGCTTCATCTTCCATGTTCCCATTTTTGAAAAGATAGTTCCACAAATCTTGGCTTCTTTTGATTTCAAATAAACAGTTGGTTTAATAACAAGCTTCTGCAATGTCCAAAGATCCAAGTGTTGTATTATTTTTTCACCAAGATATTGTGTTGACGATGGGAGAGAGTGAGCGTTGCACAAAGCCTTTTCCGGCTCATCCCAAAGATTCTCAATGGGGTAAAGCTCTGTTAAACAGTAGGTTTAATAATAAGCTCCAGCAAAGTCTAAAAAAAAATCCAATTGTTGGATTAATTTAGGGAATTTCCGATGAACTTACACAGTAAAAATTGTTGAGCTATGTCATAATTTTCCGATAAATTTCGATTTGAATCCAGTTGAATGATAAACCCTGCCTGTGGTGGCCAATCCATGTCTCAGAATGATCTTTCGTGCTCCCTGAACCACTCTTTTAATATGTCATCAATACCATCAGGGAAGAAGATATCCATTGATGAAAGAACCTGGTCACTCAGGATGTTCAGGCAGTCAGTTGATCTCATTCTTTGGGCACATCATGTCTCAGGACGTGAGAGTTAAATCAGTCTGAGTCATTCATCCATAGTCCAACTCAAGTTTTATTTTTCCCCAATAAACAATATGAAATAATTAACTTTCATCCCACGCACTACTTCTTTGTACCAGCTTGTTTTCTCTCCGCAAAAACCTGCCTCCGCTGTCAGGTCAAGTGAGCATGTTGTATAAGCCGCTCCAAGGACAGCACGATTCAGCCCTCTGATAAAAACGAAATGTGAAAAAAAAAAAAAAAAAAAAAGCCTTTGTGTTAGCAACTGATGCTGTCAAGGACTCTGGATAATCATGTTTTCATCCGGTGTGGACTCCACGTCCCGTTGGGCTCTCCCCTTCCAACCGAGAACAAATAAACATGCTTCTGAAGTGACCACACTGGTTCCTTTTACTTAATCTCTGCACAAAAGTCACCTGACACGGCTGTATTGCGTTAAAATTATTCCATCTTAAGGTATCGACAGTACAAAGCATTTCTGGCTGATTTTCTCCATAGATAAGATACTGTTCTACACACAAGAGCAGAAGTGTTCGATCAATGGGTTCAAGGTGTAAACGCAAAGGCATAAGAACTACATTCAAATACAAAAGAAACCAAAACGAAAAGTATGTTCAGATGACCAAAGAATGTGCAAGCCTTTCAAGAGCTGCGTACGAAACGTGAATTGCGTTCAAGGTTCTGACATCAGAGTCCTGTTTGTCAGAGTGTGCAGTTTATGGAATTTAACGTCTACGAAATCGAAAAAAAGCCCGTGAGGAAAAAAACGAATGAATCAAACACCGACGACGCGGATTAGCAAAGCAAAGTAATTACGAAAAGGTCTTAGTTTATTTAAAGCGAAAGTGGAAAAATACTAAGGCGGAGGTGTTCGAAAGTAGGCAAAGAAAAGGATAAAACATAAAACGGCGACTTTAAAACTACACTAAACGGGAGGAGAGCAAACAAAGATCAATAATGAGTTTAATTGTGTTCGGCCGACGCACACTTTCGAAAGCCTGATGTGTTAGCTTTGTGGAGACAGATAGAACAGACTGGGGCACCTACGGCCTAATAACAAGCCATTCATCAGACAGCGGGCACAATGACACTTAATTGATTCGCAAATGAATAATCAGAGACGGGATTCTTCCACCTGGCTGCCGCTGCTGCTGTACACGCTGCGGGCTCACAACAGGAAAATAATACAATAATAATAATAATAGTTTGAGAGTTTCAACGGCAAAACTTCGGCGCCGTAACAAGCGGAGAAGGCTCGGAGGCACGGAGAGGCAAGATTTTGAAGTGTTTCGGGGTTATGTGAGTCGACGATGTTTTCTGTGATTTTGTTGGTCGTTTATTTAAAGGTACACTGCGTAACATTTTGGACTATATTGTTGCCATCAGTACAAAACATGTTCCTAATGAGCAGCTCGACACAGGATGCTCTTACTGCAGTGGGTAATCAATGAATGGATTTGGATGGGAACCAAACCTGCTTAAATCTCAAATTCTGCTGCCTTTAGTCGACATCTCCATGGAAACGAGCTGGAGACGTACCCACTCCCGGTAAAGTTCATGTCATGTCTTAGGAGAGCTGAGCCGCTCACAGTAAAATTACATATTTGTTTGAGGTATTTTTCAATGCTGAAAATATCTGTCATAAAATTAAAGCTTGTATTTCAATTTTATGTTTTGGGTAAAATTCTACGCGGTGTGGCTTTAAGCCTTTTCGAGCACAAAGTCTTGGGGTATTCGCGGTACAAGTCAAAAGAATGAATGTGTCAAGAAAATACCCCAAAGTCTAAAGATGTTAGAAGATGTTAGGGCGCAAACCTGTCCCTGTTCGCTTTAGGGGGCAAAGTGCAGCGGAGCCGATCACCACAGGCATAAAACACGTGGATTTATTTGGACTTGGACATCTTTCTTTCCTTTTCTTTTTCTTCGTGGCGGCTGCATTTACAGGATGGGACTGCGGTGGCAAAAGAAATGCACTCTTCCCCCCGTCTGTGCAGAGAACATCATGACAAGCAATGCTCTGGCCAATAGCTCCTGAGGGGGTGATGAGAGTAAATGGAGGAAAAAGCAGTTGCCTGAGAACACTACCCGGAGGAAGCAGGAGAGGTATGGCGAACGTGCGGACCGGGGACAGAGCCGCACTGTGGAAATAAACGAGGAGGTGAGTGAGTATAACAGAGAGAAAAGGTTTCATTGCCTTGGCTCTTCCTGGCAACCCGGGAGCACCGGGGAGGACTGTTTTTTCTTGGGCAGTTTGATATCGGTCTGTGCAGCTTAAAGGAACAGGCCACTGTTTTTCCATACTGAGATATGTTCTTACCTGAGCTTAGACGAGTTGATACGTACCTGTCTGGTCTTTGTGTGTGCGCTCAGTCATGCAAAAAGACCAAAGATGTTGTTCTCCCAGTATATTCCTATGGCTCCAAACGGGGGTGAAGTTAGAAGTGACCAAGCTCTTCCACGGGCACGCACAAAGACCAGACAGGTACGTATCAACTCGTCTAAGCTCAGGTAAGAACATATCTCAGCATGGAAAAACGGTGGCCTGTTCCTTTAAAGTGATAGTCTGTAAGATTGCAAAATGTGGAGAAAGACTTCAGAGATTTCTAAGGTAAACAATCAAGTCCCCTCCTGATTGGACCTGCAAGACGCTCCTAGTTTGCAAAATGAGGAGAGAGAGAGACGCAGAATTTTCAGAAGTAAACAATCAAGCTCCCTCCCCCGTCCTTCCCTGATTGGCCGGTTCACAGGAAAAGCTCGCCTCATTGGTCGAAGTGATGGCATCAGGGATTCTGATTGGCGTCTGAGATCAGCAAAGAGAGGGACTTTAGAAAAATATGTTTCTTTGATATTACATCAAAGTGCAGGTCCGGGCGGTCAAATATACACAATCTATGAAATATGTAAAACATTCAAACTTACAGACTATCACTTTAAGGAAAATTACAGATATCGCCTTAGTTGAAATCTAAATGTAGAACAAAATATAGTTCCCTGGCATCGGTTCACATTGAACATGACCTTTCTGTCTTCTTATAACAACCGAACAAAAAATACAATATAATAATGATCTTTATATTATCTGTTTACACTTTACAGGCAAAATACTCTTGTGTTCAGTCATGGACCTGCTAACACCAAGGCAACATGACCCTCTGAGGAAAAAAAAGTTTGAGCTCTGCTAACTAGACAGCCTCTGGAAAGGCAATTGTGTATAATTTAGCGCCGTAATGCATTCCAAGTCTTTACCAGACGTAGTAGTCTTGTATCACGGTGTGGCATGCTACTTCTAAACCCCAAATGTCCCCCCAAAAACGGCAATCTGTCAGGAAGAAATACTCCAAATCAATCAAAATAATGTCTACATTCATGAAGCATCAAAAGGACACAGTGGTTCTATTCTTGAGGATGGAGAAACCACTGACTGCCGCACGGTTCCCAATCCACTGCTACTGTGTGGAAAGCAGATGTTTTAATCTTCAGGACTATTTTAATGGACGAGGTGGATTACGCGGTTTAAGGTGTCAGAGGAAGACGGATTGAGAAGCTATTATCCAGAAAAGCACAGAAGTGACATTATGTGGAGGGGATTTGAAATTTCACTTTCATAGCAGACGTCTACAGCGGCTTGCGGGTGATGAAATGTCCGGAGGAAAATCCATGTTGGACAAAAAGAGACGAGATTTGGTTAAAAGCTCCCGTTTGAACCTTTTGGCTTTTACATTTGTGGAAACTGCAATGATTTTTTTTATACTATTTAATTTTTTTTTACAAAGAAGTTCTTTAACAACGCCAAGGTATTGCTGCAGAAGATTCAAAGATTGCTAAAAAAAAACAAGATCCGCCCGGCCTTCCCGAGAGCCTGCACATGTCCAGGGCAGTGAATGGTGCTGTCGGGCTGTCTGACAGAGAGGAGACAGAGAGGATCTTTATGTGGGAGGGCGGCAGGGGCCCATAGATCAGACTGGACCAGGTGTAAACACTGATGAGCGCTCCATCCATCTGACTGTCTGCCTGCAGAGCCTGACCTGGGCCCATAAAGCACCGCCGGGCCTCCAGACTGACTGGGAACTCTCCACGTGTCAGGAAAGGGTGACATGTACTCACACCCGTGGCTGTATCTCTGCACCATCACTTATTTCAGTGCTCGGACTGGATGGAGACGTCTTTAGGGCGACGGTGGTAGAGTGAGTGGAGTGTTTGTCCATGAACTAGATAATTGAAAATATAGATATGGAAATGCTTTAATAACTTTTTGGAAGAATCTTCTATTCAGAATTAAAGTTTTCATGATCATGAGTTACCATAGAGCTTATTAGCTGCCATTGTTCTTTTAAACTCTTGTTTTTCGGAAGGTCTGTGGAAAGAATGAGATTTTAACTTCACAGCCCAATAAAGATAAGTATGTTATCTTAAGTTCGGGAGCCGGACCACACCTCATGTACGCCCCGTCCCGTGTCCGATATCTGTCCTATAAATTCCTCCCGGTCCCTCTCCCCGTCACTCTCACCCTTATTTCCTTACTTTTTTCCTTTCCTTCCATATTTTAGATCAGTGGGGGTAAAAGCCCGAGAATTCGTCGTTGTCTCCTACGAAGCCCCAAAACGACAATCCTAACCTCGTACGCCCTCGCCATCTTGCTTGCAATAAAGTATGTTTCACTTTAATTTGAGGTTGCGGTCCTTTGTGAGTGAAATAAATCTAGTATGAAGGGTTTCAGGAGGAGATAAAGATAGAGGGGCTCAATGTAGAGCCGCTGCTCCTATGTTACTCGATCAGCCAAAAACAAAAGGCCAACCTTTTTTCTCTCGTGTACCCCCCGCTGCACTACCGTGCCGTCCACGGTTAGCGCCTCCACTTCACAGCTAGAAGGTCCCGGCTTCAATTCCCACCAGGACGGGGCCTTTCTGTGTGGAGTTTGCATGTTCTCCCCATGTCTGCGTAGGTTTCCTCCGGGTACTCCGGTTTCCCCTACCACTAAAAACATGTGCAATAGGTGAATCCTCCAGCCAGGTGATTCTGACCACCAGCCTGGCTACACATCATGGAGATGGGCCCCCCGGGCGCGGCACTGCCGTCGACCACTGCTCCTTACGGGTCGCCCCAGCGGCATCGAAGGATGGGTTAAATGCAGAGGACAAATTTCCCTACAGGGACAATAAAGTTTACAAACAAACATTTATACTCCGAGTACCCCCTACCTCGAGGATCTTGCCAATATTATTACAAAGTGACCAATTAAACTAAGATTATACAGTATTTAATAGTGTGTTGTTTTCAAAATGAAGCTAAAATACTCTCAAATTAAACCTTCTTGCTGAAAAACCCAAGTAGACTTTAAAGCAGCTCTCTCAATGGCCTGACAAACTGTTCTGTAAAGCACTTCCGACCACTGATTTACTGTAAACGTTTGCACATGCCCAAAATGGTGAGAGACTTGTGTCATAAATACCAAAAGGCTGCAGCTCAAACTCATTTACATATTAGATTTGCACCACTAATAACTTAGCTCATTGTACGTACCCACAAGTACAATTTCGCTCCTGGTTTAGCAAATCAGGCTCTTAGTGTTTAAATATGTGAACTTGCCTTTGTCTGCCTGTAATATTCCACTGAACACGTCTTTACTTAATGCCCTGAATATGCTTTCAGTTAACACTCACGAAGAACAAGAACATTTTTCAATTAACCTTCAAAAACCACAATCTCATCTACACGTCCGCTAAATCAACGGCGTAATGCAACAACCTTGACACGTCGTTCAATTTCAACAAGACATCCAATTCATTTAGATTTATAAACAGTCCGAAAGCAGACGAGGCGTAAATTCATCCTTTTAACAGGACAGGATTGTTCAAAGTAAACAATAAAAAACACTTAATTCGGTTGACATTGTCTTTTCCTGCTGGGGAATCTATTAACCTCACAAGCGCCGTCGTATAAAGGCGGATTTTACGGGAGGATAAAACGCGGCTAAAAGCAAAGTTTTCCACAAGTGATGTAATGCTCTTTGTGGAGCTCCGTGATTCTGCTGGGACAACATTGTGCGGCTATGAAAAGCCTTTGTTTACTAGCTGTCAGCATGCTAGGCTCACAGTGGCGCTAATTAACATGTACGGCGCGCAAATGTGCCAAAGTGTGTGTTTTTATTCCCAGTCAGATCCCGAAAAACAAAGCTAAGCGACAAAGAAAGGCAAACGGGAGCGGCACCGGCGCGGCGGTGATAAAATGAGTAAACACATCGTAACAGAGACGAAGATTCACTCTGCTCGGGGAAACATTTGAACCCGCGAGCAGTGGTGGCTCTGGAGATTTTTCTTTGGGGGGGAGGGACAATTGGGGGGGGGGGCCTGGTTATTTCAAGGATGTGTGTTTGCTTGGTTGATTGTTCCAGGCCTTGGGACAACAACCTCCACTTTAGCAGCGCCGACAGACTCCAAGCCTTCCAGTCTTGTGCTTAACATTCAGAACTTTTTTTCTTTGTTTGTTTTCTGAGCGAATTTTCTATATCTAATGCCTGATTTATTGAGATCTGAACATCAAAACACAAGGCTTTTGAATAGCTTATTTTACTAGTCTTAAAGGTGCAATATTAAATTTTTTAATGCGGAAAAAAGTATTTGTTGATATTCGAGCCTATTTGACCTTGGAGTGACCCAGCGGCTGTATGAGTGGTCAGCATGGCGCCTTTACTTTCCGTCGCAGTGGTCTCCAGGACGCTCCAGGAGCGATTGTTTGGGAGGTTTTGTGGTGAAAGGGTCCGTCAGCAGAGAAAACCTTCCAAACCATCGATCCTGGAGCGTCCTGGAGACCACTGTGATGGAAAGTAAAGGTGCCATGCTGACCACTCATACAGCCCATGGTTCGCTACAGGACAGCGTTTCCCCTACCATTATTTTGGCATCAGCGCCTCCCCGCCCTGTCAGGACAATAGCCCATTCCGGGGTTTTGCTGAATGAAAAACTGCGCTGCTCAATCCAGTCCGAGTCCATGTTTTTTCGTGATCCGGTCCACGTTTTGCACTCAGGCCACGCGGTCGTGTTTATTTGGGGTTCGGAGAAACAGGGGCAGAGACGGGAGCTGCCGCTACAGTGTGAGTAAGTTTAACAATAAGATTTACATTAAAAGCCCTTGACACAACTACATGTAACAGTTGTGTTTAGGCAAAGCCGTCAGCATTATCTGTGTCAGTCACATTAGTGAGCTCTGATTTCGTAAGTCCTGAATTAAGCCTTACGCTGATTTTGATTCCTCTTATTTTATGCAGAACACAGACCTGTCACATGTTCCCTATTAGATCATAAACTGTGGAACTCACTGATAAATACTGAACATAATTACAGGTATGAGGAAAATCGAAGCCATCTATTATAGAAAACGCTATCTCAATGGCCGCCGCCTGGGCGCCGCCATGTTTATTTCCCATACCGACTTTGAAGCTAAGCAGGGAAGTGCCTGGTTAGGACTGGGATGGGAGACCGTTTGGGAACACCAGGAAGCCTGGCGACAGTAGCCTACTGAGTGTGTGCGTGGTTGGTGGTGCTGCTGTCCGAGGACAACCCGCTGTCACAAAAACGCGAGTGCACGAGATCTGACTGCCGTGCGTGTGCGCGCATCCAAACAGGGCGGTGTGTGTGTGTTCGTGCGTGTGCAGTGGCGTGCACAGACATTTTGAGGGGCAGGTGCTCAACCAAGACAAAAGGGCACAACCCCCCCACCCCCCCCAAAAAAAGACAAAAAAGTGATTTTTCTGTAATTAGTGACACTAACAGACCATTGATTAACACAGCAAGATAAAATGTCCCACTATGTGGACCTAATAGTAAACAACATAGACTTGAAAGGACAATGTAGGACTATCACAAGGCTCTGCACTTAAAGGCACACTGTGTAACATTTTGGACAATATTGTTGTGGCAAAACAAAACATGCTCCTAATGACCAGCTCGAACACAGAAAATGCTGTTACTGTAGTGTGTAGTAAAAGAATGGATTTGGATGAGAAACTAACCTGTTTAAATCTCAAATTCTACTGCCTTTTGTCACATCTCCATGGAGACGAGCTGGAGACGTACCCACTCCAGTAAAGTTAGGCGGGGTTAGCCTCATAGATGTTTGTTTGTACAATTCTGAGGTATTTTTCAATGATGAAAATAATGGTCATAAAGTAAATGCTTGTATTTCAATTTTATTTATTGGGTAAAATTCTACATGGTGTGGCTTTAAGTCTAGCACAAATACAAATAAATGATGCAAAGGTGCTATAGCCTACACTTAAAACATCTGGTTTGTCAATATCATGACATGGATATTTTTGTCCATGTCAAAAATATCTTAAATAACAATAATCCACTGGGCTGTTCATGTGCTCCTCACACAGAGGCACAGTGTCCAGAACCCAGGCACCTCCTCACCTTCTCTCTCCTCCTCTCTCCTCTGTCTCCTCTGTCTCCTTACCTCAGCTCACTCTGCTCTGGCCCTGGTCTACACTCAGCCCTGACTTAGTCTGAATAATACAGCTCATTTTCAGAACATTTTATAGCGCGACAAACAGAACCGCTAAAGTGAGTGACTTCTTACCGCGAACTTTGTCCGGACGGTCTCGACACGCGCAGCGCTGACAGTCTCGCCCCGACGGCCCTCTCGTTTCCTTTCCCCTTAATAATCCCGTCATGTCGCGCTGGCTCGTTCATAAAGTTATTGAATTTACTCAGTTTACTTTACTCCCGCGTCTCACAGAGATGGGCTGTACCATCTTCTCAAACGGGGGAAACACAGGGACAGCACAGCTGCCCCTCTGGGATCAGGAGCGTCAGCGCTGCCGCGGCTCGAGAGGCAGAGGAGGAATGAAACGCGATTTAAAGTTGTTGAACATTAAAACTGTATTTTCAGCACATGTTGGCTTAATAGGGAAAATATCTAAGAACAATAAAATAAATAATACTCAATATTGGGGAGAAAAAAAACAGGTCTTGAGAAGGGCACTTAAAGGGCACAGGGCAGAGGGGCAGGTGCTTGAGCACCACCTGGGCTCTACCTGTGCACGTCCCTGTGCGTGTGTGTATGTATGTGTGCGCGCGCATCCAAACAGGGCTATGTGTGCGTGTGTGGGCGTGTGTGTATGCGTGTGCGTGCGTGCCCAATACCTGCTCTAACACGAGCCTCTAATCAAACGCGCTGCTCCGACTGATTTATCCTCCGTGTGAGTCAAAGCGAAAATGAAACTACAACTTAACGAGCGCATGGCCTGCACTGCGTAGTTTTTTTACTTTGCTGCTGTACCATTTGTTTTCTATTTTGCTTTCACGTATTGTGAGCCCAGAGGTACATTTTATTCTAAAGCAGCTTTGAAAGCATTGCCAATTTTATTGTAAGGTTATAAATAGGCTACTGTCTCACAACGAACATTAGGCTATTTCAGTTCAAAACCAACTTATTACTTTTTTTAATTGTACACTACCGTGATGCACCAAACCACGGGTCCTGCACCGTGAACCAATCCGTTAAAGCTGACCCCCTAATATTTATCAATAATTATTCCACTGTCTCTTGAATCCTGTTCCCCGAGTTTAGCGAAAATATTGTCGTAGTTTATAAGAAAGGAGTGCAGGTGCATCAAACACTCCAATTGCAGTTTGTTTGAAATTGTTTTTTCCCTTCATTCTTTTACTCATTTGTAGTGGCCATAGTTTTTGGAATGGGTTGGGAACCACTGGTCTACAGCTGAACTGTGTGAGGGTTGGACATTTCTTTGTAATCACTCATAATCTCAGAATATCACATGTGGAGACTAGCGAGGCCCGGCCGAAGGCCGGGTCTCAGCTAGTGGGAAAATAAATAAATAAAATTAAATGAATGAAATTAATGGTAGCCTAAATCAATCTAATAATAGTATATTATATACTGTATACTCAAACTTTCAAAAACATAGTATTGCGTCCTACATGAAAATGTTTTAAAGCTACTGATGCTGAATTAAATATGTATCATATAGAAATTCAAACAATAAATTGTAGAAAATAATAACATTTCTAAAAACACTCTATTTTCCCCCGCAGTGTGCCATACCCCCCTGCCAAACCAGTAAACCTAGAGGAAACACTGCTACAAGATCAATATCAACTTTTTTTTCTGCATAAAAAGTAATAATGCACCTTTAAGTTAGCGTTCTAATCCGAATCCCCTTTTCTCACACATACATGTAGCTTCATCCACAGTCCTCATGGAGCAGGGCGGCGCGACCAGGCTTCTCTGTCCTGAAAACCACAGCCACCTAAACAAAACCGGCTGTGTAATGTATGTCACACGCTTAACAGAGGTTTGTAAGCCGGACTGGGCCAGGACAATGCGGCAGACGGAGGGCGTAAGTGGCCCTCGGGGAGACCTCGGGACAAATGTGTGCGCTGCCGTCTAGTGGGGCCATAAGTCTGGGAGGCGGCCCCCGTGAGGCGCCGCTATTGGCCGTATAAACTACACCTGTCACCGTGTCGTTATTGCGCTTCGGAGACATTACTTTCAATTTCTTCCGTTTGCGCTTCCTAATATTTCTCGGTCATTTTGCGCTGCTTTACGCTGACCAAAAACCGAGAAATGTAGGGGCACCAAAGGACGTAAAACAGTCTCAATGTGCAAATACTGATTGAAAACGCCGTGGTATGAAATAATTAGACGCCCCGTTGGAAAAGGCTTGCGCGTTGTTGTGGGAAGCAGCGGTGCAGAGTCCCAGGGATGGTTCCAGACTGCTTGTTTTTAAAGATGGATCGGCGGAGGGGGCGGACAGCGGAGGAGGGAGGGGGGGGGCATGTTTAAGGAGAGCCCCTCTGGAGGAGACAGGCCTGAGCTATGGAGCGTGGCACGGCGTTGGAACACCTCACCGCGGAGATGAGTGATGGGGCACGAGTGGACTGATATGAAAGAGAGAGGGAGAGGGAGAGGGATGGGCTCGGTCAGGGTGATCACTTTTACTGGAGGTAGTGCAGGTTTGGGAAGGGCCAAGATATTCACTACCGAGGTGTTTTTGTGATAAACATCTCTGGCCCACATGAACTTCCTGATTGGTCTGAAGAACGTCAAGTGAATAAGATAACAAGTATGTTTATGAGGGGGATAAATCTACACCAGGCAATTCATCAGCTTTTTAACTTGAATAGAAATAGGCCAGTGGATGGACAGATTGGGGTTTTATAAGTCTGAAGGAATTTACGGCGAAAAGAATACAAAAGAATTACAGCAGTTTAGTTCAAAATTGTGCTCATTCACTCCCTTGTAAAAATGTTTCAGTGACATATAACACTTCTACTACAAGAAACTGCATTACAAAGGCAGGAAATAAAGAAAAAAGAAAAAGAAAAGGCAGTACAGTGAAAACAAGCGTTCACTTTTTGCTAATGGCATGCAAGGAAATAAATCTATGGCACCGTGAATAACAACTGTCAAGGGCAGAACAGGTCCAGTGATGGATTACAGGATTTGAATAGTTTTGTGTTCCATCGACGACACAATCAAATCCAAGAAATACAGATGTGAGCGGATCAGCAGTAGAAGAAGAAACAACCATTGTGAAAAGGATAGCAAAACTGTGAATGAAATGAATACAAATGACCAAAATTGCCTATGTTTTCAAGGAGAGTCTAAATAATGGATCACGTTTGGTTTTATTTTGTTGATATATTAGAAACAAAGACTTTTGGATCTAGTTATTAGTGAAAAGAATAGTAAAAATTAAAAATATTAAGTACAAGGAAGTTTGAAGACTGTACGAGCTACTTAGATTTAGGCCATACTGCCTTTGCTCTGCCCGATCCCGTCAGACGTTGAAAGCAAAGCAGGGAAGGGCCTGGCAGGACTTGGATGGGAGACCGTTTGGGAACACCAGGAAGCCTGGTGAATGTAGTGTGTGAGTGAGTGGTTGGTGGTGGTTGGAGGGGCCGATGGCGCAGACTGGTTGCCTCGCTTCCGTCAGTCTACCCCAGGGCAGCTGTGGCTACAAGTGTAGCTTACCACCACCGAGTATGGAGTGAACGAATAGTGCACTGTGAAGCGTCTTGGAATGTCCAGAAAAGCGCTATATAAAACCGATGCATTATTATTATGAAGTTCAGATGCTGATGCAAGAGCACAAGGAAAACCTGATTTTAAGAAAGTGTGATGTAAAGATTTGCGACATCTGCGCATGCACACTGTACTGTATGTCTGATTTCTTTTGCAGTCAGTATTTGTGAATGGATGAGAGAGTTGCAACAGGTGAGTTTTGGTCTATTTTTTCTTTCATTGAAACAAAGATGTTAAGAGAGAAAACTAGCTGCTGTGTCATGCCACAAGTCAACAACATAAGACGGCATGACCTTCCCCCACACAAAAAAGTCGGCCAAACCCTAATATCGGCAACACTGTTTAACCCCCAATCATCATCAGTACAGCTGGGGCCAGGGGGTGACCTTGGAGCTTCTCTTGTTCCCGTTCATTCCATCGAGGATCACGGTCAAAGAACACCATAGCTGGAGCTGAAAGGAACCCATGCCTTTGACCTCCTCAGCCTCTGGAAAACCGATCCCTTCTGATTACATAAAAGCTCCCATCCCTCGCGCCGCGGTGCCCCCCCCCCCAGATAAGACTTTCCGTGTGGTCTCGAATCACGTCCCTCAAACTTTTTTTTTTTCTTTTTTTTCACTTTGTCTTTTACTAAGCTGATTATAAAGCCTTCACCCCCACCCCACGCACCGCCGCGACTACGCCCACCACCCCGCGCCCGGCAGCAGCAGCAGCAGCTCGGCTCCCCCCTCAGACCGGGGGGGAAAGCGCATGAATATTAAGCGCGGGATTTGAGACGGCACGCTCTGAAATTGGAAAATCGCAAGTTTGACTAATCAGCTTTGGTGTATTTTTTCTGCTCGTCTCTCGCCCCTGCTCTGGTTTCCAATGGCAACCCCCGACTGTAAACCAACCCCCACCAACCCACCCCCCCACCCCTGCACCTCGCCGGGCCCGTCTCCATCCTTCCTGCTGCGATCCGGAGTGCTTATTCACCGCCAGAGCCCTCCTGTGCACTAGCATTTGCAAAGGGAACCCAGAAACAACCCAAGTGGCTATTAGTTAGGGAGGGGGGAGGGGGGAGGGGGGGGGGGGGAAGGAAAAATACAAAATTTGCAAAAGCGATCGGGAGGGGACGTACAGTGCGCGGCTGCCTTTCAAGGATGCAGTCTCCCGCTCTCTCCATCCTCCTCGCATCCATCCTTCTTCCCTTTGTCCGAGCAAACTCATTACGCCTGAGGGCCTGGCTGCATCGCTGGGTAGAATGAAGGGGAGGGAGAGAGAGAGCGCGGGGTTGGTGAATGGTGATAGAAGAATGGAATTAGAACAACGGGGGCCATACAGAGCCTTAATGACCGGGCCAAGTACAAGGTCTACTGACTCATGCTGAAAAGGCTGTGCTCCTCCAGACGCTTTTGTTGGCCAGGACAAAGCGCAGACCAGCAAGAAGGTTGCAAACATAAATACATATAATGGGCTTGTAAAATGTGCCCCACATTAGAGCATCGGAATAAAAAAAGTAATTATTTTTGCACTTTAATTAAGAAAAAAAAACATAGACAGGGGAAATTATGCAAAATCCGACTTTTTGGAGCTTTTCACCATGTTGCAAAGTTGTCCAAAACAGACCTGCAGCTGCGTTCTGAGCCGCAGTCGCAGCTTTGAGGAATCTTTGAATCTTACAAGTGGCTGTTCTTAGTCACTAAGGAAACAAAAGCTCCCAGAAAACTCCTCCTGAGGTCCTACAATTCAATTCTCAATCTCTTGCCAAGGTTAATCCTTAATCCTTAAATCGTGAAGTAAAAACACTACGCCATGGCTTCACTGCAGCCACACAAACTCTTTATTGAAACAGCTGCACAGTGAAGGGGAGCAAGAGGAGAGTGTGGGGCTTATTTGGAGGATACGGAAGTGAAACTGCTGGATATTTCGCTGTTTTAGATCAACATTGCGTTTTCGAAGCAAACCCACCTCTCATCAGTGCATACGGCTGTAGGGTTTACCTCTCTCCTCCACTTCCAATTGTAGGGCTGTGTGATTGGAACCTTGTTTAAAGCCATGAATGCATGGACGCATGCCTTTCGCTCAATATAAATAGGACATTAAACAAGCATTTACGTCATGACGGCTGGATCTTTATTGAATGTGGGCTTGCCTCAGATCTGTCTCATAACTTTGCTGGGAATGAGACATGACCTCACAGTAAAAAATCCATTTCTAAATTAGTTTTATGACTCAAATTCAGAATATTTGTGTAGAATAGACAAATTCAGGACAGCGTTTTTCCAGGGTGTTTTTAACTTGCTTCTTATTTCAAGTCAACTTATTTGATAATTGGATGAGAAAATTCTTCAATTTTCTTATTGGCAGTTTTATTTTCTTATTTCAAATGAAGTTTTATGACAGTACCTTGGACACAACTTTCCGCAGTGTGGCTTTAAGTCTTTCAGTGCCCTGAAAAATGCCAACAAACTTGCCCAAGAAGTTGGAGCTGGAATCGATCCTTAGTGACATTTACAAACGTTATTTCCTCCCCTCTCACAGTTTGCACACAGCCATATTGTTCCCTCGTATAGTCCAATACCAGAAGAAAAACGTGGCCCATTTGCCTGTGTATGTGCGAATTAAATCACGTTAGTAAATCACTTTGGCTTCAGGGTTGGAGCTCCTCTCTCTCTCTCTCTCTCGTCGTCTCGCTCTTATGGAAATGGCCGTTCCAGTTCTCGCAGCGACGCGCAGAGGCTTTCTCTTTTTCCGTGAGCGATGGAACCGACGGCGCGCTTTCACCGGCATTATTGAGAGTAACAATAATATCAATTTGTTGGTTTTGTACGTGCCACGCAGCCCGGCAGAATGTTGAATACATTAGGAGGCAGAGTGGAAGTGGGATGTCGCATGGGTGTCGCTGACGGCGGCGTGGCTTCATCGGTGAAAGGCATGAAGAACTGCCTTAACGAATGCTGGAGACGAGATGTACAACCTCTTCAGTGAGCAAACAATGATCTCCTGCTGGTCTGGCTCCACACCAGCTCTGCGCCGTATCCACCGCACAAATGTTGTGAACTCCAAATAAATGAAAACACTAAAAATCAAAGGAGTTTGCTGCTGAACTGATCTTTTTATTGAGCCGTCAATGAGCCTTCAATTAGCATAAGAATGTTGCTGCTCACGTAAGTAGCATACACTGCGTTGTTCGGCTAATAGTGGTTGGCTATGAGGTCTGTCTGGTGGATGGATCCTGATGCCAGGATGGCGCAGCCCGCATTTGGACAGTGGCGGTTGACATCCAAGGACGGTCCCGGCACTGTGAATGCCTACAAATGCAGCGGCAGAGTGGAGAAACTGCTGGCAGTCTCCAGCCCTATCGGAGGAACCCCTCTATAGCCTGTCCGCCCATGGGAGTGGTTCTCCCCAAGGTTTCTTTTTTGTCCCACTGGGTTTTTCAGTTTTTCCTCGCCGTGTCGGACAGGGGAGATGCGGCTCGTCACCACCTGTTTCCCAGGATACTTCCTTTGCCTGAACTTTACATTGTCCTGTTTATTGTTTTGTTTCACTGCTTTAATATTTGTGCAGCTCCTGTTGTGATATTGGGCTGTACAAAAAGATTGACTGATTGATTGATTGAAAATGCACTCAATCACAGTAACGTGCATACATGTAATTCGTTTCCACCACTGCTTATGCACTCTTTGTTTATAATTGAATTTTCTCCATCCACCTCTGACTGACTACTTTTACTGAAATCTCTACTTTTTCAGTTTTTTGCACATCTCCAGTCAACTGCCTAGCCACATCAGTGTATCCAATGATCTCCCACTGGTGACGGCGTCTTCCCGCCGTATCCGCCGAACAGATGTCTTCAGAGATTTACTGTGATTATGGAGCGGCACAGGCAGGCAACAGGCAGAACCGTAGATTAGCCACGATCCGGCAAAAACAACAGTAACACTCTCCGCCTGTGCTCGCTCCCGGCAGAGCGTCTTTAGCCCGTCATGTGCCCGAGCCTTGTCAATGGCCATATGGCCAGATTTGTTGAGGAGCTGTGAGGCTGCCATACACGAACGTGCACAAAAAAAGACACAGCTCTTATGAACTGAGTGAACTCAAGCGGGTGATGTGTGCTCGAGAGGCTGGCAAGTTTGTCATTACACATTACCGATTAGTTAAAGTGTAATACTGCACACAATAAATGAATAAATAATGCTCAAACAATGAAATATATATCCAGTACTTTACACAAGAGAGAAAGGCAATACCAACAAGAAATTGCACCAGAGTGGACACATGTAGAGGAACAATTCCAAAAAACAGAAAGCAGTGCATGCCTTCTTCTGATCATTTCTTTTCTTTATCTGAAACACATTTAATCGGCATGATACTGACAATGCTTATTTTTGCACCAAAGTGCATATTGCATTGCATTAAGTTCCTGGGTGTGCACATCACAGAGAAGCTCTCCTGGACCATGCACACTACATCACTGGTCAAGAAAACTAATCAGCGTCTCTACTTTCTCCGCAAGTTAAGAAGAGCCAGAGTCCCAGCCTCCGTTATGTGCCACTTCTACAGAGGGACTATAGAGAGCATCCTGACCAGCTCCATGTGTGGTACGGTTCCAGCACCGTGTCCTGCTGAAGGAGCCTCCAGCTCATCGTGAGAGCAGTGGAGAAGATCTGTGGAGCCCCTCTCTCCTCCATAAGGAGATGTACTCCACCCGTCTCACTCGTAAAGCCGTCAGAATCACCAGAGACCCTACACACCCATCACAGTCTCTTCAAGGTAATGCCTTCTGGGAGGAAACTGCGGAATCTATGAGCCTGTTCCAGTCGACTGAAGAACAGTTTCATACACCAGGCTATCAGGAAGCTGAACTCCCTTCCCTCCCTGTGCTAGGGGAACTAGGGGACTGGGACACTTAGCAGATATGGGCGAACCTTTTGATGCACGGGCCACATTGGACTTTTGAACTTGCCAAGAGGGCCAGACCACCAGGGCTAGACTTGGGTTGTTTCAAGTAAGTTCAATTCTCAGATAGACGGCAATTGCCAAAACTATAACAAAATAGCTTCTGATGACTGAAGGGCAGCTGAGGGGTCAATGGGACTGTCCCTGTGAACCGTTATTGCCTAAAAACCTATTGTCAAAGCAGAGCAGTAATATCGCCATGGAGATGAGCTGATGACATATGTAGAAAAGCTACAAGTCAGAGCTACAGAACAACCAACGCCTCACAGACACCTGTTTTTGAGGTATTTTTCACCAGTAAGTACGTCCATTATGAAATATAATCGTGTTTCAATCTATTTATTTGGCTTTAAAAAGCGGGAAAAAAAGCGAAAGCTTCAAAAGTCTCATGGATGAAATCGCCAGCACGAAAATGACGGTGGAGTAGATCAAGCATCGCAGTGGGTTGAGCATTTAGTTTCCAACAAAATAGTTGGGCATGTCCCCCAAGGCGGGACATCTGCAAAATGTACAAAGCAAACAAAAAAGGCAGGGCGCCGACAAAAGCTAGTATTGAGTGAAAAATACAACTAACTCTTTGACTTTGGGCCTTTGTGTATCCATTAAAAGAAAGTTCACAAACTGCTCCATGAACCATCCGCTCTCCCAACGCTCCAGCATAAGTTACTTTCCAAAGTACCAGCGTGTGTTCCCCCTTTGTTTCCTGCTTTTATGTGGAGTGAAAAGGTTAGCGCTGTTTACAACTTCATTATCGCCATCATGATCATAAACCCGTGTGGACTTAAAAGCATGCGCGCCGCCTGTGTGTAAATGAATCCCGACAGCCTTTGTAAGACTAGACTCCACTGAACTAACTGATGCTATCTCCCGGTCCCATTTGATGTAGAGGGAGGGAGGGGGGGGGGCATTTATCATTTATCGTGTTTCAAGCGCGCTCAACCTTTAACTTTTTACTGCCAACGACGCAAATTTATTAAGACGTCAAAGCAATAGAAGCGATATGTTTTACCGTTCATTTGGTATCTGGGGACGGCGTGGAGCAACGCCATTAGCCGCGCCGCTATCAAAGCATGCGCTGTTGGGATGAGTTATGGCCGCGGCTGCGGAGAAGCGGGACGGCGAGGCGGCGCGCGGGGGGGGAGGAACTGTGGAACAGTGGCGGTAAACAGGCGCGAAGTCAAAACGATCAAGTGCTGTGAGAGAGGGGGATTTACAAGAACTTTGCGGATAAGTGCTGATGCTAAAACATAATGGCGCGGTAAAAGTGTGATGGAAAACGCTGCTCTTAAAACTAGTGCTACCATTGTGTCAATCGCCCAATCAGAAAGACCAGCAGTCGCTCCAGTTTTAGCGGCTAAAATCACCACTTTTCATACTGCCGCGACTACCATTTTCTATTCACAAATGATACTTATTACTCCACTCCTCCAGCCCACGTAGCCCCTTACCACTGACGAACCAGCGGTGGCTACAAAGGCCCATAAAGCCCCTTTTAATGCCGGTCCCTGAGTAGCTCTAAAACACGGCTATTATCTCCGGCGAAGGCGGTGCGCGGCGATTCTAGGGGAACAGGCCTAAATGACGGCCATACAAGAGCGGAATGGGGAATATCCTTTATGTTTAATCGAGTCGGGGAAGACGCGTGTTTCCAGGATGCCTTCTCTCCGCGGGACACTTGGAGGCCATCAGAACGGAGAGGGTACGGGGCCTGCGGTGGGACGGGGACGGTCGCACCGGTGCTGTTAGCTGGTAATGGCCAGCAATAATGCAGCGGATGGGCTCAAAGGAGGGGGCGACTACCACTGGAAGCACATGGGTACTTTGGTCTTCGCACGCTGCAAATGAAGACAAATGTGCGCCGACTGTCGCCAATAAGGTTCTCTAAAAATGTAGTACAAATTCGGTTAGGTTCAAATCTGTGTTGGACATCGCCCCGGAGTAAAGTCATTCTTATTCTTAGTAGCCACCGTTGCATTTCTGTTTAATGTAGGTTGTGTCTTGATGATGGAAGAGTCGGGCCGCTGTGCAAAGTCTTCATCAGCACATCCCAAAGAATCTTAATGGGGTTAAGATCTGGACTTTGTGGACTTTTAAGTTCCCTAAATTCCTCTCTTACAGTTTACTTACAAACTGAAAGTAGCAAAGTTGTAATCAGAGTAGTTGAAACTGGGGACTGGATCGAGGAGAACTAGTCAAGGTCTTCCAAGCCCCTGACCTTGATTTTATTTACTGCCTTCGCTTTTGGTTGAATTATTGCTTCTCCTTTGAACCTGCTCTGCACACACGCTCCGAAATCATAACCATCGCCCACATTCTAGTCCGTGCTTTAAGCGCATTTTCTGAGTGGTCGCTGGAGTACAACTGTATCAGAGGTTTATAGCCGCTCCTAATCGAAAGCCAGCCAATGTGTCCGGGCCACATAATTAAATTTACGTCATCCACATCTCTGCGCTCAGCACGGGACGGCTTCAGTTCACTGTGCTTTAAGAGGCCGATCTATATTCCCCTTTTTTGTGTGTGAATATGCCGTCTTGTCTTTCACTCTCCTTTCTCAACCATTCTGGCAGAAGCAAATCGGATCTCAGCGAGGGCCTGTGTAATTACAGGGAGCTGAATGGCTGAATACATCTCAAATCCACAAGAACCAGCCAGCGACACATTCCATCTGTCTTAAGCCTCCGTCCAATATTGGAGATTGAGTCGTGGGGTCCCAGAGTACAGCCTGCCAAAGTTTTATTTCCCTTTTTATTCTTTTTGGAGTGAGCTTTCCGGAATTTGGGATAAGGAATGATATCTATTGACATCGAAAATTTGAAGTTTATTGAGTTGGATTTTAGCTACCGTAGCGATGTGGCAAAAAAAAAAGCATGGGAAAACATTTCAAATTGCCCTGATGAAGGCGATGAGATTTGTCTATTTGCAGTCACGTGTTGTTCGCTAGCAGCGTCACTCTTTGGGCGCAGAATTCCTTCAATCACAATCTATGGAATGATCATCAAACACATCGTCGACAGTAGGTGAGTCTTCCCAAAAACTTGTAATCAACTTCTTTTCTTGTCTCAGGTAAAGGGCTTTGTGATGTCTGTGAAAGCCACTATATAAATCTTCCTTCCTGACCTCCCATTTTGCAGTTAGTGAAACTTGCTTGCTCCGACGATAGCCCCGGGCTTTCGACAAGCGTCATGGGGGACTGGATTGGGATTTTTTTTTTTTTTAAGAAGAACCCCCTCTGGCCACAACAATGACACAACTATCCGGTAAATTCACCTCAGTCGAACTGATCTGGCCCGGTGAGGTCAGGATACGTCCGGAGAGCCACCGCTCGCTTGTAAAAAAGCCTCTCAGCGCCGCGCAGCACACTCGTCTGGCCACTTTTAATGCATCCCTCGATGTCTTCATATAGATCACGATGGAGCCGCTCGTCTGAGAGCACCGTCTGGTGTCCAATTGGAAAAAAGATATTTCAGATTCAGCTATGGCCTCTGTAATTGGAAGGGGTCGTTTAAGCCTGAATTATGGCGAAAGCCAATAGGAAGATAAGGCATTTTCAGCCAGTGACTTTTATTCCATTGGCTTTGTAAAAGGACTAATAGCTATAGGAGTCAATGGAAATAAAAAGCAAGGTCTGTCAGACAACGGAACCAGAGAGCGTGACTGAAAAGAGCCATCTATTGAACTCTTGAATCAATATGTTGTGAATTTTAAAGTTTAAGGGACAAAAAGTATAACGCATTTGTAATTCTGCACAAAATGAGGTGTTGTTTAATCCCCAAAAACTTTTTAGCTTGTTGCAAGAAAAAGCTTTGTCAAAGTTTCTCTTTCCTTCTTCTCTTACCAGATCACGTCTATCTCTTTAAGACCTTAAGTTCCACAAATGCCATTCAAGACGATGAAACCATCTACTTTCTTTACCCCTCCGTGAGTTCTCTCAGCCTTGTTGTGTGGACTCAGGTCACAGAGTGATTCCGTGGGAGTGCGTTGCTTGTGGACACGCTTTCAGCACATGGTCACCTGCCTGCGCATACCTCGCCGCGGCTATTCCTGGAGCCCGGGTGTGAAAAGTAGTCAAAGCGACGCTTTGATGCTGCGCTAGCACCGAGCGGCCGCGATCGGCTCGGAAAATTGGTTTGCGATGTGCGGCATGCATTTTAAACACACATGACAGCCATGTACGACCGGGCCTAATTTAATAGGAATGGTGTGGATTGGAAATAAAAGGCTCCTGCCAATTTCAGAGAATGTTTATTTCAGGAATTTCCCATGATCACGTTCAAAACCTTTTACTTACTTGACCTTACATTTTGCTGCCACATTTCATTCCACATGTTCACTTTATATTCTTATTTAGAAAGTTCTGAGGTGCAGCTTGAAATGAGCTTCAAAGCTTTACAAATGACGGGTGAGGAGGGGAGATGGAAATAACAGGATTGAGTGACGATGTGGGCTTTGAGGTGTGGATCAAACATGAGGAGATGCTATTACTCATCATTACTACATTCATTCAGCCTTCATTTTGCAAAGAAACTCCATGTTACACCTACAGAGGCAGAACAAGACAGGTTTATTTGTAGAACACAATTCAAACTTTGTACAATTGCCTCTTAAATGACCCCCAAAGTGCTTTACTGAGCAGGAATGGTGTGTTGAAGTAGAAATATTTATGCTCGGAAGGCAAATGAAATCAATAAAACACAAACGATCATTAAAAGGAAATAAAAATCCTTTCAGTTGCCGTCACAGCTAATCAATTGCCGTTTCGTGGTTTTGGACATTGTCAGCGTATGGGCCTGTCGAAACGCAGCCTCACCGTGTTTAGTCCTGACTCTGGGCACCAGCAGGGGACGAACCCTAACACTGCAAATCCCATTCCTGCGCGCCCATTGATGTTGTCAGACTCCGACTGGCTTCACGCTAGTCCAACCCGGATTATCTGTCTATTCACCGCCGAGCGCCCGAAAAGACTTGCCCTCTGGTGCCTTTTTCCCCCAACCGCGCTCCGAACCTCCCATCGCCGTCGGCCATCTTGGCACCCCGCGACGGCCCGCCCCCCCTCCCCGTTTTCTCCCCTCTGATCTTCTTGTAAAAATTCATTACCTTCTGTATACATGTCCTCCGGGTCTCTGTTTGAAGGACGTTGATGGAATATGCGCGGCACCAGGCCTTTCCTTAATCAGCCCGATCCACTTGATGCAGGAGTCTATATCTCTCATTTGCCGTTCTCCCTCACCCGCGATCTGCTTCCAGGCTGTTTGCTTTCTTAAATGAAGGTAATAGTACAAACGCTGGATAAATTGCCTTCCGCGCGCCCGCTCTCATCACATCCATCCCACGGGGGGGCCTCTCTCGCGCTCGGAAAGGAGTCGGGGAGAATAATTCGCCCGCTCAGGCTGCTCGGGAGATAGATGACGCCGTCTGTGTACACTCGCTGTTGATAAGGCCAGCGTGGATTGGGTAAATTCGGACTCCATCAAGTGGGGCGAGTGGTTAAACATCAATATGTCTGCGGACTGACGGGTTCTCATTATAAAGGTATAAGATAGTGAAGTGCAAGTCGTGCTACGGGGCGGCCTGGCGTGCTTTACTGCGGCATGAGGTGTACTTAACTGTCCTCGTAGGGGAAGGGTTCTCCACTTCTTCAGCTGGGACTGAGGTCAGGAGGTCCTAGCTTTAGGCTACAGCCTACTGGGAATCTCACGTGAAATGTGGGTGCATGCAAAAGGTTACACAGCTCAGTTAGGACAAAACTGATTGTTGCAAAATGTATTAGCCAAACCGTTTTCAGTTGCAGCGCTATCAGGATTCCTCATGCCAAAGCAAATGTTTGCCCACCAACTGGGTGATTGCTGGGTTAAACCTTTCTTTCACATCTACTGGCAGCACCAGAGCCACTAGATGTGCCACAGCTGTACTTATTAAAATTTGCGATTTATGGTTGAAAATGGAAATATGGTTAAGGTTGGGCAAAAGGAGTGTGAAACTGCATTTTGTACCAGATTAAGTAAACATGGTTCAAATGTCACTTCATACATGATAAAACCACATTTTGGAATACACTTGGTTACTGCACACTAGGGCGGGGCAATTAATCAAATTTTAATCTAATCGTGACTATAATAAAGGTCGATCACGATAATCACGTGGTGCATTTTAATCGAGGAGAATTGGCCAGACCTGTCGCATTCTGGAAAGAAATATGGACGGCACAATGCTGCAGCGCCTGTCAGGTCAATCCCAGGGAAACACTCGGCCCAAACAAACAGGAAGCAAAGGATGGCACATGCGGCAGCCGGAGGAGCGGACCTGGTGATTTTAAGTGTAAATTCAGCTACAAAGTTGCGCTAATTCGTCTAAAGGGCAAAACAGAAACACACGGGGAGCCTCAGAGGACCAGGATGCACACGGGGATAAAGAGTTTATACCTGTGAAAAGGAAAACTATCATCGCTATTTGGACCATTTGTTTTGAGGCTGCTGTGATGGTAGAAGTGTGGAGTTTGTTTTTGTTGATGAGTTAGCTGCAGTTTTCAGTTTGGCCGCAGCATCTGTCTACATGCTCGTCCAGGAAAGACCACATTTATTGTTTATTCTTTTAAACAAAAAAAATCAAATCGAAAATCGAGATCAATCAATATGGGAAAAATAATCGTGATTAATTTTTGTTTCCAAAATCACCCAGCCCTACTGCACACTATCACGCATTCCTAATAAATGAATACATATTTTACTAAACATTGTTTCCTTGAATAAGCGCCGAAGCAGATTCCAAAGAAACACTGGATTATCACTTTGTCTGGTTATGGTTAGACATGGGTCAGGAGTGGTTTACATCAGGAAAAGGGTTTGGGCATGGAGTTTTCCAAGGTCTGAACTTGTTCCTCAACAATCACTTCTTAGATGATGATAGATATTCAACAAAACCTTAGGAAAGTTTGCTGAATGACTTTGAAATTAGGAAATAAGTATTGACTTTAATAATATGCAGAGGTCATCGCATTATATAATGAATAATTGCAAAGTTAATGATTACAAAAGAGACTCCGTAAATTTGGTGATTGCCACAAAAACGTGATAAAAGAAACATAAAAACGCTTCCATAACAAAAATCCAGCATGAGCTAGCTTCGTTCATGAACAAGATCCATTGCTATAGAACCATCAAAGCAAGACTCTTCCTCAAAAAACCTTTCTAAGAAGAAAAGAAAAAACCTGCCCTGTATCACATTCACAAACTACTACGCTAACAGCAGCCATGAAAGCAGGGATCTCCCCCATTCATTACCCGGGCATCTTCCCCCGGCTGCGGCTAGCATCCAGGTGAACTCACTTTGTATCCTCAATTAGTGCTGGCGAACGCAACTCTACACACATTTGCCGTGACATTAATTGCGCTACCACCACCGGCGCACGCGGAGGGAGTAATGGCCGACCACTACAAGTTGTCAAAGTGGAACAAAAAGGTTGTGGCGAAACACACAAACTGCCGGGGAGTAGACACGAAAATATCACACAAATCGCGTTTCGGCTCGGCGCCATACAAGAGGTGAGGCGACCGAACACGGCTATTCGGCGAAATGTAATTAGTCAGCGCTAATGTATGCAGCTGCAATGAAGAAAAGCAGCCCTCCGTCGCGACATTTCGGTTTGACTCCCCGGAGGATAACTTAGAGAGCTATTAAGAGATGCGAGCGGTGGTAAAACATTCATTTGTTTACTGTTGCATTATTAAGAGGCGGCGTTTAATCAAAGCTACAGATGCTGAAGTCAGAAAGCGTCGTTAATCCGCGGATGATTGAAGTGAAAATAAGGGCTATAAAAATCACAGAGACTGATTGTTAATTGCGGTTAATTATAGCGACGATACGAGACGCGGGACAATAACACGAGATTAGTGGTGATGGGTGGTGTAATGTCTGATTGAGCGACGTCGGGCGGGCGATCGTCTCGGTTTCGCTATTACGGTAATCAATTTCAGCAGACGATACAGGGGTAATTAGTAAGTTTTGCATTATTCTTCATTTATGATATACCAATGTTGACATATCGGATTGAAAAGCGAGTTCGAGAAACTTTGAGCATTTGGTGGAGTTCGATCCGGAAAATGGTCCGCTTGACAAATGCAGTCTCCAGGTTGTAGTCGTTTGCTTTTTGAGCATTATCTGTATGTGTTCGTCATTTGTAATAGATGTCAACGTTCCTCTTAAAGCAGGGGTGTCCAAACTTTTTTCATGGGGGGCCGCATACTGAAGCGTACACAGGGTGAAGGGCCATAGATCGGTAGTTAGTGCCGCAAATCCTTTGACTAGCAGAGGTTTATATTGTGCCCCACACCTTTATTTCTGCTCAAAACCTTCATGCCAGCTCTGTCTCACAGTAAAAGGTTAGTTATTTGGTTAGAATTGTGTAGAATTATTACATTTCAAATAAAAAGGACTATCTGATGATGTGTCCCGATTCAGCAAGAAGGCAGAGGGCCACCAAAAATTGGCCGCATTTGCCCCCTGGGCCGCACTTTGGACACCCCTGTCTTAAAGGGAACAGGCCACCATTTTACATACTGAGATATGAGATACGTACCTGGCTGTTTTTTGTGCGTGCCTGTGGAAGAGCTTGGACGCTTCTAACTTCACCCCATTTGGAGCTATAGGAATATACTGGGAGAGGCCAAATGCTTACAACATCTTTGGTCGTTTTGTGTGACTGAGGGCACAAAGTTCTTCCATACTGTGATATGTTCTTAACTGAGCTTAGACGAGTTGATGCGTACCTGTCTGGTCTCTGTGCGTGCCCGTGGAAGAGCGTGGTAGCTCCCAACTTCACCCCTGTTTGGAGCTATAGGCATAGGCTGGGAGAGGCTAAAATCTAACAACATCTTTGGTCGTTTTGCGTGACTGAGGGCACACACAAAGACCAGACAGGTACGTATCAACTCGTCTAAGCTCAGGTAAGAACATATCTCAGTATGGAAAAACGGTGGCCTGTTCCTTTAACTTTGAGAGGTTCAGCTTCGTTTTTATTTGTCCTAAAGCCATAGATTCTACACAGAGAAAGATAGTCTGGCAGCGTTTAGCATTATTTCTCCTAGGATAGAATAATAGAATAGTGGGGGAGATAGTATAGTACACAGTATACATATATCCTGATATTTATGGTTACGCTTAGGGTTAGGATTATCCTATTCCTAGGAAAAGAAAATTTGCAAGCTGGCATTGCTTTTCAGCAGCGTCAGGCCAAATCCCGCCCTCAAGCATAAAATCCCCCAAGATAATTTTGAGAACTATTATTACATGAATCAGAGACCAAATACATGATAAAGTACTCTCAAAATGTGGAGAATACATCACACACCATTAGGTTATATGAACAAAACGGATATTTGTAGAAAAATATGCTTTTGGCCCTTGGCGTTTTGGCAGTGAAGAAAATGAGCCCTCGACACAAACACAAACTTGCCTACCATTAGCTTTCCCTCTAGCCAAATCTGGCCCATCAATCAAAGTGCCAAATCAATATGTCGGCGGCAGCAGAACATTTTTGTTACTGTGCTTCTGTTTTTGAAAGAGTAGAACTGGCTGCTGTTAAAGATTCCTCAGAAACAAATAACCTTTTATTGGCAATGTCACTGAATCTAAAAAATCTACCGCAGTCTCTGAAGATTGGTTCACTCTGCGCTTATTAGTTCTGACCATAGACTGTACATTAACAATGGACAAAGTGTTGCATATTTCCTCCGTGGAGCCGTAGGAAATGGGGTCTGGCTCCGGAAGATCCCGACTCTTATAAACTTTCTATTGAAACCTTTTCACTCCTCTTTGAGCTATGATTGGAGATACATTTGTCATTCTTTTCTTTTCTTTTCTTTTCTTTTCTTTTCTTTTCTTTTCTTTTCTTTTCTTTTCTTTTCTTTTTCCATTTTAGTATTGTGAATTTTCTTTTTGTCCATTTCTATATTTGACTGAAATAACTGATCTTCTTTCACGAGGTAGGTTTGATCACGCATGTCGTTTCAATATAGTCTATGGGTGTGCACTGTCAACGACCTCGCTCCAAACTGACTTTGTGATCGCCATGAGAACCTCACTTTTGCATTATAATCGCCTATGGAATCAGTCTCCAAAACACGATACAACAGCTTGCATGAATGGGCTTCATCTGGCCCACACATAACGCTATGGATGGCTGCTTGTGAACAGTCAAAGTTTCCAAATTAAACTCCAATCTCCCGAGAGCAGAACCAGACTGTCTTACTCGGTAAAAGAATGCTAGAGGAAGGCACCGTATCTGACTCTAACACCACAGGTTTGCAGACGCCTGGACTCAAAAGCATTCGAAAAAACCTTGATAAATAAAGTATGATATATTGATTGAAAGGATTATGCAGCTGCAGAGTCTTGAAGGGTTCTGAACAGACTGGGCCCCGCTGCAGATACAGGAGCGCCGGTACGTTCTCTCTCTGATTAACATTTCAGAAGTGAAGGGGAAGGTGTCGGACTACTGTGGCGTTGAAACTCCCCACTCTTTATCAGCTGTGGAAAATGCATTAGCTCCCTCATCTTCTCATTCCAACTTCTGACGGTTTGGAGGATTCATCTCGGAATTCTGAAATTGCGCGTTACGACTTCAAGGGAGCGCCGTATCTTTCCTTCTCGGAGCTTCTTAGCGTCTCACCTACCTCCGCTCCCCAACACTCCAGTTAGTAATGGGATCACCAGTCAATCAAATTCCGACCTTCAAAGCCACGTTTCCCCCCCCCATCCACCAAAATCCCAACCATGGCACCTGTCAAAGTTGTCTCTCCGGAAAGAAGCAGCAGCAACATTGGAAACGCGCGCACACCCCTCTCCACCCCAGGGCACCCATGGGAGACGGAGGGGTTGACTTGTCATCTGCCTGTCGAGAAATCAGGTCAAGCGGTTTAGCTATAGGTTTGGCTTGTCAAAGAGAGATGAAGGGAAATGATCTGCTGTCGGTTAGCGGTAATAGTCCCCACAAGGGAAAGGGAATGTATACATGTTGTTTTTAAGTTAATGTAATTTGTGTTGAGGGTTGAGCCGGTGACATTCAGGAGTTTGGGCAAATGCATAGGCAACTGTGGCACAAATTGAAATGTATTATTTTGTTGATGTATTAGTTACAATGATTCTTTCAGAGGGGACTTTGAAATTTCCGGCTCGGTAATGGACAAAACATCATAAAATGAGCATCGTAAAGGGACAGTATTGTTAAATGTGCAATATTTGACTTTTTATGCAAAAAAAGAGTTCATATTTGACCTTTCGGTGACCAAGCAGCTGTATGACGCCTTTACTTTCCATCCCGGCTGCCTCGAGGATGCTCCAGGATCAATTGTTCTTTAGGTTCCTGGTAGGTTTTTACTCCTGATGGATCTGTTTCCATGGTTACGTGTACATTAAATCCAGAAAAACTACCAGAAACCCAAAAAAGACCTGAAATAAATGTCGTCCTGGAGCGTCCAAGAGGCCACTGTGATGGAAAGTAAAGGCGCAAAAACGGAGGCCTGTTCCTTTAAGGGAGAAAATGAACTAAAATGTCAACAATGACCACGTGAAAAATTTATGTTTTCACCTCCAGCGTCTCACTTTAAAATTCTGAAATAATGAAAGGCACACTCATTAAACTGTTGCTCCATACTCCATCAATTATAAATAACACTCCCATCATTGCATTCGAGGAGTGTTTGAACTGGTGATCCTCAACATAAGAAAGCTTAGCCAACTGTGCCACTGTCGCCTCAACATGAGGCATTATATGCATATTGTTTCAACTTCAAATCCAAGGAGAATAAAAGCGAACTTTCCCTCTGACAACCCGCAATAAAGCCATCTCAAACGCAATATAGTCTGATTTAGTCTGAAGCCTCAATAAAACTCACGCCGTTTCTTTGATAACGCGGAAATATTATTTATGTTTATTTGATCTGCCCTTTTCACTCAACTACACTTGCCTGATTGCTCTCACCCGCCCTTGGAGTTTTACTGAGTCTGACAGCGCTGTCACAACACCAGAGGGGCTGCCAAGTCTAATAACACGCCGGCTGCTAATAAATTGTCAAATGAGCTTCGGTCGTGCCGTGATCCCATTGAGAAACGGTAAAACCCAATACGGCAACGGAAAAAACACGGTGGGCCTCATATCTGGGAGGGTTTACAGGTTCAGGACTGGTTGGTACACGCTTTTACAGGGAGGGTGACCTTAGCTTTACCCGTTCATAAAAGCCTGGTAGGAGAGGAACGCGTCGGAGGCTATTTATCCAGCTGTGGCCTCCTGATGGAAAGCAAACAAGAAAGGTGGAAGAAAGAAGATGATTTGAAAATGTGAAAATAACAGTATATGTACAATACTGTATATATTTTCTTTTTTGTGCAATGGATTATATCTATCTTTTAACAGGGTTCCTACAGGTGGCAGCAAGTCACATTTAATGCCATTTTAATGCCAAATTACAATATTTTCAATGTCACAAATGCCACGTCACGTTTACATAATGATCAGTTCAGAATGCAGTCCAGATGGAGACCATGGGGAGGAGTTTTCGCTTGACAGCTACTCTCACCTGTAGGTAAACATCTTATTAGCTTAAGAGACTTTGTAGTTCTAAATCCTAACAACTACCTGACACCTGAGTTTCAGTCTGAAAATATCTCTCAAAATATTGTGTGAAATTCCATTCACAACCGCAGCTGAATTTGATTTAGTCCATAGTTTGGGTGTTTTTGACAAATGTTTGCACTAAAAATAGTTGAGCGATGTCATTTTTGTGGATGGTCTCCACAAATGAAAAATTATGTTTCCTGAGAAATGTAGATTTAATGCCAGTTTGAATCAGATTGAATGCTTCACTTTGGCATAATTCTTTAAATGTGCATTCTGCAACTTTTCATGTAAAAAAAAAAGTTGAATGTGTATTTGACCTTTCAGTGACCCAGTGGCAGTATGGGTGGTTAGCTTCTATCCCAGTGGCTCCTAAGATGCTCCACTGGATATATTTTATTTCAAGTTTTCTAGGATTTTTGGTAGGTTGAATCATAGATAGGATTCAATCAGCAGTGAAAACCTGAAACCAATTCATACAGGAGCGTCATGGTAAGTAAAGGCTCTATGTGATCCACCTAAGATACATGGGTATGTACAAATACATACTAATATCAACTTTTCTTTCTTTCTTTCTTTTTTTTTCTACATAAAAGTTGCATAGTGCACCTTTAAATGACATGTTGTTGAGTAAATCCCGACCAAAATCCTTCTCAAATGAAGTACAGCGCCACAAAAACTACTACGCTAATGCATCCTGGCCTCGCCTAATCGCCGTAGACCATGAGGGACTTCCAGAGGCTTAAGTGAGTGGCAGGTCGGAGGGTTTACTGCACTTCAGTCTACTACAAGGGCAGCTGTGGCTACATCAGAGGCTTAAAACTAAAAAGCTTAAAAGAAGAACAAGACATTATGTGTTACTCCAAATATGGCTTACATGTATACATCTATCACTTCGGAAAAAGAGACCAAAACATCTACCAGAGCGTCTGCAAGAAACTGAATTTCTTTGGACACAATTGACTCTGTGCATAACTTCAAATCACAACAACGCCGCCCAAGAAGTGACTTCCTGTTTCGATCCAGCACGGCAAAATAAAAGCACACAGCTCGTCTCATTGATGAGTTCAGCAGGTACTTGCAACATTACAAGAATATAATTAAACACACACATTTGAAGTGTTTTGTCTGTTAATAGTGAGGCAGAAAGAAAGTTGAACTAATGAACTGCTGAACTTATGAATAAGATGGTGCTTTTATTTTGGCGTGCTGGATCAAAACAGGAAGTCACTTCTTGGGCAGCGTTGTTATAATTTGAAGTTCTGCACAGAATCAATTTTCAAATGAGAAGACTGCAGTCGCTTGGGTACAATAATGTCTCTGCCTATAAAGCATCCATGGTATCTTGAATATTCTGTGTGAAACGGAGATGTCTAGCTTTAAACACACATGTAAGTAAACAGCTATACTTTTTGGACAAGTTGAAGGGAGATATTTTCCAAAATCAGTTCATCCTTCCACTTGACCAGACCATAGAGAACAAACTAATGCACGCGGCTGCAGATAGAACCACTTTTGACAGAGCAATCTTCGCCGCCTGGGCCGACCTGTTCCATACCACCGCATTGGAAACCGCCTTAAGTTGCCTCTTATTACTTGATAGACCATTTCTCCGGGCCATAACCTTGCCCCGCAGTAAACAACCTGACGGGAACTTCCAGCGCTGTTGTTGCCGTGCTGTTTTTAGCTCGCCTTCCCCCCTCCTCCGCCTTGGTGGCTTTCAGATGTTTTAGATCCTGATTAGTTGGAGCGAGCGCATTTGCCGTGTTTTTTCCCCCCGCCAGGCGCTGACGCACAAATAAAGGAAGGCTGTCAGCTAATTTCAACTCAATCTTCTCCCATTTACGGGCTCCCTGGAACCAATCGTTCAAGGTAAGGTGTGCGGCGCGGCTCGGTGGAGGTCATATGATAATCAGCAGATAGCGTTAGGCACGGTCACAGCCACCAGTAAAATTATTTAGCGCGCCGTCTGAAAGCGACATGCATTCTTTAGCGTCGCTTTAGGCGCAGGCGGGAATAGCGGCGTGGTGGATGTTGGAAAGTTGTAGGAAGGTGAATACAAATAAATGTTCATTGAATGCTCATGACCCAATCCGTTTTTTAAAGCCACACAAATATTCTATCCTAACATCATTTCTTAAGATTTGCAAAGGGGAAATTTCAGTATTTTAAAGCGAATTGGACACAACAGGTGACTTTAGGGTAAAAAATATTGTGTACAATTTCAGCCAAAACTGCAGCTGCGTGAGTTTAAAACCATCATTTTAGTATTTTTGGCAAACCTATGCAGTAAAAATAGGCAAGCAGTGTCATAGTCTTCCAAGAAATTAAGATAGAATGCCAGTTGTTATCATTTTGGCAATATACATTAAATGATTATTTTTTTGTATGAAATCCCCAAAAGTACTTGGCGAAAGTACTAGTTTGACCCCTTAACCCCCGCCTTAAACAAGTACCTTTTCTTCAGTTTGACTTTGCCCAAATCTAAATCTCCTTGAAAAAGACGTCAAAATAGTGAGAAAAAAAGTGAGGATGAAAACGCAGCAAGAAAAGGGTGACAAAAAAGTGATGCCAAAGCAACAAAATGGTTACGACAAAAAAGGTGTAAAAAGGCAACAAAAACACAAGAAAAACACCACACAACTGGTGACAAAACAGGCAACAAAAAGTGACAAAAAAGGCATCAAAAACACAACAAAAATGCAACAAAAACGTACCAAAAATGCAACTAAAATACGATCAAAAAGTGACGACAATATGGCAATAACACAAGGAAAAATCTTAGATCAGTTTTGTAGGTCTTAGCTTTCAAATGAGGCGTTACACAGTTAGGCTGTCAGCTCCAGTTGAGAAGCTTTTGGATTGCTGGACTTGAGAAAATGTGATATAAAATGTGAATACTAAGCTTAAAGAGACTGTATGCAAGTTGGTCATTTTATACTCACTACTGCCACCTCAGGTCATACGTGTAACTGCACCTTCTACATTAAGCTTGTGCATGACGGCACTTCAGGCCCGAAGAAACAACTTTTTGAGTGGGGTCTGGGCTCATTCTACACATTAGGACATGGCTGAAACATGTTGGGGGAGGAAAATACTTAGTTTTAACATTTTTAAACCCTGTATAGTCCCTTTAATGCCACAAACCAAAAAAAAAACTTACATATTTCATTCAGTAAGATTCACAATCCCAAAAATCGAAATCAAAGCGGACGTGAGAGGCAACTCGTGAGCAACAAAAGTGGACAATTCAGCCGAAAGCGGACCATATTTTTTCAAATGTTTGACAAACTTTTGCCGTGAAACTAGTTGTGTGACGCCATTATAATCCAAGGAGTTTAAGGCCTTAATTTTGGCACATATAGCACTTAAAAATAGCACGTATTATGTCGGCCTGTTGTTGGTAATAAAGATAATGTTAAAATCAACTGTGATGATCAGTCAAATTTCAAAAGTGTGATTAATCCGATGTGTGTTCGCCATCCCAACTTGCTTTAGCATGCTAAAATGATAGCGCTCTCGTCTGCGGCCCTGCACATTGGACAATCAAAGCCCCATTAGGCTCCGCTGGCAAATGCAAATCCTTGTTTCTATTTGTTATGACAGAGAAGTGACTGCAATGCGTCTCCTCTCCTCCCGCACGCCTTCCTTTTCCCCCGCAATTTGTAAATAGAACGCCTCTGAGCTCAAATAGCGCCAGTGTATTTGTTATTATATCTCAAAGGCAGCGAGACAAATATTACCGAAGCTGCAATACCCGAGATATGCAAATGAGGGAGGTGGCGGCAAACACTGGGTGCCTATTTCAAATCAAATCGAGGAAAAAAGAAAAAAAAAAACACTTGCACGCGGCTAATCCCGTCCCTGCCAATATTCCATAACGCGCTATCACTTTCTCAAGGCGCGAGGAGAACTCAATACGGGCTTGTAGTATCTATAATTAACACGGCGCGCTAAGCTAGCAGTGCGCAAATAAATAAATGAAAGCAGCGGAGGTGAGAATTTGTAAGCGAGGAGAGGGCGATAGACGCGTTTGTTTTTGGAAATCCAGGAATCGCACACAAAACATTTGGGTAGTCGCTCATAGGGATGCCATGAACTTTCTTCTTCTTCTTCTTCTTCTTCTTTACAACAACAACTAGTTTTATGCTTCTGGAGTTTGTTAGGTTCCGGTAAAACCTCATGAGGTGAAAGCAGCTACAACGCTCCAGTCCAAATGACGATTTAAGAACTTGACCTTTTCATAAATAATCATCAACACCCTCGACATGGAATACAAATGCAACTGTCATGCATTATGGCTCAGAACTGGTCCGGTGATGCACTTCCCATTATGCAATACAGCGCTTCAGCAGTAGAAGAAGAGACGACCAGGGTTGGAAATGCTCTCTCATCCCCGAAGGCCCTGCCTGTGGGTTTAGCCGCGTAAGTCCAGATAACCTTGTCCTATCTCTCCTGTCCGTGGACTAAACCTCTTAAAAACACGTCCACACTCCACGCCTCAGCCACATATGGTCACGCCTCTCGGCTGGGGAAAGGTCAGGCGGCCCCGGGGTGACGGCTGTCAATCACACAGGGCCGGCATTATCCTGGTTATTAATAACGTCCCACAAGGCGACAGGGGGATCCTCCGGGGAAGAGCTCCAGTGACATGTCACGCCTGCAGGAAGTCAGCGCGGACCTCGGTCAACAGCCTCTTTTAAACCAGTCAACAACAACTCAATTAGAGCTGAGGAACACAAAGGGGAGAACAAAAGAGAGGAAACAAATTGGAACCAGATGGATGTTAAAAATTAGTAGATCATGTGAGTTCCAAGCTTCAATAAAATGAGAGTTACGCAAAATGAGAATTGCAACAGAGAGGGAGAAGACATCAGCTTTCTTAGGCCAGGACTCTCCTGTTGTTCTTGTTTAAATAAAAGGCAGCAGACCCTTTGGAACACTCAGAAGAAACTTGGGCGAACACACGCAGAACATTGAACATTTGAGACTTTCCGGATGTGAGGAGAGGAACTCTCTGGTTTAGTTTGCCTGGGAATCCATCGTACTCTAGAACGAACAATGCCAGTTCGCCGCAGCGTCATGGGCACATTTTCTTTTCACATTATGGGCTCCACATAACCAAGGGCTGATGCTGTACATCCAGCTTCAGCACCACGTTATACTAACGTCCTATCGACCAATGCCTTTGGTTTTCTTGACCAAGGCGCGATGGACTCTTGAACAAACTTGAACTAGTACGGATGTGCTGTTCCCAGTAAGATTATTTTTCTTTCGAAGGTAAGGAACTAGGTCATTATTTGATAGATATGACATGAAATCGAGAAGAGATCCTACAGATTACCAGGCACGCCACTGGTGCCCATGCTACGACATGTTTGCTCGACCAGACAAGAGACCCCTAACACGGCATTACAGCCCATGAAAAAAGGTCTTTCCTTAGCCCAATACGTACAACAGCTTGCAATCTTATTATCTTTGGATTCATATTTGTCTGTCCAATTGAGGCATCCATTCCAATATCATTCCAATATCTTCACACTCAACAATCTCCCTTTCCCAGCTCTTCATATTCCCCGCTTTATCTTGTCATTTCAAACCTCGAAGCCCGGTACGGCACTGTTGTTGCATCAAACATCCTTGTTGACATGCCTGTTATGAGCGATCCCGGCCCCACATCAGCGTACGAGCGGCGACGCGCCGTGACAGCGCGGGAAACAAAAGGTGCGTGGGGGGCCGGCGAGGATTACCTGTGATCCGAGGATAATGAAAAAGTAGACCGGGCTGACTCAAATTAAATTCAAACATGCGATAGAGACCCCTGCTGTTGTTTTAGCTCGCCTGCAGATTGGAGTAAAAAAAAAAAAGAAAGAAAGAAGAAGGGCGGGTGCGGGGTGTACGTACGGCCTCGCGGGACAAGGCAAGGTGACAAAAATCCGGTGTGAAATTCATTGTTGCTTCTCTGGCATGTGTCGCACGCGATAAGTAAAGATGAACAAGCGGCTGCCCTATGCATAATGGATGGGGTAGAGTCTGGCGAGGCGTAAACACAAGACGCAGAGCCGGTTAGTGAGGTTCGAATGGGCACATGAAGGACAAGGGGAAGTTGTATGGAAGTCGGAACAAGGCTTCGGACAGGAGAGGGTGGCGATTTCGTAAACAGATTGACTTTGGTGCTGGTAGAGATGTCAGTGGCGTGTTCGTGGGAGAGATCATTGACTTGTTAAGAGATTCTAATGGAGGTGGAGTCAGAGTAGATGGCTATTGGTTCTGCTGCTGTGATGGTGTGGAGGAAGCAAAGTAAGTGTGTAGTAAATGTGCAAAGTTCCTCTTAGTGATGGCATTTGTGTCCTCAGAGGAAGACAACATTTGGGATTTGTTCATTTCAAAGAGTTGTTCAAAAGACTGGCCGTTTACAACACATTTTGTTGAAAATGATCAACATTTACAGTGGAACTTACTTTTTCCCCTGTGTTTGATTGCCACGAAAAGAGCCAACAACTTTTCTGCATTTTCCCTTTTGTGCAGCAAGCATTCACTTACGTTGTCTGTTCCGTTGGTATGCTGTATCTTGTGTTCATTGCATTCAATCTGACACATACCTACCTTATGTGTATGATTTAATAAAAAAAAAGAAGATTGAAATCCCATTCTATTGCGTTTATGAGTCGCATAGTTCCTCTTTGCGCAGTGAGGTTAAGGACTTCACTGCACAACCCTGGAACTCTTTACTCACAGAACTGAAAGGAGTCAGACTGGGTATTTTTCTTTGCTTTGAATCAGAGGTCAGGCATTATCAGACACTATCACTGACCTCCACGGTTGCAGTTCAAATCTGGGTTTTTCTCTGCAAAAGCCGATCTAGAGATGGACTTTGAAATCAGAAAAAAAAAGCGTGATGGCACATTTAAAAAAAGTGCCCTTCAGCTCTAGAATAAAGCAAATGAGTCATCATCGAATAAAAAACAAAACAAATCAATATAACAGCAACCTCAGGGGTCACAATACAAACTCGCCATGTTCAAGTCAAAAACAAATCTGGACCAATGTTAAAAGGATCAAGGCCATGTCATGTATCACAGAAGAAAGCTTAGCCAACAGAAGCCTCTGAGGGTCATATTTTATTCTTGTCATGTACAGACGGAATAAAAGCGCAATCAGCCGTTTGAAGACCAAGACTTGGTTGATGTCGATACGAGCAATGCCTTCACACTTAAACTACAGCAACCTCTGAGGGTCAAAACTCAAACTTGTCACTTCCGATGAGTTTGCAGATGGAACAACAGCCATGTCCACAGGCATCTAAAGACCTGTCCACCTACTAGAACACCAGCGCTCCTACCTCTCTGCGATGGCCGGGCGTCCGTTGCGGTTCTTGTTGACTTGGGCGTACACGGCCTCCACGGGGGGCCCTCCTCCTCCTCCTCCTCCATTGCCCTGGGCGCTGGCGAGGGGGGTGGGCGGGCTGTCGGGGCTCTGGGGCAGGTGGTAGTGGTGATGGTCCGGTCCCAGGCTGCTGCCGTCCACCGAGGAGGAGTCCAGAGAGCCTATCCCGGCGTACGTGTGCTCCTCGTCCGAGCTGAAGGCGGGGCTCACCACGTCCTGGATCTCGGCGTACTCCCGCTCCTTGGCCTGGCGCTCCTGACGCTCGCGGATCTCGCGCGTTTTGGCTTGGATCCTGCAGGAAATGGAAAGAAGGTGGTTAGACTCTTGGCACCAATAATATATGTTTTGCTGTAACTATGGAATTCCTTGTTTTAGGGTGATGATATTTGACAAAGGTCTGCCCGATTAAATGTGTTTTAAGGTAAAAATTAGACATAATCATTTCTAAATAAGTTCTATTGACGGAACCCAAAAGAGGACCCGGGCCGCAAATGGTAAATGATCACATTTATACAGCACTTTTCCACCTACATGAGGCACCTCAAGTGCTTTACATGAAGGAACAACTCACCCATTCACACGCTCATTCATACACCAGTGTCCGCACACACTGGAGACAAGGTAGTTGAAGTGTCTTGCCCAAGGACACAACAACAGCATACATCTACGGAAGTCTATCTCTCGCTCAAATGACGGCTCGCTCTGCCATCTGCGCTGCGTTCGCCCCTGAAAGGATTCTCTGTCCCGCCTACGGCAGCCTCAAAGTTGTAGCCCGACCAGCCAGACCTCTGGGTATAATCGGCAGTTCCACCGAAGAGAAGCATCTGTAGAAAGTCAGCAACTGTCAACTGAGCCACAAGTGCGCCGCCATGTTTGTTTGTTTGCCTTGGTCATGCTCTCTGATTGGCTACTAGTCATAAGTTCCGCCTACCTGTCTTCGTGTCCAGACTACTCTCCCGTTTAGCATGAATAAAGAGTGGCCAGGCTATCAAAGTTGGCCTTGATCATGTCAAAAAATGTACACATTTCATTTGAAACGCCTTGGAAAGTGTTATTCAAAAGTTATACAGCCATAAATCACTGGGATAGGAATAAAAGTTTGAACATTCAAACCAAGCTTTAACTGGATTTATTCAGTAAAGGTTTTGCAACAATGAAGGGTCAAACTTCCAACCACAGGAGCCGTTGTTAGTCTCAGAAGGTCAAAAATACTTTAGCAAAATACGCTTAAAATTGATAATGTGCAAAAAAATAAAAATTAAACAACAGTAAACATGAACCAAACCACAGCAAACAATTTCTCCAAATTCCATAAAGGAAACTACTCAAGAGGGACTAAACATATGGCACACAAAGAAACAAAAGCAGAATTCTAGCAAGCCCAACTGCACTCAAAGACAACTGGGTTTTTCTTATAAAACTGGCAGGACTTGAAGCCATCAATCATTATGTGCTTCTTAATGCATTTTGTATATATTTTTTCCCACTTACTTGAGGGTTTAACAACGTAGCGTGTTCAAAATAACCCCCTTGTCGTGTATGTTGGAAATGCAGTAATTTGGTGCAGTGAGAGTGGTTGGAGGAGCTCTCCAAATGTCCGAACCCCATGACTAATGCCTCATTTTCTTACGCTCTGTGCTCGTCGACGCCTCTGTCGTCAAGGTAACGCGCTGTTGTTTACTGCTGTACATCGTGGAGATTGACACTCTTGGGTTTTGGTTTTTACGGGAGTTTGTGAAGTGCTACGTGAAGTGCTTTTAAACTGGTTTGAAAAAGTGGAAAGGAACATTCAGCACAAAAGCGACGGAAAAACAACAAAAAAAGCGACAACAACACGTCGAAAAAGTGACAAAAAGGGTCAAAGCGACCACCAAAGAGAGCCATAAAAATGTGAGGTGCCCCAAAAAAGGCATTATTATGCATGATCCGCATGTCCACTTTAACATAGTGTAGGCTGCAAAGTCAGGTCTGTTGACGGAGCTGGAAAGACGACACTCTGTCTCCGCCCGACTCCACACTGAGCGCTCGGGGTAGGACCACTTCTACACAACAGAGCCTTTGACTGGGCTCTTCCTGTCCACCGGTGGACAGTAGAAGGGGCGCGACCTCCCATGGTGACGGGGCTTCACTGGATCCAGATGTGCTAACAAGTCTGTATGCTAAAACACACACAGAGCCAGAGACGGATCAGATCAGAAGGGATTATTTACATTGTGCCATGGAGCCGACATTTGACTTTATTGAGACTTGTTGCAGGATATCAGATTTGGAATTATTTATATGTATTTTCAAGGTCATGTACAACGCTTCGTCAGCTCAAATGAGGCGCTTCGAAATTGTAGCCTTACTGTACACATACTGTAGAAATAAAAAAGTAGAAGCAGCGTTCAATCCTCAGTTAGCTTTTTGTCCAGGAAAGGTTTCAAAGTCCGTTAGCCAGTTTAATTTCTTTTTCCTATAGCCGTTGTAGCATTTAGCCATGAAACTTCAGCTGTTGTCAACCATAGACCACATTTAGCTGAGGTCAAAGCCTAGTCAGAAATCATTATTAAATGTACAAACCTTTTGATTTTACTTTAGATAACAATTGGCATACAAAAGTGGCCTCTGAGCTAAATGCTAAGTCAAACTAATTTCAGTTTTTGTTAATGACGAGAAGAGAAACCACAGAAATGATATAAACGCCATGTGACGGACATGTCGCACCTCGCAATGCTTTAATAAAGGGTCACCATTCATTTGTATGGGAAACTAACAGAAGTACGGCTCAGATGGCGTTTCTGTTTCTGTGAGTTCACAAAGACAATATGAAACGGAACAAAATAAATGAAAGATTCCAGTAGATTGGTTTAAAGAGGCCACATTCTTTCTTTTTCCTGTTACTGACAGTGTCCCATCATCCAGGGTTATACTCTCGCTCTGCCTCCTTCCCCCTGTTCTCTTCCCCAGGTGGCGGCTGACCTTACGACCTTCCCGGCTGCTCCTACAGATGACTGACACCATTTAGCAACTGTTTTTCGTAACTCCCCTCACCCTCCCCGCCAACCCCCTTCTCTCCCGTGTGTCTGTGTATTTTAATAACAGTAATCACGTTTCAAACAATCGTCATTTTTCAGCGTCGGATTAACCCAATTCTCCCCCTCGCGCCAGTCACTCCGTATTTTTAGCGCGGCCAAATCCCATTTTCTCCGGCGAATGGGATTTTGATGGAAGCATGATGCAACGTCGCGGGCTCAGAAAAAAAGGCTCAGTATAGACGCTAGGCTGGGCTATTTTCTGCCTTACCTTGTTAGTAAAACCCCGCTCGAGGAAGGAAATCGGAAACGCGGGCTACGACTGCTAAACAGTAATAACATGCTGAAACAAACCATGCGGATGCGTGAAAGCAGGCACATTTTTTACACACGCTTAAATAGAATTTTGTGAACTTGAACTATTTTTAGAGATAGTTTGATTTATGTCTTCAAAGCGAGATTCAGTTTCTGTAGCACATTTAGCATTTGAATTTGCTATATTGCTTTTTCACAATAGCATGTAGCAAACTCTGGCCTGTTTTTAAGCCGCTAATAAGGCCTTGTCCACACGTGGCAGAGTAACTCACAAAACAAAGATATTTTCATATGATTTGGCCTATGATGCACACCAAACTGCAGATGTCTTTGAGTGTTGATATAAATAACTGTTTTAGGTGGCCGAACGTCACTGTTTGTAATTAAATATGCTCTGACATCACACACATCACAGTGATGTGGCGTTCATGACCTGAACGGCTCTTTAATGGTTCGAACCGGATCTCAGTTGTGAAAAGAGCCGGATCTTGTTTTCAATTTTACCCAGAACTCCCCTGAACGAACACAAGAATCAGCCCCAAAACGTAGCCACAAAAGTGAAAGCTTTAAGCTCTAAAGTAAGTGCAAAGAGAAACATTTTGGAAACACACATCGAACGCCACAAGATCCCCGGCTCTAAATGAGGAAATTGATTTCCTTCCATTTCTTTAAATCTTTTGTTTAAAGCTGTTGTCAACTGGGATGTTTTTGATGCTGTCTTGTTTCTCATAAGGTGCACCTTATCTGTGATTGTACACTGAACTTTTTGTTAAACTACTACAGTGTTTATGTAGTTTTGATCAGCCTGGTCGACCATCACTGTGTATGATCTTTTTGCAATTGTCTTCTTATCAATTGTGTTTTTAACATGAAATGGTTGTCACATGATCAGTTTGGTCACATGATCTACCTATTTAAGGTGATCTTGCACCTGGTGCATTCACGTGCCCTGATGAAAACTCTTTTTTTGAGTTGAAACGCGTTGGCGTAATAAACTTTCCACTGTGATTCGAGTGCCTAGGTCCCACTTTCCTTCATTTTATATATGTTTGACCCGTGCTGGATGATCACCGATCTATTTAACAAATTGAGATCCTGTGAGCGCATCCTCAATATTTTTTCCTAAGTAAGTGCTTTATTTGTCATTGTTCAACCATACAAAAAAAGTTGTGTTCAGGTGTTAGTCTTGAGCCACTGGGGTAGCGTGAGGCGTCTAATGAAAAACCAAAAAAAACACTGTAATAAAAGAGGCTACACAAGAGACTACACTGCAAATTAGATGGCAAAACTACTCCCTGCAACGCACAGGAAAGAGAAAAATTAAAAGAGGAACCCGTACAATGAAAACAACTCCCAACTCCCACCAGGCCTTTCACCTGCCATCTGGCCCCAGTGATGTCATCGCTCTGCTGGGAAGTCCTGGGCAATAACGTTACAAGCAGGTTCACGGAAGTCAGAGGGGACCCTCCGGCGGCGTTTTATGGACTAATCAGATTCATAAAAAGTGCAGTATTGACATCGAGGACAGAGATAATGGGCCTGGGCTAGACGGGCCCCGACGCAAAGTCTTCTCCTCGGGGCCTCAGGATTATGATAGGGCTAATACCGCAGTATGTGCGCTTCAATAACAGGCTGTGTAGGAGCTGAGATGGCGGCGATGTGACTCAGGCCGGCATTAGCTTCATTGGATTTGCCTATTTGAATTTTAAATATGTTTGGACTTTTCTGTATGTGCCTGGTGAACGTGTAAAAGAACGTGTAAAAGTGATGTGCAGTTGACTGAAAGCCCACGCGTTCACCCCTGGAGCCAAAGGTCAGCGATTTGAACAGGAGAGAACATAATATTATATTATACATGGAAAATCCTTTAAGTGTAATAATGAATAAAATCTCTGTGTTAATGTGTGGTTTGAGATTTCTACAGGAAAGTCCTGGGAAAGTCCCATAAGAGTTATAAAGACATGCATTGTTATAGCAAATATATCTGTGCAAGTGTGTTTGTGCTCAAACTGGAACGAACTAAACATGTGTTCATTCACAAATATTGACATCCCTAACCTGAACCAGTTTGACAATTCAGATCCCATTTACTACCAAAGCCTCACCCTGGTCCTCCTCAGATACGTCCCCCCCCCCTCTCTCTCTCCCATTTCCTGCGTGTACCTTATATACTCCATTAGCCAATTAATGGGCCAGCATGTTAACATTGAGACAGGGGCTGCCCACACTAAACGCATTATTACTATACAGCCCAATTACCAGGCCTCCCCTATGCTCTTCTCCACATTTAAGCTCTTAGTGCACTATACCTCAGTGAGATTTAATTTGAGCCGGGAGACAAGGAGCCCCCACGGTCGGATTTGGGCTATATTTGAAATTACGGCGGGACATTACAGCTGAAATGCCTGGTTCCTTTGGTCTTTCTGCGCGGCAGCTGTATATTCTTAGAAGTCGGCACAGCCTTGCGCGTGAGGTTGTATGGAATTGTCATAAGGGAGAAATGCTCATGGCTAACAAACAGTCTAGACAAGCTAATGCTGTGGCTTCTCGCAGCGGTTAGGAAGAACTGCTCCAAACAGGGCTGGCAATGACGGAAATTACAAATCTACCCCGTATGACTAGGGCTGGGTACTGTCGATACCGGTACTTTAGCGGTAGTCTGCTTGGTTGGTCAGTGTTGAAATTTTTTGTTTAGGAAATGGTGGAAAATAATCCAAAACAAGGGGACTGCCTTTGACGACTAGCGCTGTGTTAATCTAGAGCAAAAAAATTCAAAACATGTGTTGGACAATGTGTGAAACAAAGTCTGATCTATTTTTACCTCTTTATTTTTTAGCTTTGGGAGCACAGTAGCAGACTTTTTAGCGCTATCTCACAGCTGGTTCAATTTCATGAAAAGATGCACAAATAAAATGCTGCGAACAAATTCCCCACCGTCTCTTTGTGGGAAAGTCTCTATTTCTAAAAAACTAAAAGCGTGTTTTACACTTTTCAATTTTGGTGAATGCCAAAACAGTGAGCCACGTTTAAAGAAGAACTAAGCAACGGATGCATCTAGAGGCCATAAGCGCAACTGCAGGTGTTTTTTTTTACTCATTAATTGTCCGTGAGAGTGAACACTACGCTGACAGAAAAGACAAAGGGAGAGAAGGATATTGTACACATTGTGCCACAACTCAATTACACAATGGAGATATTTTTTTCACTCAAACATGGCTTTAAAGACCATTTAAGAGGCGCTAGCCCACAGGTAGCTTTGCCCGTTAGTCTGTTAGCTTAGTCTTCGTGATTCCATTAGTGTGTATGCGCCTCCGGGTCGGTGCAGGGAAAGCTGCAAGGGTGGTTTTCAGGCCAGAGACACCAGGGGGAGATGAAAACCCCCCTAATCATCCCATTAACACTTGTATTACCCCCATTTATTAAGGTAAACAAGTTACTTAGTTCTGCTTTAAGTTGTCACACTGAGATAGGAAACATTTAAAATATGTAAAGTGACGTTTCTGCCCTCCATCCATCTTGAATGGTCTTATTTTCATATGTCAGCCTCGCCTATAGGGGCCATTAGCAGTGCTCACCATGTCATGGGGGAACTCTGTCAATCACTCTGACTGGGGCTCAGTGTTTGACCGGTGGCAGCTGTGTGGCCCGTGTGCATTGGAAAATCATTGAATGCCACATAGGGTAATAAATGAGTGTAAATCTATATGTCACACTTGTCATGGTTCTGGTAGCAGTCACAGAGCGTATGGGGAATGGCAAAATTCATGACCCAAAGAAAATAGATGGATGGATGACATAATAATAACATAACATTTCAATAAAGTGGTGGATGCACGACATCAGTAGTAAGTTTGAAATGGAGTTTGACTGTGGGTCACCTGTGGAGGATGGAAAATGTTTGATCCTCTTGTATGTCTGAAAAAATGTCAAATTTGAAGGTCGCTCGCAATATTATTCACATTATTATTCACAAGACCAAACTGAAAAGGCCAAGTCTTAGACAGTTTAGGTGCTTTCAAATTTTACAGACGGCGAGACTTGATCCAACTGTTACAATTTTCACACAATCATTCTACTTTAAAAAGTATGTTCATGTTTTTTCAATATGGGGGGCCTCACACTTTTCAGTAGCCGAGGATTCTTCTTTATTGAAGCGACCAATACAAATTAGAAAATGTCCAAGCAAATCCTGTTTACCATTTCACCAAGAGAGACTGCTCAAAGAAGTAAATACAGCAACCTGTCAAGAGCTGTGTGCAGCCTCTGGGGACCCAAATCCAGACCGGGTTTTAGTTTAAAGGTGCATTGTTGAACTTTTTATGTGGGGAAAAAAGTTTGAAATTTGTGTGTAAATGATGTTTTTAGTGACCCAATGGCTGTATGGGCGGAGCATGTCGCCTTTACTTTCCATCATGGTGGCTCCAGAATCAATTGTTTTTAGAGTTTCTGGTAGGTTTTCACTGCTGACCAGAAAACCTACAAAACAATTAACCTTGGACCGTTCAAGAGGCCTCCATGATAGAAAGTAAAGGCACCATGCTAGCCACCCATACAGCCATTGGGTCACAAAAACGTTGACGTTTTTTTCCGCATAAAAAGTTCCATAAAGCACCTTTAAGAATAATGGTTTTGATCATCAAACCTGAGACCATCTTTCTGTGAGGCAGAAGTGCCAAACACCTCCTATACAGCCATATGTCCTAGCATCCTTCAAATCAGTGAAAGCTTGGGAGTATCTAAGGATAAAGAGTGAACTCCGTGTTAGTCAGTGTTTTCTCTGGTGGAGTGATTAAACAAAGCACCTGTGAGGCCTATAGCAGACTCACTTACCTCCAGTCTTCTCTATGTGCATTGAATAAACCGCACTGTTTATCCATCCACTGTAATTCTGCCCAGACAAAAGTCCATATGCTTGTTTAATCCACCCGGGGGGGGAGGCCGAAGAGTTGCGGCGAGGTGGGGTCCCCCTGTAGCGTCCCTCATTTCAAAGTCAACACTATCGGAAGTTTGAAAGTCGGCAGTCTCTCTTTAATATGCATTGTTAGAGCTCCGGATGAAACAGAATGAACTTGCTCTCTCTGACTCCCCGGTGCAGCTGCCTTCAATAGATTTTTCTTTTCAATAGCCCCCCTCATCAAAACACGGCGTATTGTTCTGAAGTGCAGATGGGGGCCAGAATGTGCATCACAACCTAATCAAACTGAAAGTAAATGAGTTGCGCACAGCTGCCTGGAATAGCAAAAAGGTTGGACGGCTTATGCTTTATGCCCCGACTGTATAATGCAATCACCAAAGACACAACAGCGGTTCGGGAAAAAATGAAAAGTTGGAGCAAAGGTAAATGTAAATCAAAAACAACAAATTGGCTTATTTTATTCACTGTACACGGGGAAAAGTAAATGTAGCAACACATCCTGGAGTTTAAACAAGGCAGAAATTAATTCCCTTTCCAGGTTGTGTTGTTGTCCTTTTATTTTATTGCCATGTTTTTTTATTGTCATGTTTTATCTTATTCATCTCAGGGTCTTGCAAGGCTCTTCGCGATGTGCTACAGAAGAGAAAAACAACACTTTATATGCTATTTGGTTTTGTTTTTACAATATTGATACATAAATTCAACATCGGAGACTATTGCCTACCTCACAGGTGCCCAGGGGGGCTTCCTCCATTAAACAAGTACATTGAAAAATAAGTTTGAAACGAGATTGAAATACAGGTCTTAAAAGTTACTCCTTTAAATCAGTATTTAGCCTACAAGCATTGCCTACAAGCATGTATAACATTAAAAATTCAAAAGGGTCAACTGTTATCATGGGGCCCCAATGGGATCATCACATCAATGAGGGGGCCTTGATACTCTGGACTTTGTTAATACCTGGCCTACCTCATTCTTTCTTTCTGTGTCTACAAATATGTAGCAATCAAGTAGACTGGGTTGACTGGGTACAGTATGTTTCAACTCCTTCGTCAGAGGCTTCTGCTCACGCTTGAACTTCTTTGATCGTTTTCTTCTTTTTTAATCCAAATGCGCTGTTGTGTGTCTAAATACAGCGTATTTATACCCATGCTCGTCTCCTCTCCAACACCTCCAGTGCGGTTTAGGGTGGAGTTTAAGGTCCTGATGTTTGTGTTCAAGGTCATCAATGGTCTGGCCCCGGCCTACCTCGCCGAATTAGTAACGGGCTACCAACTAGCCAGAACTCTGCGCTCCTCTGAACACACCTCCCTGGTCACTCCCAAGTTCCAAAAAGTTTGGAGGCCGGTCATTTGCCATCCAAGGCCCAAAACTGTGGCACGCACTTCCGGGACAGCTTCGAAGCATCACTGAGTTGAGTGTTTTCAAATCACAGTTGAAGACACATCTTCTCAGACAAGCTTTTTTAGTGAGTTTACATTGTGGAACAAAAAGACATGTGGATCTTTTTTGGATGGATTTTCTAAAGGACTTTGAGTGCTCCCTGCTGCTAACTTACCATATCACAGGCAGGACGGTAGAAACGGTTTGGAAGTATATACAGAGTGACAATACCGCAGAATCAACAGCCACTTCGTCCATTCCATCTCTTCTTCCCTACCACAAGAATCCTCTGAGATACTCTCCCCAACAAATCAATCATGATATCCCGTCATTTCATGTGCTGCAAGCGTCAAAGTTTACCCCTTCGACAAACATTTCACCGCATCTCCGTCTTTTGTCTGTCTTTGTTTAAGCCTTTTCTCTGTGAAATTTCCATTAAACAAACTTTTCCACAGTTGGTCTCGCAATCAAAGTGTTAAATGACTTGCGCACAGCTGCCTGGATTAGCTCAAATTTTCCATCTGGATGACTTCTGTGGCTCGCACTCGGCCCTCTCGCTGCATAATGCAATCAGCGAGATAATTGCGCGCGTTGGATGGTGTTAATTCGCGGTGTTAATAATCGCGTTAACTTGCTGTAGGTATCAATATAATTACAAATGCAATCAGACTTCGTAATCAGCCAGTCGAAGCAGCCTTTTGAAGTGCGCATGCAAATGGGAGTCAGATAGAACGGGGGAATAATGAGATGGTCGGGGTGTGGCGAGTGATAACGCGGGGGCTGTAATCGCTGTTACAAAAACACTGAGATAAGGATCGGCCCGATGCTAAATTGCTTAATTTTCCCAATGTGTGCTGGGGGAGGGCGGGAAGGGACACGGCTGGAACAATGAATAGGTGAGACTGTGTAAACCATATGTACAGCCATACTGTCAATTTGTTGTGCTCTTCTCCAAGACATTACAGCAGATGCAGTATTAAAACTCACTCAGACACTCAGACACATGCTATTTTAGTCCTATCGGCGTCTTAAAGGAGCTATATCATGCTATTTTAGCCATTCCAAAGTTAAGTATAGGCATTTATATGATATATTGTACCTCTACCATTATGGAGCACTCATTTTTGTGATAAATATAAGTGTTTTCTGGAGGTATTTTTCAAACCCGGAAGACACAACGCTTCGATTCAGTTAACTCCGCCCCCTCTCTCCGCGCATACAACTTTACCGTAATATAAATAAACAACAATAAGTGAAGTTACTTCACGATGCAGTTATACGGAGTTGACATCTGCAACACAGCTTCATAAATGGCTAACACACATGCTAATATGCTAACACACAAGCTAACCCGCGTTTGGATTGACTCACCGCTCTGCTCCATCGTTGTTTACATTATGGGACTCGCGTTGGTTATAAAAGTTAATCCACTTTGGTTCTGGCGAAGGTTCCCCAAACATCCATCAGTGACAATCACAGAAAAACACCATTTTGGCTGATAGTCGCTGAATCCCGGAGAAAAAAACAGCTGAGTGGCCTCTTCCTGAAAAGGGTTGAATATAAACTCCTTGTCCCCGTAGCCAAACGCGCTTCTTTTTCTCCGTCCGTGACATTATCGTTAGTTAAGAATAAAAAACAGGTGTCCAGAGTAGGTAACGAGCTCCATCTTCACAGCTGCAGCGCAAACATGACTTATCTGTTCAGAAGCGATGTGTTTGTTTTGGCCACAGCTGACCTGGAAGCACTTCGGGCACATCCTTTTTTTTTTTCTTTTTTTTTTTTCTTTTTTCTTTTTTTACTCTTTGTTTCTCTCTTACGACAGAAATAATGAAAAAGCTGTTTTACAAATTAAAATCAGGCCGTAAGCACAGAATTAAGACATTACATTACAGACGTCGAGCACTTCCGTTCCGTTGTTACGACACAACTGAACACTCAGCCGTTCACCAGGAGAGGGAGGAGCAGCTGCTCAGAGAGCAGGATTCAGGAGGATTACTGAGAGCTGCGTGAATGAAGCCGCAAACCACTCTGGGGGTGTTTTTGATAAGGAAATAGCATAACAACATGGCTAAAAGCTCCAAAAAGTCGATTTTGCATGATATAGGACCTTTAAGGCCTTCTCAGTTCTATTGCATTAAATTGAAAGTCTGAGAGGCACCTGAACCATATGACTACTTAATAAACGACAAACGAAAGGACATACTTTATCGCTCCCGATTACAGCTGTTGGGCTCGATTCTACCATTGTTCTGACTCTACTCTGAAGGCGACATCGAGGCACTGCAAAGGTGATTCTTTCCTTACAATAATTATGATTCAGCAGGTGCAGAGACTCCTCAGTGAGTATTTATAAGCTGCTGTGGATGTCAGCACTAGCGAATGCGTATTTATTTCTGATGAAATCAAGGTCATGACTGTACTGCACAGGTGGTATGGCCACACAGCTTCACACAAGACAATGCAAATGTCCTGCAAGTATTTCTACAATTGTGGCTCATTTACACCGATGTTTGACTGATGATTAACTCAACCTGCGGCAGTTCTCTGTGTGTGCATGTGCAGCTCGCCTCGACTGTGACCTAGATGTGCTGGAGAAGGCTTTGCACAGTGGTCACGCTGATGGTGTTAAGACCTGGACTCTGTGGCAGCCAATCCATGTGTGAAAATTATGTCTCACACTTCCTGAACCACTCTCTCACAACAGGAGCCAGATGAATCCTTACATTATCATCTTGGAAAATGCCCGTGCCATCAGGGAAGAAGAAATCCGTGATGGAATAACCTGGTCGTTCAGCTGATCTCATTGTTTGTGCACACATTGTTGCTGAACTTACCCTGACCAGCTGCAGCAACCCCAGATCAGAACAGTTACTTCAATCCAGGTGTTGTTGTTTTTTTGGTGAGGCAGTCATAGTGTCGATCCAAGCTTAAGATCTCGAGAACACTGTCACTGCAGTGGCACACTGCTCCCGACAGGTTGCCCTGAGGCGCTTGTTGAAGGATGGCTCAAATGCAGTGGTCTAATTTCCCAACAGGGACAAAACAGTCCACAAATACTGTGATTGTGAAGCGTAAACAGATAGAGCACATGAATTGTAATGCGACGCTGCGAGAAATGTCGACACTCCACAAAACTTGAGGGACTGTGAATAAAATGTATCCATATAAAGGGCCAAGAGCATTGGGTAGATGGATACCAAAACATTGATATTGTCGATGGTAATAAAGATGTTTTACCAGTACAGTTTCACCCCCATCCAAAACCAATGCATCATACGTGAAACAGAAAAATCTTCTAAAAAAATGAAAGGTTTTGAACTCCATGTGTAAATTTTGCAAAGTGTGCTGTGCTGCTTGTCTCGCTCCACAATCACTAGTCCGCCCCTTTTGTTTAAAATCAGTGAGAAACCAAACAAAAGAAATCAGCACAGTACTAGGAGAGATGGACTCCCCCCCCCCCCCCCCCCTTTTGCAATGCTCTGGTCTGACAAACAAGAGCAGTGCTGGCCAATGATTACAAGCCAACTGGAGCCGGCCCCGATAAGGCCAAAATGGACATCATCATCAGCGCAGAAAGACGCGCGGAAAATACAGTGAGAGTCAGGATGAAGAAAGGACATTGTCAGGTCGGGCTTTTGTGCGCCCGCCATGCACTTTGGCCGGGGGAAAATATAGTTTCGGGGCGGCGAGCGTGTGCAAGAGATAAGGCAGTGACTGATAGGAAGTCTCTGTCTGAACCCCTTTGGCTGTGCGCGCGAAATGGGCCAACGCCAGAGACACCGCTGGCGAGCAACATCATCCTGTGGTCCAGTCAGTGATGTGCGTACACGCCTTGGCCAATCAGATAACGGCTCCCATACCCACAGGAAACAGAATAATGGGGGCATCGAGACCACAGCGAAGCCATGTGAATCAGTTGAGGATATGAGGTGCATTTGTATCGCCTAACTTTGATTTGAATGCAAAATCAGCAGTGTCACTCGGTGTGCATTGATTTAGCACTGATTCTAGACTGATTTCGATTACTTTTAGTCAAGTTTATCAAATACGTTTTGCAAAATCAAGACTTTTTCTGTGGTAGAATGTTTAGAACTTGCATCAACAGCAACAGTAGATTGTGTTTTCTAGTAGTTAACAATTTCCCATCCATCCATCCATCCATTCATCCATGTTCTTCCACTTGTTCGTTTCCGGGTCGTGCGGGCTGTTGGAGCCCAAATCCCATTGCACCAGCCCCGTGGCTCCTCCTGCAGGTGGTGGGTCCACAGAACGACAGCCTTATAGTTCAAACCGGGCCTGTTGGTCTCTCATAATGGGTTTCTGAACCGCTCTTTGCCTGACCCGTCACCTAGGACCTGTTTGCCATGGGAGACCCTACCAGGGGCACGAAGCCTCCGACAACAGAGCCCCCAGGATAATTCGGGCGCTCAAACCCCTCCACCACGTTAAGGTGGCGGTTCCAGGAGGGAAGTTAACAATTTTTAAAAGTTTTAATTTCAGTATGTGCACAAAGAGTGAGATTAGCCGACGCCCTGAACATCCTGAATGACCATCAATGGATTTCTTCTTCCCTTAGGGTACGGGCATATTCCCATACCAGGATTCATCGAGCTCAGTAGGCTGTATATAGACTTTGTTTGTGGTTCCACCCATCTTTTACCTACCATTGAAAACTCCTGTACGACTGAGAGCCTGCACAGACATCACAATTGTGTCTTTCAAAAGATCGAAAGTCCACAAAATGACGTCCATAAGTTGTCTGGAACCCATGAAGCAAAAGTAAACTGCTGTCAAGAAGTAAAGTGTCCAAAACTTTGGCTGTATAAATCTTTGCTGTTGTACACAATGCAGCGCGCCAAGGTAACAGAGACAAACTTTATGCACTCTTTTCTGCATAACAACCCCGGGGGGATCGATACGCAGCTGACAAACTATCAATTAGGGTGGACATTTTTACTTTAAATAAATTGGTCGCCTCATCTCGCGAACATTCCCGGGGCACGCCATAAATCGCCCCAATCTCTCCAAGGTCGCCGCTTTTAAACATCCAACCGTCACGGGCTTATTGCGGGGCTAAAGGAGGGCGCCCGTTATATGAATTAATCTGTCGCACCTTTCCGCTGACTCCTATTTTGAATCGCTAAAAGCCCCTGTCAAAAAGCGTCCGCTTGGATTAACGATCGCTAATGTCACAGAACTTGGCTGCGGCCCACGCATAACCGTTTGGAAACCCAAGCCGACGTGGCGAGCCAGCAACGGGAAACCTGTTACGGGCCCGATCCATAATTTCATAAATGCGTTCTAAAAAAAAAAAGTACGTCGTAAATCAAACGCCGGTGCCAAGAGAGATGGCGATCAAATATAGCAACCCTGAAGTGTGTTACGGCGAAAAAATACAAGGAGTAATGGGTTTTTGAGCTGTCATTCTGGTGAACCCTGGAAAGCTTTTGAATATCGACAGGGCAGTCATGGCGGCGTGGTTTATTATTACCTCTCCCGGTCCACATTCCCCCAAGGATTCCTTTTTTCCATTAAAGAGAAAAGGGACAATCCCGGCCCGCCTGAGTGATGCGATTTGGGAGCAGGTACCGAAGGCGAAAATTAGGTTGGTGGCCTAGAAGTGGACTCAGGCATGCAGAACGGACACAAACGAGGTACAGAGGGAGGGGAGGCCAAGGAAATGTGTTTGAGAGTGTTTGTTTTTCTTTTGCATTTGCATTTGGGAGACATATTGTTTAAGTGACACGTGGAACACAACTGAATGAGAGAGGAGAATCATCACAAAGGTTATCTGTATTTTGTGAATTTCTTATTTGATTGTATTTTGGTGGTTTGCGTAAGGTCACAATGGCAGCAGAAGTTTCCAAAGTCATCAGCTGGACTGGGTTGTTTTAGTTGAGGACGTCGTCTCCTTCTGCTTTCTATCTAATCATCACTTGCCATGGAAGCTGCCAACGAACTGTGTCTCCTTCAAACTATAAACGAGACATGAGAGGTGTTTGCTTAAACAGATACAGTTCTGTGGCTGCTCTGACCTCTCCCTAAAAGAGCAGCCTCTTTTTTGGAGGAGGGTTCATAACCAGCTTGCATGGCCAGAGTTGATTAGATTGACGAGGCGAAACCTCCTCAACTCAAACAACACACTCCAGTTGACCACTATGAAAACTTCTACAACGAATGTGTAAAGGGTATCTTCAAGGGCTGGGACCATACACTTTTGTCCTGATCCAATACGGGCTCGATACAATACGCATTTCGGTACAATACAGTACTACATTTATGATTTTTCACTATAACAAAACAATATTTTACCTCGAAAGAATTTAATGAGAAAGCGGCAGTTGAGATTCCAAAATTGATGAATTAAATATAAATCAATCAGCACCAAATCTGGTATTAACAAAACTCTTCTTTAAGTCAAAAACATTTGTATATATTTTTCTATATCAGAGCTGAGCATCAAAAGTATTACAATACATAGTTTCCAAAATGATACAAGTATCACAACAAAGAAGTTGCGATATATTGCAAAATTACAAATATTTTGTCCCAGCCCTAGTATCGTCATACTTTTTTACACTGCGCACTATACCTAATACGACACTGTATAAATATTTGACATTGGAATATGATGAATGGGCAGTAAGGAAGTAAGTGTTTATTGTGTTCAGGTGTAACCAGCATGGTTTTGGAGGTCGGGTGAACCATAGCACCCGGAGGAAAACCAGCTGCCTCCCTTCAGTCTCCTCTATTCCTCTGAAATGGTGCTGTGCCTCCTGGGTTTGTGCCTCCTGCGCAGCTCCCTCCGCTCCACAACAGTCTTTCACCATCTTGTGGGAAGATCTGTTTTATTCTCCAGTGAACGTCCATTAGCCAGAACACTAGTAGGGATAGAAGGCATGTGTGGCTTAAAAAGCAGTGAAGAGTGACTTGCTGTTTGTACCTTGTAGTGTTAAAGCAATCAAAGATCTGAGGCATCCTGTATACAAAAAAAAAGTTAAAGGGACTATACAGAGTTAAAAATGTAAAAATGTATTATTTTCCTCCCCCTACATGTTCCAGCAATGTCCTAATGTGTAGAATGAGCTCAGACTTGTTCACCACAACTGCCTCACTCAAAAAGGTGTTAATTCGAGTCCGAAAGTTCGTCATGCACAAGCTTAACATAGAACCTGCAGTTATGTGTAAGACCTGAGGTGGCAGTAGTGAGTATAAAATATCTATCTTCATCTAGCCCCTTTTAAAGTCCTTTACTGTGACATCTGGACAGCTGCCCGCTCTATATTGCTTTTTATTAATCGCTCCGGCCCTATCCTTGAAAAGCACTCGTTGGACAACACTTTTTAAACTTACAAAGTGGACCTGTTTTGATGCGCTCACACGTCTTTCTGTTGTGCATGTGTGGCTTAGTTGGGCACATTTGTTCTAAACATGACTGTCCAATGTGGGTGAATGTGATTCTGTTTAGAAGTGAGGTTTGGGAGTGAGTTTGGATATGGTCTGATTAGTTGGTAAACACTGAACTTACTGTGCCACTGTCATTCCCTATGAGATGCATAACAGGACAGGCAGCATGAACTACTTAACACTTCACTTAATGTGCCACGGTACACATACATAGTTACTGTACAATTGTGGGGAGCCATTTCGAGCGAAGCAACAGGATAAACGGCCTCCTTGTTCAACAGAGGGCACACAGACAAGATAACGTGCGGAACAAAGAGAAAGGGCGAGAGGAAATATTAGCGACACGGTTTCCATGTGTGTGGGTGGGAGGATCTGCTGTGAGGGCATGTCCCGCACATTGTTCATGTTCATTCTGCCGCTTAGCCCTGCTCGGGAGGCGTGGGCTCGGATGGAGAGCCAGGTTGGCCGGTCCCTGGGGTGCAACCGAAGGGGAGCGTGTCAGGCGGTGAGCCAGGGTGGAGGGGGGGCCCGCTGCCACCGTCCCCAGTCTCATTCCAAGCCCCAATGTGCTAGCGTTCTTTGAGCGAGCCCTTCCAGATGTTCCATTCAGAGAGGAGAAAGGTCTTTGTCACTGGTTTTCCCTTTTTTGTTGTTTTTGTTTGTGGCACCGCGCATTTCGACAGCCATTCATTCTCCCCCCCCTCCTCGAGCTGGAAGAGGGAACGCCATCAAGCCCTATTGTTTCTATTCAATTAGCCGTCATTACGAGCGCCGCTCTGATTACCGAGTTCATTTGGCGGCACGGGGAACAATGGAGGGAGGAAGATGTCTGCCATGCGCCCTGCCATCAATACTGTCTCTGCAGAGGTACAGGAAGTCAATGGGGCTTTTATGTCAGGTGCTAAGGTAAGGGAATGGTAAGGTCTGCATTGGGCCGATTGCACTGGTCTATTTGAAAGAGAAAAGCAAATGCTTAGAACAATAAAATAAATATATATAATTTGTTGCTTTATTGTAAATGATATAAACAATAAAATAACAAATCACATAAATAGCTGCTGACCTATTGTGTTTAGGGCTAATCAGACAATAATGGACCTGATGGAAACGGAAATCAAGGTCCCATTTAAATTCACCATAGACATTTTGAGAAAAATAAAGGACATAAAGAGTCAAAAAGAACAATGGCAGCTAATCAGCAATGTGCAATGCCAGAGTCCACTTAATCGATGCAACTGAACCTTTTTTTGACTTTGAGTTTCGAAAATCATCCAATTTTCTTCATCGAGGCCAAAAATGTGAAGTCCCATCAGATGGTGGACAAGGCAGTGATCACTGCAGTGCAACAAGTGTAAAGAGTTGTACAATCACACAGCAAACATGGCAAGATGAACTCCATCATCATCCAGAGGAGTACAAGAGCCCACTCTGTCGATTAAGTGGAATCTTGTACTTACTATCCTCCATTCAAATTCAACTTTAAATTGAATTTAACCAAAAGTTTATATCATATACTAAACTTTCTTGTAAAATATCTGCGCTATGGTTAGTAGTTCAAACATAGCTGTAAAACCTTCAGCTATGTGCGAGGTATATAACTCCATACAATATTTGAACCCTAATATTTGTATTGCCTAACGACACAATGGCCTCCGGCACCTGCAGGAGCTGGGATTCGAACCCCCAACCTTCTGATCCTGAGACAACACACTCTACCATCTGTGCCACCGTCGCCCTATTATCGTGAGTCAGACCTAATCATCTGGTCAGAGCACTGTGTTCCATGACAGAGTTGTGTCAGTGTCTTATCTGACCAACGGCAGTGCCATATAACAAAACAATGGTGTTTTCAGTGCGCTTTATAAATAACATCAGATGCATTAGGAATAGGTTCTCAAGCCGTCATCTGGCAGCTGACTAACAGGTGGTAAAGCAACAGTCCGGCCACATAGAAGTTCGGTGTGGTACAGTCTAGCGCTGATCATAAATGACCTCACCTTCCTGGTCAAGAGAGCTCCATAAAAAGCCCCAGTTTCTTTCCCTTGAGCGATTAACAGCCCCGGCCTATTGCAAGAAGGAAGGCCACATTGATTCCACTCGGCCTATTATAATGAGCACCACTCAATCATGCCATCTCCACCGGGGCCTACAACCGCCATTAAGAGGTCAACCCCTTCCAACAACAATCCATAAATGATCTATTTAATGTACTCGTATAAAAGGGGGAAAAAAGGATGTTTCCCAAATTGGCATCTGAGTGCTTTCCCAGAATTTCCAAGCAGCCTTGCTGCTATTTTGTTAATTGGATACTTTGCTAATTTTCCAGTCAGTAGCGCTGTTGTTTTCGCAGGGGCTTTTAGCGAGCCGAGCCAAGGCTGTTGGAGAGAGAGCACTCACCTCTCCTGCTCCAGCCTCATGCGTAAGGTCTCCTCTTCAGAGGCCTGTGTGTCTTCGGCTTTGGATTTGCTGGAACCTTTGCGCTCCATCTTGTCGGCCGGGCGCTCGTCCTTCTTCTGCTTGCCAAATCTGGGCACAGGAGAGGACCAGGGGTTGGAGTTAAAAGGACTGAGGGGAAACAATTGCAGGAAAAAAAACAAAAGAAGTACATTTGGACATATTTGCAAGTACATTTTATGAAAATAAGGTGTGCAGTATGTGTGGAAGACTTTCTGTTATTGGAGCATTCAGATTTGGAGACTAATGCCATCCGCTTACAGCTGCTGCAGGATAGAAGCAGGATGCTAACAGGTTGGCTTCCATTTCATATTACAATCTCGTCCTGTATGTGTATGGAAAAAAAGGCAAAAGCCACACACTTTTTAAACAAATACAATAAATAAATAGTGCGACAGGATGGACCAAGAACTTCAGCAGCTGGCAGACATAGGATAAATGACAAACTAAACACAGTAAGACTCCACCCTTCCTGGGAATTGAACCCTGGACCTACCTCGCTGTGATCAACAGGCACGAACCTCTGCCCCACCGTGCCACGTGCTCCTAGGACTGCCACCAAGTCAAGCACTAAGGCTTTGTGGATTTGGAGACTATCTGAGTCACATCACAATCTCTGTTTTTCTTCCCATCTTCCGCTTGGTGAAAATAACACTCTCCAAATGCATTATTGCGATAAACCACAGAAAATATATTGCCGTGCCGCAATTCCAGATGTCTGAAATCTACCCTTTCCTCCAATATTTTTTGAAAGCACCTCGGTCTTTGTGTGAGGACGGAAATTAAAGTGTCAGAACTGTCAGAATCCTCAGGTTGGGGATTTGAGTCAGAGACAGCTATAGGCAAACTCTCCCGGTGCTCTCACTCCGACTGAAAGAATAACCTGTCTGCTTCCATATAAATACAATCACATTTCACATCATAACCTAACTCCGCCGAGAGAATGGGAGCGCCAAGTTGAGGCCGCGGAAATATTCAGGTGTTGAAAGTCAATTTGTGAGTGCGGCAAAACGGCAAGAAGGTCCTGAGTTCGATTCTGTTTGGATCTGAGCTTTCTTTGGTTATTAGTTATGCACAGTGTGTTGATGAATAGGCACTGAATATTCCTTTAAATCAATTCTATAAAACTTCGATTCATTCAACTAAAGATTGCGGAAAGACATGTATCGTGGGAAAGTCTCCAATGGGAAGCTTAACCTACTATAAACTATATAGGGCTGCAGAGTTTACTCATGAGTGACAAGGTGAAGTGACAACTCATGATTCAGTCTGCAGTGAGAGAGGGGAAAAAAATAAATAAAATGGCTGCACGTCATTTGTAACTTTCTAAACTTTTACATTTTAATGAGTGACACGCCATCGGGGGGGAAGTAAATCCGTGACAGGTTTAGAGCGAGGCGCGCATAAGCCCAGCCGAGGATGGGAAATTTTCTCCGGTCGGCTGAGTCCGCTCGCTGCAAATGCATGACAGGAGGTGGGAAAAACAAGTGGAATGAGAAGTAGGCTGCGCGGTTACAAGGGCGCGCGATTGTATAAAAAACGTAAACAGGGTGCGCGGGGAGCAGCGAGCAACGCGGCGCAATGTATAAGGCCACGGAGGAAACAGTCTGCTGGGATTAGAAGGGAAATAATGGGGATGATGTCAGGTTCACGTGTCCGCCAGATGGAGAAGCAGCGCACTAAACGGGAGATTGCTAATGGGGTTGGAGGAAGTGGATAAGTTTAGACATTGAGCATTTTTTGTGGGGACAATATTGACTTTTGAGCTTCTAACCATTATTCCCTTGTCAAAAACATTGGTGGAGTGTCCGGTCTTCTTTTTCTACTGAGGGAGTTCTCAAAACCATAATACAACGTTGGGTTATTGTTCCAGAACAGTTCAGCGCTTAAGAGTGTGTTCATCACAGCACCATGAAGTTGCTAATCATGCTTGCCGGTCGGTGAAAATAAAAGGTTGTTTATACCAAGTCATTCACACTGCTGCCTACAGATGGAGCTCGAGGCAAACTCCTGGCCAAATGCATAACTGAAATAACACTTTTTTCCTTTTTTTTTTTTTTTTACTACTATTTAAAACTTTAACAATGTTAAAGTTATGTATTCCCCCCCCCCTCCCCCTACATGCTCCAGCCATGTCCTAATGTATAGAATGAGCTCAGACCTGTTCACCACAACTGCCTCTAAAATCCTGCACTGTCACTCAAAAAGCTGTTAATTCGGTCCGAAGTGCCGTCATGCACGAGCTTAATATAGAAGTTGCAGTTACGCATAAGACCTGAGGTGGCAGTAGTGAATATAAAAATGCCCAACTTGCCTTGACTTGTTTCTTTTAATCAGCAATAAAATCATTGGTCAGGAGCAGGACTCACTCAGAAGCATCTACAGTATGACTCCAGAGTTCTGAGGAAAGGAACCCAGATCTCCACAGACCCCTCACATACCCTGCAGAGTGCACTATGCCATCCCTCTGGGGACAAAGAGGGCGACCTCCACTTTCCTCCCTACCTCCATCCGCCTGCTGAGTGAATAAATGACTGTGCGGACCTTGGTCTATCACAGGCCCACTGTATTGTTTTTAATGTATTTATTATTGCATTGTTGATCGTGTTGTATGTCTGTGGATGTACTGTTATTATCGGGACCGTACTGGCACTTCTTTTGTAAATGAAGTTCCAAACGGATAAATAAAGTGAATTTGAATTTTGAATCATTATATGTGTAAAATATTCAATGCTTGGGTACCCAAAGTTGATGGTTGAAGGTGAGATTCATCTGGCTGGAGGATTGACCTATTCAATCACCTGGACACGGGGAGAAAATGAAAACTTCACACAGAAAGGTTTCACATGGAATCGATCCCACACCTTTCTTGCTGTGAGGCACCATGCTGCCAGGATTGCAGAATGAGTTTGCTCGCTCTCTCAATCATGATTTTAAAAAGTGACAATTTGGGTGTGAGCTTTAGTAAATTTTTCAGCGTTTCTACTACATTTCATTCCAGATGGTTAGGGTTTGGAGAAAGGCTAACCCCATCCTTGGAATGGGTCATAAAGGGTGAACTGCGGTATATGAAGTATATGAATTGTGTGTACACTTGATTACCACAGGGACTGAGAAAGTGGAGTATATGACTATGTGGTAGAAATCCAATGCACAGTCAAACTGAATGGACTGAGAGAGTAATTGTATTGAGTGTAGACATTTCATAATGCCACTCAATGCTTTTTCATGGTGCCCATAGATCATTTTTAGACGAGACAGGTGCAGGCCTCGAAAAGGTCTCCTGTTGCTACTGCATCATACTCTTATGTGCACCAATTCACTGAAAAAAAAAAAAATTGGCTGGAGTGGATTGCCCGTGGCCTTCTGGGAGTTAGTGTTTCGCGGTTGTTCGTTCACAAGGAAGAACTTGATTTCCTGAGTAATTAATCAACAAACGGCTGCAGCGAGGCATAAACTTGGGGCTCTGCTGGGCGGTAATAATAGTACAAGTGTGATCTATCACTAAGGCAGGAGACAACTTCTCTCACTATATTCAAAGGACTTTTATTAACCTGCCAATGTCTGTAATGGATGATCTACTGCAGTGACTTTGCCATCCCTGAACTTAAGTTTCCATGATGGCAGCCACGATGCAGTCACTCTGCCCCAGGACTACATGCATGTCTATTTTGTATTCATATTGATGTTATGTACCAAACATGTTCCCTCTTGAACTGAAGTGAAATTGTCATTCTCATTTTGTGGGTAAAAACATCTGCTACATGCAACCTACTATGTAAGTATTGTAAAGGATTCAAATCCATCAACACTTGGAATAATGGTTGGTGTGAACGTAAACTACGCTCTTCTGTCTGTGAGCTGTAAAATGTTCGGATGATGGCATGTGCAAGGGTTTATGAGATCTAGGAATGAGTTGGGGACATGGTTAGTTTAAATTCCACTTCCTTTACCTGTCACTGTTTGAGAATGGGAAAGATTGGGAATAGCAGGCCATGTCTAACCCATTCTCCCATTGGTGTATTCAACCAGATCAGCCATTGAGTTGAGAAACAATGCTCAGTTTCAAAGACAGTACAGATTTCGCAGATTCCTGGCACATTCCTGGCACATTCCGTTGAAAAAAACTCATGGAGGTTTTAAAATGTCAAATCCTAGAGTTATTATTCACATAAAAGCATTTCGACACTACCACATGTTCAAGCAGTGACCTAGCAGAAGTTTTTTTTTGACAAACACACAACTATACAACCATCGTAAAAACCCAACACGACCTTTGCGAACACACTTTCCCTCTCAACTTCCCTGGGATTGAGTTTGTTACGCAGGAGTTTGTCATTTTGAAACTTATTGGCAGCTGCTCCTTTATGAAAGCCTACGCTCCCATCGGACCCGAAGGCAGGCCCCGGATCACGCACACCAGCGCTATTGTGGGACTGGGGGGACTTCGCTGTGCCCTTGACTTGGGACACAACTCAAACCAGGTCTACCGGGACCAGGCCATAGAACTCTTGGATTAGACAACATTGACTTCTTGCCTCCCGAAATATCCCAAGGAATTTCTTTACCCCCAAAATATACGCGTCTGCCCGAGTGCTTTGCTTCGCCGCTGTCAATGGAAGATAAGTGTTCACTGGGAGGCGGTCAATGAAATTCTAATGATTTGGAGTTTGTCAATGTCGGAGGAGAAGACAACAGCAAATGTTTTTTTTTTTGTTGGGGGGGCGAGTATTGGCACCGTGGCACGCATCAGACTGGCACCGGCGCTGAGGTATTGAGAGTGCGGTTGATGAGCCTTGATAATAAGGTATCGATTGGCAAAAAGAGCCTGGAATGACAAAGGGAGTAGCTACAGTAAGTCATTGCGGAAGAGAAAAGAAGTTCTTATCTGATTGAAACCAGAGTGAAGACGTCGGTATTGAAGGGAATTAGCCTGCACTTTAGATAAATGTGGGGATGTGTGAAAGTCAGTGGAGGCCAGATTCTGTTGCCTTGGACTGTGGAGAAAACGTAGTCTTTAGAGATGGCATAATGGTGTGATGTGTTTTTACTGTATTTTCACTGTATATTTGTATTTTGGTGTTGTTATGAGGCATACTGAGTTTGACCATTTAGTCATTTAACCAAAGTGGATTTAAAATACAGCTTAAAAGGTTTGGGCAAGTACATTGTGACTCAGACCATTTGGACCCATTGCGTGGCAGTATTGCTCTGACTCTCGGTCCTTCGTGTGTTTATCCAAATCCATGCGCTCTCAGCTCCGATGTGAGATCCATCACAGCAGTAAAAGCTGTTCGGTTGCCGTGCGAAAAGCAAAGCGAAACCACGTGGTGTTGAACAGTGAAGCTGCTTTTAGAGAGCGAGACCCGCGCGCTCAGAAAAAGAGCATGCGGGGCAATTGCAGCTTGATTTTCAATCCGTTAAAATGATGGACGGCCTTCAAAGTTTTCCGTCAAAGCTAAAAATATACCGTAAATGATGGAGAATTTTCAGTTATGTAACCTCTGATATACGGTACATATTTTGATGCATTTTGATATACAGAGATATAGTGTCAGTTATTGTGATTCAATAAGTTAGTATTGCAATAATTTGCAAAAGAAAGTATGAATTGAGTTTTCAAAAGTTACAAACCAAAAGAAAGTCCACTATAACCCTATACTTTGTCTCCTCTAGTGGTCACTACTTGTCACTTCCTCCCTCTCTCTAGCATCTCCATCCGGTAAACAACAATAAGCCATTTACATGCTCGTAAAGCTGCCATCATCCTTCCTGCTTTGCGCCCAGCCGAGCGGAGAGCGGGGTAATGGCGCGTCTCTAAGCATCTCTCTGTGAGCAGGTAAGACGGATGTGCCCACGAATGTGCGGGGTGCGCTCTGAAGATGGAGGATAACAGACGGGGAGCGCGGGCCGAAAGACGTTTAGAGAAGATTACACGTGCACAAGCAAGATTAGATACAAGGATATGCACAGACAATGGGGCTATTTAGGATCTGTAGACTGCAGGTGAGGCTTTTGGCACTATAGAACATTAATCACTCATGTCTGTAAGCTGACTACGTGCCGAGGTTGAGTGAGATATCTAAACGGAGTTTGCCATTGAACTGCACATTAGAGAGGTAATGGAAAAGCGGTTTATATGACAGTTAAAAGGAGATGTTGAAAGAATAGAGACGGTGCAACGACGTGGGCTAACGCAGACATAAAAACTCATCACAGCAAGGCCAATGTGGTAAGGAATTCAAACACTACAGGAGCTTAGCCAAACTGATAACCCTACAATACTTTTAATGCACTGAATGAGAGAAACACAACAGAAATGTAAGATTACAAGCAGCATATGTGGAGATTTTATCACTTATTCAGTCTTCCTCACGTAGAACCGGACAGTTGGGTTTGGTAGGCTAGCTCAGATAATTCTTCGCAATGTAAACACAGCATTTCTGAAAAAAAAAAATGGAACCTACATTGTTAGCGTCTAAATGTAGGATATTTGTACTCATCAAGCTGATAATGCAGATGTGAAAGTCTTAAGTCTCCAAATCAACTTATTAACTCTCTTGATGTGTGTTGGTTGGGACCAGTGTTGTTTTGTGGTGTAATCTGTTTGTCAAAAGCTATATAATACTTAATGAAATTAACTATTACTTTTTTATAATAAAACTGACTAAAACCTTTTGAGTTTTCGTCTGACTGAAACATGACTAAATCTATCACATTTAAAAATGACTAAAATGTGACTAACACTAAAAGCATTTTCGTCCAAAAAGACTAAAACTACAAGTGCTGCAGAAAACAACACTGGGACACAGCCAAGAGATTTTACTCAGCTACCTCAAACTTTGACAGTTTGAATACAGGGTAGTGTGGCTTGAAATGTATGAAATGGGGAAGGGGGCACATACAGTAGTTTTCCTTACAGAGTCAAAAGATGTTTTGCTGTAATTCCAGGCAACATATTGTGTCAAAATGGTCTCGTAAAACATTCCAATAACGCAATTGCAATATTCAAGACAGTGATGTAATATAGATTTTCTCCCCCACATCATGCAGCGTAATCAACAATTATCTCGCTTGTTTTCAGTCGAAGCCGCCATAAGTCTCTGCAAGTCGTCACTCCCGATAGCATTTCACTGACCGTCAAACCTTATTTCGCAGCTATACGTCAGTCAATATTTACGACTGCGAGCGACGCGAGAGTCATAATTGCGCTCCTCAATCAAAGCGGCCGTCCTGCGGCGATATCAAACGCCACGAAATGTCGCTCTGGTCTTGCCGTTATGAATCCGCACAAAGAAGTGAATAAACAGAGCCGCCTTTCAGAGCCGTACATCATCGTACATCATGGAGAACACGGCTGGTATCAACGCCAAGGCCATGCATCACTTTCATCGATTCACGCGGCGTAATAGAAAGATTTCAGAGTTAAAAAAGGAGATGGAAGGCAGAGAATTCAAACATGGAGAAAATAAATGATTGAAAAAGCCGGTGTCAAGTGTTTTCAGGTTTTTCTCGTAAGCTGTTAACTTTTATATTGCTCAAATGTTGCTACCCAAAGGTTCGCAACTTCGCCAACCCAGTCCATTTGACGATATTTGAAAATTCGCTGCTAGGATGTAAAGTTCCTGGACGACTGAGCGCAGTAATTGGTGTGTACTTCATGTAGTTGGTGGAAGGAATGCAGCAGAAAGGCCCTACCAGGGAATGTAAGATCAGGCAAAAAAAAGTCCCCCAAAATGACAAGGGCACATTTCCATAACCTTCCCTAATTCTTGCTCCATTTTCCACCTCTGCGGACTGAAACACCTCTAAATTTGATGGACCGCCGTGATCAAGACGCAGCGTTAAATCTTTTTATTCAAACGTGCAAATGGAGCAGACGAGCCAGAAAGAGTAAAGAAGAAGAAGAAAATAGCGGCTGCATCTATCAGTTTGAGTAAGCGATGAGGAGATAATTTCAAGGGCAGACAGAGACGATCATTATGGTTTCTGCTCGGCCAACCTGAAAGTTAATCCGAATTTCTGTACTTCTGAACTGTACCTGTCAGAAGGCATAAATAACGGCTCCTCAGTCCACTGCGTTTCAATACTGATCAGCAGGAAGCACCGGCGTGTACCGTGAAGTTTTAAATCTGAAGATCATTTTGGAAATCGTGCGTGCAAAATGCGATGTGTCGAGTCGTTTTCAACAAAATAGAACTTTGAAATTTGAGTCACCGAACAGAAATGCAATGAAATAGAATTTGCAATCAGGATTCATGCGTGTGGAAAAAATGGCAAAAAGCGCGAACAAGATGAGAAATATTAAGTCTAGTCTGGTGAACAATTTGAAGGGAAAATTGTCAATCTGCTTTATGTCCACAAACCACAGTGACCCGTTTAAGTAGACCATCAGTTAATGTGTTGCCAGGAAAGCCATTACAGATTCCTTGCTTCCCTTACAGTAGGATGGCCTTGGGTTTGTTTCTGGATTGTGTAGGCCTTTCTGTGTCCTTAACCGTCTTCCCCATGAGCATTGAAGGATGGATACACCATACATATGCCCACCACGTCTTTGTGGTTGGCATGTCTGCTGTTCCAGATGATTCTTTTTTTTTTATGTGAGTCAAATGCACAAGAAAATGGACTGAATTTCCCTTTGGACAATAAACGTTCCTACTACTACCCTCGTGTGGCTTTCGGGTCAAAAAAAAGAAGCCGAGAAACAATTGGAATGTATGGTGATATCTTGGATTGTGCATTTTTTGACATTAGAGTCTTGAAAGGGTGCCAAACTGAAGGATCACATAAAGGTTGGCTAAAAAATAGCTTCTTACTAACAGTATTGTACAAAATACCAACTTGAACTACAACTAGTACTTTTACTTTACACTGAGACACTATTGGATTCCAAAACAAAATTAAATATTCAGACACAATCGCAGACCCATTCCATTATTCCCAATCACAGATGTGCTTTGGTGTTGTTCTTGAGCATTCATCAAATTTAGGACTGGAGTAAATCCCATTCATTTCCCTTATTACAGAAAGGTATAGTCGCTATGCAACCCTGAATAAAGACACAACTACAGACTGCGTCATCAACGGGAACTTGCAGCATCACAGTCCAAATGGCAGATACATCCAACTAACAAAGGCGAAAATATTCTGTCCAAGATCTCACCAGTCACTTTGTCAGCCACAGCTATGTTGCCCATGAAATATGTGTGGGGACCTTGGCTCTGTCTTCTATTTTGTTCATATAAAATGTGCACGCTTTCCCAAGGCTGGCAGTGGAATGCAATTTTAAAGGCGCTTGTTAGGAGGGTGTCCGGTCGTCTTGGCCTTGTTGCTGTAGCTGAATGCAGAGTTGGAAAGTAAACATTGTGTGCTAAAGATAACTTGTTAAAAAAGAAATCCAATAAGACTTTCCGTGGGAGACAAAAGGAGTTCATGGAGCCGGCGATCGTTAGCAGGGCATTAAAAGACCAGTTGAAGTCTTTGGTGGGATGTCCCCAGCCCAGGTTTTCTCGAGGCAGGACGTCCATAGAGGTAAAATAAGAGAATGTTCTTCAGTAGTGCCTTCAGTCTGTATCCTGCACTATATCCGATTGCGGCGGTCCCGATGGAACTCATTACCAGCGACCTGTAATGTCAGTCAGCTCTTCTGCTGCTTAGACTCAAGCCGGAAGTTCCAAACGTAAAATATGAGGACAGTATTTTAGATGCTGAGGTAACGGAGAGCAAGGGGCAAAGGCAATGTAAAAATCTTAAATCTCTCCAAGTTTTCACATGTTTCTTTGTCCAGAGCTACAGCGTATATGGGTGACATACTGGTGACAAAATGGACTAATAGTTACATTTCCTTCATAACAGAAAAAAAGGTTCCAGGTTCGATTCCCTGACACTTTCTTGTGCAGTGTCTGTTTACCAATGTTTCAATGGGTGTCTTCCAAACTTCCGATCCCCCCCAAATTCTGAATTATCCAGATATGTGTGATCGCAGTATGGTTTCCCATTGAAAAGAATTAGCTGAAAGTAATACATCGAAAGGAGCCAGCTGAGATGGCTTGGGCATCTGTTCCGGATGCCTCCTGGTCGCCTCTCACTGGAGGTGTTCCAGGCATGTCCTATTGGGACAAGGCCTCGCGGAAGGGACTATGTCTCCGAGCTGGCCTGGTGTCGCCTCGGGGTCCCCCCAGAACAGCTGGAGGAGGTGTTTGTGGATCGGGAAGTCTGGGCATCTCTGCTGAGACTGCTGCCTCCGCAACGCAGCCCCGGATAAAGCGGAAGAAAATGGATGGATGGATAATTTCCTGTTTACCATTCATGAGTTTAGGCCACTCCAGGATGTTGTTGTCATCATTGCATCGAACCATTCAACATTGTGGAATGTTTCATGTGTCTGCTATTGTTATGACTATTAGGTAGGTATCTTGTATTAAGTTGCTTATTTAAACATTTTTTCCTTGTCTGTAGTTAGAAATATTGTATGCAATTAAAACAAAAAAAAATAACTTTAATTTTTAACTGATTTGGTGATGGAAAATGGGGGAATTCAAAAGTTCAGGGAAGTTGAGGGTTCTATCTTACACAATCAAATACTTTTTGGTGGCAAAGAAGACACAGCCGAAACGTACCAACATTAATCAAACTACTACAGCCGATTTTGCAGTACGTGTCCCCTAAATGTCATTTATACATTTGTTGTCCTTTCATTTGTATCTATCCACCGGTGTACACAATTGCCATTTAAATAACCTGTGGATTTATCATCGGGGGTAAAAAAGGGTTGCTAGTGCTTGGATGCAGACCAGGGGAAGAAAGGATGAGCAGGGGAGGAGATGGGTCCATGGCACATCACACCAGCCTGACATGCATTTATTCATGACATCTGATGGAGAATTGGTATGGAGGGCGCCACAGCGGGAGATCCAGGGCGAAGGATTCTCAACTCAAAATTCAAAACCTAGATTCGTGTTCGTCATGCAGCAAAGCGTGGCAGAACGAACCGAACCAATTCTCACTCTTCTCTCTCTTTTCTTTTTTCAATTCAAATTTACTTTTAAAGCAGGGTCTGAGCCAGGAACCAACCCAGGACAATGTTTTTTTTTAACCAATCCAACACGAGCTAAGGCATTTTTCTTGAAAATTGCATTCATTATTTTTTTCATCCCACATTCCACAGATACCAATATCATAAAGCCAAGACACCAAGGCAAATTGCGTTAAGAGAAAAAGTAATCTTCACACCTCAGAGGTAGATTGCCGCGGGGTTAGTTCATGGAGGCATCCATTTCAGCAGATATTATAAGCACCGTCGCTATATTGCATTCTTCTTACATCTTTTTCTTTCTAATTCAATTTATTAAACAGAGCACTTAAATGTGTTTTTTTTCCATCTTTACATTTTAGATCACTTAATTAAGTTAGCTGACCCGCTGCTGGCAACAGTTCAGATTGAAGCATTTTTGAAAAGTGCATGGCATTGAAGGCATAGAAAATTGGAAGCCTGACTATGATAAACATGATATCACAGACATCAACACTTCATATTGAAGGACATTTAAAGTGAAAACCATAGACATAATCGAGGCTTCTTTTGGGCACCTCAGCATTGATAGCATTTCATGTTAAATTTCTCTATGAAAGACAGGGTTAGGATTTTGAATTGGCCTGGATTGCCCTCTGTTGGCAGCAGTGGGAATACTATATTATAAGAAAACAAGCTTTCACAGTTTTAGCTAAGATCATGTTAGCAAATGCAAGACATCCGGTGATCGATTATGGGCTTTAAAAATGTGGGGAACAGTTCAGAAGATCAGAACGCTTCAACAGTAGAAGAAGAAACACACAAACAGGATTAGTGAAAACTGTAAAAGTACTTTAAAATTCTGTTCCAGGTATGTTTTTTTAAAAGGGAAAAGCACCAGATAGCAAGGTTAAAAGCTTCCAAGAGTCAGTTTTGTGTAATACAACCAGGGTTCCCAATCTGAACTGGGCCGTGGTAGCCTGGTTTAACCATACCCTCGTGCTGCATTTCGTACAAGGGTCTGGACCTGAACAATTGAGCTCCGTTATCAGGTGGGACGGGTGAACTCCTTTGAAACGATTGGATCTGATTTTCGCTAGCGTTGGGTCGTGACGTATGTAATGCACCCGAGTGAGTGAAGCAGCTATCAAAACTCTTCGGGGCATTCCTTGTGTATTCCAAAATTCCTTCAATTTTAATTTCTGGATATTTGGGAGCGGAGCCAGAACGGATTGAAGAGCTTCCATTACTTTCATATCCGCCGCCACTGCCAAACAACTGCTTGACGTCACCTACAACACCCGCCTCCCCCGCTCGCTGAATGGTAGGTTCATTCAACCAATGTAACGCAGCCACTGAGATCAGACCCAGACGCACATGTAGGGAAAGTTTAAGGCCAGGCTAGGGCAGTGAGGAGGAGGGAGGAAAAACAGGTTTGTTAGCCACTATAACCACATTCATACATGCGCCCCCAGCAGACGAAAGTCCTGGTAAAGTCAGGGTTTTTCTTTTATAAATGGCTGTGTTTTACAAATTCACATCCATATGTTTAATATACGCTACAGTTTTTGAAAAGGTGTTTTTGCAGTTTGATGCTCTACTCCAACTGATGAAATGAAATTAGCGTTTACATTTCATCTCAGAATGATTCCTAAGGTGTGTTTTGAAGGTGCGAGCAATGCATCCGAAAGCTGTAAACCATTTTCACATCACATTTCTGAGTTGAACCAGTGCTGCAACATCCAACACCTTGATCCTTCACCTGCCTGCTTTGCCAATTATTCATATTTACCCAAAGCAGGTCTGCGCATCCATCTGCTGTTTTTTTTTTTTCTCCGCGTACATAAGTGTGTGTTACTGCACAGCTTGGCTTTTCCATATTTCAAACAGCTTGCCGTACACAATAAAGCGCGGATAAAGGAGTAGGCCCGGCCCGACATGATTGCCTTTAATGCTACACATAAATCAACGCCGCGTGCTTGTTTGTGCGGATGGGGGTACGTATGGGCGAGGTATGGGATGGGGGTCGAGGGGGTGGAGTTTGTTTCTGCACGCGCTCAGATGCTTCAAAGTTCCCTGACAGCGCTCATTAAAGCCGCTCATTACAAGATAAATAAACAGTCCCAACGTATTTATAGTGTCATTTGTTAAATAAGTACCAGAACCGGAAATTATGTTGGCCATAGATACAGTTGGCAATACGTCATATGTCTTGTCTCGTTCTGGTATTAAACAAATAAGCAGATGGTCCAGTAGAAGGGGAAAACTGGCAATCAAAGCTAGCGGTTAGCATGTAGCCTGAAGCTAACGTTTGCATTATGGTTTGAATTGTCCGTTATTTCTATATTAATTTGCTATTGAACCACTTTGCTCTTGCATGTGTCTGTATCTTTATAAAGTACATATAATATATTCATAATTCAGCGTTTGTTTAAGTACTTTTGGAATCGTGGGTGAAAGAGTAGTTCTTTTCCCGCTTTGTTTTCCATCTCTGGCATCTTCGAACGCGACCATTTATGGGCGATCCCAGAGATGCTGTCTGTATCTGTATGCTGTTCCTTTTTAATGATCTTTTACACAGTTTTTCTTCTACCAATTAAGCGCTCCAATCAGTATTTCCTAGATTCCTAGATCATGGGGGCATGGAAGTGTCCTCCACACTTTTAAAGCCATCACTCAGAGCCATTCTGTGTTCAAAGTTCCAAAGACATTATTTACTCTATTTTAAAATGTGCAAATCCAATTCTAAATATGTCCACTTTATAAATTAACCAACAAGTGAAAATATAGGAAACTTAAACAAAATAAAAGTCCTTTTTTCATTCTGCCCTGTGAGACCTGCCTCGTCTCCAGGCACCTGACATGTGGTCCTTGAAGTTAAGGGTCAACGCTTCTCTTATTCCTTCATACAATATTTACCGTTGCTCCGTTCAGCTCAAAACAGTGTGAAGATACTGTATCAGAAATTCTAAACCTAAGATTATGCTGAATTTCCATTTGAGCCACCAAACCAAAGCCGATTTTGATCATTGATTCATTTATGATCATTTTCACACTATTGGTGGAATACTGATGGTGCCTGCTCTCATTGGTATGCAGGAGGCGGCGTGTGGATGGGGGTCGGCTGAGGGGAGTGGGGGCTCCAGTAGGCGGCTTTGACCTAGATGCACTACGGGAGCTGAATTCCTAGTAGGCTGTAGGTGTTAAGTGGACATATCCCACATAATCAAGGCTAAAAAAATGTAAATAATGTCCGCTAGCTTTCACTTTTAGCTTAAGGAATGCTTTAAAATGCACAACGGGGCAACGAATACTTTTAAAATGTGGACGACTACGGCATATTGTGTTCAATCTACGGTGCAACATAATCCAGAAATTATAGAACGGCGCGCTTCAACAGTAGAAGAAACAATCAAAAACTAGTAGGATTTCGGATATTGCTTCACAATATTCAATCGTGTTGCTAATTTCTTACACAGTTCCTACGGTCACACTCAAAGGTGGAAAGCCCCAAAGCCAGAGTTACTCCGAGGCACACAAACAAATGCAATTGCAAATGAATTAAGTAAGTGTCATTGTACCAGACTACAACAAAACAGTGTTCAGGTGTTAGTCCTGAGCCGCTGCGGCTGAGCCACGTCTCCACTGTGGGTCAACCTGACCAGCATGTTTTTGGAGGTCGGGGAAACCGTAGCACCCGGAGGAAACCTGGCTGCCTTCAGTCCTCCTCTGATCCTCTGAAACGGTGCATCGCCTCCTGTGTTTGTCCCTGTTTCAGAGCGTGGTGTCCTGCATTGGTCAGCTCCACCTCCTCCTTCCTCTTCTTCTTGCACAGCTCCCTCCGCTCCACAACAGTCTTTCACCATCTTCTGGGAAGATCTTAGTAGTTAATCTGTTTTATTCTCCAGTGAACATCCATTAGCCAAGTTTCAAGTTTAATGGTTTTGTATAGCCCAATATCACAACAGAAGTCGCCTCACAGGGCTGCACCAAACATTAAGGCAATAAAACAGAGCAATAAATATGACAATTAAAGCCAGAACAATAGAAGTCACGTGTGGCTTAGCTGTGAGTCTCGCCCGGATACCTGTCCGTTCCTTGTTTCCTGTAGCTCCTCTTGAGACACTAAAGTTAGGGACAGAGAAGAAGAGACCAGACCTAATTTAGGACTAGCTTTTCTTCCCCAGAGTTCGGGTGTATGTTTGGCACTCTTGTGTGGCCAAACATACACCCGAACAGTGTGAAAGGTGTTGAAGTATGAGGAAGTATTTTAAGTCTGATGGTCTCCACTCTCAGGAGGCACAGAGAGCAACTTGTATCTATCTACCTGTACCTACTGTATTGAGAAAAGGGTTGTCTTTCTTCACTTTCTTTCACTCTCTCTGAAACCATCTCTTCTTCTTGGTTTAACATCTCCGTCTTCAAAGGTGTGGTTGGTGGTTTCAAGATGGCCTCCTGTGCAGTGGATCTTTAGTCTCTTCAGTATAATGCCATGTAAGAAACGAAACGTCCTCAACACTTGATTAACCCAGTACAGATGACGCATTAAGAACCTTTTTCAGCGATTTTCCTTTTCCTCTATGACTAGCTTCAGCTAAGTCTGGTGCACACTGTCCCTACTAAATAAACTAATAAACCTACCTAAAGTGTAAGCGTTCTAACATTGAAAGTTGCTTTTTGAAGTAGCTTACTTGTACACTGTTCTTCAGGTCTGTATTTGGCATGTATTTGATGTATGCATGGTTTACTTTGTCTCCTATATTGTCTTATTTGTGTAAAAAGGTGCCGCTGATCTGAGCTGAAACCCTTGCGTACAGCTTTCTTCATGTCTACGATCTTAAGTCACTCGCCGACGGTCCTGCTTCCACTCCAATCAAATCATTAACTGCATCCCCGTTACCCGGCGGAAACCCTTCGCAGCAAACTGATTTCCATTTTGATGAGCTCGGAGACAGGTGCATTTGGGCTTTGTCTCTCACTCTCGGACACTTGGGCAGAGTCCAGACGCGGGGAGAAGCGCTCATCCGTGACCCCCCCCCACCACCACCACCCACCCATCGCAGCACCTATGGGCCCTTCTGTCAATGCCACCCTAGATCTCCAGGCCGGGCGGATATCCAGAGGGGGGAGGAGGTTGGGGGGAGTGGGCTGACAGTAATGGGGAGTCAAGTGGAGATGAGCGAGGGGGAGTGTGAGGTAGAGAGTCTATAGCGGTGCCGGTGGATAAATAACACTGAACACTCCCCTCTGTCAAAGAAGTGAATATTGGCAAGAAACGGAGGGGAAAACAAGTGGCCTTAATTAAGCGCGCTCCAGATAGCATTTAGAGCACTTTTAGTAATGGAGGAAGTTGCTAAGTGAGAAATAAGGACCTTAATCGTAGACAAAGGTTCGTGAGCCGTCATTTGTACTCTGTAGGTTAAGTGTTGGATGTTTTTGGATGCTTTTTTGCGGGGGGGCGTGGCTGGCCGCCGTTTGAATGGCAGGACTCCAGACTAAGTTTTTGTTGGGTGCATCGGTAGGCGGACGTATTTGCACAACTTTTGGAATGTCTGAAAGTTGCCTATAAACAAGATTCACTGATACTTATAGTCATTTAATATCTATTGCTTGTTTGATTCATCTTCCATGTTCATACAAGTGACATAATAATGATAAACATTATGGAAAAGGAACATTTTTTGTGCAGAATGTCATACTAGCAAATATTATTACGAAAATAGGAGCATCTGTTAGTCTTAAAGGGACTATACGGAGTTTAAAAATGTTAAAATGATGTATTTTCCTCCCCCTACATGTTCCAGCCATGTCCTAATGTGTAGAATGAGCCCAGACCTGTTCACCACAACTGCCTCTAAAATCCTGCACTGTCACTCAAAAAGGTGTTACTTTGGTCATGCATGAGCTAAATATAGAAGGTGCAGTTACACATATGACCTGAGGTGGCAGTAGTGAGTGTAAAAATGACTAACTTGCATCTAACCCCTTTAAATAAGGAATTATGCTTGAAAACATATACATAAAATTAATGTATTAAGATAAATAAATTAGTTATATATACATTTTAAGTCATGTAACAGGTGTAAATGAGAAATGTGTGCTTTGGGGCTTGTTCTCTGGATACAGAGTGAGAAATCCTTTCACTAGTGGATCATTGACGTCTTCAGACGGCACAGACATTACTTTCGTCTTTATTTCAGCAGTGACAGCTCTGTTATCTAAGCGAATAAATGCATGTCTGGATTATAACTGCTGCTAATAATGAAAACTCAGAAAGTCTACAGTCAGTTTGAGCCTGAGCTTGTGGAGCAGAACGCATTGCTGAAATCGGCTTCTTATTTTGGTTCACTCCTCATTTCAAAATGTGTCCCGCTGTTCAAAGGTAGAAGGAGTGACCAAGTGTTGCAAAAATCCATCTTTTACCATACATGTACGACATTTGAAATCTGAAATACCAATCCCGCGGTGTCCACCGGTGTTTAAAAAAAGCACAGTGTGTCAGCTTTAATTGGACTTCTTTGGTGGAAATCTGACGTGTGATTTAACATCGATTGATATTAGCTTTGTAATTCCAAAGCAATTTTCCCGGCCTTTCTCTCTGAGCTCCGTGGTAATTGTCTCCTCCCGGTGAGCTCTCTCTCTCCAACATGTGTGTCTATGTGTAAATACTTGCATGCATGTGTGCGCATGTGCATCTTCAGGTGGGACTGGGAGGATGGGAAAGGTCAGCGCAGCCATAGGCCTACATTTCATTACGCGCGAAGCTGAGCCGACTAGCAATGAGCCCTACAGTAGAGGGGGCCGCCTCATTTGCATGGCGCGCGGCGGAAATAAATAGCTTACCCGTCTGCTTCTCTCACCTCTGTGTCTGCGATATCAAACATACTCTGAGGGGAGCGCGCTCTACAAATATGGGATTGGTCTGTTTGCAACGAAAAGAGCAAGAGATTGGTAGTGTCTCCGGCACCCTGCTGCAGGTTGTTGTTTTCGGCTCAAAAATGGAACTTGTTAAAGCAAATAGTGGTGACTGAGGCAAACCTGTCTTATCATGAACCAATACAAAACTAACCTGGTTTTACCAGACCCTTGTTCCCATTTTGTTTCATACAAGGATCTGATTGGATCTGATTTTTGCTAGCGTTTGGTCGTGACGTACGTATGTAATGCACCCGAGTGAGTGAAGCAGCTATTATAACTCTTGTGAGGGTCAATAACTTCTCAGCTTAACTGAAGCCTTTGGATGTGAGGCGAAACAACGCAGTACAGATCATAAACCTTTCTGTGATGCTCTCACCCATTGGTGGAGGTCTGCCATTTGTTCACCATCTCATTCTTATCACAATAAAGTTATGTAAAAGACACCTTTCTAAAATACAAGGGAAATGCCCATGCTTTAAATGTAATCAAAGCAAAAAAAACAAAAACAAAACAAAACAGTAAGTGTTATTTTAAAATAAGGCTTCTCCTCAGAGACACAGCCTTCTACTTCTGATCAAAGAAGAACTTCAAAGTGGAATCCAAGTATCTAACTGTGCAACACAAATCCACAGAGAAAGTTGAGAAAAGAAATCTTGGTTTGGAGTCGTTCTAAGTTGAATGGAGGACATGGCTTGAAGGAAGAACAGACATGGCTTTGGCGCTCTCTCCTTAGCTTTCGTGCATGTGTCTTAAATTATGAACTCTTTTATCAAATTCGTTTTGCTACAAGTGGACACTTTATCGAGGCCTTCCACAAGATAACATCTGGACTAAACTGGCTCTTAAAAGGTTAGGGTTAGACCTCAATTGTACTAAATTATGTTTCATCTGTGTGTAAACCATGTTTTAACCAGAAAGAACACAGCATCAAAGACAACCTCTCTCATTTTCTTCTTCAAAAAGAATAAAAAATAATTCAATCTAACTGCCAACAACTTGATGCAAGAAGGAAGAAAGGTAGGAAATACATCTGACCTGAAATCGGGTCAGTCAAGGTTGAATAGAGGACATCATTTAGAGAAAGAAAAGAGTGCCTCCTTTTGGTCTGTGGGGTTTGGATCAGCAGTGCGGACCGGGCGGAGTGCCACGCTACACTTAATTTGCGCTCCTTAATATCACACTTTATGAGTCCAGTCGTGTTTGCAGCCCTCTGCCCGGGACGCCGGCGCGAGATACATCGGAGGATCTCATTTCAGCCCGACAAGATTTCAGATTCAATTAAGTCCGCGGCGCAACACCGGCTAACCACCACCACCACCCCGCCTTCTCCGAACTTCAAGGTCTATCTCCGAGCAGCGCGACGTGATCACTGGAAACCTAATTACTGGCCAGCTCTGCCCGACCGCATTTGCATCAAGTGGCCGTGAGCGAGAGGAAACGCCGGCCGGACGGGGACGGCGAGCTGTGGCACCCGTAGCGTAGGAAGAGGGGGAGGGGTGACTTGCACGGCGGCCTGTGGCAATCTCAAGACGAATACTGCGCTACGGATGGACTTCTAGAACTGTGGCTGATCAATCACTGATGACGCTTGGGATCTTCTGCAACAGAAGCTGTGCAAATGTTCCATAGTGAGTGGCAATGTTGACTTGATTGGTTCCGTTTAGAATGGAATCTACGTCTGCGCCAACCGTCTATTCAAGCCTTTATTCAGTTCACTTAGAGTTCATTGCATTCATGCTTTATAATATATTTAAGGTACATGTTTTTCTGGTGTAACAGAGAGAGTTTAACAGTCAAACTAAGGTGTTTTTATTCAGTTTATTCAGAGGTGGTACTTGAGGTAAAACATTTGAGAACCCCTGCTCTATATCAGTGATTCTCAACTGGTGTTGGGACCCACAATCACCCTGGGATGACAAGCCGTGACCCAAATACGACTTGCACAATGATGATAATGTCAAATATTGTTTTTTCCTCAAAATGTTTTGTTCAGTAAGCATTAACTAAGCCAAATTAGCTAAAATTTTCTAACAGTAATTGTAACAGACTCAAATAGTGATTCTATACTTTTTCTGTCCAGAAATATTAAACGAAATGTCTTCTGGGAAAGGCTTGCAACCCACTGAAAATGGTGGATAAAGAGGTGAGAACCTCTAAGTAAATCATTATTTCATACAAAACACAAAGCATGGATTTCAAGGCATTTCAATAATAGACCTCCATGACATCCTATGACAAATCTTACTTACCTATCTTATCTTAGTTTATTTCACAGGGACAATGTGGACACTCACTTTCAAGGAAACAAAGTAATTTTATAAACAATTCTTGAACATTGTTATTGTGTAAAGCCGTAAACAGATTTGCAATAACTGACCTACACACTGAAGGTATTGACATTGACATCCCTGTATCTTGCCAACAGTAAGATCGAATAGCATTACGAGGACCTTTACATGCAGAGCTATGCAGGCATGGAATGGACGTCCAGACAGTCTAACGTTAGTGGAGGACAAAAAGAGATTTAAATTTTTGCTGAGAAAACTCTTACAAACAAATATGTATTGAATTTGGCGAATGAACGTGTCATGTGATATTCCTTTCTGAATGCAAATATGTACTACTTTTATGATTTTAGTGGGATATACAGATGTATTGATACACATTTTGTATGGATTTAAATACTGTTTATACTTTTTGTGAATGGATTTAGTGGAACCCCAGGAAGAATAGCGACAGCATGACTGCGCTAATGGGGATCCTTTCAATAAACAATAAACAACCTTAAATTATTTTGACTTGCATTAGAGTACATTTTTGTTTAATGAAAGAAAAACTGACAATGTGCGTGGTTGTGTGTCTAAATATAGAACGTTTTTACCAATCATGAATGCCGATAGACGTATTAATGGAGTGTTTACTTTGGCGGTCCACCTACAACACTGCGTCAGTCTGAGCTCCGACTGAAATGCATGTCTAGCGAACGCATTCGAACTAACCTGCAACTTTCATGGTTTGAAAATGTATCATAATATAAGACAAAAAAACATATTTCGGTGTAGCTTGTCAAACGAAATTTCTACAACACTCTCCGCAGCACTGGTCAGGTAAAACTTTTAACTCCCAACCTCCAATCCTTATTGAACGCTGTCCATGACCCACTACAAAGCCCTCACCTCACCTCTCCAGACTTTCCGCTCTTTTCCTTGATGCTCCTCGGCAACAGCAGCGCTAATCTTCTCAGCGGGGAGTGCTGTTGTGAGTGCCCGCCCGCCCCGTTTGCTTGGCACACGGTAAATGGATGTCGCGCCGCACTGGAGGACATTGTGGCGCGAGGGAGTGACAGAGTTCAGCCCACAACGGATGACCCCTTTAAAGTCCGCCGATTGTGAACGGGCTTTAGGAGGAGGTAGGTGGCAGTTCCCTCTGAAAAGATGTTTTTACCGACACTGGCTGAAAAATGTGACCCGGCTCCTCGCTCTGCCCTCCCTGACAGGATATTTCTCTTAGCGCCGGGCGGCCGTTTTGAAGGTGATATTGAGCTACGGCTTTGCACTTGGTAAAGCTGCCAAAAGCTGCCCGAGTTCAAAGTGGAGTTCCCGTCTGCAATACTCATCCGTGACTAGGGACGATTGGGGTTGGCTTTGCTTAAAAATTGGATGAAAGGAGGGGACGGGGTCAGGGTGAGAAAAACTTGGCACAAGGATTTTTTTCTTTTTCTTTTTTCACCTTTATGTGTTATTGGAAGAAAGTAGTAATTTCCCGTCTTAGCCGTGATAAGGCAAGGTTGAGGTTAGCAATGTGTAAAACAGGCTAATTTATCAGCCTGGAAACACTGATAAAGATTATGACTCAAGCTTTGTCCAAGGTCCCCTGGGTCAAATGCAGAGATTCATGATGGGATTCATCAGTAAAGTCTAATCTTATCTTAGCTCCTCATTCGGAGCCAAGTCTTTGAGACACATTCATATGAAAGAGCAGTTTACAAGACTGCTTTTATATTCATTTCTTGAAGGAAGATTAATGAATTACTACTTTTCACCCTTTGATATCAAACAAAACTGAATTTTGCAACCTTTTACCATATATGTCACGTTCATGTTCTATGACGATGCCATACTCTCTAGAAGGAGGGCATACTGCGTACTTTGCGGTGGTTTTCTTGTGTTGGTTCAGGGTTTAGTTTGGTAAAAGGGAAATCAGAGTCCATATGTGCTCACAGGCAAAACATTTCTGTTTATGAATGTGGGGAGTGAATTAATAATGCAATTTGATGAGCTATTTCTAGTCTGAGGCATTGTTAAAGTTAACACCACTACATTTGATTGGTGAGATTATAGTTGATACAAGCATACAAGGACAAGAGAAGACTATTCTGTGCAGAGTTTGCATTTTAACCTTCCAACAAGCGCTCTGGTGACCCTTCCTCAAAAACAGTACAAGCCAATTCTATAGCTGAGGATTCTTGATCAAAGTCGTGGCTCTCTGCTTCTGTCTCTGAGCACTTGAATAATCCTTTCAACCAATTCCAAGTGTTTAAGTTTCGTAAGCATGAGGTTCAGAGATACATTTTATTTAAAGTGTAGTAGAGACCGCTGTTAAGGCTGCTGGAATGCGACAGACCTTGGAACATGAAGACATTATACATGAATAGTATGCGCACTGGCCATTCCTCATTTGAAAGATAAGGACCTCCAGAGTTCGGTCACTGAGCTGGAACGACTGGAGGCTGCACAAACTAGGACAGGGTCTGGGATTGTGACCATTTCGACTGTTTCCAGCCATAAGATCTGGCAACCTTAAGTGTGGGGCCCTTTCTCTCGCTGAAGTGTTCATCAGCACTCAACACGAATTCAAAAGCAAACGCTAGATCGCGAACCTCGCTCTACTGTATCCGTAATGGCGTGGGCGGGCCGACTCCTTACACTGACGCGTAGCATGTTCCATCGCACCGCTTTCTTATCGCTTTATCACGCCCGATAATTCCGCCGGGTTGTTAGTCGCCCTCGCCCAGCAGCTGTGCCCTTTACTGGTACGCGCTTACCTTATTACGGAGATTATTAGGAGTGGCAGAGCAAAACAAGAACTATTATCATTTTCTCGCACATTACATTGAGCAGATGTCAGGGTCCGCGTGCGGAGGCGGCTAATTGCGGTTTCCAAATCAACTGTGGCGTAATAGAACAAGCGGGGACAGACAATGGCGCGCCTATGCGAGCGTATGGGCGGCGGGAGAAAAAAGGCTAATGCGTTGTGTCATGTTGCTACATACTTTAATGATATAGTGCTTTAAGTGATAGCCAACATCAGCTGTTAAGGAAAGGTAGGGCTGCACGATAGAAGAATACAGATGCGGTATATGTTACATGTGTTGAATATTGTGATAATGGTATGATTGGAATATTTGATGTAGACTGCTCTAAATTGAAACAAAAGCTTTGTTTTTTTTGGTCATTTAATTGTGCAAAAAATAAAATGAAAAAGACAAGGAACAAAACAAGGCTAATATGGAGCTAAATTAGGAGAATCATGACTGAAACTAAACTTAAGTCACCATGCCATTCTTGGATTTGACAGTAAAATATGTGTAAACCTCAGTCAGACGGAAGACTTCAGTGATTTTGCGATGTATAGTGAATTACCTGACACAATTTTTTGACCGGAAATGCGATACCAGCTTGCACATAGGGGGTAGTTTACAGTACAACTCAATAGAAGATATGCACATGACTTCCTTTCATTTTAAAGAGGGGGTATTATGCTTTTTTCAATCACATAGCACCAGTCTATAGCACACTACAATGATGACGAAACCTTCTGTTGGTCTGTAACTGCAGTAAATTAGAATAACTGCCTTGTATAAAATTGCTCTCTCAAAATGGCTGTAGTGAATGTCTTGAAATAGGCCTCTGTCTCTTTAAGAACCCCCTGACCCTTTCCGACACGCCCCCTCCACACGCTGTCTGTGGCATCAGTGGGGAGGGGGTTCTGCTGAGGAGCAGTGGTTGGTTACTCGGCTGGTGACGAAAGCTCGGAGGCGTCTCCAGGAGGTGGGGGCGTTCCTAGGAGGACTCAGGCAAACCTATCCCTAAAATGGCCGCCATCAGAGTTTTTACAGATTACTCAAAAATACGTGAATGTGCCAAGGCAACACTTCAGGCATGTTTTAATGAGGGAATGACATAATAACATGATGTAAAGCTTGAAAAAGTTGATTTTTCCCCCCTTTAAATTGAACCTATTTTAGCTTCGCATTTCACAGATAGTCACACAGCGCTTTACATGAGACAATTGTACATTCACTTCATACTCAGTTTCCCCTGGGGGAGACTGACAGAAGTGCTGTCACGCCAACCTCACCTGAACTCTGACCAACACTAGTTTAGTTTAGTTTAGTTGATTTATTTATTTGAACAGGGACAGTGTACAATATACATTAACCTCAAAGGGAGAGATGCATTGTACCAGGTTATAGCACTTGTGCTAATTTCCACCTGTAGTCCACTATACATTCACTCACACACATCATTCATCCTGGCCTATTGTACATGTTTTTAGTGGTAGGGGAAACCGGAGTATGTGGAGGAAACCTACGCAGACATGGTGAGAACATGCAAACTCCACACAGAAAGGCCCCGTCCAGGTGGGAATCGAACCCTGGACCTTGTAGCTGTGAAGCGAGAGCGCTAACCACTGTGCTGCCGTGCCGCCCAAAGAACAACATGACAGACTTACCACTTGTTTGGCGGTGCTATCATACTATGACAGCTTCCATAACCTCAACTTTCTGATTATTTTGCTATTTTTGCCAACAGAGTTAGCACTGTTACAAATACAGTTGTTTGTCGTTCGTTGTTCAAAATAAATTGCACTAAACTAAACTTCCAGACATTTCCTCCAGGTCAGTGATGCTCAAATTGTTTTTAGCTGGATGCTTTATTATTAGTAGTAGTAGCTGAGTCGAGTCCATTAGGTCCAAATCCATTAACAAAGTCTTTGTTTAACCGCATGACATTTTGTCGCTACACTCCTTTTCTTTTGACTTGCTAACAAAGCTGCACTTATACCCTTCTTTCTGTGCAGTCACATACAATGGGTCTCAATGTGAACACGCAACATGCGAAATCCAAAGTGACACGGATCAAGCAGTGAAAGGGTAGCGTGATATACTGCGCCAATGCAGCATACAGTCGCACCAAATGACATTTTTAACACATTCCTGGCTTAAAATGCATATAAATTATGTATTTTTACATTCTATGCAAGGGGTGCTACAATATAAAATGTGATCGAAAATCTGACACGCTCTTTGAAAATTGTCAAAAGAAATTGCGTCACTGCCCACACACTCCACTCTCCTTTGCATGCGTTGAATGCTGTTTTTCAAACCTTATCTCAGCTAATGCCTGCAGATCACGCACACCATCAAGCCCCATTATATAACGCAAACCATGACGACAATAGCATGCCTAAAATGTGAGTGCTTAGCGGTGTTTAAACCGCTAGGCTAATGTATAGGTCATGTTGCCATTCAAAACCATTCAGGCAACATGGGCCCATAGAAACCATCATCTGTTTGAAACGCCTGGAGAGAGAACACGCTAGCTGCTAACTGCCTTCCTTCACGCGACGCTCCCGTGGCGTGAGATCCTCCACATGGCATGCTAACCCCACCACCTCCACCAACTACTGCGAAGCTAGCTCCCCGCGGAGTTCATCATGGCCTGAGCGTAATAAAGATTGAAGGATAGAAAGCTTTCCCCGTCATGCAGTCCGCGCCCCGTGGCCTTGAGTGGGGCTGCCTGCACGGGATGAGGGAGAGGCGAGGCTTGGGTGGGGGGAAAGGGTGGGTTCCCTTGGGTGCTGGAGGCTGGAGGAGAGGGGCTGGCGCGGTAGGAAGCATGCCACTTGATGGTGGAGGGGAGAGGGCTCAAGGGAGAAATGCTTTTATCTGGGGTTCAGTGGGTTTGCCTCGTATGTGATTTCATTTTTGTTGCAGTAATGAGCTAAGAAACGGGCGTATTGGCTGATAGATGAGAGCAATAAGAGCCTGTTGCTAATTTGATTGCTTTTATTGACAAATTAATGGGCAAAATTGGCAATCATTCAATTGTAGCTAATTTGCATTTATGTCTGAGTCTAATTTTATGTATTTTTTTTCTAAATCTAATTTTAAATGCACATTTTTAGTCAGAACATCCACCCAGCAACAGAAAAGGGTCCCATTGTCTCCATATTGTTTTTTTTAACAGTCTCCGAGACAGCTCAGACAGAGTAAAAAGCCTGTACGCATTAAAACAGAGAAGAGCATCTTCTAAAACATTACAAATGATTGAGAAGTGCCACATTTGTTGGAACAAAGGACTTCTTACACTTAGTATTATGCCTGATGTCTTTGACGCGCCTTTCTGAAGCAGCACGTCATGTTCTCCATGCATGACATGTTGAAGGTCTTAGGTAGAGGTAGGTAGTACTCGTAGTTATTTACACAAATGCATGTACTGGTATAGGTCCCTTTTTGAAGTAACTGTACTTTTGTAAGTAGTTTTTTTCATACAGTACTTTTTACTTCTATCTATATCATGATATAAAAAAACGAAATATCACAATAACAATATATTTGACGATATGATTGACAATGCACAAATGACTTTAAAATCCCAGCCTTACGTCTATTGGGAAGATTAATTCAGTGAATTATATAGATTTTTTTTAACAGCACACTAATTTTCTCACATATATAATCTTCTGAAGCAGTTTACATCTTTCATTTCATTTTACTTTTTAAGCACCTGCCTGTGTGTTCTAGACAGTGGCAACGTTGCGATATGCGATACGACATGGCCCACCCCTATTTCTACTTGAGTAATATTAAAATGAAGGGTCTGTACTCTAACTTGGGTGAGCCCCTTTGTTGTTCCACTATGTTCTTGTGAAATGATCATTTTAATTGTATTGATTTTGGGCGTGGGCGCTTATAAGCTCTGGCTTCAGCCCACTCCTTTTGAGCAGAGGCTTTGCTGCTCAAATAAATAAATAAGTGAAAAAATAAATGTGTATGTGTCTTTCGATCGATGCATTTTGTTTACATAATTCTTCATAATGACTCCTTTTTATATGGTTTTATGTTTAGTTTCTCATTTTTTATGTCACTACTGAAACATAAATCAGACTTTTATGCTCAAACAGTTCCTCATAACTCACAGTACTCAAGTGACATTTTCTCCAAGTACCTTTTCACTCTTGAGTGTTAATTTTGGTCACTAACGCTACTCTCACATCTTGGCAACTCTACCCACCTCTGGTCACAGCGGATTTTCCTGAACAGTGCCAGGGCCGTCTCCTCATGATGCAAATAGAGGAAATACATTTGTTTCTGACTTATAATTGTGATTGTCATTGGACTGCCAATGACAATCACATATTGTATTTTGCCTTATTTTAATGCAAGCTCTTTTCTGTTATTTCGAGTGGTGTATGGCTTGTTCCATTGGCAATAATACATTCCAGAGGTTCTCCCACTTTTCACACCAAGTCCCCTCTCTTAAAGATCTGACCAACCAATTACCACTCGGTTTAAAATCAGTAATAAACAAATGTTGAATGGGTCGAGAATTGGTCTAAACTGGACCAAACTATGTCTAAACCGGAAACAAAAACACCTAACTCAGGGTTCCCAAACTTTTCAAGTCACGACACCACAAATTCACTATAGACCAACAACTCGGGACCCCTTTTGTATAATGTAATTTGCATTTATAATAATTTCAGCTGCACAACATTTTCAAACTGGGTTAGTGATGTTTGTTTGGATACTTTGATATTTGGCTTACCTTCACTGAAAACATGCCCTTTTGTCCCTATTCATGTTATATTTAACATAACGCTAAATGTGCTCCGAATATCCTGTGCTCTTTCACAGCAGCGTGTCACCTCTTTACATGCTGACAAATATATATTTTTACCCGTCTGACAAATGCGTGACACGCCTCCTTCTGTGCAGTCACATACTATAGACATCAATGTGAAGACCCAACATGCCAAATCCAAAGAGACACGGATCAGGCCGCTGAAAGAGTAGAGCTATATATTGCTCGCCTGTGCGGCAGACAGTAGCGCCATGCCGTGACTGTAGCTGTGAAAAGCTCCCATCTTCTCTATTCATGCTGCTTCCAACCAATCCCCCTGTAACCCAGTTCACTCCAGTGCACGCACGCTCCGCTCTCTCTCTACCCATCTTGGCAAAAATGATACACTATTCAACCAAACCTCGCCTTTTGGCCACAATATCATTGAGACCGTAGCCTATTCTTGGATTATTCACCAAAGGCTTGTTATTTTACTGGACCCAAAAGCATCTGATTTCATATTCTCACATATTTTGATGAACTAGAAGTGAGACTTACAAAGTATAAAGACACATTATCCTTTGCATGTGTAGTCCGTCCCTGTCGCGCACACTTATCGGATCGCCAAAGATTCGATGGAGGTCAGTGCGTCGTCGTCACAGAGATAAACAACACCACATTAGCCATGATGACGGCCCTAACATTAGCCGTCTGTCTGCTAGCATGCTAACACCGCCCCGGGGCAGCGAGCGTGTACATGTACGCTAACGTGATAGCATCTGAAAGTAATGATCGCGTTAGCCACTGGAGAGGACATAAATAATAACCTCACAGACTGCTCTAGGGGGGGAAGCGTGTGCTCACAATAAGCGATATTCACTGTGCAGACAGGGATCCAAGAATAACGGCTGTGCGGAGTGTCTCCGGGCAGGTTTGGAGTTACGGCTTCGTGCACATGGTCGTCCATTCACGATAATTGTGAGGTATTAGTTACTAGAAAGTAAAAAGGGAAGTCTGTAATGCATGCTATATACTGTAGTCCAACAACAAATAAGGTATATACAGCAATTACATTTGACTTAAGTGTTAAAAAACTACTTTTTAAGGACTGGGTCAGGATCTGTTATTTGTTAGTGTTGCTCAACACTCCATTTTGAGTGTTCCTCCTCACCCCAAACAACAAAGCACCCATAATTCATCTTAATAGATAGAATGGGATAAATGAAAGTCAGACGTTTGAAACTGTATTGACTGTATTCAAAGAACATATGGGGGACCTGGAGGGTTCTTCCTGAGAAAATAAAAACAGATCATCCGTCACTGCCCTATTTGTAGTTTATACTAGAGCAGCTTGTCACTCATAAATACATTCATAACTACATACACACTTTTCCCCATCACACTGGATCCCAAAGATCTAAAAAGTCGCACTAGAGCCAATCATGGTTGCGTATCCCTGCACTAGGGCAACCTGCCAAGACTGTAAATTAGGAATGAACTTAAAGGCCCGATAACTGATTTGTTTTTGAAACAAACAATGAATGAGGAAGCCACTAAAATTAACATTCTTAACATGTGTAGCATCCCGTTCTTCACAGGGACAGAGTTTATAGGCATTTTTCACAACTTGCAGGGTCACTTTCAGGCATGCTAGAAAACTAGCCTGCAAGTTCATAAAATTGTTCCAAATGCTCTATGAATGGTAAATGGTCATATTTATATAGCGCCTTTCTACCTGCTTTAGGCACTCAAAGCGCTTTACATCATGATTAGATGATTAGATGAACAATGCTTTTCCCACGAATGTCTGAGTTTACAATATGCTAAAGGAGGACAAAGGACATGTTGTTCCAATACTAGTGCCTTGAAGTGAGGGTGGCTTCCTTCATAGTGTTCAGCGCGGGCTAACTGAAGCTCATTCATGCAAGCAACTTGGTTCCATTATTTAGAATAGGGTGAAAATACATGTAAATGTACCAAAAGGGGGAAAAAAAAGATGACGTTGCTTCAGGAAGAAGGAGGCTGTAACTAATCCATTCTTAATTTGCAGTCTATGTTTGGAATCCATCATCAGAATCGCCTGGCTGGAAGACCGCTGCTGTCGCCCACTGCTCCTGACAGGACACTAACGTTTACTAACAAGGACATTCATGAAGTTGCCTTGTCCTTTCCGATTTCTTCGCAGACTTGGACGTACATTAGTCTCTCTAAGCCTTGCACTAGCAGCCTCTATCCATCTCTCCCCCTTTCCTCCTTCCACTCGCTCTGACGTTAATGCACTCTCAATCGGCCTGTCTATTAAGCCGCCTTGCACTGCGCCTTCATCAGGTCAGGCCCAAAGTCTTGCATGCAAATCAGCTTCCGATCCTTGCCCAAGCCATGCGCAAACACCTTGAAATCCCCTCAGCGCAAGAGTGTCAGACTCGGAAGGCGCCGGGGGAAACTAAGTCTACGCGCTCATCGACAGGCATTACACGGAATTAGCTTCGTGCCGTCTTCCTGATGTCTTGATGGCGCTGGAACAGTCAGATCCAGCTCATGTAAATTCCCTCCGCTTCTCCAGTTTGCGTCAGAGAGCTGTTTTGCCATGCACGGAAGATTGTCTCTGTTTGAAATCGCTGTCAGAAGTTCGCTACAGAGGAAGCGTATCACAATCGCACTTTGACGTTTACATCAGTTTGTTCCTCCCCGTACGACTTTGCGACCGGTAGGCATTCCATTTCAGTCTTTTTTTTCTTTCTTTGCGCTCGATTTGTTGTTGAGTATGCTGGTACTTGCTCCCGTCTTTGTTTGCTAAACTTCTTGAAGCTTCCAGGTGGATAGGGGCGAAACCGGAGGAACAAAAGGATAACGTGGGTGTGATGAGCCTGTCAAAAGTTTGGAAAGAGACACTGGAGGTGAAGAGGGACTTTTTTTGGTTCAACTTGTGAAACTTTTACAGTCGATTACATTGGCATCAACTTGAGAAAAGTACGGAGTTTAGCGAAATGTTTTGTTGGGACGAAATTGCAAAGCGAATTTTCCTTTTTTTAACCATATTAACATTGTTCCCTCGTCAAAATCATACCTAGAGTAGTATTTTTGCTTCATTCATGCAGTTTTGTGTAATTCTGTTCACTTTGACGGTTTCTTCTTCTGTTGCGTAAGGTGCTCCGATCAGTATTTCCAGGAATATGTTCTGCACTCAAATTGTATTCATCATGGCCCCACAGATTTGCCTGGATTCTTAGACATTAGAAGTTCGTCTCTATGTCTCTTCCAAATGTGTGTTTTTTGCATCTGTTATGGCTGGCACGTTTGTTAATGTCTAATAAGTTTACCGCCTGTTGTGAGGTACTCCAACACTGTGGCTTTAATATAAACATATTTTAAAAAAGCATCTTGAACCCTATAGGAAGTTGAGCTGGCTGAAAGTAGCACACAGCCTTGCAGGAGTATGCCTCTCTGCTCATTCAGGGACACGTGGCCTGGCGACATGTGCACACAGCGCCAGTGTCAGCCTGTGCCAGCTCTTAAGTGGCGGTGGCACTCAAAGATAATGAAGAACGATGATGAGGCCAACGAAGGGCAGGCTGAAAGAGTAACCCCCCTCCACCTCCGGGGCCAGGGCATTGATGAAGTGTCACGCTGTGTCAGACCTGCGGCTTAAACCTTCCCAATCCCTCATTTGGACGGATAGATGTTCGAGACGGAGACTGATCAAGCATAATGTTATAAAGCACTTACAGGTGGAGTGGAAAACAGATGCGAAGGATCCTGGGCCATTTGGGGAGCTCTGTCCTGGTTCCCTTCTGGCGAAATTTGACATTTTCCTATGGTTTATAAGCAGGTTTCACAACTTTCAGGCAAGAATACTAACCAGCTAGTTCACAATCTATGAAAATGTTTTACAATTAAACAGGGCTTGGTCTGTCTAGTTTCATTATTTTTATTCCACTATCAGGAAAAACAATGGGAAAATTATTTTACACTACCTTGATAAATTGTACCCAACTAAATTTAGTACAATGTAATGTGCTCTGAAACTATCTGTAATAACTTGTATTAGTACTTTGGAGGTACATAATGTAATAAAACATAAGACCCTTAGGGCTAGGGCTTAAGGTGAGGGTTAGAGTTTGGGTCTTATGTCTGATTACATTATGTAGCACCAAAATACTAATACACATTATTCCATTGTGTTTGTAACCTGTAGTTAGAAGTTATTACACTTCACATTAAATTGTACTTAATGTGGCAGGTACAATGTATCAAGGATAGTGTAAAATAAAGTGTTACCAAAAAGGGTACCGGACCTTCAGTGTAAACAGTCAATTAAATGCAAGGCACTGCAGGTAAATGGTGGAAATCTCTTTTTAGAGTTAAACATATTATGTCATCTACCTTTACTGCATAAATATGTAGGAAAGAAATGTATTGCGAGAGTTGCATTTATTGTTTCCAGATAAAAATGTTATTTTATGTATAAAAACAGCCAGAATTGCCAGATATTTTTGGGGAACTATGAACTATGCCAGTGAACTGTTTTTTTTTTTTAGTTATTACTGGTATCAAAAGTTAAAAATTACTTGGCTGTTTCACCTCAAATAAATGATACACATTTTGAAGAAATTGTCTTTATCTTGAATAAATGAGCATTATTGTTCAGTTTTCTAGCTCTAGAGGACAAATATGTTAGTATAGGTATCAAAAAAGTAGTGTTTAAGTATCGGTTACAAAAAAGTGTGAACTCATCACCAGGTGGGCTCGTGGTCATCTTGGCACTGGACTCATGGTCTAGATCTATCCAAATTGACTGACCACTCTGAACTACGAACACTATGAAAAGGCAAAAAGGATCTGGACCTTCTTGCTGTGGGTAGGAACGGTGTCTAAGAAAGGCTAACGCTAGACGTGAAAAAAGGGAAAATGAGCAATCATGTTTGAGTTTACACTTAAGGTGGATGGACAGTCATAATGCCGTCGCCTGATTGGTACATGTTGTTGTTTCAATGGGCACTACAACAACAACAACTCGAACATAAAGTAACAACAATGATAAGCCAAGCACATTCCATAACCTCGCCAACATAGTCCTTATTGTTCATTAGCTGCTGATAATCCCATTAAGCAAACCCACGTGAAAACAGCTCACAGCGTGATAAGGCCCGCGCCGCCTCCCTCCGTCGCTAATTTATGCCACACGCAAATGAGCGGAGTTGAAATAATCATTGCGACTCCCACTAATTTGCCTTATGTGTACCCCGAGGATGTTTACTTTTATTACAACTCTCTTTGTCTGCTGGTTCCACTGTTGGCGACGGAAGGAGTCGGGCTGATGGCATTTGCTAAAAATAATATGTACTTTGTTTCTTCTCGCTAAGTATTGCAAGGTTTTATGAAATGTAAGAAAGATACATACTCAGGTAACTACGGGACAAAGGCGGATCACGCCCTGAAGCAGTTATAGTAGCACATGTTCAGAACAAAAGAATGCATCTACAGTAAATTGTGAATAATTATACTTATATAGAAACGTAGAAAGCCTTTGTGGATGTACATGAAAAGGAGTGGAGAGCTTGGATATCCCTGTCTTACCTCATGTTACGGCCATTTCACACCGACGCGAGAACGGGCAGTCGGGAGTGGTCCGGACACGTGTGTTTGGTGTGGACAGCACCGTCGGTGAGGTCGGTGAAGCCAATTTTGGCCGATTGCGTTTGTCAAATCACTGTCTCTCGTCGCCGCACTAGGAGCTCTGTGATTGGCCTAGCATTACTGGCTGGTTAGTAAATCAACTGGATATTAAAAAGAGAACTTTTCTACTTCGTTTTTGAGCGGATTAACCAATCAGAGAAACACATGTTCCGTCCAACATGGCGGACGAATATGTGCAAAAATATTCAGTGAAACAAGAAATATGGCACTGAATATTGCCATCTTCTACCAAATAAACAGACAAAATATTAAAATAATGTGACATACAGGTAAAATAAACATAATCTAATTCTGAATGATGCACCGTATGAGAATTGTTTGTTTGTTTGTCCCCATAGGGAAATTTGTCCTCTGCATTTAACCCATCTTTACATGCCACTGAGGCAACCCGTAAGGAGCATCCATGATGTGGAGCCAGGCTGATGGTCAAAATCGCCTGGCTGGACGATTCACCTATTGCACATGTTTTTGGTGGTAGGGGTAACACAGACTCCTACGCAGACACGAGGAGAACATGCAAACTCCACACAGAAAGGCCTCATCCCTGGTGGGAATCGAACCCGGGACCTTCTGGCTGTGAAGCGGAGGCACAAACCGCTGCGCTACCATGCTGCTTAATAAGACAATACATAAAAACAAAGCATCAATTTGTAAAACAACTTAATTCCCATATAAAAATCAAAAGGAGATATTTTTAAACTTTTATTTAAACAGTGATTCTGAATCTCTTTAAAGTTTTACTGCAAGGAAATGTTCTTGTTGCGGAGATTCTCCAAATATCAAATGCTTCCATCCAATCTCTTTCTAGTTGAAACAACAAACAAAGCCTATTTTCCCATGTCTAGAGGTCCTTTAACGCCCCTAACTGACTGTTTTCTTCCCTGGACGATGTCTGCTAGTTAACAAACGCTTTCAAATAGAAGAAGCACATGTGAAATAATGAATAAAACATGTTGGCCTTATTTAAAGCAATCTGTCTGAGAAGTGCCAGAAGGGGCATTGGAGGTCAATCCTTTCCCCCCTCACATCAGCCTGGCCTCCACCACCACCACCCCCAACGCGCCAGAGTTCAAGGAGAGAGGTCTGTGATTAGCCAGCGCCTGTTCTAAACCTGTTCATTAACGGGAGAAGCGCAGGGGCAGCACTCCAGGCGACAACGCTGCTGTTCGGTGCATCTCTCTGCCTGTTCTTGAGCACGTATTCCTCAGCTTTGCCCTTGTACCTGTCTGCTAGGACATAAGCCGGCTAACAGATGGAGAAACTAAAGGAAACTGCTCGAGAAAATGTATATTCAGAGCAAACTATGATGATATACTAGTTTTTAAGTAGTTTCAAATCTGTAACATAATATTTAAATAAACTAAACTAGCTAAACTAGGGGGAAGAAAATCTGTCATGGAATCACAATTTTCCACTCCTTTTCACCGTTTTCTGGCGGACTATAAACATATTTATCGCACACCAATACAGTCAAGCCAAAATCGCGTCCATATAGATGTTTTTTCACAGCAAATTGTTCAGTAGAAGTGCAAAACAGCACTCGTTAGCATCGCTTCGCTAACATTAGCACACGTTAGCATGCTTCCTGGTTAGCATTGTCCGTTTTATAGAGTTCGGGAATGTGACGTCATATCGCTAAGCATTATGGGATTAGCAGCCATTGTAAACTAATGGAGATTTTAAAAGTTAAAATACTGGAGTTATTGTTCACATTAAAACACTTGGACACTACAGTGAGTTAGATGTATTTACCAGCAGTATCTCAGCAGCTAACGGAGTCGTTCCTCTGTTTTTTTCTCCACTTTTTATACTGTTTTTAGCTAATGTTAGTCTATGGAAATGTATGCTAACAGCTGCAAAGATGGCGGATCTCCATGGTAACTGTGGACATTCCCGAACTCTATAGGCTGTTGAACGACTTTGCTCCTCTCCATGTCTCCGTATCTTTATTTAGTTGAAAGATGTATTCATAATTCAGCATTTGTTAAAGTAACTGTGAAGAAATAGGAGAAAGTTCAGTTTTTCCCTTCTTTGTTTTGCCCTCTGGCTGTTTATGGATGCCATCTGCATCTACTGTATATGAAAATGTTTAGTTATATAGCACATTTTACTCATAACACAGCACACTATTGTTTTTTCACGACCAAATTCAAAAAGCACTGAGTCTAAACTTTCGCACCCCACCTGTATGTGCTCAGATGTGTTCAGAAGATCGTGAATGTGTAATCCCAGTGCTCAGATGGACTAAAAAAACGGACCATTTAAGTCTATGTGGTTGCGTGCGTACCTGAACATCTCTCCCAGGCCTTTGAGCACGCCTTTCTTGCTTTTGCTCTTGCCCTCTTCATGCTTCTTCTTCTTGCCGTTGGACTTGGCGGGGCTGATTTTGCTGATCTGGTCTTTTAGTCTGTCCTCACGGGAGGTGCTGCTCAGGTCGCCGCTGGTGGAAATGGACTCCAGGCCTGAGCGGTAGCTGCCTTCTGTGTCCTCATCCACTGCAATAGAGAGAGAGAAAACATGTTTGTTAAGGCAAAAACAGACTTTTTTTTTTACGGTACTTTGTTGGGTTGAACCAAGGGGAAAATAAATTTGATTCGCAAACAGTTTGTGCTTAGATGTAGTAGAATGGACAGTAAAGTTATTGAGAGACAGGCAAAGGGCCTATCTCACTTGCCTGGAGGCTAGTTGGGGACTTGCGTTGCCGCTGGTCATGGCAATGTCTCAGAGACGTCCCCTGGAGATAAGGCAGGTAGTCTCGGTAATAACAAACATGTTCAATTTCAGCTGAGACTACACTGAGACTTTTTCAAGTCTCCATGCAGTCTCCATGCAGTCTCCATGTAGTCTCCATGTAGTCTCCGTGTAGCCTCCGTGTAGTCTCCGTGTAGTCTCCATGTAGTCTCTGTGTAGCCTCCGTGTAGTCTCCGTGTAGTCTCCATGTAGTCTCCGTGTAGTCTCCGTGTAGCCTCCGTGTAGTCTCCGCGTAGTCTCCATGTAGTCTCCATGTAGTCTCCATGTAGTCTCCATGTAGTCTCCATGTGCGCGCAGTCTCAAGCACTTGTGTCGCAGATACTATTTGTTGTCCTGAACCTGCGAGACGTTTCTGTGACATCGCTGCAATGTCTCTGAGACTTGGATTCCTTGGTAACGTTGCCACAACTGTTTGAGACCGCGTAGACCTCTGGGAGAACACACCGAGACTCCGCTGAAATCGAACCTGTCGTTTTCACCGAGACTACCTGGAAACACTCTCCAGGGGACGTCTCAGAGACATCTCCGTGACCAGCAGCAACTCGAGTCTCCAACTAGTCTCTAGGCCGGTGAGATAAGCCGTTGGATGTGCACAATCAATCCGAGTTGAGGAGACATTGCGGAGTAGTCTTTGCATCTGTAACTGTTTTTGCGTAATGGAAGGCTACACTACCCTCTGGAGGAGGGCCTCGTACATGTAGCTCGAGTATTATTTGAGATTTGAGTTCTTCAGAGGGGCAGGTGCAGTGTTGAGTGTATGATTCTGTAAACCAACTGGACACTTCTTAAGCACAGGTTTCACTATATGTGAAAGTGTCATTCCTCATTTGAAAGCCAAGAACCTCCACAATCCAGTCACTGAGCTTCAACTACTGGAGGCCTCCGAGTTTAGTTAAGGCAACCGAGAACAAACTGTGAGGAAAAAGTACATGTGAATAAAGTATAATTCCCTTGCAACATAATAAGCAATACCTTTGTGTTACCTTAGCGATAACCTTAAGTATTCTCTCTGCCTGGCCAATTAGTATGCATCAGAACAATTTGTGCACTGCTTTATATAACAAGCACAACTCTGTGGAAAAAAAATCGTCCACTTGACTCCCGGCAGATCACATACGCCGAATCAAAATCCAGCACACAGCAACTTGTGTTTTATCAAGTACAAAGCCCCGCTACTTCTTTTTCCCGCCAACATCAGACGAACGATTAAAAAAAGCCATATCCCACGAGGTACAAAAAAAACACACAATTCATCTTCCTCATTAGTGCCGCATATATTTGCAAAGTCGCTCCTCCGGGACTCGATTCCGCTCCGACATATTTCCACCGCGCAGCTTTGTACGCGGTTTCAAAGCTCGCGAGAGGACTCCTTCCTCTCCCTCCGTTAAATGCGTGTGATTCTGGAAAAAAAAAAAAACGCGTGTTGCTGAAATGATAGGCTTTGGATAATGTGGCGGCTTCATTTACGTCTGAACTAATCTCAACTCCAAATTGAATGCGAGCTCCTCGGGTGATGCAGGGGTTGATTAAATTCGAAAGAAAGAAAAAAAAAGTTTCCATCACGGCAAATGAGAAGTGATGTGCGAAATGTAATTAATCTGTCAGTAATCATACGTTTTACAAAATGGATGGTAATTATAGATGTGTTTTTTTTTTCAACGGGAATGGCTCTGGTAAAGGTGGTGTCTGTCTCTCAGGTCGAAGTCTATACAAGCACTGGCATTTTATTCACACAAGTATTCCTGTGCACCGAGTTCGTCTATTGCAGCTCCAAACGAAGCTGAGTCCTTGTATTTGTTTCATTCGGATGATTGGGACTCGTGCATGTAAACACTGAATTGTGGAAAGGCAGGGGGACGATGAACAGTGGTGTAATGGGACCTCATTTCAGCACTATTTAGACCGACAAACCAACTTATTCATCTTTATTTTTCATTTAGCGTCCGCACATTTTTTAATACTGTTCAATACTTAATTTTTTTACCCTGAGTACGTTGTGTTTCATTGTATTTCATGTTTATTGCGGGATGTTTTAGGATGAAGTTATTTACTGTTATTTTTAAGCTTTAGAGCAGAGGTGTCAAACATACGGCACGCGGACCTGATCCAGCCCGCAAGATGATTTAATCCGGCCCCTGCCCTGTAGAGCATAAATTCTAGTATGTAAAAAAAAAAAAAAGTAAGTCTAGTCGATTCCTGTGTAATGAGTTATGAATTTTTAAAGAATAACCAGAATGCTCATTCTAGCCACTAGGGGGCATTAAATCTTAAAAAAAGGAAAGAGTTCTACACGTGTCAAGCAGAGGGCACTGACATAATCAGAGCTCAGGATATGAACAACACATTATATAGCCACGTGGTAAATGGACAGTCTGCCCTAGGGCGGCTGTGGCTTTAATAACAGCTTATCACCATCGAGTGTGGAGTGAATGATTAATGATGACTATGTAGTACTTTGAGGAGCTTGTGACACAGGCTTGTAAAGTGCACTACAAGTGTAAGCCGTTGTTATTAATGAAGCTACAGTCAAGTTGGGGCTTTGACCAAATCACAGCTTATATTTCTTCATTTATTGGAAACATTTTCTCTATTATGTGGTTAGTTTTTGAAAGGTCTTTGATAATATCGTTTTGCGCGATATTTTCGTGGTTCAATATATCCAGCTTGAAATGTTGGTATCTTGACAGGCCTCGGTGCTCAGTGTTATTGTCAGCCCAGTGACACAGAAGCCCGTCGAAACTGTTTTTGTTTTTGATTTCAATACCCACGTAATTATAAATTTGTGTGAAGCAGCATTTAACTGTGTAGATTTACAAAGCTACGAAGGGTAAAGCTACAGGTCGGTTAACACGTGAAGGAACAACCAGGACGGCACTTTTGCAAAGGAACGCCAAACTTTCATTCGATAAGGCCCCTGAGCTCTTGTCCGGACTGCATTTAGAAGCAGTTTTTGTGGGTGGGTGTCAGCGTTATCAGACCACCCCCCCCGCACTTATCACCCGCTTAAGTGCACCAGGCCTGAACAGCAGCGGTGAGACTATCTGCCTTTTTTCAATAATTGAGATTAGCACTGGCGCTAGTGTTGCCTCACGATGCCGGGCCGCTGATAAGGCACAGTTCGTTGTAATCCGCAAAGTCTCCCAGGGCGGGGGGGGGGGCAAAGGGTGTTCAGGTTAAGATCCAACCAACCATTCAAATTGGAGATAAATCTTGCACACATTTAAAGAGTGCTTACTCATAATGGGGTAAATTGTAATGCAGAGGAATCACAGTATGGACCTGGTTCTTTGGTTCCATGGGTGAATAAACAAGTATTTAAAGGATTCTCATGTCCGGCTTAGAGCGCTCTCTACTGGCAGCAGAGGGGAGCAACCATGCCAAAAAGAAAGTTAGGGCATGTTAACATATCAATGATTACGATCGGCTGGAGGAAACTGGTTTGTATAGAAACAGGGTCACTCAGCCTCACAGCAGGTCAAATGCCCAGACATACTGATTCATAATCCTTTTTGTGAAACGTTGGCCACAAAATAATGGGCATTGCAAGTCAGCTCAGAACATTTTCCTTTTAAACCGAGTTTCAAAAGAAGCCATCTCTTATCAACAATCCAGACAATACCCTTAAAAAATTTGGACCATCCAAAGCAATTTCGCCAAACTAAAATTAATAGTCCGTCAATCTGAACGGAGACAGAAGTACAATTTGCGCTCTGCTAATTTTCTCTTAAAAATCCCACTGCGACCGCGGTTCAAACGAGTCAAATTTGCGAGCGCGAGCACTTTTTTTTCTTTTTTTTTTGCGGACTATCTCTTTGTTATTCCTCCCACACCCCCGGTACACAGGGAGACGAGGCGCGGTTGCATTTTGGCCCGCGGGATATCTGTCGGGGACACATTTTCTTGAGGTAATGCCAGGTTCCTTATTTTATGTAAATAAAAGTGCGCGCGGCGGCGGAAGGCGGCGGCTTATCTGTCAACTTTGACTATTAACCTCAGTGATGGGCGTCGGCTGGCTCCTTTTATCTAAATTGAAAAACAGACTTATTTGAATATCATGGGGGGAGAATACAATATGCCGTGCCAGGGGAAATCGCTTGCTTCCCCCATTTTTCTTTCGCCCAGATAAGGCTGTATTTAGTGGCGTGCCGACAGGGCTTATGAGAACAAAGCATTCGAGGCAGAAAAAGGAAGGGGAAAAAGAAGAAAAATCCCTCCTCTTTCCTCCATGCTTGCCCTCCGGCGCTTTTAATGGAAGCTTTAATGGAGAAAGGAAATTCATATCTGCAGCTCGCTCTTCACCTGTCGCTGAGGCGTGTGTCCCCACAGTGCGTCCAACATGTGTCTTTTTGTGAAGCAAAAAATGAGGACAGAAGGTTGTTTTCAAAATGATAATGAGCAGGAAAGGAACAGGGCAAAAGTGACTAGTTTGGTGAAAGCCTTCGTGTTGTTGTGTCTTTGGGCAAGATGCTTGAAGCTACACCCACCATGCCAAATTTGCGATATCTATGCTAAAACATTTGTCATCTAAGACCCGGAAAACAGAACAATAGTGTGAGGAGGATATGCAAATATACAATATCAGGTTAATCTCCAACGTCAAGCAATGGGTGAAAAATGGGAAATAATTTGGGAAGAAATCGGGGATAATTGGGAGAAACTGTGTAAAAAATCAGGCAAAAATAAGTGGGAAGATGGGGAGTAAATTGGGGAAAAAATGGCGGAAAATGGGGAAAATATTAGAAATAAATTTGGGTAAAGGTTAGCGGAAAATGGGGAAAAACTAGGCAACCTTTAGCCAAAATATTGCAATAAATGTGAACAAATTGGGACAAATGCATTCACTTGAATGAAAAGTGAATGCAATACTGATGCAACACTGGATGGGAACTGGGACTGTATATATCGAATATCAAGAGTGTGTGACCTTTGGTTTTGGTGGGAAGTCTACAACGGCAAACTATTTCAAAAAGCTATTGTAGTAGTAGTAGTTTATTCGTTCATTTCATTCCTTTAAACATTAAACAAATATGTCCAGCAGCACGACCGGAAGTGTTTAGGGTGAAGTTAATACTTATTATGCCTAACCCTGTTTACAGACTTCCACAAAACAAAAAACACAAAGATTTATAATAAACAATTTCAAGTGTCCAATAGAAGAGAAATACACATGTATTTAGATTGCCTGGCTCTGCCCTGCTATTTCCTGTTGATTCCACGCAGGGAATTAGTCTGGTCACGGAGCAATCGGAGCAGTTTGAAGGGGGCGGGTCTAACGCACAGATTGTCAGTCAATAAACCAATCAGCAATTAGCGGACGTGACGACAGCTGTAGTCCAATTCACAAAATATAAACTGAATATAAACTCATGCAGAGAACGTGAGGCCAAATCCTCGACTTCTACATCCATGATTAGTTTTGGCTAAAGTTAATGTTAATTGAACTAACAACATAGTGGTGCAGCGAGTGACGTAACCTTGTCATTTCTCTGTGACGGTCGTGATTGGTTCAATTGGTCCAATCAGACACTTGTTTACCATGTATGGCCAGACCCACCTTCTTGCGCGCAGAAAAGAAGTGGGTGTAGTTTATCAGACTAATATCTAGAATCGTTATTTCAATATAAATTTCAATATTCCAATATATGTATATACGTATACATCTTGTTTTATGTTATTCTATTTTTAAACTAAATCATGTCATCATCGAATACATTTCATCCGTTATGGATCTATTAAAGTCTCTCATTAGTTGGTTGCTTTATTCATCCTGAGCTTATACATTTTTGAATTATAGTAGATTCATCCATCTTTTTGAAAGCTGTTTCGGACTGTTAATAGATCTTTCAAGTCCTTCCACTTTGAGCTCTTCTATAAACTGGGACCATCATTAATGAACATAGTCAAGCAGCAGACTACTTTGCTTGTGGAACTGGAGACCTACTTGGTCTTCTACAAGCGTCAGATGTTGTGTTCCTACAACTGAGGCTTCAACTAAATTGCCCACCTCTTCATGAAAAATTCAGCAGCTTAACGGATGAATTAATGATCTGATATGGATCTGATATGGAGGTATATTTGAAAAGAAGTATGAAGCAATGAATACAAATCTAACTGTATGTAAAACTGAACACGAGGGTACGTGCAAATAGCCAGATTCTCTCCTCTTTTCCTCAAGCGCAGTCAGTTGAAAAAAACATGGCAATGCACTTTAGCCGATGCACCCCTGGGACTCAACGTTAGCACAGCGGCTAACAACTCTCCTCACTGTGAACCGTGTGAATATTAATGAGGCTGTAACCTGCACACTTAAAGCACGTGTGTGTGTTTCATCTGTGCCTCCACATATGGGGCGCCCCCTCGTTTCAAAGGCTCGGGGAATACACGCTGGGACGGCCTACATGGGACTGGGACTGTGAAGTGGAGATGATGGAGAATGCGGGATTAGCCAGCACCTTTTATTTGTATTATTTTGTATGCGGCTATTGATAGCTCTGTCTGTGCGCTTTTAAATCACTGGGTCTGACGATTCTAAAGTCTCTTGATGATGAGTCTCTTGATGGAGATTGTGATTTAATTTAGATTCATTGCCAAGCCCTATACTAAACGGAATGATAATCCATACTGTTTTAATGATTTAAACATGTGTGTAATCATTCCATTAGTGGTGCATTATGCAACTTTTAATGCCAAAGAAGTTGATATTTGTGCGTATTTGACCCAGTGGCTGTATGAGTGGTCAGCATGGCGCCTTTACTTTCGATCACAGTGGTCTCTACAACACTCCGGGATCAATTGTTTTGTTGCTTTTCTGGTGAGAGGGTCCGTCAGCAGTGAAAACCTTCCAAACAATTGATCCTGGAGCGTCCTAGAGACCACTATGATGTAAAGTAAAGGCGCCATGCTGACCACTCATTCAGCCGCTGGGTCACCACAAGGTCAATTCCACACAAATCAACTTTTTTCTCCACATAAAGAGTTGTATATGCACCTTTAAAGCAGCACTAAGTAACTTGTTTACCTTAATAAATCCTTTTCGTAGTCCCTCTGGGGTTAATACAAGTGTTAATGGCATGATTGGGGGGTCTTTCATCTCCCCCTGGTGCCAGAAAACAACAATTGCAACTTTGCTGCACCAGGTCGGAGTCACCCATACACACTAATTGAATCACTAAGAAGAAGCTAACAGGCTAATGGGCAAAGCTAACTGCGTGCTAGCACCACTTAAACAGTATTTACAGCCAAGTTTGAGTGAAAAAAATCATCTCATTGTGTAATTGGATGTACAATATCCCCCTCCCCCTTTGTCTTTTCTGTCAGTGTAGTATTTACGCTCACGGACAATTAATGAGTAAAAAAACGCAACATGCTACGACACCTGCAGTGGCGCTTGTGGCCTCTGGGGGCATGAGTTACTTAGTACTGCTTTAAACTGAGAAATTAGGGGAAATTTGGAAAAGCTTTGTATTCATGTCCTATGTAAACTAATAGTGAAGGGCCGGGCACAATTCATGGCAGCAAACTTCTGGGTTTCATTTTCATCGGGTCGGGTTGGGCCGTGTCTGAAAAAAAGCTGACTTGCGCGCCACTAGCCTGTATACCCTCCCTCCCCTTTGTCTTTGTCCACTCACATGTGTCCATGCTGGTGTCCTCCTCCGTGGAGGCGATGGCTCCCGGTCTCTCGTAAGACTTGTCGATGGCCGCCCTGAAGCTCTCGTTGCAGCCTCGGCCTCTGACGATGTGAGAGCGCGGCCTGGACACGGACACCTCGGCCATGGCCGTCTGCAGACTCTCCAGCGACGCCGACTTCTTCAGGCCTAGAGACGGCCCCACTTGAGGCCCTGAGGAACCTGTGGTGGGGGGACAGAGCAATTAGGGACGCCTTCACAAACTTCTAAATTTGATGTTAAAACTTTACTTTCACTTGAACCAACAAGAGCCCTGATGACTAATCGTGTGAACGAGACTCCCACATGACCGCACTGCTGACGGGACAAGAGCACATGGCGTTCTTGCATATGGGAGGATGTGGCGCCTCTAAAAGGTGAGAGAAATGTACGTGCAAAAGCAAGTGACGAGTGAGAAAAGTGAAATGAGGACATATGATGATCACAGGGCAGAGTGACTGAGCAATGGAAAACTTTAGCGCTACAATCAGGGCAGGTAGATATGTAAGAGTTCAATTATGAGAAAGATTTGTATAGGTTTGCATGTTCTCCTTGTGTCTGCGTAGCTTTTTTACCACTAAAAGCATGTGCAATAGGTTAATCCTCCAGCCAGGTGATTCTGACCATTAGCCTGGCTCCGCATCTGGAGATGGATCCCCAGGTCCTGCACTGCGGTCCTCCCTTACGAGTCGCCCCAGCGGCATCGAAGGACGGGTCAAATGCAGAGGACAAATTTCGTTGTACAGTTGTTGCATAATGTGATGATAGTCATTTTATTTATTGGTTTTCGTATTGATGAAACAGAACGAAGCAGTGTCCATACCCCTAATGCGCTTGACCTGAGCACACCTTTTTAAATGGCAATTCAGCAGTGACAAGGATGACGTACAACCAGCGTGGCCTATATACATCTCCTTATCAACTCAGGTGCCAGAATGCATCAGCGCCATATGCAAAACAAATGCATTATGCACCAGGCGCACATATATTATTTTAATGGCAACGTCAGATGAGATGTCTCTGCACTTGCGTGGTTTATCTGATCATTGTTACAACACAGTGGGGAGACATTTTAAATTGATTGCCTATATGCTAGCACTTTGTAGATATATAGGATAGAAAGAGCTGTTCTTAAAGCTATTGGTAACCTCCACCTTGGCATTCCTAAAAAACAAAACTTGTGGATAAACTGTGGAATCAATTACGTGTCTCGGCGGGGTGGTTAAGAGCGTAAGACAGAGCCGCATTGTGATTTTAAGACTCCCTGCGGACCCCATCGGCCCTCCGCATGTGATACTTGTGTGGCTATGTAAATAAATCTGGACTGTTGCTCTTCCTGGAGCTTTTCTATAAGAACCTGTTCTGCAGCGCACACGCAGGCCCCAGCTGTGTGCGAAGGGGCTTTCCGTTGGACACACATAAACAAAGCTCAGGCTGAGGCCACCGACATGTTTAAAGGGATCGAAATGAGGCGTGAACTGGGCGGCTGGGTTCTTTTGAATGGATAAGCCAAAGAAAATATGCACCGGTTAATAAAAGAAACCGTTTGCTACTTCAGTGTGCAAGACTGATTGAATAAAAAGTGTCAAAGGATGAATGATGTGATGGATAAATGTGCGTAATTGAATTTGTTTGCAAATTTGCAGCGCTTAGTACGAGTTTACTGCCGTTCATTGTCCCGACAAAATAATCTACCAATATAGATATCAATAAATCTTGTCAACATACATCGCTGTGCCCCTTGGGCAAGGCAATCTTCCACATTATCACCACCTGTCACTTTTTTCAGTTGTTGCAGTCAGTATTTAAACAGGCCTGCTGGTTTGAGACAATTGACCATCGCTTCACAATGATGGAGGCGGTTTCTAGCTAACTTTAATTTTGTAGAAACAACAGCCGTAGTAGTCGTAACTTCACTCCTCCATGTGGCGCACTATGAAGACCATTCCATTGTACTTAAACTACAGAGTACAGATGACGGCTCAAAGAACCTTTGTCTATGATGGAGAACTCCAGCATGACTGATAGCATACACAAAAATAGGCAGGGTTTATGAATAGTGATTAACAGGGCTGTGGCCGTAGGGGCATAGGCCTGGCTACTGTTACATTTTTCAGATACTAGTACTTTAACAATACTTGTTTTACAATACCGGTATCTGAATAATTTCCAATATCTGTGCTAAAACATTTGTCATCTAGAACCATAAAACAATAACAACAATGCTATTAATTCCATAAAATATTACTTTATTTATGGATAAATAACAGGCATCAAAACTATTTTTTCTTATACCATACCAGTATTGTTCAACAAAACCCAGCCCTACTTCAGACTGATTATGATTTCTTTATGTGCCCTGTGTTAACTAACCCTTGGCTTGCCCTCTTGAGGCGCATCCTTAAAGCCTGCTTATAAACAGTGGAGTGCTCGACGCATGCTTCAAGTGTGCTTTAAGGCTTCATTTGACGTAATGTGTGTAGTGAGTCGCAGGTCCATGTCATAATAGAACCCTAGTGCAACAGCCGGTCAGAGTCAACAGTTTTGAGTGAGTGAAACACTCTTGGTTTGAATCCTAAAAAAAAGGGTCCAGACTCCAGACAGCCAGACTTTATCTGTTCTGCCCTTATGGTATAATGACGAAAACTAAAGACTCCTCGTGTTCAGGGACAAGTCTATACCTGAATCACTCATAAGTCGCTTTCTGTGTGGGCCATGTCAAACGCAGCAGCTCTGGTGTTGGCGCGGCCCGAAAGGTCAAAGGTCAGCTGTTAGCTAGCGGTGTTGGGTTCCTAAACCGGTAAATGTGCCATTAGCTGCCCTGAGTGCCATTTCCTTCCTACTTTTGTCAATGTTAATATAAGTGACCTATCCCGGGAGAACACGGACCTAATTTCAAAAGTACGGCTCGGAAATAAATGAATCCTATAGGGCTGGATCTTATTAGGAGAGTGGCGCGTATATGCCTGCCTCGGGGCCGTCATCTGCACTCAAATAAAACTTTACTGCAGATGTAAAAAGCCTTTTTTCGATTCAGAAACAGAAGGACAATCTTAATTCTCTCAAAGAAGCGGGCCATATCTGATTGCCGCGGCCGCTCAAATGCCGGGAAAGCAGTCTCAAAGCAGCGAATGCGAGGAAAATGTCATGTAAATTACAGTTCACATAAAGAAATCCCATCACGTGAAGAATAAAAATTGCCTTGGAGGGAAAAGCAAGTAAGAAAAAGAAAATCAAAGAGCTGTTAGAGACCCATTCACTTTGGACGCGAATGAGGCAGGTCTTAAACATTTCAAGTGCATGTGACATATTGGATAATTGTTTTGTTTTTTCTCCCACAAGCTGCAGATAACACTTAGATTTAGCTTTTACAATGTCCATTAATGTTATGGTGCAGCCATGCAGTGTCTATGGACCATGAGAGAATCTATTGTCACATTGGGACTAAACAACAGCAAGAATCCTGTGCAGTTCAGAATATGTTTGTGGAGGATACAGGGATAGTGGTTCCACACATAAAAAGACAATATTTTTTTTTATTTGCAAAGGAAACTACTACCTAAATATTGGCACTTCTTCAATCCAATGTGCATACCTCATCCTTGCAACCAGTTTGAACACACACAACCAATGACAATCTTTCCATTCCTGTCCGTCTAGACAAGAAGTTCTCTGTTAACATTCTGCGCACCATTTCCCTGGTAGAATCCGTATGCAAATTTGGCTTTCTTGAAGATTCCGTGTAACCCTGCCAGCAGCCGCTGTGCCCGAGCCAAGGTGCGTGTTTGGCACACTGGGACTGTAAGTTAGAGCCGGATCGCATGCAACACAAATGACATCTGTGAGGCGACGGGACTGGGGAATTATCCGAGCTTTCAGAATTCCGCACCGCAATCTCCTCCGCTCCTCCGGTGTTTTGTCGGGAGGAAGACGCAAAGCAATAGTCCCGCCTTTTGTCGAACCTGCCTATTGTTTTGTTCAGAGGATGCCTCACTCACGGGATGGGCTTGACGGACAGCTTGGCTGGTCTATCATCTGATTCGTATCACTAGAAGTATTGCGGATTTTCTCCCAATGCATGGAGACACAGGTTTGACACTCCTCGCACGTCAAAGGGAGGAATGGAAATGATCAAAGGGAGAGAAGGAAGGCGTTTGCACCTAATATATTGGCATAATCCAAGATTTAAATGGGTGATTAGACAGTTCTGTGTTCAGCAGATACAAGTGACACTGTTCTCAGCTGATTGGTGATTTCATAATTCCAATTCCATCCCAAATTGTGGAGCAGAGTGTTACCTTGCTCTTTGCACTGTAGTAGATGTTAGAAAGTGTGCTGCTCGAGTTTGCTCTTTACTCTTGTCCTTCTCTAGGTCCGGCCCCATTGTCGGCCCATTAGTCTGACAACCCATTAGTCCGACGGCTCATTATTCTAAAAACGTCCCATTGAGTCGGGGTTGAAAAATAACATTTGTTTAAGGCAAGAGTCCGCTGACCTGAAGGTTAGGGGAAATGGTTGTATATGGCTCTGTAATCCACAACACAACTGGGTTAGAGATGTCGGACTAATGGCACATCTGCTCAATGGTAAATTTTCGGAATAATGAGACGTCGGACTAATGGGTTGTTGAACCAATGGCATGGCACCACGGCCCCCACATGGTGGCGCAATATTTAAGAGTGCAACGGTTGATGTGGACAAGAAATACGAAAAGGTTTGGCCAGTCAAATGGTAGCGGATATGAAGGTAGGGCAGGAAATCTGATAATTGTCACAAGATTCCATGTGGCAATCCGCTATTTTGGTTTTATCACCCAGTCCTCATTGGTTGTACATTGGTGGAGTCCAAAGCTCGGCTCTTGAGGTTCGGTTCTGGAGTGGATGTATAACCACATTTTCACAGGTCAGCTTCTATCAGATTGTGGTTAACAAATATTCTTCCCCTAAAATCCGTACCGCAGTAAAGCATGAATAACCAAATGGACTTTTCCGGTACAATACATAAACGACAAACAAAAAAGTCAAGCTATATCTAATGTGGAAGCCAAGCTTGGCCAGGGACGGCTAATTGGAGAAGATCAGTTGCAGTGAAATCTTTAAGAGGGTGTTGTTTGAGCGGTGGGGGGTGTGACCAAACCCCATGAATAAATCAGCAGCCACTATTACAGGAACAGGAGCCTCCCCAGTATAATTAAAGCTGCTCAAACTCTGCCTCCTGTCCCATTACTCACCATCGGCCTCCATTGCATGTACAGGCGTGTGTACAGACAGGGGGCTCCATTACACATAATTTATTCAGTGAGTCGGGGCCGGTAAAAGGGTAATTATGTTAAAAATAGCCTTCCAAGGTTGGACCGGGGAGGCTGTGTCCAGGTATCCCATCAGAGGAGGGCGGCGTCTGTGGGTAAGAAGGGGTCGGAGGGGCCCTTCTGTCTCTGCTGGCGCTGGATCATTAGGCCGACACAGGACGTCCTCCGCGAGCTCAACATGTGGCGAGGAATTATGTCTTCATCAAGGAGACGCGCATTACGGATTTTATTGCAGGGTTTTAAATCCCTTTCAGCGGGGCGTTTGGCCATGATTTCAAACACGTCTCAATCTCATCTCTTGCATTTTTATTTCTTTTGGTATAATGTTGATATAAAGAAGCTCATTCATCCTCTCCTTGTTCCCCATCAAAGCAAACCTCTGCAATACAGCAAATACCGTAAACTCGGATGGTATTTTTTTGTATGTTTTCTGAGTATGTTTTTGATGTACATCCTCACTGTGCAAGTTTGTGCAGCCAATCCTGAAAAATGATCAGGTTCAAAACTTGTGGACATGTCTGTTAGGAGATGTCTTTCAAACACCGTGACTGAGTTATATACAGTTATATACAGGCCTATGCCCTGAAATGATGAAATGATCCATTTGAAAGGAAGTGAATGCCACCTATTAGAACATCCCTGTCTCCATTTTGCTACACTGACTTTTTTAAAACCATACCTCAGCACTTTTGCCTTATCTTGCACTTTGCTTTCAACCCTCTTTCGACAGTTAAAAGCACTAAAGCGTAGCAAAGTAAAGTAGCGGTCCTATCCTTCACTACAAAACATCTCTTGCTGTAATCCAACTTTGGAGCTCGCATCAAATGCTTTTAGCCTCATCTCTGCTCCACCTACACGCATTATTTTAAGACGAACCAGCGTTTCTGAGCTCCGACTTAATTATTACACGCACTTTCTCCAAAACACTTTTCTTCGATTATACCGCAATTACAATTACAAAGCCCTCGTTCAGGCGACACAACATATATTTGCAATAATAACCGGTTATGAGCTGGTTATGACAAATGAAGGGGACCGCGAGCTCCAGTCCCTATCATTGACCTCCGCACCTTCGGAACAATTACAATCTCCGAAATGGCTGATTGGGGTCGCGCTGCGCTTACCTCGCCTTGTCCTTGCCGTGCCATCGATCTCATCCACTACTGTCAGGCAGCAGAAGAAATGGAAGGGGAGAGAGAGCGTGTTAGTTGGCGTTGACAAAAAGAAAAAGCGTTGAATACTGTCATGATGTTGAATGGCTTTGATTTGATCTGGGCCCAGTGCGTGTCAATCATGCAGTTCTTACTTACTAATAATATGCCGGTTTTAGTCTGATCTAAATGGAAGCGGTCTGCGGGTAGGAGACATTTTGTGAGATGCGTGCAGAGAGATGGGGAGAATGGTCAGGTCGGGTTGGGTTCAGTGAAGGACGGAGAGCAGGAAGAGGAGGTGACGCCAGTGACGCTTTAGTCCAAATTTGAACTTTATTTTGGATGGTTCTTGGTGGTTCTTGAAAGGACATCAGTTTTAACAAATGTGAAATATTTGAGAACCACTGGGCTCATACTGGGGCAGACTTTCATTGGGTCCATCCATCGAGTGTGGAATGAGCAAACAAACAAATGACATCTTCTTGATCATGTTCGTAAAGTGTTTCCCCCATCAAGTAACTTCGAGTTGAACTATAAAACACTTTCCTCCAAGAGACTTTGCTGCAATATGAGAGAAGTCTTGTTTGCCCACGAGAGATGAAACAAAGCGATATTGAAGCTCGGTAGATAGCGTGATTCCATTGCCGGCCACAGCGTTATCACTGATAGGTCGGGTTTCCCTCCTAAAATCCCGCAGAAAAGCGCGCATGGCGGTCGACGACAGATAAGAGCGCTAAGTGGCTCCTCATACTCGCAGACGGACACCAATAAACAGTTAAAGTAATCACATTTGCAAACGATGGGAGCCACTTTGGCACAATTAGGAAGCTTTTGTGATCAAACTCGGAGATAAAAAGTGCATTTGGAACAAGGACCACGCCATTTTGCTCCGCTATCTCTGCTGTCTTCGTTTCCTGTCTTCACCGATATCCAATTATATTATCAGCGCAGAATACGCCTTTTATGAGCCTTGAAATATCATCCACCGACTAACTTTGGACTTTATTTGGGAGAAAAGTTTGAAGGGAAGCTGTGGTTGTTGCATTTTAATTGTGGTGCAAATGATTACAAGAGGATCTACTCACAATACGCTCAAGTATCTAAAAACTAAAGTGTTTTTGAATCCGCGTTGTGACTCTCCAGTCTTTTGTCATAATGGACCTATCAAGTGTCAGTCACGCAAAACGACCAAAGATGTTGTTAGCATTTGGCCTCTCCCAAAGTATTCCTATAGCTCCAAACGGGAGTGAAGTTGGAAGCTACCAAGCTCTTCCACGGGCACGCACAAAGACCATACAGGTACGTATCAACTCGTCTAAGCTCAGGTAAGAACATATCACAGCATGGAAGAAGTGTGTGCCCTCAGTCACGCAAAAAGACCATAGATGTTGTTAGCATTTGGCCTCTCCCAATGTATTCCTATAGCTCCAAACGGGGGCGACCTTAGAAGTGACCACGCTCTTCCACGGGCACGCACAAAGACCAGACAGGTACGCATCAACTCGTCTAAGCTCAGGTAAGAACATATCTCGTATGGAAAAATGGTGGCCTGTTCCTTTAAGGTAATCCAATCCAAAAGCAGATTGAGAGCATGCTTTGGGTTGCCAGATCCCATAGCTAAAACCAGTAAGCAATATCCTTAATAGGACTCTCTAAATGTGTGCTTCCAAAATCCCTGCACCTGTCCCTAAACAAGTCCAAATCACCTTTCAAATGAACATATGATGTTAAACTGGTAAAGGCAACCCAGATACAATAACTACTACTTTTATTTTGTTCTACACATGAAAATGACAAAAGTTTGGATGCACATTGAGGAGGTTGCCGAGTGCAGCGGCCAGGCCCTCCTCCCGTCTGTGGGATAGACACTGTTCCACAGGTCTCTGGGCCCCCGCAGCATGTAGCCAGCTCTGATCTGTTTTGATTGTCCCGTGATCCGAAAGAAGGCACCCTCAGCGGGGGGACACTCCAGAGTTCGGCATTGGGTCTGTGTTTGTCCAGGCCTCCGACTGATGTTTTCTCAACAGACGCGGTGCATTTGGGGTAAAGGGATTTTGCGGTGGACTTAACAAAAGTTTCAATGTAATTTCTTTGTTAGGCAGCAACACGCCGAGGTTGCTACTTGAAAAGAAGAAGAAGAATTTGTGGATGACTATTTCACCAGCTAACCGGACAGAACAAAAGGAGTATAAGGTCATGAGGTGGTAAAGAAATTATGTTCCATGCAGGGACGTACCCAGGTCCATGCTCTTGGACTTGCGTGAGCGGACGATGTCCAGCTGGTTGGCGTTTTCGAACTGCTTGGTGCGTTTCTCCGACATGCTCTGGCGACCGAAGCCTTCCCTCAAGAACGTCACGTCAGCTTCAGCGTCTGGGCTCAGGGTGCTGCGGAAGACACAGACAGGGAAGATATCATATCCGTAATATATATCACAGCAAAGAAGCCCCATGATAAAATTAATATGCTGTTCACTGGAGAATAAACTTACTTTCTTACTCTTTTGGTTTCATCATTGTGTTTTGTGTGATATTGCATTGTATGGCCCCGACATCTATGACCTATGGTTTTAGAGCCACATTGTGCATAATAAGGTGATGTCTTTCATAACCACTTTCTATATTTGCTTGTAGTTGACTCACATTCTTACCTGAAATGCCCTTCCTACTTCAACACTTTTTTTCACTTTATTCTTTATTCACGTTTAATTAGAAAATCAAGTATGTTTCAACACTGCCCTTGTCCCTTAAGTTGCCTGTGGGGTCATTACCACTCAATAACCCCACTGCCCCACGACGTCTACCCCTTGGAGGTGCCCTATCTCTGTCTGGATCTTAATTGAAAAAAGGAGTGGCAAAAACAGCCGAGCCGAGGGGGACGTGCCCATTTGCATACACAAGAGAGCGCTCTGAAAACAGGTATGGACGTTTTGCCATTTAAAAGCAGACAGGAGAGGTGACAGGGCGCTCTACCTAAGGCTGTAGGGAAAGCCAGGTCGTGTCTTACTTTTCTTTGGAGTTGCTCCAAGGTTTTTTGCTAAAGTCGTGTCAACAAATTGATGCGCTGTTGTGCTTCATAACAAGAAGATTCGATTCCCGCAGTTGTTCACGATGCTAAATGTCGTGATTGACCAATTTTCATCCCATTGTATTGGTGTGAGGTAGGTCGCCAGTGAGTCAAGCTTCGAAATGTTTGTGGTGGTAAACAAGTTGCTAACAGATAATCACTGGCCTACTCCTGTGTTCATAAAGGCAGGTGTTTGTTTCTAAGGTGATGCTTGATGTTGAGTCGACGCAAAGCAAAGCTGACAGTCTTTAGCAGCCATTCCATAAGTCCAGGACTTCCCCTTAAACATCTAAAGATCCCACGGGACCCTCCAACAAGATGAATTCGATCTTATAAATGTAACTTTTTTCTTCTGTGGTTCTCTTAAACATACAAATCAATCTGGAAAATAACAGTGACTAAAGGCATGGCCGCTGCAAGCCATTTTGGGGGCCTAAGCAGAATTGTTTGATGGCGCAAACACTGTACAATGCCATTCGATCACATCGGCCTCAGTGTGGTGCCCCTCAGAGACTTGGTGCCCGACACACAGGGCTTTATGAACGTATAGGGAGCAGCGGCACTGACTATAGACTAAACATTGATTCCAATTTAACAACTAAAGATGAAATGAACTACAAACTTATTTTTGTGTGAACCTTTGGGAAACACTGATCTATAGGTATATTCTCAAGCACATCTGGCAGAACACTGTCCACAGCATTGTGGGTTCGAGTTCAAGTCTTGGCTCTGGCAGTCTGCTGAATGTCTCTTCCTTCATCAAAAAGAAAAGCCTCAATGTGAGAATGAGAATGTTTTGATTTCTACGACTTTCTGTGTGGAGCTTCCATGTTCTCCCCATGTTGAGGTTGGTTTCCTTCGAGTTCTCCGGTTTCCCTCATCAACCCCAAGACTCCTGACCAACATCCTTTACTCATGATCTGGAGATTGTACCCTTGGCACTGTACTGCGATTACGAATATTCCTGACAGGTTGCCCTGAGGCTCTGGTTGAAGGATGGGACGAGAGCAGTGGACAAATCCCAACGGAGACAATAACCTTACTCTTAAAAAAAAAAGTCTCAAAAAGTTCAACTCTTCTCTTGCAGCTCGAAATCATTTTCTCAATAACATCCTCCTCGTCTGTGTAAAACGTCCGCCTTTGCCGACTTCCTGGCACCTGTTTGCATGTCGCCCCCATTCTTATTTAGCTTGTCAAAACCGATTTAACAAAAGAGCCGCTTCACGAGTCATCCAAGAGGGGCCTTCATGGACTTGTCATCCCTCTGTCTACCTTCTACCTGACAGCCCAAACCTCCCAGGACCCCTCCCTCTCCCGCTCACAATAGGAGAACAGAGGAGCGCCGGGACGGGCCGATGGCGCCGTGGATCTTTTATTCATGTGTCCGTCATACGTGGCTTCACTCTCCCTCTCATCAACCCAACAAAGATCCGCGAAAAAAAAGAAAAAAAAAGTCTGCCTCTCTGTCTCGGCAAATGTCATCTGGCGAAGCGTGACTGAGGAGGAGCGGGCCAAAACGAGAAAAAAAAAAAAAGAAGGGATTTGTGGTATGAATGGTTGGGTGCCATTTTGACGGTATTGTGATTTAGGAGAGGGTGAGTGAAAACAGGCAGATGACAAAGACACTGAGGAGAAAGGTAAAAAAAAACTGATCTAGGAGGTTGAAGATGAGACTGAAATCTGCAAAACATGCTTTTAAATCTATCCTTGTGAAGAATTGTGAGGTGAGGAATGCGTTCGAATGAGTTTGGACCACAGCTGACAATTCGAAATTGACCAACTCTATTATTTTGGTTTGAAAAATGGGGAAAATTAGGTACAGGGCCTTCGAGACAGTAGCTCTGGCCAGTGGACACATTTTGATTGGTCAAATAAGCTAAACATGGATTTGTTTTGTTGCCAATGTCAAAAAAGGCAACCCATATAGCAAGAAAATTGTGTATAAAGAACTCTAATGTAAAATTATTAATCCAAAACAATCAACTACTAAATTAAGCCATCAGCTAAAAACATCCTGCACTTCTCTGCTCCGGCTTCGATGAGGTATGGCTGAGGCCTGGCCTGCATTTACTTATGAGCATCAAGCGTCCTAATGAGCCAAGTATCCCATTTATTTCAGCGCTGGAGCTGCTGTTGACAGAACGATGATAAGTGTATTGTTCTCCACAATGAAAGACTGAGATTTATAGCGTCTACGATCCATTAGACCAATGCAGCATTCAGTTAAAGATCTCACATTGTCTTTCCAAACACATCCGCTGCCAATTCACTTACATTGAGTCATATTTACAGGTGGTTTGGCAAGGGTGGAGCAGCACTTAAAAAGAGACTAAACGGAACACACACGAGAGTTTAGATGGTTATCATTCATTCAGTCATCCAGGTTGTTAATTCTATAGTCTGGATTTCCTCTTTCATCCGAGGAGCAGACGATGAACTATGAACTCATAAACAACTTGGATAATTCAGATACTTCCGGGCAGGCTTGGCTGCTGATACCACACCACCCTATGAGCCAGAAGCCATTGACTGAACACCGAAGCACCTTGAGTAGAAAAAGAAAAGTGTAAATATGACCCGCCAAAATGCAGAAGTAAGCTAAAATACTATATTCTTTTGAAAGAAGATAAAAAAATGACGGAGAAAGTCAATTCACTGGGGTAATTTGTTAGCAAAGCTTTTAGCACAGGCACTTAGCATCGCGCCTGATGTGCAGATTGACACATTTAGCTTCCCGCGAGCGAGACGGCGATACGATATAAAAGGCACTTGGAGGTTGTGGGTTTGCCTGTGAGCGGTCCTCCACGGCGGTTAATTTTACATGACTCAGGACTCTGCACTGCGGGAGAAAGCATCTGTGTGGAATAGTGGAAATAGCTTTTAAACACTGCCTAAAGAAGATGAGGAATAGATGTAACCAAATGTAATGGCCATGCTTTTAACGGATGGAGAGTTTGAGCACTGCAGAGATGGACTTACTTTTCCGTGGTATAGTCTATAATTATAGTTAATGGTAAAATGGTTTCATTAGCTTCATGTTATTATTTGCAAAAGGAAATGGGCCTTGTATATAAGGGTAATGGTGAGTCACATTTTAACCACTGTGGGGCAGTAGTAGCTCATTCAGCAGAGATGTTTAATGTTTGGGGTTTGATCATCGCCATCCGCATTTTATCTAACTTTATCTATGAATATGTCAGTGTTACACCGGGATGGGACAACACTTTGATGCTGATGGTGAGCAGGGCCCTATTGCAAAGCAAAGTAGATACAGCCTGACGACCCGGCACAATAAGCCAATGCCACAAGAGTTTGTTTCATCACGCCTAGTTGTGCATTGAACAACCTTAAAAAAGACATGCAGAGGTCAGTGGTTAAAGCAGGTTGAAGGCGCACCACCCTGAGAGATGCACAATAACCAAAAACACATCCCACCATCTGGGTTCCATCCATCCATCCATCCATCCATCCGTACACAGTGCAAAGTTTAGTCTAGCGAAATGTTTTTGGCAACATTTGGTGTGAAAAGTTTCACCATTTTGGATTCCAACAGTCTCTTAAACGCATAAGTCCAGCTTTAGACCAGAGGACCTGAGTCTGAAAGAGTAGCAGACCGGCAGGGCTTGTGTCCACACCATGGAGAAGATGGACAGGAGGGTGGTTTTCTGAGGGTCCTCCTGTGGTTTGGATGGGCCGCTCCACCTGAGTGCATGGACGCTCCGCTAGGCTCAGCACCGGAGTTGGCTTCAATCATTCAGCGCTGAGGCAGGAGAGGTGTTTCCTGCTGTTGTAGAGAGGACTGGGGAGCCTAGATACTCTTCATATAGGATGTTATTGGTAATATTAATAGCAAGCGAAATGCTAAACTGCGACACGACAACAGTAAGTGCATAACCCCCTTACAAATCAGCTGTAGAGTAAGGCCATACAGAGTCTTAGATAGGCCATATTACAAAATCGCTGTTTTAATTGCCACTATAAAATCAGGGTACTAAAAGCCGAACATAAAACTTTGTATAATGGTCGAATCTGAGCCTGGCAGAGGAGTTGGTTCACCTTTGATTTACAGCAGGGATCTCAAACTCATTTGGACTGGGGGCCAAAAATGCAAACCCAGTGTTGGTCGGGGGCTGCAACAGACAAAGCCTTTTTTTATTAAGTCAATTATGATTTAGCACATTTTTATAGTTTGCTATAATCTACCTTAAAATAGACTGTACATTAACTATCTGCACACTTTTAAGCTTCCAGAGGTTTCCAATCGGCCAATCATTTGCTGAGCTTCTGAATTTAAAATGACAGACTTAGACAGTTAGTGTGTTTGTAATTAATCTCATTTTGGTTCAGGTAAATTGGTTCACGGCATCAGTGAATGATCTTTCAGGAGTCAGGTCCAGTTTGTCTGTTAGCCTATTCAGAAAGAACAAATGTAATTTTAATTTAGTGTAGAAAGGCCCAACCAGGGACCGGAGCTGATAATGAGCATCAGCTACAAACTTGTTTTGCACTGTGTTCATTTTCAATTACCCTGTCAAATAAAATAAATACATCAATGAATGTGTCGACTTGGCAACTCTCCAAATTACAATTTACAGACTCTGGTGTGTCTGAGATCAGCTCAGTGAGATTCACTTTATGTAAATAATGTGGAGTCATTGGCCTCATGCTTTTTTGTGACCTACAGTTAAAGAATTGATGGGGCTTATTTTTTTACTGTCACTGTTGCTGTAATTATTTGCAGTATTTTTTATACATTTCTATATTCTCTATTTTTAATTTAACTATGGATCATGTGTTCACACGTGTCCATAATAAAGATTAAATGAATTGACATGATGTGCTTCTTGTGAGCACACAATGTTGCCCTGAGAGAGAGATGACAGTCTCCCACCTGTTTCAGAAGCTCCTCTATCAAAGTCCGCTGCTTTTAGTTTCTTTGTTGAAAAAAGTTGATAAGACGTCTGCAGAAGCGCCGCATCTCCCTTCCCCAATCTGATGTTCTGATCTGTCATTTTCACGTCCGCAGTGGCATTGGCACTACCACCCGGTGCCTCATGGGAAATGTAGTTCGACCATGTTTCATACAATTTACTGGTGGGCCACATATAATATAAATAAGAAATCATCTTGCGGGCCGAAATTCCTTCAAGGTAAACATAAAGGTTCTTAAGTTGCCATTTGTACTTGGTTCTTAGTCAAGATGCCTCATGTCCAAGAAGCTTCGACACACACCTGACCTTTGTTTGGCAGGAGAGGGTAGCACGGTTTGAGTAACCCTGCATATTATCCATCTACTGATGTCATGCGGCGGCGCACTTCCGTCCAGGCAAAATGTTTCAAAAATAAGCACACACTGAAAGTAGAGCGCTCACAGAGGGGGCTTGTAGAACAAGCTTGTATCTACAGCGCGTAGCAGAAATAGTAAATATTCATAAAGCTAGTGCGGCCTATTAGCATTTAAGAAGGAAAAACGTCTGCCCTGGACATATGCTCGGCAGTCTTTGGCACTTAAAGCAGACATTGACTCAAATAAAGCATCGCGGACCTGTTTGTATCCATTCTCGCTGATCGCTATATGCATTTAATTCAGCACTTGTGATTTTTAGTTATGTTACGCGGCGCTCTATGGAGTCCACACAAACGCGATTGTGAATGGAAGTTTGCTTTGCCGCCGCCTATGTGGACCTTTTTCCACTTTATATGATAATTTGCGGGATTGTTTACCGGTGCGTCTGTGGATGTAAACAGCGGGGAGAATGCGAGGGTGAGGGTAGTGGGGGGGGGGCCTGTTGGATTGTGTGTCAGACCTGCCAGGGAAATGATGTCAGTGCTTTGGTGGCGTGAGGCGAAGACACAGAGGGACATTTGTCGGCATGTCCGTCCTTGCTTTGTAAATCCGTCTCATCCACGGGTCGCTTTAATGCGAAGGTAACGGCGATGAAAAATGACAGTGGGACTAAAGGGTTTTATGTTGGGCAAGGTTTTTGGCCATAAAGATAGACAAAGTTCCAAGAAAGGTAATGAACAGAAACAAAAACTATGCCCTTTGGAGTCGGTTGATTGTCATTTTAAAACAATTAAAATGAATCAAACCAAGAAAAGGAGACTGTGAAAAGAAATCAGGTTATTAAGTGCGGAATATTGTAATGTCCTTGGCAGATAGTACTCAGTTATAGATGCCGACGGCATCTCTGGAATCGCCCATATATGGTCATTTCTGAAAACAGTTAAGGGGGAAAACAATTTGGAGAAAAATGTAAACTTTCTGTAATTATTCTAAAACTACTTTAACAAATGCTGAATTATAACATAGTTTTCTACTAAATAAAGACACAAAGACATGGAGTGGAGAAAAGTGGTTCAACATCCCATAAATACATAAATAGCGGAGAATGCAAACGTGGTGCTTCATGTTAGCATCATGCTAATTCTAACGCTAGTTAGCGCTAGCTACGACTGCCCTTTTTTCATTTCAACTGAACAATCTGCTGTCAATAAACATCCATATGGACCTGATATAGACTTGACTTTATTTGTATGTGATAGAAGTTTATATTTTGCCAGAACATGGCTAAAAAGAAGTGAAGAATTGTGTTTCCCAAAAGATTCTATTTTCCTCTCGGTGAGGCCACGCCCCTTCTATAACGAGATGCCGTCTGTATCTGTACCTGAGTAACTTTCTTTTCTTTTCTGGTTCTTTTTGCTTCAACTTATCATTGTTCCGTGTTTCATTGTGATTAAATCTTTAAACATGGGACCAAATGGATGTTTTTAGAACTTTTAACCATGTCACAATGTTGTTCCCTGTGTTTAACCCTCCTGCACATCTTTGAGTGTTCTTTGGATCTTCTCTCACCTCTAGATCCTATTCTAAGCTTAATCCTCTCAACGCAAAGTAAAGACACTTGTCCTTTTTTTTTTTTCAAGGGGAAAGAGAAGCTTAGCTTAGGGGGAGATAGACTCTTTAAATTTTAAAAGCTTCCTGTTGATTTATGGATTAGCTATAGTTTGTGTTTTGCAGCATTTTTTAATGCTTGATCGCAGTTACTCACAAAACTCAAGTAAACTCAAGAATATCCACACAAAGACAAAACGCTTCTAATTTCAGAAACTTTCTCTGTAAACACAGGGCCAGCTCAGTAAATGTGTGCGTCCACATGTAGCCAGTCATGTCTGGAAAACCACTGCGATTCATCCACCAGGCCTGTGTGAGGCGCTGTGACGCTACCACAGATAATAGAACAAGGTTTGGAAAATGTTCATTTACAGACCTTTAAAAATGCCAGTTTCTTATGGATGATACGCTGGATTGATAAAATATTTGTGCGTTTAATCCTGAGCTTGACTTTGTGTGGACAGGGCTTCAAATGTGAAAAATAGGTACTGAACATCTCAATTTGCGGACTCTCCACGCCTATATAATTCAAAAAGTAGACAACAAAAAGTGCTCTTACCCAAACCACAGAACAATAATTTAAAAAAAGAGGGGATTTGTCGAGTCACGGGGCTGTGGAAATAATCCCTGGCCTCTCAAAACAAACTTCTGACGCTGGCATTTACACAGCCAGGCTTTGATAAATGTTTACTTTTAGCCTTTAGTGCCTCAGTCTTATCTCCAAGCGCCACATCAAACGGCATCCTACGCTCCATAAAAAGTAACCAGTGTGCGGGGGCGCCGTAAAATCAGCATCGCACGCAGTAAAACTTACATATGAATAACAGCGATGGTCGCGGGGCGTGCATGGGCGGGGAAAAGTCGGGAAAGTTTTTCTTGACTACCGTGGCGTGGTTAGCGCTTTAGCCTCACACCTAGATGGGTTTGGCTGTGGAGCTTGCATTTTCACAACACATTCTGAGTTGGCTTTCTCTGGGCTCTATACTTTCATTTACAAGGACATTAAGTCGACGTTTTGGGGCTGGGACCTTCATCAGGAAATAGAAACTCCCTCTCAGTCTCCCATCCAAGTACTAACAAGAGCAAACCTCTTTAGAATCCACAAACTGATGAGATTGGGCATTCGCAATGTAAAATGGTATGTTAGACGAAGAGTTTGAAAGAAGATTGTAAGCATAAAACGAGAAAAACCTTGACATTGAGGAGTATTTCAATGTGATACTTAAAAGTCTCGTGGGGCTTAAAGCCAAGGGGCTGTTAAGATCAAACCATTCAAGATAAACATGGACTTGAAAGACTTTTCTGTGCTTGCTTGCTTGCTGTTTTCTGAGTTCATAAAGTTAAAGGTATCTAAGAGAATGTACAGCAAGTTTCAAGGGGACGTAGCCGGCAGAGGATGAGGACTGATGTAAAGTTTTAGTGCATACTAATGGGGAAAAACAACAACTTGTGAACTTCGGTGTGTTTTAAATGCTTTTGTTGGGGGTTCAAATCTGAGACAAGCCCTCAGATAACTACACTCAACAAAAATTGTCTATTTTTTCGTGGGGTGAACTCAAAGACTTTTTTTCTGGGTAAACGATAGACTCAATTCTCTCAAATATTGGTCACAAATCTGTCCAAAAAGTTAGTGAGCACTTTGTGAGAGAGAATCTATCCACCCGGGTGTCAAGTTGGAAACATCCAAGCTCTTCCACGGGCACGCACAAAGACCAGACAGGTACGCATCAACTCGTCTAAGCTCAGGTAAGAACATATCTCAGTATGGAAGAACCATGGCCTTTGACCCAGTTAAAACGCTCCCTCGTCAAAAACCTACTGGCAGTTTTGAGCAATCTTTTTCACAATGGTCATATTTCTTCTACTGCTCAAGGCGTCCCATATTTCCTGGATGCTGTTGCGTAAAACTGGAAGTGTTCTCCACATTTTAACCGGACCCTAAAAATGCGATCATCACAGCGCACTGTACATAGACATTTCAATGCTGAGACACCCACTTTATACACTACTATGTGGAGAATAGCGTGGGCATTTTGACACAGCCGCTATGTTCATTTGGCTGTTTGATCACATACAAATCGCTCGCAAACACACCCTTCTGCTCTTTGTCAAAGTGTGTGGATGAAAACCAGGTGTGGACTGCACAAAAAAACAACTCCTGGATTCTTTCTCCATCTGTCTCTAAAAACACGCCTCGGAACTGTATTTCTGACACGGCCCCAAAATTCCTCCGCCTTTCATGTTCTTGTTTATCCAGATTATTGCGCTATTTCACTGAGGCGGCTTATCGCCCGCGCCATACATCATTCCGACGGCTTTCTTCCTGTTTTGGAGCTGGAATGGGAGTTTATGGGGAGGCAGACAGCGTGCAATACGTTAACGCTACAGGTCAAATGAAGTTGGAGAAGATACGCAAAGTCGGAATTTACTACTTGTAATATGTTGGACTCGGTGGTGGTTTCGAGATCGGAAGATTTGAGATTCGCGTGGTTCTTGAAGCATTGGACACAAAGAACATCTGGTTTAGAAATCTTTGGGAAAGTGAAATTCTAACTTTGTTGATTGAACCATTACTTTGCACTGGTTAAGAATTAACCGACTGGTTTGCCATTCCGTGTGAGGGTGAGTTTCATTTCTGTGGAATGCGGTGAATAAGAAAGCAGGGAGAGAAGAAAAATCAGTGTGTTAAATTCCAACCAGTGAGAGAAAGCGACTGAATAGCAATGATTGTAAAAGGCAGTCAATCCGAAGCAGAGCGGATGCCGGGCAGGGGGAGACTCGTGCAGACGTGGCCTCAGTGAGGGTCCTCCCGTGGGGGAATGGAAGAAGACTACCACAGGCCAAAGGGTGAGACTTTCAGCGCTCCAACGATACATATTCAACAGTGACGCAAGGCCTAACGAAAAACTGACAGCTTTAGTGATTTGTTAACTCAGAAGGTGCAGACGCAGAAAGTCGGCTGGAAAATATAACTATTGTTAGATTAGATTGTATTCTCCCTCTTGAATATTTGTGTCATAAATGGAAATACGTTTTGGGTGGCTCTGGGAGGAACTATCGCCTCAAACCAAGAAGCTTCTCAGTTCTCTGCTGGGCCAGAATGAATGTAGTGTGTGATCGGTTGGTGGTGGCACAGACTGGTAGCCTTGCTTCTGTCAGTCTACCCCAGGGCAGCTGTGGCTACAATAGCAGCTCACCACCATTGAGCGTGGAGTGGAATTTTGCTCATATCGAGATCGTATGGGTGGCATATTTCTATGTAATGTGAATGAAAAACATGTCCTCTGGTGGTCGCACACACCTAGTCACGTCTAAAAAAAAAAGGCTGAGAACCACTGCTATAACAGCTTCTCTTCTGGGGCCTGGTCTCTCACTGGGATTAAAGGCACACTGCATAACATTTTGCATGTGCTGGTGTGCGGTCATGGAGAGCCCGCGCTCTTCAATACCAGAGTGGGACCTTCAGTATATTCTCTTTCTCTCGGGACATGGACTGTGTTTAACTCACAATGGGATGAATAAAGTTTGTAGTTTGTCTTGTAAGAGCTGAAAGAGGATGTTGCCTAATAGTTGTGGCTTTTGCGGTGTAAGATCGGGCCCAGAAAATGCTTTATTTCTAGTGGATAATCCACAAATGGATTCGGATGAAGACCTAACCTATTGAAATGTCTGATCTGGCTGCCTTTAGTCACGGTGGTGCAGCGGTTAGCCCTCGTGCTTCACAGCTAGAAGGTCCCAGGTTCAATTCCAACCTGGATGGGGCCTTTCTGTGTGGAGTTTGAATGTTCTCCTCTCGCCTTGTGTTTTTGTGATTTGAGTGAAGTAATGCATCCGTGTATTATTTTGTGTACATTCTGACAGCTCTTCGTTTTTAGACTAATGTCTTTTGTGCACTGTCCCTGATCAAATGCAAATACTGGTAGCCGTCAGTCTATCGCAGGACAGCTGTGGCTACAATAGCAGCTCACCACCATTGAGTGTGGAGTGGAATTTTGCTCATATCGAGATCGTATGGGTGGCATATTTCTATGTAGTGTGGATGAAAAACATGTCCTCTGGTGGTTGCACACACCTAGTCATGTCTAAAAAAAAAAGGTTGAAAACCACTGCTTCATCACTTCCGCCCCAAATATGTCACAACAGTTTCTTGATGATCTATATCAGAATACATCACACATTTTATGCACAACCCAACCCTTCTGATGCTTAACATGTTTAGCGCAAGTCAGTCCTACTACCATCCACACATTTAAGTCCTGCACTGGAGCCAATGTGTGTTTGTGAGGCATGAATTATTCACCGTCACCCCGGGCACTGGTTGACATGTGCACGCTGCCGTCACGGATGGAGAGAGAGAGAGAGAGGGAGAGAGAGAGGGAGAGGGAGAGGGAGAGGGAAAGGGAGAGGAACCAGTGACCAAACCTCTGACATCACATGAACGCCAGTCCTGCTGAAGGCAAAAGCGCTACTTCATAATAAATGAAAGAGAGGAGAGACAGACGGACTGGAGCGTCTCTGGGGAGAGAGGATAAAAACACTAACAGCACAAATGTACTCATACTTTCCACATTATGGGAGAAGTGCTTCTGTGGTAACCTGGCACCAGCCAATCAGAAAGCAGAACAAGCGGCCTATAGGTTTATTGCACAGTGGTAATAATGGTTCATAACAATGGAGTACATGTAAGTAAAGGGCAGAGCGTACAGCGCCGGAAAAGCAGAGACACATCAGAATAACCCAAGGTCTGCTGTTTTACAGACTTACAAACTGAAAAACTCCATATTTCATTTTTGAGAACATTCAATCTTTTCACAATGTTTTATTAACATTCCAGATTGATATTACTGTGCTGATGTTATTTGCACTCTAATGTCAATCTGTCGTTGCCAGGTTAATTAACACCAGACAAACACTGGCAGATTTGATTTCAAATTTAATGAGTAGCTCTTTCAATAGCCCCATTAGTAAGACCAATACCTAAATCTACTTATGTGCAGTGATTCTATGCTTAGTTACACCGTGTTTTGGTAAACACTGAAGATTATTCAACATCAAGCCAATTACAGAGTTTTTCTATATTAAAACTACGCAATAACGCATTCAATTATGGCTAGTAAAACAGTGGCTAGTAGCATTTTCATTTTTGTTATATATATATATATATACAGCTTTTGCTGTTGATTACTGATATAAACATGAGACCAAAAATGCATTTTTTGTCATTTTATTTTTCTATAAATAAATAGCATTACCGGTATGTGTATAAAAATGGTCCAATTTGCCAATATTTTCAGCAACGAAATCTAAATAATATTTATATTTTGTTGTCTTGTTTTTCAATAAGATTTTCAAAAGCATAAATATTCAAATGACGCCTTGTTTGTTGAAGTTCAAAACTCAATAAATCAGGCAGGAATTAGATATTAAAATATCCCTCTGAATGTTTTTTTTAAATGTTGTAAAGTACAGGACTGGAAAGTTTGGAGTCTATAGGAGCGACATAAGTGAAGATATTGTGCAAGAGTGGAAAACCTCAATATGAGAAAAAGAGTCCTAAAGTTTTATAACGTCTGCACATGTATATTTCTCACATCTCCCAGAAAGAATATGATCAATTAAGATATATATATGTCAACATTTGTGAACGAATAGGCACATGAAAGACAAGGGACCACTGCACTGTTAAAGTTATTTCCAGCAAATCTTCAAGTTGCAAAAGTAAGTATCGCAAAAGGTGAGTTTGGTCCGTTTTACTCTTGATTCAAAACTAAGATGTTAGAAAACTAGCAAAAAATCTCAACACTGACCATGAAAATTCGATGTTTCACTTGCAGAGTCTCGCCTTAAGAATTGAAATGTTTGAACTCATTCGACATCTCCTTGCGTCCCCGTGGGATCTTACTCAAAAGAACAATAATGTCATGTATTCCAATAAAGCCATGCTGACTCTTCTACCACTGAATTCTTCACTGCACCAAAGCCTCGCTCCTGAACTGCCAGAGTCCCTGAGGCTTACGCCCTCTGACAGGGATGATGAGCCTGGGCCTTCATACTTTTATATATATATATACAGTATATATATATATATTTCGGCAGACGGAGAGGGTGCAGGCCGGGGTCCCTTGGGTGCTCGGGGCTGGAGGGTTAGAGCTCGGGAGACTTTTAACTCTGCTGCTGGATCATCCATTATTTAACATTCACTCACAAGTAAGCACATAGTGAAAGCTGGGCCAAAAAATACTGCACTAAAGATGTCTGAAAAGGCTGCAGGTGGACGAAAAGTAAAGCAACATTTTTATATATTGATACGTTAGTAGAGTTGCGGTGGGTTAAGTTGGCACAAAGTGATGTATTCGACCCTTACCATTCCGTCTGGTCCGGGATGTCATGGATCCAGCCTCCCGCGCTCTCCCCGATGAAGCCCATGTCGTCATGAGAGCTGGAAGACGACTGGTCGGAGAGGTGGGGCGGGATCAGCGGCGGCCTGTCGTCTTCGATCATTACGATGTCGTCCTGCGGCATGTTGACGGTCGGGGAGAGCTGGTAGTTCGCTGTCGACAGATAAGGAAGAAGTCAGTGAAGCTTTACAAAGCATACAAGATAGATACACCCAAAGTACCCCTGACCACAATTAAAACAAAACGTATATACGTATATAATAAATCGTATAAAGAATCACGGTGCACTCTACAAGCACAACTCAACCTGGGTTTTCTTATCAGGATGCATAGACACAAGTACAAGCACTGAAGCAGCAGAATCCTCAACATGAGCTGATACGAATGCAAGCCATGCTGTTGCTATGTTATGACATCACACATATATAAACACAGAATCGGTATCGCATCATACACGGGGGCGTGGCCTTGCCGAGGGGGAAGGAAGTAAGTTTTAGTCAACACAATTTTTCACTCTTTTCCGACGTTTTCTGGCTGACTATAAATATATTTATCACGTACAAATAAAGTCAAGACTAAATCAGGTCCATCTGGATGTTATTTTCACAGCAGATTGTTCAGTAGAAGCGAAAAACCGGCAGTCGTAGCTAGCGTTAGCATGTACTACTTTGCTCCTCTCCAGTTTTGGAGTAATGGGAGAAAGTTGAATGTTTTCCCCCCCGATTGCTTTGAACATGGCCATATACGGGCAATTCCAGAGATGGTGTCTGTATCTATCTTTTATAGTCCAGGTTGAGTGAGAATGTGTTTGAGAGTGTGAGTGGAGGACAACAGACGGACATTAGCCCATGATTATAGTTCATTAATCACCACTGTCCCAACCAAACAAAGTAGTTAATACAACAAAAGATGTGCTCATTCTGCTGCTCTCTGACATGTAAAATGTTTGTGTAATTCACTATTAATCAACAATTGTCAGCAGTAAAACCAAAATTTGACTTTTAAGATGTTTACATACAGTAAATGTTTTCACACACAATCTTACATATCCAACATTTAACATAATCATACACACATTTTTATCTCAATACACTTTCATTCAGTCGACTTTTCAATGTCCTCATTTTGAGACCTGATTTGGACCAAGTTTTGACCTGGTATAAATCGGGCAGTACCCCGGAAGCCATTTTAGGTGCTAATATGTAGGCAAACACTGATAACAACCACACCATGACATTTCAATATTGCCAAACAGTCTGTCGCAATTATCGGCAACACCAAATTGCATTGTTCCCTTGGGATTTCAAACCTCCAATCAGTGTTTTCCGCGTGTAGATAATGAATTATGCAGAGGCAGATTCACATATACAAGCCGCGCACGTCTGTGTAAACATAATGTTATCCCACTTTTGTAATTACTTCGATAATAATGTGGACAGAGATAATTTGGCCGCGCTAATCGCACTCTGAAAATGTTCCTATCAGGATTTTGCCTGAAGGACACCTTTCTATTTTTTTTTTTTTTTTTCAAATTGGGTAAATAACAAGGCTTATCAGGGCAATGCGCGCTGCAGACGGCTTATTGAGATGCAAGCAGGCGCCAGTCGTATGCAATTGGATGTAATGGCCATGGAGTTTAAATATTTGCAAACAGGAAAACGCATGTGATGTTAGCATTTCCGCCGAATCAAAAATGGTACGGCCCTTTGAATAGCTCAGTTCAAAGACGACCCAAGCGCGTATTAATGGGCTAAAACACAACTCCGAGCATGTTTTGGATGAGGGAACAACGTAGTAAAGTATTAAGTGGATTTTGCGTGATATCCCGCCTGTAAGCGAAGGATTAGTGGTCCCCAGGAAGTCGTTCACACAACAATCATGCCTTTGCTGATATGCTTTTTCGACGGTGTGCCAGTGAGAACGCATTTTCAGACAAAAACTAGACTGCTCTTTGACCAGATACTACTACTGCAATGGTTTTGAAGAGGCATGTGAACAGAAATGGGACACACTTTTTAGACTCTTTCAGACTCTTAATCGTTACCCAATGGAAACGATTAGACCTGAAATATTCCCCTCCCAAAAATCAAGGTAGAATTTGCAATTGAATGGGTGCCTGGAATAAAAGCTTTGTTACAATAATGAATACAACTGATATGTCTAATATCCTTTGGAAAAACTCTGCCAATTTGACGGTTGGGGACAGTGAAAAGTTCCGGCCTCCCCGCTCTCTCCTCTCCAAGGGCACATTGGCGCAGTAGGAGAGTGCTGATCAGTATTCAAGCCTGTCTGACCCTCCTTCAGAGGGACGCTCCTTCGCTGCTCTTCCTCAGCCAATGTCAATGGGGAAAAAGCTTGCCATCCTCCGCACCAAGGACGAGCAAATGCATAATGAGTGGCTTAAAGGGGACCTCAAGCAAAGGCGACTTTTTTGAGCTTTTGGTATCGTTTTTTTACATTCTCTTGTCAAAACATACCTGGAATTATATTTCACCTCATTCACACAACCAGCAGTACGAACAATCCTGAAACAGACTTTTTGCATTTTATTGCATAATGGATATAGCCTGGGAATACCCATGCTGCTTTGCTCGAATTATTTTGACCAGCACAGGAATCTGGGGACCGTGGCCAAAATCTTCGCATGGATTTGGGGACCAATCACAGAACGAGGAGGGACAGCAAGACTATGACGCTATTCGACAAACCAATAATTTGTTTACGGATAAAAAAAAATTAAAAATGTATTTACGGATCCAACATGACAGCAGCAGACGCAACGCCATCTTTTGATCAAGCTTTAGACCGTGTTCTAAATAGTTTAGCTCGAAAGTTTACTGCAGGTATGTCATACGTCCTCGGATATGCCTGGCTATGGCTACGTAAAGACGCATATGACAGACATTTGTAGCGCCCAATAAACGACTTTGGACAATCGTAAACCACACCTCTCCTACTATCAGGAAAAATAATCATTTAGTCTGGTGATAGCCAATAGATAGAACCAGGAAGTGAGGTTTTTTCCCCCAGAGCAATACTACTCAAAGTTTATCCCTGCGTCTGCATAGGCTTCCATTGAGAGAGACAGTTTTCCCAACTACAAATAAATATGTACAATAGGGACCTCTCAAGGGGCAGAACTCCCTTGTTAAAGAGATTCTCCTAATAGAAAAAGACAGACTTCTTCTTCACACTGATACAATTTAGCGAAATAGTATGAAAATAGTTACAAAGTAGGATAGTGGTGAGTGCATCTGTAGGTCCAGTTATATAAAAGATAAAAGCAATCAGGTGCTCTTTGAGGATAAATAACATATTATATAACTTATTTTTTTAGATTATAAATGTGGGTATACAGAAGGTTACAATGAGAGCACAATGAACACAGGTAGTAATGTGCAAAAAGACCTCATATGAAGACCCCAATAGAACATGGAACCTGATCTGACCAAAATTACTTTGCTTGTTTGATGACATTTCAGACTGGTTCTAAGGTAATCTTGCTTGAAATAAGAAAGTAAAACTGCCAAAGTATAAAGAGCAATTTCGTTCCCCCATCGGCAAAGAAATTAATCTGAAACAAAGACAAAATGAATGGAAATAAGTCTTGGTCAAAATACAGCTTTATCTTAACTAGTGGAAACAGCTTTGAATTATCATGCTCAATTTGAGACATTTAACTATTCTAGTTAATTATTGCATTCAGTGTGTTGAGCCTTGGGTTTTTCATGGCCTATAGAGTTTCGATCCTTTTGGGCCAGGAAACTTCTCCTGTCCCCGCGTCGTATGGTTTTAGGAATGACTTCAATGGCCATTGCCCTCAGGTGGTTGGTGTTTGAGTGGCCAGCCAGGTTGGTACTTTCTGCCTGATTTGACCCAATGTGACTTGAGACGGAGTTTACCAGTTCACACAATCATAGGCATAAAGAGTGAAATAATGATAAAATGCCCTATTACTAACTTTCAACTGCATGAATATGTAGTGCGGCAAAACACAGATCCAAGCTCACAGCTGCTCACAATTAGACACAGTATGTTAAAGTGTACACAAATGCTTGGCTTCCTATAGCATTGTTTTACTTTCCATTCATTTGAGACCATTTTGCAAATTTAATCGTTGCGAAGCGATTGCGCGTAATCGCTTACAGCAGACAGCAATATTTATCCTGGCCTCCTCCCAAGCATCATCCGAGAGCCATTGGGTTTCACTGGAGCTTTGCGAACGATGAATTTACCTTGGCCTCAGTAAGTAATGAGCGCTGTTTAGACAGAAAAAGCACGGTAATGGAAATAAAGCCGAAGCGTCCGCGCGCCAAAGACGCGACGCAGGTGGAGATGTGAGTGGCCAATGGAAAAGCCGCTGAATCTCGCGGGGCATTGCTCATTATTAAAAAGACTGATTGTTGCTTTTTTAATTACCAAATGCAGAGCGCGGCCAAAATTCCCCCCCGTTATATCAAAGCGAACGGAATGTTAAACAAATGACTGGACTAGGCAGTAAAATGAGACGAGTATGCGTGTTCCCCGAGGCCCACGCACACCCTCTGGATACTCTCTGCCCTTTGCTCTGCTGCACTGTTAAACGATTCTAATAGGATTTTGGACCACCAGTGTTTTAACTCAATCAAATGTCCAAACATTACAGGCAATAGCAGGGGTTATGCGAGGATGCCTTCAGTGCGTCTTCTATTGTATAATGCAAAAAATTGAATAATCAGCCAAAAACAACCAAACATATGTATTTGGCTTCACTGCTGTGACTCTGTAAGACATCTTAGCCTTGGGATTGGGATGGACTTTAAATAATGTCTGTGACGGTGTCAGAGTTATTGGTTGAAAGGCCATTGGAGCAGATTCGCGGATTGCAATCTGCGGATACTGGAGTTGGTTCCCTGCAACTTTGGATCCACAAAGTCCTCACTTACACTTATCAACGGTTGTCTCATACTTGCATCAGGAGTATCCACAGTATTCAACTTTTTTACTCCTTCTGTTGTTTAGTTTGTTCTGAACCAGCTCGGAAAAGATAGCTCCAAAGTTCCAATCCCATAACATTCTCCATTTCACTGTCATCATCGGCGCATCAGTGGAAAGCCTTGTTCTTGACGAAGAGTTGCTTTATAAAGTTAAGCCGGTAAAAGTGTATGGCATCATAACGGTTGAAGAAGTGTGCCGCGAAGGTGTTGAGAAGATCAGTAGCTACTTTGTTCTTTCTCAGATTTTCAGGTTCAGTCAAGGGGAAGGTGCGGGTGATAGAGAGAGACACTTGCTTCCTGCCACCATCACAGACTAGGTGTGGGTGCTCACGCTTCATTATCTAAAACAAAATCATACATGCAATTTGACAGTCATATCCAGAGTTAAATATAAAATGGCGGTGGATATATTATGGTGTGACAAAAACTGATTTAAAATGTTGGAACATTTTCTCACAACCCAACTTCCATCAGGACTTGGATTCCTTTTGATTACCCTCAATCTTCCCTTTTGCCTTACATAAAAAAAAACACTCACTTACTGCAAACCTGAATGGCACGGCTGTTGATAGAGAAACCACCAATAGAGCCGCAATCAGAACGGCTGTTATTCTGTGAACGGACCTCAACCGCATCGCAAAACACTAGGTCTATTCACGCTGACAGTTTGTGGAATACAAGAGTGCTCTATGAAGACGGCATCCAAAAGAATCAGCAGACACACAAGTATCTCCCAGTCATGTCTGAGGATCACATGGAGGGAAGAGCGCTTGAGGGTTGGATAATGATTCATTATTCAAGAAGCCGAGGGGAGTTTGGAAATGTTTTTGTGCAACTTCAGAGCAAAAATGCTCTCATTTTAACTAACTTTTTGTAGTCGAGAGAAAGTAGTTTTGCTCGTGTATTGTAAAAGACTGACACATGCTGTCTGCATGTTAATAATTGTTAACCAAAAGTATGTGCTGATACTGGGAGAAGTTGTGTTGCCGTGATGTTAAACTCCATTGCACAATCTGAAACATGTAAATTGGGAGTATAAATTAAGGCACGTAAAGAAAATGGTTTCTAAGAGTTAGAAATGAGTTAGAGCACAGGGTTTAATTAATCTTCATCACAGCGCTGATCTATTGACTGGACTTTAAAAGTTTAGTTTGTTGTACTTTAGTTATTAGCATATTATCTCAAATATAGCATGGGAAGGTTACTTGCGCACACACAACAAAGATCTTGCAATTTTGGTGGCCATCTTGTGACTGGCCCTTCTAACTCAGGCCATTGTATTCAAATGGTACTGTTGATACTGTTTTTATCTATGTTTAGTTATTTCATGACTCTTTTATGATTGTGACTGACCTTATGTCTTACCTGGCAAACAAATACAGTTTTTGCAAATGTTATTTCAGTTGCATAGAATACAGAGACTTTAGCTACATTTGTTCATGGATTTTCCTCTGTCAAACACATCAAATAATTCAGTTCAAATATAACATTTGTTTCCCACTTCAAAACAGTATATCTGTACTTTTTAACACTATATGACCAACACAACTAAGCAATGAGACATTTCAAAGAAATGTCGCTGCCACGTTTGCCACGTCAACGAGCATCACGTCCAATCAATAGTTTTATTAAAGATCTTCCACACACAATATGGAAAACACTATTGTGTGCATTAGGAATGTTATAGTGAGATAAAGTAGTATACCTCAATCTAACTACTACAATAGATGATAGCTTACAATTGTATCGCGCTACACTGTAGTTACTATTGAAGCCTTACATATTCTGTGGTGATAAACTGCTATTATAGTTACAGCTATTCTGGGGGAAACTGACGGAAGCAAGGGTGTCAATCAACACATCGGCCCCTTCAATCACAACCAACTCACTCACTCACACACTACATTCACACAGGCAAAGTGAAGTGTTTTGCTTAAAGACACGACAGTCTGATTCGAACCGCCAACCTTCCGAATATGTAAAAGAAGTAGTGCATTAGGTATGGGCAAAAAATCTGAAAACACAAATTCGTATTGTTAACTCCGCTAATTCAAACAGTCAAGTGTTAAAACCAATTAAAGTGATAACGAAGTGAGAGAAAAAGAATCCATTAGCAGCTTTGTGTGCTTTGTTAAAACATATAATTGGACAGTTATTTCGGTAAATGTTAAACACTGCACATTCCAACACTATGCACCACGCAGCAATAGGGGTTACGGAATCTAAGCTGGTTATCCCCAAGAGCCACGTCTGTCCAAAGCATCAGCCTGTCGCTCTACCGTCCAGTGAAACACTGCGCCAACGAGGCAAAGGGCACTATAATACGCCCTATCCATCTAATTTCTATTTCTTTCACTCTCTCCTTCTCTGCTCCTTCTGTCTCTTCTCTTCTATTGATCCAGGTAAAGTAGGGGGTGATTAGTTGATCCACTGGGCCCCTGCTGTAGAGGGCCAGACATGGATTGGAACAGGTAATCACTCGTTGGTGGGAAAATGGAAGGGGGAAGAAAACTAAGGCTTATGCTCACCAAGAGACCACCAGCCATTTGAAACAACGCTTCACCTAGTTCCACCACCAACCGCAATGTCGATAATATTGATCAGAACATTTAGTTGATTGGCTCAATTCTTTGTGGATGTGGGGTTTGGTCTTTGGAGGCCACAAAGACAGCTCAAAGGGCAGTAATGATAGTGAGGAGAGAAACTAGCGTAACATAAACAATAAAGAATCGGTCAATGCTAATGTCAGACAATCGCAACCTGCCACTCACTTCTCACCCAAACACCTCTCAAGGCAATTATATAAATGCACTTTCTCTCCTCCCGTAAAAACGACAGTAAAAACTACTCACTTCTTCTATCCCCATTGTGGAGCCCCCCAAGGATCTATTTCAGGCCCGGTCCTATTTTCTTCATACAATATGGTTCCATTTATTTTTTATCAACTATTCTGCCTAAAAATATTTGTAACAAACAGTTGCACAATTGAAAACTTTAACTACCTGACTGATGAGTATGAATAATACTCGGAATCAAATATATATTCGATTAATATGGTTAAAAAGAGCTCACATGGCTTCTTTATTTGCCCCCCGCGTATGTTCTGTGTAGCAGTAGAAAGCAGGCAGCCCTCACACAGAGCAAAAAGCACTTGTGCCCGTGTCATCCTCTCACTGAGCATGTTAATGGGGCTGTGGAGCAGTCGGGACACTTGTTAAAGAAGGTCAGTACAACATAATACAGAGAGGCTGGGACTAGACAGTGTGAAATAAAGCAGGCTCTAGGACACGGGCGGTGGTGACCTGGGGAGAGTGATGTTTAAAGACCGTAAAGTATTTGGTATTTTCCTCCCTTTAAAATATTTACACTGTGGTCTGGAGTCACCACATAGGCCTCTGTTGTGTCTTTCAATTTTAATATTTAAAAAAAAAAGTCTATAGGAAATTTGGATGGGAATTGTACTTTAAGGGCCATGAGGCAGGGGTGGGGTGGACTGTTGAACATGATGCCACATAGAGTTCCTAACAACATACAAACCTCAGTTACTCTAAAATCTTTCACCCTGCCACTATATAGCAGGCAGTACACATGCTGCTCTCTGCACTCACTGCTCGCGCTTTGTGCCAGATTCTGTCTCGAGGCCAAGCAGCCACTTCTCCTCACAGAGCACTTTCAATTTGCACCTCAGCGTGAGAAGCCTGCACCTCGCTGCTCTTTTCAATTAGACCGGCGGAAGGTAAAGCCGGGTGTGATGCTAGCGACCTTTTGCTAAAAAAGAAAAAAAAAAGTTGCTATAGCTAGAGTCTACCACTGATAGATTGACTTCAATATTACACCTTGTCTTGCAAGTGATTTTTATCTGATTCGTCATCACCGCACGTCTCGAGGGGGAAGATGAAAAAAGTTGTTGGGAAAAAAATAAAATAAAAACTGTTATTTTATTATTTAGAGAGGAAAGAAGAGAAGTCAAGCCAAACATTACGGCTACCTGCTAGTAGTGGAGTCAAACCACAGGTCAGATGATATGTAACAGCAAACACAAGAATAGACAAAGCACTGTCAGAATAAGATCAGTGGGCAGGAACAGGGTAAGATTTTGTTTTTTTATATACATGTTTATTGGAGCAGCTGATGAATTTCCATTGTGGATGAAAAAAAAAAACGTGATTCTGACAGGACAGGGTTGTTTGACTTGCAGAAATTTCACCTGTATCCTCAAAGGCAAAAGATGAGACTGGTTAACGTGAAAGGTGGAAGCCTATTTATACTCTGACTACTGAACCAGTTCCGCTCCCTTATTCTGGGAAGGAGCAATAGGTGTCATTAGCATTGACAAAGCCTTGCTACCTAAGTGATTTAAGGATGTATAGGGAGAGCAATTAGGCCTCAGTCATCCAAATTTGCTCAAGAAGTAGCTTTCAGGCAGAGGTGCACGCCTTTACTACGAGGGGAAAACTTCTTGACAGCTGAGAGCTTGTACAACCATCTTTACTGTTATGGTCTGAGAAATTTGAAGACTTAGTAGCACTATCAGTATGCAAGCAACATTCTCACAGCTGTAGCAAAAGAGCAAATAACAGCCCCCAACCCCTCTTCCCTTTACAATCAACATGATGATTATCTACCTGCTCGATATCACCTGCCTCTGTCATTTTGTTCCATTTGTGCCGTCGCCATGGTAATTACAATTCCTACTTTGCGCGATCGTTCCTTGCAATCAGAGCAGCTTGAGAAGAAAGCGGGTCGGGCGCGAGGAAACGGGCGCCGCGCTCCGGCGGGCTAATCGATGCCAAGTGAGTTGAGATACAACATGGCGGCGATTTGCTATTTTTAAAACAAGACGAAACTGGCAGAAATATGGAGTTTACTATTTCAGCGTATTGACTTACTGCCATCCGCAATAACTCCCCATCACCGGCTTGCTCTTAATTCTTGGGCAGCAAAAGCCATTTCATTCCATTTACCTCAGTGGCTAGGTCTGTTTGGAGCCCGGGATAATGGAGCAGAGGAAAGGGGAGCAGATTGGGTTAGAGAGTTGTTTGGCCATCTGCTGAGTACATACATTAGAGGAAGAACATGCTTCAGAGCAGAGAGTAGGAGAAAAAGTGGTAGAAGGAGTTAGTAGTTAGCAGAGGTAACAATATAATAAGCTAGCAGTAAAAGATCCGTTGCTTGCGGTTGGATAGAGTATAGTGTATAGTTTCTGGTTTGCTGCTCGAATCTATGATCAAATGTAAAAAAATGTTTCACATCGGTGCTCTTCAGATTGGGACCTGTGGTCAGTTCATTCCTTTTTTGTGGCTGTTTCTATTCTAACACCCTAACCCTCCGTATACTATGCAACTGAGATGGAAGAATTATCATGTCATGTGAACAGATCACATGACCTTTAGGTATTAAAGAAGTCTGGCAACATTTTCAGTTTTTTGTACAACCTCACTACTCACCCAAACACCTCTCAAGGCAATTACATAAATGCACTTTCTCTCCTCCTGCCACCCTACCGTAATAACTACTCACTTCGTCTATCCCCATTGTGGATCCCCCCAAGGATGTATTTCGGGCCCGATCCTATTTTCTTTCTTTTTTTGTGAGTTTTTAGTTCCATCCATGAAATAATGAAGACTTTTTCATATTTGTTCAAACCCATCCAGTTAAAAATCGGTGGTAAAGTTGTGTCAGTCCTTGTTTGTTTAAGCTGTCCATGAATAAATACAGGTTTTCAAAGTGTCAAAGAGTTTCATACAGAATCAAAAATGGTATAGATACTGTAGCAGCAGCAACAATGAAGATATCAATGAATTGCTGTGTCATTGAGCAAGATATTTCGCCTACCTTGCCTCCAGTGTATGAAATGCATGAACAAATTTACACCAATCCAAATGTGAATGTGTTTTCCTCAGCTAACCGCTCAGCATTCACGTCTGGGTACTTTAGCGGCTCTTAGTGTCCCGCGCATGGAGCTGTCACTCAGGGGCCGGCGGCTGTGCGCTAGCCTGCGAATGTGTCCCTCCAACCGCCGCTGTCACCACTCTCGCCGCGGCCAATATGTCTGAGTCTGTCTGAGCAAGCCAGAGAGGAGACGGGAGACGGGGAAACGCTAACTGACTGTAGCCTGGAGGAAGAGGCGGTAAACACACTGACAAATGCCATGAAGTCAGCTCGTATGAAGAGGTGAAAAGAGGCACTTTGGAAATGTGGTGTTTTTAAGGAGAGACGAAAATGTTTTTTTTTTTTTTATTACACTCCACTTTAGTAGCACCTGGGCCATTGCTGTAAAAGGATTTTCAATTGGCCAATTTGGAAATAGAAAAAAAAAATGCTATTGTTCAAACATTAGGAATGTTTTTTACCCATAAATTGATATAAATTATTGACGTTAAGTGATTTTACCTTCAAATTAATACATTTCCTTAACTGTACTTCAATTTTATTTTACATGTTCTCTATAATTTCAAGTATTAGGAAAAGTATCTGTATTACTCTAGTTTTTGTAAGAAATAAAGTCATAATGTCTCACTACTGCCACCTCAGGTCTTATGCGTAACTGCAACTTCTAATGACGGCACTTCGGACCCAAATTAACACCTTTTTGAGTGACAGTGCATGGCTGGAACATGTAGGGGAGGAAAATACATAATTTTAACATTTTTAAACTCTGTATAGTCCCTTTAAATATAGTTCACAGACTTATTTTTTCCATAAATTGGATAAAACCGATCATAAGCTTTTAAGAATACAAGTGAGCCAGATATTAATATTTCAACAACCGAAAAGTCATATTTTGGGTTTTGCTTTTATTAGTCACACCAACCACTCATCAGTTGGTTCGACCTTTTTTTTTTAAGGTTCTTTTCACAAACATTTGTAATATCCAATTCCTGGTCAGAACAAGTTTAATCCTAAATCTCCAAAGTTATCCACATCACCGATATTAGCATTAGACACTACGTTTTCGCAACTCCCATTTTAATCTCACACAGTTCAGCAGTGGTGTAGCTTTTCCTTTATACCGTCTCCTGATAAAATTTAAGCGTCAGAATTGTGTCGGTTTAGTGAGATCAAGAGCTGTCACTTTGCACCGCGGGCCCGGGTTAATGAGGCTACGACTCCGAGGCAGCCTGAAGACACACAAGAAAGAGGACGTGACATTTTTTTTAAAAACCCGCCGCGAGACACCAGAGAGAGATGCACGGATCTGATCACTTTGCTTCCTACCCGGCCCACTCCACCCCCGCCGCCGCAAAACTTTTACACTTCTCCCAGTGAAGTCTGAGCAGATGCAAACTTTTCTTCCACCGCATTTGCCTGTTAGGAGGTTTTCGAAAAGGTGCTCATGAGATAAACAAAACAAATTGAGGGTAAGCGCATTGTTTTTGAAGGAGTGTGGAGTGGAGGGAAACTTGCAGAAGTTGTTAGCAGCAACAGCACTGGCGGTAGAAGTAGTAGACACAATCAGGGCTTGGATTTTTAATGTTCATCTCAGAGCGCCCAAACAAATCCCTTCAACGGCCAAAAATGCAATGATCTTGTATAATTTCCACGGAACATGAGAAAGTCCATGCTTCCACCTGAGTGACTCATCCCGCGCTAACCTGATCGCATCACCTTTCGCCTCCCGTGCATAAGTGAAAGTCTGTCGATGGCCGCATGACAGCCGTGATCGCTCGAGGATTGAATTGCCAATTCCAATCCGCGCTAAGAGCCGAGATCTGAGCCGGCCGTGTCACCGGGCGAGAATGGGAATTGACCGAGTGAAACCGGACTGGATCGGGCGTGACGCTAATCCCCAAAAGGAGATCCCGCGGAATGCAAGGAGAGGAGTGGACGACGGGGCATGGACGTTCGGAATGATCAATGCGTGTCAGATTAGCGGACAGATGGGAACTGAAGAGAGAATATAGTATTCGGGGTTACTTGGTCAAGCACAGACTGTATGTAGGGCGAGACTACAGGTGAAATGGAAATGAAAATACATTCAGAGAAACATTGGCTTAAGATTAACGACATGCGTACAAGGAAAAAAATGTTTTACAATGCCGTATGAATGGAAAGGTGTAGGTTAACAACAAAGCCACATGGATGGAACAATAATAGAGTCTTACATCGGAAACATGAAGTTCCACGAGCCAAACCACCGTGTAGTTGTTGTATGACTCACCCATGCGTCCGATCATACTGCCCCGTGGAGTGGAGAGGTGGTCCAGGTCTATGCTCTCGTACAGGGAGTGGGAGATCCGGCGTTCGTGTTCATCCAGTAGAGACCCACTGGATATCTCTGACAGTGGAGGGCTGATGGGACCGTCCTGGTGACAGAGAGAGACCAGTTAAGAACACTGACTTTCTTACAAAGTACCTGCATTCAAGTGTCCCCACCACCTCCGTCTACAGTCTCCATCAACTCCTATAGCGTTGTATGGTAAGGATATTAATATTCTACAAACAAGAAGCAGTGGCTCTGATGTCCTGCCCAGGCTTACATTGGTATTTTCTGCTTAAACAGTGTGGAAAACCCATACAGACGTCTGGCTCTGTGGATTCGTCACGAGCTGATAAACAGATGGCTCCGACTGTAAACTGTGTCGCGTCAACAAGTGAATGCGCCGCAGCATGTGTCGGTCAATCAATAGCCGACGAAAGCCCAAGGCCGTCTGAAAGGGAACGGTGGATACACGTGGGTCTTATCCGCAAAAGGTCTCCATTAAATTTGGTGTGTTTGTTTCGAAATAGCATGTGTGCGTCAGAGGAGGAAATGGAAAGATGAATGGGGTTATGTAGCGTAAGTGAGTTCGACAGTTATTCAGTCAGGGCTTAAAGCATTTCAGGTCATGTGGCAGATACACAGAGAGAAAGACAGGGGGAGAAACGGAGAAAGAGTGGGACTGAGAGAAGTGTGACAGCAATAAGCATGAACGGATGAATTAATGTGCCCAATATTTGTTAAACTTTTGAAACAAACTGATTGCGTACTTTGCTTCTCAAACCTTTATCAAAGTACCACCTTGATCTTCCAACCTTCTTCTTCTACCACGTCAAGATCAAGATCCATTCAGGACTAAAAAGGGTGTCAACTAGACGTAATTCGGACTATATTGTGTGGAAACTATGTGGAAACCATATCCAAAGTCTAATCTAAAATGATCTCTAATTAAAATGAATAAGGTCTAACAAAATGGATAAACCTTAGTACCACCAGAAGCCTAAATACCACCACTACTACATCATAAACTGCTCGAAGGCTAACAACTTATCTAGCACGTACAAGACCGTAGTCGGGTTTTGTTCTTTCATGTTTCAAGTGAGACAACTGATCAAAGACTCCACAGTCACTGAGGTCTTCTTTCAGACTGAGATTGATCTCTTTCTTGACACACAAAAAAACCCCTCAAAATTACTTCAGTTTCAGCCTCGTTTTGAGATTATAAATCTTGTTTTGATGCAGTTTGATGAAAAAGCAATTATTTGCAATTTGGATTCCACTTTGAACAGTCAGCCCTCGCCTCATCCATTTTCCACTGGAAGAAGCGACTCCAAAAGGGCATTTAAACAGAGAATGCAGCTTCGTCTTTAGCGGCAGCCTGTGGGCAGCCTTGGGAATACACAGAGGAAGTTTCTCTTCGCTCGCAGCCGGGCAGCCTCCTCCGCACCTCCAGCGGACTTTACAACCAGGATGCCCCGGCTAATATTGATGTCTCACAACGGTTAGCTGGCGTCAGGCCCGGAGGAGAGGCGAGGGGGAGATCAGACAAGGCAAGCAGCCGGAACACAAAAGAGGCCAAGTAAACAAAGCGGCGCAGGAAGAGAAAGCTCAATCTTCCATTGTAAATCTGAGAGTCAGTTTGGGGCAGTGTCCCTTTTCTGTGGCGCTTGTGTGTTTAATAAATTGCATCCATTAACTTCAAACACAGGCAAATGATCAAGAGGTATTTCCATATACATTCAACCAATCGAACAAAAAAGCTCAATCGTTCAGGTAAATAACTGATTTCAATGTTGTAGTGAAATCAATACCAAACTCTTCCTGTTCTGCTAATTCCGTTATAAAAAGTCGCAGTTTGTCTCTTCTTTAGTTACAAAGTATGCTTCAATGTGATATTTTGCATATTCTATAGAAGAACACAAAGCGAAAGAATAATTTCATAGAGAAGTCTAGCACCTCGTCTACAAGTCTGATGAGAAAAGAACAGGAGCGTGTTGAGCAAGTCTCATCGATTAAAACCACACCTTTTCAGTATGGATTCCCATGTCTTCCCCGTGTTTAATCTTCCCCTAATCTAGTCATTTTCCGAGAGGATTACGGCGTTGACAGAGGGACAGGTCAGATAGAGGGAAGGTTTGACGCACTGAGCCGTCAATGACAAACGCTTTTCCCGCCGCGTTAACCGTAAAACTCCAATAGTGACTCGAATCTTCCCTTCTATCTGGGATGGCGCTGACAGGGAGGGTCTTAAACTGTCAGCCGGGGGCTAATAAAGTCTAGTCCTCAGCTATTTCCTGGTCTCTGGCCTGTTGCTGTAGACCTAATCCGGCTAGCCTCCACTGTAATGCTGTAATTACAAGCCTTGAGCTAGTGCCTTCCACCCAGGGCCACATCTTCTGAGGCTGGGATCCCAACTTTTATTAGCCGCTCACATCCACCCCGAGTCCAGCCTAAGTCCAGAGGGCCGCGGGGCTTTGAGGAGTTCAGCGGAGAAGCCTCCCGAAGAAGAGAAGGGAAGTGAGAGGCGTAGTTTCTTGATTGGCCAACTTTGCGATCTTCTTACGAACTTTTAACCAGATTAAGGCCAACCTTTCTTGAGCCAAGACACCCTTTTCACAATAGGAAAATAACAAGGCTAATTTGTAGTTCAAAAAGTGTGTGTCTAGCTTTGGGCAAATGAGCGCGCACTGTTTGTTCGTTTTTGAGGATAGCGTAGGTCTATTGCTCCTGAACGAAGTTTAACAAACTGTGGAATACATTTTTGTTTTTAACTTTCACATCGGAGACCTGTGGAAGTGTTAGTAAACAAGTAATCCAAGGGAAACTTGCTTCGGGGCCTCACACAAAACACATTTTTTTGTCTGTTTTTTAGTATTTACGGGCTGTTGAGCCCCTTTGCTCCTCTCCATGTGTATCTTTATCTAGTAGAAAAGATATAGTCAGTATCAGTAGAATCAGCATTTGTTTAAGTAATGGTGGAGTAATGGTGGAGTATGATCATTTTCCCCCCTCTTTTATTTTCCCCGTCTGGCTGCTTTCGAAGAGGACCATTTCTGAGCAATTCCAAAGATTTCGTCTATATCTGAAAGCCAACTGAGGACGTCTTGATAGAGTATATTTATAATAAACTGTTGTTGTTTCCTTCATGAAAATCAAATAATGAAAGCAGAGGCCGCCGATGCTGTCGAGTATCTGACATGTCTCGATAACTCTTTTGGGGAGTCTCAAATCTTTCCACGCGACGAGAAGGGTGTAATCTCTCAACATGTCTGGCACTTTCCAGGAATCGCTTTTGTCTGTGCCTTCATTCAAACGAGATTATTAATTGTCGATCGATTTGATTTGAAGATGTTACCTCACACCTGGAGACGCGCATCGGTCATGTTTATGGAAGATTAACTAAAAAATCTTATGCTTACAGTAATGCATCCCCTTTAAGTAGGCAGTGGTGGAGTGTTGTGGGCCTGTTGTTGTTCCCTGCCTCCTCAGCGATGGTCAGCTCGATACTAATAAAACATAATTTACTGGTCCGGGCCTCTGATTGATAGCTCTCTCAAAGCTCCATCGATCAGCCCCCTCTCTCATCCCCGCCAAGCATCTTCTGTTAGGCCCAGACACCCACCCACTCCCTCCTCTGTCTCTGCGCATAAGTGTCTGCGGACTGAAAAAGACCAACGGGGTTTGAATGGATTACGGAACAAGGGGCCCGGTGGCGTGTTGCGGATGCTGCATTAGTGGGCCTTTAATAAACAGAACAAGCCGGGGATATACTCCCGGACTCTCAAAACCACTCCCAAGTCGATACGTAGGACGCTAAGTACCGATTAAGCAATTTTGGAGAAAGGTCTGGATGTCTAGTGGGCAACAAAGTACAAAGGAAGTTTTCTATGGAGTGCTGCATTATTAAAGAATGTGCAAAGACCCCAATGAATGAAGGGATCAACATTGTACTGGTCTTATCGGGGTAATAGAAGTATTTCAATTGGCCAGATTTAAGTTTTGGGTCGTTTGCACTGATGTACTAAAAGAAAACGTTCTGATCTGGGGCTGCTGCAGTTAGGTCGGGTCAACCAACACGATGTGCCCAAAGAATGAGATCAGCTGACCATCTGAGCATCCTGTGTGACCAGGTTATTGCATCAATGGATTTCTTCTTCCCCGATGGCACGGGCGTATTCAAAGATGACTGCCAGGATTCATCGGGCTCACGTTGTGATACATGGTTCCCATTGTACCCCATTGAGAATCTTTGGGATGTGCTGGAGAAGGCTTTGCACAGTCTCACACTCTCCCGTCATCGATACAAGATATTTTGACGTCACGGAAGTTGGAGTATGTGACTTTTTGGTCAATGCACTTAATAGAAAGACCAAGGATATTGGCCTGTATGATTCTACTTGTGGACGAGAATCCAAAGGAGTGGTAAAATAAAATACCATGATGAAATTCTCAGGGATAGAGAGCGAAACGTTAGCACCTGCCAAAGTGAGTCCCGTTGAATTGCTTTTAAAAGTTGACGTTGCTTTTAAAAGTTTTCTTTCATTTGTGCATACACCAGTTCGCTAGCCGCGTTTTTATTGGTAGCTATGAAAAACACATTAGATGTAACACAATTTAGTGCAGCCTACTTTTTTTTGTTATGCAAAAGATAGAAAGAAAAGATAGAATTGGGATATTATAAAGGCTAAACTTTCTTTTCAAGAACAAACAGTAGAGGAAAAAGGAAACAAAGGGCAAATATCAAATATTTTGAAGTACTAGTTTCTTTTGTTGTTTATTAGAAAAACGATCCTTGTGCAGTCACATTATAGATACAATATTCAATCAATATCTCTGTTTATAATGAGTGGGGAGTGGATTCTCAGCAGATGCGTATTGTCAGTTGGCTCCAATGATGCAACAGCTCTGAGGTGCAGCCGTGAAATCAGCTTTGACGCTCTTTGATCCGTCTCCAATACTCTGCGCTTTCTCATCAATTATTTAGCTGCAGCTGCCCCATTACCTGAGATTTCTATATCAGCCTTGTCTGAAAACAAAATCAAACATGAAACTAGAAGGACGAGTGGCTTTTTCTCCTGGTAATCCCTCTCTGATGCAACGATCTGCATATTATTACTGGAGAGGGAAAGGGATCGAATGTTTTGCCCGTGGACTTAGGGAACCAAATTCAAATGTCCTTTATTATGTTTGCGAAGGTTTTTAGTCATCCAGGGATTATAAAACGCTGTGGCACAGAGAGTAGAGCGGGTCGACTTGTGACTGGAGGGTCGGCAGTTCAAATCACGTAGGTGCGCACTATCATTGTGTCTTTGGGCAAGACACTTCACACACCTTGGGTCCAGTGTCTGTGTATAGTGGTGTATGAATGAGAGAATGGGCGACTGGTAAAGTGCTTTGAGTGCCTAAAGCAGGTAGAAAGGTGCTAATAAATGTGAGCATTTACCATTAACACATTTAGCAGACTTTACAAATCATGGACTGGATTGTGTTGAAGTTAAGGGGCATTTTTGCTTTTAATAGTCAAAGAGAGAGAAAATATGCTTTAAAGCACAGAGCTACTTGCTTTGGTATTACAAATTACAAATGTACAGACACCTAATAGCAGGATTGTGTTTCCGCGAACCAGACTCTCATTATAAAGACTATTCTAATTGGTGAAACTAAACAAGAGGTACAGCAGATGGAGGCATGGCAGGCCTGACCAGATTTAAATAGACCTTGCTTGTTTTTAGCCTGGAAGGACCAGAATGATTCCCCTCTGTATTTTTGTATACAGCGGGGGATCAGTCTGGACCCCCGCCCCTGCTGGCTGTATCTGCAAAATCGAACCGATCCCGTGCAATCAGATTCGTTTATTTGCCGTAACGTGTTGTTAGCGAGCAGCGTCACTCACGGTACGTGGAAGCCCCCTCGATAACAATCTACGAACGGCGACGGGAGAGAGAAAATGTGTCTCCAATCGGCGGTAAATGACCAAAAACACATCGACAGTAGGTGAGTTTCGTGATTCATAATCCTGCGCAAATATTAACGTAAAACCGCTAATAACACCGGATCAGTGGCAGACGCCCGCCCTTCGCTGATTGGTTTACTCCACTTCCTGTTTGCTTGAGTATCTACCGCTGTGGGAAATGGATTTGACGCAGTGGTGACCCGACTCCCCGGCTAGCTTCTTTTACCCATAGTAAAAGGATAAACAATAAGGAGAAGCGCTGTTCAATCCAAACGTGTGCTGACACCTAGCAAGCCCGCTACTCCAGGAGAGTTCGCTAGCCTTCTCACTGTATTTGTCCAATAGCTGTTAGCATTTGGACATCAATCCCAAATTATGAACGATCCATGGGTTTTCAGCTGTTGTCAACCCATCAACCACATTTAGATGGTCACTGCCTAGTTAGAAATCCTTAATGAATGTAGCCAACACAGATTTTGTGGTTGTCCTCTGAGCTAAATGCTAACTCATGTTCAGTTAAGTTTCAACTGGCCACTAAACATCATCCTATAATAAGTTAATGATGGAGAAACCACAGAAATTAGATAAATGCCATACTCTTACATAAGGACTGACTTCTCCATTCACGATCAATTCAAACAAGTTTGGGAAGCCGTTTGATAACAGAAGTACGCTATTGTAGGATCAGAATCAGATAGCGAGGGGCGAGTGTGGAAGTTCCGATTAACATGCGCTCTAAAACAACACACGCCTCCAGGTATGTTGTTATAACATAGAATATAACATGATTAAAGCCTCAAAACAGTTCCAGTTGGGAACAAAAACTCAGACCTACAGTTTCCTCTCCACACCGCTGAGCACGTAACCTCGAAAACTACTTTCCGCCAACCATAATGGCGTGTTTTGCTCGTGATTGCGGCGTGTTAACATGGACATGGCAGCCTCAAATATGTGTTCTGTGATTTTCTGTCACTCGGCGGTCTTATGCCGTAGAAGCCTGTCACATTCCCGTCGAGTTAAGCCACTAACGGTAATTAGCTGTCATGTACATCCAAGCCAATCGCACGCGTCAGTGTCAACATCGCTCAAAGTTATTTACGATCCCAAATAGACCACAGTGGCAGAATTAGAGGGATTCTTGAATTAAATGTCTAACGGGTGGAACACGATACAAAGGGAGTGAACATTTTCTCCTCAAAGTTTCTGGGGTAAGCGGGGGAAGAATGGATTTTGATAAGAGCCACATTGAAGACGGATAAAGGAAAAGTTGTCTGTGTAGGTAAAGTAAAGTTTGAGATTTACACACATTATTTTGAAAGATAATAAAAAAAAATAAACAAATGCGTTTCAGGAGTAACTTGGTTGAGCTCATATGTTGCAGCAGCAGCAGCAGCAGCAGCAGCAGCACCAGTGTGGCGTGTTCGAGGCGTTCTAAGTCAGTCTGCCAATCTCATCAGAATTCATGAGAAATAAGGCCAGTCATCTATAAAATTGAGAAGTGTGTGACCCAAACTTCATATTTCGGCAGCTATGGAAAGTCATATTTGTATGACAAACAGAGTCAGTGAAAATTAGGGGCAAAATATGGAAATACTTCACAAACTATGCTTTGATAAATAGGAAAAGTTAGCATTTTGACAAACATGCATACATTTGAACCTATCCACTGTTTGAAGAGCAAGTGGACGTCTCCGAGTTAGCCTCTGAGTGCTACTTTTGGGACAACTTATGTTTCTTCTGTTTCATTCTTGTCACCAACCAGATCAGAATCTTAAGGTACCATTGGCCATGTCCTCAACCCATCAGAAAGCTTGCTATAATCTCTTCCCCAAAAATGTATTTCTTCCGTGAAAACCTAAAAGGAACAGGCCACCGATTTTACCTATGAGATATGTTCTTACCTGAGCTTAGACGAGTTGATGCGTACCTGTCTGGTCTGCCCCCAGTCATGCAAAACGACCAGATGTTAGCATTTGGCCTCTCCCAATGTATTCCTATAGCTCCAAATGGGGGTGAAGTTGGAAGTGACCAAGCTCTTCCAAGGGCACACACAAACACCAAACAAGGTACGTATCAACTCGTCTAAGCTCAGTTAAGAACATATCACAGTATGGAAGAATTGTGTGCTCTCAGTCACACAAAAAGACCAAAGATGTTGTTAGCATTTGGCCTCTCCCAGTATATTCCCATATCCCATAGTATATCCCAGCTGATGGAGACCAGCGCGGGGCGGATGAATTCAACCAACATTTCAACCGGTTTGATTCTCCCCCCACTCCCTCCTCTTCACGCGTCTCCAGCACAGTGGACACTGCCCCCCTCCCCCGACCACCTTCACCTGCCTCCAGCCCCCCTGCACCCACGTCTCCAGCCCCCATCATACGGACTTCCTCTAGCACCTGCCCCACCCCCGGCAGTCCACCCCCACACCGGTCCCCCCCTCACTCCCCCCTCTCCATCACACCGGACCAGGTGAGGAGGGAGCTGAGGCGACTGAAGCGGGGGAAAGCTGCAGGACCAGATGGCATCAGTCCCAGGCTGCTGAGGACCTGCGCAGACCAGCTCTCCGGGGTCCTCTGCCACATCTACAACCTGAGCCTCAGCCTGGAGAAGGTCCCCGTCCTGTGGAAGACCTCCTGTCTGATTCCAGTTCCTAAAACAGCGCACGCCAGGGAACCGGCCCACTACAGACCAGTCGCCCTGACCTCCCACCTGATGAAGACGATGGAGCGGCTCATCCTCACCCACCTCCGCTCTGTGGTAAGCCCCACCCTTGACCCGCTGCAGTTTGCTTACAGACCCAACATCGGAGTGGAGGATGCTGTCATCTACCTGTCGGAGCGGGCGCTCACGCACCTGGAGCACGCCGGGAACGCTGTGAGGGTCATGTTCTTTGACTTCTCCAGTGCCTTCAACACCATCAGGCCGGCGCTGCTGCGGGGGAAGCTGGAGGACGCGGGAGTGGATGAACATCTCACCGCATGGACCATCGACTACCTCACGGACCGACCACAGTATGTGCGGCTGCGCAGCTGTGAGTCTGAGGTGGTCGTCTGCAGCACCGGGGCCCCTCAGGGCACCGTCCTCTCACCGTTTCTCTTCACCATCTATACATCGGACTTCACATACAACACGGACAGTTGTCATCTCCAGAAGTTCTCCGACGACTCCGCCATCGTGGGCTGTGTGTCTAAGGGGAACGACCTGGAGTACCGGTCAGTCATCATAGACTTTGTGGACTGGTGTGAGCGCAACCACCTGTGCTTGAACATCAGTAAGACGAAGGAGATGGTGATCGACTTCACGAGGAAGCCACTGCCGTACACACCGCTGAACATCCAGGGGGAGGACATTGAGGAGGTGGACAGTTTCAAGTACCTGGGTGTTCACCTCAACAATAAACTGGACTGGTCCCACAACACCAACGCCCTGTACAAGAAGGGCCAAAGTCGCCTCCACCTTCTGAGGAGACTGAGGTCGTTCGGAGTGAGCAGGCCTCTGCTCAGGACTTTTTATGACTCTGTGGTGGCCTCTGCTCTCCACTATGCTGCAATGTGCTGGGCCCCGGGCAGCACAGAGCGGGACAAGAACAGACTGAACAAGCTGGTCAGGAGGGCCAGCTCCGTCCTGGGCTGCCCCCTGGACTCTGTGGAGGAGGTGAGGGACAGGAGGGTGTTAGCCAAGCTCACCTCCATCATGGACAACACCTCCCACCCACTGCACGGGACTGTAGAAGAGCTGTGCAGCTCTCTCAGTGGCAGACTGAGACACCCTCAGTGCAGGACGGAGCGCTACCGCAAAGCCTTCATCCCCACTGCTGTCAGACTGTACAATAAGACTGTGAAGTAACGCCGACTGTAACAAGTGAATTTCTCCTTTGTGAGATGAATAAAGGTTTATCTTATCTTATCTCTTATCTTATTCCTATAGCTCCAAACGGGGTGAAGTTAGAAGCGACCAAGCTCTTCCACGGGCACGTACAAAGACCAGACAGGTACGTATCAACTCGTCTATGCTCAGGTAAGAACATATCTCAGAATGGAAAAACAGTGGCCTGTTCCTGTAACATTTGCTAGGACGCAAACATTGTGTAAAGATACCCAGCCCTGAGTAAATACATTCTTTTGTGTGTGTGGCAGCCTGTGCGTTCATGACACATTCCCCCTTGGGACGAATAAAGACATTTTGAATGAAAATGTAGAAACATGACTGCTGTCAATGTGATGCAAACAGTTTGATGAATTACTAAGCAACTAATTCCACATTTTTTAATCATGAAAAAACAGTTGGGACTCAAAGCGGACGTTTTACTACCAACTGTGGAGAGAGCAGGAAGTCCACTCAATTTGCCGCTGCTGAAAGCTCTGTTTAGATTGAAAGTGTGCAAACCCTCTAAAGCTTCAACAACGCTGCGCACCTACAACCGTGCGCCGTTGGAACTAATTCCACAGTCACACGGTGAAATCTGCCGAATTCGGATTTCAAATAAGGGGAAATCTTAAAACATCCAGGCAGATTAAGTATTGAGCCTAATCACTCAAAAACAGCTGGAATTACTTGATTCAAAGCAGACATTTCGCTACAAACTCTGCAACTTCTGAGTGTTTACCGTCTTTGCACGGCTGGGCGTGGGTGCCTGGCTGTGGTTCGAAAACATTGATTTCCACTGTTAAACAGATCGATGTGTAATTGTTCGACGAGAGATATGTTTCCTGTCAAAGTGATAGCACAGAGTACGAGCATGAAGTCATGAATTAGTCAAAGGCTTTCGGGCTCTCATTTCTTCCACCTCTGGCAGATCATTTCACTTTTCACATCACTTATTTCATTCATTTAAAAAGCAAATACAGCATTTAACATGTGAATGAAAAGGAGCAGAAAGAAGTAATAACTCATAATCTGCCCCCTATCATGTCCTATCTCCACAGATCCAGCCTCGAATCAGGTGAATCGACCTGTTTTGGACCAATTGGACTCTTATTCCTTTTCAAAAAATGCACACATCGTTGGAAAAGCCCAGCTCATTGTTGCACGGCCTTGCTTCGCTTTTCCTGTGTGTCTACGTCCACTTTTCATAAAGTGAAAACCCACTCCAGCTTTCTCAACTTTCGGTATATCTCTTGAATCATTCATATTTTATCAGTAGACAACAGCAGAGACAGCCTCGGATCAAACAGCGCTTTGAAGACCGGCCTCATGACAAGGCTGGGGCGCGCGCACAAAGCACCCAATCGAAATAGCCTCCCGACTGACTGGAGAACTTCTGTGCTCCGTTCGATTCCGCCGCAGTCAATTAAAGCGGGGCCGAGTAAATAAATGAAATGGATGAATATTAGGTTTGGAATAAGCTTTGATAAATGTAATTGCCTGAACATGTGTTGCTAAATTAGCGGGGGCTTGGATGGAGACGGGGAGGGGAGCGGCGGCGGTCTGTGAAGTAGCAATGCAATCACCATGCTTCAAACAAATTGTCAGTAACCAATTATATCTACGGCTATCTGGGGCGAAATGATACTTTTTCATATGGGGGCCGTCTGGAGGAAAATGTAAGGGACAGAAGAATGATTTGGGGTCGGAAAGTTGCGGGAGATAAGAGATTGTGTCTGGGCTGTGTGTGGAAGAGTGAAATCAGTGATAACTCTGATCTGACTACTTCTTTCAGTAACAAGTAATCTAATACATTACCATTTCCAAACCAGTAATCACATAAAATGACTTATCCGAGTCACTGGGTGTTGCTATTGTGTAATTTTCCTGAGCAAAAAGGTATAAGTTTCACGTTCACGTTTGCAGCATGACTTGATCTGGTGAGCGAGCTGTGATATGTCGCAAACAAAGCAAATTGGACTCGGACTCGCTGAACAGGTGCCTGAGATTGACATGGCAGGAAAGGATATCAACACGCAGGAGCTGTCTGAGCTGATCCGAACCATAATTAGGGAAGAAATCAATGCAGCGGTTGATAAACTCCAACCGCAACTTGATGTCGTTAAAAAAGATTTGACTGAGTGTTCCATCAAAGTTGCCGCTATGGAGGAAGCGCTGAACTGCATGGAGATCAGAGTTACGGCGCTGGAGTCTGCAAACGAAAGTCTGCGTAAAGAGAACACGGACTTGAAAGAGAAAGCCGATCGCTTGGAGAATCACAGTCGGAAATATAACATCCGTATTCTCGGCTTGGTTCGAGATACCGAGAAGGGAAATCCAACAAGTTTCGTGTCCGCTTTGCTCAACGAGCTGTTCCAGGACAAACTCCCTCGCGCACCTGAAGTGGAAAATGCCCACCGCATCGGACCCGTGGCTAAATCTGGACAGCGCGCAATGATTGCAAGAATGCACAGGCTTGAAACGAGGGATGCGATTCTACGTTTAGCCAAGAAGGAAAAGCTGTTTGAAATTCGTGGAATGAAGCTGCGCATTTTCCCCGACCTCACTGCAGAGACGGCGAGGGCCAGGGCGCGTTTCCGTGAGGTGAGGAACAAACTGTGGAGCGCAGGAGTGAAGCACGGGATCATTCACCCAGCTACTTTGATTTTGACTTTTAAAGAAGAGACCATGAAGTTTACTGACCACCGAGCTGCAGAGACATTCTATAAGACTGTGGTTGAACCTGAGATGCAAAGCACGAACTGATGGCAAAGCACAGGTATGGACTTTGCGCATGTAGCCTAGTCTACGGATATATTTAAGACTGCTTCTGAAGCTCGAAATACAACGTACATGCTTTCAGTATCCCTGTTTAAATTATTATTGAATTATCAGTTCAAATGCTAATAGTGGGACTAAGTGGTTGGCTTGATTTATGATTATGATTTAATGACCACAGAAGTTATGTGTAAAATATAAGTTTGTCTGAGTTGGCGTAACATCCTATTAGTTGTCGTTGACAAATGTTGGCAAAATGGGGGTGCATATGTGTGAATGTGTGTGTATGTATGTCTTTGTGTGTTGTGTGTCTTTTTTGTCTAATTTGTTTATTTGATAGCTCTTCAATGTGTTTAATCAGAAGTTACTATCTGTGTAAAATAAAAAATGGTGATGGATAAAATACTCTCAAATAAAGGACTAAAAATAGCTCATTTGAATGTCTGTAGTTTGCGAAATAAGATTCAGGATATTACTGGGATTCTAGGAAATAATTTGCACATTTTGGCAATATCTGAAACGCATTTAGATGCAACTATAGACGACTCCCTTTTGCACGTAAATGGTTACCTATTATATAGATGTGACAGAAATATAAATGGTGGAGGAGTGGCTTTTTATGTTCAGGATCAAATACCAGTGAAGATTAGACAGGACCTGGGTTGTATTGGGGTTGAGGCGCTGTGGTTGGAAGTGCAGTTATCACACTTAAAGCCGATTCTTGTTGGTTGCTGCTATCGGCCACCCAATGCACCAATAGTCTATTTAGATCGAATCTGTTATATGTTGGATAAAGTCTGTGATTTAAATAAGGAGATTTATTTTCTAGGTGACCTAAATATTGATTGGAGTTTGAACAATGGTTCAATGAAAAATAAGTTGCAATCTATAGCTGACACTTGCAATCTATCACAAGTGGTCACAAATCCAACAAGAATTGTTTATAATGATGTTGGGACAAAAACGGAAACATGCATAGATCTAATTTTTACCAATGCAACTGACTTGTGTTCAAAAGCAATTTCAATTTGTGTTGGCTTTAGTGATCATAATTTAATCGCAATTAACAGAAAAACTAAAGTCCCCAAACCGGGCCAGAAGATAATAATAAAACGGATTTTTAAACATTTCAATGAGACTAGTTTTTGTAGCGATATAAGAAATATTGACTGGTCGCAGGTACTACGGGAAGTAGATCCTGATCTTGCTTTGGAAGTTTTTACAAACTTATTAATGCCAATTGTTGACAAACATGCCCCATTAAGACGAATGACAGTGAGAAACATTGCTTCTCCATGGTTAGATGCTGAACTTAAAGAATATATGAGGGAAAGAAAGAAATTAAAGTCAGAAGCAATCTCCTCAGGGGATAACGCATTATGGGAAAGGTACAAACAACTTAGAAATCTTGTTACAAAATTAAACAGAACAAAAAAGAGAAGCTATTATGAATATAAATTTGAGAACGTAAAATTAGACAAGAATAAATTATGGAATACATTAAACCAATTAACAGGGCGGAGAGATAAATCTGTACCGACATTTTTAGATGTAGGTGACACTTTTTTGACTAAACCTGCTGATATAGCGAATTATTTAGGAGATTACTTCACTAAGAAAGTTCTGAATTTACAAAAAGACATGATTTCACAGTCAAACCCTGATTTATCTTTCAATACAATTAAAAACACAATTATGCTGAATAAATCGTGTACATTTAAATTTGATAAAGTAAGCCTGACTACAGTAAAAAACATATTACAGTCAATGAAAGATAAACCTTCTGGTTCTGATGAGCTTGATGTCAAGTTCTTAAAGATTGTGGCTGATGTGATTACTATGCCTATATGCTATATTATTAATTTAAGTTTAGAAAAATGTGTTTTTCCTGCTATCTGGAAAAAAGCTAAAATTGTGCCTCTTCCTAAAAACAAAAAGGATAACTTCTCTGGGAAAAATAGCAGACCTATAAGTATTCTGCCAATTTTGAGTAAGATCACAGAGAAAATAGTTTATGATCAAATTAATCTGTATTTCTCTAAAAATGGCTTGAATTCACCCTATCAACATGCTTATAAGAAAGGACATTCCACAATGACAGCCTTAGTTCAAATGACGGATGATTGGTTGCATGAAATTGATGATAGAAAATTAGTTGGAGCTGCAATGCTAGATCTGAGTGCAGCATTTGATTTAATTGATTATGATTTATTATTGGGAAAACTTAGTTGTTATGGATTTCAGAAGGGTGCAATACAATGGATCTACAGCTATCTTACTAACAGGGAGTTTAATGTACTGTTTAATGGTAGTTATTCTGAGACAAAGGTTCTGTGTTGTGGGGTGCCTCAAGGGAGTTGCCTTGAACCACTGTTATTTTCTATTTTTACTAACGATTTGTCTTTTATTTTGGAGTGTGCCACTATTGCCCTATATGCAGATGACTTAACTGTTTATGTGTCTGATTATGACTCTACCAGACTTAATACTTCATTAAATAATGAACTAAAACTAATTGAAAATTGGATCAAAGAAAATAAGTTAATTATTAATGTTGCGAAAAGCAAATGTATGATATTGGGATCTAATCATCTTTTAAAAGAGTCCCCTGTTCTGAATTTGTTTGTTGGTGGGTCGATCATTGAACAAGTGGCTGAGGTCAAACTGCTTGGTGTGACTCTGGACAGCAGGCTGAACTGGAACGCTCACATAAAACAATTAGTGAATAAAATGGGTAGGAGTATGGCCGCAGTTCGGCATTGCAGAAAATGCATACCGACTCGCATACGGAAAACTTTGGTGGAATCAATAGTTTTATGTCATCTGGATTATTGTCCCATCATTTGGGCAACAACTACAGAGAATAATTTAAACAGATTACAGATTGCACAAAATAAAGCGGCTCGGCTTGTGCTTAACTGTTCTTTCAGAACAAGCATTATAGACATGCACAATCAGTTAGCATGGCTTCAAGTAAGAAGTAGAATCAATTATTGTCTTATTAAATTTCTAAAAAATATAATTATCACAAAAGCACCTGAAATTATTTATAATAGACTGACTCTCTTCAGTGATGTTCATACTTATTCCACTCGCCAATCAAGTGAAGGGCGTTTTCTGCTACCTGCCTGTCGAACAAATCAACTTCAGAGAACATCGTGTTATAGAGCAATGGTGGCATGGAATTCACTCCCACAATTCCTGGTTTCTGGGATTCACAATGTTAGTTTTTCCAAACGACTTAGATTGTATGCACTTACTTTGGAGTAACTGGATCATCTATGTAATGACTTTACAATGAGCTATGTCAGCTGATATGTTTTTGTTATATTTGATATGATACCCCGAGTGTGGTAATATTTGTTATCATAGAAGAGCTTATGTTGTTATATTGTCATGTTCAGTAGGGCTGAAACAGTTAATCGATCGGTCGACTAATAATCGATTATTGAAATAGGTGACAACTACTGTTAAAAATTTGTAAAAAAAAAAAGGGAAGAGAAAAGAAGGAAAAATGAAAGAAAATTAACTAAAAAGGAAAGAAAAAGAAGAGAGAAAAAAAGAAAAAAGAAAAAAAGGAAAAGAAAAAGAAGAAAAAGAAAAGAGAGAGAGAAAAAAAAGAAAAAACATTTACCATCCTAATACTCTATTTACAGCCAGTCAATTAGTTGTGTAAATAACTGATGGATTGATCGACTATCAAAATGACCGTTAGTTGCAGCCCTAATGTTCAGTATATATGTGTTATGTTTCGTTGTGTTTCGCTGTGTGTGTGTGTGTGTGTGTGTGGGGGGGTATGTGTTTTGTGTGCACTTCTGTATTTGTCTTCATTGTTGCACAGCCTTGATGTTAATATTTGTTTAAAATTGTTAAGACCCCAGGAAGAATAGCTGCTTTATTTAGTAGCTAATGGGGATCTAAATAAATAAACAAAAACAAATAAACAAATGAGTATCAGGCCACAAACGTAAACAACAGGTGGAGGAGAGAGATGTGTGTTTTCTCACTGGAAATACAACATAGTCACTATTTTGAGTTTGTGTTGGATAAAGATGACAAATAAAAGTGCGCTGAACATTCTGTATTGGCAACAAAGCTAGCAAAGCAGTCCCGCTTCAAAACACTACATCCATTTTTTAAGTAATCTGGGGCAACACTGGGACGGTGTGTGAAGAGTTTGTCCAAAGACACAATAGCCATAAAAAACAAATTCATTCTTCACATCTACACGTTTATGGATGTACTAATAAAAGCCTGCAGTAGGATTCTATTGTTCAAAATGGATGTTATCATATAGGCTCAGGCTACTTGATGCTTATGTGGGATCTTTCACTGTGGAGTTGACGTGTTCTCCCCGTGTCTGCGGGTTTCTGCTATCAGTAAAAACTGGGTTAACCCTGGAAAAGAGACTCTGAATCTCGGCGGGACTTTCCTGGTTCAGTTAAAACATCCAGCTTTTACCGGAGGAAGGCTTAGTTGCCGAAACATTGCAGCAGCACTTTCACATAAAATCTCACGTTCAAGTTTACAGTGTGCAGGATGGCTTTCAGCTTCAGTCAAGACATCCAAAAGAAGTCCATGTGATTGGTACCGGCCGATCAAAATGCCCCCATGTAAAAACTGACGTAAAGTTAACAAAAGGTATTGTGAGTATTAGTCTTTGTATGGACTGGAACATGGAAGGATGGGGTCTTTGTGCTAACTTTGTGCTTTCATTTTAGCAATAGTATAGTTTTGTTCACGTGACATAATGACAGTGAATGACTTGAGAGCTAAAAATCAATTCATTCAAAATCAAGTTTCATAATGGAGACAGCAATATTCCCCTTTTCACCGGAATGACCATATAGATTAACCATAAATTGCTACAGTAAAAAGATATTTATTTTTTCAGAATTTAGCTGTGGTGAGCTAAAGTAGCAATAACAGAGCTTCCTGCTGTCAACAATGTAAACCCCGCCCTCTCAAAGCAATACTGTCATGTGATTGGTTCAACACATCAGTGGGATGAGACTAACTAAGGGATTTCTTGAGTTTGAAAACGTAAACACAAGATGTTCGCAAAATGGAGGCACACCATCTTTGTTTGTTTCTGCTACGGTCAATAATAGTAAATATCAATAGCTTTTTAGTCCAGATGTGTGGGCACATCTTTGCCTCATACTTGGCCCTCGGTGTGAATGGTTGAATCACTGAACAAATTCAAATGACACAGGCAGACTGTACTGACCACTTCCAACAGCCCGGTAACACCGTGCTCCCTGGCTGTTCCCCCGATGATAGTCCTTTAGCTCAGAGGGGCTAACCAATGATGAGATCAAGGCAATTTGCAGCCGCGGCGAGTGGGGTGGCCTGGATCCCCTCTCTCCCCTCTATCCCCCCCTTTACCCCCTCTCCCTGATGCATTACGGGCCGCGCGCTGGGCTCCTCTCCCCTGCAGACAGTGATGGATCAGATTCATTTCAATGGTGGCCTCCAGTGCTCAATCGCATTCGGCCCCGTGACAGTGGCAAACTAGGGCGCGCTCCACACACATCTACCCCGACCAAACAAGGCGGACCAGGGAGAGAAGAGGGAAGGCATGGATGGCTGTAGCTCTCGGGAGTTGGATTATGTACATTTAACTTTTCTTATTCCAACATTAAGCAAAAAAAATGACTTCATTTACAACCTCGGTTTATCTGCACGCGGCATATTAAAATGGCCGCGAGCTGTTTTGCACACGGTTTTTAACAGCTCGTAAGGACAAATCGAAGCAACAATTATATATGCCTTTATATCTCATCTGCTTGTCTCATAGCAACTGAAAAAATTGCAACATCTTTCATCAGCGATTGAGGTGAATCATCAGAACAAAGAAAAGAATCTGGATTGAATAGCCTGCCAAATGTTTGCTTAATTGGTTGTATTTTACACAGACAGGCCGTGGTACTGCTTGGTTGCATTCCCACATTGTATTGTTAGATGTATTGGAGCCATTCCTTTCCATTTCCCTTTACCATTGAATGCACCAAAGGCAGTGTGTAGAGGGCTGTGAGGGTTGTTGTGTTTAAAATGAACACCGCCTGCCCAAAAAACCCCAACACCAACTGTCATCATCGAGGGTTGCTGCAGCTGGTCAGGTCTAAGTTTAGCAAAACAATGAACCTACAGAATCAAATCGTTCAGGTACATTTGTGGAGATCTTTTGTTTTTGGGCAGGCAGTGTATGAACAAACCATTCAAAGTGTTGCTAAATTATGATGTGATGCCGAGAGGGTCAAACTGGACACGTGCTTCCCTTAGTTTGTTCGGTGTTTGACTCTTTAAAATGAGCTTGGAAAGGAGAAGGTTATTCATTCACTCCACACTTGTAGCCACAGCTTCTGGCGGAAGCAAGCGTGGCTGCCAATCCGCGGCGTGTTCCCAAAACTAACAGATCGATAAATGCTCCCTTACTGGCTCCGCAGAAGAAAGTAATGCATAAAGATCGACCGAACAAGTCCCCCCCCCTGTTTGGATCTAATATGAAAAATGAAAGGTAGTTTGTCAAGTCCAGCCCTGCGCTACAGCTCAATATCCTAATAGACATTTCATAGAGAATAATATCCTCTCAATATTCCCGTTTCTGTGACAAATATCCACCTCGGTATAATATATCCTTCACACAGTCCTTTATCTGCCTGTGCTAGTGTTATTCCGCCAGCCTGTCAATCACCGGCGGCTGAAGTGCGGCGGAGATAGCGCATCGAGGCCCAGTTTGGTGCGAATAGGGACTAGGAGATGGTATCGTGAGGCTTGCAGGGGGAAATGGAACTGTTAGAGGATTTGCATAGGGGCACATGTGGTCTTCATAAAGGTCCGTTCAAACCTACGGGGAGGAGATTAAGGCTGATGCGAAAACGCCGCTCATTTATCATTGTGCGCTGCGGAAATGCACCTATATGTCTCCTTCACTCTGTCTGCCGCCATAAGCTTTGAAAGGCAACAAATAAGACGCCATATAGCGGGGCAGAAGAGTGGGCATTGGGATAAGGCGGAGTGATGAAGAAAAAGAAAGAACAGTGTCTAGTACGCTTTGTTGCTGATCACAATGTTACTTTAAGCTGTGATAAAGATAAAAGCAATAGTCAGAAGCGATAGTTAGACAGTTATAAGATCGCACAATGTAAAGATGTCCACATGAGGTTGAACTGAGGGTGATGAGATGTTACCTCTGACTGCCTGCCCACCCTCCGGGCCACGATGAGCTCGATCATGCCCCTCTTGTTGCCCTCCACAGACATGGACGTCCTCAGAGCCTCCATGGCTTCCTGGTTGGTCATTCCCAACAGCGACTCCCCGTTCACTGCGATGAGCTGGTCGTTGACCCGCAGGCGACCGTCCTTTTAGGGAGACATGAGAAATGGCCATGAAGTTTCCGTAAGTGCTTACAGAACCGTGCTGATGTGAGAAGGGGCTTGCGTGTCGTGCCTTGCTGGCGGCCCCTCCGTTGATGATGGACTTGACGAAGATGCCCAGGTCGGCGTGGTTCTCCTTGGAGCGGTTGCCCTTCACACTGACCCCGAGCCCGGCCGACCCCGAGTCGTTCAGAGGGATCTCCAACGTCATGAAGTCCTGCGCCCCGTCGGGAGACACCACCGCGAGGTCATCTTCGGTGGGAGTCTGAGGAGGAAAGATGACACAATGAGACGATGGAAGGATATTTGGAAGAAACATCAAACAACAAGAACAAAATAATAATACTACAGTATATTTGATACATACTGTACACATTTTAAGTGTTAGTGCTTGATATTATAATAATCCCTGAATCTTTTTAAAGTGGTAATGGTAAATATTTTTCATCCATCCTCTGACATCACTGTTTTTTTCTCTAACATGCAAACTCTACACAGATAGACCCTATCCATCATGACGACCAACCCTGGGACCTTCTTCCTTTCAGGTATGAGCCTGGAACTGTAAGCATTTGGAGGAAGCTACGACTTTCGCCACAGCTGCCCTAAGGCTGAATCGTGGCTACCAATCTGTGCCAACATCCTCTTCGACTTTTCACAAAACATGCTTTTATGCCAATTGGTGCAGAAACGTACACACTGGTTGAGCTGGGATCGCCCCTTTCAGATGAACAACTTTCCGGTAGTAAATCTCAGAATCTCTGTCACTCGCTGATCGGGCAAAGTCTCTTGCCCAAGGATCACAACAGCAGAGTTCAACTGAGGATTGAAGTCTCTTCCCTTTAGGGGGAAAAGCAAATTGAGACCATTTACCATTTCCTATTACATGGACACAGGCAAATAAATCACTTTCACATGTTGTTCCCAAGTTCGAACTTTTCTCAAAGTCAAGTATCTTTCAGTAAAAAGTACAAATTGTAAGGAAAGACCATTCAAATGACAAGAAAATAGAAAGCTGCCAGCGACAGACGAGATAACAACCGGGAGGATGAGAGGGAGGGGAGTCGCTGCGTCCGCCTGCTCTGCAAATTGTCCGTACTGTCTAGCCGAGCGTTGCTAAAACCATGCCACCATCTTGAATTCGCTTTAACAGTGGTAGCGACGGGAAAAAACCTTCCAAATCCAGGTAGTAATTTAATCTCTGAGTACTACCGGCATTCTCTTTGACATTTTACCAGCCATTCCCCTGCCATGCAATCCTGCAAAAGGCGTGGATGGGCCCCTATAGGAGGAGGCCGGTCAATTCTACACCAATTCTGAACAAATTGTCCGGAAAATAGCCCATCAAGCAACCACTCTGCAATATTTCCTTCCAATTTTCACTGCATTCTAAGAAGTAGCAAGTAACAAAAACAACAGGCATGTGTTTACAAGCAGCTTCGACGGGAGTGTGAGAGATGCTTGCAAAAGGTGTCGGGGAAAAAAAAAAAAGCGGAGGAGAGCTGTCTTTGTTTACAACACAAAAACACTAGTCAGAAAAATGTTTTGAAGACATAAAGCCGTTTCCAAGACATACAGCGTCTGCCATAACATCAGAAAGTTCTCGAGTTGGATTCCATCGACAGTCTGTGTCTGTACCGATTTCTACAAGAGATTTGGAGTCTGAAGTGGATTCAGATTGGGACTGGTTAAAGGGGATATACAGTATTGTGCAAAACCGACTTTTGTGAGCTTTTAAGCGAGTTAGGGCGGTTCCACTGTGAAGTTAGGGCACTTGGGGTGTGTTTTTTTTTACTGCTGCTGTTGAGCAAACGTTTACCAGCTACTTTTCATTTCTGGATTATTACAAAGTCTCCACGAGGACAATTCTTTGGACGTTAAAGAGAAGCACAATTTTCAATATTCCCCAGCCTTTTTCCTGGATATTTTTCATCGGGCGGGGCTGGGATAGGGATGGGGATTAGGAACACATGCGCAATTAAACTATGGGTCACATTTTTTAAAGTATGGAGCGCAGCCCTTTGATCGACGCGCTACAGCGGGACCTTGGCGCATTCCCAAACCTACAGCGGTGAGAAAAACAACAGCCAAATGTAATGTGCATTGAGAGGCTAAAAGCGCCAGTAACTACTTCTCTTAATATAAATGCACTAAGCCTGCATGCGAAACTAATGCTGCATGTCTCAGAAACAACACGATCACTAGAAAGATCAGAATCATATGCTTTTTGAAGCTGCGTTTTGATGAGTGAGGGCTGTGTCCATTCTGCAGTGGATCACTCGTTTCTATTTTCAAGTTGGTTGAGATCAGTAATGCCTCTTGCAATGTTTAAAGTATTGGAAAATGCTGTATATGGCTCCTTTAAAAACTAAGTTGAAGATAGACATGCATTATCCTCTACATCACATGCACCAGTCTACTTATGCACCAGTCTTGGAAGTTACCAAAACCCAACAAAAAAAGCGGAAAGCGACAGATCCACAAACACTGGACACTTCTCTGGGATCTTGAGTCATGATGGGGAGTTCCTACTAGGGATGGGATGATAATGAAATTCGGGGTCACGATTATCTTGGCCAAAATAATTGCGATTATTGGCCATTTATTAGATATTCCTCTTCATTGTCTGCTTGACATAGAAAATGCTCTTTCTGCAGTGGGTAATCAAATAATGGATTTGGATGAGGATATAACCTACTGAAATCTTGAATACTGCTGACTTTAGTCGCATCTCCATGGAACCGTACCCACTCCCAGTAAAGTTACCGGCACTTTTAGTCTGATGGATTTAGCGATTATTGTCTAGCGCAGGGGTGCCCAAACTTTTTGTCTCCGAGGGTCAAAATGAAAAAGTGCCTAAGGGTCGCGGGCCAATCACGGCGATGTCAGCGTGAGACACATACAACTGCAAATAATAAGAGTTACTTCATTTATTTTTTTGGCATACATTTGCATTTAATTCTATCTATGCAAACAGTATGCTACAAAAGCCAAGTTTTAGTAGAACAAAATCAATTATTGTTGCAATACAGTGTAACAACACCACCTGTACCTGCACTACCACAGTGACTTTACCTCATTCATTTCTTTAAGTCAAAGAAAATGCCATATTAGACCAATTTGAAAGTGTCAGTTCAGCATAAATTCTTTTATAAGTCATAGATGTCAATGACCTTTGCAATAAATTTTGGAAAAAATTGGGAAGTTGATGCTACAACGCTCTATGACTGACAAATACCAAGACACCAGAACAGTGTTTCCTTAACTTTGCGAAAGGAGTGAAACAGCGCCCCCAATTTGACGCGGGTGGCCAAAAAGTGTACTGCATCTATATTTGCCATTGAGAATGAATGGGAGAGAGTTAGTATTAACCAGATGCTGCGCAAAAGTAGGTCACACTCTGGCGGGCCAACAGAATTGTTCCGGCAGGCCAAATTTGGCCCGCGGGCCCCACTTTGGACACCGATGGTCTAGCGTGATAATCAAAAAATGTGGCAATCGATTAATTGACGCATTTTTTATCGCGATTAACGATATTATTGTTCATCGTCCCATCCCTAGTTCCTACTGGGAAAAATAAACCTGTTGTGCATGTTTTAACCTCTATGCTATTTTTAATAAAGCACAAACAACTAAAAAGAATGAACTGGAAAACTTTTGCGAATACATACACATATCGGTGGATTTGTGGTCCGGCTGTGTGCCCTTCACAGGTGCCTGGGTAAAACGGACACTGGAGAAAGATGGACATGGGCTGAGGAGTTATTAGGAGGCAGCGATGCGTTCAGGTGCGCACTCTTTTCTACACCCCCAACTCTCCGGAGAGACACCCCCTCATCTGCGCTCTCTCTGTCTGTCTCTGTCTCCGAGATCCACAGCACCTGTCACCTCCGAACACGCCGCGGACCTTGAGTAAATTCTAGATTCCATGTAATCATTCCAACATTTCCGCTCCCATTGCCCCAAAGGATAGCTTTTTTTGTCCAGATATATCCCTTTGACTTGACACGCGGTGGATTGATGTGGGGAGAGGATGCAAACATAACCACTAGTTGGGGGGAAAAATCGTCTATGCGTTTCATGGGTGAAATAACAGTGTTTGATATTTTTGCATGCCGTCTGCGAGTTTAGAAAAACTGTTTTGATAGTCTGACAAAGTTGAAATTGGTGTTGTTGCAAAATGCATGGCGTGAATGTGAAAAATGGTAAACAAGGAATATATTCAGGGAGTTTTCAGACTGGGGCCGTGTTGGTCGACGTCAAAGGGCTGCTGACCCGAGATGCTACAGGGTCAGTGCGAACACAACGGTCACTTTTAAGGCCACTCTGGAGCTAAGCGGGTGCTGTGAAGGCCGTTGAGCTAGTTTCAGTTCCATTCCTCTTTGTTGATTAAAAAACATGACGTGGAACATGTGTTTATGTGAAGAACAAACACTGTAGAGCTGGGGGCTTGGAAAATCAGGTGACGAGGCAATTAAAAGAGCGCTCCCTTTCCTAGTTTGCTACTACTTCCTGTTTTTCCCATATTGATTTCACATCTCTGCCCCTCTGTAATATATTTTGAACTCATGGATACAACAGATTGGATTTAAGTACAGTTTGGTGCTTTCTAAATGTTTCCAAACAAGACATGCTTTGTTTGTTGTGCTAATGATAGTAGCTCAACATTACAGGGACTATACAGAGTTTAAAAATGTTTTAAAAAATAATGTATTTTCCTCCCCCTACATGTTCCAGACATGTCCTCATGTAATTCACCACAACTGCCTCTAAAATCCTGCACTGTCACTCAAAATGGTGTTACTTTGGGTCCAAAGTGCCGTCATGCACGAGCTTGATATAGAAGGTGCTGTTACATGTATGACCTGAGGTGGCAGTAGTGAGTATAAAATGACAAACTTGCATCTAGCCCCTTTAAGTTGCTATTCTTGTAGATACACAACAACACTTATCACCAAGCACTTGGTTAAATATGCCAAATTTATCCCTCATCTAATCATAGCATATCTGTGCCAGACCCAAGGGCCTAAGTGGTCCTCACACGGAACACTCTGGCCATCCCATTCCTGTGGAAATGGACCTCTAGAAGGAGAAGCCGCTCATACCACAAAGCAATATAAACTTAAAGGCATAGCGCTTAACCTTTCACGCTCATTAATATAATCAAATACAAGCATTTATTTCATTAAAGATATTTTTAAACAAACATGTGTGTTTGCTGTGAGCGGCTCACCTCTCCCCAGACCTGAAATGGGACTTTAATGGTAATGGGACGTCTCGTGCTCGTCTCCATGGAGATGTTGACTAAAGGCAGCCAAATATGAGATTTAAATGGGCATTTTCTGTGCCGAGCTGGACATTAGGCGCATGTGAGTCCAAAATGTTATGCAGTGCGCCTTTAACAGAAAAACTCATCATTCACATTACACACTCTGCCCATGAGCCATCCTATCCATGGGTTTAAAGTGACGAAGGTGGAGCGCCATTGTAATAATTAGGAATGCAGCTAAGAATAAAAAGCCCTCAAAATGGTCCCCATTACAGAAAGAAGCTGAGAGAAAAAACAGGACCTTTCTTGCTTCAGAAAGTCTAGCAATTTCTTGCCGTGAAAGAAAAACCTTTCAAAGTTTGTCAATGATAACTTTTCGAGTGGTATTTAAGCAACCTTGGCTGAGGTCAGAACACCGGCGATGGCTTGATTTGCGGAACACTCCAAAAACACTGAGCACTGGCGGATGATTGGCCAAGTGGAAGAGGTCAGGGCGACTCTCCATCTCTAATGCTTCATCAAAACAAAATACAAAGTCCTTGTGGGGGGGCTTTTAGGCGGCAGGTGATAGTTAGGCACTGAATGAAAAAGATTAGTTTAGTGCCCGGTTAAGTGGCTGTGTGCGGACTGCTTTCTTCTTGACAGCATAAGCACCCACTCAGGGCTTGTTTTTTTTTTTTTTTTTTTTTTTGTGTGTGTGCCGGGAATAGCGGGGCGAGCGAAATGAGCGAACGCGGTAACATTTTCATCAGACAGGAACAAGCGCCGCAAGCCAAGAATGAGTTTGTCAGGCTGGATGACAGGGCCGGCAGCGCTGAACAACTCTACTTTGTCTGAACGGTAAGAAGAAAAAGGAGGACGGGAGGGGAAAGAAAAAAAAAAGAGAGCCAAAAAAAAAAAAAAAGTCACCTCGATCGTTTCAAGTAGTTTGCGCTCATAAAAGAACTGACAAGTGAGAAGATGATGTAAAAATAAAGCGGAGGTTTCGAGCGCGGAATCGATAGGAGGGGAAACTTTGACACAGAAATTGTAAGACTTGGCTTTGGGTGCTTGAACAAGTGAACTTATTTCAAAAACGCCCTGTGGCTTATTGCGTAACTAAAGTAACGCCGGTGAAAGGGAGTTGCGCGCCTGTTCTATGGCATTTCAGAAAAGATCACAGACCAAGCACCGGTTATCAAAAGCTGGCTGCAAATCACCATCTTTATCTTTGAATTTCTTCTGATCTTCATCAATAAAAATCCATACAACTTAACATTATATTTGTTCCAAGATCATTTCATCTTGTTATTTTTACATTGGTTACTGGCAGTGTTAGTAGCACATCCCAAAAAGGCTTCAGATTAAGGCACTTGGTAAAAGCTACGTCTCGATCAGGGTTACCAATATCCCCAGGCTATGACCACCCATATTTGACTTTTTACACAAAGTAGTCACTTGCTGTTGCCACAATATAGGACATTAAAATAAGTAAAGCCATTGGATCTAACTTCACAAATGTTTTGGACTTTGAATTGTCTTTCTTTTTATCTGACATCCTCTTGAACAGATGTAGGTCAGTATCAAAGGGATTTCATTACTTGAGTAAAAGTACTCAAATATTACTCCAATAGAACTAAAAGTTGCTATGACAAATTTTTACTTAAGTTAAAGTATGGAAATATTTGCTGTAAATATACTTAAGTACTGTGTTCAAAGTAGTGGTGGGTAATCGAGTTAGAAATGGCCTTTGTAATTAATTAATCAAAATTGTATTTCTTTTTAGAGGTATGCTTGTATTTCTTTTTAGAAGTATGCTAGATGCTTCTTTGTATGTTCCTGTATTGTATTTGAAGTGGAGATGTGAGGCCTGTGTGATCATTTCAAACACTTCAAAGACAACAGCAGTTTGATTTATGTTGGAGAATGATCTTTTTAAGTGTATCTGCACACATTGAGTGCCAAAAACGGATAAACTTGGTTTTGCGGTTTTTTTTCTTTTTTAATTATTATTATTATTATTATGAAACTAGACACTCTAATACACCGTATGTGTGATTTTGGTAGCTCTGTGATGAACCAAAGTGAAATAAATGACGATCAAAAACTTGTGAAAAGTCACGATCTGGACATTTCCTATATTATTGCTTTTCTTTTGTTTCTTTTTTTTAGTCTTAGGGGGCGTGGTGTTGCGTAGCGAACAGATGTAAACCAGACACTTCTCTCTCACTCTCTGGAGTGTGTTTGACAAAGCAGAGCGGCTTCCCATGGAAATATCGAAACGGTTGAGATTTAACATTTCTCTGAGTTTTTAAATGGTCAAAATCGGTCCAAGGACGGCTGAGAAACATCCTGTTAAAGTCTTCAATCCGTGAACCAGGCTGTTTAAATGCACACGTGATAATGAGCGAAAGAAATTGATAACACTTGGTGTTTCAAAACGTGTTGTCAACAATGTTGTCCTTGAAAATTGACTTGAAAGGAATATATTTAGGCATTTGCCTCTTTACATAACGTTATTGTCTGTCCAGAGAGGAGAGAGAAGGAGAGAAGTTGGAGAGGAGTTAATCAGAAAGGAGAGGGTTTCATAAAACACTAATTACTGGTTCTCCGACTAGCCTCAAAACTAGCCTCTGTTTAGCTTTGGATTTCTCCGAGGCATGTTGAACTAAACTGTTTACACTTACGGAGAGCCTAGAGTGTCAGCTTTACAACGAGCCATAATATGTATCCCTAGCTATAACATAGAATACGCTGTGGTGCTACAAATATCATGAAAAATGGTCTGGATCGTTGGCACTCAACAGCTAAATCCCCAAAACAGCCTCAATGTGTTAACTGTGTGAATAAACATGTTTGACAGTAAAGTCGTTTTTGGCTTTACGCCGTGTTCATTATGCAAAATTGACTTTTTAGAGCTTTTTACCAGAAAGAAAGTTGTTCTCTCATCAAAAACAGACCTGGAGCTGTGTTTCGAGCCACTCGCGCATCTTTCAGCAATCTTTCAATCTTTCTCAGTGGTTATTCTTAGCAGTGCAAGGGAAGTGAATCTACTGGATATTTTGATGCAGCTGCTTTCGATTAACATCATATTTTCTAACCAACAAGGTGTAAGATAGTGATAAAGATGTGTTTGAGATTATTACCAAAAGCCTGCAAAAAAGGATAAGAAAGAGAATTCAGATATGGGGCCACAGTTACACAGTGTCCCGAGGCAGAAAGTCAAATACGTAAAAATTCTGCTATTTTAAATTGAAGTGGCTGGTTGTAATTCCTATTAAGCACTTGGCCAGTTCTTGACAAAAGAAGCCTGTGTCATCCTGCCCCAGACGTACCGTCACAGCCCATTACTCTATCAAGCCCTTTATTAGTTAACAGAATTCGGCCTTTTGTCTTGGCAAGAGCGGCGACGCCGGCAACGAGCAGGTGAACACAATTCTGAAAGAGCTTTGCATGTCAACAAACGCCAAAAGACGTCCAAAAAGTGTGATGCGAGAGGGAGATAGAGAAGTGCAAATGAATGGTAATTATCTCGGTTCACACGCGAGGCCGACTTCTCTGCACATGGCTGCCTAAAACAATTAAAACGGCTGGGGGGAAAACTTTCGCTCACACTTGGCCCAATTTGGTGACATAAAGGTCAATGGAAATGAATTCAAAAAAGGGCCTGAAAGAGATCAGCCATGGGTGTAATTGCAAAAGTGGTGCACCAGTGATAAGTATTGTAACACAAATTTCCTTTGGCAGCGATTTTCCCTCTCAACAAAAGATGTGCGGATTAAATATTTCTTTCTCTAAATTAAAAAAATAAAAGAATTTTGTACAGTGAGGAGTCAGGACTGTGTGTGGCCTGGAGCGCCCTCAGCAGGCAGCGGTGGGAATGGCGTGTGACAAAAACACTGATACAAGCCTTCGTTTTAGCCAATAGCATGCTGACAGATCAAAGTGTGCAGTGACGAACACAATCTGGGTACAGAACAGGTCTGGAGATGGATTCAGGGCTTTCAAATTGTGGAGTATGCAACAAAATCCAGGATGAGAGCGTTTCAGAAGTAGAAGAAGAGATGACTAAAGTAAATAGGATCACTCAAACTGCTATGGATGAACCAAAACACTGCTGCAGGTATGTTTTAGATGAGGAAACAATGGAATATCAGTTGAAAGCTCATAAAAACTGAACACAGACATGAAACATTTTCTATATACACAGACCCTCCTTTCTCGCACACATATATTGCTTAGGCTGGCCACAATAAAAGTCCACTCTAAAATGTTCAGTTTTGCTCCATTGGAGGGATCTGTCATGAAGATGTGTTGCGCTGCGAGAGGCAAATGGTGGTCCCACCAGATGACTGACTGGTTTTCTGAAAGTGGTGCACTTGTGCTTCACAGTTGGAAGGTCCCGGGTTCGATTCCCAACTGGATGGGGCCTTTCTGTGTGGAGTTTGCATGTTCTCCCCGTGTCTGTGTAGGTTTTCTCTGGGTACTCCTGTTTCCCCTACCACTAAAAACATGTACAAGAGGTTAATCCTCCATTATTCTTGTTCCACATCTGGAGATGTGGCCGCCCTCACTGCTCCTACAGGTTGACCCAACGGCATTGAGGATGGGTCAAATGCAGAGAACGAATTTTCAGACACTTCTCAAGATGTTTTTTTTTTTTTGACACCTTCATAGACACAGGGTGAACATGCAAGCTCCGCACGAGAGGCATCCCCCAAGCTTACCACTTTGCCATCCATTTAAAAATGACTCAACCCAAATGAGCCCAAGATTTAGCGTTTTAAAGGATCTTCAAAGTTTGCCAATGATAACTTTTCTTGTGGTGAGAAACCTTGGCTGAGGTCAGAACACTGCTGATGGCTTGATTTGTGGAACACTCCAAAAACACTGAGCACTCGCGGATGATTGGCCAAGTGGAAGAGGTCAGGGCGACTCCATCTCTAAAGCTTTATCAAAATAAAACACAAAGTCCTTACGGGGGGCATCAGGTGAACGGAGATCAGATGAGATTAGTTTTGTGCTTGGTTAAGAGGCTGTGAGTGAAACCTTTCCTCAGTTATCATAATGAGAGCACACACACTCTCTTTAGTACTAGAAGCTGTCCATTTGCTCTTGTTCCATTACTACTTTTTACCAAATCACTGGTGCAACTACTAGTGGTTCCTTCATTTACTCCTCCCCAGTCAGTATAAGAGACTGTTGACGTTGTGATTTCAAATACTGTGCGATGTGTGTTCGTCTCTAAAGCTAATTCAGCAGATTACGCCTCGGTGGTGACAAACTGGCACTGTCACACACTGAAGATCCTCTAATGAGAAAGCTCATTTAGATTATTAGCAGCACAAAGTCGGATTCTCTGAGGGAATTTGAGGCCAACGCGATCTGCATCAATGGGGTGCGTTCATGTGATGGCATAACAGTCTGAGGGATTATCGTCTGAAAGAGAGACGGAGGCGAGCGAAGTGTTTTGTGGTTGAGTGCGGCGCTGAGAAAAGTTCAGATGTTGTGACCTGGTTTGTGGTTATTATCTCTGTAAATGCTGGGTTTATGTGTAACAAAAACTGGCACAACAGATAATGCTAATGGGTAATGCTAAGCTCTCAATAAACATATAAAAAGGATTGATGTGTCTGTAAAGTTTTCATTTCAATAGGAGGCAGAACTTTGGAAAAGGTGCGCTGTGGCCATGCAGTCGAACAAAGAGCATCACAGGCCTGAATCACCTCTTGTATATTATATATCAGGTACAGAATCAAGCTCATTTAGATCAGTGGTTCTCAACTGGTGGGTGAGGACCAAAAAGTGGGTCGTGCAATCATTTTCAGTGGGTCGCGAGCCTTGACCATGTAACATTTCTTTCAAACACTAACCCAGTCTGGTAAAATGACTGGTGTAGCACTCTTTTGACTAGTACTTCAGCTTTGCAGGTTTAATCAATGTTTAAATAAAGGGAAATCTGTATGAAAATTCACTATTGTAACAGCTTCAAACTTCAAAGTGCTTTATGGGTTTCAAATAAATGCTCTTATTTGGGTCGTGGTACTTCATACTTGTGGTATAATGGTGGGGCCTGATGCCAAGCTAGTTGAGAATTGCTGATTTAGATCGTAACAGAAAAGAAAAATGGCCTTTAAGCAGTACTAAGTATCCTTTTCGTAGTACCTCTGGGGGTAATACAAGTGTTAATGGGATGATTGCGGGGTCTTTCATCTCCCCCTGGCCAGAAAACCACAATTGCAACTTGACTGCCACCAGGTAGGTGTCACCAATACACACTAATGGAATCACAAAGTAGAAGCTAATATGGACAAAGTTAATTGCCGGCTAGCACCACTTAAGCAGTATTTACAGCCAAGTTTGAGTGAAAAAAATGTATCTCCATTGTGTAATTGGATGTACAATATCCCTCTCTCCCTTTGTCTTTTCTGTCAGCGTAGTATTTACTCTCACGGACAATTAATGAGTCAAAAAAACTCTGCAGTGGCGCCTATGGCCTCTAGGGGCATGAGTTACTTACTGCTTTAAATGAGTTGCGCTTCAGGATGTTTGGAAGTAGCTTTTTGTGTGGTGTCCTTCATATTGCAATCTCATAATACACAGCAGAATTCAATTGGACATTTTTTATACATAGTTGCTAGCGTTTAGAGAATCATCCAATTCTCTTCTTCAAGGGCCAAAGCTGTTAAGTCCCATTCGATGTTTGTTCTGTGTTGTATCTACCTGGATGATTGAGATGAATTTGTCTTATCTCATAACACATATACATTAGGCCTGCCCTTGCAATTAGGGATGGGCGAAACCAGTGATTTTGGATTTGACCCGATACCAACACCTTTTACATTAAAATGCTTTGGAATAAGGGAGATGACCTTGTCTTAAATGCATAAAACACTGATGTAACATTTAAAACTGAGCGGGGGAGAAAAAATTAAATATGGATGGACATAGTAAGTATTGCTATTTTCAGAACTGATATACCAAATATATCAAATACAATTATCAGATGAGAATGTGCTGTTTGGGTATCTAAATTTAGTCCCAATATATAAATAATGTTTGATGATGACAAAGTGATGCCATTTTTGTGTTTTTGTTTTGTTTTGCAGCTTGCCACACTTCAATATGTGCCTGATATCTTTCCGTCTATCCTTCTGTTTACGTTCATACGCGACAAAGCCACTGTACTTCACGCGATCAAAAAGAAATGAGATGTGTGTGCCAGCCTTTTGTGCTTATGCGACTGCAGCTCAGCTAAACTCCATGAGCCCACAACAGGAAGCAGATGCCTCTCATTTCTCGCTAATGGTGGATAAAAAGTGCTTTGTCCGACTGCACGCGGCACACTGCGGCGCATTATGGTCCGTCCTGGAAACTGGCTCTGAACCCCCCGCGGGAAAGTAACTGTTTCTGCCATAAGTGGGCCTTTAACTACCTTGTTTATCGGCGTATAGCACAATGCGGTGCTGCACCCTCCCGTTTGGCCGACACTGACAGCTAGCGTAATTACGGCAACAGCTGCTTAAAAGTGCTAAGCGAAAACAGGTGGCGGCGGCGGCGGCGGTGCGGAGGAGACGCGCGGCGCGGGCGTTAACCGGGGTGCCATTGTCTTCAGCCACGCTCGGCGGTATTGGCTGTAATTACGGCGCGGTCTGAACTCCGCACTTTGATCCGCGCGCCCCGCTATAAGAGGAGGATTAAAAATGCATGGAGGGCTCTCGAGCTGTCAGAGAGAACAGAAGGTGCGGGTGATGAAAAGGGAAGACACGGGGGAGAGGACTGACTACAGAATTCCAACGTGCGAATTTGAATTTATGACAGCCCTCTCTTAAAGGGGGGGTATTATGCAAAATGGACTTTTTCAAGCTTTACATCATGTTATTATGTCATTCCCTCATTAAAAACATGCCTGAAGTGTCGACAGCCTTGGCACATTCACGTATTTTTGAGTAATCTGTAAAAACTCTGATGGCGGCCAATTTAGGGATAGGTTTGCCTGAGTCCTCCTAGGAACGCCCCCACCTCCTGGAGACGCCTCCGAGCTTTCGTCACCAGCCCAGTAACCAACCACTGCTCCTCAGCAGAGCCCCCACCCCACTGATGCCACAGACAGCGTGTGGAGGGGGCGTGTCGGAAAGAGTCAGAGGTTCTTAAAGAGACAGAGGCCAATTTCAAGACATTCACTACAGCCATTTTGAGAGAGACATTTTATACAAGGTATTTATTCTAATTTACTGCATTTACAGACCAACAGAAGGTTTGGTCATCATTGTAGTGTGATATAGACTGATGCTATGTGATTGAAAATAGCAGAATACCCCCTCTTTAACCCCTTCTTCGGTTCTTTGGCTCTTCCCACTAACCTAAAACATGCACAATAGGATAACCCTCCTGGTAGGTTCTTTGTTTAACTGAATTCTCTCGATCCAAACAAGAAGGCAATTAAGGAATCACTCAAGGACAAGGTTAAATGTAAGTTATGGAAACATTTTATAAACATGATGTCTTTGGGGCTTGAGGACAACTTGTTTATATATTGAACTGAAAACTATTTTAAATGATTGCTTCCAAAATAAATTGCAACACCCTTGAGGTAGGGGCTACACGGACTACCACTGAAAGGTCCCAGGGGTCCGCAAGACAAAAAAGGTCAGGAACCACTGCTCAAAATTATTATTCAATCAGAAAGCCCCACACTTTGGTCTGTCTACGGCTAAAACAGTTTGGAAATGGACATAAAGGGACTCTGCCCAGCTTCCACAGTCCCAGCACTTGTCCCCAATCAATTCCTACTGAGTGCTAGCACAACCTTGAGTAGTTAAAGCTCAATGGTTGAACTCTGGTGGTTCTTAAGCTTTCAAATGAGGACAGTATGTTCACACATCGTCAAACCTGACCTCGTGCCCTCATCGGCAGCTTAATGCTACCCACGCCTTTTTCTCCAGATGGGTCATTCACTGGGACTCATCTCCAGATCTTGAGCTTCAGAATCGAGAGTACAAAGGAGCAAAATGAGAAATCGAACCACATATGCCGGTCGAAGTCAATTATAGACCGTTTATTTTGGTTTGGGGATAGAAGACCATACCATCACCTTGCCACATTATCTAAATCAGTCAACCACTCATGTTACTCTTCTCACTGACATCAAACAAGAGTGAGACCTTCTCCATACTGTATCATGAGCCTGGATCTGGGTCATAACTATTTCGGCCACAGTGCAATCGCCGAACGTACTTTAAGCCCCCCACCTCTGAGAACTGGTACATGACACTCACGTGGAGCTCTCTATGAGACAATTTGAACGAAGTGTCCTCAAACAACCAGTACTCCTCTACAGGGGAGAACGGGGTTGCAATTTTTGTTGCCACGGAAACGTATTGGCATCTTCGGCAGATCGTAATGGCCTGCCATTTGTGAGACATTTCCTAAAAGGAGCAGATGACCTTCAAGATGCATCCTCTGCTGTCAAACTCTTCCAAGCTTCTTCAAAATTGCAGGTTGCCAAAGCACACTCTTCAAGCACTTGGGGTAATTTGACTTGAAATTACTTGAATTTTTTCTTACATGTTGCAATTGGGTTGACGTGAGCAACTACATTACCACTTGTTTGATTGTGCTAAAAAGAAAAAAAAAGAAAAAACGGCGTGAACTCTGTAGATTTTGGGTAGAGTCATTATGAACCATAAACTTGAGAGGAGCTGGTGACGTCTCACTGCCAGAAAACTTACAAGGTCTGAGAAGAGTCTCCCACATTTCGACCTACAGTATAGAACAATATGACACTGCATGATCACGAGCTTTTCCCAGAGTCTTGTAATAGCTCGTCGAGCAATCTGCTGATGAGGCACACTTTACGTTAGGGCTTGCTCTGTTGTGAAGTTTTATCATTGAATTCATTATTGTAAAAGTGCAAGAACTGGCAGAGAAGGCGCCGGCGCCGTACATCATCAGTTGCGCCAATGTGGAATGATTCATGCGGCGGAGCTGTTGCCAGTTTTTCCAGTAATGTAAGATATTGGCCCCCGTAACTTTGGTGTAATGTGCGTAAATAAAAGAGCAGGAAAGCGGCGCTTGGGCCACAAAAGTTGTTCTCATCAAAATGAGGACGAAACATTTGTCTCGCGGACAACTAATTATGTTAACACCAAAGATGGCTGTGGATGCTGCTTGTGTTAGAGCTCTCTGACTTCTTCAGTTCAGTTCACAAAAAGTCATAATGAAAATGGCCCATTTTATCCAAGGACTATGTGAAAGGAAAAGCATTTGCAGTCTTTTACACTTCACGACACATTGTTCTAGGTCATTAGTATCCAAAGTCTGTGGGAAAGAGTTCTGAGCTTGATACATTGCTCATTAGGTATTGCCAGGTGTTATGGGAACATTTTGAGAGTAGTCAATGTGGGTGTAGTGTCTTCCCAAAACAACACTATGCTGGGACTGGGTTTAAACCAGCTCCTCCAGAGTTTAACAGTTGTAGACTTGCGTAGGCTTGTGACCCACATTCAACATATGTGACGAGCCACAACCCGAATAAAACATGTTTATTCCAACTTAAGAAAAAGCATTTTGTAGTTTTCCCCTGTTCTATTCAAGGCTGAAAAACCGACCAATGACCTCTGAAAACCGACCAATGACCCACTTTTCGACCAAAGCATTAAGCCTTTTTAACAATAAGTAGCTTCACAATGCCTAGTTTTTTCTCTTTCACCGTGCCTTTGGAAATGATCCACTACTTGCACATTAAGAAACTTAGATGCCATATGCACAAGACACAAAACACTAAACCAATGTAGATCCGCATTCTTCAAACACATACCAGTCGTGAAAAAACAAGCCTTTGCTGACAGGAATCCAGACCACCATCATCGCGACGTCCCAAAAAAAAAAAAAAGCAGCCCATTAATCTGCTAAAACTGTCAACTACATTGCCACTTTTCTATTTTGCGTCGACTTTCCCCAGCGTGCGCACGCGAGCCGTAAAATTTGGCTGTCACATCAATCAGGGCCCGGAATTAATCGCGCAATTAGGCGTCTCATAGCTTGGCAGATATAGCTGCTAATGGATCTGAGACGAGCGCGATATGATCATAAGGAGCGGGTTTTAATGCACTGTTTGATTGCACTTATGTGGTCGGCCGTGTTACAACAGAGGATTCACCAGGCTATTTGTTCGCCACACTCCATAAAGCCCAAAGACATAAAAAAAAAAGAAAAGGAAAAAAAGAAAAACGTCTGCTGCGTGCTGTTGCGTCGGGGAGATGGGGCAATGGCTGAGAAGATCTAATCAAGGCCTTATTGCGCGACACGGGTGAGCGCGGATGAGAAATATGGAGCTTGGCAGTAAGACGGGTTGTTAGGGATGTGGGGAGCGGCCCGTTTATTCGGTGCAAATGCTTAGTTTGGGGCTCACCAGGTCAGTGTGAGCAAAGTCTTAAAAGAAGTGGGGATTCAGATGTTGAGCCAGGATCCTCGAGAGTAACAGGATTTGCTTATATTAGCTATATAAAACTACGATGATGGCCGAAACTGGAACCACTGCCAAAACAGAACCTACTGAAACTACTGAAAATAAGCACCTGAGAAGAGGCAAGGCACGTTTATTTATACTGAGCATTTCGTACATAAGGCCACTCAATGTGCTTGGAAGATAACCTGGTACTTTCATGTGTTAGCATGATCAGGTTACGAAATTATCCTTTGAGTGTATCTTTGCCACCTCTAACTGCACCATCTTTACCGCAGGCTTTTGAAGTAAATATGAGTTGGATTTTCATAAAACGGCAACATTTTGCAGCTTGTGATCCAGAGAATGCTTTCATGGAGCCCAATTTCCCGTGTGTCCATAATTTATTTAGAGAGAGCAAGGGGATGAGACACGTCAGCACCGTTCATTTAGGAAAAATCAAAACCAAAGTTTCTTTCTTTTTTTCTCCTTACAATGCCTCGTTGCTGCTTCTTGCAGATTTGCATCTTGTTGCCAGTTTTAGGACACTTTCAAGCACCGAATGCGTAACTTTTGATGGTTGTGGGCTGGGTTGTCAAAATAGAAACAGCGTTCCTGGGCGGCTCAGGGTGGGCCCCGAAGGCTGAAAAAAGAAAAGAAAAACCTGAACCGTGCATTCCTAATCTTGACGTTTATGGTCTGTCTGCTGAAGTTAAAACTAAGATACTTTTACTACAAGGATTTGACAGCCTGATGACTTTGAAGTTTCATCACTACTTTTTAGGCTTCGGAAGTATGAAGAAGAAACTAAAGAGTGGCACTTGCCAAAGTCTGACACAGCTAGAGGTCAGACTGGGTAAACCTTTTCTAATGATTAAAATATAACAGTCCTTAACAGCGGCTGCAGATCAAGGGCTTGCATTAAATGTTAAAGGTCCTTTATTATGCATTGTTCAAGTATTATTAAAGTCATTTCGGACACCTCTCCATTGGTATTTTATGAGGCAGCATGGGCAGAGGTGAATCCATTAACACAATGCTTAAAACAATAGCTGTCATGCTTTGCAGTGAAGGACAGTTGTGTAAAGGTGCATGGACTTAGGAGGAGATGGTCCTCTCCTTCAGACAAACATGAATGTTACTGAGTGTTATTATTTTTGGTTGCATTCTCTCATCTTATTAGGTGCTGTATGTTTGTTATGCAGATGCGCCTAGTCGCCTACACAAATTTGGAAGAAACGGCCTAATGACATCAAGCATTTGGAGCGCTTCATGTGACCTAATTTTGCATATTTCCCCCCTTTTGTGCCAATCCAAAGTTTGCATCCATAGCGAGAGTTCCAATTACTGTCAGAGCACCTATGTGCGCATAATGAGCCCTGGCAACCTTTGAAAATACATTAACTAAGTCATTGCCTCTGTTTTGCTGTCTTCTCCCACACAACAGGTGAATTACGGGGCCGGTCCATCACTGCTGACAGCGCAGATAGCGGATGAAAGCGCTGTTTTCTCTCTCTGACAGGAGCCATTGCTTGTTGCACGTTGAAGCATGACATTTGACTGAGTTATTACAGGGAAGACCGCGGCTCGTCTTCACAAAACCTGCAGGTCTAAGCACAAACGGCTCGGCGCAGCGCCAGATAAATACCAGCCGTGCATAAAAGTCTGCTTGCTAGGATGGGCAACGGTGTCGTGTATCGGGAGGGTTATGTGTGGTGGCAAAGTGGTTAGCAAAGTTTCTTCACAGCAAGAATATCCAAGGTTCAAGTATCAAACTCTGCCGCTCCATCCACATTATGATTTGAATACCTCTCTCGAAAGTGTATACTGCCACTGTGTCCACAAGTATGTTTTCTCACCGAGTGACTGGCGATGGTCGGAGAGGCCATTGGCAAAAATTGGCAGCGTGTGCAGAATAAATGAAGAAAGCTCGCCTCTCTGCACAGTTCAGTGCAGCAAGTCAGTGTGAGCGTGCGACTGCGCCGGGCAATTTTGTAGTAGCTCCTTTTACAATTTTTTATTTGCAATAACTGTCAGCGGCAGAGCCCTGGCCTCCTTATCTAGTTTTTATGAACCGACTTGGAGGGATTATTGAGATTTGTGAGAGCACTGCCGCTACAAAAGGAAGACAGAGTGTTCATAAAGGCGCCAGTGATGAAAAATTAACTTAGACTCTCGCGTTCCATGTAATGAGCATGTAGCGAGTACTAGTGCAGTTACGGGTCTGACGCCTTCTGCTGGCATCCGTCTGAAGCCAACAATGTTGAAGACAATATATTTCAATTACCAAAGATTAGGGCTGGCTACTGTTACATTTTTTTTCTGATACCAGAACTTAAACAATATTTGTTTTTTGATATCAATACCTGAACGGTGCTTTTTTCCGATACCTATACTAAAATATGTGTCGTCTAGAACCAGAAAACAGAACAATAATGTGTGTAAGCTCTGCAAATTTACAATATCGTGTTCATCCCCAGAAATAATAATAATTTGGGGGAAAAAGAAGGTAAATTGGGTGAAATTGTGACAAAATTAAGGAAAAATTGAGGAAAATTAGGAATTAATAGGGGGGGGAAATTGGGGAAAAAGGAAAAAAAAATGGGGTTATAGGGAAAATATCAGCAATAAAAAAAGATATAAGATTTTGATACTTCAATGTTTTTGATAATATTACGGTACTACCAGCCCTACAAAAGATGTAAACAGGACTCCGGGAACATTCCGGGGCGACAGTGGCATAGATGGTAGAGATGGTCGTCTCATGATCGGAGGTCGGGGGTTCAAATCTTTCCTCCTGAAAGTGCACATTGTCGTTGTGTCCTTGGGCAAGACACTTCACCCACATTGCCCCCAGTGTCTGCGTACATTGGTGTATGAATGAGAGTATGAATGGGTGAGTGGATCCTTGCTGTAAAGCACTTTGAGTGCCTAATGTAGGTGGAAAAGCGCTATATAAGTTGAGACCATTTACCATTTACCATTCAGGCAGACTTACAGTTATAAAGTCTGATCAAAATAGCTGGACTTTCCTGACATAGACTTCAGTGAAGGTGAACTGGAGCGGCCACACTGAGCTGTGCGTAAAGCGCGCCAGGGAAAATGCACAAGACACATTCCTCAAAATAGAACCAATTTTCCACCCGTACGTGTTTGGCCCCTGAAGCTCCACCAGGTGTGTCCGTGGGTGGTGCTAGAATATGATGAGGAGTCACAGATACAGTACGTACATCTGGTGGAGCTTCAGTAATCAACACAGACTTGAGAGAAATGTTTGGACGATTGAAATGTTTGATTGATACAGACTTTGTAAACAAGCAAAATAATACAGTTTTGTAGATGAAAAACAGGCAAAGGTATAAATATTTACGGAATTCTTCTAAGATGCATAGATTCTCCCAAGCAGGGATAAATGACTTTTAAGTGGCACTTTTTGGAAAAAAGTGCCACTTAAAAGTATTGTAGGATTAGAAGGTCATATTCAAAGTTCACGATGTCCTTAACGGTGTATTTTTTGCAGATGAAGCAAAAATAAACCATGTGCCGGCTAATCTTCAGATGAGAGGGTTAAGGGTGCAGGCACCAGGCAGAGGATTGTGGGTAAAAGGGAGGTTGGCGAGCATGGCCTCTGGCTCTGCCACAGTGCCAGGATGGCCTCAGCCTGTCAGAGTCACAGGCCGGGGGGGGGAGGCAGGGCCTGGCCATCTGCCCACCCACTGCCAAAGTCACCCGCCATGGAGCCTGTCTGAGACTGGCACAAAAGATGGACAAAGAAACCTCTCTATCGCGTATTTTTGAAACGCTTTTTAGGGGAAAATTACAAGTTTTATTGAATGTTTCCACTGACCACTTCTCGGGGTAGCAGGGAGTCCTCTTGGCGGGTGACGAGCAGGTTGACGATGCCGCCCATGGGGGTCGCTCGGAGCAGGGCCACCACCTCCTCCTGGGTTTTCCCATTCAGGTCCACTCCACTCACCTGCACACACAGTTAGCACCAGTTAAGCTTTCTTGCTAATCATTTGATGTCAGAAACCATTTTGTAGACAGACGTGGGTGCAGGATTAATTTGTTTTAATTTTGTTATAATGAAAATAAAATAAAGTTACTAATAGAAGTAATAGCAAATGACTGCAGTCCGAAATTAAGAAAATAAATAAATAAATAACTGAAAAGTGTAGATGTCATGAATAGAAATTTGAACCCACCTCTAGCAAGTGGTCCCCTGCTTTGAGTCGGCCATCTTGAATTGCCGCTCCCTTGGGAAGGATGTTCTTTACAAAGATGGGAGCACTGCCTCCAATGGGAACATCTCTGGAGGTGATGCTGAAGCCGAGTCCCTCTTGACCTAAATATAAGAAGTCAGAGAAATAACATTTGGTAACTTTCTTCCAAGTACAAATATGAAGATATTGACAAAAGCTTAAAAGGTTCCATCCAGTGGTCAAACTATTCCATACTGCTATTTTGTGCATGGGTAAGATTCAGACCTCAAATTGGGAAGACACAGAAAGACCCCAGCCAGTCCATGAGTTGAACGCAGAACCAACAAGTCAAGAAAATATCCCAGTTAGCGCCCAGATTCCTGACCATTGATTCCTTGGTTGCTAAATGGAGCAAAGACCACAGTTCGATGGCTTGTACTTTGTATGCATCTACGTCCCTCTATCTAAACACGAGCTGCGGTTTGCCTCCAGGGTGTGTCGCCTCCATGTCGAAAACCCTCAAAGTCCAAAAATAATCTGAATTTTATGAACCAAAATTGAGCGTTGATGATTAAAGGCTGGTCATGTCCGAGAATAAACCTACAGGGATTGATGGCTACGGTTTGTTTTCGGTCTTTAAAACAGAAGCCAACCGCATGGGTCAAGGAAACAACACACGCTACATCGGAGTGTGGGCTTGTCAGGGGGTACCTAGATGGAGGATTAGCCTCATATGCATGTTTTGGTGGGAGAATCCTGAACAGACTTTTCCTAACTGCTGTGGCTGTACAAATGTGAAATCTCTTGCTGTATGTTGAAGTGATTTGCATTGGATTTTAGGGGTAACCTTTCCTGTTCGACTGATTAATATGACTGACTGGGCTAACAGAAATATGCAATTACAGTGACAAACAAATACAACCATCTCATGCCTGACCTTTTCTCCAGACCACATTTGTTTATGTCAAATGTCAGCCGAGGCATGAGGATAATATAAAAATATGACTCTGTTAAGAAACCGTTTAAGTGGATATGCTTAAATTCAATAAGGCGCGCTGGTCATTGAAATAAATAAATAGGCCTGTTTTCTTGCTTGGATCGTTTCCATTATTCACGAACTTGCCTTACAAAACAAAACCACCGCCCCTGTCAGGGTATCGGAGCTAAGTTTCCCGATCGCTTGAGCCAACTATCCAAAGCCAAGCGCGATGATAACAATACTCAGTACATCTAGGCCGTTCCGCACTGTTCAAAAGCCAGAAAAGTGCTGCAGCGGTTTTTTTTTTTTTTTTATCGTCACAGGCCTTAAAGGGTGTTCATTTTCCTCTATCACCAAAACCAGAGAGCTGCAAAATTTGGGATCAGAAGTGCAGATGAGAAGCACGGGCGTGAATGTGAAAAACTGAACTGGGGCAGGAACTAATAAATCAGGTCTACCATTTATAAAACCAGTGTATTCCTGTAATCCTGCACTAAGATTGTTGCACTGGCTTCTGGTCCTGAAAGACACTTGGATTTAACATTCTTCTAATGGTTCAGACGAGTCTTCAAGGTTCTACGTGACCTCCATTGTCTATTTATTTTCGTTCACATCTACAGGTAAAAGTCGATATGCCACAGTGAACAGAGCGGCACTTCATACATCATTATAAAGAATTAGCCGTTTCTCCGTGCAGAACTTTGCCGCAGTTGGGCATGAAAGTTTGAGTGAAGGCTGTGCTAACAATAGTGATTAGTATTCGTGTCGGTATAGCTTTTCATAGTGCGGAGCTGTCAGTACCCGGCGGTTCGTTATGACCTACTTTTCCCCTGGTTTGTCTGCCTGTCAGAGTGTCGTGCGGTTGACAGCGATTGTGTTGATGAAGCAGGAACACAGGTACGAAAGGCGCGGAGGTGATGAGGGGGTTGAATACAGAGTCAGAAAGTTAAGTTGTTAAAGCTTCTATTAAACTCGAGAACAACAACAGGTACGTGTGGTTGTCATGGCTGCCATGCTACTATTTTAACAGCACTGTAATTATGTTTATTTCAAGAAGTTAACGCTGAAGCTCGGTACGTTTTTTTAAATGAGGAGAAACCGTTTTAGTGACTGTCAAAGAGTTTGTCGCTATGCCATCAAGTATGAGCGCTCCTAATGTGTCCTGGCCAAACAAGAGAAGTAGAACATGTCACTTCCACCAGTGTGCACAGCTTGTAGCGGTGGCAGCATGGTGATTGAGTGGTTAGCGCTCTAGTCTCGCAGAGAGAAGGTCCTGGGTTCGATTCCTGGACTGTGATGGCCTTTCTGTGTGGAGTTTGCATGTTCTCCCGAGCCTTGATAGCCAGACTACACCCTTTTCCTGCTCTTTACAAGGATCAACAGTTAGAGAACCCCAATGGTCCGTCAAACTTGGCTTACTGGCTTATTACCCAATTATGAAAACTTAGAAAATGACAAAAGAAAATCACATAGTAGATTGAGAAACAACGCTATCTTATCAACGTTATCCACGTCTTTTGATCACAGATGAGAGAAGTTCTAAAGTTTGTTCCGAATGAGCACTTTTTGGGGAATGTTAATGGCAATAAGCATGCTAGCAATGCATGTGAAGCAAGATATTGGAGTAAAATGTAACCATTCTTGAACTCCCTACTGTGAAGAAGAAAACTGGAAACTTTCTAATAGAGAAGTCATATTTCAGCAGCTGAGAAGGAACTGCACTGGTTGGAGTTAACCGGCCAAGCATTTCAGCGCAGCTTTTGAGTGCACCTCCCTGGAGAGAGTCGGCACTGCAGTTTCACTATTTCCCCCCAGCTCTGAGCTAAGGCCTGCATGCCAGCTTTAAACCAAACGTCTTCTGTCGGCTGAAGCAAAAGAGAGCAGAAACAAACTTCTGAAAGAAAGCACAAAGAAGCCTTCGGCAGGTATGTACCTTTTTTGAGTTGGACGTTGAACCGCCGCCCTTTGGTCTTCATGTAGGAGTGTGTGGCCGCGCTCGTGCTGACTCGGCGCTGGAGCGTGGGCGAGTTGGCGGAGGGCGTCCTGGACACCATGTTGGGGGGTAGAGTGGAGTATCTGCGGCTCGTGTCGGGGGTACTCCCTGACAGTGGGGCGGGATGGTTACTGGAAGACAGCAGGCACAAATACATTTCAAAACGGACAAAAGTACAATAACTGCTTACTATTAAAATAAAGGCAGCCTCGTTCACTCATCGTTGACATCCATGACTTGTAAAACTCACTTGTGGTTGAAGCTGAGTGGCGGTGCTGCGGGCCGTTGCGTTGGTAACGCACCCGCCAGGCTGGATCTCGTCCCGCCGCTCAGCTGGGACTCCTGGCTGAAGCGCACCCTGTTGGGCTGGGGCGGGCTCATCTCGCCATGGCCTATGAAAACCACAAAGTGCTTCTTCAAGGACACGGGCACCACATGGAAGAGGATGAAGCGTGATCGCATGGCTTGCTTGAAGATGTTCTGGGCCCTGGAAGAGGAAAGAATGGAAAGATATAGCCATTTATTGGTTTATTTAATAACTATCGTGTTCATTGTCATTGTCTGTAAATGAAATAAAGCAGAGTGATAGAATATGTACCACTTTGGACTATACTAACAACACATCCAAAGGTCAGCAGTTTGATTCTCGCTCTGAACACATTTCATACACATTATCCATTTACTTTCTGTACTTCATCCATGTAGTGCAACATGCGTTGAACACATGGAAGAGAATTAGCCGGCAATGCCAAGCCTCTCTGAAGAACCAGTCCGGGAAGGAGAGAGGTCAGGAGGTCACACACAGAGAAATCATTTAGCTCCGCCGATAAGGCAGTGTTTCTTTAATGGACTATGATAACTTGGCTGATTTATTAAGATAAGAGGGGTATATGTATGTTCAGAGGCGCTGTATGTTGGAGTATGAACCACATGATGGCTCGCTGCATCGCTGTATAGAAGGGAATGGAGATAATATGTAATTACCAGCGTAGGATAGGACCTGAGAGATAAGCCGGCAGAGTGGTGAGCGCCTGTGCCTAATCAAACTATTATAAAGCAAGGAACATATTTCATAAATGCATTATATGTGATTGATAAGTGGCAAAATAGCACTATTCTACACACTCAAAGCTGCATTTGACTCCGCAGTCAAATGCAGCTGGTGGAAGTAGGATTCATAACAATAACGGCGATTTCATATAAATCTCCTGAGAGTGTCGCCTGTCAATTTCTGAGCTAAGCGTTATATGTCATTATGAAAGCCGGTAATATTAGGGTCTACTTCCATGTTTCGATCCAACATTGACATACCGGCCCCTGCTGGTTAATGCTGTTACTGCACCCTGTGAACACATTCCAGACCAATCACTAATCCGGATTTCCATCCATCCATTTTCTTCCGCTTTATCCAGGGCCGGGTCACGGAGGCAGCAGTCTCAGCAGAGATGCCCAGACTTCCCGATCCACACACACTTCCTCCAGCTGTTCTGGGGGGACCCCAAGGCCACACCAGGCCAGCTCGGAGACATAGTCCCACCAGCGTGCCCTGGGCCTTCCGCGAGGCTTTGTCCCACCGCGAGGCTTTGTCCCACCGCGAGGCTTTGTCCCACCGGAACAGCTGCCCTAGCCACCTCAGCTGGCTCCTTTCGACATGAAGGAGCAGCGACTCTACTCCGAGCTCCTCCCGGGTAACTAATCCGGATTTGACTTTCAATTGTCAAAAAGCAGCTGTTGTGACATTGTACATAGTTATTCTGACAGATTTTCATGATTTAGAGTTAGGGTTGTTGCTTATACTTTTATGAAGTATGTGAATGTTTAGTGTGATTTCAAGACTGCTGGGCCTATACAAATGAAACAAAAACTGTCATGAAGTTCACTGGCTTCTCTGACTAAATAATAATTAAAATAAAAATCTGCCAATTGTATAAAAAAGTGGTCTCACTACCCAATCACAATCAAGCAAGTGTGTTGCCAGTTGAAAACATCCTAATCCACAAGATTTCTATTGCAAACTTGCGACCCTAATCCCAAACAAAATATAAGGCTCTACATATGTGGATTTTCCGTTCAGTTGCTTCTTTCCAAAACCTATTATTTACTTTGCATATTTATTTATTTATAGAGGTAAGCTCTCGACAAGGCGACCAAGACGCTGAAAATCCCTGAGTGTTTGCCGTGGGCTGGACAGGCGCACACACTAGAGCAGACCAGACGATCCCGACTCAGATAATGAAAGATGCATCGCCAGATCCTTCTATCCCCCATGATGAGCTTCCAAAGTAAGCACACGACAGCATCGCGGCTCACTTTCGTTCTGAAGAAGGTACACAATGCAGAAGACCAAACACTCGCCGAGCCGCCCACGTGTGACTTTTGGGGCCAAATAAGTCGAGACAAGAGCGGTAGAATTGTTTAGACTGCCACGGCGGGGGTACTTAGCATATAGATAGGCTGGCTGTGAGGGGAGGCGAGGAGCAGCCAGAGGGGTCCAGGGGACAACGGGAGGGCTTGGATTCCAGCAATCACACCTCCTGCAGCCAAGCCCTCATTACCTAGTGCTGCATATAGGTATACTAATCTAGACCAAGGACAGAGATATAAGACTAGTCCTGAGGAAAATGAGACTCGCTTCATAATGATGGACAAATGAGGTCTTCGGTGGGGTGCCTCATTAACAGCACGTATGTTGTTTTATCCTTGGTGAGTGTGACAGACTTCCAAACTTTGAGTGAGGACCAAGGAGGATCTGGTATTGCCTGACAAAACCCCTTCAGCACAGTCTCGCTATCAAAGCCTAAAACCTAAAACGTGCAATGAGTTAATCCAGATAGGGTCCTCCAAACGGGTAGAGTGGTCTTTGAAAGCCTTGTTGAGTTGAGTTTTTTGAATTTTTCGATCAAGGCACTCGCTCGTGACAATGCTCGTGAAAATGCTACAATGTAGGGGGGAAAAAAAATGCTGTTTCACATTTGCGTTTGTTTTGGCGTCATCTTCTTACAGACAGGCTCCAACTGATCTGGCAATCAAACCCAGGACCTTCTAGCTAAAAGACGAGAATTCTAACTACTCAACCATCCTGTTCCTACTCTGTCTCTGCAATAAAGTAAGGGTATGTTTTGATTGTAACATGATTGATGGACCAAATGTAATGTTGATTAAATATGAAAACATTCTACGCGATGTAACACTTGTATATGTTTCCTTCTTAAGACGATTACCCAGTACGGGGGTAGAATGAGCTCGATTGTTCCATCCTGTGGCTGAAACCAGTTAGAAAACTAACATCAAGGGACTCTCTCCAAGTGTCGCTTGCTCCGAATCAACTTCTAATGGGTTGGGAGCTAGTGTCGGTAGAGACACAGTTCTGGGAAAATGTCCAAATGTTTTCTCAGATCATTATTTGTAATGACTGGATTCACAAACCTGCCACATTAATCTTATGGCTGAATCAGGCCAATATCAAGCACATCATTTACGAATATTGTCTCTACTTTTGGACACCTTCATGACTCAACAGTTATTTTTTGTTTCATGCGGATAGGTCCAGCCATTAATGAGATACATTATCAACTATAAACGATCAGAATTGCTAGCTACGCCAACTCAGTTTTTAATTATAGGCTGTGAGAATGTTGTGACGTAATGTGAACGCACTCCATTTAGGGCTAGTGCATCCTCCATCCACTGAATTATTCTCTTCGCTTTCGAATAAGAAAGCGCATGTTACAGATATGTGTTTGTGTCCTGATATGCAGCTTAAGTCGAACTAAGCTCAATACTAGAGCCTTTCTAAACCACTACAAGCGCATTGTGCGAACATTACCATAAGAGCCATGCATGGACTGAAAAGACATCTTTAAAAACGGAGAAAGCAGCCTTAAGTCCAACTCCACAGCGCCATTAGAGTCTCGTTCATTCCTCTGACAAGCTGTAAGCCGCCGCCACCTCATCGACAGCTCTTCATTCAATCGCTGTCAAACGGCTCATGAGCACAAGTGGCAGTAAGCCTCGCCTTGATGGTGCGCCCTCTTTGATATGTATTATTTATTATGCAAATTCGCCCCAAATCACTCACTTGGGCAGACTGAGGGCTGTTTGCACACAAATACTCTCGAATAATCAGCCTCCGCATGAGCCTGATTGAATAATAAATTACCCCATCAATGCATCATTACATTCGCTTAGATTATGCGCCTCAAAATATTTACCCATGCAAAACAATCTAAAGGAGATTAGACTGTTGCTTTAAATTGTCGTCTGGCTCGCAATCAGCAGAAGCCGCGAGGGGTAAGGGAGAAAAGTTTAAAGTGTCGGATTCGTTTCCAAAGCACAATAACACGACGGAATACACAATGTGGGTGCCGCTGAGGCGTGCAACCCAGCAGGAGGTGGGAGAAAGAAAAGCGCGACAAAATATCTATCCCCGGTGGATCTGGGTGGTAAGACGCTTTAGAGTCTGAAAAAAAAAAAAAAAAAAAAACATGGAGGGGAAAGGCACTTGTTGTAACAAAGGTTTCGAAATATGTTCTAAAGACCGCAAGAGTCAAAGTCTGCGAACATACCATACTATTACTACTGCAATGCTATTAAGGAGACCAAGTGTATCTCTATAACGAGTCGAAAATTAGTTTAGGGCTTAAGGATGTGTGATACCAGCTTCTGCATTTTCTCTTCAACTCCAATCATGAGCCGATACGGATTCCAGAATCTTCAGTCGATGACATTGTTTTTGCTTCTTGTGTACATTATTAAGTTGTAAATTCTATAAACCACGTGCCTGTAGCTTCTTTATGCCATGGGAGCAGCAGAACAATCCATTGTCACATTAATGCATGGTGTACACTGTAAGTATAGATTAGATCTCTCTACTCTCCTCCACATTGGTATTGATTCTGAAATTAGGGTGTCTGGCATTGAAAGTATCGATGCTTTGGTATCGACTCGCACATCCCTTACAGTTGTGAATCAATGGACTCAAAGCATTCACCTGAGAATAGGAAGTTTGCCTGTTCGAGCCCAGCCTGGGTGCTTCGGTAAGCACCCAGGCTGCATTTCGCAAAAGCCCCGCCCCCTTAGCTACTGTCAGCTAGCTCCATCAGGAAGTGGATTTTAACACATGTCATAATGGGGCATGTTAGTGACTCTTTTTGGTCCAATACCACCGTTAAGTTAAGTGCAGTGAAGGAATATATTCAAAATATGCCACAAAGGTGACACTACAACTATTGAGGCTAAGTAGCAGTCTCTTGTGAAATCAGAAGAAAAGCTTCAAGCTGCCTTAAAGCACAGTCATGTGGACTAGTCAGGCTCTCGCACAACCAGAAAAGTTCCCTTTTTATGTTAATCTAGTATTTGAGAGTTATTGTTAAGTTAACTGGCTTGCTAAACCTACAGGAACCTAAAAAAAATCCTCACAGACCACTGCTACTTAGTTAGCAGGTTAGCAGTTAGCAGGCGCTGCTTCTGATTATTATTTTCTGCTCTGAAAGGGGAAAAACAGGCCGTGCTTCACTACTTTCTATGGTAGGAGATCCTGAGAATGACAGATAGTAGCAGTTTATGTATGATTGGGCAATGACATTTTCGGGATGGCTGATATGCTGCGGTGACCCCTGACAAATTCAGATTCAGAAACAGTTTATTTGCCCTTTGCAGAATAAAACCACATTGGAAAAAAAAGGTGAACGTAGCTCAAAATGCACTGTCAAACATTCACTCATAAAACATAAAAGACTTAAAAACTTAAAATTAAACAATGGTAAAAAAGTAAGGTAAGGAAAAATGAATAAAGACCAGATTTGTTGGGAGATTGAAGAGATTTTGTTGTTTTATTTGACCTTGTTTAAAATGTGGAAAATAATTTAAAAAAAAATCATAGATCCAGTGTCTGCATATATTGGTGTATGAATGAGAGTGTACTTATGATATATACATAATAAATTTATTCTATGCGTCAGCTTGCTTAAAACCTAAAGGCACCATACGCTATAAGGCAACGTAAATCAGTGTGAAGGATTTGGAATAAATTTCGGCCCTTCATGTGTCTGGATGTGAGCCTCCATGATGCAAGGTAATAATTACACCTCATGTCGAACCCAGGTGGAGCTAAAATACACGGTGACCCAAGCTTATATCTGCGCTCCACTTTAGAAAATTAAACGCACCATGAATCAATAGGAGGGAGCAGCAGAGGGTTTGGGTTTGGAGGACTCTGGGTCATAAAGACACAGTTCAGAGAAGCCGGTGTGTTTAAATAAACTGATAAACTGCAATGATACTGAATCAACATTTTCACATTCATGATTGTTGACAAACTGAAAGCAGGTAAGGTGATCAATATTTGTTTATATATTTGTTAACCTATTGTTGACGATAACCCTGTATTGGCACATTAACTACTGCCGACCGGAAACCAGGTCTATTTCAAGTAAAACAGTGGTTCCCAACTTGCCAGGGTCCAGAAATTGCAAGTGGTCTCCAGAGCTTTGTCTGGTCAGAGAGTTAGGTCATAAGAAATATTATTTGGGTACAATTCGGGGTGCCACAGCTTTGGACTGTTTTAAACAATAGGTTTGGTCATTAAACCCCGCCCCTCAGGATGCGCACATATAGATTCAGTTTTTAAGACCGGGAAAAAATTCATTTCAAAAACACTCATTTCTACCGTTTACAGCAGACTCCTAGAGCAGATTGGGCAAACTCACTGTTCGAAGCGCAGGTTCCTGATGTCGGCCTGGTTGATCTTGACAATGGTGTCTCCCTCCTGGAACAGACGCTCCTGCTCGGCTTTACCTCCGGGCTCCAGCCGGTTCACCAGCAAACCGTGGGTCCTGCCAATCACAAACAGCGTGGACTGAAACTTTACGCAGGCCCAAAACATACAGCATGAATGTCAGAGATGACGTCCCATAATTGTACATTATTAAGGAGTTTGGACACCTATGGTAAAAATGAAGCTTCTCAAAAAGGCTAGAAAGGACCACAACCAAGACAGGCTTTGCTCCACTTTGGCAGCCAGTTTTCATAATATTACCAAGGAGACATTTTTCCTAGTACGTGTTTCTGTGTTTTCAGTTTCCATGTAATTACTTCAAATTCCATGTTATCACACATTTCGATACCATGCTACCAGACATAAAATGGGAATCTTAAAAGTAGCTTAATCTTGGTGACAGCATGAGTGAGTGAAAGTCGACTCCTCTCAAACTTTTTTTTTCTGACAACCTTGCAGTCACGAGAAACCGCATCCCCCAAACTTGCGCATCGGTTGAGTCAGCCAGTTTCTCCGCTTTGTACGCCGTCATGAAGCGAGGGCTATGAGCTAATTCGCAGTCACATATCACGCTTTAGCTTCCCTCAGAGGGGCTTAAGAAGAGAGCCAACAGTCGCGCAATAAATACCCATGCTGATTCTTCACAGCACTGCCGCCTCAGCAATCCCTTCAAAAAAAAAAAGAAAAAAAAAATGAACAGCAACCTTTACCTTCAGACACCCCCCCACCAACACTCCCCCCCCTTTTACCCATAATCCCGCAGGATAACCGTTCGCGAGCAGATCAGATGCATATTGCCGTCTCGGCGGTGGCATATGCCTGAGGTGCTGAGGAGACTGTTGCGGTGCAAGTGAATGGTGTCCTTATGAAAGTGCGAGAAAGTTTGGGAGATGTTCCGCGGGGAAATTAAACAAATGACGAAATATCAAAAGTTGGTTTCTGTAGCACGATGAAACTTCAATGAGAAGAGTGTGCTTTATTCAGGCTTAGAAAATGACTCGAGACACCACATTGTTAACTAGAAAGTTTGAAAATTGATCAGCCGCACAAAAAAAGCAGAAGAAAAGGTGCAATATTCCGATACTTTGTGTTCAAATGGACATGTCATGCATAATTTTGCATACCTCAGCATCGATATTTGACATTTCTAAATAATGCTTTTGTAAAGAAAGAATAGTACAGATTTAGCTCTTTAATGTTACCACTACACCCTTTTTTAGTATTTTCTAACCATTGGGGGGACAAACAGACCTGTTAAAAATAGGGAAATAGGCCTCTTAGTTGATCTAAACCAGTCAAAACCTGATCTAAACCAGTCAAAACCCGAATAAACCAGTCCAAACCTGGTCTAAACCAGTCAAAACCCGAATAAACCAGTCCAAGCCTGGTCTAAACCAGTCAAAACCAGAATAAACTAGTCCAAACCTGGCCTAAACCAGTCTGAACCAGTCAAAACCAGATTAAACTAGCCCGGACCATGTCTAAACCAGTCCAAACCAGCATAAACCAGTTCAAACTAGTACAACCCCAATCTAAACTAGTCCAAACTGGATATTTTAAGTATTACACACTTGAACTGAATGTTAGAGAGGCAGCATTAGAAACGGCACATGATTCAATAAAGTGAAAGATTCAATAAAGAAAGATTCACTAGAGCCAATAAAGTTTGCTTTACCCAACGGTTGAGCAATCTGTTAAAGGGTTATGGTTAGGGTTAGCGTTAGAGTTATTGACCTGAAGCACCCTCTACAGGCGGCAAGGTTATAAAATCAAGATAACAAGCGTTCCCTTTCAGCTAACGGAATGCTAGCCAATCGATGGTGCTGTGCTGAACACATATTGAGCACAAAACAGATGTGATGATGGATTATGAGATTGTAGAGGATGAAATAAATTACCACATCCAAACAGGTCCTACCAGAACATTTGTGTAATCAGATCCATAATGTGTAGAGCCACACTCTCATCACATCTTGACTCAGGACTTTATTGGGAATATGCAAATGCTAATGTGTCACATTTTTGACAGGTAGTACCCATGTAGTCAGGCCTTTCTCTTCTCTCATATGGCCCTAGAACAACTGTGAGTACGACTTGGGACCAAAGAAAACAGACTGAGAGTTGATCCCTCATCAGAATTCACAGCAGCGAGCGGCAGGATAGGGATGAGGTGACATCTTTCAGAGCTTTGTCGCAGATTCCAACTGTTATTACGATGGACTGGTGGCTTGAAACGCAGAAAAGTAATGGGCCTAAAGTTAAGATGTTGTGGCCTGTCATGGAGCCTTCAGGGTATTGTAAAAGCAGATCTTTGTGGAAAAAAGATTCCCTTTGGTAATGAGTGTCACATCACGGATAAAACCTTCCATTTCTTTCCCCAGAAGCCCTTTGCCTGGCGTCAGTCCACCCCACAGCTGGGCCGCATCGCGCTGAAATGTTTAGTAGGAGGCCACCTGCTCTCATCTAGTGGCTTTAATCACAGAATAATCCAATCAGCTCCATTTGTGCACGCTGGTTATGTCCGCACCGTGTTTACAATGCAGACCGGTCACGGAATGTGGACTTCATTTGGACCAATAAAGCATCTGGCCAGGCGTGTGTGGTCCCGCGCTGTACGCTTCAAAAAACAGTTTTGCTTGTGTGCGCGAGGACTGCACTGATGTGACATTCAAGTTACATCTGGTTAATCAAAGGCAGAACAAGATTGAAGATGTGATAACAAAACTGTGCATGGCCTCATTATGGTTTCCTTCAGGTGCTCCGGTTTCCCACATCAGCCGCAAACATGCACAATCGGCTTAACATCCTGCAGGGTTGCCAGGTATCAATGACCACATCTGCCCAAAACACACGAATATATGGCACAGTTGTCATTTCCAATGTATTTTACTTGTTTACAGAGCCACTACGCTCATGCCGTACTGCCCCTTTCTGCCTCTCTCTCCCTGAAAGGAACAAGTTTTGTTCGAAATAGATTTTTGTTATGGAGAAAATTAGTACTAGGAAAAATTAGTGTTCACATATAGGATTTCCGAAAGCTTTTTGGTGCATTCTTTGTTTTCTGAAAAGCTATATTGTGATATCTTCATGCTTTATGCAACATGTAAAGAAAAGGAAAACTAGCTCTTATTACACATGTGTCAAGGTCGAGATGATTTAATGTGGCCCTTTGAGAAGTTATGGATGAGTTATGAATCTTTAAAGAAATAACCAATTTTCTCACTCCAGCCACTAGAGGGCAGCTTAAATATAAAAAAGGAAAGAATTCCACACGTGTCCAGCAGAGGATGCTGACATAATAGGAGGTCAGGATATAAACAGAACATTACAGCTACAATAGTAACGTACTGCCACTGAGTGTGGGGTGAATGAATAATGACTTTATGCAGCACTTTGAGAAACATGTGACAAAGGCTGATAAAGAGCAATAAGTGTAAGCTGTTGTTATTTGTGAGGCCACAGTCCTTTACAATATATGGGGCCCCGACCTGCCGTGGGGGCTGAATGTCGGCCCTCGACCGAAACGAGTTCGACACCGCTGCCTTATTACATGGAAAATGGCTCTAGTAGGAGCGGCACAATCTGCTGGCAAGAGAGGAGTGTGTGAAGCAGGGTAAATGAAATGAAAAAAAGAGTGCATATTGGTTCTAAGCATATAGTAGTAGTATAGTATAGTATAGTGCATTGTTTGCATGTCATTTAAGCGCTGAAATTACAGTTCTGTGAATGTGCATGCACTATCAGCAGGGAACTATGCATGACTGAAACAAAACACAACACCAAATAGTATGTTTAGGATGATGAAACAACATGTAAAACGCCCAAGTTCAGCAGACCGCATGCACTCTTAACACTGGTGGTTGGCGAGCCTTTTAATCCAAACCTTTTAATGCCATGAACAATTTCGACTTTTTAGCACCTCGAGCTAAACAAAGCCTTTTAAACCAACAGCCTGCAATATTCCCCAAAGCCCTAAACCCCCCCCCCACACCCTTTCCTCTCCTCTTTCCGGGGCGCTATGTGCTGGGACAGGATGCATTAGCCTCACATGCTGTCATGGTGTCTAGACCGGGGCCAGGGAGGTCAGACAGCACGCTCAGGCAGACAGCGAGCTGCAAACACAGGCTCTGCTGCGGACACTTCTGCCCCCTGTTCTGCTCCACAGTACCACACTGACATCACACATTATGTCACCCTCCCAGGCACTTTCTACAGCCCGTACCTGTGCGCTCGGGGGATTGCGCGTCAGGGCTGCAACAAGATGAAGCGCAATCAAATGTAAATCGTAACTTTTATTAGTCACATTTAGCAAATCACAAAGGCCGTTCTTACTTACAGTACACTTGGACTTATTTAGAGCATGGAGCGTGAGAGCCAAGATGATATTTCAACACAATCAAGATGACACCACTTACTACATTACCTAAATGGTTGCAGATTGTGTTCTCAATGTTCAAAACAAACCGAAAATGCATCCAGCATGTGGCTCATCCAGCTGATGTTGTAAAGTAGAAAGCTTTTGAGAAGCTTACATAATTGGTTTCAAAACTCTTAACACTGCTTTCCATAGGTGTTGGTCAGCTATTACTGAAGCCTTAACCGCTCCAGTAAACCAGCTGTGGCAAAAACATGCATTCTTCATCTTGTCTTTGAACTGATGTCAAAGGTTTATGTGTGTTCTAAGCCACTCTCCCTGCAGCCCATCGCACACTCACATCCCCCCGTGTGACTCAGGCTCCCAGATGGACTCACTCGTCAAAAGGTTGGAGCTAAATATAGTTTCCTGACACTTGCTTATAAACAGTTATGGGATTAAGGAGCTGGGGAAATGACACCGCGCCAATCTTCAATGACAGTCGTGGCGTCTGGCTCCAAATGTCAGCCCATTTCATCTCCTCATACCCCCACCCCCCACTTCCCTGTACTCAACCCGAGCGCTGAGTGGTCGCGTTCACCTTGGTGCCGTGCCAGTCCGGCAATCCGTGTTCAGAGCAGGCTTTTAGTTTGATTACACATCCGCTGTCCCCTTTTTCCTTAAATATCCATAAACTAGGCAGCGCGCTTCCTTCGCCCTGTCCTCTGTCCGCGACACTTAGCTTAAAAAGAAGAGCCAATGCTGAAAATTACTTTTATTCCATCTCAAGACACACTTGCAACACTGCGTATCTCCGCTGTCTTGCTTATGTGATGTGAACCTACAACCTAAAACGAATTTACCACCAATTTATTAGCACTTTCCTCTTTCCTTTGGGATTGGTTTATTTCAAATCACAATGGAAATAAGTTTGTAAGAAGGTCTTCAAGTTGATCCAGCTCCCGCCGTTGTTGTTGTTGTTGTTGTTGTTGTTGTGTACTTGGCTGAGTCACTTTACCCAAATGACCTACGTGAATGTATTTTTAGCAATCATATAAACCAGAAATGACAGCAGTGATAGTAAGTACTGTACTATCACATTGTACAAGCGTACAGCAAAATAGTGTTCAGGTGTTAGTCCTGAGCCGCTGCAACTGAGCCACGCCACCACTGTGGGTCAAGCTGACCCGCATGGGTTTGGAGGTCGGGGAAACCGTAGCACCTGGAGGAAACCTGGATTGCTGCCTTCAGTCTCCTCTGATCCTCTGAAAGGGTGCACCGCCTCCTGGGTTTGTCCCTGTTTCAGAGCATGGTGTCCTGCACTGGTCAGCTCCTCCTCATCCTCCTCCTCCTCCTGCGCAGCTCCCTCCGCTCCACAACACTCTTTCACCATCTTCTGGGAAAAGCTTAAGAGTTCATCTGATTTATTCTCCAGTGAATGTCCATTAGCCAGAACCATAGAAGGCATGTGTGGCTTTGCTGTGAGTCTTGCCCGGATACCTCCGTTTGTCCCTTTTTTGTTCCTGTAGCTTTTGATGCCTCCATTGTGTTGCAGGTGTGGGGAGCTCTTGGTGCCTCTTCAGTGTTTCAGAAGAAGAAATGTGTTAGTCTCAAATGGGTTTAAGCTGACAAGCTAGCTGTTTATTTTTAAAAGCTGCTTTTTTCAGTTTTTTCACAATTGTGGACTCTGATCCCCACAAAAAAACGGAACAGACGTACAAAAGTATCCAGGAAAAAAATGTGGAACACAGCAATCCCAAATGCAGTGTGCAGAAAAAGGCAAAAAAAAGTAGCAGTACAGAGAGAGAGGGAGGTTACTGCCTGTTTACACGGCGCCGTAAACCACTTGTTGTCAGCATTAGCATGCCAGTACAGCCCTGTTTTGCTTGCTGAAAGTGCTTAAAACTCATCCTTGTGAAGAAATTAGGAATGAGCTAATGTTTTAAACATAAAATCTCTGTCACTATTGAGAAAGTGGAAAAATGGATTCAAGGCCTTTAAGCAAAAGAAAAAAATCCACCCGAAACATAAGAGTAGCTTTCATGCCTTGGTCTCCTTCCCACTGGGTGCATGAGAGTACTTGGATATCAGCACTGTTGGGCCCTGCTGTGGTCAGAATCAGAGGAGATGACCACGAGAGAGAGAGAATAAAAAGGAATTGCCTAGAGCCAGACATAAAACGAGAGGAAGCGGAGGAAGCAACATCAAGTTTGAGCGAGAGGATGAAGAAAGAGCTGGCCTGGCTTTGAAATGTGGAGAGAGATTGTTGGTGAAACGGCCTGCTATTGTTGCACCACATCTAGTGTCACTGATAGTAGTATTCCTACTGCTACCCATACCACTACTACAGACGACTACAGCTACTTCTACTGACAATGCAAAAAGGTCTACCCAATTATGTACAGCAAATCTGTGATACACATTCCTGTGTAATAAAACAAGGCTGCAGATTAACTTTTTACTACTCACAAATGTGCTGCCTACTTTTTCATTTGATAGCACTGACATGCTCTGAGTCGCACATACAGATTTGGTTCCAGAAAAATTGAACTGTGTTGTAAGTGTTCCGTATATGCTGTTTATGTAAAGTAGTAGTAAATAGCTCAATAAACTGCTTTTTTTCCTACCTGCCTACTTCCTCCCTGTACACTCATTGTCATCTCCTCACTGTTCCGTCAATACAGCCATCATATTATAAATAAAATAGAAAGTAGAACACAGTTTTTGCAGCAACCGGAAAAGGTTGGACATACATGGGATTTAATATAGGACCTTATTTGGTTTTATTACACAGCCAAGTATAAGTATTTTTGGAAGCTAACGCGACAGGAGTAAAAAATTACTTTTGTTATAAAATTCTATGTTATAATGTTGTTCCCTCATTAAAAACTGAACTTGAGCTGTATTTTGCTTGGTCTGAGTAATCCCTCTCACTACTACTACAAAACACCAAGTCACAAACAAAGCAATTTAGTTTATTCTATTAGATGCAAAGAAGAAGAGTGCCAAGAACACTATATTGGAGAAACGAAACAAGTATTACAGAAGAGACTTTATCAACACCGAATAGAAAGCACTAGCGGCCCCCCAGTCGGCTGTGCATCTCCACCTCAAAGCCTCAAACCACTCCTTTGAGGACAGAGAGGTCAAAATCTTAGCAAAAGAAGAATGTTGGTTTGAACGAGGAGTAAAAAAGGAGCTATTTTTGTCAAGAAAGAAAATTCCGGAATTAACCGGAATGGGTACTCAGATTTAATCTTTCTGCACTTTACTCCAATCTCCTTCGCCGACAGACGGTTTCTGCCAGTCCAATGAGACGGCACATCAGCCATCAACAGAACAATAGGCAGGTAATTAGCAGTGATCAGCTTTGAAGAGATCAGGACACATCGATACTCTGGAGTGAGCCGGTCGTTAGAGACGCTCTACTTCAAAGGTGTTTACTCACAGGTGAGAGTACCGGTAGTTTCTGGGGAGGAGCCGGGCCTACCCCAACCCCTCCCCTTTTGGTCTTTATCTAGGCTGCGACCTGAACAGAACTTTAGCTTTCGCTGACGAAGCCTTTTGGATGAGAGGCGAAACGTTCGAGACTTCAACCACTGAGTACAGAAGACGACTCGAATACCTTCATTGAAGATTACTACTACCACTTATACTTCAACTGCTATAAATAAATGTAGGTTTATATGTCAAAATGCTCGAAAAGACAGGAAAATCCATATACGGACATGATTGCATTGCTATGGTGACCTATAGTTCCATATGGAATGTTTGCACCCTGGTGTGATTAGACCGTCTTCTCATTTGCATGATTCTGTCCCTCTTAGGATTGAGTTTAGCAGCACTGCACTTTCACAGAGCAAGTTTCAGAGCACGTCAAACATTGTTTTAGCTTCACTTTGAGCAAACAACTGCACAAATGAGCAACATTCGAGGTGGATTTTACGCCAACATGGCTGGAAGAACCCAAGACGGAGTCCCTTATGTCCCGAGGGTAAGATATCGTGACTTGTTTGAATATGCTTTGAAAGTACAATTGTGTTGTGGTATTGTAAAGGCCGCTGACAACATTTTTAGGAGAAATAGATCCTTGTCGGCTGTAAAGTAGCAGGCTATGTGTTGTTGTCTTTAGCATTACAGTGCTTTACCAGATTTGTTTATGAAAATGGCTGTGAATCATTTAGTTAACCATGCCAAATGATCATCTTATCTCTCACTAAAACCTACTGTTCTTTATTTGTCTGTTTACATTAACACTAAGCAATCATTTCTTTCCAGGATGGATCAAAGAGGCCACAGACGAGATATAAACGGAAGGTGGAGTATGGTTCCCAGAACGGTAAGTAAACTGAATGTCTATAAACACATTACTTGATGCCAAAATGCCTGAAAACACATGAGCTAATGTGTTTCTTTTTTCTCCTTGTCCACAGAGGATCCAACTCCAAAATGGGTCTTCAAGACAACTCCTGCCAAAGTCTGGGTCATCGGTGCCAGCCAGGTTCGCCGCGCTGAACCTGTGGCACTCCAGACCTACGGGTACAACTTTGGCCTTAAAGCTCACGTCTCCTGGTTCGGGAAAGGCGGTATGGGATGGTCCGGTGTCCTGCCCCGATTCTATCAAGAGCTGTCCAACCAAGTGCCTCCAGACGTCCTAGTCCTCCACGCTGGAGGCAATGACCTCGGACTGGTGGACGCCAATGAACTGGTGTCCCAGATGGAGATGGACTTAAGGAGACTGAGGAAGGAATTCCCCAAGATGAAAATTGTGTTCTCCCTTCTCCATGAGAGACAGCGCTGGAGGTACGGAGCTGCAGCCAAAATGGAGCAGTGCCGCAAACTAGTAAACTCCAAACTCCGAAGGGTCCTGAGAAACCTCCAGTGTGAGGCGGTGGAACATAACAACATTCGATTCTTCCACAAACAATTGTTTGTTCCTGACGGAGTTCACTTCACCAAACACGGGAACGAGATATTCCTGGACAATATTCATAAAGTCATCAAAAAGCTCTTTACTGACGACTCCGGATCGGAGCAAAACCAAGGCTCCAAGCGTCCAAGGGTAGTCTTCAAGAAAGCGTCTCCCAAAGTCTGGGTCATTGGCGCCAGTCAGGTCTGCCGCGCTGAACCTGTGGCGCAGCAGACGTACGGAGACAATTTTGGTCTTGACGCTCGCGTGCACTGGTTCGGGAAAGGCGGCATGGGATGGGTTGGAGTGCTGCCCCGGTTCTATGACGAGCTGCTTGAGCTAGAAGATCCGCCAGATGTCCTAGTCCTCCATGCTGGTGGCAACGACCTCGGTCTGGTGGACACCAATGAACTGGTGTCCCAAGTGGAGAGGGACTTAATGAGACTAAGGAAGGAATTCCCCAAAATGAACATTGTCTTCTCCCTTCTCCATGAGAGACAGCGCTGGAGGTACGGAGCAGCGCCCAAAATGGAGCAGTGCCGCAAACTAGTAAACTCCAAACTCCGACGGGTCCTGAGAAACCTCCAGTGTGAGGCTGTGGAACATAACAACATTCGATTCTTCCACAAACAATCGTTTGTTCCTGACGGAGTTCACTTCACCAAACACGGGAATGAGATATTCCTGAACAACATCCAGCAAATCGTCCAAAAAATTCTCAAAGACAGCTGTGGATCTGAGCAAAGTCAACGCAAGGTGTGGTAGTGTTTGTAAGTTTCTGATTTATTTTTTCCTTTATATTTGTACTGAGATTTAACCATATCTTCTTTCTTTTTTGTAGATGAACCAAACTCACCCAAACACTTCACCTTTATTACTTGATTTCTTAATTGATTGATTGAGAAACATTGTAATGTTGGATTTGTGTTGCAGAATTCTACAGTGTGCTTATTATTCAGCATATATTTATGAATAAAAGCAAGAAAAACAAAGTTAACCTTGTAAATCTCAATCATTAAGTCTTTTAAAGTTCTGCTGCTTGATTTTATTTCTTGTGTCAAAAACATTTTAAAGTAGTTACTTTGATATTTTTGGGGTCATGGCCTGAAAAGTTTGGGAGCCCCTGCATTAGGGCACAATGTGGAACAAACAAAACCATAGCGATTGTTGTATATACTGTACATATACCATTGTTATATATGTAGTCATATACAACAAAGGCATAACTGTTATTCTTCATAAAGTCATCGTGTTAGAAGCATATTCATTTTTAGTTTTCTTATTCATTCTACATATTTCCCCCGCATTTACCTGATGTCATGGTTGAAGGGCACCACGTGGATCCCCAGGGGTCCGCCTTGGTTGGACACCTCCACCGGCTTCAGCATGCTCCTGTCGAGGGGGTGATGGATGAGCCGTGCGCAGACACCGGGGAACAAAAAAAAATTAAAAAAAGGCCAAAACACAGTCAAGACACAAGAGAAGGGGAGGAGGGGGGGGCTTCAGCGTTTTCCATACGCACGCACACCAAATGGCCAGGTTAACATGGAAATGCAAAAACAAGCCGATACGTCAGCTGACAGCGACATGACAGGCCGCTGACGGGTTTCTATTGTGTTGTCAGCGAAGGCCCGCTGCGCTGCGCCCGCGGGTCAAATGCAGAGGGGCCAATAGAGAGAGCAATTATGTGATTAAAATCGGGGTGTCGGGGAAAAGAAGGCGTTAATTGAAAAATCAGTGGCAGTGTGAAGGAAGTGAGTCAGGGGGCGTTCATTTGTTTATAAAGACATCAAGCAGATACATGGTGAGCTTGTGCGTTCAGGAAGATGTAAGCTTTGTTCGGTTAATGTAGATTTTATTGTTCATATTATGGAAGTTAATTGTAAAGATTAGTAAAAATGCTTTCTTTCTATAACATATATTTTTTAATGTACTGAAGTCCATATGCAGTGCAAATTATTCAAATGAAAAAACTGAAATGTGCATGCTTATCTATGCTTACTTCTACAAAATGTTACAATATGAATAAATAAAAAATAAACAGGTCTCGGGACAGGGGCACTTCGCTACGTAAAGATAAAGATGCTTTTTATTTCTCTGCTGCATCCTCTCTGTGTTATTCCAGTAGATTAAATAAAATATAATGCAATGAATTGTGCAGTATATCTATCTGTAGAATATGGACTATTGCGTATCTTGCAGGATAAACAAAAAAGTTTATTTCATGAAAACAAACGTTGTGTACTTTATTTCGACCATTTAACTTTCCCAATGTCTTTCTGACATCCTAACATACTTCTTTGCAGGGATGAGGAACAGGAAAATTGTGTATTTGGTGCCTTTAACGTGCTGTGTGTTTTGGACCAAAGTGAAAGAGTGCTCCAACATCACTGCCTTGGTTCACAGTGGTGACCATGAAGGGATAAAGGTCCAGGATGGGTTACTTACTCTAGACTTAGACCAGAAGGGTGCTCCAGCGCGGAGTCCGCCCGGCCCACCGGCTCTATCCGCTCGATCCGCCTCTCCTGCTGCCTCTGCTCCTCCTCTTCCTCCTGGTAAAGAAAACAACGGGAAACTCATAATGTACAGTTTATTTCAGTTTCCCATCTGGTCCATTCGTCCAAAATTTCACAACATCCAGCCATTGTCATCTGCTTAAACCAGGGCGAGGTTAAGTAATTGCATTTGCGAAACACAATATGACAAAAAAAATGTATAGTTGTTGAATATTCTTAAATATTGCACGATAAACGGTAAAAACAAACTTAACAAACTCACATTTCTAAAGGGTCAAACCAATCCTCTTTCATGAAAGGAAAAGCCACTTTTATCAGCAGAAATAGCTCTTCAAATTGATGACTTATAAAAGGTTCTATACAAAAAAACCTGTCAGTACCCAGACACTGACAGGGGTTTTGTGCTGAAGCGCTTTGTTAGCCGAATGCTATTTCCACCCTCACCTTTGACCTTCTGTCTTCTCCCACTTCCTTAAAATGTCAAGCATATCTAAATAGGTGCGTTTTATGGTAATGCATTCCGCCCATTGAGAGGCTGGCATATCTGTGATGACACAAAGTGGCGGTGGCACGCGTCGGCAGCCGCTTTATTTAGCGAAAGAGGGGGGTAGGGGCCAATGAATTTATTAAGGGGAAGAGCCAAAAAGCCTGTCCATTCACTTGAACCGTCCAAATGGAGGAAGCCACTTTAAGTTATTTGTGAGGCGAGGTCCTGTGTCCCTATGGGGGTCCATTATTCGCAAAACCTTCAGCAGAGCTCAAGCCTAAAAGGTTGGTTATGTATATTTATATATGCTGGAGAAAGGGTTATGGCCGTTTCTGAATATGTAAACAAAGATGGTAAAGTGGAGGAAAAATGTGAATAAAAATGTGGAAACAGCATGACAGATCGCAAGAGTGGCATTGGCCATAGGCATCTACAAATGCATACACTTGGGTTCTCTGAGTTGTTTGTGTCATTGAAGAATCAACGGATGGATCTATGATGCTACACGACTATAGAACAGTTACATACTTTGAACAAAATTCGGAAAAGTTTGCTGCAGATGCTCACTTGATGACTATACTCGAATCAAATGTTTACAACTAACTGTTGCTGCAGTACCGGTCAGGGTCATGCTCGACCATTTTTCTGCTGGTCACTTTGGTTGGCGGGGTCAGAAAATGACGTTCTTTAATGAGAATTACCGGTCATATAATCATGAAAAGAAAATTATATTATATTATTATTGTTATATTATAAGTCTAAATATACCTGCAGATAGAGTCCAGTGCTCCGGTCTCTGCACTGGCTTCCAGTCGCTCAGAGAATAGAATTTAAAACAGCTCTGCTTGTTACAAGTCTTTTCATGGTTTAGCACCAAAGTCCATCTCTGACATGTTACAGCCGCATGAACCATCTCGGGCCTCGAGAACTTCCGGGAGGCGGCTCCTCCTGGTTCCCAGAGTCAGGACAAAACACGGTGAGGCTAAAGCTAAAATCTGGAACAGTCTTCATGAGGATGTGAGACAGGCCTCAACTCTGACAATGTTCAAATCCAGGCTGAAAACAGTTCTGCATCCTTAAGCCCAATTCATTCAGTTGGCCACATTTATTCATAATCGTGAATAGACTATTTGAAGACCTTTGTCAGAACACGTGCAAACTCAGTACATTATGGTTTTGCACTGCATGTAGAAAGAAAGAAAAAAATCCATGATCAAAAATCTTTTAATTATTGTGCTGTTTATGTGAAAATGTTTGGTGTCTCTAGTCAGACAGTATGTTTACTTGGCCAAACTAAACACCTGACGTTCACACCATGCAGAATGAAGGCCCCGGGTTGGATCCCTGAGCCTGGTGCAGTTTGCTCTCCATGCCTGTGCAATAGGTTTCTGTCTAGAGCAAGAATGTAGAGAGTGTGAATGAATGAATGAGAGTGTGTTTCTACAAAAATAAAAACACCTCAGAAATCTAGGCACCATCCCGCGGGACAAATGGAGAGGCACTTTTGGATCATGGGCCCTATTTCCTAACCCATGCATGCTGAACTTTTGAAAGTACAAATCTACAAAGCAATCTGCTGGAACAAGGTGACATTTTTGCATTTGTATTACCGCTGCATAGGTTGAACAATATGAAAGATGAAGTGAAAAAGGCAGCCTGGATGTATAAGCTGCATATATTGAGGACGAGAGGCGCAGACAGAGGGAAGATAAAGTCAACAGAGATCTGAAATGAGCAGCGAAGAAAGCAGATAATGGGGGAGAAAATTGCACAGCGTTATCTTTAAATCAGCCGCACAGATTACTTTGCAAACAGGATGACATTTTCACTATAGTGCTCCGAACTTTTCTTAAGTGTTCTCTCCTTGTTACAAGAGCAATGATCTTTCTGCATCTAAGTATTCATATGAACCAAGGACGTGCTGGGAAGGACTTGGAGGATGCGATTTTCTCAAACAAAACAGTACCAAAGTGCTGCTGGTCTCAGTAAATGCCACTTGACACTGAAATGACCCCTTATGTTCTCGGCATAGTGATGTATCATATCAAGGTACCGACTGTTGAGTGACATGCTGTGCTATGGGTAGCAAACTGTACATGTGCAATTCGTTGCGATTGAATGTCATGAATTACCGGGTACATACATCTACACAATTCTCAGTCAGAGTGACGATTAGATTCATCCTTAAAAATCTCTGTATACGTGAACCTGCCATACGTCGTGTGGAAGAATCCCGCCACTGAACTGAAGGCCTGCCCCCGCACTGATGAAGACCTGATTGGGGACATGGGGCTGCGATTGTGGCAGCAAATGTTTAGAACTTATTCTGTCCTTCAAAGCCTCACTTTTAATTCCGAGACAGCTCTGCCAAAGCACTTCCTGGTGAATTCTCATTGGACGACACTCTGAGGGGCGATTTTTCAGTTAGCTCTATCCTGTCAGCATCAATTACTGTTCGGGACAAGGATGCGGTTAATATATGGACAATAACATGAGCAAATAGCTTGCTAGGGTCATGGTTGGAGTGTTGTCCAATGAGAAGTCTCCAGGGCGTGATCAACGCTTGTTAAGGTTTTGCGTTTACATTTCTTACCTGTTTTTGGATATATAGTTACTTGTTTCCTGTGCTCCTCAGTTCCTCGCTGTCTGCTGTTACCTGATCTCCCTTTTGAATTTCTGTTCCCTTGTTGGATCCCTCCAGAGGTCACTTCCCAGGAGCAGTACTATGAGCATGCGCACTAGCTGTTAGTCATTGGTTTGTCTACGGTTTGAAGACCAAACAATCACTGAAAGAAATACTTTTTTTTTTTTTTTACTCAGATGTGTCGTTCGATGAAGCTTTCACTTCCTATAGACAGTTTTGGATGTCCTCTAATTGATTATCCCAATGAATCTTGCTGTCCAGTGCGTCATTTTAAAATATTGATTTTTTTTGGGTCGAGATCAGCTGAGTTCTCCATAGACTTTCATGGAAGATGGTACTTCCTCAAACGTTACATATAAAGGGCTTATTGTTGAGTGACAGCACTTTACCAAAAAAGAAAAAAGAAAAGAAAAATACAAACTTCTAAATCTTAATGGTGCAAATTGCGTTTGAAAAAAGACAACCTGTTGGCAAAAAATGTAGAACTAAATTATTTTATAAAAAGCCATGCATTTCTGTTAGCATCTTAAAACTAAGAAAGACGCCCCTTGCCGAGAGCAGCCACAATAGCCCGTGTGTGTACTCTCCCTTATCACTTGTTATCCCATTGGGCAGAGGTGGTGGCAAAAGCCCCTCTTTTAGAATGGCGCCGTGAGTGACCATGTACATTTGGTCTTGTAGCGACATCAATACCTCAAGTGACAGGAGAGGACCAGCTAAATATACCTCTACCGCCTTCTAGCCCCACCATTCTCAATATATTTTTTTTCCCCCTCTAAAAAGCTTGCATCCTTTCAGTCCGCAGGGAGCTTTTAGCACCCTGTTGATCTCCTGGTAACCATGGAAGTGGGACAGCAGCAAGGCTTTTTAACACGCAATTTATCCCCAGTCCCTCTTCCGTGTCTTTGTGTGAGCGTGTCCATCAAAGTCCCATGTGCTAATAACCTCTGGAGTGGCTTTCTCAAATGTAACACACAAAAACCCACTGGGGTGTGTTGCCGAGGGGGAGAAAAAGGGGTTTGGCTATTGTGAAGAGAGAAAGAAATATGTTTAAAACGAGTACAATAGGTTAATCCTCCAGCGAGAACAGTGTGTAGAAAATGTGTCTACCTGTAGTGTGTAAAGAGAATGGTAAAAGGCACTTTCAAAAGACCTTTTAAGATGACCCCTCTCCCAAAAAACAAAAAATAAATGAATAGAAATGTAATTTTAAGAGGTAGCAGCTGTCCAGTCCAAAAAGGGTGTCTCCTGTCCCTGTCCCCGTGAGGCCGGGACAAAGGGTGTTGGTTGAAGAGCTGTCAGGGATTTCCAAAAGCAGACTCCACGTGGGACGGAGCGTGTCATGTGTGAAGCGTCATTAGCTCTGGGGCAAGTTCAAATGCATCCAGGGAACAGGGAGTCGCTCCTCGGCCCTCGGTAGGAATCGGGTCGAACAAGGCTGGGGTCAAAGGTCAAAGCGACTGGTGTGATCTGACGCCGGGACCCCTGTCTCCGCCTCAGGGGCTGAGGTCTGTGACAGCTTCATGTGGATGGCATGGACAACAATGTACGGTGAATATTCAAATGCTAAGAAAGAACGTGACTTTAACCCAACAGAAGCCAAATGGGTGGCAATGGGCATTGAATGTGACTTATAGAGCGGGGATTTTGCATTTAGCAGGTATTTAGCAACACTCTCAAACACATATTTGTCGCCATTTTATACTCAGTTGGTTAGACAACTCAATGTTGATCTAAGTAAGCGGAAACAAAAATCAAGTAGTTTCACTTCCCAATTGTCCAAGCGATCTCCAAACAAGCCCCTGCTCTTGCTCCCCTTTGCTGTGCTGCTGTTTCACTAAAGAATTTTAAAAAAGAAGAAAAATGTCAGTCTGGCTGTAGTGAAGCTATGACGAGTGTTGCCAGAGATGAGGAAAGCATTTGCTGCATATGTCAGACCTCACAAGGTGCTTATTGGAGCTGTCGCTGAGAATAGCCAGTGGAGAAGATTCAAAAATAATTTAAAGATGCGAGATTGGCTTAGAATACAACTCCACGTCTGTTTTAGATGAGATAATAACTTTGTAACACGGTAAAAAGCTTTGTCTAATACCCTCTTTAAGAAAGGGTAAACATTTCTTAAGTGTTGGTGTATAACCATACTGTACATGAGGGCCATGAGCAAGTCCCAGTTCAAACCTTGGAATATGGAGCTCTTCCTCCTCCGTCACTTTTGTTTGAGAACATCAAAAATCATGAGGAAATATGCGATGTTAAATTGAAGAGTATGTAATAAACATCAAGACCTTTTCCCAAAAATGAACTTACAAATGAAGCTGCAAAACTAGCAACATGTTAATTGCGGAAAGTAAGGTACATGCGAGCCTTTGATAAAAATGAGACTCGCCAAAGTGCGTTAGTAGAGATGTGAAAAGCCGCATGGTGGTTCTTTCTTCTCCTCACAGAAAAGGTTGAGGAGCCATAATTGTACCTCATTACCTCCCGATAATGCAGTTCCACAGAACACGGCCAAAGCCAAGGGCCTGAATAGACTTGTGCTACTCTTGTGCTCCACAATGGCGCTGACAAACCAAGGCAAGCTGTTCATAATAACCCTAATAGACCCATTACTACTCGTTTTTGACCTCTGCGAGCAATTACCGATACATTTCCATTTCTGCGCCAACCATATCGCAGTTTGCCATCTGCAGTCACGATTTCGCAAAGTGGGTTTTAAATTTGGGGAAACAAATGATTTCAAGTCGGCAGCCCACTGATGGATGTCATGCCCCTGTTTAAGAATCAACTGGTAAAATAAGAGCAGAGGTTTAAACGTTACATTAAATATAATATTGCGCTAAGAAGCAGTTTCATGACCATGATCATGAACTAGAACCCAGCTTCTTTCCGTGGAGATACTGCTACGATGCCGTTTCGCTTTGACAAGTTACCGAACATAAGGTTTGTCTGCATTTGGTTAGGCATGTTTATTTCTACCGCGCATTTGTACACAAGGCAACTCAATGTGCCTGTGTTTTTGGTCCTATATCAGCGGCTTTACATTGATCATCATAACTAGCATTAGCTGTTTGTAGCTTAGCACCCTTGGAATTCAAACACACAGCCTGAGATGTCCTGCAGTGTGGCTTTAATTAGAAAACATTTCTGACTTTTCAAAGGACTTTACGAGCTGTGATTAGCTTCAATAAAGCTCACATCACCGACTTAAGCCAGCGCACTCCTATTACGCCCTAATTACAAACTGAAATGTCTCATGATTCGATTAAACTGGCGTACTGTACCCGATGACCTCCATACTACCCCTCTCTACGATCCTTACCTTGTCCCCCGCCTGACTCCAACCCCATTACGGCAGTCCATATGTCACCATGACTAAGACCGGGAGACACTTATTTACATTTATGCCTGGGATGGAACGGGGGGAATTTAAAAGGCTCGGGCCAGCAGATAAACTTGTTAGCCACTCATAATGACCTCCTCAATCCGCGCCACCCGGTCCTCTAAATACCACTTAAGGGTTGTCAGCAGAAAGGCAAATCCACTTTCCGCGTGCTTTCTTATCTTCTCCAATATTGTTATGATGTTAAAAGGCCCGGATGATGCAAGCTAATGGTTATTTCAAAGGCCAATTAAAAATGGATTCCGTTGATTTACGAGGAGTTGTCCCTCTTAAGTGAATGTTTCATCGTCTTTTTGGCAAAGCTCGGTCTCTCGTGACTGCACAGGCTGGAAGACGATCAAAGCATGTCTGGCGTGGGAGGGTAAATCGCGGGACGGGTGTGCTAAGGGGGCTAGCGGAGGTTGTGGCAGGACATGTGTTGTGTTTCATATTGCAAGACCGACCTCGGGTGGGCTCTGAGGAGGAGGAGGAGGACGGCGTTCCAGATTGGATGTGCAAATTTCCTGTGATGCGCAAGGAAGGAGCTCAATGCAAGCTGTTGTGTTGGGTTAACAAAGGATATCAAACAAGAGAATTTGATAAATCAGCAACGGAAGCAAAACAATAAGAAGGTTCTAGGTTTGACTCCAAGAACATCTGAGGCCTTGCTTGTTCTCACATTGTTGTTTTTCCAATTTCTCCCTTCAATCCAGCCAAACACTCCAAGGGAAAGGTACCCAAACCTTGGCAGTATGGTTGCCCATTGTCCATGCTTGGTTGAAAATGCAAAGGACAGATTTCTCCAACAAAATAATCTACTTAAAGCCAGAGATCTTCTATGTTTGTGTAAGCTGTCAACTGTCCTTTGTTTATGTATTGCAGATCTAGGGTTGAAAGGTTCAAATGTATTGTATATGGCATGGGATTAAATAAATTGGTACAGATTGTTAATATTATTTCTTTAGATGCCAAGTGTTGATGCCTGGTGGGTCTTGACCATAGATTTAATGAATAGAGAACAGCGGGTCCCATTCAGCCCCATTCATTGTAATGGTTCCGACTGGTCTGTGTAATAAACATGGCTGCTCAATCTCCTCCTACGAAGCCTGTTCTTTAAAAGGGCAAAAGGGCAGGAAGTCCCGCACGTGCAGGGCGGACGGACCAGCTACGAGCCTCCACAGTGCTCAAAAACCTGTCAGTCAGTTCCAGACCACATCATCTCGAGAAATCTCCTGGTTAAGACCTATCGTCGTCGAGTTCGACATCAATCCTCTATACACAGAAAACCGTTTTAGTCCTTGAAAATGTGACTGACTCTTTGTGGCTGTAGTTATCATATTGGAATAAAATTTAAAAAAATCTAGGAACCAAAGAAAGTTCCAGCCCTACATTTCAGTAAACTTACTGTATGGTTACGTTTCACACTGCCAACATAGCACAAAAGAAGAACTGTTGCTATTTTAGTATTTTTCATCCAAAGTCAAAGTGAAATTTTGCATACATCCACTCTCCTGTTTAATCAAGTCCGTACTGTCCATCAGTCTCCTCCTTTTGTCTGGGAATGACAGGCCCGGGGGCTCGTAAACCTGCGCTCCTCCGGCTGATGGAGTGCGGGCCAGCTCAGTGCCAGACAGGTTCTGATGCTGTTAGGTAAATTAGATCAGAGACGTGCGCCTGCATTTGTCCACATCAGGAGACCATACGGAGAGGGCGGGGCTATGACACAAAAATGAGAGGGACAGTGACAAAGGTCTAACTCTCTCATAGATGCCAGATGACGATTTTAGGATTATAACAACTTTCGTGGTAAATTACTGGCTGCTAATCTACTAAAACAACTTCCTACAGTCGTCCATAACGCATAGAGAGAAATTGCCGTCTGCTTCTGATCTCTCTTTATTCCTGATGCTATTCTTAGAGCTCTATCTCCCCAGTTAGATAACACGAAGAGAACGCTGTCTTTTTCTAGCATTTAAGCGTTTTATAATTAGAATGAATGCCTATGTATGGGATTTGGCTAAAATCTCAAAAAATGTACTAAATCGATAAGAAATGTAAATACTCTTTAGCTTCTGCTGCATTTGAAATGAATCGCAGTCGACTTAGCTCATCTCCCCGGGTTCTCTTCCATTGTCTCCCGCGTCCGTGTGCGCCACTGTTGCGTGTGGAATCCATCATGTGCTACCGCCGCGGCTGCCTGCTCCATATCAGCCAGGCCCGATCTATCTCTGACAGAGCCGCTGTGCCTCTGCCCACTGTATCGTTAAATTGCACTTTAATTCAATTAGGCCTGCTAATTATGAAGGCTTGAATCAATCACGGCCTCAATAACAGCGGCCCATAGCGGACGCCGGGAGGGCTCAGACTTTTTCTCGAGACTCATCAATATCCCGCAGCAGTGAACCCGACATCCGGAGGTTCAAATGGACAGGAATCGCTGAGAATTGAGTTATCGTCAGAAGCTTTTTGTCCCTCCTTTGTACCCTTACGAGCTTAGTGGATAATGGGTTCTGAACGGTGGTCTAAAGATGGAGTGGCAAACTGAGTTTTGCTTTCATAACTCCACCTTCAAGTTTGCCTCGCAACTCTAAGGTTGACGGTTAATATCCTCTTAGTTCAACACAATTTGCTGTTATGTCCCTGAGCAAGACACGCAGTGTCCAGACTTTTATGAGGACAATTTGCAAGAAAAATGAAAGTTACGGCAACTACTGCCATGATATCCTTTGACAAGACACCTCACCCACCTTGATCATGTACGTACATAGGCCTGGATAGGGCACTGCCCCCTCAGGCTTGTGGCAGATTTGATAAGTGGCCACCTAGGTGCCATAGACATAGAGTATGGGACATTTTCCCTCTTAGATATCCATAACTTGCTTTAAAATGACATCAGGACTGCACATGTTTCCTGGGCTTCCAACAAGGAAGAAAAACGCAGGTTACTGAAATCGATGGATGGACCTTCAGTGTTTTCTAGATTAGAAAGTATATAGTATATCTATGACCTTCATGCAGTTCAATGTATTTTCTTTGGGCATTTTTATCAATGTTATACAACATATTTTTGCAAAGCTGAAAAAAAGTTTTAAAAAAATATTTTAAAAGTCGAAAGAGCAAGTTTTGGTTCCAGAGCAAACTGCCTCGGGCTGTACTAAAGTTTTTAAATGATGTAAAAAAAAAAACACTCCAATAACTACTAATTGGACTAATTGGGTGGAAGGTTCCTTGATGATTCGTGTGTGACAGCACCATAACTATTTAACCATTTGGTTTCAAAGGGGCAACTACGAAAGAAATGTAAGTGAAAAAGGGGCATGTTTCAGAGGTAGTCCCAGGGGCGTTGAGTGCGCGGTCCCCACGGAAGAGTCTAGCAGGTCCCAGCTGAACCCTGCCTCTTTAGCCATGCATGGAAACGGAGCCCGCGGCTGCTTTTGGGTTAGATTAATCATCATTTCGAGCTTATTAAGTGGGAGGACAGACCGCGTTCCACCGTTTGCAACGTTTAATCCATCTCTCAAACTGTGAAGGTCAGCGAGCCGGCTCCATACCCCCGTCCCAAATCACCGAGGCTGGGTGAATTTCAATGAGCGCCCCCTGGATCAAATCTGGAGCTAATTAGATACAACTTAGGCTTCGGCGTGTATTTTTTGATTAGGCGGACCGCACGCAAGTTACAAGCAGAAAATGACCAAGGGGCAAAAGATATGGGAGAAGTTTGAAGTATGATTACTTCTGATGCTTAACAAACTGAGGGTGTGTCCCGGCAAAGGCCCCTGGTGCCAAAAGACAACAATAGACGCAAACAAAAAACGGACACAATAGGGGGCAGCAGTGAGCAGAGGGGTGTGTCTAGCGGGGGGCGAGGGGTTGTACAGGGTTTGACTTTTAGAATATATTTTTTAATATATATATTTGAACATGACACTCAACTAAATATTGAATAATCTATGTTAAGTTGCTCGTTTTTGGCAGGATTCTCAAGTTACTCAGAGTACAAATGAATACATCAGTGGTACGTGGGACAAAAATGATAGAAACCACTGTTATTATGCTACTACTACTACGACTACTACTACTACTACTATCTCCAATTCAAGTTCAGCTCAAAACCAAACAAGGTCTGGACACGCCCCTGAGAGCGAAGAAGAGAGTTTAGCTTCCTGACAGCCTGGTGGATGAAGTTGTCCTTCTGTCAGTCAATCATCAAACTAAAAACAAACCCAGTGGACTTAACCCTTCAGCTTCTCATGACTCATCAACAAATTCCACACAAAGTCTACCTTAATCTTAATAGAGCGAAAACGGTTTCTACATATGATTCTTTCACTTCTGTTCAAAGGAGAGCATTAAGAGCTTGTCATCAAATAGTGTATGCATATAGCGAACCGCGCTCCGTAAATATGTCAAACAAGAAAGATAACACAGATGAATATTACGCTATGAATAATTAAATTGGAGTTAAATCTTTTGTCCACATGGCAGTCTATTCTAGATGGTCCATTGTTTGCCGTCTTGTTTGAGCAGGTGGGGGCTTTTTCGAATCGGGGCGGGGGGCGTCGTCATGGGAGTTCGGTGGAGCGGCATGGAGGGGCTTTTTCCATTTGCTTTTAATTGGAAGCTGAGATTTCTGGATAAGGGCAGGACTGAAAGCCATTTGGCGGAGTGTTTGAGCGCGCCGGGGCTAAGTGAGGAGGGCCGCGCGCAGCCGAGGGGCCGGCGGAGGGGCCAATAATGAACACAGGTCCCCGTAGACTCCCTGAGCAGACGGAATCGCACAGGAGGGCGGGGTGTGGCGCCCACGAAAAGGGCGTTTATTGAACAAATGGACAATATCAGACATTTCTTTGTCTTCTCTTTATCAACACACAGGATTTGAACGAATTGGGGCAAAAAATATTTAAAGACCTTCTTTTTCTTTCAAATGTTGCGATTAAAATCAGATTAGAATAGAACTGTGATTGATGTAGTGGTGGCTGAGTGGTTTGTTCACAGTGAGAATGACCTGTGCCAGTTACTTTGTCCCTTCTCTGGGTGGGTTTCCTCTGGGTGTTCTGGTCCACATGATAATCCAAAAAACATACACAATAAGCTAAAAAAAATGCCATTTAAGTATTGATTGATGATTAAACCTTGCTCAAGACCTGGAGATGGGTTCCCAAACACACAGCTCTTGACAGTCTTCCGCAGCAGCATTAATGCATACAGCAAGCAAAAAGCAGAGTGCACATTGAATATTAAAGATCACCTGACACATTTTTAAAAATTAGATAAAGAAGTTCCTTTGCCAAAATATGGATAGAAAATGTAACAACGACTTTACATTCCCGGAAAATAGTTCTCAAAAATGTATTGGAGATGGAAAAAGTAACGTACACTATTCAAGACAAAATTGAAACTTTAAAAACATTATATATTAAACAACTTGTCCTCGAACTGCCACCTCAACGTGGCGGAGGGTGTTCAGCACCTGAATGATCCTGGGAGCTCTGTTGTCGGGTGCCCCGGTAGTGTCTCCAAGGGCTAACAGGTCCTAGTTTACGGGTCACACAAAGAGCGGTTCAGAAGGCCCTTATGAGAGACCAACAGGCCTGATTAGAATCGTGAGGCCGTACTTCTGTGGACCCACCACCTGCAGGAGGAGACGTAAGGGGCTGCTGCAATGTGATTTTGGCAGCTCCAACGGCTGCCCCCACGACCCGGAAACGGACAAGTGGAAGTGGAAGAAAATGGATGGATATATTAAACAATATTGATGGAGAAAGCAAAGAAACAAAACAGAAAAATACTTTTTTTTTGTTCCCTTGTTCTTGTGTGTGTTTCTTTGCTTGGTTTAACTTTCTTGGCTTGGCTTTTGTCCTTGGTTTTGTTTGGGTATGTTATGGTTATGTTATGTATTTTTTTTTGCACACTACAATCATTAAAAAATTCCGAATGCAAACAATCACGCAGCAAAATTATATAGAGTATAAAAAGCATTTTCTAAAAAGACACTAAATAGTCTAATGGTGCCTTAATATAAATAATTGTAAAAACTGCAGGGGGCGGGAGATTGCAAATTGATTTAAAATTTTACAACAGTGGCGTAGAGGGTGATCAGACGGACAGGTAACTGCGCAAGATGCTTGATATTTTGCTTTTTTTATTCATTTATTTGAGCAGTTAGTCTGCTTTTTGCAACCACACAAAAGCTTTCTGCTAATTGCACTTTTAATTTACTATTATTTCAAGTTACGTGGAAAAACAATGGTGAAATAAATGTTTGAAGAATCAAATTTGACATTATTTTCTAATCTGTCAAAAACAGATTTCCAAATGTGCCTTCCATATACATTACATCAAAGCTGCCCTCTCCACATTTCGATTTTAGCTCATGCCTGTCTCTGCGGGGGTCTCGTCTTCCATCTCGACAGAAATCATCTCCATCAAAACAAAAGCGGAACCCGATCCATTCCCATGGACGCTCCTTGGCTAAATGTGAAGGCCTGTCAGCGTGGTTCTGGTCGGAGTCACACCGGCGTTGGGGTAATATGGAGGCGGGTTATGATAGAGCTCTACAGGGGAGACGGAGTCCATACCAAAGCACATCCCGTGTCCCGTATCGTGGAAACGGAATGGAAAACAGCACCGCGGGGGAAATGTGCACTATTACTGTAAAGCTGTTATGGCCATGTTTGATATTCCGCATTCATCTTTGGCATTGCGGGCTGAGACGAGGATTATGCAAGCGGCTTGGGATGTTTCGGCATGTATGGCTCATTTTGTATGATGATTTTCTGTCACCCCAGGAAGCTAGTCAGTGTAGAGGTTTTATGGAATGTCGATGAAAATTGACTTTGAGGGTTACAGTATTCACTGTTTAATCGTGAGTGAGTGAATGAAACATAAGTGAAAGTAATAAAGAAAACAGCCAGAGATCTTGACACATATTACCAACTGATGAGGCCAAAGTAATTGAAATTTGATGGAAAATTGTCTTCAGTTTGTCCCCTGCATTTGAGGAATCCTTTCATTCTCACCCATCCGATCACGCTATAACTGGAGTAATCTACTATGTACTTAGTGGATCAACCTACTGTGCATGCTTCAAATAGACCTTTTCCACTTTCCTATTCACTTATTCACGCTTTTGGAATCTCTGTCATCTTCTGCCACCAGTTTGGTTCGACATCACCAAATAAATGCCCATTTCCCCACAGAGCGGTGCAAGAGACATACAGTATTTCCTCCAACAGCGGCACAGGGAAGACAATATGACCGAGGACTTGATCGGATAAAGTCTGGAGAAGATCATGATCGGATAAAGTCATGGATTTTAGAACAGAGGAGCTTTGTGGATTACAGTGCTGTGTGACGTACACCGGAGAGGAACCTGGAAGACGGAGACAGAATAAATATGCTGAAAATGAGCATGAATGAAACTAAACTCCTCTCCAGGTGCGATCATGATGAGAGTATGTCTTTATAACATGGTCAAAAGCTTCAGAGATCATTTACATCAACAAAAACCCAGCTCATTCCCCTCCCCTTATCCGACAGTGACCGCTGTGTTTTTCCCGGACGTTGCCCTTACAACAGACCTCTCTGGCCTGATAATGTGAAGTGGTCCACTGCATGTTTACTGCCGGTCTGGACCTTATTACATTCCTCCTGCAACTTAAAAGCATTGGCGTCCTAACGGGAGTCATAAAAAAAGAGTGAGAAAAGCCTATTGTGATCATGGACCTCATTGTGTCGAGGCATTTTGGCGGAGTGGAAGTGTGGCCTATTATAACAATGGACAACAGGGGGAATCAAATAGAAAGGCTGGAGCGGCTGGGAAAATGGGGCGATGTGAAAAACGCCCCATCTAGAGTCTTAGGGGATAGTCATTGTTTATGTTTTTCAGATCTTAAGAAATGGTTATGGAGTACAATATTACAATCATATTTGAGACGGTCATCAAATATCACAATGTTTTCCTTATATCGTGCTGCTATAGTCCAATTATCTTTGCAGGTTTTAGCAAGTTTGCAAAAGATATCACCATATGCATTTCCAAAGGAATTAAAAAGCATTCAACAAACGTCTAGTAGGACACTGTGCGCACTAGAAGAGAAGTGCTGGTCATAGAAAATGCTGAAAAGAAGCGTTTAGGAAAATTTGGGAGGGTGTGATGATTACAGGCAATCGAGCGCAATTAGCACTTTTCCAGATGCTCGAAGTGGCTTTACAATTTCATGCATTATGCACTCTCCAAACTTGGTGGTCGTACGTGACAACTAAATTCGCAGCTGCTCTGGCGCTGCCTCCAGCCACCTCCATCCAGTCACACAAATGCACAGGCAAAGTGCGAGCCTTGTCCACAGACACAATGCTGACAAACGATCTAACCACTGGCGCTAGTATTATCAGGTGCTGCTTTTGTTTTGGTGGTTGTTTGCCTACTGCTGCTTCAAAAAGTTCCAGTGGAAGATTCAAAGATTATTCAAAGATGTGTGTGCGGCTCAGAACACAACGGAACAATATTTTAACAGGACATAAATGGAGATCTTTGGTCGATTTCCTCAAATACTCCTGAAGATTAAAACCAGGGATAAAAAATATTCACACCCAACCGCCTTTATAAAGACATTTTGAGTTCTTTCCTCATATCATTTGGCACTCTTTTATACTCGCCACATGCTGCCGTCAGTGAGAAAAGCCCATTGATTTCTCCCAAAAGCGTTCAGATAAGTTGTGCATGGCGCTCAGAGCGGGCAGGCTGTCCCCCGCTGGCCTACACCTGTACTGCCGCTGCACGCCGGTGGCTTCCTTTATTCCCACAAGTCATTACAGTTGGGCTAAGGTGCCCCCGCGCGCTGTGGCTGGTGGGTAATGAGCTGGCTCCCCCCCGCCCGTGTTCAATTATACTCATTGAGAAAGCGATTTCTCACTCCACGGAGCAAATCGGGAGACGGCGAACGCATGAACTTTAATCAAGAATTAACACGCAGGCAGACGAGAGGGGCATGTCGGGGTGGACCACAGGCATACAAAGGAGTTTCGTCAGCCATCTCCATTATTCTTGCCTGGCACCTCTCGGCATGTGTCTGTCTGGCTTTTGCGCATGTCCACTCCACAGATCTGGACATTTTTAGTACTTGGTTCAGCACTGTATCTTGTCTTAAGCGCATCTTTGAGTAATCTTTGGACCTTCTCCAGTGGACATTCTTAGCGGCGTGATGAAGGCTCCCAAAAAGCTCGTCCTGTTCCCAAAACGTTCCTCCTGACGTCCTATGTGGGCGGGTGAAGGGAAACTACTGGATATTTAGTTCAATCTGTTTAAGATAAATATGGCATTTTCTAAACAACAAAAAAAACTTTTTTTTTGCTGGGGGAAGGGGGGTTGATTACAAAACTAGACACTCTAATACACCTTATGTGTGATTTTGTGTGAGAGTAGGAGAGAGGAGGAAAGAGGAGGAGAGAGGAGTTAATCAGAAAGGAGAGTGTTTCATAAAACATGCAATATCTCCGTTTCTAGAAAGAAAAAAAAAACAGTGATTCTGATCAAACCGAGGCACGTAGAATTATACTGTTTTCACCTACAGAGAGCTTAGAGTCTCACCTTTCAAACGAGCCATAGCTACAGTATAACATAGAATATGCTGTGGTGCTACAAATATCATGAAAAATGGTCTGGATTGTTGGCACTCAACAACTAGATCCCAAAAACAGTGTGGCACTCAATGTGTTAAGAGTTGCGTCACATAAATAGCCAAAAATGGCTGATGACAATTTGGCCGAAAAAAAGAAACAGTTAAGTGTTTTTTAAGTTTGCGTGGGAAAAGAATGACCTCGGAACCTCAGTAAAACTGAAATGACCCCAGGACATCGGTAAATTCACAAGCAATGTGAGTAATTCGTCTCTTTCCCGAAAAAGACAGTTAGATGATAATAAATTGGATGATGACAACAATCCTTATCGTTCATACATGTTGCTAGTGCTTCGCAGCAGCGTCAACAACTAACCGGCGGCTACGGCGAACAACACCGTGCTTTGTAACTGGGATTTTGCTCCTCTCATGAAACAGCTGTTGCCTTTGTATCGTAATCCATTCTCTCTGACGCAGATTCCCCGAACTAGACTTTGCTTCCAAACTTTTCCATAGAGCCTCCATGTTACTAGATCTGTCAGACATTGCCACGACAACAAGGTCATGCGTCCCGGTCCTTTGGGGAACTTTGTCATTAGTTTTCTGAGGTGTAGTCGAGTGTGTAGGGGTGAGAAAGAGTACTCTGCCACCGTCACCCGAATGCATTTCAGAATAGAGAGATCCTAGTTTACGTGTTTACAAAAGAGATTCTGACAGTCTGCTGAAGATCGGCTCTCGAAGATGGGATGAATCAGAGATGGAAAGTGACATTGGGGCCGTAATTAACCGTGAGATGGAGGAGCGGGAGGCGCATTTGAAGGAAGGAGAGAAAAGTTGCGAGCTAATGACCTGAGAGAGGCAGAGTGACAGACAGGCAAACCTCTGCGTCTCTAAATTACATGTGTAGTTGGGATTTGTGCCGAGCCTCATTGACTCGTGCGTGCAAAACAATACGTGGAGAAAAACATCATTAAAACACAACACGCGCCGCTGTGGAAAGTTCTTTGATATCATTTTGACATCGATTTCTGAAGTCCTGTCTTAGAAATTCTTTGATGTTTCAACACAAGTTATGCCTGTGCAATGTTGGGGAAAAGCTGCGACACTCGATAACTGCTTTGAATGGTGCGATTACGACGTGACTACGATATATCGCGAAACCTTTTCAACGCCGTATGTTTTATCGGATTTAAACAGAACAAAAGTGTAGGCTATTTGTTGTTTCAGCAAATTCTGTCAAAACAAGGCTTTGATTCACTGTGACGATTCCAGCAAGTGGTTCCAAAAGACTTCCTTTCTATTCCAGCAACTTTCGCTGTATTTGAGTGCATTCTGCTCAATGTCACGTTGCATCCAAGAGAGTTTGAGACCTTTTCATGGTGCATCTTGTTTACAATTGCAAGGCCAGTAGAAAAGAATGGGCTTTTTGGAGATCATTTTCCCGTTGCGTCCACTTTTTGAACCCCGTTCCTTTCCTGTCACTATAGCTGCAGTCTCACCAGAGCTCGTCCTGGCATGAAGGTAACATCACCTTTTGTCATACTTTCCCATGATTACAATGTAAAAGTTGTTCTGAATTGTTAATCACGCTGTCTCTATCATTCTCATTCACGTCGTGCGGCCATGTTGAGTTTCACACGGAAGGTTAGCAGAGAGACTTTGTGAATGCTGAACATAATGCATAAAATAAGTAAGTCTAAAGTGGAGAAGAGTTTTGTTCCATTTCCAACAGAAAAGAGCAATAAGTGAACATTTTGTACCCACAATTGATGCGCAGGATGCTGGATATTTAGTTTGAAAACTGAATCTGTATCTTTTTAGCTTTTTTATATTGTCCTGTAAATGGGATTTTCTTAAAAAAAACAAAACAGTTTTGTACATAATGGTTATTTATCTGGCTCAAGGACGGGAACAGTTATTGAACATCTTGTGAGTTTGAGAAAGAAAAGAGAGGAGAACAAGATAGCAAAAATACACAATAACCTCAAGCTTGTTATAAAATATGAAATATTTCTTTAATAAATAAGTGAAAGCTGAACATGGATTTTCATGTTACAATCCTATTATTCAAACCGTGCACACCTTTGTGTTTCTCTCCCGTGTCTGCATGAGTTTTTGGTTGACCTACATCAACCAAAAAGATGCTCAATATGTGAATCCTCCAGCCAGGTGATCTTGACCATCAGACTGGCTCCACATCTGGAGATGGTCCCCGGGCGCTGCACTGCGGTCGCCCACTGCTCCTCTCGAGTTACCCCAACGGCATCGAAGGACAACAAAGTAACCTTAACCTTACAGAAGCACTTTGATCTGGACTTCCTGGATTCTGTTGCTCTCCCAAATAGATAAAAGTATTTCGTAAGCAAGGCAAACTCTTGCTAGATGAATGCTATCCACAACAATATTCATTATTTGATCAATACATATGAGCCACTAAAACAGGATTCCATAGAACAGCATAAAAGCTCAAAATTTGTTGAGTACTCCTGATGTAGGACCTGTCCCCTTAAGACGAAACATAGATTTTTTTTGCTAGTTTTCTAATTTTGACATCTTATTCTTAATGCCAGAGTACAAAAGAGACTGTCACCCGTTATGGTGCTTATTGCCACTTTCCCACACAAAGCTTTTTTCACTTAAAATCAAACTCAATTTACAAGATATCCAAAATGAAAACTCTAAATTTAAACCTGGCTCAATCCATTATTTAGATTCCGTCGCAATTTTAGCCACTGTGATGCATAAAACACCTTATTATTTATATGAAAACCCAAAATGACAGAAAACTTGCAATGCATTTATGCAATTCACCTGCAGTGTCTGGCCTCAAAATACTCCACATATTTCACTCTGGGAAAATAGTCCTCTCCAAATATGTCTGGATAATGTATTTTTAAAAATCCTTAACTCGTCAAATTAAGATCAGGCGAGTCGACTTTTGATCCACACCATTGCACGGACCCTCCTAACTCCCCGAAGCCATTGATGTGGCCTGTACATTCAGCAGACCTGAACAGCCCAAAGCTTCTCATTGACTTCAGCTGTTGCAGAGCCGGCGGCCTGTGGCGTGCACTTTCAGGCTGAATTAGGAGGACTGGGCCCGCGATGAGAGCAAGGTCCCCTCACAGCCGACACCAGGCACGGTTTGGGAGCGATTCAACCACTGTGGAATGTGAGGCTGTTTTCTGTGAACGCTACCAACTCCTAGATCTGCGCTTTGTCCTGTTTTTTTGCAGACACGCCATGAAGCAGACGATCGAAATGGCAATCTGATGTAGCTTTCAAAGTCCTTTATTTAAGAGGGACGCCAAAAAAAGGACTTTTAAAGCTACATCGGAGTGCCTCGGACTCTTTTGCCCACAACACATTTGCTTAAGGGGTGAATTCTAATTTTTTTGGTGTCTCCTCATCCTTGAAGATCCCTGATGTTTTCAGTGTATCCCACATGGATTACGACCCAGTGCAACGCTGCTATTGCCGTTTTTTATCTGAATATAAATAGCTTATTCTAAGACTAAAAATCTATCCAAAATGCCCTGTAACATAGGGGTGTCAAACATGCGGCCAAAGGGCCAGATCTGGCCCGCGAGATGATTTAATCCGACCCCTGCACTGTAGAGCACAATTCCGCCCATTCCTGTTCAGAGTTATGAATTTTTAAAGAATAATCAGAATGCTCATTCCAGCCACTAGGGGGCAGGTTACATTTTTAAAAAAAAAAGGTAAAGTTGTTCACACGTGTCCAGCAGAGGGCACTGATATAATAAGAAATCAGGATATGAACAACACATTATAGCCACGTGGTAAATGAACAGTCTGCCCCAAGGCGGCTGTGGCTTCAATAACAGTTTACCACAACCACTGAGTGTGGAGTCAATGCATAATGACTACTATGTAGAAACTTGTGACACAGGCTTATGCAATACAAGTGTAAGCGTTGCTATTGATTAATCTACAGTCAAGTTGGGGCTTTGACCAAATCACAGCTCATTATTATTATTCATTTATGGGGAAAATGTTCTCTATAGTATTTTCCTGTTTACATTAAATGCGGTCCGTGACCCAAAATTAAACCTGGTTCTATCTCTTATTTAAATTTCCTCACAATTTTGGCCATGTTCGCCTTGTCTTGTCTAAATAAAAAATAATAAAACTACATGAAACATTTTTTTTATGGCAAGAAACTACAGCAAAATGTATATCTCTATTTTTCCATATCATCTACAGTGTCTCGCCTTTTATTGCTTAAAACTGATGGTCTATGTAAAGCTTCTAAACCCAAAATCTTCCATTCTCAAAGTTACATTTAAACAGCTGTGTTCCCAACTCACGCCTATCTCTCCACACATCCCGCTTTATCTTATACACGTTTACTGTCAGGGTAATACCAATAAATCCCAGCACGTCCTTCGGCGTTACACTCAAACATTGCATTGCATGATGTTGCAGTCCAAAGTCTGTCCAGCTGATTTAAACCCATTTTTGCCCGCCGTCTTCCCTTTTTGTGCAACAGGACAACAGTGCCATCTGCAGTCGGCTTCTTCAGAGCTGCCCCAAAGGTGTGGCACGCTCAGAACGCTCCCTCACTCTTCATTTCCAGTCCGGTGGTTGTGTCTCTGGATTTCCATTGCCTCCCTGATCCAATAGTGTGTTTGTTGCAGAGTGCTGATGACCTTCGCACCAAGGTCAAGGAGCATATGATAAGATCTGAAACAAGTCCAGCTGGAAAGTTTTATACTACAAGAAGACCACATTATCCTAATCAGAACTGACTTTTTCACAAATTGCGAGTGACCATAATTTCCATCTTTTTTTCAAGTGTTGAGATTAATACAAATTGCAAAAGAAATAGTAAAAAGTAATTCCTCGTATTGGCTAGTTTTGCTGAAAAGGTGGCTGTGGTCGCAGTTCTGTGGTCTTCCATGCTCAGCTGCTCTCATGTTGCCTCCAGCTGGCTCCAGGCTCCGAGCCAACTGTAGCCAACCTGCAAAAAGTCCACCTAATGCAGTACAACACAAGAGAAGACAGTGCTGCTCAAATGGTGGGTCGGCTCCCAAAACGGGGCGGCAGGAACGTTTTCAATGTTTAGCTACTAAAAACACAATAAACACTGTGTTAAAATTACTCTTATTGAGTACTTACAATGTAATTTGTGGTGAAAATACTTTCCTTTCACCATACCAATTAAGAACCAGTGAGCTAAGAGAAATCTCTTGTCATAATTGTTGTGGCTTAGGGTTAGGGTCTGTAAGTTTAAAGGTGCATTATGTAACATTTTATGCACAAAAAAAAGTTGATATTTGCGCGTATTTGACTTTGTATTGACCCAGCGGTTGTATGAGTGGTTAGCACCATCATGGTGGCCTCTACACCGTTCCAGGATCGCTTGTTTTGTTGATTTTCATATGAGAGGGTCTGTCGGCAGTGACAACCTACTACACAATTGATCCTGGAGCGTCCTAGAGACCACTGTGCCGGAAAGTAAAGGCGCCATGCTGACCACTCATACAGCTGGGTCACAACAAGGTTAAACACGCACAAATATCAACTTCTTTTTCCACACGTTGCACAATGCAACTTGAAGTGTTTTACAAAAGTAATAAACTGCTTATAATTGAGTGACTGGGCCAGTAATTTTATTAATCCTTTTATTTATTTATAATTCTAATAATTGTATTCCCTCCCTTTGCTGATCTAAGCAACTAATCAAAATGTCTGATGCCACAGCTTTGACCAATGAGACAAGCTTTCCTGTGAACCTGCCTGTTAGGTCCAATTAGAATATCTTTCTCTCTCTCTCTCTCTCTCTCTCTCTCTCCACATTTTGCTTTCTGGTCCCGTCAGGAGGGGAACTTGATTGTTTGCCTTCAAAATCTCTCCCTCTTCTAATTTTGCAATCTTACAGACTGTCACTTTAACGCACAAGTTTGTGAATGTCTTGGTTTGAAGTGTTGTTCTGCAGTTGGATTAAGTCGATGTCACTGCCATCAACAGTTTAAATTGGACATACGATGTATAATTCAGGTTTTAAAAAGTGCTATTAATGGTACCTCAGCATTAATATTTCACATAATATTCTAATTATTTCCAACACAGTGTTCACTCTGCTTTGTTGAGCAATAAAATAAAGTGTACAGTATGGATTTGGAGACCAGTGTACCATATTTTGGCGTCAAACAGAGATTTGTTGGTACAAATGTACAAAACCATCCTCGAGGAGCCTTTGCATAAGAGATTACAGCGAGTCCGACTTCCCACGGACGACTTTGCTATTCTAAGTGGAGATGCCAGAGCGCCCCTGGCTTCCCATTGGTAATTTATGGTCAGGGTGGGAGGACCTGCTGAAATATGGATGGACAGCTCTTTACATGTGCGCAAAATGGAGAAAAGGCACAGCGAGGCCATTTTTAATCTCAAGCAGAGGCATTTACACATTCGTTTATTTAGCACATGCGTGATACCGTCGGATTATGATTATTGAGACAATTACAAACATGGAGGTTTACATTTCTATCTGCATCTACAGCGACATGGGGAAACCTGAATAAATCCGTGCAAATTGCGATGCATAATAAGCTACATTTTTATCTCTTTCGCAAAAAAATAAAAAAAAACCCACAGTGAACTAATCTTTGATAAACAACACCTGGTAATTGGTGTCATTCTCCGCGAACCTTTGTGTGTGTTCAGACTTGCAATTATCTTGGCAAGAGCTCCTACGCTGATCACAATTCATTTTAATTAACCCACGCCGAGTATTTTTATCTTCCAGTTCTCGGCAGCTGAGTTTTACGCTTCAAACAATCAAACAAATGAAGTTTGTAACTAAAAAAACATGATAGTGTCATGTCCGCCGGAGGATTTGTCAGATTACGGGATTAGCGCACCTGCGTTGATGCTGACACTAGAGCCGCTGGTTTTAGTTAATGGATCGTCTCTCCACAACAAAATCAAAATGCTTCGAGGATATTTGGGTAATTATGGGACTTAAGGTGGAGTATTCCCCGGTCAGTTAGGAGCCAGGCTGATGTGAAGGAATCCCGTCTCTTACCTGTTCCTGTTGGTACAGCAAGCGTTCCATCATGGGGTGATTGGCGCTCAGCGAAGAGCGCGTCATCTCCCTCTGGAAGTGTGTGGACCAGCCACTGGCGTCCCGAGGGAGGCTGCGGTAAGCGTGGGCTCCTCGACCCTGCGTGAGGAGAAGTAAATTTGAGTCATCCAAAACGGACTCTTCTCGGGCTGTGCAATGAATCGAAATTCAATTATGATTTCGATTATGACACGAAACGATTTCAGAAATATCGAGAAGAAGCATCATCGAGAAGAAGCGATTATTAAACGATTAAGGATGCTGTCCCGCTTGTCCATCCGAAGCGCGGCAAGGCCATCCTGCGCAGTTAGATTGTGTGCGCGGGTCTGATCCGCTGAACTCTTAGCGCCGCGTGATGGAACTGTTGTATTTGTCGCAGGAAGAAATTTTTAAAAAATGAATCATCTTTATAAGTAGCTCTTGTGAAAACGCCGCTGATAAGTGCTCACCTTTTGCTGAAAGAAGAGCCCAACAAGAGGAACATAAGTTTGAAGCCTCTCATATCCTTTGCTCAGGTGCTGGTTTGTGTGGAGCAGATCTCACGAACGGAGCTCAAAGCAAACTGCATTATTTCATGACGCTGGGATTATTTTCCCTTCACATTTCACGAGCTCATGGCTCATGCTTTGGTCTGACATGAAAACAATGATGATGTCATCAGGCCGAACGGCTCAGTTCGCTGTTGTTAAATGTTAGGTTCTTACCTGTGTAACTTTAACTATGATTGACAAAAACTTAGCATAGTTTTTTTGATTAATAAACAAATAAAATAAAGAGACCTTTTGTTAAAACAACAAATAATCATTGCTACAATAATCGTGATTATAATTTTTTCTATAACCGAGCAGCCCTAGACTCTTCCAACCAGCTCTCAATATTCATGTAACACATAAATACAATACAATACAATAAAAAGCATTTATTTTGTTTTTCGTTGAAGTGACTTAATCATGCAAAATTGTTCCCTCGTCAAAGACATATCTGAAGTGGTATTTCACACTTCCACAGCGTACGTCCAGGAGGAGCCCCAGTAAAGATTGTCACCAGCTCTTTCGCCTGTATTTCAATATTACAATTTAAATCTATGTTTAAGCTCCATATGCATGCGAGCGCCATTACGCTATGTTCTGGACTTTTGCAAGACAATTTCATCTAAAAAATTGGACTTTGGGAAGCTTCTGTCCGTGACCCCTGCAATAGATGCTCTTCTCGTGGCCTTGTTTTAATAATGATGCACAGCAGAAAATAGTCGCTGGCATTCTTTGTTCAGATTGTGATTTTCCAGACAGACAGCCCTTGCCCGATCCTAAACCACACTCATTACAATATATGGTTAAATTGTGCAAACACCAATTCTTTACCTCACTGACCAATTACTCTCTGCCTCCCCCTCTCCATCCTTTCAGCTGGTCAGACGGGGGCATCTGTGGTAATTGAATTCGCACATTTCAAAGAGAAGGCCCGTTAGTCAGCTCGCTTTGGGTTTGGCGCCACACACAATAGTCCATTTCTCACTCCATTTCACCCAGCGTCCGTGACCCTCCCACCTCAGTGCGCTTGGAATACAACCGCGATTTAATAAGCCCGACCACAGCTGAGCCGACCGATCTCCCGTACAGCCACCAGCACCGCCGGCACAAAAAAAGGGTCTCCAAATGCAGCCGGAGTGATGTCAAACTGCATGCAAGAGTTTAGGATCACTCATTCAACGTTACCATAGAAACCTGCCATTTTACGGTGCACCTGCATAGACAAACACGCTAAAAATAATACAATAGTCGAGAAAAAGAGAGAGAACGGCAGGTTTCTACTAAGATGCTGTTGTGTCCAAATGAGGGAACAGTAACTTATTCACAAATGTCAAAAGCAGAAGTTCAGTGACCGCCATTTGCATATCCAGAAGCTAACTTGTTATTATTAAGCATTTAGCTCAGAGGTCACAGGTAAATCTCAAATCTCCAAAACTGTGAACATCCTATCCAGGTTTCCCGAGTCAAATCCCTGCCTGTCCCTGCGTGTGGAGGCAGTAGATTGCCTTATTCAGCCTTGAAGGGAATAGCTAAGCGGGCTGAAGGTCGTGGTACCTGCAGCAATTTGAATAAAATGATGGTATATTAAAAGCCAATCCGAGTTAAGATGATAATTTGCCGTGACGGAGCAACAAAATGGGGATTGTTTAATGTTTAATGAGCTGTGAAAGTTTGGGGTGGAGGAGAGAAGTAGCAGTCCCTAGTGACGTGTTGGCGGAACTCGAGAGGAATATAAAAACAGCCTCCTGCTAGAAAGGAAAAAAACAAGGCCTTTTCCCGCTTTAACATTGTTCATTGTATCTGCACAGAGTCTTACTTGCCATTACATCCAAATGAACATTAAACAACAAATAGATATGAGACAATATGAGAAGTATGGCCAGAAGATACAAAAAGGATATACTAGGTGGGTAGTGAAGTGTTGCTGGTACAAATAAGATAAGATTTTTATTGATCTGACAGTGACAGCATTAGTGAGCCTAGATAGAGGCACTCTGACGTGTTGACGCAGGTTCTTGAGCTGTCATCTGTAATGTAGCAACACACGGTTAGCGCTTGTGCTTCACAGTGAGAAGGTCCCGGGTTCGATTCCCACCTGTTGCATTGGCACATTCACGTATTTTTGAGTAATCTGTAAAAACTCTATTGGCAGCCATTTTAGGGATAGGTTTGCCTGAGTCCTCCTAGGAACGCCCCCACCTCCTGGCTCCAACCTTTCGTCACCAGCCGAGTAACCAACCACTGCTCCTCAGCAGAACCACCTCCCCACTGATGGCACAGACAGCGTGTGGAGGGGGCGTGTCGGAAAGAGACAGAGGCCTATTTCAAGACATTCACTACAGCCATTTTCAGAGAGCAATTTTATACAAGGCAGTTATTCTAATTTACTGCATTTACAGACCAACAGAAGGTTTCGTCATCATTGTAGTGTGTTATAGACTGGTGCTATGTGATTGAAAAAAGAATATTACCCCCTCTTTAAGATCTCTGGCCACAGGCGGACAAGTACTGTCCACTAAAGGTTATTGTCCACCTTTTCAAACCTTTGTTGTTGAGACTGAGACTCACTAAACAGTATGAAATGTCCACGTCAGCTTGGTAACAAAAAATACCATATGAATGTGATCCTATGAGCAAATAAATAAATAAAATAAAACCAGATGAGACCAATGCAAAAAAAAAAAAAGACCTGGGACCCATAAGAGAGAAGTCTGTCTGTGGCCAGAGATCTTTAGCGTTGCTGAAAAAGCCTCTTGTTTTTTATGACAGACTTTCAGACTTCTAAAAACCAGGACGCTGGAGCCATAAATCTCCTTCTGCTCATATACTGCTTGATGACTTCAGGTCGGGAAGGCATTGAAAATCCATTGGCGATGAGTTTGCAGCGCTAGCCGCTGAACGTGAGTGCGTGTTGACTTTGGTGTTTAGAGCTAGCAGAACCGATCCTGACTCAGCCCTCTGTAAGCGAACGCAGAGGGGATATGACAGAACAAGGGTTAGCAGTCAGGCAAACGGTTCCAGACAACGCATGTGGTTAGAGACCATGCAGCTGCCCAGAGCGTAGAAAATTCCCTACGGGCGCTATTGACTTAGACAAGTATATATCAAAGTCAATAATACATCCAGCACATGTTGTTCAGCGGACAAGATCAGACACAGGTTGACATTATATTGTTGGAGACCGGATGAAATATGAAGGTTTAAGGTATGTATTTCAAATCTATATGGCAGCAAGGTCCGCAATAGTAATCATTACTTATCGTAAACTTCATTGTTGAGAGAAAGATGAAATCCTTCCGGAACATTGTAGGTCCAGGCCTTTGTAAAGAGTATCATGTTCTGTGTGATCCAGTAGAAAAACTTACAGTATGGAAAAGTGTAATCTGATTCAAATTGAATAAATAAAAAATAAAAAACTCCAAATAGGAAAGAGCAGCGGGTTACTCCCGTTGTATTAACCCACTCATTCCAGCCACGTCCCGAGAGAGCCGCGCTCTGCACATGTAGCGTGGAATCACTTTGAATCCCAGTCATGCGCGTCTCCCTCCAGCGGCTTCTGTTTTTAACTTTCTTAGCTCTCTCTTCTCTTTTATTTTCTTCTCGTCTCCCCGCTGAACTCCGAATCAAAGACCAAAAAAAAACATATGATATCGAGCCTGCCTATGTCCCACCGGCGCGTCTCCAGCAGCGCGGCCTCTCTTCGCCCAACTCTCTCGTTCTTTTTGTGATCCCGCTTCAAAAACGTGCGGATTGTTAAAATACCTGGCCCCTTTGTTCTCGTCTCACCTTTTTGACGCCTTTAAAAGCCTTTATTCTTAAACACTGTATGCCAACTATCTTCCCTGTAGCTTCTGTAAAAGTGTAGAAGGCTAATAAGCTCTCAAGGCGGATGGCTGTAAGTACGTCCAACTGCGAAAGAGTTTGAGTGGTTTAAGAATTCGTCATCGTGTTCAGAAGAGTGTGAGAGGTTGGAGTTATAAAGGAAATCCTCAACAAATCATCTTTCACTTGATGCATTCTCTTCCAGCTGCATGATATTGGAAAGTTTGCTCACATTTCATTAACAAATGACTATAAATCTATGTGAAAATTCCATATACGGTGCATGGGTGATTGAATTACCTTCCTCTCCAGACTGCCTGTTCCCGTGCCCGTGCTGGTGGTGACTTTGAGGCTGTACTTGTGGAAGTTGGGCGTGGTGGACCAGCGTGCGGGGTTCTTTCTGGAGGGCTCTTCTTGGCCCCCAGGATTGTCGGCGAGGGAGGGGTCACTGCTGCGCCGTACCTGGAGGGCCATACCTGGGGGAGGATTAAGAAGTAAAAGGTAAGTAATCTTGTCAAAATTAGTTCAAAAGGATTTTCCAATGGTGATTTTAGCTCGTTGTAATTTTCATGTACAGTACATTAAACATTGGCCAACAGCCTTTCTAGTAATACACAGAAAAATCACTTATTTACTTGACTTGGAACATGGGACACTGCATGTTATTGAATACACAAGACTAAAGCGATTTTAATGAAACTGTACTCTATGGGTGACTGGGCTCAGAGATAGGGCGAGGAGCACAGTCCCCTAAAAGGAGCTTGGAGTAGAGCCGCTGCTCCTTCACATCGAGAGGAGCAAGCTGAGGTGGTTTGGACATCTATTTCGCTGGGGAGGGGTGTTCCGAGCCCGACCCAATGGAAGGAGGGCCCGGGGAAGACCCTTGACACGCTGGAGGGCCGCTAGACAATTAAATCAGGGCATTTCTGCTCAGACTGCTGCCTCCACAACCTGCCCCGGATAAAGATGCCCTACGATGATGTGTTTTTTGTTAACAGTTACCAGATCCAAACAGCCACCTCAGGAAATAAACAGTATGAGGGGGTCAGTTTCTCGTGAGGTGGCTTGGGAATCTGCTCCGGACCCCACCCTGATGAAGTTTTCTCACTATGTCCCAATCATCATTGGGAGGAGGCCTGAAGGAGAACAAAAACCCACTGGAGGAACTAATGTCGAACAACGTGGAATTGCCTTTGTTGCACCTGGAGTGGGGCGTGAGGGAGGCCTTGGGGATGTTCGCTTGGACATCTGCCCCTCCTCTACTTGAGCCAGAAAGCTCAGTTGATACAAAATTTGTATTATTCCTTCATGTGAACTTTCCAAGTAGATAAATATGTACTTAAAATACAATACATATTTCAAGGGAAGGTGTTCATAACCACAAATATGCATTTGCTTTTGCACTTACAGCAAATTCTCCTTTCTGACGCCACTGAATAATTCAGCCTGTTCACCGACGTGTAGGAAGTTAGCATCTATTTTACTTCTAACTTCCTTATAAGTCCTCACAGGCTCTAAGAAAACATTGTACATGCTCACCATAAAATCACTTTAGCTTGGCTTGGGTTCCTTTGCGGTGAAAGAAACTGCAAACTGCGAGAAGCTATGCAAAAGTCAACAATAAAAAATACATTAAACTCCTCAGACTTTAAAACAACAATAGTATCGCAATTTTGGTCAAATGGAGCAAGTATTACGGACGGGTGGATTTTAACAGAAGTTTCCTGGAAGTGAAACCAGGTGAATCCGCAGAAATTAGCCAGACGCTGACAGGAAAATGGTGTCGGAAACAGCGGGCCCTATTATGGCTGCCCATTTGACCGATTTGCAACTGAAAACCACCACAACGTTCCCATATGTGATCCGCTGTGCCAAAACAACTACAGTTTCAAAACATTTACAGACAAATCGCGCTGATGCCAGGGATTTGATGAAGCCGCTGAGCATATTTGAGAGAATTTGACTGTATTTTCCCATAAGGCCCGTACAGGATTAGTTTCCGACGCTGGAGTAGTGTGTGTCTTTCGGCGATAATTATGCACATATTTGAGAGGCCACCTGTCATGTATTGGCACATTATTGCGGCGGGCGTATGCTGGTGGTGAGCCTCCATCTGATGTACAGCGAACATGCCTGAGAGCCTAGGATAGAACTTTACCCTGCTTATTAATGTGTAATGCTCTCACGGCAAGCAGTTCAAGTCTCTCTCATGTGTCTGTGTTACATACAATGAGCCAATCCTCCAACATAGCAACTTTTTTATTTGATTTAACCTTTAGTTAGAGATAATATTGGATCTGTATGTTTAACTATGAAAGTTCCACGGAGGGGCAGAATCTCTTCTACACGGAAGTTCTGGCCAAAGAGGGAGCACTATTTTTACATGTTTCATGTTGTGGGGGAAAACCGTAGCACTAGAATTAAGCCCAACATGAGAAGAGCATGCTGACTCAAAACACTTGTGTGTGAAAAGGCTGTGATACATGCTCATGTACTTTCTACTGGAAAACTTTCTGGAGAACTCTCTACTGGAACTTTCTTAGGAGGGGGAAAGGCAGTGAATATGAAACCTCTCCGTGGATTTATAATAGATAGATAGATAGATAGATAGATAGATAGATAGATAGATAGATAGATAGATAGATAGATAGATAGATAGATAGATAGATAGATAGATAGATAGATAGATAGATAGATAGATAGATAGATAGATAGATAGATAGATAGGTAGGTAGATAGGTAGGTAGGTAGGTAGGTAGAAGTTAAAAAAACACAAAATATACTGAGGAGATGAGAAGAGGTGAGATTCCTGCTTCAGATCTCACTAGACTGGAGCCGTGTGACCAGACACTTCCTGTCAGTCCGGAAAGACAGACCCAACAGTCATGAAACGCACCCTCTAAACTGCTGTACACCATTAACTGTAGAAATGTATTAATAATGAATAATTGAGTTTAGATGGAATGTAACTGTTGCCCCAGAAACTAAGTTTCTCAGCTCCGCCCCTGCAGCCAGGCTGAACTCCAGCTCAGATCTCTCCTTCTCTCTCTCTCTTCTGAAGCTTACTGCTCCCGACCATAAACCAATTAGCGCAAAACAAAGAGAAAAATCATACCTTTGACAAACTCAAACCCTATCCTTACTGCTGTGTCTATTCCTATCTGTTGTAGCATATGACTATAGAAAATCAACCATGACTTTGCACAATGTTGTCTAAGAACAAACTTAATTTACAAGCCCCCTTTGCCATAATGCATTATAAAATCACATTTCATTGCAGCACAGCATAGAGGCCTTGTGGTTTGTGTCTTGTCGTCTACTTTAGCTGCATACATTTTGACAGTAAATCACTTAACAGGATTCTGGAATCTGGTACAGGAAAGAAAGGATTCACAGATGTGTGTTTCTGTCTATGTTTGATCCAAGTTATGAGTAGAATTTGCTTTCTTGCGATCGGAGCAGGCTTTCTACCCAGTCCATACATGGCACAGCAATAAAATCCTTCACCAGTCACACTCACATAGTTAAAGAATATGGTATGCAGTCCGTCTAATAATGCTTCCCCAATAAAAAAAATGCTGCGTGGCTATTCTAGAGAAAGTCTGCCTGATGATAAAATACATTACTTGAAGTTGAACCCACAGCGTTTTTGGGTATCATAATTAAGTTTTACAGAATTCTGCTGACGGCAATCTTCTCTTTCTATGGCAAATCCCCGGAGCTTTGAGCGCATCCCATATGAGGGACCTGTGTGAACTTAAGCGCCGCTCCGACCCTCTGTGCCCTCCGTGTTTGCTTACACATCATACCCCATATTGCCCAGCTGTTTTATGGCCTCCACAACTTAAGCGAATATCATCGCGCATTACCATTTAGCGCTGCCCGTCGTAATCAAACGCTTATCCTGTTGGGTCGAAACTCCGTGTAGATTAGCGTGTAATAAATAGCCGTAGCGAGGCAGTGTTTAGAAGGTCATAATAAGAAGCCTGCGCCCCCACCCCCTCCCTTAGCAATTTTCCCGTGCTTAATTTGAGATGGGATTAGGGTCTGTTTGGTCCCGTGTTTAATAAACTACCCGCAGTCACTATGGACAGAGCCGGCCATTGATCAGAGGTGAGCTAAGATAGTGGTTCTCATCTTGGAGGGCAACAACATATTGGGCATTAAATCAATGGAAGAAACCAGAAAACAATAAACAGCATAAGTGCTCTGTTTGTGGCATTTTACACACACTGTTGCTTTGTTCTTGGGCGAGTGGTTGGTGTTGGTCGAAGAGTCCTATAGCAAGCAGGGTAACCTGCCACAGTGAGTGTGCAGTGAGTTCATAAATGGTCCCTTTGCAAAGCGCTTTGTGACCTCGGTCGGTGAAAGTATCGCACATACTGTGTTCCTGCGCTCAAATGGGCTCATTAACCAAGCCTTGGCTCATGTGCTAAAAGTCATTTACATCACGTCACTAAATTTGTAATTTGGTGCAACACGGCACAAATCGTCCAGCTTGGACGCGCTTAAAGGAATAGGCCACCGTTTTTACATACTAAAATATGTTCTTACCTCACTTTAGTCGAGTTAATATATCCCCGTCTGGTCTTTGTCCGTGCGCTCTGTCACGCAAACGGAGCACATACGCAGCCTCTCCCACATGTCACATAGCTCCGAAAAAGCTCACGATAGAAGCTACCAAGCTCTTCCACGTGTTCCCTATTTAAATAAAGTTACGTGAAGTGTTTTCATGCGAAGTCTATTTACACAGAAATGTAGCATGTCGATTTTATAAGCAAATAAAAAGGGGTACTATATTGTGAGGCGTAATGATCCGAGGAGCAAAACGTCCGCGCAGTAACTCCTAAAGACTTCCCCCGCTCACTTCCGTCAATAACCTTTAGGAGTTACTGCGCGGACGTTTTGCTCCTCGTATCATTACGCCTCACAATATAGTCCCCCTCTTTATTTGCTTATAAAATCGACATGTTACATTTCTGTGTAAATATACTTCGCATGAAAACACTTCACGTAACTTTATTTAAATAGGGAACACGTGGAAGAGCTTGGAAGCTTCTATCGTGAGCTTTTTCGGAGCTATGTGACATGTGGGAGAGGCTGCATATGTGCTCCGTTTGCGTGACAGAGCGCACGGACAAAGACCAGACGGGGATATATTAACTCGACTAAAGTGAGGTAAGAACATATTTTAGTATGTAAAAACGGTGGCCTATTCCTTTAACATCTGTCTTAATAAATGACCCCCGAAGTGTGGTTATCACAGCACCGTTGATTTGCTAGTATACCATGAGGAAAAGGTGAGTAGCCAAGTTGTAGTTTATTCGTTTAAATTCTTTTTTGTGTGTTCTTTTTACAAATAAAGCAAAAAAGTCCTCAAAGTTGCGTCCACAGAAGGGAAAGCTATGACTGAAAAGCTTATATACAGCTGCATACATCCTGACCAGCCCAGTCTCTCACGTCTTACTGTCGTTTCTACCATCATATTACGCACTATCCTACGTCAATCAATTATTTACTTTATCCTTCAGCCGACGGTGGGTCCATTAAACGAAAGCTGCAGATGAGTGTGGGCTAATAATCACAGGCCGTAATCCAGCCCCTGTAGTGCAGGATTATGGATAGCGGGGTCACTTTATGTACACACTGCAGCGTTCAGCACAAGGAAAGGTCGCACCCCCAGCGGCTATCGCCTCGCGTTGGTCTGCCCTATATTTGTCTTTGGGCTTGTTTAGACGGGGCCGATATTGGCTGGTATGAATCACCGAGGACAAAAGCATACATACGAGGCACAAAGTCAATATCTAAGTCATTACATGGACTATTAGATTTTAAAATGGTGTAAATGCTGAGCGCTATTAAGGCTTACCAGGAGGGGAGAGGAAGGATATGAGACACACTATTGGGTCTGGGCAATATTGACAAAATTAAATATCTCAATATTTTTGGGAGGGCGATAACGATGATGAAGCAATATTTATAGAAGACAATCTAAACATACAGGATTAATGACACGTGCAAATGAAAAAAACACTACTCAGGGTATGCTTTTGACACGGATATAATTTTAAACGCTAAAAATAAAAAGTTGATTTTGCACAGGAACGCTAATAGATAAAAGTTTAATTTGCCAACCAAATGCTTTTTTTTTCTTTCTTCCCCTATAAACATTCCATAAAGTCCATTCTGGAACCGGTTGCCGACTCCAATCAGGAAAATGGCTCCATGTAAAAGAGACAGAAGAGGTAGCGGTGACCCTTTTCTTCCTGACACACGGCCAACTTTAAGGCTAATGCGGCTAAAGCTGCATTGAGAAGGTTGCGGAGAGGACACGCGCTGCTGGATGGCCACGGCATCCAGCATAAGGCACCGTTTGGGTCGTGACAATCGTTTATTCTACCGTGGGAAGTCATATTTGGGCTTTGCATCCTCATACAAATGTGCACAAAGCCACTGTGACCCAGGCATAGTATAGAGTTCTAGCGGGACCGTTTCTCTGGGGACCTCCGAGCCCCGACGCACCTCTCCAAGTCTTTCACATCTGAACTGATTTAAATATAAATGCAGGGCTTCGCCAAATGTCTAAAAGCGATTTTATATTCTCTCCTCTTTCGCTTTGAATACTCTCAGCCCGGGCCAGTTCACGCTTTGAATAAATTATGCCTCTCCCTCACTTCCTCTGTCTGTACTGACTTGTCTGCCTCTCTGAACTCTTTCTCTCTTCTCTCCTCTAAACTTCTCTTGTTCTCTTTCAACCAACTTTCCACATTCTATCTATACTATTCCATGCGTGCGAGAGACGTGTGACTTCAGAGTGAGCGCTGCTTTTCCTCTCTCGTTATCGATCTAACACATGACGGACCGTGAGATGCTGATGGACAGTCACTGCTACGTGTTACAAACATACTGTTGGTGTAAATATTTGACTGGGGGAAACGCCTTAGCCAAAGAGTAAAACTAAAAATATTCATGGTATACTCAAGACAGGCCTCTTACTTTTTAAGCAGCTTGTTTTAACATCTACTATAATGAACATGAAAGTATCCTAGTCCTTCCAACTTGATGTTTCTTGAGCTATTCATTTATTTGGACGAGACACTTCTAATCCCTAAAATGAAAGTAACAGTCTGGTCTGTCTCCATTTTACTTTCTTCTTCTCTCTCCCTTCCAAATCCCATTCTTTTTCACTTCCAACTCTCACTCTAGCGGTTCTCTTCACATTTTCTTTCTACTGGCTTTTCCCTTCATCTGGATTCTCTCCCTTCCCTCCATCTCCCATCTCTCTCTATGTCATCTATCTCTGTCCTCTGATTATATGTCTCTCTTTCTCTCTCTCTCCTGACTCAATCTCGCTCTCTAACTCTGTCCCAATTGTCTCTCTCTAGGTCTGAGTGGTAAAGGGGTGTCACTAAATTATCCATGCTGGTACAAACGCGGCGACGAGAAGACGGAAAATGAACAAGTTTTCGGATCTAAAGACGTCTGCGCAGTGTTTATCAGACTAATCTCCGAACGTGACATAAGGAAAGCTTCGAATAAACACAGAGCGCTAAGCCGTCTGCAGGAGATTACATCGAATGCATGGATGGAAAAGTAATGTGTGAGAATAAATGTGGAATGATTGGTTGTTGGTTTAGTGACACATGGGAGGCTGGAGTGACATATGTAAAGTATTTCAATTACATTTGTGGGCAAATGTGCATAGAGTGGGGACATTTCCGCTTGTGTTATTTCAGTCCCTGCAGTCAAAGAAAGCGACTGGATGTTCTCCGTCAGTTTCGAGTCAACTCTGCAGTTTGCCTTTTTTAACAAGACACAGAGATACGGAACCTGGTTGTGTTTGTCCTGACAGCGAGACGATCGAGCAGTCAGGAGGAGGATGTCAGGCTTCCACCGGTCCCCTGAGATATTTACACTCTGGTGCCCTGACCCCCCTCTGTTCGCTGCTGCCTCCCACAGACAGTAGGACTCCTGCAGACCGGAGCACAGCACAAAGAGGACCGCCACAGATACCTAAGACCCTCATTTAACATCTGATGCCAAGTCATTTCAACAGCTTCTCACTGAATCAATGTAAAAGACAGTTATAAAATAATGTTTTTTTTTACTTTATTATTATGAGTTCTGTTTGATTTGAAGTGTTTGAGGTAAGCGATACAGTCTTGAAGTGTGAATGCCTTTTCATAGGACAAAAAGGTTCCTCCATTTTCGATGGCGCAAAAAAACAAGGGACTTATTTCTGCGGTCTTGAATCGGCAGCTGCTCCGCCCTGCAGATCCATCCTCCCCTGACAGTGGGGGAAAAGACTGGGAGGGAGGAGCAGAAGGCTTTCCAAATCAAAGCTGACTCATCTGGGTCAGGCATCACCTCAGAGACCGCCGCTGTGTGAATGGGAGTGTGTCTTTTCCATGGCTTTAAGAATCGATAGCAGGCTACATGGATGGTAATGGATTTTGTTGTCCTTAGTTTACCGCCTGTGACGGTTAAATAACATGCCGTTGACGTCAAAGACTTTGCTCTTGGCATGGGCCTTTCCAAACCGGATGAGATTAATTAAGAATGGCAGACTTTTACTGCAGTATACATGTTTTCGTCTGTGTTGTTGAGAGCTTGTAGTGCTGTGTGGCTTCTCATCTCTACCTGGTCCGTTTAGACACCGTTTTGCGCAATGGAATTCAAGCAGTGACCAAGAAACTCCAAATCCGACGCGGTTTTACATTTGAAAACTGCCACAGTCCATTTGAGGATATTCTAAACTTGGGTCGCTCAGACAAAAGTCCCGTTCATTCGCACCAGTGGGGACCTGCTAATCAGCAAAGCAAACAGAGCGCAGTCCAGACACCAGTGCACGGCAGCACCTTCAATGTAAACACCATTACACTGTCTCTCCATTATACGGGCCCAGACTGGAGAAACAGACCCGAACCTAAACGGGGCTATAAATCTCAGTCAGTCACAAATGTGTGGCCAAAGTCGCTCCTGATTAAAACAACACGGCTATAGCCCTATGGGTCTGCAGGGAGGAAGGGGCTACGAGGCGGTGGAGCCAAGTGCTAATCCGTACCTGCCCGGCTGGATCTTTGGCAAACACTTGTTAACTTGTCGTCTGGGTTAGATCAGCGGGAGTCCATTTTGAGAAATAGCATGGGAAAAAGTTACACACGGATTTACTGCAAAAATAAATGAGATAAATTGGAAAAGCGGCTTCAAATGTATTGATGGGTTCAGTGTACTGTGGTAGCCTGTTCAAACTTAATGACAGTGATGTTATGTCATTGCATTTTACACTGCATTCCAAATTATTATGCAAATGACATTTTTCTAAGATTTTCTAAATTGTCAACTCAAATGAGAGTCAGTATAATTTTCAAGTCTTTAACTGGTAGAGGATCATTTAAATGTGGTTGAAAAAATCTCCCAGTGATAACAGCATTTTTTTCAAAAATAAATATAGTAAAACCTCAAAATCCACTGTTCCAAATTATTATGCAACTCATCGTTTCAATACATTTTAAATCTTGTAATTAACTGAAAATGGTCATTTGTTGAATTTGTAGCATTAGGAGGTCATACTTACTGAAATCAAAAGCTATTTCAATCAAAAAAATCTTAACAGGTCAAGTTATATTTTACCATAGGAGCCCTTGCGTGATAGCAGCTTAAAAATTCTTAAATCCATTAAACTTGTGAGTTTTTGGACAGTTTCTGTTTGGATTTCTTTGCAGGATGTCAGAATAGCCTCCCACCCTCAAAGAAGTTTTTTTGTTGAGGCTCCAAAGGTTCTCAATAGGGTTGAGGTCAGGGAAGGAGGGGGTCCACATCATGAGTTTCTCTCCTTTTATGCCCATAGCAGCCAGTGATGCAGAGGTTTTCTTTACAGCAGGACATGGTGCGTTGTCATGATGAAGATGATCTTGTTCAGGAAAACACGGCTCTTCTTTTTGTAGCATAGAAGACAGTGGTCAGTCAGAAACTGAGACGTCATTTTCACTCCTTCAGGGATCCTAAAGGGACTGACCAGCTCTCTCCCCATGATTCTGGCCCAAAACATGACTCCGCCACCTCTTTACTGACGTCACAGCCTTGTTGGGACATTGTGGCCGTTCACCAGCCATCCATTACTCCATTGATTTGACCATCCAGGGTTACACGGCCTCATCAGTGAACACGAAAATGAGTCTTCATGTATTTCTGAGCTCGTTGCAGCCGTTCTTGTTCATGAGCTTCAATGAACAGTTTAGGGGAGGCTTGGATAGAAGGTTTATGCACAACTGCAGCCTCTGGAGGGTCCTACACCTTGATGTTCGGAAGACTCCAGAGGCACCAGCAGCTTCAAATACCTGTATGCTGCTTTGTAGCAGCTGTTCTATTCATCTGATGTCTTTGTCTGACAGAAACCGTCCATATTGTGCCTTTATCTGCACAAACCCGAGTGTGCTCTGAATCATCCACAAATCTCTCATCAGTATGATGATTACGTTTAATCTTTCATGAAATATCGAAGGTTTTCATACCTAGACCAAGGCATTCAACTATTTCACACTTTTCATCAGCAGAGAGACCCTTTTTCTTTCCCTTATTACTTGAAAATGATGATCTGCATAATAAAGTGGAACATCCTTTTTCAGTAGTTTTTCCCTTAACTGGGCTTAACCTGAAAACTAATCATCCCAGGTCTCTGAGATTAATATCAGTGATTCAAAGAGCCCCGAGACACAATACTATCCATGAGCTGTTGTTTTTTTACCATTTTGACACAAAATAATTGCATAATAATTTAGTCATTATTCTTCTTCATTCATTTTCATGGTAAGTTGCTGCTGCCCTGAGATACACTTATGGAAGTGAGGCTGCCAATCTGCGCAAAACAAAATTAACGCAAACTTTTATAAAAAGAATATTTGCAAATTGGCCTCTGCTAAGATTCCACTTCTCAAACCACAAACCAGCGTACTTTGGAACTGATTCTGTTGTCACTTACTGAACTTTGCAAATTATATCTTCTATGCATTTTGCCAGCAAAACTGACTTCACCAGAAATCCATATCAGCACAACTTCAGCCGCAACTTTCGCCTTTTATTTTGTCCAAACAAATAAACAAACGTCTGAACCCAGAAAGCGCCATGACGGCCGACTTCCATCGCTCGCCAGTGTTTCTTTGGTTCTTTTGATGATTTATTTGGTGTGAGCCTTTGAGAATGGAGCTGCTGGACGAGCGATAGGGCCAGTGAACTAAAAGCTTCTCTCCGGAAAACGTACTGGACTGGTGTGCACTCAACTGCTCACTTGCAGCTCAGAGAAGCTAACGCTAATTTTGAAAGTCGTACACACACACACACATAAACACACACAAACACACACACACACACACACTGGCTGTTGATAGCCATTAAAGCCACAGGTCAAGAGGGTTTGGATGCAGAAACGAGGGGAATTCAAAACCAGGCTGCAGAACATTTCACTCAATAAATAGAATAAAATACTGAACAAATCTTCAAAGAAAATAAGTGTCTAACTGATCATTATTATTTAGTAATGCTTGCATGTTTCCAAATGTTTTCAGTTGTACAAAGGTAAAAACAATACAGAGGCTTCAAACACTAAGACAAAAGTAGTTAGAGCTGGAGTATTTGGTATTTTGTATCGACAATCGTAGTACTAGTAGTAACGCTTCAAAGGCAACAAAAGCTATTTTAGTCTCGTATGAACCCCTTTGAGGTTAATCCAACAGGATTAAGATTCTTACAGAGATTCATAATCCACCAATTAGATGCGCAAGCACGAAGTACTGTTACTATGACTACTGCACTCGGCTTACATAACCCCATAGTCGAGAAGTTATTTCAGGGCAAACTTTGCAGAAACTTTCCGCAGTGGTAAATGGGAGTTGAAGGGGTGCTTTGAAACTTTTGACTTCACACCACATCAAGGTGTAGACAGCAAGCGAACATGCGCGGAGCTGGTGAATTCTAGCAGAAGAACTCCTGATAGAGTGCAGCGAGAGGAGCACAGTGCCTCGAGGAAGAGGTTTTTCAAATTTCAAACTTCAAAAATGTGCGCTAAGCTTCCCCGCCATGCTTGGAATTACACAGCAGGTATGTCCGGCGGGCTTTCTTACTTATTTTTCCACACGACGCATTGACACTTTCACTCGCTGTAATAAAGTGACATGGTTGAGGATTCGGGAGACAACTGGATACGTGTGCGTGGGCAGTGAGAAGGTATGGAGTGTTAGCAGGTGCTACTGCAAAGTCTATGTGTCATCAACAGGTCATGGCAGTAGATTGTCTTACCTTAAAATGCATTCATGACAACATGCTATCTATATCTACATAGGACAACTAATCAAATATCAACTGAATTCTAAACATGATTGATTGAAGTAAACATGGTGCTTGTTAATGGACTTGTCTACGGCCGATCCTGTGACAGGTACAGCTCATTGTTTGGAGTGGAGTTTGGCAGGAATAACACACTATTTTGTGTTTAATAGCAGTCCTTATATGACTGACACAAAAAAAACATGCCCATAAGCTAAAGTTTGCTTCTATATTCTATTTTAAGTAAAGCTAAAGTCTTCAGTCAGCAGTAGGACAATAACGCTTCTAATTTCCATGAAAAGTAAGCACCACAGTGCCACTTTGAGTCACATGCAAGCCTGTTACGTGAGAAACCTAAGCCGAAACACCATTTAGCCGATGCAGCATGTCATCACTCTCCTCCTTTAAACTGCGGGGGCACTTAGATTTGAACCGGGGACCTCTTGATCTGCAGTCAAATGCTTCACCGCGGCGCTGTACCCTCCTGACACGGCACACTCGCGGGCCTGGCAAAGGGGGGGATCCCGTTGCTCGGCTCAGGTTTTGGTTTGATCATTGCTCCGAGGCTTAATCCCGCGTGACAAAGACAATGTGAGCCAGCAGGGTTGAGTTAGTCGGCAGGAAACTTAAGCTCGTATGTCAACCTGCTGCGGAGAGCTTCGAAAAACAAAGGGGGATATGGGGTATCCCTGCCGAGGCCCCGGGTGATGACAAGTCCAAGTGGATGCACGGGAATGAAAAGAGGGTTTGATTATTGGGAGGAATAAAGGTTCGCATTAGGGGAAACAAATGCGGGGAGGTGATGAGAGCAGGAAGGCTGTGAGTGATTTGACAAAAGAGCCTTGTGTGGGAGGATTTGGGACGACGTAAGACACTGGGTACAAGTTTAGAAACTCAGGTTTTGAGACCGTGACACGACTATTTTTGTAATTTTTTAGTTCTACATGCAATCCCCTTTACAAGTATCATAACTGCTTTACTATTTCACATCTTGGTTTGGTTTCTATCTACATTAAAGCATTAGACTTTCAATCCTTGTCAAAATGTCACATTTCACTGCACAATCACATTATCAGTAATTAGCTTATCCCAAAACGTACAAATAAACATTCTCCCCGCACTATCCCTCAGTCGGAGAACATCGGAGAAGAAGGCCTGGTCAGTTTCAGCACACTGTCATGTGAAGACTGCATTAATGTTCCATCGCATGTCAAAGCAAACTCCATAAAAGAAAAATAATCAAGTGGACTGTGAGAGAATGTTGAGCTTTGATCCGCGCTCTGATTGCGAGCCAGAGTAAGCTCTCTGTAAGTGATCGTGCCTTAGAGTATTCTGGCATTTCCACCGCACTTTGGGGGAACATGGTATCTTCGAAAATCTGATGAAAAACAGAAATGAGGAGTATGAGATGAGAGTTTTTGGAACTAAAGGCAGAAAGATGTAGTCTTCATTTGCACGAGTTATGAGTGATTTCAACTGTCTACCTCTTTACATGAACACATCAGACTATTGTACTCCAGTAACAGGTTGAATGTATTTTAGCTATTTCTTAGTTTAATGGGACAATGCCAGTGGTAAGTCTTTTGCAAAGTTTTATAACAGTGCCAGTTTCATTAAGAAAAGTTGATCAGAAGAAAGGGATAAGTTCTAAAACATGAGTGACGTAGCAAAACAGAGAGTTCCTCATTCTAAAGATAAAACTGGGACTTAGGTAGAATAACAAACAAAACATTGAAATAGGCGTAATCGTTCTGCATCATTCAAGAAGCAATTTATCTTTATGTATATTAACACTGTGTTTACATTTTACTACATCTTATTCTAGTGGTTCCCAAATGTTTTCCTTGAAGTCCCCCCTGCACGAGCTGTAGTAAAAAAAAAAAAGCGGCTCCCACAAATATATCCCAATGTATAAAAATAATGACCCAATGAGCATGTAAATGTGTTTTCTGCAGATGTAGCCCTTTCTCAGTCAGAAGTGAGGAGTTTGAACCATTTAATTTGCACAAATGATATCTCTTATGACCGGCCTTTCTGGCCAGACAAAGCTCCAGACCACCTGTACAATCCCAGGAGCCCCCATGCTTAACTTGGGAACCACTGCTTTAGTCCAGGGGTAGGCAAGTTTACGTCATGGAGGGACGATTTTCTTCATTGCCAAAATACCAAAGGCCAAACCTCACAATTGTAGCTCAAAGAAAAGCACCATTTACAACAATTTCAACATCATAATGAAACCTAAACCTAAAAGCTAGTAGGGTTGCTTAGTTGGGAACTTACTTTTGAAGTATTTTCACAGGTTTTTGATCTCTGATTTGTGTAATGAATGATATTTCTCAAAATCAGTTTAGGGCTAGAGGTTCTCTGCTGGAAGGCCGAATTTGGCCCCCAGGTCTAGCGTTCCCCCTGCTTTACTCAGAGTACCAAACCATTATGTCAAAATGGTTGCACCCAAAGAATCTGTGTTGCTATTTCAGTGACATGTGAATAGAGTAATTATAACAGTGACCTTATCGCTGTAACACATTCATTATTTTCTACTCAATAAATGCAGTCACATTTGTTACACAGAATGCTTAGAAAAGAATGTGTGTCACAGCGGACCAAAAATCTCCATAAATCACTGCTGAAGAACTGCACAAATGTAGCTGGCTGTCTGACTGCTGCACACATTTGGAAGGGGACCCAGTACACAGGTGGAGCACATCAGAAAGAGACTGTGGGATATTAATGAGATGGGACGGGTGGGGCAGGGGTATCAGAAGGCCCACTGGGACCGGGAATGATGGAGACAAAGGGATGCTAAACACCCTCAAGGCCTTTGTGGAGTAGAGTGCCGCGGGCTAAAGGCACTGCCCTTGGCCATCTGCCCCACTTTGAACCTGACCTTCACAATGTAAATGAATGATAATCAAATGGTTTATTGTGCAAAGTAGTTTGGGATGAAAGTAGGAAGAAGCGGTGTGTGGTGATTCCCAGAATGATATGATAGAGATTTGCTATTGCTATTCCTGTTGCCAATATGTTTTGGCCTTCCCAAAACATAATTCAATGTTTGGGAGAGACGCGAGACTTTACTCATTTGTTTGAGTGGTGGATTGAAATTTGTTTCGTCCACTGTGCATCTAATTAAACAGCTATAAACTGTGATCTGGCAGGGTGGTTGACATTGTTTACCATTACCATTGTTTCCTGTGACAGTATTGATCCCGGAAAGTTGTGAAACATGCATTTTGAGATGCTAGAAATGGAAAGTTAGGAATTAGTTTGGACCAAAACTATCGGTGTCAATTTTACTCGCTCCCTCTTTGTCTCATTGTCATGAAGATTGAGCCAAACATCTCTCAACTCAACTCAAATCCTCTGATCGTGATATTCATAATTCAACTACGCATCAAGTCTCATCTGCCCTTCTCTACTTGAGGAACAAAACCACCTCACGGCCCTGGGTTCGATCCCTGACTGTGGAGTTTCTCACACTGGCACTATGGGCTTCAGCAATTGAACAGTGAACAGTTAATAAGGCCTCCCAGTTTGTCATAAATGTAAAACATGGAAGGAGAAAAACATCTGGATATCTACTGTGGTGCTATCAGTTCTGGACCCACGATTGGCAGGAGTGAAGGAATAATCTGTATAGTTTAGGTGACAGAATAGCCACTTCAGCAACATTTCAAACTAACACTGCCTGACCTTAGCCCTTTGCACGTCCACAAATCTGCACTCCGTTTACATTACGACCAAACAGACCCGACATTCACAATCCCGCACGAGGTCAGTGGGTCACGGCGGCCATTTTTCCCTCCTGACACTGGACCCTGATAAATACCCCCCCCCCTCCTTCCGCTGCTCCACGAGTCAGTGCAAACAAACTTGGGCAGCCTTCCCATGTCCCTCACGACCCCCCGGGCGCTCGGCTCGACGCTCCAGTCTATTTTTACACGTCAACCATTGAGGGCGGCTTTGTTTTCCAATCTACTCCTCTGTAGCTTTTAGCGACCTACGGGGCTACACTCCCCGGGCCCCAGCGCAGGAAGTAATAAAGCAGTCGACAAACTCACAAGTCTAGACCTTTCAGGCGTCCAGCTCTGGCTTTATTGCAACGCGGAGTAATAAAAAGACTTCCCGATCCCAATGATGCTGAGTGAAGGCTTTTTTTCCCAAAACACTGTCCGCGCGATATATTTAACGGGCCCGCTCTCGTAATAATTAGCTAAAATAAGCCCTAGGTGATGTTATGACATAGCGAGGGTTTTTTACGATGTTATGTTTCGCCCACTCCTCAGCACTTTGAAGACACACCCCAGGCGCTCCCCGGCTCCCTCTACAGCGCAGGAGTGTGATTAGGAGTTGACATAACAAATAGGTTCGGGGCTGAGTGAGATCCGAGCGAGGCAGTCGGATGTCGCAGAGGGGGCTGTGGGTGTGAAAGTGCTTAGCGGCGAGATTCGTTAGCGGAGATGTGGAGATGATGGGATCGGTGAAGTCGTATAGCAGAGCGCACACTGGAGGAAAAAATTTGGAAAGTATACCGACAAAATAAGTTACAGCTATCATTCTTCTTCTGCGCGTGCGACTGTGCGTATGTCTTTGGCCCTGGAAGTTCTGTGTGAGCTAGAAAAGCTTTTGGGCAACTACCTCCGACGTTGGTCTGAAAAGGTATTGCATTTTTAAAGGAACAGGCCACCGTTTTTCAACACTGAGATATGTTCTTACCTGAGCTTAGACGAGTCGATGCGTACCTTTCTGGTCTAGTCAAACGAACAAAGATGTTGTTAGCATTTGGCCTCTCCCAGCATATTCCTTTAGCTCCAAACAGAGGTGAAGTTGGAAGCTACCACGCTCTTCCACGGGCACGCACAAAGCCCAGACAGGTACATATCAACTCGTCTAAGCTCAGGTAAGAACATATCACAGGATGGAAGAACTGTATGCCCTCAGTCACGCAAAAAGACCAAAGATGTTGTTAGCATTTGGCTTCTCCCTGTATATTTCTATAGCTTTAAACGAGGGGTGAAGTTAGAAGAGACCAAACTCTTCCACGGGCACGCACAAAGACCAGACAGCTACGTATCAACTTATCTAAGCTCAGGTAAGAACATATCTCAGTATGGAAAAACTGTGTTCCTGTTCCTTTAAGCCTGCCCAAGTACGTCATACTAAGAGGGAAAACTTCACGTACTTGTCCCTGCATTATAACAGTGAGAGGACACCTCCATAGCTGTCGAGCCCAATATCAAGTTTATGAACCGCAATTATGCAATCTATGTCCACTTTAACAATACTTAAAGTCTTTCTCCATACTATGACATCAGTGCACTGGTCTGTCTGGCACTGTCGCTCCAAATATACCTCAGAAAAACCTGCCACAACTTGCCTGTACATGCATTTATGCCGTTTGGCTGCGTCACCCAGGATCTGCCCCGTCTCCTAAGTGACTTCTAACTGGCCTTGGCTGGTGGCAGGGAGCCTCCTCAGTGACAGAGCACGGAGCCAAATGGATTAGATCAACGCCTTCCTCCTGGATAAGGTGTCCACACTTCACCCCCGCAGCCAATCTCTCTAATGGCCCTCGGACTGCTGTCACTGCACTGCCGCAAGGAGAGGCAGCTGCAGCGCACTCTTCCTCAGGTAAAAAAAAAAAAAAAGTGGCCTCTCTGTTATGTTTCAGATGTAAAAATGTAGTTGTAGCTTGTTTGTTTGCATCTTTGTGTGAGATTCCATCAGTGAAAGTTTGAAATTGAGTGTTAAATAGGCTTGGATGGGCATAATGTTTACAAGTTTGTCCATTTTAAATTATGTAACAGATTGCAGAGTTGTGTATCACAATATAGGTGTTTCTTAGCTTTAAAGGTGCATGATGCAGCTTTGTATATGGAAAAAAAGTTGATATTCGTGTGTATTTGACCTTGTAGTGACCAAGCGGCTGTGTGAGTGGTCAGCATGGTGGCCTTACTTTCCATCACAGTGTTCTCGAGGACGCTCCAGGATCAATTGTTTGAAAGATTTTCACTGCTGACCAGAAAACCTACAAAACAATTGATCCTGGAGCGTTGTAGAGACCACCGTGATCGAAAGTAAAAGCGTCATGCTGACCACTCACACAGCTGCAGGGTCACTAGAAGGTCAAATGCGCACAAATGTCAACTTAGCTTTCACATAAAAGTTGCATGATGCACCTTTAAAGTATATATACTTTGCAAACATAATGATCGAGATCCCTTCATGGTATTGGCAAGTATGTGGCTGGTATTTCAGATTTCAGGCTCATTGTGAGACATTACTTTATCTGCACTTTCCCCTCAGAGTCATAAGATCCCTGCTTCAAATCCATTCCAATGTCACGTATTGCAACCTAAAACATGCACAACAGGCTCGTCTTCCGCCCCCTGACGAGCACCCTTTCCCTCTTCCCACAAAGCAAATACAATCTCATCAAGAAACTCGCCGCAAAGTACTTATTTCCCATGTCACATAGAGACTGTGCTAATTTAAAGTTTGAAAGATCTTTTTTTTTTTTTTTTCTCCCTGTAACTTCTGAAAACTCCAAAAATCATTTGAGCGTGCAGAGGCGATGGCGGCGGCAGCAGAGGCAGCGGCGTCGGCTAAAGCGTCCGTATAATTAAAATTACATTCATTACAGTAATTTACATCTCATCTACCGTCCAATTATGAGCCGTTTGACCTGCGCCGCACATGTTCGCAGGCAGGAATAAAGGAAGGGGGAGTGGGGAGGACAGAAAACAATCAGTATATATATATAGCTCTGTGATGGCGATTTGAAATAGCTGTAATTCTGGGATCACAGCTGCCGGGCGCCGCGATCCACATTCGTCGGACGTCTGCTGCGGAATATTGCGGCCAGTAATTGTCTCATCTGCATCTCCAGAGGAAGCCTGACCGTCTTCCTTAGAGGCGCAGTCAGGCTGTCTGTCTGTCCGGCTATATATTCTATTATCATGCTCCATATGCATCCTGAGTGCTTTGGACGTGAGGAAATGTAAGGAGGCAGGTCTGGAGTCTGCATAGAGTAACGAAATGGTTTTAAATCGTGTTTTCAAACTTTTAACGACATTATGTGGAGATACAAAGAGTTTCCAACAGACTCTAACAGTGATATTTGACAGAAAAAGAAGAAGGCGTCTTGCAGTGGACATACATGATTGTGGATAATGAACCTGCTTTTCAGGTGACAGACCATTTGCAGTTAATGTTTTAGCATTCTTAATGTGTGTGCATGGATAACACACTCAATGAGGAGCTGTTGCTTGTTTATATGTGATCGAAACAAGATACAATATTGACGGTCAGATGGAGTGATGGTCCTATATGAAGCGTTGCAGTAGAAGAATGACTAAAGTGAGCAAGGTTACGATGTGAATGAAGTGAAACACTACTCCTGGTTTGTTTTTGACGAGGAAACAGGATAAAAAAAAGCTCCAACAAGTAAATATGTCTCCTTTAATCTACTAAAACTTAAAGCTGCCTTACGCAACTTTTTATATGAGTTTTTTATATATATATTTGTGCGTATTTGACCTTGTAGTGACCCAGCCGCTGAATGAATGGTCAGCATGGTGGCTTTACTTTACATCACAGCGGTCTCTAGGACGCCCCAGGATCAGTTGTTTGGAAGGTTTTCATTGCTGACGGATCCTCTCACTAGAAACCCTACAAAACAATTGATCCTGGAGGGTTGTAGAGACCACCGTGATCGAAAGTAAAGGCGCAATGCTGACCACTCATACAGGTCACTACAAGGTCGAATACGCACAAATATCAACTTTTTTTGCATAAAAAGTTGCATAATGCACCTTTAAAGTGCCAATATCAGACAAATATAGTTGGAAAAAAAGTTCCCTAGTTTTCAATCTTTTTTGATGATATTATTATTGGACAGGGGGCAGTGGAAGGACAAATGGAGAGGTGGAATGTCTCCATTGTAAGACCGATAAAATCTTTCCTTAATGCCATAACTGCTGCCCCTGTGCTTTCCCATATTCTCCCTACGACTGTGAAGGTTGACTCTGGTAACTCCGCATTCACCCACTTCCTAAAACACATGAGTCAGGTTTGTCCATTAGAGGCGCGCCCACCCTCACCTTTAAATGACAACGTTAAATGATAACGTTCCCCTCGGGGACAGTGAAGTCTCCAAATACAAACATTGAGCTTGTCATTATCTTGAAAACAAACTGCAGTATATAAAGAGAAGGAGCTGCTGTGTAGGATGCAGCGCTGCCCTGCTGTGTACCGATCTTGTCATTAAATTTGCTAAATGGAAGCGCTATTTACAGGCCGTGACATTGGCAGAGGCAGAGGAGAGACACTGTGTGGGTGGAATAAACACAGCCATTCTATGGTGGAAAATGCACAGGTTTGAAAATGATGAGATCAACACAGGCAATATGCTTTTGAAATAAATATGTGACAATACTGGCTGTAAAACAAACTGAAAAAGAAAGTTGCTTGATAAAAAAAAATATATCAGAAATTGACAGAATTTTAATGTAGTGAGTGTATATTTTTGTTTGTATAAAGTATGTGTTTTACAATCGTACTAAATATTTTTCTGCGTAATAATCCAAACTTAAACGTGTTTAAAAGCTGGGCAAACCATTGCATTTACTTGTGGAAGAGTGCGAAAGTGGATCAACATAAAAACAAGATGGCGTGGTGTGTGTAACTTTAAAAAAGTTAACTTGCACAAAAAACACACTTTCATTCCAGAATGAGACGGAAAGCTTTCAAATTCACCTTGTGGTTTGTATAAAAGTCCCACTTTCGACGTGAACTTGACACGGCTCCTACTGGGACAGCGGTGCGGACCTATATGTAAGCTTTCCCCTTATAAAGCATACATTCCCAGACAAGAGCATGACAGCCCTTTGTCAGCTCTTGGTTCCACTTCACGGCGTGTGGAGAGGTGGACACCAGGTACATTTTAGAGGGGACATCAAGCGGCCATTTCCTTTTTTTCCCCTCCTCTCGCTCGAGCGTGACTGAAAATGTCCCGGCGCCTCCGTCTGGGGTCCTACCTGTCTGGATAAGTCGGGAAAGTGGCATTCCCAGGACGTGTAGCACAATGAAAGCATGTCAGGTGAATCGGCAGCCGCTGTGACTCAACATCACACCCTGGCACAAAGCAGGGGAGACACTTTGTTCAACTTCTTCACTAGACTTTGGGAACATACTTGCGTGTACGGTGACTGAAACGAGGAGAAACTTCTGTTGCTAGTTGTACCAAGTTAAGATTTTATAAACTACTATCTATACACTCTTCTGTCCTGGCAGAATTATTGACCACTTTAGGCCACTATGGAGCTCAACAGTCCTCCAGAAGCATGAAAAACACCTCTCTGATGTCAGTGTGCTGTAACTCACTGGATCGCAGGGCGGACGGCGTCACTTCGATCTCGCTGTGGGCCTGGTAGGGCTGGAAGGCCGAGGCCGAGCTCACGTCCCCGGAGAAGGGCTCTGGACTCTGGGTTCCCGAGCTGGCGCTGGTCCCATCTCCTCCGTTATGCGGGTCCTGCTCCTCAAAGACTGCCACCAGCTGGAGAAGACAAGAGAACATTTTATCAACACCTGTAAAAATGAATAACAATGAGCACTTAAACCGTATTATGTCCCCATTTAGAGCATCATTAACTCTTTAGTGAGACGTCTTTGCCGCTCCTTTGTCTTTGTCCCTGTGGTGTAATTGTGAGACATCTGTAATCTTGTAGCAGGGCACTCGGGTTGCCAGGTTGGGCTCCCTTTGCGACAATGTGCTCCACTTTCTCAGAGGTGATATGCAGACACACTCTCCTGAGCAGATAAGGATTACAGCTTCAAAGGCTGCACTTAACAGTACAGCACTTATATATACACTTATAGATATAGACCGAGTGCGACAATGGAGCTGGATTGTTTTCATAGTACTTATAATAATGGGTTTTTGCTTTGTTCATTTTTTTCAAAAATGCAGAAAACATTAAAAGGGAATTTTACCTCCGGAACCCAACGTGGTTTTGAGGAGGGCAACAACAATTGTTAAAATTCTTAACATAACTTCTTTTAAAAACATGTCAGAAAATCAGTCTGTTTTGTGTTTATATGCTGTGATGTCCCTCTGTGTAATGAGGACAGGAGACCTGGGAATGAGTCTCCAGCAGAGTCCAACACAGAGGTCTCAAACGCATGTAGAGCAGCAGCCAAAAATGTATTTTATTAATAATTTAACTACTTTTTATTACTTGCTTTATTATGATTTATAACAGAAAGTATATTACCTAATTGTGTAATTCTCTTAAAATTAAAATTAGGGCGGTGGGCAGGTAAGAATTCCATCATTGTTTATGGTAACAAAATACAGATTTTTATTTAAGATAAGATAAGATAAGATACGATGGTACTTTATTGATCTCACAGATGGAGAAATTGCATTCGATGAGAGAGCATCCGGCAGCAGCATCCATTCAGTGCGCACCACTCTTTTTTTGTTCTTTGGTGAAAGATCGTTGTCTTTGACTAAATTCTCTCTCATTGGGACAATCCGCATCAAACAAAAACAGCAAATGTAAACTAAGGTCCGAAAGTGTCCAAAAGTCGCGACCATTTTCAGAAACAATTGTGTGTTGTTAGTAAGTTAGTAAGCCATAAGTTGAACATGACAAGTTTGTGAATGAAATCAAATCACTTTGAAAATAATGATCAAATTCAACTTATATCAATTTTTCTTTGTCTCCATCTGAGATTATGACATCATCCAATTACAGGGCGTGGGCGCAACCTTATAATTAATGCAGTACTAATTAATAGTCTAATCAGACCCACTTTATGCAGCTGCTTTTACGTTCAGAGCATCAGTGAATGGTCTCAGTTTACACAGCGCTTTAATCCAAAGCACTTTACAGCAAAGAGCCACTCACCCTTTCCAACTCTCAACAACATTATACGCAGACGCGGGATGCAAGGTGGGTTAAGTGTCTTGCCCAAGGACACGACAGTGTGCACCTGCAGGATTCATGCCACTGACCTTCCGATCATAAGATGACCCTCTCTGTCTGTTCTTAACATAACAATATGTGCTCCATGTTGTGAGCGCTTTATGTTGCTCTGGGAGGGAGAAAAAAGGTCCTCAGCTCCTCACTTCAATGTCGGCTTTTGAACTCTGATTATGATATGCTCACGTCGTAACGCCACTTTACCGGCACAAGAATGTTTCAGAGTCTCAGAAACTCCAAGGCTTTTTCAGTCCACGAGTTTGAGATGTCTGGTCTAACATACAGTATCTATTTTACATCGTATAATATAATAACTAGAACTTAGAAGAAAAGTATCTTCTGCAATTCTTTCATCCTGACATCCTTAGTTTGAGCATCAGAAATGATTTGAAAGAGTGCCAGGTAATAATGGAATCCAATGATCAAACAAACAGAAAAAAAAAAAAAAAAAATCCCATTTCCATCAAAGTCTTTTAAATTTGCAACATTTTGTCTTATTTCAGTCGCTTTCTTATTTTGTCTTGCCAACTTTTCCCATCATTTCCGTGGCATTCGGAGCCCATTTCAGCTCATCCCTTACAACTCCATCGCTGTAATTTCAAGACTGGATGGGAACGTGATTGGAGTGAAATGCTCCTCTGCGATCAAGTACGTCTCAAAGGCAGCCGCAAGACGGGGAGAAAAAAAAAAGGAAAGAAATTGTTGTGAGCAAAGAAACGCACGTTCGACTTTAATTGTCAAAATCCAGCTTAAGAGCCACGGATGCAAGTTACCGCGGCAGTGAAAACGTAAATTCGAGAGATACACAAACGCTGCTTTGCATGTGAATCGAGTCGAGGAAGAGAGCGGGGGGCTTTGAGAACTTGTTTATATGCAGATTTGCTGGCTTTGGGGACGACGAAAACAGAAAATACACGGGGAAAAAAATGCCCGTGCTATTTTTATTGTGATACAAAACACAGGCCTTTGCTCCCGGTGGCAACTAATACTCTTATTGTTGGATCCACTCGAAACATCCACGTGGATTTGTAGGTGACGGAATGAAAAGGGGGGAATCTGAAACGCGGTGCGGGTGGCGGGAGGGTGGATTGCCACGGGGGCAACGAAAGGTTAATCCCACAAGTTGGTATTTGGAGGGAAAATGTATGTCTTCTACCATTCCACGCAATTCTCTATGCCGATGGGGGAAGCTTGTCAGGAGCAGAGGGCTGTAAGTCTTGAATATGTCTTTAGTGACCCTGTGAAAGTCAAACCCCGTCCCACACCGTTCTTCAATAAATGGGCTACAATTTGCCATTCCCAACACAAACCTGCTTATATCAAAATTCCCGACAGATTTCTGGAAACGATCAATGGGAACTTAAAGGGGCCGATATCATAAGACTGCATGCGCTTCCAGGGTCACTCCAGCTTTGGCCTAGTGAAATTTTAGACTTTTTGAATACCTTTTTAATGCCATCATGGTGGAATAACGTAAAACCACTATCGCAGGTCAAAAAATACAATTTGTTCTCATTGCATTAAATAAATTACATGTTAAATTAAAAAATATGTAAATGATAGGCTAATAAATAGGGATGAAATTAGCTGCTAGTCAAAAAAATAAAGTTAGTATAAGCAAAAGGATGTTAGTTGGACAGTTTGACAAATTTGTTTCAAGCATTTTTAGACCAAATTGGTTGGATGAAGTAATTTATCAACAGTGGGCAGTATTTCAGTCTGTCTGAATACTAAACCCTGGTAAATCGGTCCAGTAGAGCTATGACTTCAGGTCTAACCATGTCCTGGACAGAACCAGGTCTAAACCAGGAAAAAACAATTGTGGTTCTGCGCTCAGTCACGTAACAGTAACAGTGCATACAGGACTCTGGAGGAGTGTCAGTCACATGACAAAGTGCAGCTGGTCGATGCCCGCAGTTGAAGCGACGGGACTCAGGACATGTTTCTAGCACAGTTCTCTCCTCACCTAAAAGTTACCAGGACATGTTCTTCGCGCTGTATCTGTCCCATCTCTCATTAGTGTTAGCATCCCACGCTGCTCGTGCAACTCATTAGAGAGAATTTCTGGCTCCATTTCCAACGCAGTGATGATTTACAGACTCTTACCTGTGCTCCTATCAAGGGGTTTTTCCTTCACTGAGCTTTAGGTTCAGGTGCTGATGTGGAAACGCCACACGCCGTGAGCGTTAGCACAGCAGCACGGCCTGTTGCTACTGACACAACTGTACCGTAACATTATTTTGAGACAATAATACTATGCAACTAATTTTAACAAGTATTGAAGAAAAAAAAAAAGGACCCATGCACTGAAATGTAATTCTTTTAAGGCCTTAAATTTGGCATGATCAAATTCAATACCTTTTTAATGATTTAAGACCCTGCGGCTTGCCTGTCTTCTCTCTGCTCCTTTTCATTCAATGTATATATTGTATATATTTTTTTATTCATGTACTGTATATTAATTGTAATTTTTGAATAAAATAAATAAATGAGCTTGGAAAAACTGTCTTTCTCATAAGTGGCGGGACAAACGACACAGTTGTAATGATTTTGTTTTATCACCTAAATTGACCTGTCTCTCACTCAGACCAATACTGTACAAGGAGTGGGCGGGGCCTGTGCCTGACACAGAGCTGCATTAAACAGACTTATAGACATTTCAAACAATATAATATTGTAATAGTGCACAGCTGTTGAATGATGAATATACTGTAAGATCAATACAAACATGGTATGAGTCTGTTCCATTTCAAAAGCTTTTCTTTGTATTGGCCACACACCTAAATCACTTCATCCCAACCTTCAGTTGTGTTAATTCCCTGTTTATTCTCATGAATTCCCATATATTCCCATGGAAAATTTCCCACATTGAAAATTCCCGGGATTTTGCCACCCTAATTGTAACCACATATCCCAGTCATTATTCCACTGTTTGCTAAACTTCTTGTCCACAACAAGTGCCCAGGGAGTTATTACCGCACGGCTCCGGAGCAGGCCAATGACTGATTAGTGACAAAGTAATCATGCCTCCCATTCAGATGTCGCTGCTCGTATTTAGCAGGCGTGAAAAACCCTGTGCCTGCCAGCTGCCCATTTCCACAAGTGCTTTATGCTCGTGTATGCTGCCCTGGCTCTAACAGATTCATTTTTAAACACAGCTCATACAGCAGATGCTAAATAGCTTCGATTTATGCTACAGTTTACAAGCTTGACAATGTTTTCAAAAGCGTTTTCGCAGTAGTCCATTATTACTTCTCCACACCGACATCGTGCATTAAGGAAACCGGGATTCCATGTGAAGAAAAAGCACGGAGAAAGACAATATCTCAGAGAATACTGTAATAATATTAATATAACTATACCGGCACAAAATAGTCTCTGCCAGTGCTTATAATCAGCAAGAATAAAAATCCCAGCACTCGCCCGTTCCACCATCTCTGTCCTCTGCGTGGAAGAGGGCACACTTGGCCAGGGGGCGAAATGATGCAACTCTTGCTTTTGACGGGACAGAAAAACAGAAAAGCCTTCACACACAAACGCTGGGCACCGCCTGGGAATCAGTCACCGCTAGTTGAACAATGGATTTCACTTTTTGCTTTTCTCTTCCCCCTAGTAGCTGATGTGTATACGACGTCGACAACTCGCGTTCAAAAGTTTTGCAAAGAAGGGGAAAGTTCCTCCGGCGACGCGAGCAGCATGGCTAATCGTCGAGTTTAGCGTGACAGCTGAGGCGAAAGGAGGGAGAATTGTGACGCGGGTCGTGCTCCACGGCCAAAAAGGAATTTATCCATTCTTAACAGGGCTTGAACTTTGAATATTTACTGCTTTTATTTCAACATGAATGAACTTAAATAAATGCATGAATATGAAAGACACTTGAGTAAGGATTGATCTTCTACATCAGGCGTGTCAAACTCGTTTGGGTCGCGGGCCGAAATTCAGCCCCCGCGGCGGGTCGCGGGCCGCATATATTGTAAAGGACTGTGGACTGTGTCAGCCTGTGTCACATGTTTCTCAAAGTAATGCATAAAGTCATTAGTCATTCACTCCACACTCGATGGCAGTAAGTTACTATTGTAGCTACAGCCGCCCTGGGGCAGACTGACCATTTACCACGTGGCTATAATATGTTGTTTATATCCAGATCTCTTATTTTTCAGCCTTCTCTGCTGGACACATATGGAATTCTTTCCTTTTTTTTAAAATTTAAGCTGCCCCCTAGTGGCTGGAGTGAGCAAACTGTTTCATAAAAAATCCATAACTCTGCACAGCATTTTTGACATGCTCAAGAATTCATGCTACTCAAAGGGCCACATTAAATCATCTCACAGGCTGCATGCGGCCCGGAGATGACCGCCTTGACCTTGACACATGTGTTCTACATCTTAAATGTTATTTGGAGTACCCTCTGCTGGCAGCAAGGGGAACGAACCATGGTGAAAACAAAAAAAAATTGCCAATGGCATGCTAACAAACCAGTGGTGTTGCAATAAATGTAATTTGAGCCCTCAGCATGGATCCGCTGATGGATTATGGGCTTTTAAAATGCGGAAAATACATCTGAGTTTTACTACGCAATGAATTACAGATTGGATTGAACCAGATTACTGAACAGTGCGTGAATGAACCAAATTATCACTCCAGACGTGCTTTTGATGAGGAAGCAGTTGTTAAAAAGCTACAAAAAAAAGTGGACATGACATTTCACGCTTACGGGCGCCATTTTGAGGGCTTTTCAAATTGGTAACGTCCACTTTCAGCACTAAGTAAACCTTTATCTGTCATACAATGGGTTAAATTGTTGCAACCAGAACAGAGGCAATAAAAGAAAAAATGGGGGGGAAACCGCAAAAATAAACTGGCAGCAAACATCTGTTCAAATTGTTTGCAAATTGAACTAGTAGGAATAGTATGACAGTGAAAACTACTCAAACAGTTCAAGAAGACCTAATCTACTCTGATATTTACTACGATAAAAAAGTTATATAGAATGCAAAGATTGATGTTCTAGCTTCCAGATTTGTAATGTGTGAAAAGCCTGTTTAACGTCTACACCCCCTTGAGTTCATAGACTATTTCTTTTTCTCTCCACAGCAGCGGGCTCCATCCCTGTTCCTGCCTTAAGCCCCTGGAGCAACCCTGACACTCATCCCGCCTTAGCCCATTCCACAGACTGTCACCGCGGCTGCCAATCAGGACCTATCTACCTGCGAGCCTCGGGGGCCTCTGCGGAGGAGCGGGGATGAGGAGGAGGGGGGTGGGGAGGTTCCATGGGAGAAGGTATGGAAGAAAGCGGAGAGAGGTGACGTCCTTTTGTCGACTGTTTCGAGAAAGGAAATGCAACTGGAGTATTAGACTCATGCCTGTCAAAAATAGGAGGGAAAACGGCACAAACGTTTACGTCCTTGGGCATGCTTTATCCGTGCTTCAATCAGTCCATGGGCAAAAATAAAACTCCACCTATTTTGCCCTCCCCGTCTGCGTGCGCTGGTGTATGAATGCGGATGTGGAAGTATGCGGATGCGGCTGACAATGAGACCTGCTGAGGAAAACTCATACCATGTTGCAAATAATATGTGCAACAATGAAAGGATGGAGACAGGTGCAACACAGAAGAAAAGACCTGTGGGTTGCCTTTCATGTCGGCTTTCTTTTGAAGCGTGCGGGCAGGTGGGGCAGGAGCAGACGTCGGGAGGAGCCGGGGGATGCGCCGACATGCCAAACAAAGCCCCGTCAACGCGCACCGGGAAGACTTTGGTTTCCGACGCAGCGATGCCAGACAACTGAGGGCGCGAAGTCTGCTAACTCCACTTCCATGAGCTTTCAACAACAGTATAACTCTTTGGTTTACTATACGCATATTTGGATCAGTTTATCCTGCCACTTTTTGGGATATTCCTGTTATAATGTGTTAGAGAATTAACAATGAAGGATAGGCAGCAGTCTGGATGTCTTATACAGGAGATATAGATTTATCGGTACGGGACCCGGATGCATGAATTCAAGATATTGCGCTAGTCCGACCATTCAAGTCTGTCTATGCTTCCACAGAAGAGGGATAAATACCCTCTTAGAGCATCATACTGATGTGCAAGTAAACATTCAGTGGCTGAGAGTGGGCGCCTGAGCACCACAGTCAAGGCTATGACAGAGATAGTATGACTGTGCAGCTTGACCCAGTATGATAAATAGTGATTTAATGTTATCCACTAACATAATGTTCCCTTAAAAGCATCCCATATTGGTATTACACCTCTGTACATTATAATCCGCAATAGTTCTGCACTCAAAATGTGTTCATTATGACGCCATTCATTTGCTTAAATGCCTTTTAGCTGAAAGTGAAAGCTTGTTTAATCTATTTTTTAATGATGAATTTAGGAGGCCAATTAGGAGTCATCACCGGCCCAATCTCTCACTCCTTACTGTCTTTACCTTACATAATAGACATTATTAGATATTTGAATATGGTTAAAAAAGAATGTTTTCAAGCTTCACGTCAGACATGCAATCCAATCATTCGAATTGAAAGTGCCATGCGATAATAGAAAAAAAAATGCGTATGCTGGCATGTTTGTGTTGTTTTTTGACAAGCCACGTAAGCAAAGACAGCTCCCGTGAGGAAACCTTGCAGCTGAGTACCCTGCTGTGAATATTTGTCCCTCCGCAGAGTGACTCCTTAGAGAAAAACGTCTGCGCAGATCTACCAAGACGCCTTACGTGGCCTGGGAAGCGAACAACTCCTAGATACCAGCCAGTTCCATTTGTGTCTCTCTATACTCGGGACTATCATCTGTCATCATTGTTTTGCAAGGGCATCGGCCTCAGTGTATAGTTAGAGGAGCATGCGCTGGTCCAAGGCCTCATCCCTCATCTCCACACACCCCATTCTTTACAATATATCCATCCACGCCATCAGGCTGAGCGGCCCGGGACATCCATCACGGAGCAGATTTCCTCAACTCAAGTCATGCTTCCTTAGTCACTGAGGTACCACCATTATGGGACTTTCTTGCCACTCTTTTTGGGAAGTTGGTTTCAAGACCTTGTGGGGCTCATGAATCTAACATCTAGCTAAAATTATGAGCTTATAACTTAAAGGGCGGAAGAACAACTGTTGTACCAAAAGATGACAATGTGCATATTCATTAAAGGGCTACAGCGGATATGCATTGTGAAGCTGATGGAGGCTGCATCAGTTTGCCCTTGTCTCGGCGTCTTCGCGTCACGTTGCATAAAGCAGCCCTTTCCGATATGGACTTTTGAATATTTTATTGTCTCTTCCCAGCCATTCTTTCTCACCATCAGCTGAGTAAACCAACAAAGTGCTTAGTCCTGTACTTTTCCCCTTCATTAGAACCATCAAATATTCAGGGAGTAGCCTTCACCGGACTCAAAATGGCACCCGTGTCCGCGCTTTGTACGTGCATCTTTCAGCTGCCGGGGTGTGGAGAGGATAGAGTATAGACAAAAGGGAATACGAGATTTGAATTGACAATTGATGTGATACATCAACATTGAAGACGGAGCCTAACATCAGGCAAAGTCTACGATTTGGAGCTTTTTAATCGCGTTATAACATTGTTCCTTTCTCAAAAAACAAACCTGCGGAATAATCTTGTGTAATGCTGTATCCGTTTTCAAGTTGAACATCTAATCCCTAAACATCCCTTCACAAGTCGCTCGCCGCTGTTTTGGCAAAAAAAAAAAAATCCAAAGTCATCAGTAAAGAATGAAAGAATAGAAGAGTAAAATATACCGAGCAAGCAAAGATTCAAGCGTATTCCTTTCAATTACATTGTGCCGAGTTCTCCGAGCGCCTTTGAAGTTCGGGCCGAGCACAGGGGGATGCATTCACACGTATTAGCGGAGCGCCCGGGTGTAAGTGCTACCTACGCAGTGCTGACAGAAGGGAAAATTCCACCCACACCTACAGCCTTTTCCATTGTGGATATTAATACTTCAAGCCAGCAGACATAATATGCAACTGCAATAATATGGTTGACGTACGACTAACACAAGAGAGCTAAAGACGGAGGATGCATGTGGGGAGCACGAGAAAAGTTGGACAATGAGGTAAACAGAAAGGATTTTGGGAATTCTTGCCCACGCCTAAATTAATCTTGTATGATGTGAATTGATGACCCATTTATTTAACTTTGGGGCATCTTTAGGAACATTAGGAACACTCATTATTAATCAAAAACATGTGTGTTCCTTGTTTATTGTGAGAACTTGGTGTTCAGCTGTGGAAAAGGGCTAAGTGTTTAGTCAGGGTTGGACTGGCAGAAAACATCGACCCGGGACTTTTGGATCAAGACTGACCCTCCAAACAATCTGTCATATTCAATGCAATAGTCGAGGCCTTTAGCAGTACAAAAAGCCCAACATTTGCAAAACTACTAAACAATCCTAAAATGTGCTTTCAGTTAAGGGCTTTCCTCTCGCAGCTGCAACACAAATAAACTTTGCAAAACCAATCAAATGATCACACCGTAGGTTTAGGTAATGAAATGGTAAAACTCACCGCAGAGCTAGGGAGGTGTGGAGTGAAAACAGAAGTCCCAAAAAGGCAAAAACATTGTAAATCCTTTCAACGGAAACCAGAAGCTATTTCCAAACTAGAGACGATTGGCAGGAGGGCGAGTCACCTGACAACTCCCGACACGCACCTCTTTGTATACATTTGTCCAGCCCTGGCAAGAAGGTTCCAGATCTCACACTTGTCTATCCGAACCGCGACTTGGTTCTGGACTTTAAGAGTTTAGATCAGGCCAAAGTCATCCAGCCTGTCCCTACCCAAGCCCATGCAATGGACCCAAATATAACACAAACGATAACCAATATATCCAGTGGTATCAAAGTGGGCTCTCCATGCGGTAGAAACATGTTCAAAACACCAACACTTTCTTCATGCAGCTCGGGTCGGCCTCGAGCTCAGGCATAAAATCTTAACTCTCGCCCGGTTGGAGGAGTTGGCACTGTTGCTCATACGCACACACAAACACACAAGCACCAGCACCGTCCTGGGATGAGTGCATCTAATGAACAAGTTGTCGCATTGTTTCATCCTGATGGGCTTATTCTTCCTACCTCTCGGCATTTGGCCCGCCACGTAAACAAACTGCATGAAGCAGCACAATTGGCTAATCCTTCAACCAAGTGAATTTTCCCGATGGGGAGAAAGCGTACCTTAGCCTTGGTGCTGTTTATGAGCTCCACTTGATCTAATGGCTGCTAACAGAAGGCATTCTAGGTTGAAATGACAGCTAACATTATTCTCATAGAGTAAGCTTGCGTACCACCATTAGTACACAGACTGAGAACCTCCAAAGGCATTTACATCACTGTTTTAATAACCTCCAGCCCCTTACATCCTCATAATTCTCCCGAGTTCTAATTCACATGCAAAACAACATCCAGACAACCGCTACATGCTGCACCGAATGTCTCCAAAAGTCGCCGATAGCGTATTAGTATTCCTCTCCCCGTGCGCCTGGCTTTACAAAAAGTCATATTCTAACGCAAGTGCCCTTCAATCTTTCATTGGATATGCACAAAGCCAGGGGAGCGTAATTAAAAAGTCCACATCCAGGGACCGGTGTACAGACGAGACAAGGCTTCACAACAGTCCAAGGCTCTCCAGTGAGGACGGGAAGACAAAAGTTCAGAGCTGTATCCTTGGCACAACGAGGCGGCAGGTTGTTTACACTATTATCGAGAGTCTGGCTTTTTTTTTCTCGTTGCTTTATGAGTAGCTTTAGGAAAAGTAAGCTGGTCTACTTCGGTTGTTTCTTCTCCGTAATTCCTGTTTTTTGGTGCGTCATAGACAGTTCTGTGCTCATGGATTTGCTAGCATGCCGTTAGCTTAAAGTGAACGTTTGACAATTTGATAAGGTGTCATTCCCCTGACGACCTCCAAAGGGCGCTCCAGGCCAATTTGAAATCCTGACCAGCCCAGTCGCTCAATCCTTAGTGCCTTTTCACTTCAGAGGGGCACAAAACAATGCTTTAAGCCTCATTTATGCACAATACGTATGTTTGCTTCAAAACCACAGAGGAGGACCAAGGAGGGCACCACCTTGTGACATCAGCAGGTGGAGCAGAGAACTCACAGCTCTTGGGGATAAAGATTGACTGAATATGCATTACTCAAACATGCATGAGTAAAACAAACATCCCTCCTGGTATGTTTTGTCACATGGAATTGGGCTAAAAGCTCCCCAAAAGTTAACATAATATGACCTTGAGTTCAATGGCCTTACTGTTTGTGAATTTCTCTCTTAAATATTACATTGTATTTGAAAACAGAGAAAGACAGTAACCACACAAACCGCCTCCGTCCATGCCTGGCCTTCATGTCGTCTGTCCCCTCACATGGGACAGCCTCAGGTGAGGCGCCTCCTGCCCGGGGCTACAGGCCAAACGCGCTGCTATTGTAATGAGCAGCACTGGGCTCCTTTATTAACATGTGTGAGAGAGAGAGCGCATGGGCAGTGGACTGCAAGACAAACACTGCACTCATCGTGCTGAATTTATTAACAGGAATTAATGACGGATTTTTGGAAAATTGATTTTTAGATGGCAAGAAATTAGTATTTATTTGTTGAGAGGCTAGATTAGGATTTTTGATAAGAAAAACAAACCTTGGTCATTTGTAAAACAGCACTGCATTAGAGCAGAGGTGGGCAAGCTAAGGCCCAGGAGCCATTTCCTGGCTCAAGTAGCTTTTTAATCCAGTCCACATCCATTTCGGCACCTTAGATGAGATTCCTACCATGTCTCTTTAATACTTCCTTTTATATAAAACCATTGTTGCAAAGGGAAGAGCTCTTCAAATCTAACAAGAGATGAATGGATGAAAACACAGTTTGGGCCTGATCCATTGAGACTGGGTGGCCTGAGCGAGTGTGTGTGATGCTGTGAGGCCTCAGGAAGCACAGGATGCACAGTGTCTTGCAGTCTACAGATGTATCTACTCCACTCGCTGGGTGAAAGCAGCCTCCTCTCTGCGCTCCTTTTGTATATTTATGAGCTGAGGCTTAGAGCATTACCCGGGCAGCTTGTGCCCTCTAGTGCACATCAGTTAGAAGGAAATCTACAATCATACTTTACAAAGAGGCACTGCAGAACATGTTTTACTCAGGGAATCGATGTTATGGTCAGAAATTAAATAAAATTGTTAAATCAGTTGGGATTGAGTTGCTTTATATCGTTAGTTATGGCTTCCAGTGGTGGTCAAAGTACTTTATTTCATATCTTGACTGAAAGTACAGATACTAGTTATAACTCTCAGTAGAAGTATTGAAGTATTTACTGTAAGTATTCAAGGTAGAGAGTACAAATCAGTTTAAAGAAGTACATTTTTTTGAATAATTGATTTTTTACTTTGGAGCCTTTGTAGAAACATGGTGGAGTAGAAAGTGTTATATTTATCTTTAAAATGCAGTGGACCACCTCTGCTGTCTGCACAATTAATCGCAATCAAATCGAAATTGTTTAATGGTCACAATTAGCCAACCACAAAGACTGCAATTATCTAGGTAAAAAATGTTCTCTGTAAACAACAGCAGAAAACGCATGAGGATTCGTAAAAACGTGCCTAACAGCAGAGTAGATGGACAGGTTTGTATTGATCTAAAAAGATTTTCTGAAACCCACAACATAACTCTAAGGAAGCAACACTGTCATAATGTAAACAACAACTACACATACTTTTTCTCACAAATGTCTGCTTTTACAATTATACTGCGGGACAAAACAAATTTGACCCCACTACCAGTTACTTAAAAAGTCAGTAACATGCTGCAGAAGTCGATGGGCCGTGTCTCTGCTGTGGAGACAGTCCCTCCCTGTGCTGGATATAATGGGAGGTTACATTCGTGGCTCTGTTCGACGTCTGGGGAGCTCCTCTCAACCTCCCCTGACCTCAATTATTCAGCATTAGGCCCCGATATTGATTTCCCGCTGGATCGACTTACCCCGGTCCACGGCGGCGGGGCAGTGACACGCTATAGACCGGCCCGGGGAGAGGGCTCTGGGAAAGGGGGGATGGATGGGAGTCTGTTAGAGGGAGAGAGAGAGATCTGGCGATGGAGGGAGAGAAGGAAGGTGTAATTAAAGATTGGGGTTCTTATCAGGGGGTGATAGATAGAGATGTCAGGGCGAGCGGGTTAGTTAGTTAGCGACGGCTGAAGGGAGTGTTTAGTTAGCTTTGACGACCTTGGGGAGGACGGCAGAGGATGGCTGTGTTTACACGCACGGCACATTGGAAATTGGAATTCTCATGTGCGTTTTTAAACTTCTTGAATGCTCAGCAGACTGCAATTTGTGTGGCTGAATTGTCTTCTCAAAGTAGCATCTTTCTGTTGGGGTTGTCTCATTTTTTAATTCAAGTTTAAGATACACTTTACAGATCCCCGTCGGAAATCTGTCGTCTACATTTGAGCCATGCTAGTTCTTCTCACTGCGTACGACTGAATGGTGGAGCCAGCATGTTCATTTCATGACATCTGTATCATTTATGATGTTTCTCCACCATTAACATATTAAAAAAGGTGGTGTAGTGGCTACTGCATGCCAATCCGACTGCACAAAATCAGAAAACTACACCTCAACTGATTTGGTGTTCAGCTCAGATACTTCTTTTCCACAGTAACTATTACCCAAAGTGAAATATCAAAAGACTGAGTAATGATCAGTGTTGGGTTGTTAAGTTTCTCCTCTGGAAAAGTAGCTTGTAACATTACTGCTTTACTTTATCATGAAAGTAAAGCATTAGAGACTCATGCGTTACTAATAATAAACATTCATATATAGCTTTCTTTTATCAGTTTTTCCAACATGCTCCATTTCACAAATTGAGCCCACCCCAAAAAGCCAACTCGCAGCCCGATACCAGTCAGTGTATCCAATAAGCACAATGAATTCACTTCACAAAGCTTCATTTTGTATTCTGACAAATTACAGCAATAGGCAACAATAATGAGCATGAACTGCAGGCCTATTGTCAACTTATAAAAGCTTAGCTTCGTCTAAGAACGTCTGTAAAGGAGCTCTTACGCATTACAAAGTGCATTGAATTGCTTATAATAAACATACAACATACTCAACTTGATTTAGGTTCATTGCACAGCTTTCCTCAATCACATAACCAGCTACGAGTTTGTTGATTACTTTGGAAGGACCGATACTGCCATAAGCTAAGTGTGATGTTAGAGAGGTCGAGCTTTATCGTGGTTTTCAGCGCTGTATTGTCCTTTTTATCAATAAGTTCAAAATAATGTGAGTATTTCCACGTTGTAAACACGCTTGCTGAAAACTGCCATGTTGCTGCATTGCTATAAAGTGGTGCTAATTAGCTAAAAATAAACCAGACCTAATGATGAGCAAGAATACAACTTCTACTTTGAGGTTATAAACTTAATTAATGACAAATGGGCCTTTAAAATGTGATGTAATATTCCCTTCTCTACTGTGGACACACACAACAACTAGCATTAGCTTAACCAAAATATTATTTGTAATTGTGCTAGAAGTGAAAACAGCGATTGCTTTCAGGCCAGCGGTTTCCCAGGACTCGAGCGCAGGCTGAGGGTGGAACAATATTTGTTTTGAAAGGAACACGCAGTGGCAGCAGACAAGTGTGGGAAGACTCAGAGCAGGCGGACGTGGGCTGGGGTTACGGGTGTCGGAGTTAATGTGGGATTTGAGGTATTCTCTGCTAACAACGCCCACCCATTTCAGGACGCAAAACATAAAACAACAGTGTTAGCTGAGGTGCCCCAAAATGTTGTTTATTAGCCTCAATTGTAACATGAATGTGTTCTTTAGCACTTGGCATCAATGGACTAGACATAGGTGATGTTCCAAGTTCCACAGATGGCTGGAGACGCCTTTCCGTGGTTTCTCCTTGGCCCAACCTTGAGAAGCTGTGCAGGGCCGAGCAGAGCGCTGGTGTGGGGACGGCGGGGCAAGTCTGAAAGCAAGACCGCTGGAGTTTGAAGGACGTTAGCAAAACGGCAGATGTTTGAGGGGACAGATTATGCAATAGCTGTCAGTTGGGATGTTGTCATATTGTTTACTGTTCTAAAACATTACAGGAGTTGTGTTTACTTATTAATATATGTCTGAGTAACCTACACATTCAGAGCGCTAAGTTCCCCTCCCTTCTGGATCGGCATAAAGGTAGCTTGATGCTAAAGGATTGTTAGTTGCTGATGAAGCCTCATGAGGTTAATGGTGAAACGTCCTCATCTCACTGGCCGCTCTCTCCTCAATTTTGGGTTTCGAATCCTGGCTCTAACAATTTGCTGCATGTCTCTCCCCACTCTTCACCCCACAAACATATTAGATGATGCAAAGGCTGCGTATCATAGCATCCTGTTTCTTGTATAGAGATCTCTCTGCTGTGGCAACATGGGGAATGATCAATGTTAAAATGAAAATACAAGCCCAATTTTGAGCTAACAGAATGCTAACAATCCAATGGCATTGCAAAAGATGCATTTTGAGTGCAGATCTGTCAAAACAGGTCCAGTGAATTGCAAGAAATATCAACTGGGGAATTGTCTGCTGCTAAAGAGGAGATAACAAGATCTTAAACGCATGTGAGTGAAGTTTAATATCACTCCCGGTGTGTTTTTCATAAGGGTGCAAGGTTATAACATGGTTGAAGCTGATTTTGCCTGATATGTCCCTTTTACACAAGCACACATAGTCTTTGTCAAACAGTTTCCAGATGCTGAAATACTTGTCAGCATTTCTTTGGCAGACGCGCTGTTTTTAAATGTATCCAACGCTCATGTGGGACATTTATCGAGATTATTTTATTGCGTCAGTCAACCGTGGATATCAAAAGACAGAGCCAGAGAAACGTGCCTTATCGCAACTAAATATTATCATTAGATTTTCTTTGAGACTTGGCCCGGACTTTGAGGATCATCAAACATGTCTGACAGTAACAGCCTTTAGGCATGATTGCAGTTTTATATACACAGCAGTTTGGCTGAAGTTGCAGCATGGAAAAGAAGAAAAGAAAGGAGCACAAAAGAACAGAGCCGGCCTGTAAACTGGAGGTTACTGTATTGGAACAGCCCAGTGCTTACGGAGCCGGTGCTGTAGAGTCAGATAAAGAGAGATAGATGGAGGGGGAGAATGAAGACCCGCGCTCCACAAGATGGCAGCGCGCTCAGTGAATGTAAATCAGCTGCTCCATCACTGTCAGAGCCAATGGACACACAGGGGAGATCAGCTCTACTCCCATACTCATTGTTTCTTGCACCATGAAAACTATTATTTAACCATTGAGATTGTTTATCTATTGACTTTTTGCAGCTTTTAACCATGGAATAATGTTGTTTACTGATCAAGAATACACCTGGAGTACTACTTATTCACTGTTAAATGTTCTTGTCGGCGTGTTGAACAGTTCCCTGAGCGCTGTAACTAAAATAAAAGAAGTGTGACACGTCAGGTAGCTGCCAACAGGGAAAAGGGTGACACCTCCGGGCATGAGCATCATCAGCACCTTTGAGAACAGTGCCAAATTATAATTATCACTAGATATTTTAGGTTCAGTGATTATGAAAAAGAGCTTTGTTCCTTCACAGGTTTTCACTTAACTGGATTTGTCAGAGAACTGCCAACAACATACACAGAAAGTTTGACAGTATCCTCACACTGCGATAAGGGACTTCAAATGCTGCAGGGCAAATATATTTTAATTTTAATAAAGCAGACAAATCTTTAATAATGTAACTTTTAACTTCAGATTTGAGACTTTATGTGCCCAAAGAGAAATGCATCTTCACTGACATGGTGCTGGTATCCATAAGATAATTTATGAGGTACAAAATATAAACGTTCACATGATTCCAACAAAATTTGACTTTTTGTTTCTCCTCTTCATGATTCAATTAAGTATTCATCCACAAAAATGACTCATCCAGTCCAAACATTCAGTGTCCAATTAAGCATAAAAGCTGCTACCCTGACTTCCTGAGGGACTGGAGGCAGCATGTGCAGCTGAGAAAGTCGGTCTTGGACACTTCGACCATCATCACTGGATCTCCCCGCAGGGCTGAGTACTTTCCCCCTTGCTCTTCTCCCTATACGCCAACTGCTGAACCTCGAGCCACCAGTCAAGTTTGCAGACGACACCACCCTCATCAGGTTCATCTCGCACGGTGATGAGTCCACCGCTGCCTGATCTCCAACATCACCAAGGACCTCAAGCGGGAGCCGATGACAATGACAATAAATGCATAGATGCATAGACAAACATGTTCTAAAATACATGTGATTCTTGCACTAGTTTAGCTAGTTAGTTTATTTCTACGTTGTCTAAAATCTTAATGCTTCAGGACCATGATCACTCTTTAAGGGGAACACAACAATATTCTATAGCTTATTTTCTGTATTGACAACCCATCAGTCATTCTTTAGTCAACAGACAGGTGCTACCCAAATCGACCCGTCTCGCTCCTGTCTCATATACTGTCTTCTCCCATGATGCACCCCCCCATCCACTCAATATCCTAGCTCTAATACTCTGCTTCATGTGCAAATATTTGAGTCTGCAGTCAAATCCCCAATCGCGCCAATCAATCCGCTCCAATATGGCGGTTCATCTGGTGATCTTCGGACATAAAGCATTGATCTCGGCGCTCTCTCTGGGATATTGCCACTCCCCGCGGATATATCACGTCTAAGCTTTCTTGATATTGGATAAATAATCTTTCATCCACTTCCAAGGCGACAAGGGAGACGGCTCATAAAACAGAGCAATCCCATTCTCACCATAGAATCCCTGTCAATATAGTTACTTACTGTAAGAAAGAATGTGTTTATTTTTCTTCTAGAAATACTAAAACCCATGACCAAAACAAGTCAGGTTTTTAAGCCAGCAACATGCAACAGAGTTTGTCAACCGTTCCTCGATGTCTGCTGAAATTATACAGTGAAAAAGCATGTTCCAAAGTTTGTGTCTGCTCATGGAATAGCAACACGAAAGACCACATAAAAAGGCAAAATAAAATGTTGTGAAGAAGATGGAGAGAATGCAAGATTCTATTACTGATATCACTGACTAAAGTGGCGGAGGTTGAAGCCAGTTTTTCCTCACAAAGTCATACATTTGCTCGAAACTATTCAAAGTACCGGCACCTTTCCTGTCACATCGTACATTACCCCCAAAATAACGAGACTTTACCGTCGGGGAAACCCCCACCTGTAGCCTGCATATCATCAGGCTAATTATGGCGAGGCACAGCACCGCTAACGAGGCTACGCTAGCCCTCTCCATCATCTGCCCGGATCACCCAGCACGTCTAAGGGCCACATAAATCCACGTTTATAGGTCATAATCTGCCATTTAAGCAGGCATTGCCCCAATTAGTGGAGTGGGCCTCGGGAGTGATGCGTCTCTGGGGGATTCGCGGGTCCTGGCAGCTCACAGATCCTCGTTTCAGTGGTAGACCCCAGACCCTAAACCCTCATCCCCCTCCTCAGAACCACGGACAGCTCATAAATGACAGAAAAGGGTTCCAGGTGTTTGCGAGACGGTCTCACTACAAAGAAATCAGTGCTCCAAATTAGAAAATGTGTATTCAAATGGTCTACTTTTTACTCTGGCATTAACACTAAAGAAAGATGTTGTGGGAGAAAAGTAGCTAACGTTCACACCTGCAGCATCTCATTTAAATTCCTGAATTCACTGTAACATTCTTTGAGAATGCCCATTGTAATCCTTCCAAAAAAGAAGTACAATTTAAAGGTGTCCCAAGGCATTTGAGAAAACATTTCTGCTCTGCACAAATGTGGGTTACAACAACTTCAGTAAACAATATATTGCCTAAGAGAGAAGAGAAAAGGCTTGTTAAGAAGTGAAGGTTGAACGTCCCACAACGGCATGACCCCTGAACAACCCCATTACTGTTTGCCCGCTCTGACCTCCGCAGAGCGCATTTCAGCGGCTTCTGTCCTAAAGAGGATTTGTACGGTGTGGTCTGAGCTTTCTCCAGAGACAAGTCTATTCTCCACAGTGCCTCTTCATAGTCACATTTTTGTCTTCATGCGCTGTCTCTTCTCTCTCTCCTCCATCCCTCTCCCATCTCCCCCTCTCTTCCTCCCACGCGCCCCCAGATCACTGCTCCCTCTCTGGCCTCTAACACAAAGCCCAAAGTCCTGGTTTATTGAAGAGGAAAGCCACACGGGGCATCCCACTCCTGTCAGGCCTGTCAAACGGTCAGCGCACAGGGTTGACTCTCCAATGGATGAAACTGAGAAAAAAAACATGTCCTGGATGAAGAAGCTGACATGTTTTATAGTAGATACACTATACAGATAGATTTAGTATTTTGGCCACCCTTTATGATATATATGGGAAATGTTGTCAAGCAGACAAAAATTGACCAAGTTTCGGGTTGAGGTGCGGCTGCAAGAGCCTAAAAGCGGTGATGCATCTATGGCCTTTTGCAATTCTGGTTTAGAGCTCTTGTTATGGACCAATTTCCAAGATAAAGTAAGGAACTCTGAACACAGAACTGTAGAGCAAGTCTGGTGACTGGGGGAACGTTTTATTTTTCCTCTATGATGCAACAAAACCCTGGAAATACAGATCGGCGTACTTCAGCAGTCAAAGAAGAAACAAAGAAAATGATAAGGATTACGCAAAACTGCATGAAAGCAGTTCATGAAAGCAGTTCATGCAGTTTTGCAAAGGTGTTTTGCAAAGGTGTCTAACTTCTGACATGTATTCTTCTGGGATTTGGCGGACCATCACTTGCAGGCACGATGCTAAGTGGTTCCAAGAGCACGCCCCGGCAGCTTTGTAAGAAACCCAAGTCCTTAGCCTTTAGTCGTGACTTCCTTTCTTGCTCAGGTCATAGGGAGTGCGTGGGCGTTTAGTATATCCGCCTCATCCAAGCGTCCTCTGGAGGGCTTCGGTTACAAGAGAAGAGAAAGACAGTTGTGTTGTGGCCTGACTCGTAATGCACGGTGTGGGAAAAAAAAAGGCTTGATGTCTCCCGAGTTGGAACTCAAAAGCCAGATAATCACTCATTTGTGAGGCAGAGTTTGGAAGGCGAGGAGTTTGCTTGTACCGCTCTGTCAATCTCAAACGCATTTGAAGGCAAAGAGGGGAGTAACCTAGCGAAGACAATCCAAAAGAATAAGGATTGGGTTGCACTGAGCAATTAAAGGACTAAACAAGGTTGGAGCAGGTTGTTTAAACCCGAACTCTCAAAGTCGACAGCAAAGGAAGTGATGTAATAAAAATCAGCGCACCCCCTTGTGGACGAAAAGATGTGGCCAATAAAGATTTTGTAGACTGACTCCTTTGTCGATAGGATGTCAGTTGCCTATAAATAGTTCATGCTAATTCTTCATCTTACGTCGCTGGCTTCGCTCAAGGCGCTCTCCCGTCAAAACACGGCCATAATCTTTATCAACATTGAAATGATCTATTGGCCAGCTGTCAGGAACCAACAGAAGAGTCGATGTTGTGGACGTGATGTTGTTGTTGACATCCATAGTACACACGATACTGCCCCGCGTAGTGGTTGGCTCTGAATAATGCATATAAAGTAATGAGCTGCCCAAATGGATCAGTCAGTGCAGTCACTTAGCCTGCGCATAAAGCAATCAATTACCCGATCGATAGCTCTCATTAGGCCATCGTATATTTAAACTGTATGTAAGCCCCCAGATGGAGTGAATAATTTAGGAGTCGCAGTGGAAAAGACAGAAAGGATGGTCTGGCGCACTGGAGCCAGCTCGTCGTCAATGGGAGGAGGTGCATGGGTTAACAACTACTACTGCGGTTTGCAATGTTTACTGGCCAAAGTTACCACAGAAAGTTTGTGTAGATATGGCACAGATAGGGCCTTGAAAGTGGACGCTTTAGTGTGATAGCAGCAGGTTCTGAAATTCTCCCTACTGGATGGTCAACACATGGTCAGTAATCTTTTATTCATTTCCCCACACAAAAATCTATATATTTGGAAACTCTGGGAAAGGTGCTGAAAAGTGCACAAAATCGAGAGTCTGAGTCTTACGTTTCAGCTCTGACATTTCTGCTATGGTTGAATCATTCCACTTTAAGAGCAGAGTATCTAAAGTAAAAAACAGGTAACTGGCACGCCATTCGAAACGCCGGAACAACTACTCATCTGGCTTTACCAGTCCCACCACATGAAACGTACAAAAGCTGTAAGGCCACCGCATATGTCGAACGCACCTGTTCATCAAAGCTCCCGGCGAAGTCTCGTGCGGCGCTCCTTACTGTAACTTACCCCGTTCGAACATGTCAGATCTCGGTCGGCGGCCATTTTTGTGAGGTATCAATCCTGTGTAAGCCGCTAATGAGTGCCGCAACATGTGCCCGCCGTACCCCTTCCTCGCTGAAAGGGGGCAGCGATGGCAACCCGCTGGCGCCAGTCCCACGGGCAAATCTGGTTTTCGGCAGCGTTTTTTTTTCTTTTTTTTTGATCATTTGCACATTTAATGTTTCCCACGGGGCGTCTGAATCACAAAAACACAATTTGGGAGACTACAAAAAAACGTATTTCGCCAAACGACTCAATGTCTGACACTAAACTCGTGCGCTACCAAAACTCAAGTGGTAAATTAGCCACAACTTCAATCTAGTTTCACTTGATCATTAAGGTAACCAACAGTAGTCCAAGTGTCTGAAATCCCTTGCGTCTCGTAAGTCGCCATGTTTCCTCCGTTTAATGGTGCCCAGCAGTTTGGAACGGGACGTGAATGCTCATGGAGGTGTTAATTGGTTTGAAGGACTGCTAACGAGAGGCGGGGAGACAGCGGCGGAGGGAGAACATGGTGCCCATAAATAGCTTGGCGAGGCCTGGTCGCTGTCACGGCGCGTTCGGTGGTACGCTGGTTTATGTTGGCCCATTAGGCGTCCTCTGTGAGTACGTACGCGCAGAAACGGAAAAGGGGTTTTGCCAATTACAGTACACGCATGTCGCTACTAAATACTGTCTGCTCTGTTCGTTAGCGTGCCAAGTCTAGACGGGGATTAAGTTAAGAAGAGTAACACGAAAAAAGAAATACATCTAAAAGCTTCTTGACTGGAGAGCTATTATAAAGTGTTACCAGAACAAAGATTATATTAATTTGCCGTATCGTCTTAAAGGTTTTTCAAAGTTCAACCTTTTCTAAAGAGAATCAAGTATTCCTTTAATTGTTCTGTGCAACATTTAAGGGATTCTTTAGCTTATTCTTTAGCTTTAGCATATTCAGTATTAGAACATGATGCATTAAGCAATGCCTACCGTAATCTACAGAACCTCAAAAAACTGAGTAACCCCGACAAGCTCTATTCATCACATTATAATGCTGACTTGTGCAGCTGACCCCGCCTCCTCCCTCGTTAGGCCCCACCCCCTGGGACCTCTGGTCTTCGCGCAGTCCCACTCAACATGTCCCGCTTTCCCTCGACAGCCCATTCATCACCGAACGCTCCCAGGGCAGGCACAGAGCTACGACAAGTCAGTGGACATCCTGACTGACTGTGTCCCATAATAATAATCGCAGGTGACAGGCAGCAGGAGCGGTATCAAGATGACGAGGAAGGTTTAAAGAGAATTTGGTGAAAGGAGGCGGATGGGGTGCTTTATGTAAAGATAGGGGTGCACAGTAATAAGCAAAAATGTGTCTTTTGTTAAGATTGTATATGGTGTCAATCTAAGTGTATTTCGAAAACTGTTTGCTGTGCGTCAAAATCAAAATGTGGACTTGCAACACATTCTCTTCAATGCCCTCTCCTGCATTTGAGAAGAAACTTGTATTCAAATCTCTGTCAGATGGATTGGCTGTGGATACATTTGCAACATTGCGAGCCTTTGCGAGGTTTCAAAAGCTTCAGTGTGACCAAGGTGAGGTGAAAAGGGCTTTAAAGACTAAGGAGCATGAAATGACTTACCTGTGGACCAAAGGCGCACATGCACGAGGGGGAGCAGCAGCAGCAGCACCAGGGCACCGGGAAGAAAGAGAGAGAGAAAGACACTGTTTAGAATCAAGGCAATTCATGAGGGTGCGGGAGAGGTTTAATCATGCTCATTTGTGGCACCCGTTTCTAAGTAGCATATTAAAGCAGTGCTAAGTAACTCATGCCTCTAGAGGCCATAAGCGCCACTGCAGGTGTCGAAGTATGTGGCGTTTTTTTACTCATTAATTGACCGTGAGAGTAAATACTACGCTGACAGAAAAGACAAAGGGAGAGAGGGATATTGTACATCCAATTACACAATGGAGATCATTTTTTCCACTCAAACTTGGCTGTAAATACTGTTAAAGTGGTGCTAGCCCGCAGTTAGCTTTGCCCATTAGCCTGTTAGCTTCTTCTTTGTGATTCTATTAGTGTGTATTGGGGCCTCCAACCCGTAGGCAGTGACGTTGCAATTGTGGGAGGAGATGAAAGACCCCCCAATCATCCCATCAACACTTGTATTACCCCCAGAGGGAGGGAATTATTAAGGTAAACAGTAAAGTGTTTTTTTGTAATTGTGTTGAAATATCATCTTGGTTAAGGCCAAGGGTGTAACTTTGTAACTTAGTAACTCAAGTGTCTTCAAAGTTTAAGTAGTTCTTTGTCATACAGGAGTAGACCACAAGCAAAGTTTATGTAATGGCATTTAGTTTCAAATTGCAGTCAAAAAAATAATCCTTTTGTGCAACTGTGAAAAGTAAATGAAAGGAAAGTGCAATCTTCTAACTGGGATCAAGAAATAAAGAGCCTGCTCAAAAGATGAACTTCACTATTGTCTGTTGTTGCCACAGGGTTCAAGGTTGAGATAGCTTCTGAAAGCACTATGTAAAGTGATTATAATAGCTGAAATTTGCCTCTGACCACCACCAATAAAAAAACACATTCACAAAGGCACGGTGAAGTCTCTTGTCCATGACCACACAAGCGTCTGAAAAACGTCTACAACAATTGGATAACAAATGGAAAAGCATGCTAATTTGATACGTACACTTCCTTTTTCAACATTACATAGCGAGAACCTGGAAGTGCAATGCCACGTCTCTTTATTTCTTACGGCTCACTTGTCTTCTCCAGCCAAACCGCAGCCTGTCGCGTCGATGCATCACGCTCCGAAACTACCTGGTCTAAATCAAATCACCATGCAAGTAAGTTAGATAAATTATGACTTTTGTAGAAGTTTGCACTAAGCCCAAAAGTTTTAATGAGTTGGGCGCCTAATACATCTGTGGATGCGCCTCCACGTGAAGATCAGGGCCATCAGAAATCAATTTTCAATCTTGACTGACTCCCCATCTTTAATATCAGGTACGAGGGGCAGAGCAGGGGGAGCATACATACAGTATTTATCAAACCGAGAACACACAGCGCTCGCCTGCGCTATTTATCACCGGGACGCCGGCATGGGCACGGGCTGATGGAGTGGTTGTCGTGGAAACAGAGATGGGATGGGGTGGAGGGGGGCAGGTGGGTCATAGTGTAAAGAGTGGACATAACGGTGGCCTATCATTGGCTTTCCATGCATTATAACTAAAAATAATGTGTCCTCTGACGTTATAAGTCGGACGTACAAATATTTAAATGATTATACAAGCATCATATTTAGCTAATGGCATAATAACAAATGAATGGTGCTGAAATAAATGTAGTTGGGGAGGAGACAACTGAGAACAGGAATGGTTTGTACACTTCGAAAATGGGGAGGACCCTTTAGTGTTCATCTATTGGCATGTTAAAGGCAAAATAATATGCCTATGTGTGCTAATAATAAGGTGATAAGGACTTCTGGGAGCGGAACACAATTTTTTTTTCGGAATATGTATTTGTATGTTTTTTTAGGGGCTATCAAAGGCTATATGTAAATGAGCCATGTGGTAAAAATGGAGTTCATGAACAAAAACTAAAGTTTGCCGTGTCGTTGTATGATCCTCTTGAAAACATGTGACACTCTGGTACATGTCTCTGCTCCCGATGTGTCACGGTTGGAAAGGTATTATGATGTAATTCCTTGTTGACCCTGAATGTTGATACAAAAATGATGATTTGATTGGGTCTAAGCTAATAATGAACCGGAACAGAAAGTACTGGCGCTCAGAACTTCAGGTAAGTGTAACTAGCGTAGCCTCAACAAAATCCAGGAAGTACAAAATGCAATATTTGATAACAGTCTAAAGGATTGTGAGAATATTAAAAATAAAACATTTTAACCCAGTACTTCCCTAAAACAAATGAGTAAATGGAAGCAAATCTTTTCTGATCGTTTAACAACCAAGAGGTTAAATAACCAGCCTTCATATGCCCTACTCATCTCAACTCTCTTTTTTATTCAATGCAGAAAAAACATGAAGTATCCAGGCAACCCGGAGTGTGCTTGTGCAGAGTGGAGTGAGAGGATGGAGGAGAAAACCGCATTGTGATGGACTGGGGAATACAGATGAGATGAGGAGAAAACACGGGTGAGTGAGAGGGAAAGAAGAGGCTGGAGAAAACGAAGGCAACGGATGGAGAGGATTGGACCGACTGAACAAATAACACTTTGGATGACCTTTGGGTTCCTGTAAGATGACGGCAGAAATATTAACGGATTCGGCTGTATTGTGATTTGATTTTATAAGCATTTGGCCCATTGGCTTTATTAGACAAAACAGATCAGGACACAAGAGTGAAGCGATTACTGCTATAGTGATAATAATGCATATCCAACTTGCAGAACAGTGCAGATAAAATCCTAATGCGAGGCAGAAAATATGTCCATATTACACACATTCTCCATTCACTTCAGTGTGTTCCCGTTTCTGCCTGGATCGATGATAAAATCCTGCTCCTCACTCGCAAATGCATCGCTGGACATGCTCCATCATACCTGCAGGAACTCATCTAACACCAAACCTCCCCCCAAAGGTCCTCCTTCATGTTCCTACCACCAGGCTCCGAACCATGGAGGACAGACAGAGCCTTCTGCTCTGCTGCGCCAAGGTTTTGGAGCAGCCTCCCTGTGGAGCTGAGAGACACACACAACCTGGACTCTTTTAAAGCTAAATACAATGACAGACCAACAAAAGTGTCCACCTGGATTTAACTCTGGGTTTTGACCTGGGGTTGCCGCAGTAGGTCAGGTCTACGTTGAATTGACTAGTTTCTTCCATCAGTGGATTTCTTCTTCCCTGATGGCACGGGCATATTCCAAGGTGACAATGCCAGGATTCAGTGAGCTCACGTTGCGAATACAAGATCTCAAATTAAATGTTTAATCAAAACAATTAACACAGGTCAAACTCGATAATCGCACGGTGCATTTTAGGTCTATTGGTCAACACTGCTGCAGAAAAAAACACATGGAGCTGGGCAGCAGGAAGCGCCCACTTGATGACTATATGGGGACTCACTGCGGGTGTGAGTCAGGGTTCCTTATTGTGGGAAATGTGTCCTCCTCATTTGACCTATTCTTCGATGCCGCTGGAGCAACACGTCAAGAGCAGTAGGCTCTAGATGTGGAGCCAGGCTAATAGTCAGAATTACCTGGCTGGAAGATTAACCCATTGTGCATGTTTTCGGTTGATGGGGGAAACCACCCAGAGATCCAGACTCGAGGAGAAACATGCAAACTCCACACAGACAGGCCAAATGTTCTCATCGAAGTTTCCGAAAAATGAACCATCATCACTCTGAATGTAAAGAAAGTGGATTTTAACACAGGCCTGACGCCTTCTGTAGGACGACAAACCTGGCAAACGACACATGTCACTTCACCAACTCATGTTTCTAAAAGTAGAGCAACACAAAGTATCCAAAAACGTAACAGTCAAACAAACCTTCTGTCTTATAAACGAAAAGTTCTAATGATTTAGTGCATTATTCATCATTCTCCCGCACTCTCAGTTGTGGCAGCCATCAACCACTCACCCAAGCTTACAGCACCGGGTAAAATTGACCACACAAATTGTACAGCAACAACAAAACCGTATCTCAGTAATTCCTTCATTGTGGCGGTAAACCAACAAAACACCAAAGCTTGCAATGCAGGTCCAATGTTAAAAGAATTACGCAGGAAACTAACCAGTCGACCTGCCAAGTCTTCCTCTAACAAAGGCAGTTAAGACGACACTCCCCCGGCAATTGTTTTAAGGAACAATTGGAGAAAATGACACAAAATGACGGGTAAGTGCGGGATGTCGTTCGCAATCACGGAGAGCAATCAGCCCGCAGCCGCAGCGCTAAGGCCCAGCGGGGAGCAATGATCGGAGCCATTTCGGAGCAGCTTCTTCCAGCGCTGCAGACTCCCGAGCTGCACCAGCGCGCAGGAGGGCTGCTCATTTCAAACACGTAATTGTACTGCACTTCTCCCCATACAGCCTTATTACAGCACAATCTGATTACAGGTTGGGAAAACAAAGGGAAGCAGGAGGAAAATGCGGTTGGTTGTTCAGTGATGGTTGCAATTTATGGACTCGTGGAGACTTTCTGTGCGCTTTCATGTAACTGGTGTATTAAAAAGTGTCATCCGGCTGTATAGATGGATGGAAAATACAGAGAGTTGGCTTTTGCGATTCTAAAACTATGTTTATCAAAGGAAATGCTCGGCCCTTGAATAGTTTTCGCCTGTGCCTGGTGAAATTGCAATGTCTCGCTGCTTTTTTTTTGTTGCATTTGTCTATGTAAATAATAGCCCCTTCTCCCTTCGGTGTCAAAGCCGAAGCAGGGACAGAAAAGCTGCATCTCCATATATGACAGGTGTAGAATGAGAGCGTCTCAGCCCAGTTAACAGGCTTCTCCCGTTGAGCATGTTTCATTGGCCCGTATTACCCGGGCCAGGCAGCGTTTGACAACATATCTGCATTTCCTATCTTTCCCTATTCTCCGTGAGGGCAGGCGCCGAAAAAACCCGACAAAGCGCGAAACGCCAAGAATACACTGCGCAGACAAGCTTGTGTTATCCTCCTGTCGCAGAGAGGCCAAAGTCCACTGTAGTTTGACTTATTGCCAAGATTTTGTTTCAGAATGTACATACCGGGCATGGTAAGTTGGGAACAGGAACAGGAAAAGGTTGTCGTCTTTCAATAAGCTGGGGCCTATTTCAAACATCGGGACGCTCTTCCACAATACTTCAGTCCTTGTCTGGCACTATTAGGACCATTTCATATCATAACAATACCTCCGCCGCAATTCCTGCAAAGAGCCCTAATCAATCTTGTACTTTCTTCTCTCTCCATAGGTGCGGTGATCGGCGAGCATTATCCCTCAGTCAATTTACCTCCGAGAGAGCGCGAGAGGGGAGGGAAGATGACAATAGATGCTGATGAATGCTACTCATGGCCTCGTTTAGCCAGCTGGGGTCTGCCGCTTAGACAATCTGGTCCTCTAATAGGTATTTATAGTAGCGCCACTCCAGTGACCGGCAATTTATTATTATGGGAGAAGAGCAGAGAGAAAGAATGGACTGGTTTGCGTCGAGGTTGTATTTGCATAAAGAAACGTACAGGCGTTCAGGGGCAATATGGAGATTGGCATACTTAATGGGAGTTGGTAATTTGGTCAAAGAAAGAGAAAGAGAGTAGCAGTCGAATGGATAGGTGATCAATTTATCTTGAAAAGAAAACGAGATGCTTCTTTCCGCTGGAACCCTGTATCTGAGATTTTCTCGACAGTCCGTCTTAGTTATTAGGGTGTAAATATGTTGGCTATGTTTCACACAACAACCTCAACATTGCAAGATCGTTGTGTGTCAATCCTTGTGTATTTCCGCAAACAGCGCATTGTGATGTCTTTAATTAGACCTTGCAAAATAACGGATTTCCCCAAAACATTGAATTGAAGTACATTCTGAACGTAGTCGGAGCAGAATAGGGTGGAGCGTCGCCAATATGTTCATGAATGGGTCATGAAAATTAAAAAAAAAAATCCTTTAGAAATGAGAGATCCTCAATCCAAGGACATCAGAAATGCTCTTCCTATATTCAAAAGAAAGGGGAAAGATCCAGGTGTGAGTTGAATCCGTTGGAAATGATGGCAACGCTGTATTGCCCCGTACGTCAGGTTTGGGTGCTGATCCTTGATCCGCTCAGTTGTCTGCGTCGGCTTCAATCTCTCCCGTTCCAAATAATTCTTACAAGTACAAATTGGATTTTCTAAAAAGGTGCAATCCAAACCCTCCCGAAAGGCTAATAAAAGTATAAGCCCGTTCAACATTCGTCACTTGAAAATGAAACACCGAGGTAAGGAATCCCGCTAAAACAAACACATTCAGTACAATTCTTTCTTGTTTCTATAATCTCAAAAACACATGGAGCAAAGTGTCTCGACCCCTTCCAGCAGACAAAATATTCCTCTGAGCTCACGTCTCCTGCAGGTCAGTCAGTTATATGATATTTAACTACATAAACGACTTCCCTTTAGTCATGCTTTTCATCGCTCTGGGGCAAGCTCATATTGCGATGGTTAATGTGGCTAATGCCGAGGCTTTCAAAACTATGGTGGAAAGTACAAATATATAGCCCAGCTTTTTCAACATGTCAGGATGTTGAATTTGGGAGGTATTCATCATAACAATGGTGAGGGGAATAGTGTATATTGACTTTATTCAACATGGTCTTGTTGACCTTTATTAAAACAGGAAAGTCCCATTGAGAGTCTGAATCTCTTTCAAGGGAGTCCTGGCTTTAGAAAGGACCCTATTGTGCATGTTTTTAGTGGTAGAGGGAAACAGAGCACCTGGATGAAATATAGTATGCAGACACTGGGAGAACATGCAAAGTCCACACAGAAAGGTGAACGCTGCCATCAACACTGCACAACAAAACATGAAACATTGTTCAATCCATGTGAAACTGCAATGCCAAATAAGGACCTGTTCACGTTTTACATCACATGATATGTTCAAAAGTGCGAAAATGTGTCTTTAGTGTTCCCAAAGGTTTTTAAACTGGGAAAAACGTGAACTGTGTTCAGTGGTTTTGACAGGACGGTCCTGTTTTGGAAAAATGTGAACGTATATGGTACTCACTAATCGAGTCAACTTATATAGCGCTTTTCTACCTTCATCAGGCCTAAAGCGCTTTACAGCCATTCACATTCATTTCATTCACTCTCAGTTCATTCACCAATGTGCGCAGACACTGAAGTGTCTTACCCAAGGACACAACGACAGTAGACACCTTCAGGAGCATGGATTCGAGCCCCCAACCTTCCGATCATGAGACAACCCGCTCTACCAACTGCGCACCGTTTTGTGTCACTTTAAAGAAATGTCTTTAAAGTGGCACCAAAGAGCAAACTCCTCCACATTTTCAGCTTGAAATTTCCGGGATGAAGCAAGAAGAGGTGCGGTCAGTGCCAAGAGAAACCGCCGCGAACAGGGTCAGATAAACACGGGATGATCTCGGCCGAGTAGCTGACATCTCCATGGTAACGCTAAGTGCTTATGACACACGCACCTGACGTTTTGTGAATGTCATACAGAAAACCTACACTTCCACTTCCTCATTCGCTGGCCGTGATCGGGGAATGATCCGCTAATCAGATTGTGACGTGGAGTTCTACTTTTACAGAGACTTCTGCCAAAATAAAAGCCAAATTCCAGCCTAGCAGCAGAAAAAAGTTGGCTTGGTCTTTCGTTGCACTTTAAGCAGTCGGTGGTATTAAAAAAATACTTCAGGCTACCATATGAGTACCCACAATACTATACAATATGGGAAATGCATTGGTCCAAGTCCAACAAACTCAAAATGCAGATCATCACTTTGTAATGTAAGCGTCAACCATTGGCTCTACATCTCCCCCGTTCCCTCCAGCACTATCGGGCGTGTGGGGGTTCAGCCAGCGTATTATCCATGTGACCCAGCGACCTGCACAGTCAGCCACCCCCTGTGAACATGAGGAAATGTGCTTCAAACTCATGTAACACAATACGGGACAATTAGTTCAACTGTTAGTGCTGGGGTCTTATTGCGACAGACCGGGCGAGCTGGGCAGTAGAAAGTTATTACCGCTGCCGCTGTACAGTCCATTCCCTCGCTGTGCCGAAAGATCGTGGGAAGTTCAGACCACTTCAGACCCTGGAACGCAATTGGCCCGAACCATACTGAAGTCTATTTTCCATGAATGATTTTAGGAATTGTGAATCGAACGCATTTTTCTCCACAAAGCGTGTCCAAAACTAAGCACCCTTAATCTTCCAGCCGAGACGTGCCCCTATGTGTTAACCCGGCCAGACTTCAGCGCAAGAATGACGTCGATAAATCACGACAAACTAATAAGTGCTAAAGAACAGCATATTTCATGACATGTCCAGAGAGCTTAGAGTAATAACAGCGGGATCAAGAGTCGGCCGCTCCCAGAATCCCCCAAAAAAGCCCTAAATTTCAGCTATACGCGAGTCGATAATGTTTTCTTGAGTAGGCCTCGGGGAGACCTTTTGAAACTCACTGCATTATCCGTTCCACTTGCCTTGTAATAAAAGACGTCCCCCGGTAACGCTCCTCGGCCGCGTGTAGGCGAAGTTAAGTGGGTTAAGATTCATTTTCTTTGTCATCAGTGGAAATAAAGTCAAGCAGAACAAATGGTCGCCTTCCTGCGTGTCTGTTAGGAGCGCTGTAAATCATGGACGCCTGTTTAATGCATCGGGTCAAAGAGGGGAGATATCAATTATACGCACTCTTATGTTACTTTTGGAGTCGGTTTAAAGGGCAGTGCTTGAGGTGAAATCGTACGAGGAGTTCGTCACTAAAAAGGGTTATTTTGTTGTTGGGAAACTTCAGAAATGTGTGAGTAAGAGGAGGTTCAGCTTTATCGACATAAAACTCTGCGAATATGGCTTAAAGTCGACAGGTCATGCATAATCGAGGCTATAAAACATTCCTTCAGGTACCTCAGCATTGGTATTTTTTAAAAAGAAAGTAAAGAGTGAGAAAGTGGTCTGTATTTCGAATTGACCTGGAGCTCCCTCTGCAGGCAGTAGTGTGGGAATGGCACATGATAAAACTGCAAAACTGCGGCTCTGGAGATGGATTATGGGTTGTAAAAATGTGGAGGACAGTTTGGGTTCCATTTATGATGCGATAAAATCCTTCAGATCGGTGGACAAACGCGAAGCCACAGTCGCCCCTGACGTAATGAAATCTCTTTCTTTGTCGTGTAATGCACTTCACCTCCAGTGTTCTTTATGTGGTAATAATGCGGATTTCATGACTTCATTTCAACATCTCAAAATAAGAAGCAAACAGTAGAATACAATACAGACCAACCAAAACAATACGACCGCCTAAATATTCGTACCAATGTGTTCAGGCCTGAAAGTGCTTTCCAGTCAGGCACCGAAAAGACGAGGGGGGAAAAAAGCAAAACCTACGGGAGAGGCAATTCCATACGTACAGCAGGAGGGGAGCTGCATGACTGCTCTGTGTTGGGTAAAGTCTGTGTCCTTGGATCAGACTGAATGAGCCTGATGGAGAGTGGAGAGGCTGAGGAGGCAGGAGTCTGCACAGGTCACTGCCCCCGCCCCCCCGTTCTCCCCTCAGTCTGCTGCTCCACAGACACACACAGGGGAAAGTCACATGAGGTATTAAGCGTGTGAACATTTAGGATTTTCACTCACCATTTCATCAACATCCAAACCTGACTTTTAATGTTTTCGTGACTATGGCTTCAATCCAAATCACAAAGTTTGCACCATTTGCAAACAATATCCAGTGTGCGTGAGGTCTTTTTTATGTAAGAACTGTTCTGAAATGCAAATTGTGAATCTTGCTTTACTTCTGCAGTTTTTTTCAGTCCTCCCTGAAATGTTAAAGATATGGTAACTATGTCCAAAACAAGTCCTGTGTGAGTCCCCAGATATAAGGCTGTTCAAATCAAATATTGTTTTCTGAGAACAATTGCCGTGCGAGGGAGAGCATCCCTATGGCACAAAACGTTGGCACCTGTGCATTATTTCAAACCAATGAGATAAATAAGTTCATCATTTTTTGTTTGGGTTCTCAAAACAATTTGGAAATGGGTAAAGAGAGACTCTTTTCCTACTTCTACAATCTGCACGTCATAATTAGTGCAAGTGCAGGACACCTATAAAGGTCAGTGAGTGAATCCTGGAGGTTTCTTAACTTTAAACAAGGAGTACGCAGCAAAGCAATCCAAGTTCAGTTTCAGCTGAAGCGCTTTCTAGTTTATTAGACCACCAAATTGGTTTGACCATAGGATATGGCAACCACTCTGCTTTCTGATTGGATAAAGGTCTGGAGAACCCAAACAAAAAATATAAAACTATAAAAAGAATAGTTATTGCTGCGGTAATAACTAATGGGGATCCGTAATAAAGATAAAGAGCCTGATTTACTAAGACAGGTCCTAAATTACTACTTGAAATGATCACATGCTATTTCATTGCACCTGAATCAGTTGAAATTGTTTATCTTATTAGTGTAATGTAACTGAATTTGCCCGTGGCCTTATGGCAACACTTTAACATCTATTTTGCACATGAGCAAACACTTAGTAAAGTCCACATCCTAAACTTTACTTTTTAACACCCCTGAATATGTTCATAAAACAAATACAGTGCTGTTATAACAAACAACAAAAAAATCCTCAAACATACATGTCTAATTTACTCTTTTTGAGGTAAGTCCTACAATATTGGTTCCCATCCAGAAGCCGCCTCCTGCCAAACGCTACGACACAGCGACTTCTTTTCCCCTGGTAATTACAAATGTCTGTTTTAGACTCCAGTCAGGTGGAAAGGTGGCAGCCCAAACACAGCAAACCCCAGGTCCCTATAGAAAACCGCAGTCCCGTTCCCACTCTAACAGGCGTCTGGTCATGTTACCGTGCCAACCCAGAGAGCGCCAGGCTGCAGAAGCGGCGGTGGGCACAGACCCCACTCCCAGCTCATTCATTATTGAGGCTGACATAAATGGCGGTGCATCTCCGAACAATATCTGGGCTCTATGTTAAAGAGGCCTTAATAATTCAGCCCGATGATGAGGTCACTGTGCCGAAGGGAGGGGTGCGAAAGTCGAGTCAGCACTATGACGAGGCATAGTCACAACTGAAAAACACACCAAGAAATATTGAGCAGACCTGTGACATATTACCATTTTGTAGGGCTATGTAGCGTTAAATGTTTTTCAATACCAGTACCTAAACTTTATTTCCCAGCCCTTCCATTTTCTGACCTTTACAGCGTTATTTTAGCCACCCCCCCTCCGTCGCCATCATTAATCATGTGCGTGAGTAAACAGGGATAGAATTTCCATACATTACATGGCCGAGGCGTGCTCTGTGATTACTGTTCAGGCAGATTGCGAGGCAGGATTGATTGCGTTTTTATTGTGGGGCTAATAATGGCTGACTCCATCGGTGTGGCTGATTCATATGAATATTAACGCGCTCTTATTGGAGGAGTGTTGCGCCACGTCGGAACAGGCTGACGGGATAAGTGGTGACGTTTATGATCTGTTGATATATATATACGACTGCTCCCCAGGACGGCGGGGGTCGGAGCGGTGCCATTGACAGTTCTGAAGGTTGCAGGAGTTTGTAAAAAAAAATAGGGGGCAGAGGACTTTAAAGAGTTGGCCGATGTAAGCTCCGCAGACTGAGGAGGCTGCTTTGAAGGTGTGGGAGTCTGGATTAGGCCTCTATAGAACTGTGGAAGTGAGAAAGAAACGTTGGCGTCTTTGTAGAGAAGAACTTAGTATCGGTAAGTTGCAAAGTTTAGATTAGGGCTGCACAATATATCGCCCATTTTTTATCGAACCACCACAATATGGTGACTATAAAATATGCAAAAGTTCAGTTTAATTCATAACAGTCTATAACAGTCTATTGGATATCACATTTTCATATTGTGCAGCCCTAGTTAAGATTGTTATATCATACATTTTCCTGTAATAATTTGGAACAAGAAGTGAGCTGCGAGGAAGAAGAGAATCGATGCAAGAAAAAAGGTGAACAGTTCAGTCCAGAACTTACCAAACCCCACAAACCCCACCCCAATAGGCTACAGTTACCACAGTTACAGCATAATCCTGGTTGGTTTAGTCTTGGTTAAGAGCATACAATATGTATCAATTCAAGACACTGCAATGTTAACTCAACTTTGAAATGAATCTGCCAAATGGATTGCCAAAATATGTCAGTAAATCTTCTTTTTATGCATTACACGAACACCTCATTACCATGATTTATAAGTATTTCTCACAAAATCGATTTCGCATGGATTCACTTACACTTGATCCTGATTTACATGTGATTTTGCACTTTAGATTTGAATTCATCTTCAACTGTGCCTCATACCAAGCTAAAAATCTTTTCAGTCCTATATTTTTTCAGTGCCATAAAAAAAAAAATCTTATGTCAATCCTTTAAAAAATGCAGTACAAAGTCCACAGTTGTCAGAGTGAGTTTGCCTTATAACCTGTTGTTCCCCTGAGGCTGTTGTCAGTCCAACCGTGAGTCCACAGTGCCCCCTACCGCTCCGGGGATGTAACTACTGCTGCTTCAATATGTACAGCCACAAGGCCAGTATTATTGCTTCTGAATGAAAACAAAGCTAAACCAAGAAGAAGAAAAAAAGAAAATAATCAGCAGCACTAGCAACTCTTACAGCACTTTGAATAGAAGTTGTCATAATAACAGAGGTCGTTCCGTTATTTCAGCCCAGTACTTCTGTTACTGTTGTCGCACAAGGCTCTACATTATGGCCATGTTGTGACACAATATGGCTTTGAACCACACACAGTCCATCAGGCTCCTGTCCAGGGGAAATCCCAGGGAGGCAGGTGCGCCCCACAGCCACACCTGTTCTAATGGGGCAGATCACAGATGAGTGGAGCGAGTACGAGCGAGAACACATGTCTGAGTGCTCACACACACACACACACACACACACATGCAGAGGAGACATAAGCCAGACACCTGTGGGGGAGGGGGAGGGCAAGACAAATCTAGTGCATGTGCGCTCGCGTAACCTGCATGGTTTATGATGGTCCTAATGTAAATGTCGGTGAAGGCGACTGTTTGGTTACAAAAGGTTATTAACATACAGAGAAAAGTGGAACATTTTGGGTAACTCTGCACTGACTTTTTCATGTGTTAAAATTGTAAATAACACCTGGGCCAAGAGAAACTACCACACAACTAGGACGACCACCTGTCCCTCTTTTGGTCACACTGCACAGCCGTTTAGACCTTTGTTCCTCCCTGTCCCACCTATTCAGATTTCAGATAATGTCCAACTTTTTCCAATGAAGTTAGAGCACGTGTTTTTTTACTCATTAATTGTCCATATGAGTAAATACGACGCTGGCAGAAAAGGCAAAGGGAGAGAGGGGTATTGCACATGGTGCCACAACCCAATGATATAATGGAGATATTTGTTTTCCCCTTAACTTGGCTGTAAATACTGCAACACACACTTTACCCATTCTTTCGCCAGTGTACGCAGACACTGGAGGCAAGGAGGATGAAGTGTCTTGCCCAAAGAGACAACGACAGTGTACATCTTCAAAAGCTGGGATTCGAACCCCCGACCTTCCGATCATGCCACCCGCTCTACCATTCCACAGGTATTTGAAAAAAGAGATGAAATACCAGTATTTTCAAATTTCCCGGCAGAGCATCCCACTTGGTCATAGTTAATGGAAAACAGTGATTCTCAACTGGTGGGTCGGGACCAGAAAGTGGGTCCCAGAATAATTTTCCGTGGGTCACGAGCCTATTTTTCAATATTTTCCATCTGAAACTGCAAGGAAACACTGAAGCATGTTAAAAATGCATGTTATTAAGATAAGATAAGATAAGATAAACCTTTATTGATCTCACAAAGGAGAAATTCACTTGTTACAGTCGGCGTTCAAGAAGAAGAGTTAATAAAGTGCAGCTGATGCAGAGATTATTGCACATTATTGGGCTGTTTTGACCATAATAATAAAAAAAAAATGACTGGAAACACTCATTTATGACACTGTAAATCATGTCATTATTCGTGTTTGACAATTTGCAATTTTTTTGGTGTCGCGACTTGTCATAGGGTAATGGTGCGTCCCGAAGCAACACCACTTGAGGACCACTGATGTAAAACATTGGTATTTGCAGGAAAAAAACGTTCTTTAGTTTCGGCTACAATGATGAAGTTCGGCTCTTGGTGCTTTGACAATGATTTTTTTTTTGGTGAGTTCGAGAAACAACAGTGAGGTTGTTAATTAGGCCAAAGGGGCATGCTCCTCTGTAGTCCTGAAGCTGTCGGGCCTTATTTGCATGCAAGCGGGTGTCATATCTGTTGACTCTTTCATGAATATTTAGCATTCTGGGTAAGCTGGCAGCAAAGTCAGGACGAGAAACAATGCAGAACTCCCACAATGTCTTTCATCTGTAGCAAGAAGACCCATCCCATCCTCCACGCAAAGAAAAATGGTCAGTTCGAGTTTCCAATGAGATTGTCCTGTGTATTTGTGATTCTTGTACGTCCCAATATCGACACTTGAAATCTCTAAAATGTGGAATTCAACTCGAGTGCTTGGCGACAGCGTGGAGCGGCTTCGGCCTGCATAAGAGAGGGAGACAAGCAGCCTAGGAGCCTCGAGCCAGGGCAGGCAGGCAGGAGAAAAGATTCAGCTGTGTCTGCCTCAATATGGCCACGGAAAGCTCTCCAAACGGGGGCTCTCTCCGTCGCCTCCCTGGCACCGCCTCCGGGTCCCCTCCCGCCAGCGGAGTCAAGCTCCAGCTCGCGGTCGGGGCCAAGACACCGCTTAGCTCATGGAAATGCCTGCCTCGCCCGCTCTATCCAGTCTGGTTTTTGTCAGAGTTTGTAACAGAGGGTGCAGAATGGATTACTCGACTGAGCTAAATATGTTTTTGGACGGTTTTGCCTTGGCGTTACGATTTGTAATGAAAAAAATTAACAAAAAATGCACGGAAAAGGCAGGTTTCTCTCTTTCACTTCCCATTGCGAACGCTTGGATCCGGCCGTTCTGTTGACAATAGGGAGTCAAGTGGTATTCTTCATACTTTTTATTTGGTATCAGTTATTTCACGTTTTATAACTAAACCTAATTACCATTCTTAAAGCCGCGTGTCATATATCAAAGCGGCGCTGCTGTTCATATCCGTAGCCATTTATTAGGCCGGTCTCGAGTCTGAAGCGGAGGCTCCTTCTGCAGACGCGACCTTGCAGCGACTTTGGCTGTGGGGGTAATTATACAGTGTGTGGTTGGGAGCGCAGCAGAGAAGTGGAGTGTTGAGAAGAGCCCACGGTCTGCGGGCTCAGGAGAGGAGCGCGGGATACTTGTCATGCAGAGGAGCGGCCCGCCTCGGCACGCAGCGCCAGAGCCCGGGGGGCGAGCAACAATGCATATGCACAGGGATATACGGGCCGCAGAGGCTTTGAGAGAGGCTTTTATGTTGTTATTCAGAAGGGCTGATGATGATGGTATTGCAATATTCACAAACTATTACAGAATCACTGCGATCATCATTCTCAAAGCCTTAAACAAACTTAAAATGCACAAATGTTCAGATTTAGTCATGATTTTCCAAGTTTTTTTTTAACCTTGTTTTGGTCCCGATCTTGTTTGAGAATGTACGGTGTTGAAAATTGCAGTAATATTGTTAATGTTGAAATGCAGGAGACTTCTTTAACTTTGCTATTTTTTGTAATATTGTGCAAGCCCACTTTTCACTTCTGAAATTGTACAAAGATAAAATGTTTAAGTGTTATTGTAAACTATACCGCTGAGTGGCAGCTCATTTCAGTTTTAAGCATGTCAGACACTGCCCCCTCACTGGGGGCTGTGTCGGCTGGGTTTAGGTCTGTCTGGTGGTGGCTGACCCAGATCAGCCTCCAGTGCTCCAGTCCACCACAGCCCATAATGGTCTCATTTGGCACAGCCTCCAGACAGAGGAGCCAGAGCTGGCCTGACAGCTGTCAACCAGCAGCAACATCTCGTGTCTGGCACGTAGCCGTCTCTCATGTCGGTCTCATGTGCTGCACATGCACCGTGTCCTTGCTCTGGTGCTGTTTGGGGTGTTATGGTGGACTGGTCGACAGTGTCAGGAGTAATTAGGCCCACGGCACAGGCTGCTCCTGTGGGGCTGTCAGGAGGAGACATCACACACACATGAAGCACAGCTCATGCAGCCTGCATCAGTGTGACCTGTCCTTTCCCATATCCAGAGTTCTACACCAGGCTGTACCAGGCTGAGGGCTGGAGCACACGCCACACACGTCACACACGCCACACACGCCACACACGCATGTCCCCCTGTAGCTGACGCTCAGCATGAAACAGGGGCTCTTCTGAACATGTCTGAACCTATCGGCCCAGGCTCAAGGCTGTTCCTGGAGGGGCTGACACATGCAGATGACCCACACTACACTGACTGAGCATCTGCATTGCTGGCTCTGGACATGGATCTCTAAATATCATCCTTCAACACACATACTGTCCCAACAACACATCTGAAATCCTTAATATTCTCAGCACAAGTACACCTCTGCCTTTTTGCAAGTCCTCAGCAAGTAAAACTACAACACTGCAGCCAGCTGTTGCGTACATATTGCTTTATAGTGTTATATCGCCTTTTTGCACCAAGGATTTGAGAGCCACAGTTTCTATTCTCTGCATGTACTTTACATGTGATAGCATTGCTAATAAAGCTAATTGAACTGAAATGAAATGGACACTGACTAAATTAGGATTCATCATGGTGTGAATTCAGATGAGATGGGTCCTTTTACAAATGAAAAAGGTAGAGAGCTGATTTTTCTTTGAGGAAAGAGTAACTATGGGCCTTAGGCAGAGAGAAAATGTATCTATTCATGTGACTTGATTTGACATGTTTTCAGAAGACAGCAATCAAATTGACTTTTTGACTTTTGTTTGTTTGTAGCAATAATGCCCTTGTCACAGAATATCACCTTTTTCCCATATTGTACATCCCTACTCTCCGTACATTGCAAACTAAAACACAAAAGCACTGAAACGCTTTTGAATAACTTAAACCAGACAGGCTGTAATTACCCAGTGACTTCCCAACAGTCTCGTGGGGATAGCTGCTCCGAGACCGGCTTTAGCTTCGCCTAATTTCACTCACGGCTTGATCCCGCCCTGGCGCAGTGGCACAGGTGCTTAGGTGGCCTCTGCCGACCGTTGCCATGACGACGCCAGGTTCAGGGGGCCAGGGGAGTGCCATTTGCGCCGGCGTGGGGGGGTTGAAAGTAAACAGCCTTCTCACTGCGCGGGGTCTTTTCTGGTGTTAATGCAAGCTGCTGACTAAAAACTCCATTATTCAGACTGGCGGGTGGGCATGTTCACTCAGTGAAAAAAAAAGGGCTTGGGAATGAAAAGAGGGGGTTGTTGACCAAGACTGCCCCTTTGTGGTGGTTTAGTGCCACTGCTTAAAGTCACACTCATAACATTCCAGCTTAAAGTGGCTCCTGGACACACCAGGCTCCTGGACACACCAGGAGCCACTTTATGGCTACCTCTAGGCAAGCGACATCTCCATGGAGACGAGCTGGTGGCGTCCCGTTCCTACAAGTTAGGATAGGAAAGGCAAGCCGCTCAGTAAAGACACCTGTTTTTGAGGAATTTTTCACCAGTAAAACACCCTCATTAAATAAATGTTTTATCAAGTTACTGAGTGAAATGTTACAACGTGTGGCTTTAAGTCGCCTACTTAAGTATATAGGTAACTTATGATTATTTGTCGTATCTTTATTTTTTATTAGTATTAGTAATGAAAGTTGAATCCATGGAATAAAAAACTAATACCAGGATTACAGAACATTAACACAGAATCAGTTTAAAGCAGAACTGTCGTAGCATGTTACGTTTTTTTACTCATTAATTGTCTGTGAGAGTAAATACTACACTGACAGAAAAGACAAAGGGAGAGAGGGATATTGTACATTGTGCCACAACTCTATTACACAATGAAGATCACTTTCTCCACTCAAATTTGGCTGTAAATACTGCTAAAGTAGCTCTAGCCCGCAGTTAGCTTTGCCCGTTAGCCTGTTAGCTCCTTCTTCGTGATTCTATTATTTTGTATTGCGCCTCTGACCCGGAAGCAGTGAAGTTGCAAGGGTGGCTTTCTGGCCAGACACACCAGGGGGAGATGAAAGACCCCCAATAATCTCATTAACACTTGTATTACCTCCAGAGGGACTACAAAAGGGATTTATTAAGGTTAACAAGTTACTTACAGTATATATATATATATATATATATATATATATATATATATATATATATATATATATATATATATATATATTGCATCCCATTGCATCTATAACCACATCTTATAATCCACTAATTCAAACTCCTGTGGTAAGCAAATGTTTTAATCCTAAAAAACGTGGTCCCAATATTTTATAGCATTGACATTTCATTTAGTATACATATTCATAATAACTGTCTCCTGCCAATAATTATCACTTTAAACTGTCTCTTTATAAAGAAACAACCTGGGCCTCGAGTCTCACTCAGACCTGCATTATATCCCTCTCTCCAGTAGATGGCAGCAGTCGCTCATGTATTTAAACTCACCCTTAGCTAAGCAACATAAACGCTCTAAGTTTCAGGGATTTTGTTTTGTTTCTGCAATTTTTTTAAGCTTGAGAGGTAAAAGAGCAGAAAGAATAACAAAATAAATAGCTTGGCCATTTGGAACATACTAGCAAAGCCTCCAACAGCTCACACTCAACCTTTTTGAACCAGTAAAAAGCATTTGTTTATCTGATTATATCACTAAATAACCCAGGCAAAATGAACCTCATCTTCACCCTAATGCGAGGTTAGCCGACTGCAAACACTTAGCCCACTTTGGTGTGAAGCATTTCTTAACATTACAAGAGTACAGAGTATTTCCAAAAACAAAAAGAGAGGTCAAAAGTCTATGTGTGCTACTTCCGTGTGGATTCTTATCAGGATTAGGTGATCGGCAGTGAGTGAACTAGACAGACTGGATGGACTACTACAGGGATAGACGGGCTCGTATACGCTCCATGGTACAATGCCAGTGAGTAGTGTGTGCAACACTGCTGTAAAAAAAAAAAGGCAGACACTGACTCACTGTTTACTCAAAGGCTCCGGATAATAGTGAGAAGTGTTAAGATACAAATCAGCACTAATGAAGCTGTAATGAAAACACAAAACAAATAAAAACATTGCAATTTGAATAGCTTAAACTGGCACAGACAGAAATGAAAGGCAGTACAGATATTCTTTGCAAATGACAATATACTATATCTCCATTGGTTTTAAAGCTAGTGCTCCTTAACACACACTGACCCTCATCAATAAGTTACGTTAAATCCCGTAGGAAGCTTTTTGAACGCTTTTGTAACATTCAGCAGTGTATATTGAAGCAGGAAAACACTGCGATAAACGATATTATTGAGGTACTTTCAACTCTAACACAGTGGTTCACAACTGTTTTGACGTCAGGACCCACCATCTTGCTATGATCACGAGCTGCGACTCAAATAAAAACATATTTTGTTTTATATAATGCAAAACACTGTATTTCTCTCCACAAATGATTGAAGACTTGGCATTAGAACAGCTTCGAGAGCTGACATAATGAAAACAAGATAAATATTGAAAGAAATGGCTCATGACCCACCGAAAACGGTTCCCCGACCCACCAGTTGAGAACCACTTCTCTAAAGCATAATAATGACAGTAAACCTTTGTGCTAAAGGTGCATAATTATATCCTAAAATGTCACGCTGCAATAAACATGAAATATAATGTAGCACAATTTACTTTTTTTACACATCGAGTTTAAAATCTTGAGTTTTACAAAGAAAATATACAGAAAAACAATGCTAAGAACGGTACAGACAATAATATTGACCCAAAATGTATTGTTTATCATTATATATTGAATTATAAGTCGGTATAATCATTACCGACACAAGGGATGTTAAATGAATAAATCCAGAATTACCCTTTAGCTGTCACATTGCAGATGTCGTGGTTGTTTTATGGCTAGCATCTTTGTAATTGTTGGGCGTCTCCACCAGAGTAAAATTCACTGTCAGCACGAATGAACGAATGATTAAAATTGTTTGGTGATATTCTTCAAGCTCATGGGCATAAATAATAGCAGGGAGTCACGTGATCATTTCTCCCTCACTTCCTTTACCATTATACTTTACCTAAAAAGCACATCCGTGTTTGTGATTTATTTTTCAAATGTTCCAAGGCCGCTGACTTTAGGGCAGTGAGGTAATACTCAGACATCAGGTGCAAAACATCTGCGTCTGCGCCCCGGCTGACAGGTTACTATGGCAACCATTAAACATCAGACGGGGACATGGTGCAGTTCAATATGCAGATTTGTTATAACCGAGTGTCTGCATTTGTATCAATAAGAAGCAGAACGCCCTCTACCATTTCTTTTGTGTAAACCCCAGAGGAAGCACACAGAGGGTAGAAAATCTTATGTTTGCTCTGAAATCCACTTGACAAAGTTCAATTTGCAGCTTTGAGCCAATTGTGTGAGCTCCTCAAGTTACTCTCACTCTCTTTCACTCTCTTCCCCAAATGTAGACGGAGGCTATGGGCGTGCCTTATGCCACCGTGACCTAAACTTGACTCGAATTTTCATAACTGTCACACGCTGCGCTGACTGGGGACACCTGCACTTAGAGGAACATGCACAAAAAAACACATAGCTTTTGCAGGAATCTTGTTAGCACTGTAGTAGCAATAGCTGTTACTTGTAGTAGTCAGGGTGGTAGTAGTGGCTGTAGTGACAGTTTTTCCACTACATTTCTACAAAGTAAAAGCTGGTTGCGTCTTTTTGTCTTTAAAGTGGACATATCATGCATTAAAAATAGACTTTAATATGCTACGTTTTATCATTTGAAAATATGTCTCTGTATGAATTAAATAGTAACAATGAAAATCTTGGCTGGGTCCTTCTGGCAGCTGTAGGGATGATTTTCTAAAAAAATCACTTCCAGGTTGGTGTGGTTAGGAACTCCAGCATGATGCATGATAAACACACTTCTAGGGCATAACTGTTCGAAATCGATAATGTAGGATTATGGGCTTTAAAAATGTGGAGGACAGTTTTTGATTAGTACTTTCTACCTTGAATACTTTGATTGCGCCTATGTATTTGATGAAATAGTTGCTTGTAGTGGTGGAAGCAGTAGCCATAGTGGTATTAGTCGAGGGTAGAAGTGTTGTTGTTGTTGTAATAGGTAATAGTAGTAGTAGTAGTAGTTGTAACAGTAGTAGCAGCAGCAGTACGCTACACTTGTATGTACTTGTCATGGTGATGTGATGTGTACTGCAGTACTTGCATTCCTTTCCTTCTTCAAACTGATAAAAGATAACAGACAGAAGCTTTAAGCCAAGAGCACATGGGGAAAGTAAATATCCCTCCAACAGTAGATTAAAGCACAGGTGACCAAGGTGAAGCAGTGGGGGGATTGTGGGTAATTGTTTACAGCATCTCTCCGGAGGGCGGGGCTACTGCTAACATTTGATTTTACCTCTCAGGACAAAGCTCAGCAAACATTTAAAAAAGAGACTCCCAGAATCGGCTTGAAATCATTACTGTTGTGGTTTACTGCGATGCCAACGAAAAACTCACTGAACTTTAGACACGTCTTGAAGAGGAAAATACAAATAAAATGATCCAGGAATATCAGCAACACAAGAGTACACACAATTTTGTATAATCTAAACACAAATATCTAAAGACTTACTTTCTCTCTTTTGCCTCTTTTGCGCAATCTGACAACCGCAACATCTAATCTGCATACCATCTCAACCTGAAAACTTTATCTCCAAACCATCCAACATGAGCCGTTCCTCTGATGGACTCATTCCTACTCCATCCTCATCAAAAAGTCACAGTTTGTCGCCATGCTTTCTGACTGCTCCATCAGGAAAGGTGACAATTACAACACTTTGAAAACCAGTCTAGTGTAAAATAATCATTTGAAGGTCAGAAACCATGGCGCCACACTCTAAACAATAGCCACAATAGTCATTTCAGACGCTTGACAAGGAGCAAGTTGGGTCTCGCTGCCATAATTGTTTGTCTATCCGCATTTTACGATAGTTAATCTGATAGTGCCAAGTGCTGGCATGGTTGAGAATTACTGGTTTACTATAAGCAGCATCTCACCCGGTCTTTGTCGTCCACCACGTCAGACAGCAGGTCGTCCTGGTCCAGGATCCCGCCGTCTCCATGCTCCAGTCTGTGGACCTGCACCCAGTAACTCGGCTCCTGCAAAAACACATTACAGAGGGCTCAACAGGTTTTCTTTCCTCCATCTTACTCCTTTTTCATCAGAGAGCTGGCAGAGAAATGAACATTTATACAACAAAATGTGATGTGCCCAGGGACGCAGCAGGTTGTCTGAGTTGGCTCTCACTCAACTAACACAAAGTCACTGTATTATAAGAAAAATATGAATGAACATAATATGAACACTACTGTACGTGTTTTAGTGCATTCAGCATGACTACATTTCTCTTTACATCTGCTTCAGTGCCATGAACATATAAAGTCACATGTTCTTAAACAAGTGTCACCTGTAGAGACGCCAACAGGAACAAATATCACAAACCACTCCGCTCATCATTTACAGCCGTTTACATTGAGCATGAAAAAAGATCAACACAATCACCAAATGAGCCCTTTACAGATGTCGGACAGTATTAGCCTTGTAATGCGACGTGTTTTATTCGCACCATATGGACGCTGGATTTTCAGATTTGTCCGAGCAGAGCCGCGACATATTAAGTGTTGTCAGGCCCGGGGGAATTAGCGGCTTGGTTCATGTTCGAATCGGCTGATGGACAAACACGGAGCTGACCCCGGCCCCGGAGATCTGACGGGCTTATCAAACGGACTAATCCGAACGAGCGAAACGGAATGAAGCGCGTGTGGAAATATGGAATAGCTGCCCACTGCATGTCGTACAGTATCGCAGTCGCGCAATGACAGCAAAGGTCAAGGGGCGATCAGATGGCAAAAGTGTGCCCTTTCACGCAATGGAAAAAACGACCATCCTTTATCGTTATTTGAGTCGTTTTTTGATATACATAACTACACAGGGTTAGTTTTTACTAGTGCAAATTCAGCAACAGTATCCAATAAGCGTGTTCATTTTAGAAAAGCTGTCTTCTGTCTTTTCTCCTCACTCCTCAGGGTCTGTGGTGGACGCCTGCGTGCTCAGCTCTCTTGTTCTCAAGCCAGTGCGGTTCACCAGACAGAACAGTCCACATGAGGAGGGCCCGGCTGTGGGATGTTCTCCCACTGCTCCCCCCCTCCTCTGCGGTTATTACCAAGGAAGGCTAGTTTATCAGCCCGGTCCTCCAAACCACGAGTCACCGGGTTCACACGGCGGATGGTAGAATTCCTCAAGAATCGATGTGTGTGTGTGCACTGTGCAGCGATATACAGTAGTAGAGAGGTCTAGCCCGGGGGCCACCAAACCATGGAAATGAAGCAGAACTTCAGTATACGTTTGCAAGGGAGTGTGTCGTGTTACCGCGCACGTGGGGATAATCAAATGCTATCCAGGCGTGGACCAGAACCAGCGCAAGCGGACCGCGGAGACACGGGCAGGGGGCTGGGCACAAAGCAGGCATTGTGGAACCAGTCATTTGTGCAAAAAACCTGGAGAGGGGAGGACAGACAGGCAGCGGAGGTGAGGAATACATGCAGGAATGTCCAGATGTGGGTCGAATGTTGCAAGATGTCCTTTAGTTACAGATGGAGGCAAGGTTCATCGAAATCAAATCGCAAATAGAACATCGCAAAAGGATAGTTATGTAATGTAATGGTTGTCAAAGCAAAAAATAGACCTTTCGTGAATAGTTAGAATCACAAGCAGTTGCAGCACTTTAGGTTCCTGCTGTGGCCCCTTTTTGCAGTATTTGGATATGGCAGTATACAGTAGTTACCGTTACCTTGAATTATACTAGAGTAGAAGGGAGGTTGGGCCGGATCAGGCAGTTTTAGATTTGTAGGAGCCACAAAAAAACACTTGCAGAGGAGGAAGTGTGCGTTTATCTGTGTTATCATGAGTGGATTATTAGAATAAATGTACAAGTAAACAAAAGTGAATTATTTGCATTCTTTTTTCCAATCTTCCGGTCTGTAAATAAATAGATTTGCATTAAATGTTGTGTTCATGGTCTGACCTGAAAACAAGAATAGAATGAAGTAGCTTGAACTATAATGTCCGTATACATCTTAAAACTACAGTTACCTAGTGTGTTTACATCCCATTCATATCTATTCACATGTTGTACAACAGTATAGGCCAAATAATGAATTGACATATTTTCTAAATCTCATACAGTTTCTTTGTTGCAGAATGAATTAAATTTCTGAATTATATAAAATAGCTTCACATAGCATTAGAAACAACCATTGGCCTTCTATGAAAAGTTTGAGTAAATTGCACTTCTCTGAGCCACATTAGCATCATGAGAAAACTAGCAATAAAAAACATGTGCTAAATAACACATACCATGCAATAACTGTATCCAAGTAACAAAAACAAACCTAGTGCTCATCTTGTCAGCCTCTCTGAACAGAACTTTCATTGAAGTGCCAAACAGTTTACATCAGTGACAGTGGTGGTTAGCATGCTATGCTAGTGTGCAGGCATGATAATAATGTGTGTTACACCAGCAGTTTAACAAACATTGCATCACTGACATGAAGAAACATAACATGTAATGCACTTTCCGTGAGTTTTCTCTTACCTGTCTCTAAGTTTTTCAAGTTTTGCTGCTACAGCTAGGTTAGCTTACAACCCATGCAACATGGAGTCTGTCAGGTCCAGGTCCCTCAGGTCTGATCAGGCCTGTCAGAGAGACTCTCAACTCCCTCCACTTTTTTAATTTATTTTTTTAACTTTTTTTAGCCTTGGTCACTGAGAATTTTTTAGAATGGGGCAAAGAAGTTGGAGACCCCTGCAGAAAAAAGTGTCTCCTTTGGCAAATGTGAAATAATCATTTGAAATGTGTATACGCAAATGTGCAGTCATTACCTCTGTTTACCTCTGTTTGATGGACACAAGAGACTTTATTTATTTATTTATTTCTAAATAAAAATACATCTAAGAATTTTATAATTGAGGACCTATTAGCCCAGCTCATTCTACACATTAGGACATGGCTGGGACATGTAGGGGGGAATACATTATTTTAACGTGTGTATAGTCCCTTTAAGACCATAAAATGGTTTTGGACAGGGCAGGGTTAGGGTTTAGCTGATTGATATATGTATGACGTTTCACTCTCATGACTTGTGATTGGTTGATGCACCGACTCACCTATGAAAAAAAATTGCACCGGGGAACATGAGGTGCTGAACTTGACAATATTGTGCTCGCATGACATTGCATCATAAGGGAAATATTGTTTCATCTTTAACAAGCCAAAATGTTAAAGTAGAATATGCACAGATGTTTCTTTGGGATTTATAGTTGAAATGAAATGAAATGAATGTCAACAGTTATGTTTGTTAATGTATGAGGGGGTAGGCATTTATAAGTTATCTTCTGCCTACACACCCTTTAGGAACATTGTTGTTACTAACAACAACCTTGCAGCCCAACAAAAACTAAATAAACTAAACTAAATAGTTAATGTCTGTCATATCCAAGCCTATTCATGTTAAACAAAAAGTGTCACAAAGTCCACAAACTGGGTAATGTATACTAAGCTCAGTTATGCAACACTTGTGTCCTTACACAACCTGTTAAAAAGTAACTTTAGAATAAAAAGTCTTATTGTACAAAGAAAAGCTTCAAGTTTAAAGACTTCTTGCACTTATGTCAACACTCCCATTAGCACCGCCTCGGAGGGTGTGCCTTAGCTTTGTGCTCTCGCCTTTATCTCCTGCCCCAGTGACCCGCTTAGTCCCTTCACTGAACTGACAGTGACTGACACACCACGCTGTGCTCCGCTGTACGAGGTGATAGCGGACAATAGGTTTTTCTGTCTACAAAGGGCCCAGCCCTGGAGGTATTCTCACATGAGCAGAGGGGAGTGGGGGAGGAGGAGTGAGGGAGGCGGCGTGCCCCTGTGCATGCTCCTGTGATTGCAGCATTAGCCCGCACAAGTGCCGCTGTTCCCACGGGAGGAATATGAGCCCGTAGTAAGTCTCCTATGACCACAGTGAGGCCAGGGACCTCGTGGCGCAACGGTAGCGCGTCTGACTCCAGATCAGAAGGTTGCGTGTTCAAATCACGTCGGGGTCAAAGTGCTTTATGTTTTCAATTAGGCTTCATTTACAAGCAGGAACTGGTCAAACGAAACACAGCACAGTGAAGTCATGTCAGATGGATTTGGAGCTGCGACCAAGTACTTCAAACTAGAATACAAAAGTGAATCCCACATCTATTTGTAGGTCTTTCATGCATGTTCAGTTTTAGATGGTTTTACTGATAACTACTGCAACTTTAGGAGTTGAAGTTGTTGTGAGCGTCCATTCTACAAGCATTATGTCAACACTGGAAGCCATAAACTGGTCACACCAGTTGAATAATATCTAAGTATGATTTTGTTTGCAGTACATTTAAACACCCATTCGACCATGTTGTTTTTTGTTGTAAACGTCAAAAGACTTACATTTAAATAAGAATGCACAAACAGAATGATTCATTTATCAGTGGCTATTAAGGCCCTTAAAATGGTTTTGGAAAAGGCAAAAAAAAGTCTGTTGTACTTTGATTTGAGACATTTTGGTGGCTCTTTGGACGAATTCTTGAACAGTATTTCGTGTTTCACAGCATACAAATAATCTCTGTATTCAGCTCGGAATTCAGCTCATGATTCGGCACAGTTGCTAGAAGGAGACACAAGGATTTTCCCTCTTCATATGCTCTCAAGGGCACGATAAAACAAAATGTATATATTTTATACTGCCTGCTTTATATCTTATTGTGGGCAGGGATTCTTCAAACTGTGAATGTAACCGCACATTATTATAATATTTCAGAAACATTACGATGACTTTATCTGGTAATCTAGATTCTCCTCCTGTTAAAGTTCAACACAGATGAACTGTACAGTGAAAGTTACTCCGTATTGTTAATGTAGCAGAGCGGAATGCCGGTGACAACGTGACAAAACGTGTGTCTCTCTCATGCAGGTTCACAAACACTCAGCTGCACGGCACAGGACGTGCTGGGTTTAGGAAACACGAGCTTCTCCTTATCTCCAGCAGAGGCAATCAAACAGGTCGAATCAGTGCGGGAGAAAGTGGGGCAGGCCAGATAAGCAGCGAAAGACACCCGTGCACCGGAACAGAAGTGTATACACAACTCTACAATCACAGTCTGACAGTATGTTAGGCCTTGCACTGACCTTGCAGGTTTTAGGTGACATTAGTTTGATTCCCACGAGCTGTTTAGACTCGGTGTGCACAGGCTGCTTGCTCAAAGGCACAGGGACAGTGATTTATGACCTGTGCGTTCCCACGGGGGGTCATAAACACTCTCGCTATCACCTGTGCTCTACTGTGAGACAGACGACACTTTTACATATCGCTTTCAGAGCGTTTGGGTTCATGTTTCAAATAACCAAATCATCATAATGAGACATGCATGTATTTATGACGTTTGAAAGAGACATACTTGGGGCTGTCTGAGTGGATTTTGCATGTTCAATCAAGATGGATGGATGGATCCATCCATCCATTAATTAGGTCAATAATTAAATGTTCAATGGCAGGTTCCCAAAGATCGTTGTCTACACAGCCTATCGTTAATCAATCACATAAAAAATATGTCCACATCATCCTTTCACCCTGAGCTGCTCTGTCTAATGATGCCTACAGGCCAAAAACTAAAATATTATAAAACAAATGCCATCACTGTATTATAGCAACATACAAAACCAACAAATCAACAACAAATTTAAAACAGAACAAAATGAGGGAAATCAGGACCAAAACTGAATTTTTGCACTTCCACAAAGTCATCCTCCACGCCAATTACTTTGGCAGACCTGCTTATTTATAGGTTTCAAAAACATGTGTCATGAATGAAAATACAATAAATGAAAGCATTGAGCAACTTTACGATCCACTGACTCATTGTGCACCAGCGGGGTCATTCACCAAGCGTTTGCTCAAGTGCAAACGTGTAGCATGTGCAAAAGTGGATCAATAGCCTGGTCTTTTACACAGTTTCAACTCATGCAGAATTCATTCCTTTACATATCAGATCTGGGGCCCAAATAAAGTAACACACGCAATTTCACAAGGTGAATTTAATGCAACGTGCTCACAAATGGCTGCATGATATTTTCCAGCTTGCACTCCCTATGTAGCCCTTGTCTTGATAAATGACCCCCCTGGTTTTGTGAAGAAAAACTAAACTGCACAGTATTCTGAGCATTTCTAAGCAATTGCCCCTTAGCAGAATTGTCAGTTGGCTGTGTATATTTCAGCTCAAAGGTGCATTTAAAAGTGAAGTCACTCCTGGTGTTTACATCTCCATGGGCACCTACACCCTTTCCATGTGTCTCGCTGGCTTTGGGGCGGGCCCGAATCTTTCCCACAAGAAACAATGTTGTAAACTTCAACCTAATTACACTGCAGGCTCCTGGACAGCGGGGGACGAGCTGCACACAGAGGAGGAGGACGCGCTCAGTTACTTTAGGCAGAAGTGTTGCCTTTGTTTTTGGAAATCAGTGGTTCTCGAACTGTGGAACGGGGTGACAATAATTAAGATCATCTGTAATTTTAAGAGAGTGTTTCATTTATTCTTACGTAATGCATTCAAGTTTGATGTTTCTCTGGTTTAGGCATGGGCTACCCAGTTTAGACATCACTTAATATTGACCTATGGCGATCTTAGACCCGGTTTAGTCCCGCTTTGTCTTTGTCTGCGCCAATATTTGATCAGGTACATGTAAAAAGTTTGAGAACCACGATTGTAGATCATTGAGGTGAATGATTGTGCATGTGGTAATAATAATACTGTAATGCTGTAGCTTATATTGGGGGAAGAAGTTCATTTCTTCACTTCAAGCAGTACTAAGTGACGTGTTTATCCTTTTCGTAGTCCCTCTGGGGGTAATACAAGTGTTAATAGGATGATTGGGGCGTCTTTCATCTCCCCCTGGTGTCTCTGGCCAGAAAACTACAATTGCAATTTCGCTGCCACCAGATCGGAGCCACCATAACACACTAAGGAAACCACGAAGAAGCAGCTGACAGGCTAACGGGCAAAGCTAATTGCAAGCTAGCACCACTTAAACAGTATTTACAGCCAAGTTTGAGTGAAAGAAAATATCTCCATTGTGTAATTGGATGTACAATATCCCTCTCTCCCTTTGTCTTTTCTGTCAGCGTAGTATTTACTCTCACGGACAATTAATGAGTAAAAAACGTAACGTGCTACGACACCTGAAGTGGCGCTTATGGCCTCTAAGGGCATGGGTTACTTTGTTCTGCTTTAAAAGTACAGATACAAAAGTAACATTTACTCAAGTTAAAACAAATCTGCTACCAAAGAAAGTCTAAAAGTCTCCATTTTCAAAACTTTTTAATACAAACAATAAAAGAGGAAACCACTAAATTGAAATGTTACTTGCGTCCAAACTCACATATTTGTAGCTTCCCAATTCTTCACAGGGACGAGTTTATAGACACATTTCACAGCTTGCAGGGTCACTGTCCCAGAAATGCAATTATAAAGCAATACAAATGCTTTATAATTAGATGCACAAGGTTTTTAGCATAAATGTGTGAGTATACAATATACGAAAGGAGGACACAACAAGAAAAAAGTGGGTATAGTGCCTTTAAGTATTATTCCCAACAGTATTTCACACAGATTTTGACTATTGCACTATTTCTTATCAGAACTACTTTACTTGTCCATTCACCTACTGCACGTATACAAAGTCATTTCGACAATCATAAAAGCTTATACACTTTGGAGTAAAAAAAAATAATTTAATAATAAATGATCGATTGAAATCTGTTATCCAGATGTACACAAGGAATTGACTCGGCCTCTTCTCTTGTAAAGTTTGAAGTCGAAACATGTCAAAACTTCAGCACTTTGATCCTTTCCACTCCAGTGCAGACAGTTGCGGAGCATGGCCCGGTCTCCTGTGTGCTGTTATTGTAAGCAGACGCAGCCCAGTGTTTTGCATGGGAGCACATGCATGAGTGAGCGGTGTCATGTTTCCCTCAGAGTGCCGTTGTGCTCGCAGGACGGTCATCAATAATGCACCGGGCTCATGCGAGGGATGACTGAAGATTTTCACAGTGTGTCTTGAGGTATTTGTACGCAAACACAAGCACCGGTCATTAATATACAGTAACTTACAGACCATTGGGATGAGAGCACGCATGGACGCTGAAAGATCAAGACAAAGACGTTTCTTTACGCAAGTGAGGCTTTCAGTCATCCGGGATCTTGCTCTTAAAGTCAAATGTCAGCCGGGTTAAACGCACAAGCTGGGTCCAAAATAGTCTCAACTGGTGTGAGGACACTATTTGTCCCCACTGGTCTATGGGCTCCTCAGGTTACTCCTCAGTTTAGCCCCAAGCCCAGAACAAAGACTAATGAGTAAAACTGTGTTAGTGATAACCGAGCATATTCTCTCCAGTTTGGCTTTACCCAAATCTAAAAGCTTCTTGAAAAAAGTGTAAAAAAAAATTGACAAAAAGGAGGATGAAAATGCAACAAAAGAGCAACAAAAATGTGACGAAAATGTCAAGAAAGGGACGACAACATGGTGACAACGCAAGGAAAAAGATCCACTGAGATGTTTTGTAGGTCCTAGCTTTCAAATGGCGGCTTTCAAAAATATAATTCTGTAAAAGAGCATTGAAACAGTGACGTCCGGTCAGAGGAAGCAAGTGGGGTAGCACTAGTCATCATGGGGAAAAAAAACACAAAATATACATTAAAGGGACTATACATACTTTAAAAATGTTCAAATTGTGTATTTTCCTCCCCCTATATGTTCCAACAATGTCCTAATGTGTACAGTAGAATGAGCCCAGACCAATTTACCACAACTGCCTCTAAAACCCTGCACTGTCACTCAAAAAGTTGTAACTTCTGGTTCGAATTGCCGCCATGCACGAGCTGTGGTGAGCCTCTGCTGTCCCGCACGAACTGCCCTTGGCTCGTTCACTCAGCGCTCTCTCCCATTCTGTGCTTCTTTTTTCGTCTACCAAAAGTAAAATATCTTCGTATAGCTGGGTATTTGTTGGGCGCTTTGGTTTTCTATCACCTGGATAAAGAGTCTGGCACGTGCATGACACTTTTCACCTGTTAATTTGACTTTGAAAGATCCGAGGTGAGACCTGCCTCTACTGCACTGCCTGTATTGACTAGACCAGCTTTTTAAGGATGAAATGCTATAGAGGTGCCTTGCCATGTGACTGGGCGGGGGTATTTTATGTTGAAAATTTGAAATACTATTGTTATGTCAAAGTAATTACCATTTACACAATTACCAGAGACTGCAAGTTGCATTCTCCTGCAGTTTTGTTGACTTTATTGTGGAGTCTATACAAGAGGCCCCTCACCGCACGTCACAGACTTTAAATAATATAACATAGGTGTGGTTTTGGGGGAGGGGCCAAAGTTTACATAAACATCAAGCTTGACTGTTTAACCTCGCTGTTTAACAACAGTGAGAAGAAACATCCCCAACTCAATCAAGCCAGTGTCCAGTCAACAATATCCAATCTATAATTTGAAAAGGTACTATGAGGCCCCTTAACGTGGCATCCATGGCCCTTTCATTACCAATCACTGACAGAGAACTCATTTTTTCTTGCTCCTTTTCATTCAGGTGACCAACATGAGAGAGTATAGCCATGGTCAGTTCCAAAGGTTGCTACGCGTCAGTACATCTATAACATTTGTCCACACTTTTACTTCATTTTCAGTTCTATCATTCCCAAAATGAAGCCACAATAAAGCAAACATCTCCATCAAACTATTCATCCTTTGCTTTTGCCGGAGTAAACCCCGCTAATCTTCTCCCCGCTGCCCAGCATCCACGTCACGAAAGTCAGCCTTTCTTCTCTGATCTGGTGCACATCCCGTCTGCCGCTCCGCTCTGTAATTGTCCTAATGATGCGTCATTAAAAGCCGCTGGTGTGATAATACGCCTGCTAATATGTTACCCGGGACTTCCACGCCGCAGCAGCCGGATCAAGCGGGGGGCTCAGAGGCTCAGAGGCACATGGCTGACCTGCTTTTATCCGCGGCAGACGCTCCGCTCCACGCTGGAGAGATGGGCTGGTGAGGACCGCAGATGAGAATGAGGGCGGGTCTGCGGCCGCGTGGTAAATAGTATGGCTCCACAACTTTGAGAAAACCAAGTACAGCAATTGCGATTTACTAATTGCAGCTGATTCGACGATTTTGAGCTTTAATGGTTATGGTCTTACTGCACAAAGTCATTACGTTCTGAAGTATTTGCTGTAGAAAATACGTGAACTGAAACATGAAGATCGTGCCCAAGTTAATGACCTGTACAGCAGCACGACAGGGACAAATCAGAAGCACCACATGCCATTCCACAGTTTGCATGATGAGGCTTATAATGGGAGACAATAATGTGGCCAACTTTTGTAGAAATGCAGTTAAGTATTATATTTGTCTGTTTGAATGTTATTTTGTCCTTTTTTGAAAGTGTACAAAAACAATCCCAAGTCCGAGATCTAGTCCAGTTTTGTCCATGTGTCAAACTACTTAAAACAAATCTCTACTGTGAGGTTAAGTTGCCTTTGTCAACAAGTTACTAATAGATGTTTCATATGAGGCAATTTAACCGTTTCCATGATCAGAATGAGTACATATATACAAATATTTATACTATACGGCCTTGAGATGCACGTGGTATACCATTACAGCACGGTGAAAAGCTCATGAAAGTTCGCATTACAGACAGGAGCTTTCAGTCCAATTACAGATTGCAGATTGGTCTTATCTGAAGCGCCAAACCGCAGAGCAGAGGGTGGAGGGTCATGTTACTGAAGAGGCATTTACAGTTCCACACACTGAACCAATGCCATCTGCTCACTAGATCATGTTCAGAATAAGCTGCCTGTCTCTGCAGAAGTAGTGAAAAGAAATGGTCGTGAATGACGTGACCCCAGATGAACAGGGTGATTCTGGGTGCTTTTGTAATGACGATCTGGACGAGGCCTCAGCTCCATCAGCCAGTCCGTCACAACGTATTTAGAGGAGGAAACATTCACTTTCGCCAGTCAGATTGCACGTCACCCCAAGGAATGCAGCTTCATAGAAAAAAACGTACAAAAATAACTCGAAGAGGTGGCTAAATTTCCCATTAACAATAAGAAACGTTCGAAGAAACCAGTGCCTTTGTACGGAGAACAAGTCAAATGTTGAAACTCTGTGTTGCGTAAAAGCCTGGCTGTGTTTATTATTTCGTAGGCCGTTTATGCGTGCCAGATGGGAAGACTTCTGGAGCCAAGAAGAGCAGAGGAGATGTCGGAGCTCACACTCCTCCCTCACCCTGCAGACAGGAGGCACGGGCCCAACACGCAGGGACGGTCAGACACGCGTGTTGTTAAAGCAGGACTCTCAGACCAGGAAAAAGAGTCGCATCGCTGTTTGGTTTAGGTCACAACGACAAAGATAAATGTCAAAGTTACTTTTTAAAGTATTGATTCAAGGAAATATTGTGCTTTCCAATATATAATATTTCAAGATAGAAACAAACCTACCATTCTTTGGAAAAGTCCTCGAGAAAGTAGTATATCAACAGCTCGCTTATGTTCTCCTGTCTAACAATGTGTTGTGATACTTTCCAGTCAGGATTCAGGCCCACAGGACTGAGACAGCTCTGATCAAGGTGACAAATGATATCCGCATGAACACCAACGCAAGTAAGGGTTTCAGTTTTAGGTCTGCTGGACCTGAGCGCTACCTTTGACACAGTGGACCACGGGATCTTACTTCACCTGTTTGAAAACTGGGTGGGAATCTCTGGTACTGCTCTAAACTGGTTCAAGTCCTACCTCGAGCGACAGGACGCACTTTGGCAACTGTGTCAGACAAAATTGCCATGACCTGTGGAGTCCCCCAGGAATCAATCTTGGGACCCCTCTTATTCAACGTGTATATGCTTCCATTGAGTCAGCTAATATACAACAATGTGTCACTGACGGCAGGTGAAGGTGGGCCTATAGATACACTCTGTCACTGCATTGAACAGATCCTAGTCACTACATTTGTTTGGACATTACATTGGTTATTATTTCACTGTTTTGTTTGGTGCAGCCCTGTGAGGTAACTCCTGTTGTGATATTAGACAATGCAAAACAACTTGATTGATTGATCTCCCATAAAGGACCCCGTGTGGGCCTTTCTGTGTGGAGTTTGCGTCTTTCTCACATTACATGACATGTCTCCTTTAAACAAGAGTAAACCAGATGTGATCCAGGCTTAAACGAACATTCAACCAAGCTAAACTGAGGCTACAACACTAAACTAGGAACAGAACCAGAGTGTAGGAATACTTCAGCACGTAGGAAAGATACCACTTCTGTGTGTCACTGTACTGGGTGGGTGAAGGGTGAAGGCATATGTGCGGCAGACTCGGGTCCCAGGAGGCAGGCCCGCAGAGGGAGTGGTGACCCAGACGCTCACCACATCTGTACATAAACTGCCGTGCACAGAATTAGCCCATAATATCACCCTCCACACCCTGCGCTGGCACTTTATATAGGTCTGTTTGAAGAGACGGAGAAACCATGGACACCTTATGATCTCGGCATGACAAAGGACACAAGTATTTACTTCTACTCACGCTGTAAATATTCAATGAATGCTTAAAGGAAACTCAAAAGCTAATAACCTGCCAGGACTTTTTAAGGAAAGACAATGCTAAGGCTTTTTGAATAGGCTATTTATAAGTGACACAATCTAGGAGTTCAAAGCTCAATAAATCAGACTGGGAATTATAGATATTAAATAAATCCCTCCAAAAATAACTTCAAAATCTTGTCTGGTACCGCTACAAACTGGTTCAAGTCCTATCCGCCCCGACTATATGGAGTCATGCATAACTAATGGTTTAGGACAACAAAAATCCACTTTCATAAGCAAAAATGCCACTTTACTGATGCAAAACTATGATTACAACCGACATCACCCCTTAACAAATTAATTTATAAGACGCAAAACACGTCATACACTTGAAACCATCCTGACCACAGACAGATTACAAAAATTAGCAGAACGATTTTCATATATTATCCACCAACCATGTGCCAATTACTGTTTAAGATGCGCATGCCATAAAATGAACATGTTCTTCTCATTGACAAAACTATAATTTGCAGAAAATCCCAAAACTTTTATAGGAAACACGAGCGGTTTCTATTTAATTTGAAGGTATGCAGCACTACGGTGACGATTTGCCTGCAGACAGGGGCGGGCCGCGTCACGGTATGCACAAACAAGGGGAGGAGAGCGTGACTGACAGCAAAGTGCGAAATAATACCGAGCTGCTATTTAAAATGCATTTTCCCCCCCGAGCAAATAAAGATTTAATGTCTGCAAGAAAACATATCTTTTTCTTCGAGGTCACCATTCAAGTCTTCCTCTGAGCACGTTCACTTTAGCCACAACTCTTTCAAAAGGACAACAGCATCAATCTGAGGCAGGACCACCGGGGGGGAGACGTCTGCCGCTCCTGTCGTCTTTAAATACAGATCTGTGACTGGCCCTTTTGAATGAGACGGCACCCCCGAGAGGTGTTGCTCTCTCAACACAAAAGCTGTGGGATGTAAACTGCAGTGACCTGAAGAACTAATAAAGCCTAACTGCCTGAGTGATGATGGCGAAGGCAGACTTCAGAGAGAGAAGAATAAAAAAAAGACATAATCCATCATCAAATCAAGACTATAGTTCCTTCCTTATATATGTCTACTATGTTCCTTTTTTGATTTTGGTCTGATTTCTACAGTGGACTGGTTAGACCACTCATGCAGGTCTGATGCAAATGTCGTTAAATATGTTGAATACTCTCCTGTCTGTTTAGTGCCTGCCTGTGCAGCTCAATGCTGTTGGGCATATACTTCTTACAGCACAGTTGCTCATGGTGTAGAATAGAACGGGAACAGAGGACGCGCTTGTACGAATGCAGTCAAAAGCCTAGCGTATAGTCGGAGCAGGCTGTATACAAGCAGATCCACATAAAGCAGAATCAGTCCGCCCATTTCGTGTTAGTCGGGGTTCACGTGGGTTTTTGAAAATCATTCATTGGGCGAGGCGGGAAACTGAAATGTCATGTCGCAAATCTTTTGACTTTCAAACATCCCCTCTCAGGTTATTCATACAGGACATGCATTCTCTCCCCTCTTTCATCTTACCATTTCAGCCATAAACCCCCTCCTGCAGCAGATCCAACAGCCACCTAATCAGCTTCACCAGTCAAATCTGTCATACTCTCCCTTAGTTCAATAGCCGACGTCTCAACCTGCCGAGGTCAGCAAAGGCAGTGTAGGGCCTCCTCTGTGCTTTTGTCATTTCTAATTTTCTTTGTGTACATTTCTATTTTAAAAAAAAGTTCTTCACAGCACCATTTATTTACTAGCATGCCATTAGCTGAAAGTGAAAGCTTGTTTTCAGGGTGTCATTGCAACAGCTGGTTGTGGAGCGTGTTCTTGGACAAATTGTGCACCCAGTCTCCCACCCCTTACTGTTTATTATTTCACATTATAAAATGTCAAATATCCATGCTGAGGTACGCAATACAGTACACTGTGTTGTTGTTTTGCCAATTTCAAGAAACTTCACTGAAGTCGCTGAGACAACGTGCCTCTCTCTTGGCTCAGGTGTGCGGCGTCACCGCGGGCCACAGACTGACAGAAGGCGACGACATTTAAAGTGCCCCGGGCGTTTTGTGTGGCTTGTTAAAAATAAAAAAAAATAAAAAGTGCTGGGAAATCCGTTTGCTTTGACAGACAGAAAGAACCGGCTGAACCAGGTGAGTCGCCTGGAGATGACAGCTCACACAGTATCACTACAGCTGCGTTACCTGAACACCATTACCACACACAACATCATCAGGATCTGTGTGAGAGCAGACTGGAGAAGAAAGCTCTGAATCATGTCACAGTGGACAGACAATGTTATTACTCATTGCTCCATGCCTAGAAAGATGTGTAGAAAAGGCTTGCGATGCCATGGACGTTGGTATTTCATGGTAAGCTTTTATTTGAACAGAGACAGTGCACAACAATACACTGACCAAAATACAGATGCTTGGTGTCAGGTTACAGCATTACAGCATGGATACTTACACCCTGGGCAGGTTGATGATAGAAAACCAAATAAATACTTACAGTTGTTTATGGATAAATAGACCAAGAAAAATAACCAGTTTATAGCTTAGATATTATTACAGTGATCAGAATACCCTCATTAAACCAATCTCAGCTTTACACTGACTCTACATACACTCACTCACCCCAATACACACATGCAAACTCAACTCCTTATCATTCATGGCTACATTTGTCCCTACACTTTAGTTTAGACTGCAGCCATTCCTTCGTCAGACGTTTAAGCATAAGAAATCCTGTGCAGGGAAGAGGTTCAACAAATTAATGAATGTTGTTTTTGCTTTTGATGACAAATTTTTGTACCATTAACCAAGTCACTTCCCCAGAGCCAATGTTGGTAACAGCTCCCACAAGATTACAAAGTGGGTTGTGATACATAACAGTGCACACTCTGTGTGAAGTAATGTCCACTTTTGTGTGTCACCGCCCACTCCGCAATCTTTATCAGACTTCATCTATTTAGTTAGAAAGAGCCAATGCCCGTCCCTCTCTGCTCAGAGGGGTATATACAGTACATACAGTACAGTACGAAGCTGGATTAGAGGGTTCGCAGGGTAAGTTTAGCGTTAGCGCTGGTTTTGCTGCACTACAAAGCTGGATAACTTTCTAGCAGGGTAGATCTCCATAGAAACAAGCCCTTAGCGCAAAGCCAGCTCAGGACCAGGTTTAGTTCTTGCTAAGATAGGAAGACAGCTCCTTGACCAATCAGAGGAGAGAATCCTGCACTTTGTCACCCAAACACTGTGGTGTACGCAGGGAGTGAGGAACAGAGAGGGAAGAGGAGGAAGAGGAGGAAGAGGAGGAAGCAGCCCGAGCAGCGGCGAGAGAAGTCCTTTATTTGAAAGCGCGCATGGATTTTATGAAGTGGCGACATCTTAACTTTTTCTACACATGTGGCTGAGGCAGATTGTGACATGACAACATGAAAAAGGCTCATAGGCCTACGTATCTCCTTCACATAATACTATGAGTGTTGCATTGAAGTTGTAATAAAGACTCATGCCGTTCATGGCACTGTATATATATTTGTCATGAGTTTACTATTGGATTTTGATATTCAGATGACGTGTGTCGGTGTCTCTGCCGTGATCGCCTTAGTGCTGACTTCGACTGTTTCACATTAACGCTCACACAAATCCTCAGAGAAACCCAGGTTTAACTTAATGGACTGATGACGTGCGAGCACTGATCTAAAAGCTCCATGTCTGGGTTTGTCAGCCTGGGTTTGTCATCATCTTCATAACATACATAGAAAACAATATGTATGTTATGTGGCGAAAACCTGCAGCTTTCAAGAAACTGCTCCTTTATGACAACCCTTTATTGCTTAGTTTTAGTTTAGTTCATTTATTTAAAAGGGACCATGTCCAATTATAACATAAATGTTGCCATTTGATGCATTGTACCAGTATTGGCTTGAGGCTAATTTACATCTGCAGTCCCTGGCAGGGAACGGACAACCCATAACAAAAAACACGAAACCAAAAAAGACAAACCACATACAACATTACAGATTCAATAAAAAAAAAAAATTGCCCTCCCCACATACAACCAGACAAGACACATCAACAATACGAAGACCGCCTTTGCTCTGCCCAATCTGGTCAGACCTTGGAAGCAAAGCAGGGAAGGGCCTGGTCAATACTTGGATGGGAGAACGTTTGGGAACACCAGGTGAATGTAGTGAGTGAGTGAGTGGTTGGTGGTGGTCGGAGGGGCCGATGGCACAGACTGGTTGCCTCGCTTCCGTCAGTCTACCCCAGGGCAGCTGTGGCTACAATAGTAACTTACCACCACCAAGTATGGAGTGAATCAATAATGCAATGTAACGCGTGTCCAGAAATTATCCAGTATTGTCCTGTATTATTATTTTTATTATTATACAAACAGAGGGCTGGCACATTGATGGCTACTGTTTAACTGTTTTTTTTTAGCTCAAATTTAAAGCCCTTGGTGGTTGTGTATGTCTTTATATCGTCAGGAAGTTTGTTCCACAGTTGAGCGGCCTTCACTCCAAAGGCTGACTGACCAAAAGTGGAGTGAAAAGGTATAAAGCAGTTATGTAGAGAAGCTACTCCAGTGGATCTTAAAGAACTCACAGAGCGCTCTTGCACAAAGGTTTGTAAACAGCCCGGAGCAACATCGAGCAGCATATTTACACAAACATTAGGCTATACAACTCTTTCCGCTCTGTGATGGATCACTATTTATTACATTTTATCTCTGTAGGATAAAAGCTGCAGTTTGTTTGATGGAGGTGCAACCAGTGACAGTAAATAGAGCAGCGTCTGTCTCCTCCATCCAGGCCTGCTATAACACAAATCACAGGGTGTGAGGTGGTTTTTACAGCTATAAGACGACAGAGAGACTACACACTGCACTCCGGCACAAAGCCACTCGTTAGAAGGGATCCTCTGGCTGACTCACGGAAATAAAATGTAGCCCTACTGTCAACAACACACACGTCACTTGACCTAAGCACCAGAAAGGCGTGCGTGTGTTTCATCATGTCATAATGGTACCTTAGGAACATGTGCTCGAGCGACTTTTTGAAGTACCTTTATATGTTTCGCATTATTAGGTGACACAATATTTATATAATACAGCCACAATATATCACATTATCGGATGTTAACTCAAAAATGTAGAAAATGTTCAGTTTTAGTGTAGATTTTCCCAATTTAGTTTCATTTTAGCTTTATTTACTCTTTATTTTTACATAATTTGAAGAAAAAACACATTGATGTCTTTCATTGTTGATATTTGTCCTGAAACGGTTCAGTAAAATGTGAAAATAGTTGTCAAATATCCTCATTTCGTCTTTTACCGTGCAGTCCTTAGTTTGGATGACAACTTTGTTTCTTCTCCTGGACTAAAATTATTCTGTAAAACAACACTACTCGCTTCTTGAGTAAATATTTTGGCAATACTCTACTCTTCTCTCCTCCCAGACTGGCTGAGTAATGTCTGGGCCTGAACTGGAATATTTAAAATGTAAATGCAGCCTACTTCTGCTACAAAGCCGCATTGAAAGACACTACAAACTTTGACTGTTCTTCTTCTTCTTCTTCTTCTTCTTCTTCTTCTTCTTCTTCTTCTTCTTCTTCTTCTTCTTCTTCTTCTTCTTCTTCTTCTTCTTCTTCTTCTTCTTCTTCTTCTTCTTCTTCTTCTTCTTCTTCTTCTTTTCTTCGCGCGCACTGGCTGACCCGGTTTGAAGCGGGCACTAATCATCCTCCAGCATGTCAGAGCAGAAAATACTGTATGTCTGCACAGGAAATTACTTTGAGGAGATCAACCCCAGCACTTTACATATTCATCCGCCAAATTCCCCCCAAGTAAAGTCTCGCTCTTGGACAGAAGCGAGAAGCTAAGACGTCCGACATAATTCACTGCAATCACGCGTACATGTGGATTTACGACTGACCATAAATGAGGCTCAGCGAGGACTAAATAGAGCCATTATTGAACCAGGACATTTGTTTTGGCTCGGCTATTGTCTTTTGAGGTTGTATTCGCTGGTATAAACATTACATGATTGCACTGTGTCCGTTGGCAAGGCATGTCAGCCTCCTCGAATGCGTTAGCGTGTTTGGCGGTCGTCGGGGGGGGGATGTAGCTGGCCGTCTTGACTCAGCAACTGAATTGCATCTTTGTGTAAAATACTTTATGGAGGTAATAAAATGCGAAGTTAAGTTCCTTATCCTAAACAGGCAGGTAAGATGAGATTTAACAACATCAAACCGCTGTTGAAAAAGGTGATTTTTCTGATGATAGCACTTAGCTGCTGTTAGCACAACCTCAGCTGGTGTTAGCATGAACTTAGCACGTGGCTTATCGTCATAGTTGTCTTTAAAGCTGCTTCTTTCTTGAAGTATTTTCCTTTGCAACCTATCAATACTTCCATAAACCCCCTCCAAAAGGCAGCATTTGTCCACATTGTTCTTATTGCGGCATTTTTATCAAAGAATCAACCTGTCGTGCATGTCTTGTGTTTGGCGGAAACCAGAGGAAAGACATTCAGACATGGAGAGACTGGTCGCGAAAAATGCACTTGCGACCTTCTTGTCAACACATTGAGTGCGAATAACGTAAAAACAAGTTTTTGCAGTTTTTTTTCTTTTCTTTTCTTCTTATTGCGAAACTAGACACTCTAATGCACCTTATGTGTGATTTTGGTAGCTCTGTGATGAACAGCAGTGAAATAAATGACTATCATAAACTTGTGAAAAGTCAGGATCTGGATATTTTATATATATTATTGTGTTTCTTTTCTTCTTCTTTTTTAGTCTCAGGGGGCGTGGTGTTGCGTAGCGAACAGCTGTAAACCCAACACTTCTCTCTTGCTCTCTGGAGCGTGTTTGACAAAGCACAGCGGCTTCCCATGGCAACATTTACACAGTTGAGAGTTTAATATTTCTCTGAGTTTTTAAATGGTTAAAATCAGTCCAAGAATGGCTGAGAAACATCCTGTTAAAGTCTTCAATCCGAGAACCAGGCTGTTTAAATGCACATGCGATACTTAGCGGAAGCGATCGATAACACGCGGTGTTTCAAAACATAAATGTTGTCCTTGAAAATTGACTTAAACAAATATATTTAGGCATTTGCCTCTTAGTGTCTAGCGAACAGAGAGGAGGATAGAGGAGGAGAGGAGTTAATCAGAAAGGAGAGTGTTTCAAAAAACACTTATTATCTCCGGATCTAGAAAATAAAATTCTCAGGAACGGAGGCACATAGAATTAAACTGTTTACATCTATGGAGAGCTTAGAGTCTCAAACGAGCCATAGCATGTGTCCATAGTTATAGTTATAACATAGAATATGCTGTGGTACTACAAATATCATGAAAAATGGTCTGGATTGTTGGCACTCAACAGCTAAATCCCCAGAACAGCGCAGCACTCAAAGTGTTAAGAGGTAAGAATGACCTACAGGTATGAGTGTTGAGCTTCCTCTGTATGCTAGCTCAAGGCTAGGCTGACGCTAATATGGCTAATATATTCGCCCACAATGACACTTTCTCACAGGTAAGCAGGGTTAAGTGTCTCGCCCTGGGACACAACGGAATCGTGCGATGCTGTGACCTGGGAATAAATAGAATCACTTTACCATCGCACAAGCTGCCTTTTATCAAAACTCTAGACTACTTTTTTCCTGTTTATGGTGAGGACCTGTTTCTGAACCTGCATTCCTGCATGGCATTTTATCAAGCTTTGGCTATTTGTGTTGTGATACTTGGCTTACTTGACTGCGTGGGGCTCAATGAAAAAAACAGCTGTAAAAACCAGCAAGTGTTTGATCTAAAATAGTTACATCACCTCTTGAATGGACTTCACTTAGCACTCGCTGCTCTTTGGACGCTCTTGTATTGAATATATGACCCATGTACAGTATAAAAAGCAGAGCTGTATAGAACCGTGTGGCCTCAGGCTGACAGTGCTGCCCTGTGAAGAAGCACTGAACTAGTTCATGTACTGCAACAGCCATATATGCAAACAATAATAGAGGCTACAGTGACATGCTTATATGGGACATGACACAGCAGCACAAGCATATCTGTTAATTGTGCTGAAAACTCATCTGAATATATCACAATTCTTTATAGGGAGGAGTTTATAAGCAGGATTCACAACTCTCAGGCAGCAATACAACAACTGACTAATAGTTCATGATCAATAAAAAGGTTTTATAACACATATTACACAAAATATGCCTACAATTACAGTATACTGAAGGATAGAACACATTTCCTTGGATAAAAAGGCAGTAAGTGACTTTGGAACACATCAATAAAAGAATGAAATGAATTGAAAATGTTGCACTTCATGCATCTACACTTTCTTCTTAGGTCCAAACTTTGAAACTGATTAAAGTTGGTAAACACATTGTCGATGAATGATTGCCATCCTAAAATCCTTTTTTTTACTTAAAGGCCCTGTACCTAACTTTTCCTTGTTTGGAATAATCTGGTTCATTGCGTGACAGCACTCTTTTCCGGTTCTGTATAAAGTCATGTGGTCTTGGCGATGTCTGTGAGGCGGATAAACCAATGGCACTGAAATTTGCCATCAGATCAACAGGCGAAACCTCTTTGCTTTTGTTAAGAGAAGTTAAAAAGTTTGGACAATATGAAACTTCCACTGTCCAAAACAACACCAGGCGCGTATTATTGTTCTACATTTTTTCAACATCAATTCTTTCGGACACGCGGATGAACAGGCTCCTTTAACATCTTTGTTTGCACTTCCATAATCTCCATGACAATGAAAAGAAAAGACAGGCCATGCATCATTCGCTTTACCCCACAAAAGCCACGTCAAAGTGCCTTCGGCTTGGACAAGATAACAATGACGCGATTGGTTTCATACTGACAGCCTTTCGGAGCGAGGAAACCATTGCTGCCGATCAATACCAGGAACACACCGGCCTTCTTTGTCCCGTGCTGGAGTTTGATGTATTGCCTGAGTATTATCTATGAATGTGAGACCTGAATGTAGGTCAGATGGCATGTGATAACAGTCTGACGCTGGCAGCCATGTTTGTTTGCCTTTGTCAGTGAATGGAAATGCACTGCTCCAGGGCTGATGACGAGAAAGCATTAGCAGCATTATGATTATTATGTCACTATTTGCTTAAATTATTGTAGGGGCAATTAGACGATTGTGTAATGTCGGTAAATAACATGAAAGGAAACACGTCTTGAGCAGAAAGTGCATTTTGCAAAGAAATGAGATCAGATGGAGGTTCCTCTGCCACTTTGGGCCAAACTGTGGGAGTAGGGGAATCCGAAGCATTAGGGAGGAACCAACAAAGATTTACAGAATATGGAAAATATCAAAACTTCATGAACTGAATCCAAGGCCTTGATGCTGTGGGGAAAGAGGCTTAACTTTTGTGCCGCTGCACCAACCACATGGAATAAAAACTTAAGGTCATTCATTTACCCCAAAAAAGAGTAGTTTTGCAAACAATTACGGTTTATATTTTGATCACTGCAAAGTCACAAAGAATTGTTGACAAAACTGCTCTGATCATTTGACTCACAGAACTTCAGTTACATCTGGTAACTATGTATGGGCGCTATTATCCATCTGTGTTTAAAGTTTGGTGTGTGTTTTTCTGTGCAGCACATTGTACATATATTATAATATCAATTACAGTATTTAGCCCAGACTTTTATTATGAACGCTTTGCAGCAATGTATGCACTTTATTGTTTTGGCCCACCATACTACATTATGCGATTATGTAAAAAACAGCTGTCCATTTCAGACCAGCATGGGAAACAGACATTTGCACACAATTTTCCAACTAACTAACTTGCCCTTTGAAAAGCCCTGAATTATTGTGTAGATGATATAATGCTGCATGAGTAAAAGAAAATGTATACATAACTGTGTAAATGTGCTACTCGTTTAGCACAAGGGCAAATGACCCTGTTAAAGGTGCTTCATGGAACTTTTTATGAGGGGAAAACAACTTGATGTTTGTGTGTATTTGACCTTGTAGTGACCCAGCAGCTGCATGAGTAGTGAGCATGGAGCCTTGGCCTCCAGGATCAATTGTTTTGAAGGGTTTCTGGTGAGAGGGTTCGTCAGAGAGTGTCCTGTGAGCTCTGTGATGTGCTGATTCATACAGCCGCTGGGGCACTACAAGGTCATATACACATAAAAAGTTGCATAATGCACCTTTAATGTTCAATTAACCTCTTAGCCCCCACCTGAACCGAGCAAATTTTCTCCAGTTTGGCATAACCTGAATCTAAAAGTTAAAAAAAAGCATCAAAATAGCGATGAAAACAAGGATGAACACGCAGCATAAAAGCGACAAAACATGACAAAAAAGCAATGCAAACAAGTGAAGAAAAGGCAACAAAAAAGCCACAAAAAGTGATAGAAACGCGGCAAAAACACGACAAAAAAGCAACTAAAAAGTAGTGACAAAGCAACAGAAAACACATCAAAAACACGTGCCGGAAAAGCAACAAAAATGTGACAAAAACGCAAAACAAGAAGCAATGAAAAAGTAAAAAAACAAAAACATGATAAGAAAGAGACATAATCACAGCGACAAGTACAAGGTTATGATCACTTTTGTTGGCTCTTGCACTGTTGCTCTCCAGTCAAGAAGCCTTTAGATTTGGGTAAAGCCGATAATGCACTCAGTTCAGGCGGGGCTAACAGGCACAAAACCTGCTTACCGTTACATGCATGAAACTTCAAACACAATATATCCAAAATGTACGACTTCTTTATTTGCACGTTCAGAAACTGTCTTTGTACTGATGTTCATTATTATCATAAAGTGAATCCGAATCCCAGTTTGTGCTGGGATTCAATAACTGTCCATAAACTCTGAACACTGTGAGGCCCAGAGCATCAAGCACCAACTTCCCATCACACTCTGAACGCACCACAGCTTTGAGCATTACTGATCACATTCTCAAAGAAGGAAATCAACCCAAGCAGAAATGATTCGTATTCATTCCAAATAAATCACAAACCGATTTGCCTGTCCACCTACGTACTGTACACTGAGCACCAGCACTAGCTGCAGCCACAGAAATAAGCAGTAGACACACACACATACACACACACACACTGGCCCCACCCATGAGGACTTAAGAATGCATGTCCCAACTCCTCGCTGCAAATAACTGCTCTCTGCTACAGCACGCCAACCTGTCGTTCATTCACAGAGAGGAGAGGGAGAACAAGAGGAGCGACCAGTGCACTTCAGAGAGCCGCTGTGTACAAAACAACACTACAGTCACCTGACACCTGCGCCAAGATAAACTGTGCTGCACTTTCACGGAAATACGTGAGGAAACATGTGTCATTTGTCCAAGGAGGCAGGGCCCAGCGCAGAGGATGAACTCCCAATGAGGAAAATAAGGCCGCACCTGAAAGTGTAGCTGCAGTAGTTTTTCCTCAAATACACTTCTGTCACAAATATTAATGTTCTATTAATTGCGATTGAATGTGGATATAGCACAAAACCTGCTTACCGTAACATGAAAAACCATGCTCTTCATCTCCATTGCAACAGCACAACCTTTATCAATGTATAACTCAGACAACAAATATCCACCAAATTAAGCCTTTTATTTAATACGTGAGGCAGTCCCACTCTGTCGGATCTTCATCACAGCAGCAAAACCGTCAAACCATCAGCCACCTCAGCCTCTCCACCTTTACCAGTATGTAGATCAGTGTGAGAAATGTCCACATATCAAATCCAGAGACTGGTTTGGCATTTTTTTCCGATAGCACCAAAGTGATTTCCTCCCGTCTGTAGCTAAAGCCCATATGGCGTTAGAGAATGGAAAAGTCAGGCTGGAGCGTGTATCAAGAGCTTAAGAAGTGCCGACTTGAGTGTAGACAATACAAGCTGTCAAATAGAATGAGCATATAATGACTTATGTAAGGCCTCGGAGGCTGGAGGAAAGTTCCATCGGCGAGAGGACACGCCATTGACCACGTTCATGTGGAACACATTTCATTCAGAGTCCAGTTAGGCTGAAAGGAAAATCGGTTTTACATTTTGGCTTCAAGACGTTTCATTGAAATTGCTGGGAAACTTAGAAAACTTAGAATAAAAGATTGGGGCCATCATTTTAGAACCCAGTCACAAAATGAACAGCTCATACTTCTCTGCAGCTACATTTGAATTTTACTGACGGGGAAAACTAAAAAACAACATGGAGAGTCTTACAATATGTGAACATGCCATCACTCAGTGTTCAGTTCTTTAACTCTACTAGCACTAGAGCTACTGGGGACAGGTTCTGCGATTGTGGAGAAGAAGGAGAGAGGTTCTGTATTTTCATTTCCAAACTGCTTTTAGCCGTAGGATATGGGAAGTGTGGGGCTCATTCTGCTTTCTGATTGGATATTCATGGGAGTCAAAACTTGAAGGGGCTCATTCATTAAGACAAATGTTAAATAGCAGGTGCAAGCTAGAAAATATGATATATTATATTATATTATACCGCTTTTTTGTGGACACATTTACCAAGTTTTCGAAATGACCAATATTAAAGTATTAGGGCCCAAAACGCTGATATTTACAGGAGAGAATGTGATATGCATAAATGTTTCTGCTGCTGATCTACTTTTGCACATGTTACATGTTTAGCACATGAGCAATGACCCCAAAATATAAACCTTAACTCCATTTACTATGTTATACAGGAGTAAATCATAAATAACGACAGTGACTCCAACATTTGATTTTGAACATGTTTAGCTCACATTTAGAGACACATAATATTTAGCACAACTGTTAGGAACTACATAACTGTTTCAATGCATTTCACAATGGAAGGGAAAAAGTCCCACTACAGATGTTTGTGAAGATTTGTGGTTACAGATAACACACAAAACATAATACTACTTGGATTCATCCAAGTATTAAGTCATTAAGTCAAAGTCTATGAGTCTTGGATTCATCCGAGTAGTCATCCACCACTCGTATAATTAATATGACTAACTATGACTGTCAACACTGCAGAAGAAATACTAGACCTGCTACATGTTGCTGACTCAAACATTAAGTCAAAGTCTATGAGCAGAAAGTGACCTCCACCAGAGGAGCAGTGCAGGTGTGCTTGCTCTGTGCGTTCTACTCCCTGGAAGCAAACGGTTCAGGATAATGATTAGCCAGATTATCTGACCCAGAGTAGAATGAAAGCAAATGCTCCCGCCAGCACACGCTGGAGGGTCAAGAGAGTTCCAGCTGAGAACGCCTAAAGGTCGGATCAACAAGTGAGATATTGTCACATTGTCACATAGATATAATGCAAAAGAAGGAGGTGGGTAATTACGTTTGACTCAAGACTGGCTCACAGTGGGAGGAGTCATTTCTGTTACTCTTGTGGGAGTTTATTTTTGTTCATACCATCTTCTGAGTTTTAACTGTTAAACGTTTTCTCTTTATAAGACACAAGGGTCTGACAACGGCTCCGGGAAGAAACTGAACGGAGGTTTACCAAGCAGGGTAAGAAACCTTCTGTCTCACAAAAAGAAATGTCAAAAATACATTCCCCACCAGCACATTTTTTCTAGTTTGGCATCACCCAAATCTAAAAGCTTCTTGAAAAAAAAGTGTTAAAACAGTGACATGAACAAGAATGAAAACCCAACAAAAAAGTGATAAAAACACAATTTTAAAAACACAAAAAAAATGTCCAAAAAAACACAACCACAAAAATACAATAACGTGAAAAAAGTGCCAAATAAGAGATGAAAACACGACAAAAACACTTCAAATGAGACGTTACTCTGGCCTGTAGGCTGTGAGCTCTCCGGTCATGAAGCTTTTAAGATTGGAACTGGAGAAAATGTGCTTGGTTAAGGCGGGGGGTAAGAGGTTAATTTTGGCACAGTTCACTTAACAACTTTTAATGCTGCCGTGGAAACCCTGTATGTGATAAAACTGTCTGTGACTATACCCGAGAACTACACACCTCTGGATATAAATTCCAAATGTTGAACTCAAACAGTATTTCTTCCTTTCCTTTGCTTTTGGCAAAGTCTCCACGAACACAACGACAGTCTGCTCTCGGGCGCAGTGCACACAGGTGACAATCTGGTATTTCCTCCGACACAAACACCATGGCTTTGCGTTTTGCATGGCCCGATCAGAGCTTATCCGTGCCTGGCAGTGGTAATAATGCTATGGCTGATTCCTAGCGGAGCGTAAGCCCCTCCTGACAGACCCGCTCCAGCTCTGTCAGACATTCCGAGCCTTGGGTATCAGCTGTCATCGAAGGGTTTTTCCTGTAAAATCAGGTCCTTGCATGTCGTCCATATGGGTTCAGGACGGAGCCATCGGCAGCTGAGTGTACGTTGTGTTTGAGTGTCCGTGTCAAGAAAGAGCAGTGAGAGAATGAAAAGATGAGTTATCGACATGGCTTTACATGGACCCATCACACTCTAGTCAAGAAGCTTTTAGATTTGGGTAGAGCCAAACTGGAGAAAATGCACTCAGTTTTACATTGGCGCATATGAAATGATAAGAACAGTTCAATCCCAGCTCTGACCAGTGCATTCTGCAGTACAATGACCTCGCCAGCCATGTCTTTAGTGTTTGTGTGTGCATGCTGTCATAATGAATGTGAGGAAATTAGCACATGGCTAAGATCCAAACATGCTCACGTGCATGTGTCACAAGTCTATTTGTGGAAACGGGATTTGCTTTCACGACGCGCTAGACATTTTTCGGATATAAGGCAAGTGTCTATATTTTAGTGGATTAAATTAACACAGCTCTGGGGTTATTGGTTTGTGCGGTTGACCTCACCTAAGTTTAATTTGGCTAACAGGTGATGAGACGATGTGTGCCGTTGTTTCGCGGTGGGAAGGTGCAGAGTAGATTTGAGTCACCAAGCGGCCTCTGTGACGGGTTGATTATTCATTGTCTTTCCTAACGCTGGCTGAACCGGCGCCAGGTTGTGCCGCTGCCAGATAGAACAGTATTTGCTCACCCGTGTGAATCACTTTCTTCATAACACCTCCTCTGTAGGGGCAGCTTATCCCAAATCTGCAGCGGAAATGTTCTCCAGTTGAGGTGGACTTTTATATTGTTGTTGTAGTGTTTTTGTATGATTTAGCAGAAGGAGGAGTAGCAAATTATGCACAGCGAGTAGTTTTTGTTGTTGTTTTCGTTTGTAGTTTCAGGAGAGGACCATACAGTTAAGTCGCTCCGGAGTAGAAGTCGCACCAGCCAAAATATAAAAAAGATGAAGTAGAAAAAAACATATATAAGTTGCTCTGGAGAATAAGTCCCTCGATAGTATAAGTCGCACCAGCCAAAAAATGAAGAAGATAGACATATACCTATAAGTCGCACTAGAGTATAAATGGCACCAGCCCAAAAATTTAAAAATGAAGTGGAAAAAAACATGTACAAGTCCCTCCGGAGTATAAGTCGCACCAGCCAAAAAATGCTAAATGAAGAAGATAAAACATATATAAGTCGCTCCGCAGTATAAGTCGCACTAGCCAAAGAATGAAGAAGATAAGACATAGGCCTATAAGTCGCTCTAGAGTATGAATGGCACCAGACAAAAAAGTCACTCTGGAGTATAAGTCCCTCCAGAGTATAAGTCGCACCAGCCAAAAAAATGCTAAATGAAGAAGATAAAACATATATAAGTCGCTCTGGAGTATAAGTCGCACCAGCCTTGGCAACTACCTGGGCATGGAGGCGTAACTGCATCGTTGACAAGCCTCTCCCGGCAGCACGTTGTTCAAGCACCCATTTGCGAACTCGTACCTCCAGCTGTGCCCATCGAGCTTTTAGCTCTCGATTAGCTTTTTTTTTGTTTTCTTCATTGCAGTAAGAGTAACTTCTGCTTTTTGCCAGTCCCTCACAAGTTTCTCGCAAACTTTCTTTCTGCTGCTCAATTACCGTTTTTTTTTTAATCTTCAGTGGTACAGGAGTAGCAGATACTGGTACACGACCCCAGAGCGGCCTCCAGCAGCTGACAGTGTGAAAATAACAAACATTGTGGGATTATTATGTTTTGATATATAAGTCACACATGACTATAAGTCGCAACCCGAGCCAAAGTGTGAAAAAAAAAAAAACGGTATTTGTGGATTTACACTCGGTGACCCGGCGCGGCCTGCCCTTCTCTTCTTGAATATCACTTTCCGTTCTTCCCTCTCTCCATCTGGCGAACAGAGGTGTAGGAGCGGTGCGGTTTGCCCAGCCTGAGTCAAATACTGCTCATGTGGCGCAGTCAGGAGAGAGAAGAATATTTCAGTCCCAACACCGCTGAAGACGCGCAATGTCAGCAAAGTACCCAATGTGTCGGTTTGCCTTGATAGAAAATGTGGAGATAAATGTAGATAGATTTCTTTTTTTTCTTACGTCCTAGTTTCGGGGATGAGTTGTCAACTATCCACTGACCAAAGCTGACCTCCGCTCCGGTCCTATCTTCCCTGAGCCTTTCAGAAGCCGCTCTTTTGCCCGTCACACGCTCCCGCTTCTTTCAGTATTCCAGCGGCCTCTCTCAGTTACATAATAACCAGCCCGCTATATATACGCTGTCAGAGGAGTGCGCAGATCAGGCCTGACAAGTCTTTTCAAGCACTTTTTCGACCAACTTTGAATGTTCTCAAGTGTATTATGCAAGTCACCCCAGTCAAAAGTGTCACGTGTCATTTGCATTTCGAGCAGACATTTAAGTGATAGCCTTCAGGAGGTCTGGAGTTGGAAGATCGCTAAATGAATCAGTCATATTTTTGGAATAACATCTGTGTGGTCCTTCAGAATACTGTAAAAGCTGACATTTGTGAAGAAAAATAAAATAAACACCCTTGTGCGCAGTGCATCTACATTATAAAGCCTTTTTAATTAAAGTAGCTGGTTTTTTACATTACAGAGACAGTATTGTCCCCTAAAATAATGAAATGTATTATTGTTGTGAGGCAGAGGGATGTTGGGATGTTAGAAATGTGCTTGGAAAGGAATGAGTTTGGACCACATACTCTTTCATTTCTTGTAAACAAGAAATATTTTTTTCATCAAGGGTATTGAAACTTATTTGGCATTGAGGGCCACAAACCAGTGGTCAATGCAGTAAAAAAAAAAAAATTCAACTGTGTGCATTTAAGAGAGGTTTTAACTGTGTCCCAGACCTTTATTTATACTTGAGGCTTAACGTAGCTCTGACTCACCGAAGAATGTTAGTTTTTTAGGCTATAATCGTGCAGAATGATTACATTTGCAGTCCGGCCACCAAACATGGTCTGAAAGCCACATATGACCCCCGGGCCGCACTTTGAGCACCACTGTGTTGGAGCCTTTAAAGCGAGACACTGCAGGTGAATAGGGGGAAAGATACATTTAGAGATATCAGAATTTTAAAGGGGGGGTATTATGCAAAATCGACTTTTTCAAGCTTTACATCATGTTATCAGCAGAACCCCCTCCCGCAGTGTCTAGCCCTAAGATGTAAACAGAGTCATCATGGAGGATTAGCTTCATGTGTTGTGAACCGGAGCCACAGCAGACTTTTACAAAGACAAGCTAACGGAAAAATTCACTGAATACAAGCAGCATATTATGCATTGAAAACGTCACTAAAACAGGCAACTGCTTGAAGCAGCCTTTATGATGACCACACACGGAGCCTGGCTTGTTGATTTTGTAGTTTATTGCTCACATTTCATCTGCAGTGAGTCGTAGCCGAGTGGTTTCTCCCGGAGCTAAGGCCCTATTAGCCGCGACAAGCTAACAACCTTCACCTTCACAACATTCATTGAAAACAGGCAGCATATTATGCACAAATAACGTCAATAAAGCAGGCAACTACTTGAAGCAGCCTTTACGATGATCACACAATGAGCCTGGCTTTACACATTTGTGGTTTATTGCAGACTTTTCATCAACAATGAGCTGTAGTCGATTATAACAAGCTAACGGGTAACCTCGAAAAACCATTGTCCACCTGCACAGATAATGTCCGTCTTTTGAATCGTATGGGCTCCTGCAGATCCTGGTGTCGTCCATGGGGGTATAGTTAGAGATCCATAGGGCATGGCAGATGCAAAGAGATAGCCTCCAAACAGCAGTTATTTTTCAGGCAAGAGCCCCGTCCAAGCGTCCAGTGTGGAAGGTTCGTCTCCAAATCATATCCTGTGTGGCCATTGTTCACAAAGTGATAAACAGTAGCTCCTTTCCAACAATAAAAATTAAAATGCAACGATCGTAGTTTCAATACTGTGGAGAAAACGAGCGTAGTGTTGTGATGCCACAGACAGCGTGTGGAGGGGGCGTGTCGGAAAGGGTCAGAGGTTCTTAAAGAGACAGGGGCCTATTTCAAGTCATTTGCTACCGCCATTTTGAAAGAGCAATTTTGTACAAGGCAGTTATTCTAAATTACTGCATTGACAGACCAACAGAAGGTTTTGTCATCATTGTAGTGTGCTATAGACTGCTGCTATGTGGCTGAAAAAAGCATAATACCCCCTCTTTAAGCATAAATTGGCAATATTTTTTAAAACGTCCTGCCACTCTGTAATATCTGTTTGTCCACAACATCCCTTATCTTTCATTATCTGTAATCGCTAAGTGTGCTTTGCTAGTTACTTTATTCGCACCCTTTCTTTGCAAAACTCAACTCTTCAAAACCACAGCATAGCCATCCAAATCCTCGGTAGCTTCAGCGCTGCAGCTGCATGTCTCCGGGTTGTTTTTTTGTAATTTTTCATTCCCATGTGTGAATTTCATCAACTCCAGTAAGTGCTGGGACACGTCTCTGCTCAGAACGACGAGAATGTGGCCGAGAAGGCAATAATTGTACGCTAAGACCAAGCTAGCGTGGGAAAAACAAGTTCTTCAAATACCCCAGAGCTTTGAGGTGTAGGAACATGACAGTGTTGTCCCCGGTTAAACCCATGCCTAAATGTGTTTTCAGCTATGTTTAACAGGACGGCGGGATGAGGACTTCGGAAGAGCTGATTGGTCCGTGACTGCGCATCATCAGACCTGATTGGTGCTGGTGCTTGAAGTCGACTGACACAGTGGAGAGGCACTTGTAGGAATTACCACACGGTCCTCTGCCGCTCTTAGGGACTGCTCATATTAGCATTTGCACAAACTAATCAGGGACATAAAAAGAAAGTGAGCTGGCAAAAGTTCATTCTGAAATGTGGCAGAGCGTTGTCTGCCCTGTCGAGTGCCTACAAGTGACGAGGGCTGTGTGTTTGAAAAGGCCCTGTACCGATTTGTGTTCCATTTTCATGCCAAAAAAATGAAGCTTTAAGAAGGCAATCACTTAATATGTTGCTCTCCTTTTCCCACCAATGTCTGTGAATGCGATGTGCGACAAGAAGGCATAGACACGCACTTACGTTTTGTGTGTGGACGCCTGGGTATGAACATCGAAAGATCATGAAGAAAGTTAAGACCCTAATGTGTCATTGAGCATAAACAATGGTGCATTTAGTGCACTTCGGACAGTTTGTTTATTCTAATTTTGACCATAAAAAAACACATCTCTATTGTTAACCATGTACACATGGATTACACTTATGTGTGTGTATATATTGTACATATGTTTGTAGTATAGATAAATATTTTCTCGTCCATTTTGACGATACGGCTATAGGCAGACAGGTTGTATTTCTGTATGACTATATACAGAGCTTGTACACATGGGTTTACATTAGACTTTCATTTTTGTACAGTACATTTATTTGTTTTTGTACAACTATAAACGAGAAATCCTCATGTAATATTTTGTATGATTATAAATGAAAAAGATGTGTGCTTTACTATTTGTATAGATCTTCAGTATTGTATGGTGTATTTATTTTGTACGACCATAAACAATAAATCCTTAACAGGCATTTTTATACGATCATAAACGACTGATATAATCACACAAGGACTTATGCATGTGTTGCTGGCATGAGTGCTGAAAGTTGATGTGACGTTGTAGATGAATGAGAGATGAGGGGTCGGGTTATACAAGTTCATTGAACTTCTTCCTACTCCTTTTGAGCACAATAGTTTTTTTCTTCTGTAAAATATGTTTACAGTACTATTTCATTTATTCATTTAATATGAACGTAGCAATTACATTGGACGAAACCAGATGTATTGTTTCAAGTGTTACAGCCCATGTGCAAATTTTGAACACCTGTCCTGCTTTGAGATGCAGCTCAAATGAATAAATAGATGAAATGAAGGCAAAATATTTCACTCTGCAGCAAGTAGAAAAAGTAGGAAGTAGGAAGTGGAAGAGTAAGCGCATCGGTTAGTGCTCGTGCCTCACAGCTCGAAGGTCCCGGGTTCGATTCCCACCTGGACGGGGCCTTTCTGTGTGGAGTTTGCATGTTCTCCCTGTGTCTGTGTAGGTTAGTGGTAGGTTAAAAAAACATGTGCAATAGGTGAATCCTCCAGCCAGGTGTTTCTGACCACTAGCCTGGCTCCACATCATGGAGATGGGTCCCCGAGCGCCGGCCCATGCTGGCAGCTCACTGCTCCTACAGTTCGCCCCATGTGACACTGAGGATGGGTCAAATGCAGCTACAGAGATTTCTCTACAGAGATTAATACAGTATAACTTAACTTAACTTAACTTATAACTTAACTTAACTTAACTTAACTTAACTTAACTTAAAATCAAAGTCGACATGAAAACAGGCAGCGTGCCTCATCTCAGTGCCATCTTATTTGCTAGCATGCCCTTTACTGCTTCATCACGGGTTATTCCCGCTGCTGGCTGCCTTCTGAAGTGTCTTTTCCACACATGGACATTATCTTGACTTGTAAAACTAAATAAACGTGGGGTTGCTCAAAAGCAGGTTTATTAGCCACAGTTGTCAATGATATGTCCACTTTAATATGTGCTGGGCTTTAGAAACAAAAGAGAACAAACATTGTGATCTCAAGTGCATGCCCTCTATTTCTGGTCTAAAACATTATTACTGTAGGCGAGGTCTCCATCTCTTTTCCCCACAGTTCTTTTCCGTTATATTCGTATAGGCTAGCATTAATCATTTAGGAGAATAAATAAACTGAAAAAGTACTTGGAGTCATACTTTACGAGCCAAAGCCAGGGTGTGTTGACAATGATCGGATCTTTATTTGATCGTAGATACTGACAAAGGCTGTGATTGACATTATGAATTGCTACTTTAAATTGCCGTAATCATGAATGCATTTTTTTGTAATGTTATTTCTTTCAATGTTCCGCTGGTTACGCATGTGACTCTCGTGTTAGTTTAGCACATAACAATGAGCTGCAACTTGGAAGTGATCCTATTATTACGTTATGAGTACAGGTATTGTTTCAAAAGCGGCTCCTGTTTCCTGTCGTCTTCATACTGCAGCAACATCACTTAATCCGCATGCCTTTATCTGTCTGTAGCTACTTCCTTAGTGGACAATTAACGGCTTAACTTACTCTTGCATATTTCTGTGACAGGAGAGGTGTTGACAAGAAAGACAAGAAGATATTGTGGAAAACTTAAAAGCCAGGGCATAAAGTGGACATGTCGGGCACAAAAGTGGGTTTTGGCAATTGATTTGTCGCGTTTTCAAACTGGAAATAATGCAATACACCGCTCCAGGTATGTACAGCATTTGACACGAGAGCAATGCATGATATATAACTGACTCAACCTGAACTAAACAATGCCCAGGTTGAAATAACGCCATGGGCTGCATTAGAGAAGAAAAGCTGCAATCCAGTCATGAATACAACAATTTTATGCAAATAATTTACTAAACCATTTCACCACATCAACTATAAGGGGGTATTATGCAAAACTGACTTGATTTAGAGCTTTGTACCATGCTACAGTGTCGTTCTCTCTAGAAAAACAGACATGGAGCTGTGTTTCGACCCACTCGCGCATCTTTGAGGAAACGTTCATTAGAGGTTGTTAACCGAAAACAGAATATTGCTCCTTAAGGGTTGCCCCAGTGGCATAAAACGATGGGTCAAATGCAGAAGCCACATTTCTCTATGGGGACAATAAAGTGTACTTTAACCTTAGTAGAATAGAATAGATTTTTTACTGTCTATCGAGGTAGGAATTCATCTTTGAATACAATACAGACACGCCTAGTAGAATGGGCACAGCACAAGGGACAGAAGATTTTTTAACCTCTTAACCCCCACCTGAATCGAGCACATTTACTCCAGTTTGGCATTACCCAAATCTAAAAGCTTCTCAAATAAAAAGTTTCAAAATATCTACAAAATTGAGAAAATGATGATGAAAACGAAACAAAACTGTGACCACAAAAGTCACAAAAAAGCAGTTTGTCAAAAGATCAGCAAAAAAGTGACAAAAATGAGATGAAAAAGAGCATAAAAAAGTAACGACAACACGGCATGAGGAAAAAGATCCGTCAACATCAGTTTGGTAGGTCTGAGCTTTCAAATAAGGCATATCTCTGGCCCACAGGCTTATAAGCTCCAGTAAAGATGCTTTTAGATTTGGATACAATCGGACTGGAGAGAATGCCGTCAGGTGTATGAGAGGGTATAACAGGTTAAACACATTAGTAGCCAGTGGGGCTCTGCTTTGGAAGTTGATCTGGTCGTCTAAGATTGTGCCATGGTACAGTGCTAACTATCTCCACTGAAAAATCTCCACCTGACGTCCTTCGAAGCCCTTGCTGAGCTACTATGTCCTTTTGTCGCAGGGTAAATACACCCGCCATAGCTTCACTACAGCCACACGAGCCGATTCTTGTGAAGTGAAGCTGCTGGATACTTTGTTTCAACTGTTTAACACAAATGAGATAGTTATAAAGATGTGTTTGAGATTCTCACCAAATACCTACAAAGCGCGTAATAGCCCTCTTTAATCAATAACCGTAAGCAAATCAAGATGTGCCAAAACAAGACTAATCAATACTGAATCACCACCAAAGCCAGGCTAAAATGGGATTAAATTAGGAAACAGAATGTTTTGTCGGCCGGTGAATGAATGAAGAAGGAGCCGTAATGGCGATCAAATAGCCTCTTGAAAAGAATCCATTTGAGACCAGGGTCCTTGAGTGGAAGATCGTGACAATAATGAGAATGGCACAGGTTTGGCACCGAGGGCGCCATGTAACCGTGGTAACTGCACCAAACCTATACACTCATTCTCTGCAGTGGGACCCCAGAACCATTCCAGACTGAGAGAAGCATAAAGTATACTGTGGCAAACGTTTTTACACAGAGCAAACTAATGCCACTCCTATACCACGTCTTTAAGTTTATTTCTGCAACAAAGCTAGATGAATAGAACAATAAATACTGCAAAGCTAGTTTTCATATTAAGCACAAATTCTGAAACAGTCAGGAAGCAAACCCTCGGCTCGTATTGCAGTTACATTTAGCTGTCATAACAAAACCGCAGAACACTTTTTGCAGCCATCATCTACTATTAAGACACGGATCACAATAATACTAACTCTCTGTTCTGGTTAAACACAGTCCATCGAAAAGAAAGACACAGGGGACACACATGAATCAGAATCTCTCAGTATACCTCAGTATCTGTCTGACTACATACTGCCCAGGAGCACAGGTGCACAGAACTTGAGATCTCAGAACTTTCTCATGTTGCCTGCACCATCAGTCAGAACTGAGCAAGGGAAAAAGGAATAAACTCCACTCTTGAAGCTTAATGAGTTGGTCTCTCTTCATATGTTCAAGAGACTTTTAAATGTTTGACCAAGAAAGATCCTCATGCTGCAAATGCTTTGTCTAATCGATCTCACAATAATGTTTATGTTTTACCACTTAATTTTGAATCTGAAGAAGAATGAACACTCATTGTAGACAACTGGAAAGGGAATGGAGTGAAAATGGAGTCTGAACCAGGTCTAAACGTGTAATATCTGTTTGTATGAGCGTCACTTTAACACAAGTGTGGCATGTTTTGTCATTTTGCAAACTTTCTGAAATGTTTTTTTTTGCCTTCAAGCCTATTATTTTTAATGCAAACTTGTCGTAGCTATACTAGTGTACAGAGGTTGGTAGGTGAGTACTTACTAACTAGTTTTTCAAACAGTTTCTCAGAACTCACAGTACTCAAACTCTTACTTGAGTAAATATTTACTCTCTAGTCAACATATACTCTGCCCACCTCTGCTCATACGTGGCACTGGAAAAAGAAAACATTTACGCAAATGCACGGCCGTTTAATCTGGTCAAACCGAAACTACTCCAACACGTGTCCGGTCCCAGGAGCCTCTTCTCCCTCTCACCCACACACACACACACACACTCTCTCTCTCTCTCTCTCTCTCTCTCTCCTTTACTGCGACCTAACCTCGTCTCTTCAAATGCACACACACGACTTTGACAGCGCTGAGAACTGCTGACTAACGTTACGCAACAACCCCACTCACTCGCTGTCTCCCCCTCTCTTTCTTTTTTTCTCTCTCTCTCTTCATCTTCCCTTCTTTTTTTTCCTCACCAACAAAGAAAAGTTTACAACCCCATCCCCGACCCACCCGTGCATCTGGTCACCGGTCGCCCCGGGGGGAAGTTCTCTCTCTTTCAACCTCTGCCCGCACTCGGTTTCCCCGTACTGTACTTTACCCGGAGAAAAGCGCCATATTCGGGGCTACAGTGTCCAAAACGAGCGGTAAAGCGAGCTCCAAAGCGCGTGTCTTACCTTCGCGATCGCCTTCCTGTACCTCATCGCCGCCTGCTCGATGAGGCTCCGCACCTTCATGTCCCCATTCCCGCACGGGACCACCACCCGCGTCCTCCCGAAGCACACCGTCACTTTCATTCTTCACCCCCCCACCTCCTCCACCTCCTCCTCCTTAAAAAAAAAAATGTTTTTAATCCAAACAAGCGGCAAACATCCTCGCTGCGCGTAAATCCCCACTTTATGAAGGAACGCGAGTCATGGTATAGCGTCTCCAAAATGCGTAAAAATCCAAGCGAGTAAGATCCCAGAGGTTGCGAGGGTGGCGTCTTTTTCTTGGAAGCGAAGTTTACCCCCTCGCTCTGTCACACAAACACACACACACACAAACGCACAAAAAGTTCCCAGCGACCAGGAGGAGCGCGGCGCACGACTTTGGGGATTGGAGCGGGGACAGACAGCCAGCAGAGAGACAAGGGGAGAGAGAACGCGCGGAGGCTACATGTCCCAGCAAGCACCAAGAATGCCGCCGCCTCTGCCTGTAGCCTGCCAGCGGCACAAAAGGCAGAGCTGGCAGAGCGCTCGGAAAGGAGAGGAAAGACTTGCTGCTGTCACACACACAGAGAGAGGGGAAGAAGAAGAAAAAGAAGACTTGCATGTGGAGTTTTGAAGGAAACGTCAAGACTTGAGCGTTGACAGTCTGACGCATTATAGGTTAGAAGAATGAATGAAACTTTGTTGTAACAGGGAGGTGCCAAGGGGACACTAGGGAAGGTTTGATGTGTTTGGCGCGTAAATCAAGCAGGTCGTAAGTCATTCCTTAAAATATGTAAGGAATGACATACCACATAAAGATTCAGTTGACAACCTGTGGAAGATTTAGCCACTTTTCGGGTCGAGTTTAAGTTTTTATGTTGCTCACCCTGGCACAAATTTCACTATTACTAATACGAAGGTGTAAATTCAAACCTTGGAAACTCATTTCAGCATCACCTATACCTCCTGCTAACGTCAGCCAATCATCCACCGTGGCCCTGCGTTTCAGCTCCAGCGTCCACGGCTCGTCAGCTGCCCGGATGTGCTGCGACCCACCTCCACCCCCTTCACCGCCTCTTCTGCCCGTGGCTTCGCCCTGCTGCGGCATTCACCGGTCTCCCATATCACCAACAGTGTCCAGGCTCCGGGGGAAGACGTCCCTAACTCTAACCCATCCATACTAACTTTAATCCATATATTGATGTCTACTTTATTCATTTGTTTAGGTCTTTTTTAGTTTTGTCTGGTTCACTTCAGTTTTTCCAAAATGATCTTAAGGGCCCTTGACCGGACTTCTCAGACCATTCCAATGTGTGTTCACGCCTAGTTCTCATACAAAGATGGCCGGACATAAACAAACTGTCACAGCCCCTCCAACACCTCAGGCCACCTCCTTCTTCTCCTTCTCCTCTGCTCCTGGAGTGAAGACAGGCGTGAGTCCTCTCCAGCTGAGTCCACTCTGCAGTTATGAACCCCTCCATCCAGGTCTTAATACGCTGAGATAGTCAAAATATAATATGTTGTACTTTTGTTTCCTTCAAACTACGTCTTACATTTGGTTTCACTGGGCTGTGCATGTGGATATTTGGGCTAAATGATGGTCGAGCGCTGGGTGATTCCTGCCCACGGGCCGATGTTTCTGACCCAGTTGCATGATGAAGCATTGCAGCCTCCATTCTTCGAGATAACATGAGCATCAATGGAGCTTTGTAGGAGCCCTCATGTGTCGGGAGTGACACACAGAAGAATGAAACGACCAAGGCCATGGGGGAAAAGGACATGACACAGGACATGACCCACGAGCTATGAAGCAATACGATTCCCTTCCTTTTGGTTCATGTTGACCTCATATTTGTATTAATACAGTTTTATTTGCAAAGTTTGGATGTATTTTCACGTCCTACAACTTATTATGTAACACAGTTTGCAGCGTTTAGTTGCAGTTCTGCTCAAAGGGTGCACTTTTGCAAACCTCTGACGCCCCCTTTAGGCAAAAACGTAACACTTTCATCTTCAAAATCCAGTTTTAACCTCTCAACTCCCACCTGAACAGAGTGCATTTTCTCCATTTCAGCTTTACCCAAATCCATAAGGTCACAGCCTATAGGTCAGTAATGCCTCATTTGAAAGACCTACAAAACTCATCTAAATGACAATCTTTTACATTTTTGCCACACTTTTCATCAGTTTTTGTCACTTTTTAGTCACAGTTTTCTCACTTGTTCATCGCTTTTTCGTCATTTTTCTGTTGCTTTTTTGTTGCATTTTCTTCCTCGTTTTCGTCAGATTTTTGTTGCTATTGTGACTTTTTTTTTTCATGAAGCTTTTAGATTTGGGTAAAGCCACACTGGAGAACGCGTGCTCGGTTTCTGGTGGGGGTTAAGAGGTTAATGGAGATGCATCAACATGGATGTATACACGATAGCATGTCTTAAAGCGGTTTGTACTTTGGGCGAACTGTTCAGAATGTGGAGGAATGCCTTGGTTTATTTACTGACCTCATACGTGTTGTCATTGCGACCAGTGCACATGTGGAATGCAGCGAGGCGGGGGCAGCACTGCCGAAGGGTCCCCCCCCCCCCGATATAAAAGGGGAGCGCTTTGTATTTTGCCCCCTGGCTTTCGTTCTTTAAAATCAGACGTTTTCCATACTGAAGTAATGTTTTCTTTTTCTTGAGTAGTTTTTAGAGCCACTATGTTTTACTTCAACCTGAGTCGAATGATTTCAAAGCCATGTTGTTGTCGTTTGTGTGAATATGTGCCTCCTCTGCTACACATGTGACTGGATCTGAGCATCGTAGACCATGTAGTGCCCGGATTCTGTTGGCGATTCAGACCAGACACACAGCCCATAGCTGCTACTCAACCGTGATGGACGTGAATGCTGACGACATGGCCTGTGGAGATGTACTGTGGTTTTAAAAAGTATCTGTACCCCTTTAACCTTTCAACATTTTGCCACGTTATGTACCACAAATTTAAATATATTCAGTTGAAATTTTACACACACTAAGTGAAACACAATCGTAAAGTGAAATGAAATGTATACATGATTGTGAACCTTGTTTTTTTTTTTATAAACAAAAAACTGAAGAGTGAGGTTTGCACAAGTTTCTACACCCCCTGAGTGAATACTTTGTAGAGCTGCCTTTTGCTTCAATTACAGCTGCAAGTCTGTTGGGGTATGTCTCTACCAGTCCTGCACATCATGAGACTGGATTTTTTACCCATTCTTCTCAAGCTCAGTTAGATTAGACGGAGAGCGCTTGTGAACCGCAGTTTTCAGATCTTTCCACAGATTCTCGATTGGATTTAGGTCTGGACTTTGACTAATCCTTTCTAACACATGGATATTTTTTGTTTTCAACCATTCCATTGTTGCCCTGGCTTTATGTTTAGGGTCGTTGTCTTGCTGGAAGATGAATCGCTGCCCCAGTTTCAAGTCTTTTACAGACTCCATGTTTTCGTCCAAGATTGCCCTGTATTTGGCCTCATCCATCTTCCCATCAACTCGAACCATCTCCCCTGTCCCTGCTGAAGAAAAGCACTCCCAGAGCATGATGTTACCACCACCATGTTTGACAGTGGGGGTGGTGTTTTCAGGGTCATGTGCAGTGTTACTTTTATGCCAAACATAGCATTTTGCATTTAGGCCAAAAAATGTCTTCTTCTTCTTCTTCCTTCTTCCACATGTTTGCTGTATCCCCTATGTGGCTTCTGGCACACAGCAAATGGGACTTATTATGGTTTTCTTTAAAAATGGCTTCTTCTAGCCACTCTTCCATAAAAGCCAGATTTGTGCAGTTTCACTTTAAAATTGTGTGTCACTTAATGTGTGTCTTTCATGTCAAATTTTGATTAAATATATTTATGTTCCCCTCCTGGAACCGCTACAACATGGTGGAGGGGTTTGAGCGCCCAAATGATCCTGGGAGCTCTGTGGTAGGGGGTTTCGTGCCCCAGGTAGGGTCTCCCATGGCAAACTTGTCCTAGGTGACGGGTCAGACAAAGAGCGGTTCAGAAGCCCCTTATGAGAGACCAACAGGCCCGTTTAATCGTGAGACCGTCCTCCCGTGGACCCATCACCTGCAGGAGGAGCCATAAGGGGCCGGTGCAATGTGATTTGGGCAGCTCCAACGGCTGCCCCCACGACCTGGCAACGGACAAGTGGAAGTAGATGGATGGATGGACGCCGGATATATTTATGTTTATGGTCCATAGCATGGCAAAATGTTGAAAAGTTAAAGGGGCATGTATACTTTTTCAACCCACTGTAATGTGCAGCATGTCCGAATAAAACACCAACGGTCCAAGTGCATCACATCTTCTGTACACTACACTATAAATCTCCCACAGTGCCATATCATGTGACGTAGGCGACCATGGAATGCCAATCGTCTCTCTTCTGCTGTCCAATCCAGTCCAGGCAGCGATATTCTGGAGGAAAGTTGCCACCCTCTGTCTGGCTTCCCATTGATTTTCCCTGTGAGGTAAACCAATTCCAACCCTTCCTTTCTTATACAGTGTCCCAGAAAGTATAGTTGTCTCATCATGCGCTGAAGGAACCACATTTCTGTTGCTTGTAGTCGGTTTTCCACTTGATTTGAGATGGTCCAACTCTCACATGTGTATTTCAGCCCTGGCATGACATAACACTCAAGATCCGGAGTCTTGTCCCCTTTAATATCTATATTGCAGTCAGGAATATCTGTCTTTTTTGTAACTACGGAGGCACTCTGTTTTTTTTTACAGTTGACAAAAGTTCCTTTTTCTCATTACAAAGGTCACTACAAGGTCAAATACGCACAAATATCTGCTTTTTTTGGCCACATAAAGAGTTGCGTAATGGTCCTGGATTCTACATGAATGGAGAAAACGGCTCAGATTGTTGCCTTCTTGCCTGAGAGAGGAAGCTATTGATCCTTTAACAGCTCAAGCTAAAGATAAGCACTATAGATATATGTTCCGGGCATGTTTTATTTTGAGTTTTCAGACGTTCTTTTAATAAAATTGACCTATTTCAACTGTCTCCTTATAAATAGAAGGTCGTAAACTCTTCTCCTACAACCCCCATGTAGTGATATAGTGAGAAAGCGCCCCTAGCTGTGCGTGAGCAAGAGCAGTCATTGATAGAGTTGTTTCTTTCTTTTCCAGGCAGGCTGCAACACAGTCCTAACTGTATATGTATGTGTATCCACAGTGGCTGTCAGCGACGGTCTGTCACCGCACTGCTACCTCACCCCGAGAGAATGCACCTCTCAAACGGCTGGGTACAAGCCCCGAGGGATTCGCAATCTGTAGGTGTTTGTTTATGAGGATGATCGGAACATCACTGACTACTACAAACTGTAGGAAAAGTTTGATGGAACCTTGAAGAGCACCATGAATACATCAACGCACCTCCCCTTTTCTGACAGTCTGTCCAGTTATAAAGTCTTTTAACCAATTCAGCAAGCGTGGAAGTGTTTGGACTGTGCCCTTAAAGTCCTGCATCTTTAAAAAAAAACTGCTGCAAAACAAAAAGATTCCTATTGCAGCAACGTTTAATGCCGTTACTTGCAAGGTGCCAAAATCTCAGAGCAATACAATGTCACGTGTTTCGCTGTTTGAGGAAGTGATTTACATATTGCGCGGGCTTTGGCACACCGGTGTGGTCTATCTACTTTTAACACGACGTGCAGTTTGAAACATGCCTGGAATGATATCGATGATGTTTAGAGGAACATTGCTGGTAATGATTTCAAGCCTCTCCCTCTTAGGTTTGTCCTCTTTCACACTCTTGAACGACGGCTCATCTTGTTTTCCAGGTTTTTTCCGTATTCGCAACTATGGAAAACGTGTCAGGCAGCGATGCTAGGAGCTAGCCGGTTTTGGGCGATTCCAGTTTTGCGGGGACTTTAGAGAATGCCGTTTATATTTGGGGTCTCAACTCTCGAGGCTATGTTGTATATATGGTACCCAGTTACATGAGTATACTTGTAACGGCAATACAATCGGGAAGTTGCGCAACCCCATTTCACCCAGATATGTGTCACAGTTGAAGAGAACTAGACCTCAGAAAGGCCTTGACAATGCTCCATAATCAGTTGTTTTGTAGGTTTTCTGGTGAGAGAGTACTCACACGGATACTTTAAAAACAATAGATCCTGGAGAAGAGCTCAGAACCACGTTTTAGAAGGAAATGGCCAAAGGAAACAGGTCTATTCCAACATGTGTGAATGAAGCCAGCATAGCTTTTGATGAGGAGTTGTTGTTGACAAGAGTATATTGCAGTATTCATTGTGATATTTTGACACCCATCATCTCTCACTCACTCATTTATTCCACAGATGCACTAGAGATGTGCTCAAACGCCACAGGCACAGTTGGAGAAACGAAGGACCTCCGCTTTTACCTCAATCAATGTTCTCCACAAGGCGATTTCACAATAGTAAAACAAGACGAGATGAAGGACATACTTACCTGTCGGGGAACATATGTGCAGCCATCTGAACCCCGTTATGAAGGCAACTGCTCTGACGTCAACATTAAGTCTCTGCAGCAATCGGACTCTGGGACATACTATCTTGAGAAAAACAAAAAGAAGTGCAGCTGCATTCAACTAGTGGTCTCACACTCCTCTGCAGAAACTCCTTCTATGAAGTCTGGGAAGAACCACGATGTACCAGACATTCTTCTTCTTGTTATAAGTGTCATCTTTGGTCTTCTTGGTTTGATATAAATGTGTTTTTTGGTACCGCTTTAGTCGTAGTTAAAACACTGTGGCATGATCAAAGAGTGGACAGCAGGAAGTGACATGAATGAAGTCAAGGGGCTGAATGAAGGCAGCTTGAAGAGTACAGAGGAGGAGACGACAGTGTGAAGAACGTCTGCTTCAGGGATGCTGTCAAGTGTTATGTTTGATTGTGACGCATTTCTGTGCTGAATGTCATCCAAGCAACACTTTCTAAAGCAGCATCCCCCCTCTCCTACTTTAAGTGAAGCTGATATTTCTTGCTGTGTGTAAATTAAGATTTTAAACAGAGATTTAATAAAGATTATACTGAAGTATTTTAATCTGTTTCTTCATTACAAGTCCAACCTAATTTAGAACTGAAGTGAATAGACTCATGGAGCTCCAGTTGCCAGCTTCAATGAGGGATCTCAGTCAGATCAGCACATCTACTTTGTTGAAGCACTTTGCACAAGAAACCAATCTGCAAATTAACCAATCTGATTTTTTTGCAGCAGTTGATCTGCAGACTAGAAATCATATTTCTAGCAGGAAAAGCACCAGGACCAAGTGTTTGAATCCTTGTATTTTGCTTAGTACCAGAGATGGGTGGAGTAGAACGTTCAGGGCTGCAGAGAACGTTCATTTTAACTGACTAATCTATTTGTTTAATCCTAATATATAAAATATATATATGGGAGGTTGTGCCAGGTGTATTGTTTTAAATGTTGTAATCTGTAAAGCACTTTGTGATACCTTTCGGTATGAAAAGCGCTTTATAAATAAAGTTTGATTGATATAATCAAAGTTATAGAGTTACAAACTTGAACTTGAAAGAAATGTTGTTCACTAGAAGTAGAAGTGGTGATGAAATAATTATTCAAGTAGACGTAAAAAGTACATGGTCTAAAATACTTGCTACACAGTATTTTGAGAGCATAAGTTCGATATGTTACTTGCATCCTTAGAATTGCCAAAATTATCTATATTTGTGTACATTTGTGCACAAAATTGGAATGGTGCACACTACCAAGTTTAAATGTATGGTTTTGACATTACATACAAAGGAGATGTACTCGACCCGTCTCAAAGCCATCAAAATCGGCAGGGACCCAGGGACATCCCATAGTCTCTTAAAGGTTATGCCTTCAGGGAGGAGACTGCGGATTCTACACCAGTTCCAGTCGACTGAGGAACTGTATCGTACACAGGGCCATCGGAAAACTGAACTCCCTGCCCTCCCTCCCACCCCTCTTCCCCCTCCCCCAGGAGAGAGAAACATATAAGGATGAGAGAAACATACTTTCAAACCATTCACATTCATAAATAATCTTGAATCTTGAATCAAATACACTGGCCGATAGGCTGTAATCTCCCAGTCAAGAAGCTTCTATAGAGTTGGGTAAAGCCGAACTGGAGAAAATGCACTCGGTTAAAGGAACAGGCCACCGTTTTTACACACTGTGATATGTTCTTACCTGAGCTTAGACGAGTTGATACGTACCTGTCTGGTATTTGTGCGTGCGCTGAGTCACGCAAAACGACCAAAGATGTTGTCAGCATTTGGCCAGTATGTTCCTATAGCTCCAAACGGGGTGAAGCTAGAAGCGACCAAGTTCTTCCACGGGCACAAAGACCAAACAGGTACATATCAACTTGTCTACGCTCAGGTAAGAACATTGAAAAGCTGTGGCCTGTTCCTTTAAGGCGGGGGTTAAGAGGTTAAATGAATAAACCGCAGTTCATACTCATAATATAAAAATACTACCTCGCTGCTGCATGTGATGTACAATAATAGCTGTGAGGTTGACTGAGAACGAAGGTGAAATAGCACCATCTGCTGGATTGATGGGGTATTAAATGGTTCTGAATATGACATTTATTTTGACCGATGCTTTCACGTTTCTTTTGGCTGTACAATCATAATGTTGAAATGCAATACAAATAAACTGCTCATAATCTATCAGTGTTCCCTGAAATATCGGACTAGTCCACCTAGAGGGCTTAATCCATGTAGATAATCAATTTGGCGTTTGTTGTTCAAGTCTTATTAGTATGTCATCGCACATGCACAGCTTATTGTTTTTACTCTAACCACTGTTTACTCCTCCATGCGCGAATCAAGTCTGAAGTAATAAAAATTTGACCCCGACGTGATTTGAACACGCAACCTTCTGATCTGGAGTCAGACGCGCTACCGTTGCGCCACGAGGTCGGTATCACCCCTATGATCGGTTCAAAGGTTTTCATTGTGAACAGAAGAGAAGATAGTGGTTATGTTAAACCGATTTGGTCTGAAACAATGTGTTGAGTCTTGGCAGAATGAAAAAAATAGGCCTCGGTTTAGCGTTAGCTGGAGACGCAGCATGGGCATGGGTTGTTTACGTCACGTTTAAATTCAGCACCATGGACAGAGGAGCGGCCACAGGGGGTGCTGCGGTGCGCCTGGAGGGGCTACATATTATAATGGGGCTTTGGGCGAGGATATTTACACCACAAGGAAACAAATGTTTTTTTTACTTTTACATTTGTGATGGAGAAACTTACTTTTTTAAATTTAGTTTTTTTTCCCCCGAAAGTCAACCTGCATTTTAACCAAGTGCATTTTCTCCAGTTCAGTTTTACCCAAATCCATCAGGTCACAGTCTATAGGCTTGACTCTAGCCTATGGATTTTGCCCTGATGTGAAAGCTGAGACCTACAAAACTCACCAAAATTGATCTTTTTCCTCGCGTTGTCATCGCTTTTTTGTTGCGTTTTCATCACATCTTTACCACATTTTCATCGTTTTTTGTCACTTTTTTTTAAGGTTCTTGAGTCATCGTCTGTACTCTGTCGTTGAAGTTGTTTTATTTTAATTGATTAATTTATTTAAAGGCCCTTCCTGGAACCGCCACCTTAACGCGGTGGAGGGGTTTGAGCACCCGAATGATCCTGGATCTCTGTTGTCGGGGGCTTCGTGCCCCTGGTAGGGTCTCCCATGGCAAACAGGTCCAGGTGACGGGTCAGACAAAGAGCGGTTCAGAAGCTCCTCATGAGAGACCAACAGGCCCGGTTTGAATCGTGAGGCCGTCCTCCCCTGGACCCACCACCTGCAGGAGGAGCCATAAAGGGCTGGTGCAATGTGATTTGGGCAACTCCAACAGCTGCCCCCACAACCCGGGAACAGGAGGGGAGGTGGAAGAAAATGGATGGATGGATGAATTTATTTAAAGGGACAATGCATATTAATGAACATATAAATGCAAGAATGCCAGAATAGTCAGTGGCTATTTTCCATCTGTAGTCTCAGGCAGATCAAGAAAATACAAAGATCAGTGTACAACATTAAAGACAAAAGATCATTACACAGATCAAGCACACAATTAAACTGGACATATAAAACATAAGGACAGTGGTCAGTGGTCACATGTCTGGTTCTCCTTCAGCTGGGATGCTGTTGCAAACCTTGGTCCCTTTCCCTGATGGCACCTGTTGACTAAACGCTGTGCGTTGCCTCTAGAGGTTCTGGTCACTCTACTACTTGAACTTGATGAATTCATTCAATGATGTGGCGTGAGTCCATATAGAATCTTATAAACTGAACAAGAACTAGAATATTATATTTTTCAAGTATTAGGCAACAAAGCTTTTTTATATAAAGACTCTACTGGTTTTAAAGTAGGCTGTTCTGTAAGTTACAGAAGATGACTCAAGAATCGTCATTGAAGATGGACAACTCCTGTACGACAGAGCCCACAGACACTTTTTTGTTGCTCTTTTGTCACTTTTTTGTCACATTTTCATCTTGGTCACATTTCTGTTGTTTCATTTTCATGCTCATTTTCGTATAATTTTTGGTTGCTATTTTTATGCTTTAAAAAAAACGTAAGATTTGAGTAAAGTCGACCTGCATAAAATGTGCTCGGTGCAGGGTGATCACATTCAGGGATGTTTTTTAAAGACAAAGCTGCCTTTGGTTGAACTTTGAGTATACACCCAGCAGAGGGCACACTTTTACAGTTTGGGAACCACTGACAAGTCCATGTGTGAGTGTCTCACACACATCTGTAAACTAACTGTGCCTTTCTATTTCTCTGCATCTTGTCCTCGTTTGCATCAGATCCGCTGTGAAGGAACAGACGCTAATGCAGCTGTCTGCGTGAAGTAAAGGACAGGATTTGGTGATATCAGTAGGCTAATAATTGAACAGTGATGTTTATAATGAGATCATTATGTATGGAGTGTGTATTGTTCCCTCCACTGGGTTCAGATCGTCCTGACAGGCAGAAGGAGCAGCTGAAGCGCCTGGTCCTAACTGTAAAAGGTTCCTCAAGGTCGACCTCATGACGTCGCCTCAAAGGTTTAGCAAAAGGTTTAGCAAAAGGAGAAAGGATAAGGATAAAGGTGCTATCTTGCCACTTTTTAGATGCAACTGGACTTAAGTGAATGTTGCTGTAAAAAGACGTCTAAGCTCTTTCTTTCCAACTGTTAAGGTGAAAAATGAACTTACTAGTTAGCTAGTTTGGGTTGTAAACAGATCTGACAGTTCATTTAAAGGAGACCCCAGGTAGAATAGCTCCTGCAATGAGTCAGGAGCTAATTAGGCTCTCAATAAAAGGAAAGGGAAATTTTATAATATATTATAAATGTCATGTATGAAACCTAGATAATATAAGGGAAGAAAGGACAGCACTCCTGCCTATCAGCTTGTCAGGTGGCTGACAGGCAATACAAGTTTATCCTGACTAGGAGTGCTGTCCTTTCTTTCATTTCTACATTGCTCCCAGGAACTAGCACCCAGTCATGGAGCATTTGTGAGTTGAGCGCGTTTTATGCTCGTCATTTATTCATTAAAACTTCGATAAGAAAGGTTCCAAACTAACACTTTGTCTAAGACTATGTGGGAAACTGATTTGTTTGTGCCAGATGTCAAATGTCACATGTTTATTGGCAACTTCTTTTTTTCCGAACAAAGTGGCGCCTAAGTTGGAATGTTTATGTGCATGTTAACAGTATAATCCTGTTGCTAATGCAGAATCAGAAGTGTATTTTTGATGCAATAGTGTGTTTGGAGACTCTGACACATGCTCAGACACACATCACCTGGGGCCTTTCCGAAACTGCTCCCTCCTCCCTCCTCCCTCACCCTACCCCCTAACACTCAATTTTGTCTGAGACGGATCACTCAGTGAGGGGGAGTGGGAAAAAAGCTCCTTCTCAGTGAGTCTGCATCGGCACCACACTTAACAGGTGTGTGTTACACCGGAGAGCAGTCCCACGAGCAACACACCAAACAACTTCAGTTCCGCGTTTACTTAGGAGCACCTAAGTGTTCATTTGAACAACTTTATCGTCATATAGACATTTATTAATGAAACAGAAAGTGACAGTGACACTTGATATGATTTTATTGGGAGAGGAAAAGTTCTCACTTGTGAGTTTGAAGAAGCTAAATTATATAATGTTAATACGACATATTTGAATCTGAATTACTTTGTAAACTCATAAGAGAACCTTTTATTTATTTAAAAGTATGATCAGTTGAACTTGTGATTTTTGCCACATAATGAGCTGTGCAGGTCGTGGGGGCGAGGGAGAGTGCGTCTGAAAGTCACAGCTCGAATTTCTCTGTTGAGTGGACCTCAGAAGGTGCCCTCACTGAGGCCTGAGTGGAAGGGTGTAGGGGAAGGAAGGAGGGTATGGTTTCAGAAAGGCCCCTCGACTGTGCACTTCAGAGAGGTGCACTTCTCACGCTCTTTTTTCCTCCCTCCTTTCCTCCAGGTTTCCCTCAGCCAGACTGCACTCCTCCGGGCTCCCTTCTTCTGGAGGACTTTGTTCCTCCTCCGTGGGCCTCTGGTGCACCCTGTTCTTGACATGAGCTCTTTCCCCGAGCTTCTCCTGCTCCTGTCTGTCCTCCTATCTCCCCTTTTTCTATCTGCTTTTACGGGACCTCCCCTGTCCCTGCCTCTCCTGTTGTGACCCCCTCTGTACGGTCTCCTTCGTCCTCCCCCTCACCTTCTCACACTTCTCATAAGCGCTTTAGGGAGGACGAGGACGAGGACGATGCTGAGTCTTGTTCTAACAGGTCTCGACGTTGCTTTTACTGATTTTTACATTTTAGTTCAACTTGTGTCCATATTTGTAATTGGCCTTTATGTTTGGGGTTAATGTCTTCAGTGTCTGGGGTCGACTGAATAGTTCATGATGTTTTCATTTGTAGGTCCTGGCTCTGTGGCGCCCTCTCATGTTACAAAGGTACATTAGCCTCTCTGTTAAATCTAATCTTGTGTTTTTGCATTTATATCCTGTTTCTCTGTCGTCCCCTTCATTAGGACACTGCTCGCCGCCCGCCTCGGAAGATCCCTCACAGCCAGCAGAGGAGACTGCTCTTCAGGAGGTACAATAGTTTGACGTACACAATGATTTCTTCCTGTAGCCTCGCTGTTAGAGAAGAAGAAGTTTGGGTGGAAATATGGTGTTTGCAGAATTCACCTTAAGCGGACGTGTTATTCGTAAGCTCTGAAATATTGGATTTTAAGTTACTGTTACTTCCTATATTAAGCTCTGGGGAACCTTCACTGTGTGGATTAGACCAGTGGTTCTCAACGGGTGAGAATTCAGAACATGGGGGGCGCTCAGGCGCAGATGAGAGGACTCAATACTTTACTTTTTAGACGACTGACCTTGACTCAAACTCACCAGCCACGCCCTACACCCTCACACGTCCACAACAAGAGAGGTGGGTCCATCTGTCCCAACTGCAAACGCACTGGTCCCATGGTCAGATATTTCAGGTTTACAGCCACACACAAGCAGCCTCAGTCAGTAAGAGAGGGTTGAAGCAGGGTGTGTGTTCAAATCACTTCAGGGTCAGGAATGGAAGCTTATTTGTATAGTGCTTTTCACATGACACAAGTCACCCAAAGCGCTTCACACAGCTGTATCTTGTATACTGTCTTCACTATTTCATCTCCTGCAACAAATAGTGACTTTGATTTCACTAACACACTGCGTCCAGACAAATACTGCATCAAAAATGTCAACAAAATCAATTCAAAAACATGAAAGTTCTGCGATGGCCGGGAATCGAACCCGGGTCAACTGCTTGGAAGGCAGCTATGCTCACCACTATACCACCATCGCATGCAACAGAGCAGAGTTCTTCCCCAGAGTGACACGTGGAGTTTTCACAGAGGAGTGTGAGGAGGGGGGGTTGGGGCCCCATACTGTTTTAATTACACTACGTGCGCGGTTATTCTGCAAGAGAGTTTTTCTCTTTACATTTTCAAACTCCAAACTGTGTTAAACTGAAACACTGTTGGATTAAAGCATCCCGGGTGATGGCCATATGTCAGACACTGAATAGTTAAAAAAGCATGTGAGAAGAATGCAGCACATATCTTGAAATGTTCAAGATATTAGAACAGGATCACAAACCATCAAACGTTTTGTTGCAAATATAACATATGAGCTTCGTGCTTCAGCCTACTTCCATACTGTATTGTTTTGAATTTTGAAATGAAAAATTAATGTAATCTGATGAAATAGACTAAACTAGACTAAACAAATTGCCAGCAGGGTTGTAAGACACGAGTTGACAGACAATTACACTGTGTTTCAGTTTAAACAGTTACAAATCTGGATAAGTTCCCCTGAAGATGTGCAACAGAGCTTAACCTTTTATCTGCCAGGTTAGGGTTAGAGAGAGGGTTAGCAATTACAGTATGCATATCCAAATCTATAAGTGTACTGACTGGAGGGCTTACAGCCTATATGCCAGTGTGATACCTCATTTGAAAGCCAATGTCATGATTTGTCTTTTGTTCCCGTTTTTGTATGTTTTGACTTTGGTCTAGTCCTGTTTTATATTTTGACATGTGTTCTGTCCTTGTGATTTTGCTTTACTTCTCTCACTACCTGCCTGCCCCGCCCTGATGTGTTTCACCTGTGCCCCGTTTCCTCTTGTATTTATACCCCTGTGTTTCCCTTGTCCTTTGTCGTGTCATTGTCTTTGTCAGCCCCGGTTCTTAGTTATCTCTGGTTATTTTGGTTTTCATCGTTCATTAAACATCGCCAGTTTTGTTGCAGTCCTGCATTTTGGGTTTTTACTTTCTTCACACCACCTCCAACCATGACAGCCAAGACCTTCTAGTTTCAAAATATACTGTAGTGTGAGTCAAACACAACTTGCATCACATTTTCTGTTCCTAACCCTAAACCTAACCCTAAGCCCCTGATCAGGTGAGACGGCAAATAACAGGTTAACTCTGACAGTGTTCATCTATAACACATTTCTTCTCTTAAAAAGCCTAGAAACTAGAAAAGCAAGGATGGCATGTCTTTGTCATCACTGCGTTTTATCTTTTTTGCCCGAGATTCCGAGCGGTGAAGGCAGGAGCGGGTCAAGATGGATTCTCCTGTGCCACAACAATTCAGTTTGCAGGCAAGGTAAGTCCGCTTCCTCTCCATAGTGTTAATCTGCAGGTGTCAGATTCAAATGGACAGAACTGCAAAATCTATAAAAGCTCATATTCGATCAAGACAAAGTGAAAGAAGAAGAACAGATTACATATTTACATAGGACGCGTTTCTATCACGAGGCAACATTCTTCAGGGCATTGATTCAAACACATATTTACATCATTTGTAAACCATAGAGTTCCAACTTTAAAACAAAAATCCGAAACAGATATAAGAACTTATTTTCAAACCTTTTTCATGTGTTCATATGGTGGAAATATTTTTTAAATAAATATTTTACGTGGTGTGGCTTAAATTTCCTTCAGGAGAAATAGCGACATCTTGGATCTTAGTCTTAATCTAGAATTTAAGAATTGCTGTTATTCATGGCATCCACGGGTCACATTTTCCACTAAAACTACAGTGATCACATGGCCCCCATGAGGGATGGGAACCACTGCAATAGACAAAAAGCAAACGCAAATACCACCTTCCAGAGCAAGAACAAAAGAGGACTTTAGTCCTTAAGTGTTGTAAAGGGCTGAATAAATAAAGCTTGTTCCACAGAAAGCATTATCAGTTACTGAACTTCAAAAGCCAGTCTATTCATTCTTATCTTCTTTGGAGTCTTATGATAAGAGCAAGTTCAGTTGATAATTTCTACTTAATGCATAAGTAGAGGAGACTGAGGAGGTTTGTAACATGGGGTGAATTAGAACAGCACCACCTCTGCCATCAGCGACCTGAACTAATGGTCATATCAGTGTTAACTTCATTTCTTCCTGAGCTGGCATGGGGATTTCCTGGGCTGGAAGTTAATGTGTAAAGATTTAATTGAGGAAAAAATGATTATGAGGCATGAAAGTATTGTGTACTTTTGCACTATGACTTCCCGATGTATAACAAACGCTATTATACCTAATGACATATCTCGTGAGAAGTGATCTACTTAGGTCCCGAAATAGATTATTAATCAGGTTTGTGCAAAATAAACTGTCCCTGCCATTATTATTACTCATATTTAGGAACATTTTATCAGTGATTATCCCTTATCTATGGAAGCCCGTTTCCGCCATGTAAAAAAAAAATAAGCCCAACAGGAAGTCGAAATTTCGAAATTTAGACTCGTAATTTCAAGATTTAAACTCGTAATTTCGAGATTTAATCTCCTACTACGAGTTTAAATCTCGAAATTACGAGTTTAAATCTCGAAATTTAGAGTTTAAATCTCGAGAAAAAAAAACTGCTATTTTGGGTCAAACTCGTCCCTCTTTGCCTCTGCCATGTCCTATGGACCCCCCCTATGGTCTCCCCGCTTGATAAAAGGGCGATGCCGGTGGACAATGGCTAGTTTGCCCGGTTAGCATATCCACCTCATTGTTGAGAAAAAAAAAGTCTGCTATCAACCACCAATGTGTCAATCCCGACCCAGTGTGTGATAATCTTCAAGGCTGCATTATGTGGTTACCGGCTTTATTGATGTTTTTAGTGTATAATACTTAATTCCACAAGATCCATTATTGGAGCTGGATGCTAGAGCTGCTAAGAAGCCAGTTAGCTCCGGGTGCTAAGCAATCGGCTACGGCCAATTGTACATGAAGTGTGAGTAGTAAACTGCAAAATCAACCAGCCCGGCTCAGTGTGTGATCGTTGTTAAAGGAATAGGCCACCGTTTTTATATACTAAGATATGTTCTTACCTAACCTTAGTCGAGTTAATATATCCCCGTCTGGTCTTTGTCCGTGCGCTCTGTCACGCAAACGGAGCACATACGCAGCCTCTCCCACATGTCACATAGCTCCAAAAAAGCTCACGATAGAAGCTACCAAGCTCTTCCACGTGTTCCCTATTTAAATAAAGTTACGTGAAGTGTTTTCATGCGAAGTATATTTACACAGAAATGTAACATGTCGATTTTATAAGCAGATAAAAAGGGGGACTGTATTGTGAGGCGTAATGATACGAGGAGCACAACGTCCGCGCAGTAACTCCTAAAGACTTCCCCCGCTCACTTCCGTCAATAGAAGCTGCGTGACTTGTAGAGCCTTTTACAACAAGCAGAAAATATATTTTCGGAAAGTGCTGCGCATTCCTACCTCATGGTAGAGGTCCTCAGTCCTGTGTCGTCGTCCGGGGTGAGTTGGAAATCTGTGAAACATTACTACACTATATACTTTCTGCTTGTTATCACAGCCCGGTACGATGCACTTAAAAGGCATTGTTCACAAGTTATCGACGCTTCTTCAACTGTTCTCTGCAGCTCTAAGTCACGCAGCTTCTATTGACTGAAGTGAGCGGGGGAAGTCTTTAGGAGTTACTGCGCGGACATTGCTCCTCGTATCATTACGCCTCACAATGTAGTACCCCTTTTTATTTGCTTATAAAATCGACATGCTACATTTCTGTGTAAATATACTTCGCATGAAAACACTTCACGTAACTTTATTTAAATAGGGAACACGTGGAAGAGCTTGGTAGCTTCTATCGTGAGCTTTTTTGGAGCTATATGACATGTGGGAGAGGCTGCGTATGTGCTCCGTTTGCCTGGCAGAGCGCACGGACAAAGACCAGACGGGGATATATTAACTTGTCTAAGGTTAGGTAAGAACATATCTTAGTATATAAAAACGGTGGCCTATTCCTTTAAAGGGATGCTTTATGTAGACGGTGGTTTTATTGACTTTATTCATGCATATTTCACATGATCATCCGAAGTTCATCGAAGTTCATGATGCTATGATCGTAACATTAGCTTTGGGAATGCCCATGTATCATCAAGGCCTAAACACATTCCTATCGTGGATACAGTCCTTTTTAATACGTTTTCTTGTCACTTCTTTTAATCCTGGGTGTTGAGGTAAATTAAACACTTCTGTGTGTCTTTGTAAAAGTCCCAGAGTTGCTGTAGCTCCGGTTCACAACACGATGAAGCTAATCCTCCATGATTGTTTACATTTGCACCAGTGGTTCCGCTGTCCCCGCCGTACCGACATCTATGATCACGGATTTGAGTTTGTAAAAGTCGTAATTTCGAGATTTAAACTCGTAGTACGAGTTTTGTGTTTTAAACACGAAATTATGACTTTAAATCTCGTAATTTCGACTTCCCGTTGGGCTTTTATTTTTTAACATGGCGGAAACGGGCTTCCATATATCAATGTCTGCCGTGTGACCACATTTTTTTCCGATGTGGTTTTACTGCAAATGGCTAAAAAAATTAAAACTGAATCTGAATCTAATGTTTGAATATTGATCTATTTGTGGCTGTGGTTGGTATATTATTGGGGCCGAAACATGCTTCCCTAGTGTTTAAGTAAATCAAAACTACTCTGATGTTCTGTGAAGTCTCCATAGGTAAAAGCTGGAAATGAAGAGGACAGACTGACTGTGAAAAGCATTTACTTTATTACAATAGTGCCAAAATCCATATATACTTATTTTTTACCTTAGAATATGCAGGTGTGCCCTGCAAAAATCATGTCAGTAATCAAATATTTAAAAAAGCCAACTGTGTTATCACAAAAACAAGAAGATGTTTTCGAGAATGCATTTAAAAGAAGATTGGCAGATCAAGTGGTAATGTTCTGGTAAAAGCCAGTGTTTGTGATTGGTTTGACAAAGGAACATGTGATTCTGGAGATTATAACCTCCCTTTATTTATTGACATCAGATACATTTATTTTTCATGCATCCCATTGATCTACCAGGAGCCCGTTTTGGTATTTGTAGGTGGCAGAACCAATGTACTGGGTGTTCTTTGCTGTGATGAATTCAACTTCTGTGCCCTTGTCATTTTTATAATTGACAGCTCTCTGCCTCATTTTGGCCACCACCTCATCAGAGTAAAACCATGGAACTTTCTCTGACTGTTGAGTCAGCGCCTCATAACTATTCCCCCACTTCAGTGCCTTCAGGTACGTGGCCATCTCCTCCAGCTGAGCATCTGTGGTCCCTAGAGAGGTGAAGGTGTACCCCCAGCGGACTTCACTCCCAGGAGCTAGGACAAACCTGTCCACCTCCGCCTGAGTGGACAGCACTTTTATCCCCTCCATTATGTCTAAACACGACTGAACCACATTCACCTCTCTCTCCTTGTCCTCCAGCCACTGAGTTAGTTTCCCATGACTAAACGGAGACGTGTCTCTTTGGTCAAAGAGACTTTTCAGGACACTCTCCTCCTCTGTCCCCTCTCTGATGGCGGGACATTTTTCTGCCATCTGCCTCTGCAGCTCTGCAGTGTAATAGTGACACAGTTGGTAGAATGTGTGCACCTGATGCAGAAGCTGAGGGAACTTCCCCACTGCACTGACGGACAGACAATCATTACACCTCATTTTAATGCTGGCCAGATCCTCCAGAGTGCTCTCAGCTTCTACCACTAAGCCCACACTGATGCCTTTAGACACTGGAGCAGGCTGAAGGGTAAAGACCTCCAGTGGCAGCAGCCAGACCTTCACAGGAACAGAGTTCACTGGTTCTTTACCATCTGATCCCTTCAGCAGCTTAGGCAAGTCCACATAGCACTGCACAGCTGCGTCAAATGTTGCAGGGTTGCTATCAAGAAGAAAATCTCCATAAAATTTAACCGAGAAAGTTTTAACAAGTTTTTTTTCTTCTTCAGTGAGCTCTACCTTTGCCTCTCCGTGAATGTCTACTGTTGGAATCTTTTTGATCGTCACCTCCATTTGCCCTTTGACAGTCTGAACATCACTAGCCTCTACCTTCTGACTGTCAAACACAAAGAAAGCATTAGCTCCATACTCTATCCCTGTGACTATATGTGTGGCCATACCTGTCTCAGTGATCTGACTGCTCTGAACTTTCTCCCACACATCAGCCGTCAGACACAGCTGCTCAAAGTGCGTGGTGGCCTGGTACTGGAGGGTCACTCTGCACTGGTTCACAGACTCCTTTTTGTTGTTCAGATAGTTGGCTGACCCCCCCACTTCGATCAGACCACTCAGAAAGCTGAGCTTCAGAGATGCATCCACATTCAGGTTAAAGGAGGTGTCTTTAGTGGAGTCTGACGCGCTGATGTCAAAGTTACTGCTCCTCTGGGTCCTGCTGACAGTGAGACTTTTTAGCGTTTGTGAATCCAAGAGGGTCATTCCTAAAACAAAGAAACATTGTTTATTTTGCGGACTTTGTACAATTGTAAACAGCTTAACTGACTGACCTGGAATCAGCTCATCCTTTGGGGCATTGTACAACATTCCCAGAGTGAAGGGTCGGCCCAGGCCTCCAACTATCATCTGGCTGTTTGTTATTTTTTTCTTTGACTGTTGGAAAACACAACAGTAATGAGACAAATTGATTCATGCGTAAAAAAAAAAAAGATGTGCTGCTCTTTGCTCACCTGCGCCATAATCACCATCAGCTGAATTCCTCTGGAGTGCTTCAGGAAGAATCTGCATTCTTTTATAGGGCTTTGGGTGTGGAAGGAAGCGTAGCGCTAGCCATATAAGGAGGCCACTTGTTGACTGCATGTCTAATAAATAAAGTCAAATTCTGTGGAAGTTTGTTTCCTGCAGGACTCTGACCCATACATGCACTTTGGAAAGACCCACCTACAGTGACTGTGCAGTTACGCAATCTCTCCACAACACTGACGCTATACAGTGGGTTGCAAAAGTATCGCCCCCCCTTTAACTTTTTGACATTTTGCCATGCTAATGACCATAAACATAAGTATATTTAACTCTTATGGTAGAGTGGCTATAACAAGACATTTTTGAAAGAAAACCATTAGAAGCTCCTGGCTATTTGCCAGGAGCCTCCATGTGGCTCCTGGCAAACAGCAAACGGGACTTCTAATGGTATTCTTTCAAAAATGCCATTGTGCCATAAGGCCAGATATGTGCAGTGTGTGCAGTTCTCCTGTGTACAGTTTCCCCCACCTGAGCTGTAGCTCTCTGCAGTTCATCCAGGGTCATAGGCTTCGTGGTATCAGCTGTGGTCAGTGCTGTCCTTGTTCGGTCAGTAAGTTTAGGAGGACGACTGGGGTCTTGGTAGGTTTGCAGTGATGTCATACTCTTTCCATTCCTGGATGGTGCATTTAACTGTACTTTGAGAGATGTTTAAAGCTTTGGTATGGTATCAGCTGTGGTCAGTGCTGTCCTTGTTCGGTCAGTAAGTTTAGGAGGACGACTGGGGTCTTGGTAGGTTTGCAGTGATGTCATACTCTTTCCATTCCTGGATGGTGCATTTAACTGTACTTTGAGAGATGTTTAAAGCTTTGGAAATCTTTTTATAACCTCACCCAGCTTTATACTTCTCAAAAACTTGCACCGTGGTGGAAAGGGGATCAGATCAGGTGATTGTAGCTGCTCTGGGATGTTGTACGATGCCCGGACAGACCAACTCTGCCAAGGTTGTAAGGTGCATGTACTTGTACAGGTACTTCTTAGGAACCAACAATCGTGAGTAAAAATAGATTGAATGCCAAAATACAGTGTTTTCTTTTGTTTTCTTTTATGATTCCAGTTCAGTAATGACATAATTACCGCTGCATTAATCACAAACTTCCACTGATCATAGGAATCCTACTGTTTATTCTGGAGTTGTGGAATATCTTTTTAAAAAGCAGGTATACTTCAGTGTTTTGAATTAATCTGCTTGACATTTTTTATTGCACAAGTTTGTTAAAAATATGGTCTAAGACCATTCACCACACGGGTGGCACGGTAGTACAGCAGTTAGTGTTTGTGCTTAACAGGAACAAGGTCCTGGGTTCGATTCCAACCAGGACGGGCTTTTCATTGTGAAGTTTGCATGTTCTCCCCGTGTCTGCGTAGTTTTCCTCGAGGTGCTCTTGTATCCCCTACCACTCAAAACATGTACTATAGGTCAGGATGAATGATGTGTGTGCGTGATTGAATGATGGTGGTCAGAGGGACCGCACGTACGTATAATATATGTGCAGTCGTGACAGTGCTTCTGTCAGTCTCCTCCAGGGGAAACTGAAGTGACATGCGTAGCTTACCACCACTGGGTATGGAGTAAATGTAAAACTGCGGCTTTGTGACCATGTCTGTGGAAGGTGCTATTCTGCTATACAAACAAAGTCCTTTCCTTTCCAGTTGCAGTTTTGGCTGAAAATTTACACAATTTCTTTCTTAAAAGTATCCCATTGCATTCACTTTGCTTTTTGATATGAACATTTGATTTCCCTTCATTCCTCTGATGGAAAGTTTGCAAATCTTAAATATTTATATATGCATCTATATTAACATCTGTGTTTAAATATATGGTATCCAGTGACTTTAAAAAAGATTATATTTGACTTACTGCCAGTACAAACCCTGTTTTTCCGTCGTTTTAGGGAGTGCTCTGTGGAATTGTGCCGCGTTACAGAGAAAACCCCAGCCCCACAGTGACTTTAGGATCTCAGCCTCAGACTGCCTTGAAGAGGAGGCCTCTCTGCTGGAGGTGCAGGCGTCTCTGAAGGCCAGCGTTCTGTGTGGACCTGTGGATGGAGAAGGTTCTGACAAGTATCTCCACGATCACCAGGAGTTCAAGAACCAGAGCAGAGTGACCCTCCAGTACAAAGCCACCACTCATTTCTTTGAGCAGCTGCGTCTGACGGGAGAAGGTCCAGAACATGGACATGATGGACAAAGGTCTGGCCACGCATGGGGTCACAGGGATAGAGTATGGAGCCTATGCTTTCTTTGTATTCGACAGTCAGATTCTACAGGCAAGTGATGTTCAAGAGTTTAAACTAAAAGTTAAAGTAGTGATACACATTCATTTCTGGTCAGTTCATTTTGATTATGACCGAGACCTGACTGAAGAACAAAAATCTCTGGTTAAAAAACTCAAAGTGAAATTCTAATCAGACTTCCTTTTTGAGAGCAGCCTGCCACATTGACAGAAGCAGTGCAGACCTACACTAAAATGACTAGACTGCTGGGAGAAAATGAAACGACCGCAGTCCCAGTGAGAGTGTGGATGATGCCGGTCAAACACCAGAATGCTACAGCCTCTAGGTTTGTGATACAAATCAGTGTGGGCTTAGTGCTAGAAGCTGAGCGCGCTCTGGAGGATCTGGCCAGCGTTAAAATGAGGTGTAATGATTGTATGTCTGTCAGTGCAGTGGGGAAGTTCCCTCAGCTTCAGCATCAGGTGGGAAAAAAAATCTGTTTGTAGTCAGCCAGTATTTCAGGGGAGAGTAAAATTTAAACTTTCAAATTTTATTTAATCTTCATAATTCTTTGTTTACTGTTTTCCCTTGTGTTCAGTTAAGTTACACTTTATTAATGGCAAGGCAAGGCCCCTTCATTTATACTGCACATTCCGTACACAAGGCAGCTCGCTGTGCCTTACTATTAAGATATGCAAAATTACAATCAGGACGACTGGCCATTGACTGGGAGGAGGGGCCGAGGAAACGTGTTCAGGACGCAGAACGACGGGGACGTGGTTGGGGGGGTTATGCGTGTGCAGTTGTTTACAATCCTGAAAGTCAGTGTTATGCAAAATATAAGCGAAGGAACTCAGTCCTTTTCTGGTTTAGCTCCGTGGCTTGGCCTTGATGGGAAGTGTTGACGGCGTAGAAGAGATAAGAGGTCCAGATGCTTCAAATCTCTTCTCTCAGGAGAGAGAGAATTATTCCAGTAATAGTTCTTAAATGTATAATTAAATAGCTTTTACTTGTCTCAGCATTAGTTCAGTTCTTCAGAGCTGGTAGTTCCCCTCACAGTTCATCCCATTAATCCCTGAAGGGAAATGTTTTCTGTGCATTGTCCATCCTCATGCCGTTGAGGCAACCTGTAGGTAGCCTGGAGAAGCCAGAATGATCTCCCTCTATTTGTTTATACAGAGGAACATCAGTCTGGGACCCACGCCTGCTTTGGCGGCATCAGAAAACTCGAGCATGTGCAATCAGATTTGTTTATTTGAGTGTCACGTTCCGTTTTTCCAATCAGCGGTAAATGACCAAAAATACCTCGACAGTAGGTGAGTTTCATGATTCGTAGTCCTGTGTGAATATTAAGGCAGAATCGCTAATAACGCCGCATCAACGGCAGACCTCGGCCTTCGCTGATTGGTTTACTCTGCTTCCTGTTTGCTTGTGTATGTACCACTCTGGAAATACAGTTGAGCCTGGTTTCTAGGCAAACCTGTAGGAGCAATGAGCAGCCAACATAGGTCGCTCAGGGATCCAACTCCAGATGTGGAGCCATGCTAATGATTGTAATAATGAGTGTTGTAGCATGGGGTGGTTAGGATAAAAATCTGGAGTTGATGTTTAATTGACCCAGGCCGGCCCCCTTGGGTGCCATCTGCGGGAGGGGGCGCCAAATTGCGCTTTCATTTTTGAGCCCCATGCTTCCACCATCTAAAACATCGCAGATTCTCGGATATAACTTTGTTCAATCTTGCCTAGGGCGCCAAATTGGCTGGGCAAAAATTTGCTGTGAAAAATACAGCACAGAACTCCCCCCTAGGCCAAACGAGTTATTTAACTGGAGTTTTTTTTTTTCAATCAAAAAATGTATTTCCATTTCCATGTACAAAACAAGTGGGCAATAATAAAACTGTTCAAATGACAATGTTAACAAGCAATCAAAGAAAAAAACACCACATAGTGCAGTATAAAGGGTTAAAGTACATACAGGGCATACAAGCGGTTAAACAGTTCTGGGTAGTTTACTCAATAGTTCATAAATAAATAAATTATATTTGGTACTTATATATTTCAAGGATTTTAGATAACTGTCAAAGTCAATAGGATTTAGTTATTCTTTGTATAAAGAATTTGGCTAGACACAGGACTAAGTTTTATGGGGTTTGGGATTTCAATTTGCCGTTGTATCCCGTCCTGTATGTTCTTCCAAAATATTTATGTTGGTGTAAGGTAATGACCAGAAAAAATTAGAATTTAAGGGGAGACAAGGCAGGCAAAAACTTCTCCATTTTACGTTTGTTCTCTTAACTTATGAACTTTCACTTGTGAAAAAAAAAGTTTAAAAAATGTACCTTATCTTCACAATAAGCGGTTCAATTATTGCACTAATATCATAGATCTATGTGTTAAATTCAAGGGCCATTTAAAAAAAATGCGTATTTCTATTGTTGCAGCAGCATCTCCACTTTAGAAGGACCTACAAACATCACATTATTCAGTTTTGGACTTAACAACTTAAATTACTACATTAAATCCTGAAAAAAAAGTTATATAAAAAGCCAACAAAATAAAATCATAAATTTAAACCCGACTCCTATGCATTAGTTCCATTTCCTTACAGAAAATACACTAAATTTGGTTCATTTTTATGCATAAAGGTTCACTGTCCTTAAGAAGGTGACTGTTCTGTTACATCCAACTAAAAAGGGTCGACTTTAAATATGTTTTATTAGTTTTATGTCTTAATGTCATTATTCATTGTAATTTTCTGGACATTGCTCATGATTTGTGTGTGTCTGTTTAAGCAGTAGTAGCAGTGGTGCCCTCCCAAATGAGCATCACTGTTTCTGTCAAATTCAAGAGTATTTGCACAAAGTCATATTTCCTCTCATCTGACCACAGCACACAATCTCAAATGACTCAAATTTTTTGACTAAATCTAGATATAGACGTTTTTGTTTGGTGAGAGAAATTATGATATGATGATCAATTTTCTGTTTGTTGTCTCTTATTTTTTGTATTGCAGTGTGGGTTCGGATAAAGATTTGGAGTTGGCCTTTAATGCCAGGCTATTAACAGTCAAATCATTAAATAAAAACAACACAATATTTAAAGGGTGCTCATAGTTGTACAAAATACAAGACATAGCTCTCACTTGGGGCTGTGTTTACAGTGTTTGGCCTGTAGGGGGAGTTATTTAACAGTTTTTTTTAATGTTATTGTGGTTGGTGTATTGCAAACAATCTCCAATCTACAAGGCGTCACCAACCCATATGCCCGCAGACACACGGGTGCCCCGTGGGCCTTCTTCAGTAGCCCCACTTAAACAAATAGCAAAAGCATTTCTTGAATATATAGTTCCATTTCATAGTTCACATAGCTGTTTGTTATTGACGTCATTGGTTATTTCCCTACAAATAAAACATGTAACAAACGTATGGATTTTTTTTTTTACTTTTTAACTTGCTGCTCAAAATAAGGTGGCAACATCGAGCATATAAATCTATGCCGGAAATAACATTCATGTTGCTTAGCATTTTGTCTCTAAATAATTTGAATGGTGAAATAAAACATCAGCTCTACCAAGCAGCTGGTCGAAATAATTATAGGCTATAACTTTTATTTCATTAAAAGCTACTATAGGTCACTTATTACTTTATCCATTTTTGTTTCTGTCAAAGCACGAGGCTGTTTTACGATTAGGGCGTTTATGCAGTGACTGACATCGTTCTAAACCAATTACACACAAGCTTGGGCGTGCCTTTGGAGCAGTCGGCCAATCAGCTAGCAGGATGGGCGGGAGCTGGAGCCCGTTCGTGCCCGCAACCGATCCCAGGTCAGTTTACACGCACTTTCAGCCCGCTTTGCTTCGTCCAAATCATGTAAACACGCGGTTCCCAGGTCAGCTCCTTCAAAGAGCCCTTATCGATCCAGGAGAGAGAGTGGCACTGCCGAGGTTTTTGAAAGCTTGTGTTCGCTTCACAGGCGCTTCAAGCGGGCATGACTGGAGAGGTTTTGCAGCCTCCACTGCGAGGGGAAGTCAGCAATTGGTGCACTTAAGGGGCATTTGGAGGATTTATTGACTTCGGGACACGGCTCAAACTTGGACCTTCGTTTGAAAAGTGAGTGCAGACACGCTTCATCTATCTTTAAGTTGTCAAGTGAGGAAATTCGGCTAAAACAGCAGTGTCGAAAGTACGAAGCCTGACTGGCAGCGTTCGAACTTTGTGCGTGGTGTTGTTCCTCCACAAACATTCACGATATCAGCAAGTAGCCTAAGTTCTATTATTGTTATATATATATTTGTGTGTGTGTGTGGTAATTTTGTGGTTTTGCATGTCATTGTTCATAGTGTTGTATATCGTTCCACTTTGTTGTAGGTAAAGTCAATTAAGTTATAGTAGCCTATCTAGAGATGACGTTCTGAAGTGACTGGCATGCGCCCTAATCACCCGTGGGACAACACCTGGCAGTGCCTGTAACCATAGAAACGGCTGTAGCATGCATAGCCTACAGTGATTCTTTTTTTCTTTGCCCATTTACAGTATACATACAGTAAACTTGACATATTCTATATTGAAATATCCTGCGATATGCGATACGGCTGTGCAGTATTGCGATACGATATTATTGCGATATTTTACAAAACCATTTCAACACGATATGTTCCATTCTAATTAAACAGAAATTGTAATAAGTAATTAGTTATTCAGCAAATTGTGTCAAAACAAGACTTATCACTACATCACAACCAAAACAAGGTCAAATTGAACAAAATTAGTAAAAGTACATTTCTTACCAAGGGCATTTTCTCCTGTTTGGCTTTACCCAAATCTAAAAGCGTCTTGATTGGAGCTTGCAGCCTAAAGGCCAAATGTGTAATGCCTCATTTGAAAGCTAAGACCTAGAAAACTAACATAAATGGATGTTTCTCCTTGTGTTGTTGCCATGTTGTCGTCACTTTTTTTTAAATTTTTTTTTTTTCATCGCTTTCCTGTCACTCTCTTGTTATGTCTTTGTTGCATTTATCCCACTTTTTCAGTGTTTTTTGTCACGCTTTTGTCACTTTTTGTTGCAATTTTTCCACTTTTTTTGTTGCATTTATTTCAGTTTTTTGTCATGTCTTCGTCACATTTTTGTAAATATAGAAGAGAGAGTGTGTCACTGACTTCCTCTCCTCACAGTGTCACTGGAACGTACTCTTCATTTGTGGAGGTGTTTTGGGTGATTGTAACAGGAATGTTGCCGAAAACCAATGGAAACTGCATGTTATAGATTATAGATCACATTAGAGAGCAATGTGTTTAAATGATTTTTTAAAAGTTCTGGCTAGAATTTAAATACTTTGTCTGGCAAAAGAAAAAATGATGGTTACATTGAAAGACTAATGATGATAACAGCTTCCTCCTCCGTATGGGAAGTGCAGCGCCCCTGTGCTTGGACAGTGTGGTGCTTGTCACAGGCCTACACCCGCCTCTGAGCTGGCTCTCCCAATGGGACAGTCAGCACTTGGCTCCTGTCCCACCCTGTCCCCGCTCGACCATGTGTCCACACTCGCGTGACGCAGGGATCCCGTGGGGCCTTATGTTGTTTACAGGTTTCCCCCACTGTGTAGTCTTAAGTTGCTTCTGTATGATCTATTTTTAGTAATATTATTAGCAGATTATTTAAGGAGTAAGGTTTAAGGCATACTTTCTTGTTCACATATAGGGACATTTATCCTCTGCACCGCTGGGGCAACCTGTCAGGAGCGGTGGGCAGCGGCAGAGCATCGCCTAGGGACTGACCCGTCTCCAGATCTATCTGCCGATCCAGTCAGGCTCAAGGTCAGGAGAACTTCACCTGAAAGCACAGCCCTGTGCTTAGGCCTAATGTTACTTCTGTGGCAAATAAGAGAATGTGAAAGTGTTATAATCAGCTGGAAGGCCACTTTCTTGTTTCATTTTAAAGTAACTGGCAGTATCACACAGACAGCCTTGGACTTTTTCCTGGACACTATGTCAGATTCATAGAACAACGTTGGAGTTGTATCTCATTCAGTGTGGCCAATTGAATTATAGCCATTTAGTGTACGAGCTCGGTTGTGTGCCAAATCACACTGCAGTGAGTTGGATTGTTGGACACTTCTTTCATTGCGTGCCCATGATTGTCTGGAAAGATAGAACATGAACCAAGGCCGTTCCTATGTATGTGCCCTTTGACCGCCGTTCCCATTGTAGTCCTCTGATGGGAGCAGCGGAGGTCGGGGTGGGGTCAGATGAGTGGGCTCAGACACACAGAGGCTGGCCGTCTCGACAGGTGCCGCATTGCTCACATTCCCAGCCTTTGGTTCCTGGAGGGTCTGTAGGAGCTGTGGGAACTGTCAAAGAAATGTTTCAGAATCCAAAATCCTCCTGTGGCCCGGTCTGCCCATGTCGTCCAAGTGTATGGTTGGAGGCCAGGGGACAATGCTGAGAGCGGGCTTCCATTACGGCGTGTCAGCACCAAGGCTATTTTCTTGAGGCTTACGGCTGGCTTGAATACAGTGGCTTAAGGCTTATAATCCAGGCTTTCGTGTGGATCACTATCAGCTCACTCAAGGGAAAGTGCCCTTATTTGTTTTCATTTCTAGTGTTGATGTTCAGTGGTTTACCCACAATTCTGCTGAAAATGCAATTGCTGCCATTTGAATCTCGTTCTGTTTTGGACGTGGCGCTTCTCTTCACAATTACTCGAAACTACCATGGGAATCGGGTCAAATTGCAAAGTAAATCATCTCATTACTTGATTGATGCTCATCCTAATGTTGTTTACCAGATAAATGTTCTGCAATTAATAATATTATTAGTGCTGCTAAATACTTTTTACACTGGGTCTACAGTTCTTTGCATGGCAATTTAGGAAAATCTCATAACGCAATTCCATTGATATGATCTGGCCCTGTTGGAATGAATGTCACTCATGACCCCAATGGGTGTCCAAGCCCCACTTCGAGAACCACTTGTCTTTGCCTCGGCATCAGGCTCGACTTTAAACCCAAAGCACTTTCCCTGACATATTGCCCTGAACTCTTTTTACTGGCAGCAGTGCTAAACTTGGCTGTGAGTGAAATATAGCTGTCTTGAATTGATTATGTAAGTAGCATTCAGACACAACATTATTTAGCTGTTACACATTTCTTGGTGAATGAATTGAAAAAGGTAACAGTATAGTTCTGCTGATATAGTTGGCAAAAATATTGATAACATCATTTAGCAAGGTGCTATAGTGACATGGACCCTTGTGGTGCTGTGCTGTTTGCCCCGGCCTGGCTGCACAGGGCTAAGGTTTCCTCTGCGCTCCAACACATTCCAGCCATCAGACACCACTGCTGTCTTCATTAGGACTGCAACCAGCTTTACGAAAGACTCTTCTGACTAACAACAGCCTCTCAACCAATGCTCCAACAATTGATTGGGGAATAATGTCATTATTTGAGAGAAAATCAAGAATTTTATGTAATTTTAGTCGACTAAATGTGGCGGATTCTGAGCACACATGTGTTTGTGCAGATAAAGGCACAATGAGGACGGTCTCTGCTAGACAAATGCATCAGATTAAGAGAACAGCTGCAAACAGGTATTAAAAGCTGGTGGTGGTCTCCCAAACATCAAGGTGTAGGACCCTCCAGGCTTTGCAGTTGTGCAAGAAAATACATGAAGACTCATTTTCAAACAGTCTTGTTCACTGATGAGGCTGTGTGACCCTGGATGGTCAGATGGATGGAGTAGTGGATGGTTGATGAATGGCCACCATGTCCCAACAAGGCTGTGGCGTCAGTATGGAGGGGGCGGAGTCATGTTTTGGGCCAGAATCATGGTGAGAGAGCTGGTCGGCTCCTTTAGGATCCCTGAAGGTGTGAAAATGAACTCTGAAAAATATGTGGAGTTTCTGACTGACCACTGTCTTCTATGGTGCAAAAAGAAAAGCCGTGCTTTCCCTAGCAAAATCCTCTTCATGCATGACAACGCACCATGTCATACTGTAATGAATACCTCTGCCTCATTGGCTGCTATGGGCATAAAAGGAGAGAAACTCATGATGTGGACCTTTTCCTCCCCTGACCTAAACCTTAATGAGAACCTTTGGAGCAACAACAAGCAAAACATCTATGAGGGTGGGAGGCAGTTTTCATCCAAACAGCAACTCTGGGAGGCTACTCTGACATCTTGCAAAGAAATCTGTCAAACTGTCATTTGAGTTGATAATTTACAAAATCTTACAAAAATGTAATTTGCATAATAATCTTGAATGCGGTGTATGGAGCTTTGGTAGTGAAATTAAATTGTATGAGGCTTTTTCAAACTGAGTTCACGTATTTTGTGTCAATTTTCATTTTCTTTCTTAGTCGGCAGAATGATCTTAGAAAGCACATTTGTATTTTGAATGCAACATACTCACTATGCCGCATGCATGTACCTTCTGCATATGTATGCATACGTCTCACTCTCCATAGGTGTAATATTAAATTGTATTGATATGTGGCATGGTTTGGCTGCCCTTTCATCTTACACCTACAGCCTTTCCCTTTTCCTTCGTCTTGCAACGATGACAGCGCTGTAACCTGAGCACGCTGCATAAAGAGCACGGCCGAAGTAATCACACCGTACAGTTAGGCACTTCAGTGAGTCTGCATCCTGTAAACAAGGACCTAGCGGGAGAGCTTCTCAAAATGGTCTCACTCTTTGTGGAGGTTTGTTGTAAAAGCTGCATTTTGAAGAAACAAGTCCTTTCTTTGAGGATAATAACTGATTGAGCCCTGGAGCAATGAAACTTTCCATGTGATGTTATGGTGATCCCTCTTTTCAATCCATAGTGAAAAGTGGTGGCTGTTCTGGAGATTCTGACATAGTCTGATTAAATTCATGAATCGGAAGCATCAAAATGTGTGGAAGTGCTTGCAACAAGATCGGGAAAAGTTGGCTGTGGAAAACACTTTAAATTCTTCTTCTTTGCTCTGTCTCTGCTCAGCCATTAATGCTGAACTGTGGCTGCTCCTAGATCTACTGCACATGGTAAAAAAGTCTGTAGTGCTCCTGTATTTTACATATGAACAAACGAGGATCGCCTGTGTTTGATGCACGGGGAGTAAGAGCAGCGGGAGATGACCATTTCATTGCACCACAGGCTAAACGAAGAAGTTGGTTAAGTTCTTAGGTCTTCAGTCTATGAGAAGCACAGTCCCACGAACGAGAGGCGCACGGTGCATGCGTGACCAGCTGACCTCACCAAAACTCCCTCTCCTTACAAGTCCATTGTGTGTTCAGAGTTTTCTTTTATCTCTGCGTCGGTTGTCAGAGCCCTTTTCCAACCTCAGAACTGGTTTCCATGGAGTAAAGCCGCCTCTATTGGTGCAGCACCTGGAGAAGTGTCAGCTGTAGCCGCTCCTGTCGTCGCTACGGCCGGATGTTTGAAACTCTCTGCAGGTCGTTCAGACTGGATTGTGCATTTGTTGGTGACTGCAGGCTTTTGTGTGCACCCCGGCCAATGTGCGCACCTCCCCACTCATTCAGACCAATTAGAGCAATTCAAGTGTGAATGGGTCTTCTCAACAGCCTATTAGAAACACTATACATGCCCTTTATCCTGTTGATGTCAAACAAACCAAGTGTGCAGGGCAGCCTTGACGCTACTCTCTTCAGTGTGTGTGTGTTGGTGTAGAGTCTGTAATATTTTTTTAGCAGTCTTTGTTGTCTTTACATTATCATTTTAACAGCAAAATACTGCTATAACGGTATGGTGATATAAATTACCAATACTTAGAAGTCTTGGTCTTTTGGGCAAATCACTTAAAGGCCATTTTAATCTTCATATCAGATAAGAAGATTAAATACTTTAGCTAGTCTACACTCAGAAAAAGTCCTAAATTCAGTTGTGACACGTGTTTGGTAGCAACATGTGTAAAACCTGTTGTTGCGAGCCGGTAGCGCACAAAGAGCTCAAATAGGCACACCAACACATATGCAGAAGGAGCAAAGAGAAGTAGATGAGACAGTCTTGACGTGCGTGAGTTTGCCATGAAGGAAGTAAAACTAGTACTGTATGTTATATTATTAATTATTTAACCCACTTTTGCACCGTGCTTTTCTTTGTTGTATTGTTCAACTTGTCAGTGTTCATTCAAAACGCAGAGCCAAAGCCATGTTGCTCAGAATGAGCATGCTGACATTTCTTCTCTTCTCATTACGATTCAGTTGCCTGTGCACATTTTGAGCACCTAAATATCTCACACAGACAAAACTGCTTGCTAAGTTCATCTTAGAATTTGCTCATTGCAACCATTGAAATGGCGAATTCACTTAACTATTAATCTTAATTTTGTTTGCTCATCAGACCACATTGAATTTCCCTATAATACATGTCACTTCTGAACGATGGCTTGCAGACCAGACCGAGACCAATCTCTTTGATATTTTACCACCAAATACTGCTTAGTTTGAACCTCGGTCTGCAGGAGACTTCACTTCTGAGACTTTAGTTCCAACCAAACTAGGCAGTTTGTCCGGTGCATGTGTGAGAACCCTGAGATATTAGATCATTGCCCTATTACAACATGGTCACGGTCCTCTTCCATATTGTCCCTAAAGTCCACTGAGATGACTGTAATGGCCCTTTTGTAATTAAAGTGTAACATTGTGGCAGTTGTAATTAGTCATCTGTTGGACGTACCCACTTCTCCTCGGCCGCTCACATGTTGCTCCTGTATCAAAGTCAGGCCAGCTCAGAGCCGACCACTAATTGCAGACTTTGGGAAGAGCATGGGACCGTGAGCTTTTAGTTGTGTTAAAAGGAGAGCCTCTTATTTATAGTATTTGGATTGTGGCCCTTTGATAACAGCAGGCCCATGTGTGCAGTTGACTTTGTCTCACAGTGGCTGTGTGGTTGGAGTCTGACTGGAGGAGATTTGAATAGACTTTGAATAGGCACTGCTCGGGTGGAGCTTGAGGTTATTCTGGAGTCACTAGGCCACGTTGTTACACAAGAACAGATTTTTTTTTTCCTGTCACATTTTTGTATTCAGTTAGTAGTGCATAGTTGAGTTTACATTCCAGGCTTAATAAAAGGGAGGCTGCCAGGGGAGTGCAGGAGGAGGCAGTGTGTAATTATGTGCCCTAGTGCTGCCTCTGAACTACACATGATCCTCCCATGTGCTGCACTTCCACTTCTATAACTAGAACTCAAACAGGAACCTGCTGCTACAAATGTTCTCTCGTGACAACTCATAAATGACCACTTTGGGAAAAGTGGGTAAAACATTGGGCAATGCAATGGTTCACAGGAATTTGATCTAGTTTAAAATAGTTGTCTTTCCAGAATGTGATGATGTCCCTTTGAGTCAGTATTCTTGTATTGACTGCATGGTAGTTTCATTATCCAATAGCTCAAGACTTTGTGGAAAAAGGTTATGTGAGTTACTCAAATACAGCGGACACTCAAATCCTGATTGAAGCTTTGTATGAATTGTATTGGTTCTGTTTCATGACTTTGCTCTTGTGTTAGTCACTAAATTTTTCGTACCAAAAGAAATGTTTATCCCATCGGAGCTCAGAGATGACGCTGGGTCATAGACGACATGTCTTTGAATAAGAAAAGCCTGTAGTCTGACCAGCCAGGCTGCAGATCCCTATCAAACATGACAGGCTTGTAGGATGTTGTAATGTCATATGAATATTATCGTCCATAGAGGAAATGTACACCAGTGTGGGAGAGTGCTGTGCCCTCAGATTTCCTGTCCAGTTTCCTGTCCTCCCTAGTGTCACAAAGTGGCTCATTCTTTGTGTCTTTCCGAAGCGGTCCGCTGCGTGTATCTGCGCGGGCATCAGCAGCTTCAGCTCATAGTGACAAAGGAAGAGGGGGCGGTGCCATAGGAGCCAGGACTGTCCTTTGGTGTCCACTGAACAGAGGAGTACTGTGTGCCACTGGGTCACTGGCACCGGCTGCTTTAACAGGATGGATAGGAAGAACAATTCCAGATATTGCTATAAGATCATATAGAAGAATTTGAGAGAACACTTAAATGACACAGAGATCTAAACTACAAGGTTGGAGTGGTTGTTTTCTACAGAAGGCTTTATCAGCTTCTCAACCAATACTGGCCAAAATCTGGGGTAAACTAAACCATGGCCCGGGCAAGTCCTGTGTTTTACTATAAAGACTAATAGTAGACCTTGAGCAGCACACAAGGTGGCCCGTATCGCCAACATGTATCACCATTTGTAAAAAGAAAAAGAAAAAAAAAAGACTTGCCCTTGTGATTTGCTTATTGTGACTGAGTCGGTCGCATCAGGGCAACGGCCCTTATCCAAACATAGGAAATGACTGAGGTATGTGTTGATGAGTCTGACAGGAGTGCACATGGAGGAGAAGGAAAAGGACACACACTGGTCAGCAGGCTCATTGGACACATAAATGAGGCAGATAGGTTGGATGACAAGTCCTACGGTTTGGTGTGTGCCGTACTGGACAATATTGAAAATGTTGTTTGCACCTTATGAATGCAGATCCCGTCAGATTTCAGAAGCTAAGCAGGTCAGGCAAGGTTAGATTCTGGATGGGAGACTGTGAGGAACACCTGATAGCTTAGCTTGGTGTGTGTGTGTGTGTGTGTGTGGCTGGTCAGAGGGGCTGATGGTGCAGGTTGCATGGCAGAATGAGTCAATAATGCAAAGATTTGTAAAGCAAACTTGAGTGTTTAAAGGCATTATCAAACCAACAGAAAAGATACAAACACTACTTAAGACAAATCCTGGCTTTGAGGGCTGTAAGTAATACATATTGCCCTTAAAAGGTATGTAATATTTTGGCACGTTTTGATATTGCTGTTCTGGCAAAAGTCCCTCCGAATCATAAATGTCCTTTTAGAATAATGTGATTTGGTCCCCATTTTTCATGGAGAAGCTCAGAGGTTAAATACAGGTTAGAGGTTAAGTTCTTTTTTTTATTTCCAAACACTTCTCCCTCTGTTTGCTTCCCTTGACTTTCCGCAGACTTTCCCCCAAAGAAACAGAGTCTCAGCTGCTTTTCGCTGATCGCTGCGGTTCAGGGAGGAACCAATAAACACTGAGATTAACCACCACGCAGGACAACACCAAGGCCCTGGACCAAGGAGTTACCCAGCCTCTGATCCTTCACGTTTTTCCAAGGTCAATAGTTCACACAGAGGACTGGCAAAAGAGGAAACAATCAATGCGGAAATACGGACCTAAGCGACCCGGGGTCATTGATAATCAGCTCTTAACCCGAGCCCATTTCAGCCAATTATGCGCTGACGAGGAGGAAGCATTAACGGGACAACTCCATTCATCTTGTCATGACATGTGTTACTTAACTGCGGACCATCAAGGATGCACTTCAAGCTTCAACGAGAAATGAATGAGTTACTCAAGTAAGAGTTTGGCTGGGCTTCAGAGGTTTGTGTTGCAATACAGTAAAATGTCACCGTCATGTTTAGCTGGAAAATGCTAATATTCCTTGTTATTAGTTGTTTTGTTTAGTTAGCCAATTAGTAATTTGCTGGAAAGTTTAAAAAGCTGGCTGGATTATCCAAATTAAGTCACATATAGGACATGAAACATTTGTCTCACTGAACATTGCAAAACAAAGTGTAGTGTGTATTTTTTAGAGCTTTAGGTTGTTATTTGGTACGCTCACCTCTCACTCCTCACATTGTTCCTCCCTGTGCGGTTGCTGATCTGTTTTTTTTCTAATATGTGTTCACTGCCTTGGCATCCCATCTCTGCCTTCCACCGAGTGCCTCCTCCGTACCTCCCTTCAGTTATCTGACCCTGAACATAGCCACTTCCAAGAATATCTTATCTCTGATCTGGAATGAGCCGCACGATTCACAGAAACCAAAACCGCTCGCTGTGTTTGTGGACACTTTTTATTTCCTCTGTTCAGATTTCCCTGACAAAGCCCAGAGGTGAGAGTCAGACTGTGGAAGGAAAGTGATACTACAGTGTTCCCATGGACGCGGAAGTGCTACTCACTTCCCATTGTGTCGGTGACAAGGGTACAATGTGGTTCAAAGTAAGGCTGACAAATATGACAGTATGAATGTGATATTCCACAAGACCAACAACACAACACTAAATTAAGACGTAAGATGATTAGAACTTTTTTTTTTTTTTTTTTTCGTGCACAAATCATTTTCAACAAAATTACCTTGACTCGTCTTACTGGCAAACACATAGCAGTGAATTGAATGAATCCAGTGGAAATGTGAAGATGACATTGGTATTGTTGGATTGGAAGAGAGCTTTTTCAGATTTTGGGGAGACACACTGTGTATTACTCACAGATGAATTCCACAAAACAGGCCCACGTATTTTTATGTTCATGTGGGGACATTACATCGTGATGAAGAGCAATAACAAAAGGACATTTTTGGAGAAGCTGAGTGTTTTTTGGAGGATGGAGAAATTGCAACAGTAACTTATGTTGGGCCCCATGAAAAGGCCTGAACCTTGTAGAATGTCGGTGACACATTCGTCCTCTAAGCCCCCTCCTGACCCTTTTTCAGAACACTGTGGCCCTGCTGCTCCTAAAGACTAATGGTATTTAAATGAGGTTAGCAGCATTTACATTTGGGGCACCACACGGCCCGGCCCACGGACATCTCAATTAAGCTATTGTTCCGCTTCATGCCAGAGCGTTTGATCCTAGCAACCAATGCCGGGCGCAGAATGAGTCAGGACTGGAGTGCCGGGAAGTAGGCTTCACAGCTCTGTCCACGCCAGTCAACTAGTGTTCAGCAGCGCAAAGGCATGGAATTTGTTAATTGGTGAACGCGATACTGGCTTTTGGGAAGAAAGTAGAGATGTAGAGTGCTTGGTAAATAGGGGTCCCATTTTGGTCTTCCGGACACTGTAGTTGTGTATGGATGGGCTTTGTTTTTGAATTGCTGGATTTTCAAATTGCAGTAGAGAGAGTTTGGCCACTGACAAGATCCGATCATGGAAATCTCTGTGTGATACATTAGAGTGAGAACAGCAAAGAGTGTGTCAAATCAACATGAAAACTATGAACAACCTTTTTTTTTTATCAAACAATATGCAATTTTCAGGATTTATAATTTTGATCAGTCAACAAAAAATAAAAACTTCCCCCTTTGCTTATTTTCTGTTTTATTTATGGACAAAAATCTTATCTTAAAGTCTTATCTCAAATGTTAATGCTCCAAGGTTTAGAAATGTAGAGTATGTATTAAACTAAAGAAGGGCTAAAACGTTGTGAAATGAAAATTTGTGATTGTCTCTCAGTTGTGAAATAATTGTGCTTCAACACGCTGACATTCATAAATGGTGCTTTTCAGATTTGCTGATGTCCACATTCCATAGCATTAAACATTTTTGCGTGTATGTTTTTTTTTTTTTAGGTTTGCTTTCGTAACCAACCTTTTCCCACATCAGTCCTCCTTTACCTCCACAAACTGTCCGGTAGCTTTATGTAAACACATTCTGGGACTTCACCTGGACCGTCTCGCTGAGCCTGTGAGCTAATTGCATGCCATGGCACGTTCTGTGTGTGTCGGTCTCATTCTTGTGTGAACAGTGGAAAGCTTCCCAGGAAAGGGAGGCTTTTACACTGGCCTGGAATGCTGTCTTATTGTCTCCGAGATTATTGAGAGGAGCTCCCGGTGGCTCCTGTGTGCTGCGCCCGAACCCCACAAGGCCTCGCTTTATCACCAAGAGCCCGAGAACCATTAGACACAAACATTATGGATAGATTTTTATATGTGCCCCGGTCCTGTTGAGGCAGACAAACGCTGGTGGAGTTTTCGGTTTGATCTTTTGCGCTTGATACGTGCCAAGTGTTGCAGTAATCTCCCACTCTAGCTCAGACAAGTTGTGCGCAAACCCCCGAAGTGTCTCACTGCAGCTAAAGACTTATCTGATCAAACTCTGGACAAGAATCTGAGCTGTACTTTCTCACCATCAGAACCACCAGAGGACAAAGGACAGTTATTAAAAAGAGATTAACAGCTCACCTCTGGATCCACGACGTTGGTCTAAAACATGAACAAGGATTGATTCAAGGTTTCTTTTTTCCACAATGAAATAGATTGCTTTATTGTCATCACAGGTGAGTTGTTTGCATAGCCAATCGGACAAAGTATTTCTCACATGATGATGATGATGAGGATGACCACCACTTCATCTTTGACCCGTCCCTCTCTGCCATTACAGTCCATTAGCCCCTGTTTGACCTCTGAGCTGCTGATGGCTGCCCCATTATCATTCTGCTGTGTGACACCTTCAACTGTTAGCATTTCTTAAAGGTCAGAGGTCATTTTCTGTGTGATGAACATTGTAGGCTCTCCGGTTACTCCATAACGTTTTTTTTTTTAATACTGATTTTCAATATGATTACCTAATACGCCCCTAATCCCAGACAGTGTAATTCTTCGTTGTCGCAGCTTTAACAGCGAAGTACATTTGGCATCACTGCTAACCCATTGAGCGACCTGTAATTCCATCTGCTGCCCTCTTGTCCCCTGCACTCACAAACTGGAATAGACATGCTTTATTAAATGGATAATGATATGATGGCCCATACCAGAAACCATAGTGGTCTCCATGACAACAGACCATCAGATTACAGTATTCCAGTAAAAGGATTTGCAGGATCCACGGCTTTATTGTTCTATGAGACTGTGGGTCTTATTGTGTAACAACTGACTCAAGGATTTGCTCTGCCTGCGTTATTCTATGTCCATGAGATCGTTCGAAAACCAATTTTGCCACCACATTGTCTAATCTTGGTTATATGGAAGATACCTCTGATTTCATGTGACATAATAAATTATATCATTTTTGTTTCTTGAATTTGGAGCCTCAGCAAGCTCAGTGGATGTGCCAAAGTGGAGCTGATCAGACTATGCCAGATCTTGCCTTGTCTCTTACTAACAAGGGGGCTGCCAAATAAAATGAAATATTCTTGAGGTGAGGTGGAATTCTTAGTCTTATTTTTATTTTTTCCAAACCCTGCAAGCTAAAAGTACGCTGTCATCTTCTTCTTCTGCAGTGTTTTTGTGGAGCATTCAAAGTCATGAGGTAATTGGGTAAAAAACAAAACAAAAGCAACCCTCCAACAGATCAACAGATATCTTGACTATTTCGATGTTCCAGGTATCGGCAAGTACCTTAACCTTGTGGCTAATACTATCAATACTATCACTAGTATTAGCATGGATGGGGTGAAGGGCGGGCCTCAGCTGCTACCCTCACATCAGGCTCATGGTCGTGGCTTTGCTACTCGAGGTCAGGGGGGAGGTCCGGGGGGAGGTCAGTTCTTATTGTCCTCTGGAGGATCATATGTCCCAAGTGCAAAGGGGTGCCTGGTACATGGAGATGATGGGGGAGTGAGCGTGTATTGTGTTTTGGAGTGGGGGGAGGTGGTTCAAAGACCAGCGATACACTCAGAAGTCAAGTGCATCCACCAGTGAATGACTTTGTATCCAGTGTGAGCTGCATCTTGTTACTCTTTCATGTTACATCCTGCTGCTTGTTAGAGCTGGACCATTCTGGAAAATATATCTCATTGCAATGTACTCAGAGACATAATGAGTTTTGATTACAGAGTTCTATAAAATCAACCTAAATTTCAACATAGCTTTCTGGAGATCAAGGGGAGTAAGTGATGACAGTGCAGGATGGGATCTTTGACCTTTCTCTTGTGGTTGCATTTTGTCGACTTGTCTGTTGTTGTCTCTCCTGCTTAAATGAGGAAGACCGGTCTGGCTGATTTATGTGTGTGACGGCCTCAGGAGGAAGTGGCCCCCAGGGTGGTACAAAGGGTGCCTCTCTGTCGCACCGCGGCCCCAGTGACGTGCCAGAATTTATGAACTGGATGGAGATCAGGCCGGGATTGTGTGTCTTTGTTTGGGATAAATGATAATTGTGTTTTTGGGTGAGAAGCACTTCCACGGCCAAAACCGCTAACCCCAAAATAACATCCTTTTTGTTTGGGAATGCCTTGAATGGCTTCCCGTTTGCTAAATGGGGAGAGCTGAGATTTGTGGGATTTACTGAAGCAGGACAAGGATATTATAAAGTATTGTTTGCTTTACATGGTATGTGTTTCGTCCACCTTGGCAACAGGGAAGCATGGCAAAATGTTATGAGGCTTTATTTCCTCTCAAAACTATGGTCTTTTTGTGTCTTTTTTTGGGTCACTGTGTTGGAACGATTCACAAACAACCCATTACAATGTTTCTACATTTACTGTGTTCTTGACCCTTTAATTTTCCACTGCTGCCAAAGCTTGAGATGCTAATGTCCACAACAGGTTAATGACAACATTGATTATAAATATAACCCTTTTATTATAAAAGAGCATCGTCAGGGCCAGAGTTTGACAGATTTTAGCAGCTTCATAGCTTAAATTATTGGTTCACTGACTTTCCAACATAGCAACTGGAACACAGTAAGGAGGTCATTTATCAAGGCAGATGTAAAATAGCGGGTGCAGGCTGAAAAATATACGGTAATGTGCTATTTGGTCAGGCTTTGTACTATGGTTGGGCGATGTCCCCTTAATTGGCCGTTGACGATGTTTACAGTGAACCATCGTGATGGACGATGATATCGTCCATTTCTCATTATAAGCATTTAAAAAAAAAAAGACATTTACATAGCCTATATATATGCTGCATATTACTACGTATTCTAGGAAAATGTGAGATTGCAGGATAAATGGATCTAAACTAAACATGATTTGAACAGAGTCACTGAACACGACTTTTGCAAAAGAAATGTGTTAAAACTCGTGCGTAAAGTCTGAGAGGAGAACGACTCATTCAGCGCGTCAACTCCAAGGCCCTCATCACACTAATTCAAATGTAAATCGGAGCTTATTATTTGCATTTGCTCAGTTTTAACGTAATGTTTAAGAAACCGTGGGTGAACGGGACAATATTTAGAAGTTTGCGTCGTAGCTTACGTTTTTGAAGCTGCTCCACGCGCCGCCCGGTCCGTGTGCTCGTAACCTCGTACCTCCTGCACCGCCTCTTTCTCTCCTCTCTCGGTCCTTCGTGAGAATAGTCCGCGCGCTCAGCTAGCACCGATGTGAGAGCCATCTCGTCATTTTAAAACGGTTTAAGTTTCCGTACGCAGCAAAGCAAAACCACGAGCTGTTAAACTCTGAGCTGCAGAGAGAGAGAGAGAGAGCCCCGCGCGTCAGAAATAGAGCAGCGCTGCGTCTTTACGTTAATAATTACGGCTAACACATCGTGGCTTCTGGCAGGCCACTGACACTAGCGCACGTATTAGTTACATCCGTGATTTAATTTACAGTGCAATCCCTGCAAAGTGTGTAGGTTTACAAGACCTACAGAAGACCAGTGCGTGTTTCTGACAGGAGGGGGCGTGGCATCACGATGGTGGCTCTCCATCGTGATGTTGCTCATCCATCACGATGGATGATGATATCGTCCATCGGCACAACCCTACTTTGTACATGACCCGCATAAGTTGGAATACATGTCTTTCTCAGCTCGCATTAAGCCACTCCGTGACTCTTTACAATTGTTGATATTCTGTTAGCCCGCTGTGGTGGTTTACTCTATTTAATACATCTGCAAAATGTTATTGATATACTTTTGTGATGTTTCTGCGTATATCCTCAGTGAACATGTGCCACCATGAGCTGATGTCTTCTTCCTGTCATGCACTGACAGCACGTCTCCATCTGGGCGCCATCTAGTAATTGTTTGTTTTGTGTGATAAGCAGCTTAGGGGCAGATCACCACTCCGCACTGGTGCACGGGCTGTGGCTTCATGTTTGTTGAGCCAAAACATGAATGTGGGTCTTGACAGTAAGCCCTGCCCAGAGAGCTGCTCACTGCTGCGACCATGTATCTGTGGTCACTTCAAACACTTGCAGGGAGCAATTTTATAAAACAGAAAACAAAAATGGGGTCAGTTTACAGCGTCAAAGGGTCAAAGGTCAAACCTCCTCTTTCAATGGTCGGGATGTCCATGAGTGAAAGGTTAGCAGATTAAAGAAGGTAAACCGAATGAGCCTCCATTGTGGGCTCTCCATCCTTCAGCCCGGTCGCTGCAGGCTTCCCACTTCTCCAAAAGCCCTGTGAGTGTTGTGTATTGTTGTGATGATCGTCTCGGTCCTGTCTGTGGCAGTGGTAGGGGCAGTGGAATGCGCCGTGGTCCGGACTGTGGCCTCTCTGTTTGTGGGTCACACACAAAGACCACTGTGTTCATGGGAACCACACAATCACACTCATCAGAGCTTCAGTTTATCATTAAAACACTGCAGAGTCCACAGAGATATTGGCATTGAGGTTTCTACTGGTTTGTACCATATTGTTTACTGTAGAATGGACCCATATTCTGCTAAATAACTTTAACAGTAGTAGACGTTTGACGATATGAACATTTGAAAGCTAAGAACCTCCAGAGTTCATTCACCGAGCTTTAACTGTTAACTGAGGCTGCTCTAGCACCGGTGCTTGGATTGTGGGAGTAGGAGAGAATCCCTTTGTTTCTCTAGATGGATTGGGCCACAGGATCTGGCAACCCTTAATGTGGGGCACGCTCTGCTTTGATTTCCCCCCAAATAATGCAGATGTGGTCTCAGCAAAAGTGTTGATATCATGATTTAAGGTGATGCTCCGCTGTGTTGATGTTCCGGGCGGCTTCACCGGTCTTGTGATAATTTCAGAATTTCAAACAACCTAAAGGGCAGAATTTCCACAAGGAAGGACTGCAAAAGCACTGCACCATAGAGTCTTGCAATAACACATTATCGATAAACAAAATGGGTTTGTCTGAAAAGAGAGCGTCTCTCTCAGGGGCACTGGGACTCACTGCGTAATTCTTTGTGTCAGCCAACTTACAATAAAACAGCATTACAAAGGCTCCATCTAGAGGACAGATAGTGCTACGCTACTACAACATAATCATGAGACTTTTCACTGCTCACAGTTTGCCCAGGTGAGACTGTAAAACTACTGTTCAAACTCTAACCTGTCTGCATCAATGTCAAAGATTTTTTTTATTTTTTATGTGAAATTATTAAATAATGCAATGTTTGCATCTACATTCTAAAATGTTTATATTTTTGTTTTCCTGATAATGTGCCTTTGGCTATGTTGACATTATTTCACAGCAATTTTGCCGAAAGTGTGATCCTAGTGCTGCACGATTTTGGAAAAAATATTTTACATGTGCAAAAGTAAATCAGCAGCAGAGTCATCGGCATATTTATTAGGGCTGGGTCAAACTATTAGATTGTATCGATACTTTATCAAGTATTGCAATTCTTTTAATACTTGTGTTAGGAGGCATTTTATCCTGTACCACTTTGTTTTCCAGATACAGTTACACAGCACTTCATGTTACATTTTGAGTTAATGCACTTTTCAACTTGAACACTTTAATAAATGTGAAATCTCTTTAGGTTTATTGACTTTGGACACATGACTCTTTTCTTTTTACACATTTTAAGGTACACCTATTATCATAATTGCTTACTGTATCGCAATACGTATCAAATTGGTCCCGGAGTATCGTGATGCGTATCGGATCGTGACAAAAGTGGATCGTCCCAGCCACAATATTACATCAGATTTGTAAACCTAGTATTGTAATACAGTTCATTTCACATGCTAAACCAGGTGCAACATGGCCCCTATGTTTTTAAACCAGGGTTGCTCAAAATTTGGCCCACGAGCCAAATAGGACCAATTTTTGTTGGCCTACAGGCTTCTTACTGAAATGGCACACACAAGTTGAATAATTTTACGATTATTTAATCTCCCAAATTTTAATTAGAGCTGGAGCTGCATTAAGGTTATCGCCTCAATTAAAGCCTCTGCTAAAAGCAGCCAGTTGAATGTTTGGACACCCCTCTTTCACTGCATGGTGCTCATATTAACACAAACACATCAACATTTCAAAGAAGACATTTTACAACATTTTTGCCAAGTCTTAAAGTGTTGGTTACCCCAAGACCGCATCCACTTCTAAATGATATTGTGATTGCAGAGTTTGTGATTTGGTCATTTTTGACTGTTCATTTGAATAGTTGGGCTTATCCCAAGTCTCACCTTCCACCTTTAAGGCAATTTACTGTAATACATAGTCATGCATGTAAGGAAGGAATGGCATTATGACATGGTTAAAAGGTTTAGCAGAGTATGCCTTTAACCTGACAGCTTGGACTGGAGTTATACCAGGTCAATTCAATTCACGGCGGTCTCTTTTTTTCCCCCTGTTTTTGTTCCAGAGTGAAGTGGTTTTAGGCGGCGAGCTGAACCTGAGTTTCCGGTCGGTCCAGGTGAGCCGCTCCTGGGGGGCGGGGCTCTTCCTGTTTGGGAGGATTTCCGTGCAGCATTTGTGCGCGGGCACACAGAGCTGTGGAGACCTGGATGCCGAAGTGGGAGTGTCTGCTGCAAGTGAAGCCTTTATCACGGTAAGTTAGGACAGATACTTAAGCCTAGATATCATCTGTTCTCATGTCTGTTTGGATTTGGTTTTGTTGGGCCGATGGCAACAGCTGTCTAAGATCACTTGGCGTTCTTGCAAAGTGAAAGTGGTGCTTGCTATTGTTTTTATCTGTGGTTAATCTTCTTCCCTCATGTCGGTGTCACAGGAGGGTGTGTGTGTGTGTGTGCAAACATGTAAAGGCTTGAATTACTTTGATCTATTTTTCTTTTGAATATCATTTTCTGTAAGGAAGTATAATAAAGGAACTTTAAATGTACTATCAGTTTGAATTTGGGGAAGCTGCCATGTTTCTACAGTCAGGACAGTCACCAGAGTCCACTGATGTGAGCACTCGGGCTTTATTGGCTTTACACTTTATGTCCCGTCTTTGACCAACATGAAAGAGGTGTGTGACTGTACAGTATAACAGGTTCACATGAGAATTGTCCCGTCTGCCACATCAGAGGTAACCTGAGCGTTCATCAAATAAAGGTTTGTCAGAGTCCCCAGGATAAGGTAAACACATGTCCTGGTTGAATGGTTGATTTCACCTGCTGTGGAATGGAACACATTGTTAGCTTTTGTTGTGTGTCCATTGTCTACTGATTTTCTATTTTTGTTTTTGGCTTTGTTTAATTGTGATATGATGCATGTTAATGAACACATACAGTATGAGGATTTCGATCTGTCTTGGTTGTTTTGTGCATTTTAACTCTCTTCCTGTTTTTTCGTTTGTTTTGGTCTTCGGGTCATTGTTTATGGGCTTTAAAAATGCAGAGGACAGTTTTGATTTCTATCCAGTGCGCAGCATAACCCAGGGAACACAAATCAAACCGCTTCTGCAATAATTGTCTGTCCCTCCATTGTCAGTGTGTAATCTCCACCTGTGAATAAGACGTATGTTTGCCATAAGTCTGCTGTATATCTGTTTCATTGCGCGTCACTTGCGATTTCTCCTGAGAAGCTTATCTGATGTTTTCCACTGCAGTCCGCACGGTCGTTTGAGCGGGATCTTTCCATTTCTGCTGTAAATGAAACGAATGGCTCTCCGTCGCAGCAGTGAAATGCTTGATGCCTGTGTCTGGAGGCTCTAAATGTCTTCAGATGTTCGAGTGGCCGGCCTTTTAGATTAGTATCAGTGTACGTATGCCATCAGATGGATCATTTTGTGGAAAGATTAAGAATAGGAGGCAAATGTGGAAAAGTCTCTATGCTGCGTGTCTCATTTGAAATATGGAGAATACGGCTCTGGTTTCTCGTCTTTTTGGTGTGGACAAGTTTACTCTGCATTGGATTTTATAAATTCAATGATCAGCAGTACATATACTGCCAAAATGTGAAGCAGTGTTATTGTTACTGCATTGCAGACAGTTGTATGAAATTAAAGAAATTTGTAATGCACGGCTGTGGGAATTATAGTCTGATGCAAAAATGCCCCTTTTCCAAAAATGTTTTGGATCAGGCCCCTCAAGAGACCTTTAACAGGTCTTTGATGTCTGTTGTGTGTAAAGTACTTTAAAATGCTGTAAATGCACTGTTTCTTTAAAAAGTGTCTTGAAAGTCCCTGTTAGTTCACAAGATGTGCAACTCTGGTAGAATTTGTAGTAACGGGGTTTGTGTGGGGCGTTAGCAAACATTAAAAGCTCTCAAATGAATTGCGCCTAAATTAAGGCCCTAAATGTCATACAAAAGCACTGAAGCTGATTGAAGAGCACATTAAATCCATGTCTATATATATTTTAAAAAGTAATCGACTTTATGTACTTCACAAGTTCAGAGGAGCGGGGTGGGTGGCAGGGGCTTATGCAAAGATCCTGTCAAAATCAGGAAGTGAAGCTGCTAGATATTTAGTTTCAGCTGTTTTAGATGCTATTGCATTTTCTAACCAAGAAAGTTTAAAATGGGTAATAAACACATTTGTGTCACTAATACCTGCAAAAAGCATCATACCCGCTTACATTTAATGTATATATTTATGTTGTGCAGTTCGAAATGATTCGAGCGCACACAGCAGCATGGGTATCCCCAGGCTACGTTCCAATGCAGGTTTTGCTATACATTTTTGTTCAGTTTTATATAATATTAACTCATAATCTGCCCGTCATGTCCAGCCTTTTTATTTATTTTTAATGGCATTGAAAACACATGGAATTTGACTTGCTGCCACTGTAGGGACACGAGTAATGCTTTCTTTGCCCCGCGATTGAGAAGTTTGGCCTTACAGGTAAACTTACCAGCCCCTGTCTACAAGACACTATCAAAATTGTTGTTTGGAGATGCAAAATTACAAAACCAACAAGAGACCAACAATAAAATGTGGTGAACAGTATGTTCAAAAGTCAGTTTACTTTTTGAGTGCACTAAAACCTAAACTAAAATGCATGTTTTGGGCACATTTCTTAGAGTTTGTAAAAGCATCACTTGATTTACGGAGAAAATCTCCCAAAAATATTGAGACATTCATTTTTGTCCATCATCAACCCCTAAAATACGACAGGTTTGCATATTGGGGACAAAAACTTGCAGTGTTTTTATGTAAGATGGACAAAATCAATGTAATAAGACATGAGTAGAAAGCAACATTTGAAACATTGTTTGATTAGAAATCATATGAAGAGGATTTGGATTCTTCTGGATATTGAAGCAGACTTGGAGTTGTACAAGACACCGTTTGATTGCACAGTTTAAAGAAATCCTTTCATTGGCAGGCGAGGGATTCAAACGGCAAGCTCTAAAGTTCTGCAGGGATTAAGAGATTAACCAGAACCTCCGCTGTGTGCGAACTTAACAGCTTTTGAAGAAGTTTTGTCCCGAGTCCAGAGATTAGACGACAAAAGCAGCCGCGGTGGAAGCCATAAAACTCGATCTCCTTCAATTTACTGAAGGTCGTGATCGCCGAGTGAACTGAGATCTCCATTCTGTCTCACAAGCCCAAGGTGTCACCGGTCTCCTGGTAGCTCCTCTCCGTCGTAGATAAAGTGCAGCGCTGGGATGGTGGATAGTTTTGGACCGCAGCGCTGTAACCCAAGAAAGTGTGACCGAGGTGGCGGGCGTCGGACCTCAGGAGGCCGGATCAGTGTCGGTCATGGTGGCCTTGTAAAAAGTCCGGGACGTGGGACAATTCAGAACAGACAAGCCAGAGCTGCAGCACGATGCTGTGGAAGGAAGGGTTAAGCTCTTTTCCCTACTTTTCAGGCATTTAATCCTTTTTCAATGTTTTGGGGTTTCTTAATCAGGTGGCAACATTCTAGTAACAGGAAAATGCAGGAAATTGCAAATCGTTTCAGGATTGGTAAGAATGTAAGAGTGTAAAGGCAGCGTATGTTTGTTCTCCTAATGGGTTACAAAGACCCTACAGATCTTGTCTTACTTTACTACCCTATTTGTGGATGTGCCATACTTCATTTTAAACCTCAGAACCGGCGCAATAGAAGAGCTGTAGCTAATAGAAGAGTCACAGTAGCCCACAGTGGCTCAGACAGTAGAGCAGGTCCTCCAATACCTGAGGCGTTGATGGTTCAACTAACACTTGTCTTGCACTTAACACTGGTTTATAAAGCATAATACAAGTTTATCAATAATTTGGGCGGGACATGTGAAGAAGTTTTGGCAGCATGATGGATTGTAGCTTGTTCAGTGCTTGAGCAACCACACAGAAGTCTATCTTGAACGTTTCAAACGGATGTGGTGGCCTCAAATCCAAGGGGTTGTTCAGGCCAATCGGGTGGCAGCATTGCAGTGAGTGGGTGGGTTTCACTTTTGGTGAAGTATATAAATATTTAATTCATTTACTTTCATTACTTTTCACTTTCGCAACAGCAACTCGTTTTCCTCTGAAAGTCCATCCTCTTAACTATTTCAGCCTGAGTAATTAACTCCTTAACCCCCTTTTTAACAGGGCACATTTCCTCCAGTTTGGCATTACCCAAATAGAAAAGCTTCTTGCAATAAAGTATCAAAATAGCAGCAAAAGCAAGACGTAAACAAGGATGAAAACGCAACAAACAAATAATAAGTTACAAAAAAAGTGTTGGAAAAATCAACAAAAACTGTAAAAACGCAACCATAAAGTTACAAAAACTCAACAACAATGTGACAAAAATCTTTCAATTTTCAATCTTTCAGCTGAATTTTGCTGATGATTGTCACACTTCGATGTTAGTCAGCCAGGTTTGGGTGTTTTTTCCTCCTGTTCTGTACATCTTCTCGTTGCATTACTGTATTGCCTGTAAAGTCTGTATCCTGAGTTGTCGTGAGTCGTGACAGCGCTCTACTGGAAGCCATTTGGCCCAGCCTCCTCACTGACCCCTGAACACCTTGAAGTGCGATATGTTTCCCCTCCGGCCTCTTCCCAAAGCTGCTCCTTGTCTCTCGGCTGTCTCCAGAACGTGTGAAGTTTGAATTGAAAGCTTAGATCCACATTGTCGACATGTAAGCACGTCTCCGGGTGTTGTTCGTTGTCAGTCATACCCCCGCGGCTACAGCTAGTGCTGCAGACCTCCAGCTGTGTGCGGGGCAGGCTTATTTTTGAACAGAGGAAGAATAACAGGAGCGGACACTTCCTGGTTTCCATCCTTCCATCCATCCATCACTCCGGGCTGTTTTCTCTTCAAATACTCGGCCCACCTCGGGTTTCGCACCCGATTAGAGCAGCCACATTCAGGCAACACTTAGATTTTACATTAAGCAATATGTCAGTGTTCAGTTTGGTAGTTTTTCATTTTATGTTTGGGCTTTTCATTGTATTGGTTCACGCACAGCACCTTGTGAATGCCCAATCTCGTCTGATCACAGAAAACAAAGCAAGATAGGAGACAGTTGTGTTGGGTGAGTGGTGTGTGAGTGGTTGGTTGGTTGCTGGAGAGTGTGACGGCACAGGTTGACAGCCACAGTGTCGGTCTACTTCAGGGCAGCTGAGGCTACAGAGAGACCTCCCTTTGGGTGGCTTATCAGTTTAAAAGTGCTTTACAAATAAATCACATTTCAGGTGAAGCATTTTTACTCCATCTAAAAAAAATGTAAATAAAATTGGATCCTTTAAGATATATCTATATCGATATCCATATCCATATCCATATCCATATCCATATCCATATCCATATCCATATCCAACTGGACATTGTGGTGGTGGACAAAGAGCAGAGGAAAAGCCGTTGTGGTTGACATAGCAAGCACCAAGCGATTTCAACATTTGAAACTAGAGAGAAACTAGAGAAATACCAGGGGCTCCGAAAAGAGCTGAAGGCTTCAATGGTGCCCTCAGCCATCCCATAAACTATTTATCTTTCTTCAAAATCAGAATTATTTCCAATAATTGTTTTATGTTCCTTTTTTAAAATCCACTCTTTTGTAACATTATTCTGCAAGAATACATGCCAAAATCCATCCAAACATGCAGCTTCTTCATCTTGGCCACTAGATGGTGCCATTTGACAGTGTAAACCGCTGAGAAGAGCTGCTCTCTCCCCTCTGCTGTGTGAGCTGCCTGTGCTCTCTGTGTCCATCTGATGCAGTGTGATGTGAGCAGACACGCTGAAGACTTCCTGACAGAGGGGAATGTTTCTTCAAGACGCTCTCTTACTACTCTCCTGACGCCTGTAAACTTTCCCAGGTGTCTTTGCGACCGCCACACGCTTCCTGACCCTCCGTCCCGGAGCCAACGGAAAGATGGATCTTTGCTCAAATTGGGGACAATGTGCTCGCTCCCACAGGCCTAGAAAGTGACACAGAATCTTTGGAACATATTGAACAGATCTCCTTTGTAAAAGGAGCCGGACCTTTTTCTTTGTGTTTTATGCATTTTGAGCTGAAGGAACGCCAGAAAAAGCATAACATCACCCAATAATTTGTAGCTTTTTTCTGTAATCGCAGCCAAAGGTTTTAGCTTACACAATATTTCCTATAAAATGTTGACACTGACGATCCTGATGAATAAAAAAAGTAAGAAAGCTTTATCGCATCAATTGAAGCTGTCCCTTTTAACAATATAGCTATTCTTATGATAATAAATGAATAAAAACACTCACTGTTAAATGGGAATCTGGCCCATGTGGGAAGAAGACAAATTTCCGGCAACAACACTTATATATTTCAAAAAGTAAAAACCAGACCTGCTGTTAGTGTAAATACTAATTCTTAGATGCTATTTTAAACTTGTTTGTTCAAATTTTCACTGTCTTTAGAGTGTCTCATTGAAATCAACAGATCCTAAACATTTGGCTCCCATTTAAAGAGCCATGAATCCCATTATTATTCCACAGACGGCTGATGTCAGAGCCTGCCGTCCCCTCGTCGTGTCCGTGCCTGCAGGCTGTGTCCCTTGTCTTTCCATTAGCCTGTGGTTCACATCAGCGTGTCTCCTAACAGGAGCAGTGAGGCGCGGCAGCATGGGTCACCTCTCCTGGCATCAGCTCACTGAGGTCTGCTGGAACACGACCTTTTCCTGCTGCTCCTCTTAACCCCTTTCATGGAGCCTGCAAAAGGTTTTGGTTGTCCTCAGCTCCCTTTTCATCACGTTTCGATAACTCGACTGTGTTCGCATGCAGAGGTCGGGAGAATGGATTCTTATCCCCATACAAACAGCTGTAGATTTTTCTAATTGAGCTTTATCTTCATAACGGCTATTCTGAACTGTTTTGTGTGTGTTCTTCTTTCTTTCTGGATGAGGAAAGGACTGTATTCCGCCACATAAGCAGGCTTAACCGCCAAACTATTGGTTGCACGCAGAGTTAGACATTTTATGATTAAAGTCCACAGCGCTGCTCTCTTTCCTTCTCTGATGCATGAACCTTTCTTTCTGCGAGTCAATCCAGAAGAATAATGGCATCCTGCGTACCTGTCCTCTCAGGCATCTCGCTGGATTGTATGTTTTTTTCCACTGCACTCCACAGGCCCGAGTTCACGTCGCGGTGTGTCAGACAGGGCGTGGTCGTGCTGCTGGGCTCTCTGTACGTGGGTTGTTTTGGCGTTGTGTTTTCCGCCTCCGCGCGTGTTTGGATGTCCAGGATATTTTCTCTCCTGTGCTGCTGTCTCCATGGGGCCAGAGTTTATGGCCTTGTTCACACAGACGAGACAACTCCCATTCTGTATGACTTTCGCAGAGTTAGCAGAGGTCCAGACGTCTGCTTGATAACGTGCAAAGGAAGGATCAGTGGGCTTCATTACTTGAGTGAAAGTAAAGATGCTACTGGTCAGACATGACTCCAATTTAAGAATTTATCACATGGACAATCCTTCTTCTTTGTCAAGAGTTCGTGGCATTGATCGTAACACTGGCACATCGCCCCCTAATGTTCATCTACTTTGGAGCCTTGATAGTGTAGTAGAGTAGAAAGTATTTTTGAAATGTAGAGAAGTAAGAGTAATTTAACAAAAACACTACTCAAGTAAGGTGCAGATAGAAAATGTAGAAACTGAAATTGACTGAACGAACAAACACTGCCTCCTGCACGGCACCTAACATTTTTCTGTGTAGTGCAGTAAAATGACCACACTTATACATTCTATTGTAAAAACGGCAATCTGAACAAATCAGACCACTTCACGCCTATATATTTCTACATGGAAATAATCGTAATGTGAGAAACGGTTGACCGGGTGACCGCTAGAAACGAGTTGTGGACGCAACGTCATCACTCTGTTGCTGTTTGAGAACTATAGAAATCTGATTTAGGAGCTTGAACTTTGTGGGAACTGGGGGCTTCTTCCTCTAATGCATGTAACTCATTCTAAAATTGACTTTTTAGAGCTTATTACAACTGCCACATGTAACCAGGAAGTGCACTCTTTACCCCGGGTTAGTTTTGAGGACCTGCAAAAGGAAAGGCAGCATTTTCTATCCAGCAAAATGTACATCATGTTTGGAATCATCACCAAATACCTGAAAACAGCTTCAGACTTGCTTTATTCTCTCCTTTTTAGTGTAAATGTAGCCTCAGATGTTGAAATTATTTTCAATTACTACTGTTTTTGGCGGTTCTGATGAGCTTAAGTTACAGGTGCGCTGGCTTCTGTCTAAATAGAAACTCTGACTCATTTTCTCTCTCGCTTTTCTAACATGGGAGATGGAGATGGAGACAACATGAGCGCTGCTGTGAAGAGAGGAGCTAACGGGACCCCGCGGCCTCGCTGTTCAGCCGATTGACTTTGACTGGGCGGATGTTGCAGAGGCTCAGAGGTAGCAGGTGTTTACTGCGCTCCATCAAAACCACAGGCTGACAACATACTCGGCTCATCAACAGCTGCGGATTTCATAGACACTTCGTCAGATACAGCTCAGCTTTTCCTAAAGTAAAGAGCGAAGCGAAAAAGGATCATTGTAGGAATACTGTAGTACACAAGAAGTGACTGTGTATTGTATTGGCCTCATGGTCTTACTTAAATCACAGATTTGTTCCTGGACTTAAATTCAATGTTTGGCTCTGAGTTCTTCTTAAGAACTCACTCTTGATGAAGTCATGAGGTTGTTCTCCTGTATTTCTTCTTCAGGTCTAGATTCAGCAACACTTTGAGCCCAAAGAATGAGATCATCTACCTGTACACACTGAATGTTATTCCAGTGGATTTGTTCTGTCTTGACTATCCGGGCATATTCCAAGATGACAATGCCAGGACTCATTGGGCTCACATTGTGAAAGAGTGGTTTAGGGAGCATGAGATGGTTGGGCCACCACAGCGTCCAGATCTTAACCCCATTGAGAGTCTTAGGGATGTGCTGGAGAAGGCTTTGTGCAGTGGCCACACTCTCCCATCATCAAGACAAGATCTTGGGGTAAAAATTAATGCAACACTGGATCTTTTCCATTGAAACGCTACAGTGCATGGCAATGTAATCAAAGGATGGGGGAGACTTTAAGATTTTCATTTTAATGACCTAAAACATATTTGTTTTGTTCTTGGCAGTTTTCATTTTGACCAATTCTTTTTCTTCCGACTTTTAGGCATTTCTTCCAGACTAAGAAAAATGAAGCCCAGCCCTTCTCCTTGTAGAAAATGCCAAATCCCACTCAACTTCCCCTCTAAGACTTTATTGTGAGCTACTGTGTACGTTCTGATGCATGACCCCACTCCTGCGGGACGTTTAAATGAACCGTTGCCTTTTTATTTGCGTTTTACATCACCTGGCTTCCTGTCCCAGCCCGATCTGGCTTTCCAGTTGAGCGCCATTATTTACGAAGCAATGCTTTTCCTACGCCTGTTTGATTTCTCACAGGCCCGCTCCCTCACGCTCCCTCGGTGGATAAACGCTCCTCTTGTTTCCGCTGTGATATTTGCCTCGGAGGGTGCTCACGGCCGACCAGGTGGTTTTGGCTCTCATTTAAAGCAAGATGTTGAGACGCTTAGGAGAGAAGTGTCTGTCACGATAATTCCTATATTGACTTATCTCCTAATAAGTGAAAGATAAACTGTGTATTAATTACCATCTCAATGTTTATTTTACTTTTTTGGTCTTTTCCAATGTATTACTTGAAGTAAATTGTGTGAAATGTTTATTCCAACTTGTGTGTTGGATACATGCACATTTTTTATGCTCTAACTTTGTAGGAGTGAAAGGGTCACGATATTTTCATTAAATTTTGTAATGGTGACAGATCTATTTACAAGCATTTGCACTTTTGGGTCACTTTCCTGTAAAAAACATGGGTGTTGTTTTTTAACACAGCTCAATGTGTTTTCACCTAAACCTGCGATAGCAAATACTGTAAAGATGTGTGAACGATTATTAGCATCGTATGTGCTGTGAATGACTAATATGTTCAAAAGAGCGACAGTGTCTGAATTGTATTCAAGGTTTGACAAGGGAGTGATGTATTTGAGGAATGAGTTCAATCAGTTGGTGACTTGGGGCAGGATTCTGTGTTGTCTTGATCGAGAAAAACTGTGTACACACATTTTCATCGTTTTGAACAAGCATAACCCCTTTTTAAAAGTAGTATGTGATGATTTTTCTCGGTTTAGTTTCTGGGGCAGGTGTGTGGAGTTTCCTTGTTCTTCGTCTCTTTGACCCAAAACATGCAAAGTGGGTTAAAACCTGCAGCTAGATACTCCAGAGTGGGAAAGTTTAGGACTTATTTCACTTATGCCTCTTTGCTCCTTTTGATGCATAGGCCACATTCATATTATAAGAGGAATTAAAGTCCTCTTCAGTCTACACCTGGGACTTGTGTGAACCGGTTTGATTTGTCCGCTGTGTTGCGTATAATATTCCCCTTGTTTCCGCTGTGATATTTGCCGCGTCGGGTGTTCACAGGTGGTTTTTGGCTGGGATATAAAGCAAGATGTCAAGACGTTCAGGCGTAAAGCGCTCGGTTGTCAAGTCTTACCTGGCTGTCAACAGAAAACTGGCTTCACTACACTCACTTACATACGTTTACCTCTGATCGCCATGGGAACGTGTCACTCCGATATCTCAAAACATTCCTCAAACACAGCCGTGCAATGTACAGTAGCGGGCCGACACACACGAGCATGCGGCCGCTGTGCCATTTGACAAGTAGTTCCTAAAATGTGTCTTTCCTGCAGGACTCTATGGCATAAACCTGCGGCGTGGATTCAGCTGCTCCGCCGCTCCTGACGCCCCGCTGCCATTTTCCACAGCCCCCGGGAGAGGAGCAAGACGAGCGAGAGGAGGAAGAGGACTGAGAGGAGGGAGAGGAGGGAGAGGAGGGTCGGGCCATGCCAGCACTGTCCACCACAATGGGCCACGAGCCAGGTACGGAGATGCCCCAAGCACACGATACAGACTAACAGACATACGCTCTCATGTCACCATTTAAACATTTAACCATGAGCACTTCTATCCGAAAATACTTTATTGATCCTCAAGAGAGAAATCCGTATTAGTTACTACTGAATACCCGCCTCCGTCCCCAATCAAGTGCAGTCTCCAGTCATTAAAGCTCACTGACTGAACTCCGGAGGTTCTAAGCTTTAAAGGGATATTTCAGGATTTTTGACATAGGGCCTCATTTCCTAGTTATCCAGAGTGTTGCTGGTACCTGAAGATATTTTTTTTGTAATTCATGCAGTTCTTAGGTTTGAAGAGTTTCGTGGCGCTAGGCTAATGCAAGGCTAGTGCATTTCTACGATGTCAGCTAGCCTGCATTAAAAACAGTCTGACACGCTCCACAGTGCACCTGAGGCAAATCACTTATAACACCAGACTAACCATATAAATGTCTGTGTCCATAGAATAATTTTTGGAATATAACTGACCTGCATCACATGAATGATCGCATTTTGAGGGACTATTTTCTAGCAGATCACTCCGCCGCTGCAAAGCTTATACAACCACGAAGCTGATGCTGCTCAAATATAAGGTATTCTTCATGCAAAATGGTTCAAATTAATTTATATCATTAGTCTGGCGTTATAAGTGATTTGCCTCAGGTGCACTGTGGAGTGTTTTTAATGCAGGCTAGCTGACATCATAGAAATGCACTAGCCTTGCATTAGCCTAGCGCCACGAAACTCTTCAAACATAAGAACTGCATGAATTACAAAAAAAATATCTCCAGGTACCAGCAACACTCTGGATAACTAGGAAATGAGGCCCTATGTCAAAAATCCTGAAATATCCCTTTAAGTATGGCATGTTCGCAAGCTTTAAGGGAATCCAGGTCTACAACCCACTAAGAGCCCTAAACAGCCTTTAATAAGACATTGCTGGAGTTGTGTTTTGCACTCATGCTGAGTAGTCCCTAATGTTGATACCACCATCTTTCAAGAGCTGAAAATACTCTCTCAACACACAAACTTGAATCAGAGAACTGTTTTTAAGCATCTATATCTCTGCACCACGGCTGCGTTCCTAACTTTCCTTTCATGTTTCCCACTGTTGAGCAGACAGCTTCCATCAGAGCTGTCATTTGCACTACAGTCATTTGTCTATTACATTTCATCAGAAATGATTGTATTAATTTGTTTTTGATTTGTGAAGAACTACCTCACTTGCCCCCCCTGACCGCACATCACTGCTTGTACTTGTAGGTTAGTTGCTGTAAGTGACGCTTGGAGTAAATGATTAGCTGTGGGGTTGTATCGGTCAATAACAATTGTGAAGGAGTTTGCATGTTGTTGTTGCCATCCAAGAAGAATAATACACCATTGTTCAATCTTTTGTTGTTAAAAATATGCAAGTTTTTTCTGAAGATATCTGTGTGTTACAGTTGTGGTTAGTCTTCTGGAAATCACTGCCTCTTGTAAAGCTGCAGTCAAAAGAAAACCGTTTTTTTTGCCCCACTCTTTGTGTCAACCATAACGAGAAATCCACCATCACAAATGTCCAGTTTAACAACAGTGAAATGTTTTAGCCGATGTCCCGCTCCTTCATTGTTGGGAGCAGTATGTAAGTGTGTCTGTGTTAGCGCTGCGTCAGGCTTGTCAACACCCGGCGGCTGCCAGATTTCTGCTCCGCTCCGCAGTTAAAAGCCCGGTTTAACGGGCGGCTGCCTCATCCCAGACACACGTCCCCAACTCCCCAGGACAGCTAGGGGACAAAAGGACACGCGTTAACTCAGATGGAGAAAGAGTGTGTGCACTTTAGACTTTTAACAGTCACAAAGTAGAAAGCCAGATCGACAATTACGATTAGAGTCATTTGAGGTAATTGCCAGCGATGGTTTGTGTGTATCCAGATAAAACAGTCCTGCGGCTCATCTCCAGTGCGTCCCTGCGTGATGGTCCACAGGTGGAACATGAAGCCCTCTGCAGCCCCGGTGAGCTCACAGACTGCGGGCCAGGCTGGCACGAGCACCAGCCGGATCCTTAACGGAACGCTGCCAGTCCTCTGGTGTTGAGGAAGTGCACCAGATGGGACAGATAGATTAGGAGTGTGGAAAATGCGTGTCATCTTGGGCTACAGGCTCCGAGGGTGGCCTTTGACTGTAGTGGTTTCAACTGTATAATCAGACGAATAAGCAGCAGGAATGAACGGTTTTCATATTGGATCAAGTTGTTTTTGGAAAATCTAATATCACAGAAGAACAGTTTGGAAACCAGCAATGGCACAGACATCCAACAGTGAAACAGATTAACAAATGTAACGTCCAAATGAACTGTCACCAGTGAAGCAGTTGATGGATAGTTGCCCTGGGCGTCCTCAAACCCCACTTTATTGCGAGGGAAAACTCAAAAACACAGTGGGAGAAAAGGGAAACCTGGAGTAGAACTACTGACAGAAAGATCGACTTCCTTGGACAATCAAGCTGTAGGTAGACGCCAGCTGATGGAATCCCTCTGCAGATTGGGCTGAAGACAGCAGAGCTAACGTCCAGTCCCTCAAGCACAAGATTTTTTCTTTATTCAACCAGGAACGTCCAACTGAAATTCAGAAACACGTTTTCAGAGTTCAGGCTCTGCAGGCTCATATTGACATGTTTTAATTGATGACAGAAACTGGTGCACCCAGAAGAAACCTCCATATACATAGAGGAGACCATTTAAACTCTGCTTTGAGGCTGGACCATACGTAGTCCCGTTTAGAACGTGGTGATTTTCATAAGAACTGGAAAATCCATTCATACTAATAATAAAACCACATCATAGAATCAGAACAAATGATATTCTTCTGGTGAGGAAGATATTATGGCAAAAATAAAAATCATTCACTGTGGTGCATATACTGAAGTTTTTTTGTGACTAAAGTCTATTTGACATTATGAGAAAGAAACACAGTAAATCAGCTTTGTGTAAATGTCAGCGATGCAACATTGGCTTTTAAGACTTCCTATGTGCGCAGAAGGAAAATAATCTCCCACCAAACTGTGCTCCACAATGAAGGAGGCGCATGGGAGACGATGGACACCATCTCCTCTGACACTGTTTATTTTTTATTTATTTATTTTATTTGACCTTTATTTAGCCAGGACAGTCCCACTGAGATTAAGAATCTATTTAACAGGGGAGTCCTGGCCTGAGAGGGGAACCTATAGTACACATTTTAATGGTATAGGAAACTGCAATACCCGGAGGACACCTGCGGAGACACGGGGAGAACATGCAAACTCAACCAAGAACAACTCAACAAACCGTTTGGCTGATTATGAATTCAAACATTCAAGTAGTTTAAATCCACATTTAAGTGAGAGTTGTTTTCAGTGATTATTCTATCATAAACAATTGTTAACATTAGATGGACATTTGCAAATTTTACTCTTATATAAGTCGATTTTATTTTTTTCACGGACCACCTACGCTTGACTCAGGACCCCAGTTTGAGAAAGGTGGCGATAAAAGTAATACAGCACATTATACTCTCCTCAGCAGGAGCGGTGCTTACAGACTGGAGGTTTGTGTGTCAGTAGCAACACCTCGAGTCGAGAACATAAATCCCATCGAACCGCGAGCCCAGCCAACAATCACACAGACATTACGCCATGTTGTCAGTGTCTTAGAGCCATCAGCAACACTCACCACACACAGGCTTAGCACTGCAGCCTAATGGACTCAGTGTTATCATTCATACGGCCATGCAGCCGAGTGTATGCCTGCGAATATGAAGAGCTCATTACCCAGTGTTTTGTGAACAAACACCGCAGGCAGACAAATGTGAAATCAGACGCTCGGTCCAATGCAGGCCTCTGTGTGAGTGAGAGGCTAATGAAGGAAACCAAATAGTGTGAAAACAAGGCTGAAAAACAATCAAAGTTTGGCGAGCTGCGCGATACGACCACAGGGACCGCACTGGCTCCTACTCACTGGGATACTAATGCTAGCGATGAAATAAAGAGTGTGGTTCTAAAGAGTCTGTTGGCTGTTTACACTTAGACATGAATCTTCACAACAGGATGAAAAAACATATGCTGCTAACATTGAGATTTACATGCAAGGACCATTGCTCTTTCCCCAATGTAAAGAGCATAGAACGGCACTATAACCAGATATGTCCAATTCATAGTTCAACAGTTCATGTTGTATTACAAAACCATACAGCTTTTCCTAGTGTTGCTTTAAACATCCCTTAGCGGCAGCCCTTTAGTTCCCAAAGTGAGGGTTATGAGGCCCTGGAATGGGGGGTCTTGAGATTACTTGTACACGCTTTTTAGACTTAATAAGTCTTTCAATTCTACGTAGAGGGATTTTTGCCCGTTGTGCCTTTCTAAAGTTCAAACAGTTTCGAGAGACTCTTTTGAGGCAAAATCTTCAACCTGCGCCTATTGAGCTCATTTATCGTGGATTTAGATGGAAACGTGTTTTTGCTCTTAAAGACTCTGCAGAAATTTGATTAAGTGTGTAGAAGAGGTCCTGGTACAAAAATGACTCAATTTCGACAAAAATATCAGATTAATTCTAAAGCGAGGATTTGTTGCAGTTTAATTTATTCCATTGTTTCCATGATCGATGATTGGCCAGATTAACCTTTCATGAAATTCCTTTTGTCTCCAAACCTGTGCTCAATCCAGCCAAAAACATTGTTTATATGTTGTTGTTTTTTAACATTTTTAATCTGTAACTTCATTTCATCATTCCCTTGCTTCATTGTTCACATTAACACTCTACTACTTATAAGTTTTGTGATTCAAAATCAACTTTTTTGAGCTTTTAACCAATTTTTTCCTCGTCAAAAACATACCCTGAGTAGCATTTCATTTCATGCATGCAGTTTTGAGTTCTTGTTTCTTTTTAGTTGGCTCTTCTTCTACTGCTTGAAGCACTCCGATCTGAATTTCCTGGCTTTTGTTGCATCATAGATTAAACCCCAAACTGTCCTCCACCTTTTCAAAGCCAGATATCAGCACGGAGCAGATAATGTTGAGGATGAGATGAGTTCTCCTGCTCTGCTCTCTCTTCTCTGGACAGCTGCTGTTGTAGCCTCCCCCGCGCTCCGCCGTGATGGACTTTTGTTGTGGGCTCGTTCGGGGACAGATAACGGTTCCGCCCCTGCTCGCCTCGGCTCAGCTCGTCTGGCTTTATGACTGGGTCGGCCCACAGTACTGTCTGCTGCACACTATTTATCTGCCACCAAAGTACACTCGCCGCAGGCTCACGCAGAGAGGAGGCATATTACTTTTCTAGTCTTACACTAGTGTGTCCAGGATTGTTTTGTTTGACTGCTTTCATGCACTGTCTACCTTTACTGCAGAAGGAAATACTTAGAGTGGTCATTCCAATAGAGTGAGAGGCACTGATTGCTTTTTTTAAGACTTCTAATACCGATAAAGGTTTCAATTAATGTCAATACCAGATGCCAACCGATTTGCAAAAAAATACATTAAGACTTAAATCCAGGGTTGCCAGGTCCAGTTTTCCTGCAGAATTGGGAGGATATTTGGAATCCATATCCATTTCTTCTGAATTGACCACTGATTTTCGATCAATTATTCATTTTGTTTCTTTCCTACATGGCACCACTTGTTGTAAAGCGATGAATCCAAACGTAATCAATCTTATCCTTCCTCCTGTGTTTCCCAGTTTTTGCTCAGACGCTGTGCTTGTTTTTCTACTTGATGGCTTCAATGCTTTCTCTTTTTACTGCCCATTAAAGATTGGGAACAGGAACTGAAGCTTCAGAGATGCTCCAATCCACTTTACAGCTTTCTTTCAAGATCCAGTGCTCAGCATAAGTGCCTCCTGAGGCCGACAGTGGCCTGGTCTGCGCTCCTCTCTGCAATGGCTTGGTTTTCTTATCTACGAGTGATACCAACATTATATTAAATTTTAAAAAACACAGCTATATATCCATTGTGGTAGTGCATAGTAGCTGGTGCTGCAGACAGCCTAAGACACTGCACAGGGGCTACATTCTGAATCTGAGGTCAGTCTGCCTCCTGGAGTGAGAGTGGGTGTTTGCTCCTTGTAGTCCCATTTCCTCCCTCGCTCTGCACTCCTGCGATTGTAGTCAAGTTGTTCAGTTCAGCACTGAATCATTTAACATGACATTACATATGCTTCAACTGACTTTTCTGAACTCTTATGTTCCTTCATGAAAAACAGACCTGCAGTTGTGTATTGTTTCATCCATGTTTGAATAATACTGCGTTCAGTCTGTATCCTTTTTAAAATGCTTGTCCCCCACAGCTGATGTCATGTCTCTGTGTTATAAAAGTCTAGACAGCTTCATTGGACACGCTCTGATCTTTTCTGTGCTCAAAATGCCTCCACTACAAATCATTTCCAGGTCAAGGCTTGTTTTGCACTCAGAAACTGTAGCTGAATAACCTTTTACTGGTTTTCCATTCATCTCAATCGAACCAAAATCACAAATTTAATGGTCGCATTTTGGTTAGTAGTACAACATTCTTTGCGATAAAATCTCCTTTTTCCATCGTGTTTTATCATGTGTAAAACAGTTTAGTCTGCGAACATGCTCTGAAATGCAGAACTCTTCTATTTGCTCTTGTAAATTGTTTCTGAAAAGTTAATTGCTCTTGGTTATGTTTCAAATAGACACTTTTAAATGTGTTGTTCTTAATTTTTTAAAAATCGTTAATCCAACTCCGACTTACCCCTGTTCCAATTCGCACATGCACAATCCTCAATTTCTAAAGCAGAAGGTGTAATATGTTTCCATGGAGATCTGACTCTAAGTTAAAGTAAGGTACACTTTATTGATCCCCGTAGGGAAATTTGTCCTCTGCATTTGACCCATCCTTCAGTGCAACCTGGCTGGAGGATTCACCTTTTTCTATGTTTTAGTGGTGGGAGGAAACCTACGCAGACACAGGCTCCCGATTACAGCTTTTGGGCTCAATTCTACCAGAGTTCTGACTCTACTGTAAAGTCTGCACTGCAAAGGACATTCTTTCTCTGCAATGTGTTTTTTAGCAGGTGCAGAGCCTCCTCAGTGAGTGTACAAGCTGCTGTGGATGTGAGGCTAGCCGTGGTAGCATTAGCGTCGCGATTAACCTGTTTATTTACCATAGAACTGTGGTTATGGCTGCACTACGGAGCTGGACCACTGCACCACTATGATAAATAGTGATTTAAATGAGTGACCAGGTAACTGAGTGATACTTGACCTACATGCTGTCCAGCTGACTTCCACTTTTTCTTCACCGTGGGAATATTCCCCTATCCTGCAAATGTTTCTTCAGTGGTGGCACATTTCTCTGCTTCCGCCTGTGGAATTTGTCCCATCTTCTAATTGGACTGAAACTACCTACCTCCACCTCTGTTTTATTTATTTCTTATTAGTGCAATGTGTTTGCAAACATTTGTGGGAAAGATTAATTGTTGCTTGGCGTCTGCAGCGTACAAACAAGGCTAAGATGAAGAAAATACATTTACTAAGCCTGAATTAAGCTCTATGGGACCTGTAATAATTGGGTATGTATTGGCAATTGCTGTGTTAACTCCTCGGCCCCTCAGCATCATTGAGCGCTGCCATCTCAGCATGGTGCCACTTAAACCATTCCCAGTAAACCTGTCCCAACCCGGCACTTCTAAGGCACTCCTGCCCTTTTATTAACCTCATTAAAGTTTACTATGTTATTCCAAACTGTACCTGCATGTCCTATCAGGGTTTACTGCCCCCGGACAGCACTTAAAGGTAAGGTTAGAGCGGCCGTGCGCAGCTGCATGGGGAGGAGGTGGGCGACGTGGAAACCTTTCAACACGCCAACGAGTTTACCAGATCGCCTAATAACCTACTGGCGAAGGCCCTGCATGTTTGTGTGAGAGAGACGAGTGATTCTAGACATTTTGTTCTCTCCTGTGATAGGATTTGATTAATGGGATCCACTGCTCTCTGTCTACTGACATCTGCTCCCGTAAATCAAAAAGACGTTGATGAGATTAAAGTGCAGATTAAGGTTGTGCTGAGAAGGGTTAGTTGAACATAAGGATAACAATGAGTCTGAAGATGCGGCCATAATCCTAAAGGTCTGTACGTCTTAGCTGTAAACTGATCCCAGTCCAAATTTTGCCATTTTAGTGTAAACGAGTATAATTTGCACTTTTGTGGTAGATATAACAAGTGTGTGTGCTGCCGACCATGCCTTAACAGTGAACAGGACTTTTTTGAGAAGCCAAATGACCTCAATGGGATCATTCAGGCTCAGACCCCAACTGGGAACACCAGAGGAAGAGCATCGTCACCCACTTCGCACAATATGCACACCCAATCATCTTTACATCAACTCTGTCAAAACAAAGGAAATGGTTATTAGTTCACCCACTCCCAGTCTGATCCGTATTTCCATCAACAGGTGACCACATTTGAATACCTCGGGCAATAACACCACATCAGAGACCTCCATCAACACTCACAGCAAAGAAAGCAGTGCTCTCCATGTCGCCCCTCATCTTCTGCATCATTCAGTCCATTCTGCTGTCCCCTGTTTTTACACCATGCTGTCTTCCATGAAAACAAGCTCCTCAAAATCACTTGCACCGCATCCATAATCCGACTTTTGTTGAAACTTTTTAAGACTAAGAAAATGGACATACTTCCAACCACAGACGCCGATTTATGTTCTTCCCAATGGGTGCCCAGTCAGGATCGATCTCACAAACTCGTGGTCATGAGTCCGGCGCTCTCCCTATGGATCGAGCTGAGCAGAGCAATGGACTCCCACAGCACGTACATTAATGTTATGGACCTCCCCACGCTCCTATGTTCGTAGAAAAACGAGTAATGGCTTTACAGGTTAGACTATATTTAGTGAATCATTTTGTAATAGGGCAAATTCGCCTGGGTGCCCAAAGATTTGAGTAGGTGCTCCAGCCCCGTAGCACCCAAGGGATTGGCGCCTATGCTTCCAAATAAACTGAATCTTTTACTTGTGGATCATTCATTGTCCTTCCGAAGAAAAAACCCCAAAAAGATTTCATAAAAATGATTAAGAGATTATTTAACATCTTTATGAAGTGTTACATGTTTTTCTCATTGAGCTGCCTTAGTCCAGATAATATGCCTGTAATAGTAAAGTGAAGTCCGGATGTAAGGAATTCCGAGTATCCGGCCTTGGACTGGGACCGCGGTGGTTAAGGATGACTGTTGGACGGAGGACCAGGATCCGGCTGAGTGCCATGCAATCCAGTTTACCAGAACACAAGGATTCCTCTGCTCTGGAGCGGCTCCCTGTTTCCACTCACGTCCCTCTCGAAACTCCTGTAAAAGGCTCAAATTTAGTATGTGCAGCTGAAAGACGCACGAGAAATGGTGTTGGTTTGTTGAGACATTTTCTATCTCCCTGTTCCAAAGTACACACAGAGTGCAAAGTTGGTCAATGAAAGTTGGACGTGCTCTCAGCGCTTGGAATAATATGCTTTAAACTTGGATCACTTTTAAGGATTGTCTCTCTGACCCAGGATTGTGTGCAGCGTTCTTGAATGGGTCTTCTTCCTGTCTGACTCTCTGATTCAGATATTTTTCGGTTCTTTTGCTTCTTATGGCAGGGTGGCTCGGTGGTTTGCGCAGTACCCAGACTGTCCTCCTTCGGTTTACCACATCAACCTAAACCATGTATTGCAGACTAATCGTCCAGCCAGGTACCAAGGGATATTGAAAGAAGGATCCAAGACAGGAGACAAATTTCTCTGTCCACTGCGTTTATCTGTGAGAAGCTCCTCGTAACATTGATAATAGGCACATAAGACTTCTTATTGGCCAATGTATTGATCAGTGAGTGATATGGTTATTTGGTTAAAGATCTTGGTTACAGATCTTTCATGGCTCAGATTTGTGTCTTGTGTCTGAAAGAGTGACTCATCTACACGGAAATCAAATCGCTTCACATCAGGGTCACATCAACCTTTTTGAGTATTTACTCATGTCCTAACGTTGAATCATCACTGGGATGTTTTGAGCAGCTCTTCTCTCAAACTGCGTTTAATGTGGCAACATTGATTTGTTAGAACTCCATTTGCTAAAATTTAGGGCATATATGCTGTTTTTATCATACGAATAGCTCCAGGCAGGCTCCAATAGCAGTCATTACTCAAGTGTTTGTTCCAGTACAGAGGTGAAATTGTGTGATCTTTGATGATTTAATCTAAATTCCGGTTGTAAGCGACAGTTTTATGCAGGTTTTATGCAGGTTTTATGCACTGTAAGTCGGGAACCAAAATCCTTGCGTCACAAGTCACATATGTTTTAAAAGAATGATTTGTAACTAATTACCAACAGAATCAAACTTACATTGATCGGCTTGTACTGTGCCCTTCCAGTACCGAAATTGCTTTATTGGGTCTGTCTTATGTTTCTTAAGGAGAAATGTAAAGCTCATGGGCAAGAAGACAGTGTCAAGCATTAGCGTTCACAGAGCAAATGGAAGCAGTCATTTCCTTAAGTGCTTTTGTGGATGAGGTTTGAAAGTGCGGCTCTTGTGAGAGCTCTGCTGTAGCTGTGCCCAGAGCGCTCCGGTCTGTCCGCTGTTCAGTGGCGCCGTAAACCGAGGTGGCAGGTCATTTAAATGTGGCCGGTGCAGAGTGGCTCCTGTGTTTTGTCTTAACATTTAAAACCAGTTCGTTTGTATGATTTGGCTTTAGAGCACACAATGTTTTGGACGATTATGATTTTAATCTCTTTGAATTGAAGGTTGATATAACTTTTGGTCTGCCAACAAACATTTCAAACTTGTAACATGATTAAAAAAGCCAAATAGAGGTTTAGTGTTAGAGACCTTCATTTTGATATTGTTTCACAAGTGCTAGATGTATAAAAGGCTAGAGGATATTATGCAACTTATTAATGGTTGGTTCCCACAAACCCCCCTTTGTTCAATGTCAGCATTCCAATGAGACTGGCATTGTCCTCCACTCCTCTTCTTCACAGCTCATATATCTGTCTGTAAAACACACTTTATGTCAACAGTGTTGCCTATGCCCAGATATTCTTAACCTCTCAGCATTGGAACTCTCTCCCTTTTTGTCTGTCTTTCCATAATCTATCTTTTTTGATCTTATACGACTGGCCTTTGCTACCTGTGTGTCTTCCAGCAGACGTTTGGGCTGGCGCAGGTGCTTCCTCTCCGACCTCGCTTGTCTTCAGCGTGATTGTTAAAGGGGCGGATGACTTTTCTCCCAAATCACGGCCGTCAGACGATACACGTCCCGTTCCGTTGATTAGGCCTGTACTTTTGTCTGCAGCTCTGGTCTCATTGTGCTGACAGGGCTTTGAAGTACCAAGGTGTGACGAAGTGCTGAGGAGAGGGGCTGCGCTGGACGATATGGAAGTGTGGGTCTTTAATGGGAGCCAAATTCTGGGGATCGTTGACTTTTTTTCATGATTTCAAGAAGCCATTTTAATAACTCATTATCTGATTCTTCATTTATTTGACGGAGCAGGCAGGCAACACTTTTTTTTTCAATAATGGGATTAGTTTGTCAAAGAGCTGCTTTAAAACGATCCTTTTCGGCCACGTCACTTCGACCTGGACCAGCTTGAGCGCTAATTACGGCGCGCTCTCGGCAGAAGTCACGCAGCGGCTGATTGCACCTGGACTGCTCGACTCCTCTTGAAGTCATTTTCCATGCCCTTACATCTGACCAAAGTATGTTAAGCAACTGTGGCATCCAAATTGGCCATTTCCACACATCATAAAGAGCAGAACCAGGCAGGATTGTGATTCATTTACAGTCCAGTCCTCTTTAGTCCCGCGGTTATTGGAAGTTAGGGCCTGGTACTGTCATTGAGGCCTACAATGACAGTCTGCGACCCAAGGCATTATCGCTACTAATAACAAATGACATAGACCCGTGTGCTGGTCTCCGGGACGCCAGGGTCAAAGGGACCTGCACTTGTTGTTATTTTGCTTTGCTTCCTGATTGCAATCATCTCCCAGAACACAAATACACCTTCCTGTATTTGTGTTCTTCTGTCCCCACAATCCTCGCTCCAAGTCCATTACAGATTCTTCCTTTTGCAGTGAGGTTCTTTTGTGTTACCTTTTAGTTTTTGGATCCTGTTTTCATATCCTAGTATCTTTGCAAAAGAACCTAAACAGATCTGAACGAGACGGCTCACTGAATATGTTACATGGGCTTGCAAAAGTGTTACAACTGCATTGCATTTTTACTTCTCAGCTAGCCTGGCTAACGCCAGACTAAAGTCACAAGTGATATGTAGTGGGGTGTGGTTTACGATCGTCCATAGCAGTTTATTGGGCGCTACGAATGTCTATCATGCGTCTGCACGTAGCCACAGCCAATCGTATCATCGTATCCGATGACGTATGACGTACCCGCTGTAAACTTTTCGAGCGAAAAATTGAAAATCCGTTAATAAACTACAAGCTTCCGTATATCGAATAGCTCGTCATCATCTTGCCGTCCCTCCTCGTTCTGTGATTGGTTCCCAAATCCATGCGAAAATTTCGGCCATGGTCCCCTGCTGTGCAGTTCGAAATGATTTGAGCGCACACAGCAGTCTGGCGTTAGCCAGGTTACTTCTCAGCCACTTTTGGCTCAGATCATCACCAGCCACATTGTGGATGGAAGCACAAATCCATGCCATTTCAAATAAATGGATTTTGCATCCTTGGAACATGTGTGCCATTTGCCAAAATAAATTTCATAGACTTTAATTGTTTAGCCTGTATATTTCTTTGCAAACAAAAACGTACCATTAGGTCTACTGTACAAAACCTACTAAACCTCTACAGACAAAGTTTAGCTGTTTGTTTCTCTCAAGCATGTAATAATTTAATCACAAATCGAATTGCAGCTAAAATGCAGTTTTTCTGTTGTTAGAACCATTTCAATGTATTCACTGTATCAATTCTAGAGTCCGTTGCCTTTTTATTGCACAGTGGTTTGGTCGTCGGAGCTGTCTCTCTCTCTTGGCTCTAAACAGACGTCAAAGCAGTGCTTTTCTATTCTCCAGCCAGCTCTCCACAGAATATTACCTCTCTTCACGCTCCACCACTGCCATCCTGAGGAGAACGCTGCATTGGAAGCCGAGCTTTCAGGTCATAGCCTCTGCTCGCCTAATATAATGGCTAATACACTATAATTTCATGTCTGGTATAGGCCGTAAAGTCTTGTTATCCACCAGTGCCTGCTGCTACTGTAGTGAAGAGTAAAGTGGTCACAAAGGCTGCATATTGAATTTTAACTGGCATTTTATCAAACTTTCTTTGAAAATATTGACATTGCTCACTACTTTTGCTGCACAAGTTGTTTGTCAATGACAAAAACGATGGTCCATAGTCGTTTATTGGGCGCTACGAATGTCTATCATGCGTCTGCACGTAGCCACAGCCAATCGTATCATCGTATGAAATGACGTATGACGTAAACTTTTGAGCTAAACTTTTTTCTAAAGCTTGATCGAAAAATACCATCGCGTCTGCTGCTGTCATGTTGGATCCATAAATTAACGTTTTCTTTTTTATCCGTAAATAAAGTACAAGCTTCCATATATCAAATAGCTCGTCATCGTCTTGCCGTCCCTCCTCGTTCTGTGATTGGTTCTCAAATCCATGCGAAAATCTCGGCCATGGTCCCCAGGCTAGTTCCAAATGATTCGAGTGCACACAGCACTCTGGCGTTAGCCAGGTTAATGTTTTACTGAAACTTGCAGAAAATTCAAACACTTAAAGCATAAATAATTGTTCCTGAAATCCGTCTGTCCATTGTGGTGCCAGGGGGCAGTGCATCCATGACATGTGCTGTCCAGTCCCGTTATTGGCCGTGAGCATCTCCAGTCTGAAGCACTTCTCCTTTTCTTTGGCACGCTCCGAGTCTAAATCTTTCATCCCTCTCTGTGTTTGCCTGAGGTTTCTCCCGGTGTGCAGGACTGATGCGGGAACCATCATCGCTGGGGTTGTTATTTCTTCATGGTCGCTTCATAAAGCCATCACTACCTACTTTTTAACCTGCGTCTTGTTATCTTTGTGTTCATTTGGTGTTGCAAAGTGTTTTCTAATGCTGTTACGCCAAACCACAACATTACTTTAACCTACATGCAATTTATACCTGTTCACATGTAAAGTATAGTGTGGTTTATGTAACCTGGAATTGTGAAAGTAACATTCAAGACTGTTCTACAGTTTTATGTTCGTTCATTGCCAGAAGAGAAAATACAAGAAATACAAGAATACAGTTATGAAGGGTGATGTTAATGTCAATAGGTGAAGGGTACCTTGATATAAGCGATAAACTGCTATATAAGTGACTGTCGTCTTACTTTCTTATCGAGAACAAGGTCAAATTGAACCCTTTGACCGAATAGAACAAAAGGTCTAGTTTCTAGCAACAGAAAGAGTTGTAACGCAGCCACAATCTCAACAGCGTCCACTCAGGGATGAAATCTGATATAAAACTGTTTTTCAAAAAAAGGAAAGCTCCGCGCCAGACGCCTTCACTTGTGTCCATGCATCAGGGCAACAGGGAGCGCACCGCTGAAGGGTGGATTTGATTGTTTTGGACCGCGTCTCTTCCCGGCCTCTCTCCCGTGCTGCGGGCAGACCGGAGTGGAGCTGGCACTGTCTTCCAACGGACCACGGAGGTTCTGTTGTGGACAGGCCCGGCCCAGAGATCCCTAACCAAATCAAGTCTGTGAAACCTTCCCGTAAGGAGGAAGTCTGCTCTTGTACTTGTAAACGCTTCCCCTCACCTCTGCGGCGCTCCCGGAGTTTATATGTAAATCCCCGACAATTGAAATGCGTTAAACATGATGCACGTCAAATTGCTAGTCGCTTAGGTCAACAGCCTCAGATGGTTTTGTACGACAAGAAAATTAGAAGGAAAAAGGTCTTACTGCACAACTCTGCTATGATCCCAGCCATGACTCCTACTTTGTTTATGTACAAATTACTTCTGGGAAAAACTTGTCTGTGGGAAATGTTTCAGGCTGGTCTAAGCTTTCTTAACATAGCACTTTGTTAAGTAAGGTTTGTACGTTAAGCAAACACAGAAGACAAACTGCAAGCAAGCTCATATAGGAAAAAGAATAGCTTCTAAACTAAACTAAATAAAAGCTAATCTGGTTGGTTTTCATGCTAATAAATATTATTGTTATTGTCTAAATAGTTAGCCTGTAGTTTCAAGTCTAAATCAAGCCTGTTACATATTGTAAGAATCTGCCAGCTGCACGTTTTCTTGCTTTCTGCCAAGTAGCATTTACATTTATTTGTTGTGACACAGCTATCCCCCCATAGGACAGGAAACGGTTATGAACAGGGGAAGTTAGCTGGAACTCTCGCATCATGCTCCAGTGCAACGTTCCGCGACAGAGCTGAGTCTGGTCTGTGTCCAGAAGTGGTAGAAAGAAGTAACGAAGTAAATTAACTTAAGGATCTGTACTTTACATGAGAAGTATTTTGGGGAGAACTTCCTGCTTTTACTCCACTACATTTCAAAGATAAACATGATACAGTCTTCTGCACTACACTTCTATAATGGCTTCAAAGTAATAAGTAAAGTTGGCTATAATGCACACTCAAGAACAGCAGGTGGCGCTGTGCAGACCTTCTTCGTTTACACTAACATAACACATATACACAGATTCACACTTTTCTGAATACTTCAGTACTCCCACTGAAGTAATAATTTGACTGAATTGCTTTTTCTTTTATTGGTGTAATATTTGAACAGTTGTATCTGTACTTTTACTCAAGTAATGAAATCAAGTACTTTGGCCTCCTCTGTCTATGTCACAGTGTCCACATCCATCAAATTACTGAGGTCTATTCCTCATCAGACTTGCTCTCTACCATTGCTGGCTTCATTTTGAATGCCATTTTGCAGCTGAGCAACCTCGTTTGGCGTCTTTTGTTGTCTTATCACAACTTTGTCATGGAGGTATTTTATCAACCAGTGTTTCTCAATGGATGGATCAGCCACCATTTTCAGTTGAGCCTTTCCCAAGAAATACTAACACTAAGGCGTTCAATGTAGTTTAAAATGCCAGACTAAAGCTTAGTATTGAATATAATGATTTACACTCGTGGGCTTTCCTCTTCCATTCAAACCCAGCTCACTTCATCTCCACCTACTGGTATTGTTTCTGTGCTCGCTGTAATGACATTTGCAGGTCCACCCCCCTGACTCTCATCGGCCCCCACCTCCTCCCGTGTCTCTTTGAATCATCTTTTATACAGATTATGTGCGATGTTCAGCCGGGAGATCCAGGTTGTAAAGGCTCAGAAGGCCGGCCGCCCTCAGGTGGGCCAGCGCTGATGAGGACCCCAGGTCTGTTGCATCAGACCGACACATACCGAGCAAGTTATCCTACGCCTGCACAGGAATGAATACGCTACAGCCAGAGAATACTTGAGTGCGCTCTCTTGTTCCCTGGATTTTAACTTGGATTTGCCTTAAGAATGTTTTCAATCCGGTCAAATAATTGCTTAGATTGTGGATGTTAAATAAATTTAGGCCATTAGATGTTACTCTTCTCTTTGGACTGTTTGAACTACAGCATATAGACAGTTTGTATGGACGCTGTCTTGTCAGCCCTTACTGCCTGGGTGGATAACGTTGTTGTTGACGTGGACATTTGCACCTCGCATGGTGATGTGCACTATTGCAATGACTACATGGACAATCTCCTTGGACCTTATAAGTGCCTCGGAGCCTTTGTGAAGTGCTACCTGAATGCCTTTTACAAAATGGGCACTGTGGTCCCCCATGGTTCCTGACGGGTTTCCTTTGAAAGATGGGCCAAATGCAGAGGACAAGCGTCCATACAGGGACAGTAAAGTTTCCAATACAAAATACAAATTCTTTTGAAGCAGGCCATTCTTGTCAGCTCTCTTGTTTACAGTTTACAGCCCTAGATTTTCTACCTTTTGTTTCAAGTAAGAATTGAGATGTAGTGGTAATGCTAAAACTGGACACATGACCTCCTAATGGGAAATCCATTTGGGAGACTGGTAGATGATCATCCATTTGTCTGACTCGCTCAACAACAGCACTGGAGACTTATGTCATGAGCTCAGCCAGCCTCCGCTCTGCTGCCAAAAGCCCTCCTATGCCAGCTCATGCTTCTTTCAAATGCATCTGCCAAACCGCGGCTTTGCTTCTCTTGTCCAGTTCTTGCCATCAACCATTGTTTTCAGACAGTCATGTTGAGTCTGCCCCTCTTGCCTCTGGGGATCTTTCTCCTCCCGTGTCCTGGGTAAGACAACGCTCTCAGAAAAGTAGCCAAAGTGCACCAGTTTGTTTTGACATCTCAATAACTCCATTGCAAAGGTATTTTCATTTTATTCAACATGATCAAAGTTGCTTCAATGACTTATGAGAACGTATTTGGAACTTGGTACTTCTGACATTCTCTGAACATTGATGGCCAGAGTAGCAACAAATGTGGATGTTAAAGTATAGATATAATAAAGTCTTACTTGCTGTTTGAGAAGTATACAATATCAATGTTAAGCTCATTTTGCTGCATTAACAAAGAAAATTGCGTGTAAAGTAAAATGCTTTCTGAATGTGATTAAATCAACAAAATACAGTATTATCTTCCCTCCATTTTCTGCTGCATAAGCTGAGCACACCCTACATGATTTTTTTTTTTTTTTTGCTATAATTCCCGAGTCGTGATTAGTTGAAAGACAGTCGCAGAGAATCGTTGTATGGAGGGTTCACAACTCGACTCGCGTTCGAATTGTGTAATGCAGAAAGACATGACTAAAGTTGTAGTAAATCAAACATGTTTGAATTTTAAGGCCAATTTTTGAGGCACAGGAGAAGCATGGCCAGATTCTGGCTGAAGACTTCTTAAGACTGCAACAATCGCGTAGCCTGTCCTTATTGTAAACATAAGTGTTTGATTTTGTTCTGTATATAGTGTTACTATTTTCATTTTTTCGTCAATGAGAGAAATAACTTTTTGAAACAGGGGTTGTAGAATTGACAAAGCTGCTTGAATTAAATTTAATCAATAAATTCACTGTTTGTTTACTTCATATCTGGACACACAAACAGGCCATATTTATGGAATATGGCCAAAAAAATCTTTCTAACCTTTCAATTAAACAGACCCCGGGGTACAGGGAGTACGGTAAAAACAGAAAATGCTCTTGGAACAAATCCCACTAAGCACTTCTTTCTCCATCATTTTGTAGGACAATTTACCTACTCATAAAGGGTTTCTCGTTTCAGATTGTCAGTTTTGATTGTTTGTCTGTGTTAGCCTGCCTGTATCACAGTAACCCTCTCCTCTTCTCCTCTGTCCAGGCCTTTATGAACTGTTGGCAGCGTTGCCCTCACAGCTGCAGCCTCATGTCAGCCGTCCGGAGGACAGCAGCTTTCTCCATGACATGTTCAGGGAGAGGAGCCTGCACTCGCTCATCAAGGTAACACCCGCAGAAACTTAGCATTTCAATCTTCTGAAAGACCTCATCTTCTAGGAGGATCAAACTAGCAACCTTTACCATTTACCATTATTTGAGGTCACACCAATGCACTTGTTGCACCTTTGCTCAAAATCTTCCATTTGTCCGCCCTCATTCCTGTGTAATTCTCCTGTACATCAGGGAGTTTATTGTCATTCCACTGGACTCTCCACCCAGATCCTCTGACAATCTGTGTGCCAGGCTGCACTGCTGTACTGCTGTACTGCTGTACTGCTGTACTGCTGTACTGCGGAGGCAGATACTGTGTTTGAGCTGAGGATGAGCACACAGTAATGAGTCCAACACATTGAGTCTGTCTGGACTGTCTCAGGTCACAGCGTACTATGGCCAGTCTAGCCTCTACAGATATTCAGACGCATTCATCTTACTGTGTATGAGGTTAATCAATATGTTAATTAATATCCATTTAGTTCACACCATTTTTGGTTCCAACTCAAACAGATCGGCAGGAGCAGCCCAAGAAGGATTTTTGTGTGTGAACTCACAATTACTGCGAGAATTCAGCTTGTAGGCAAGGTTATTTCATAAGAAATTGGATCCCGCTTGGCTTGTTTTACCAAAAGTATCAGTTAGCCTTTTCTGTGGTAGTAAAACACAAAGTAGCATACCTGACGTCATACACTTGCTTGTTCTGTCAGCAAATCTAATTCCCAACCTCCAACAACAACAACAAAATCTGTCTCACACATTGCCTGTGTCACCAGCCTTGCAGCTGCAAACTACTGTATTTTATGCTGTGGCAAAGACACGAACATGAGCCTTTTCTTGTGCCTTTTGTAAAATTCTGTGGCTGATTGTGTTTTGAGATTATAACATCACTAGTACGGTAGGTTTTGTTTCAGACTAGAAACATAAGTCACTGAGCTGATTTTGTCTCGAGTCTCGTTTGTCGTAGTGTTTGGTGCTACTGTTGAGCTGGAGCTGATGTCTGGACCAGAGGAAACCAGAGGCTCTGTTGTTTGGATTGTTCTGAATGACTAGAGAGTAAGGATGTTGAACATGGATAATAATGGGCCGGGCCTCCCAAAGAAAACAGTGTAGTGTGGCCCAGATAAACTGGTGCTAATGAAGCTGGTGTTGAGTTTCTTAGATGTTTGTGCTGACATGAGGGAGGTGCCCCACTTACCTTCTCCTCACCACCACACATATGGCTGGTTAATCCTACCAGAGGAATGCTCTGACACCGTCAGCACATGTTCTCATGGCTAAGTTGGGTTCAGGGAAACGATGAAAACCACAATTTAATGTAACATCACAGTTAGTAAATAGCAATGACTATAATAGGTTGTACCTTTGTAAACAACATGTTCTGTAGTTTTTACCTTTACAAACATTTTCTAAAATTCTTGTATAAGCTTAAAAATTAATTTCATTCTCTCAATTTAAAAGACCCTGGACAATCACAAACAACTGCCATAATAATATTTCAGAAAAAATGTAATGTGATATGACGGTACATCAATGTGGGGCAACAGAGTGCACACATATTCTCGCACCACTGTTTCCCTAATATGCTCTTCCTAGAGTCATAGAACATAAGCCTTAAAACCCAGAGACACTCCAAAATGCAATGCATACAAGTGTTCACATTTGCAGGTTTGTAATTGAAGGGAAATGACGGTAGTTTTACCAACCGAAAATACATGTGTATTATTTTAGTATCAGGCTGCTGTATTAAAACAGAAATGATCAAGAGAACTTGATAGAAGCTGCAGTATCATAGTACTTGGAGGGACTGAACCTCAGGAGACGGTTACATGGACAGGTTTCATGAAGCATACCAAACATGCCTAAAGAGACACACTGCTCCCCCACTGCTCATGATAAGATGAGTGAGAATTAGGACATCTCGTTAGTTCTTTGAATCGTGAGGTATCTGTACTGTAGCCACACTTAAATGGTCAATAATCAACTTGAAAAAAACCTATATAATCAGATTGTTCTAAGAAGTCAAACTGGGTCCTTTTCAAACACAAACTTGAAGACTTTTTAATCAGAGGTCAGAAATGTGACCACTGACCGTCTGCTCTGCTGCGTTTATGCAGTGTTGTGCTGTATTATTATGATATGTGTTTTAACTATGTATTGTTTAATTTTTTTCTGTAAAGGCCCAACTGGGGACAGACATTGAGAATTAGCTTTGGCTAAAATGTTGTAGTATGTAACATACGTTTATGTGACATACTTGTCTCTATTCAAATAAACTTAAATAAAAGTGTTGGGAGAAGGATTTGTGCGTGTCACCTGAATCCATGCCCTGACCACAGGAGCATTGCCTCTTGACTTCCTCTCGCTGCATCATTGCTGTGCCCGAGCGGGACACCACCTCCATCATCAAAAAACTGAGTCCAGTCCACGCTGACACAGGAGCGATTCCATTGAAGTGAACGCTTTAGCTTTCGAAGGAGCTGATGTTTTTGGTCCAGCAGTCCAATGTAGTCACCACAGATGCGCCATTTAAACATTATTTTTATTGATTTATTTCTGACATTTTTCCCAAATTGGTCAAAATGATGGAAATCTGTCACAGCGACGGAGAACTTTATCCCATGAGAATAGTCTATGATTTCAATAGTCTACAATGAATGTTAGTGTTGAGACTTTAGCCACAAAACTTAGGGGCTGACACAATGTTGATATTCCTTTTATGAAGTTGCAATACAATAAGAAAGAATAGCACAAGTCGGGTTTCCAAAAGTCACAACTAAATGTTAAACTGTTTTTAGTCCTGAAACCAGTGGAGCAGTGGAGCCTCATTCATTTATGTAATGCTTTTTGTTTTATGCAATATTGGTTTCCAAAACAGAACCACACAACGTATCTTACAAAATTATCACTGTCTCAATGTGTTCAGAAGCACTGCACTCCAACAAGTTATGACGTAAGGCCTTGTTAGTACAGTCTGTTGGGCGCATCACATCTGATGGAGGCTCCAAGAAAGACCTAGGACATACTGGATGCGACTATGTGTCTTTGGAGGCCTGATGATGCCTCAGGGTCCCCCAGAAGAGCTGGATATAGCAGTCTGGACAGCCCTGCTCAGACCGCTGCCTCTGGATAAAGTGTAAGCAAATTGATGGATAGTCAACTAGACTGAACGAGATTGAATAACCTCTACTTAGTTGGAAAATGCCTGGATGACTACTGCTGACACTAACAAAGAAACAAAGCCACAGTGTTATCAAATTAATCAAGAACGGATTTGTTTTAGAGAGTGAGGTGAGTTTTTGTGTTGAAATGGCTTGACATTGAGCAAACATTACTTTGAATGTTACAATGATCTTGTCTTTGTTCTTGGGCCACAAAAGTTTGAGAACTTTTTCCTAGAAAGACATTGTCAGTATAATTTTGTAACTCAGCTCTTTCAATATAATTACAGTGATCCCGTTCAAACAGAAAGCAGAGAATCCATCTCTGCTCCATCAGCGAGACCATTATACATGTTTCCTGTTTGTCTATCATGGAGCTGCTTTTATTTTTTATTGTTAGCACAGACACACAAAGGGAAATGCCTGGTCCAGACACACTGAGCTGGCTGGTACTGTGTTCAGCCTGTCTAAAGCCATCCAAAGCTCGACAAGCGGACACAACAACCCTCTCGTCTTACCGCGGCCCATACACTCGGCTCAAAACATGGCTAACATCAGTGGCACACCATTAATAAAAGGCGTAATTGTCGTCTTCCTCCAAAGCCCCTTGCACAGGCAGATCTCAGCCGCTCTACTGTGAGAGAGGGCAGAGAGGAAGCACACACATCATGTTAATCTGACAGGCTCGTAAAGGCACGCTCATATGGAAACGCTCACCTCACCTGCCGCTCTGCGCTACACTTTCCTCAGGCTGCGTGAAGAGGGAACAGGGATCAGATAACCAAAACCACGGGCCAGATTCTTGTTTTGTCCTCATACTTCCAGCTCTTCACACAGTAGTGCGCTCTGCTCACATCAGACTTTACAAAATCAAATTAAAATGCATCGATTTAATCTTCTCCTTAAGACTCACATTGGTACAGTGGTTCGTTTCATGCCTGTCACAGGAGACTGGGATCTGATTTCTTCTACGCTTGTCCCGAATAGTGCAAGAGAACATCCTTTGCCAACTATAGAGCACATACAGTATCTAGCAAAACTAACTTTAATGAGCTTTTAGCAATGTGATAATGTTCCCTTGTCAGAAACAGACCTGTAGTAGGGTTATTCTTCAATCGTTCTGCGCTCTGCTCTGTACTTTCTGGGTTTTAGCATGCTGGTAGCTAAATATGGTGGCTTGTGTGGAATTCCCCCTACTGCTTCCAGATGGTGCTCTAGCACAGCGGTTAGTGCTTGTGCTTCACAGCTAGAAGGTCCGGGTTCGATTCCCACCAAGGACGGGGCCTTTCTGTGTGGAGTTTGCATGTTCTCCCCGTGTCTGCGTAGGTTTCCTCCGGGTACTCCGGTTTCCCCTACCACTAAAAACATGTACAATAGGCCAGGATGTATGAGAGTGTGTTTGAGAGTGCGCATGGGGGACGACGGATGAAAATTAGCCTAAGGCTACAATCCGGTGTGGCTTGTTCATTAACTTGCACTGTCCCTACCAAATAAACCATAAAAAAATAAAAAAATAAAAGAGCAGTCAACAAGGTCTTTTCCATAGACATACATTAATTTAGATGCTGAAACATAAAATAATGCTGCGGTTGCCAAAGGCAGGTTTATAAGCCACAGCCATGCAGGATATGACCACTTTATAAGAAAGGATGCAAAAAGACTTGTACGTATTAACTGTCCTAAATGTTCCCTTATTCTGTTTCTATAAATTCCACTACATTTACTTTACTGTTGCACAAATGCTACTAGCCGCCCATAAAAGCCACAGGAAAACGAATCCAATATTTAATTTCCACCTGCTTCAGGTGGAATAGCTTCATTTTTTTTTCAGCCAACCACTTGGATCTAGTCTGTGGGCAGGCATTTCTTTTCTTAATCCCTCCACTGTTGGTTGCTAATAGGCCTGGCTCTGCACTTGATGTTACACAGAAAAATCGTGTTGTGGTGCCAGTAGGTTCCTTTAAAGCCATGTAAAAGGTGAGGCTTGTGTCCAAATGGAAAGTGCTGGCCGCTTTGATGAATGGCCTCGTTTTGGACCAACTGGACAGAGTTACTGTAGTTGCAGACTTTCTCTCTCTCTTTAAATACCTGGATCAGACTCGGGGTAACACTATATTATATTACTCAACCTCTGTATCAACTGCTTTCATTCAAGCCAGTAATGTACCCTGTTTAGGGTCGCAATTCTCAATAGTCTTCATCGACATAGCAGTGTTAATCGGTTTTATCGATAACTATTAACGTTTTTCTAGTGTTCTACCATGTTGCAATGCTGTTCCCTCATCAAAAACATACGTTACCGGTGTTTCTGCACCCTTCAACATCTTCAACCTTGTCTCCAACTAAAGCCCTGAGGTCTACACAAATCAATACATTGCTCCTCCATTTCCCTTCAAGCTCCTTCCACAGCACTATGTGACTAGGAAGTTCTCTGCCGCGCTCCATGGCATCTCTTCTTCTCTACAGAAGAGATGAGGCAAATCCTTCATTAGAGCTTTGCTACTACAAATTAATATGTCATTTTGTTTTTGTGGGATGTGAAGGTGGGGAGAGTCTAAAAACGACAGAGGCAGCTTGAGTCGAACTGGATGTAAAGCGAAGGGAAGCTCAATACTTTCACATCAATATAACATAATTTCCGGACTATAAGCCGCAACTTTTTTCACACTTTTTAAACCCGGCTTTTACAACGATGCAGCTGATTTACAGATTTTACCATTATACTGAATATTGTGTCCAAAAACACTCATTTATAATGAAAGAACTCCGATGTAAGCAAGACGCAAAAACATGAAATCAAAACATAAAGTGGTGCACATGGAGATGGTGGAGAGCTCACACGGTTCGTTTCGGACGTACCCAACTCATCTGCACAATAACTGTCTTCCTCTAAGCTTCAGCTCTGCCCGCGGTGTTGATTGCCCACCGGGGCAGGACCTGGAGGATACCCTCCCGCATCTGTAACGAGGCTTCAGGTGCAACATAAATGCGATTAATTCTCTCCCCGCGCAGCACTGGCTAAATTGATCAAAAGTCAATCAAACGATTCACCACAGACCATATGCTGTAAAATTAAGAATGGACTGAGGGATCGAGGCTTCCCTCATAGCGTTCATAGGTCAAGTTACATTTTAACATAGGACCCTTATTTGAAAGCAGCTTCAAAATGCTTGCATCCACCATGTGAATGGTTTGAAATTTTGTTTCTCTCATCCTTGATTGTGGAGCAGGGGGAGGGGGAAGAGGGGTGGGACAGAGGGCAGTTCAGTTTCCCGATGGCCCTGTGTACGAAACTGTTCCTCAGTCGACTGGAACTGACCCGTAGATTCTGCAGTCTCCTCCCTGAAGGCATAACCTTGAAGAGACCATTCTCTTGGAATATGTAACTGGGCATGGAGCGAAGTCCTGGATTTTCAGTGGGCAGATGGCGCGTTCAACTGCTCTTTGTACCACCATGGATACCTCTGCGGCTTATAGACAAATGCGGCCTATTTATGTAAAAAAAAAATATATATATATATATATATATGTGCGGCTTCTGTTCAGATGTGCTCAATAGTTCGAACATTAAGGACGTAATTTCCAGCCAACAAAATGTTTAGGAAATTATCACCAAAAAGCTATATCTTCCCTTTCATGATGTTAGAATATTAGACATTGCATTTTCAGATGTGATAGCCTTACAGGACGTCAGCAAATCACGCGCACGCACACACGCACACACGCACACACGCACACACGCACACACGCACACACGCACACACGACCTGTTGATCAATGTGCCTGAAATGCAATTGTCTCGGACCATTATGTCACATGTGAGAGCGAGGTCTGCAGCCCCCGTGATCCTTGTTCTTATCAGTCAAATGTCTGAACTGGTAATCAGGGAAATCTCTGGAGTCTTCCCTCTCCATTACTCCAGGTCCACTCCATATCCCTCCACTCAAACTGAAGGACTAAATAAGACAAAGCCAATCTTAGAGGGACACGCAGAGTAGTGCTCTAAATGTGGAAAATGGAGGTCACTTTGCTGTAAAGTGCATAATGTCTCCCAGTTGAGAGCTGCCTGAATAGATCGTGGGCTCACCTGGGCCATTAGCAGATGCTCCCGACATGTAGACTTGGAATAGGAGCGCAACTTCAGTCAGTGAAACACATTCATTATGACATTTCTGAACAGAAATCCAACTGTATGTGACCAGACTCTTCATGGAATTACCCGGGCTTTTATTAGCTGAATTCCCACTAGCGTAGATGACCTACAGCTGTAGACATACAGCTAGCCTACATAAACTAAGCTTTGCTCCTTGTCACATCTTGGACCCAATGCCAGTCGTAAATGCATAGTCACTCAGCAGCTTTTCCCACAACAACCTTTTGAGCTGCTCATAGAAAGACTGGACTGTCTGTGATGCTTGTCAACAAAGGACGCTGTTTCTCATCAGCTCCCGCTTTTTGTCACCATGCTGAAGACTTTAACTTGGCTTACATGAAGTGCCAAAGTGAGAAAAATCCAGCAAATGTATTGAGCCAGAAAATACAAGAAGATTCATTCATTTCTGTTCCTCTCGTTTTCCCAATGGTAGGAGCAATACCACCTTTTTTGAGTTGAGAAAGACTAGTGCTACTTGTCTTGACTGGAAAGGTCTTCCATATCCCCATACTTAAAATATAACATGGTATGACAATACACATCTCACTGAAAGAGGTTAACAAAATAATAGTAATAATTGTAATTATATACTGTAATTGGAACATTGCAATTTGGTATTGTGACAAGTTTTTGGTCTGATTGACAATATGGGTACCCAGACAGTATTTTTTCTCCATCTAGCATAGATTATGATCTATATTAGAACTGTTAAAGACACCCCCCTTTAACAGTGAACGTATCCAAGAAATGCTTTTCCACCTCTAGATCTTGCTAAGCGTATTCCTTAAACCACAAAGTGGCTTCACTTCACTGAGATCGGCCCACAAATGTTAAATTCCCTTAGAAAACCCTTGGCCCCTCCTTTTTGGGCTATGCTCAATAAAAAAATATCGACTTATATAAATCTATTATTTGTACTAGTCAAAACAAAGAAAAGAGGGTATCACTTTATTTTAATACTACCTTGATACATTGTACCTAACTAAATTTAGTACAATGTAATGTGCTCTGTAACGATCTGTAATAACTTGTACCTATGTACTATGTACACAATGGAATAACTTGTATTAGTACTTTGTAGGTACACAATGTAAAAGGACACGAGACCCTTAGGCTTAAAGCTTAAGGGTAGGGTTAGAGTTAGAATTATATCTTATTACATTATGTGCCTACAAACTACAAATACATACTATTCCATTGTGTATCTAACCCATAGGTACAACTTATTACACATTGTTACAAAGCCCATTACATTGTACTAAATTTAGTTGGGTACAATGTATCAAGGGTAGTGTAAAATAAAGTGTTACCAAAAAGAAACACAAATTGTCAGACCATCTTTAAGAACCAGAAGTTCCGTACCTTTTTTCTGATTGTACAGTGGCATTAACCGTACCCAGCCCTTTACTGACAGAGCATTTGATTTATGAGCCTGGTTGTTCTACACGCCGCTCCATGCAAGCACAAGTCTGATCACTTTAGCTTGTGGAAATGTCCAGCTGAAAGGTTGACGGAAAATCGTGGCATCATCCTAATCGTTCCCAGGCTGTAGCCGCTTGCCCTGATGCCATCCCGCACACAGCCAAAAAACACACGGACTCTGCCATGACAGACGAGAAAAACAACTCTCTCCTCCTGTTGCTTGAGTAAACACATCGCCTCGTCAGAAACCTTCCTAGACGAGGTGTTGGGGTCTGTCCAGGAGATGAGACCCGGCGGATGACACCAGATCCTCTCCGGGAAGGCCCATGGAGAAAACATCAGCCCTTAAGCCCGTGCCACATGAAGCCACATGAAGCCGTCTGAAGCGTGGACGTTAACCAGAGGCCCAAGCCTGAACGCAGGAGCAGAAACTCAATCTGCTGTAACCATCCCAGAGCTTTCCCTCGCCCTCCGTCAGATCAGCTCTCCATCGATCAAACGCACTTTAGCGTGTTACCAGGGCAGAAGGGTTTGAGATAACATTGCTTTGTCTCTACCAATTCAAACAGAGATATTTTTGTGGTAATAGTTGATCCGTTATGGCCATCAACGATATGAACTTGAGCCATCTTCAGGAGGAGCATCTGGGAACTGCCACATCAAAAATCAATCACAGCTGCCCATTATTTAAATGTGGAATACACAGCGTGTTCATTTTCAATTGGCAGATGTGATCCAAACATAATCCTTCATTTCCAAACACATTTCTCATGTCCTACGTCTTCCCAGGGTTATATTAAAATTAAACAGAAAAGCAAATTTCACAGCTTGCAGACTGCACAGTGACAAGGTCATGTTTACATAAGGTGGGGGTGCTTGATTTCATTACGTGAGTGAAAGCACTTAATGAAATGGGCAGCACATTGGTGCAGCTGCTAGCACTCGTGCCTCACAGCTGGAAAGTCCCAGGTTCGATTCCCACCTGGTTGGGGCCTTTCTGTGTGGAGTTTGCGTGTTCTCTTCTATGTCTGCGTAAAAACATGCACAATAGGCCAGGATGAATGAGAGTGTGTTTGAGAGTGCGATTGGGGATGACAGATGAAAAGTAGCCGAAGGCTACAATCCAGTGTGATGTGTTTACATGCATGTATCCATGTATGTTCATTAACATGCACTGTCATGACCAAATAAAGATGTAGATAGATAAATAAAATAAGTACTGATACTACTGGTCAAATATTACAAAATGATCGTAGTGTATTAAGTAAGTATTTGCTGCAGAAAATACTTATGTATTCAAAGTGTAAAGTACAAATCGGTTTAAATAAGTGTAAAAGAGTAACTTCTTCTAAAATATAAAGCTTGCACCCAAATTTACCCTCTATATTACAGTATTACTGTAGAGAAATGAAGTGGAGTAGAAAGAATGATATTCATCTTTCAAATATCATAGAGAAGTTTTCAACAAAAATACTACTCAAGTAAAGTGCAGACCTCAAAAACTCTAAGTCAACTGAAGTGCAGCATTTTAGTTGTTACTGGCCAACTCTCATAATAGTGTTAGGTTAATAGTTTTTATCTTTAGAGCTGCTTTGGTTAAGCGTTATTCTTATTCTTAAGCTTAAGCTTATTCTACGCTGCAGATACCGCAGTCTCTTGTCTGTGCACCACTTCAACAGGAAATCATTGATAAGTTTAAATTACTCCACAAACTAAGAATATTTCAACTCAATTTTTTGTAATTTTGAGTTGCCAAGTAAAATCATCTGCACATGGTAGACTATTTAAAACTTCTAATTGGTCACATTGCTTATCAAAAAAACAAAACAAAAAAAGTTCAGTGCTGTTGTTCCTGCACGCCATGCCTTTGCAGTCATTTGTCGTACATGTTGAGTGCTTTGATCACAGAGAAGACATTAGCACAGTTTACTCTTTAACCCTCTGATGTGTTTGACCCCTGACCCCCACTGTGAGCCATGGCCTCAGTTCCGCGTCCTGTCCGTCCAGTGATGAAGATGGATGTTCTGTTTTGGTTCCAGTCCATTCCCATTCACCTGTGTCTGATGCTTCATATGTCGGTGTGTGTTTAGGGCCCACAGGGTATTTCTGGAAGTACATGGTCCTCAACCGGATGGAGACCGAGTGCACACTGCTCTTTTGTGGCGTAAAAAAATCTAGTGAAGGTGCTCGGTCATACGTCTTTCTGCCTGTGGATGTTTGAGTGTTCCAGGTCTGGTTTGTTTATAAGTCATGGCACATTGCTCTTTGGGGAAGTTGGTTAGTGTCCAGAGATGGATAGAGTGGTCAAAAGTTATAGTGTCACTAGAAAAGAAGGTAAAGTGGACAACAATATGAGTTAACATTAATATATAAGAATAAAAAGAACACCATTGAAAACCCATCCTAAATAAGACTGTCTTCAGTTCCTTTTAAAAAGAGTCTACAGAGGCTGCCACTCGCACGAACAGGCAAGTCTGGGGGCCACAGACCGAAATGACAGGTCCCGTTAAGTCTTAATGAGTCCTTTGGACATGGTTCAGGCCAGAGGACCAAAGAGTGCGAACCAGGCTCAAAAGGTCCAACATTTATTGTAGGGCCTGACCATTCAAGGCTCTGAAAGCCTGTTCAGAGCGGACTTCAGACAGATAAAGACAGAGTTGCAATAGTCAAGCCGCATTGATATGAACTCGTGAATAAACATTTCCTTTCTTTGACAACATCTTGCACATTTTAGAGATGTTCATGAGTGTGTCTCCAAAGACATGGCCTGGTCCTATACAACCCCAAAGTTTCTGAGGCTGGATTTGACCGAGGAGCCAATAGAGCAAAGTGTTAAATCAACAAAATCTCATGATCCACATCAATGATCAGTGCTTCAGTCTTCTTTCAGTTTATCTGCAGGTAATTAGTGGCCAGCCAATCAAGTCAGAGGAAGTGAGCAGGTTGATCAAGATGCAGAAGTGCTGAGTTATTTTTTGAATATTAAACCAATAATAAAAATGACATATTCAGCTAATTAGAAACTATGACAAAAAAAAAAATACATCTCATCTGGTACAACGAACCAGTTTTTGTCAAAATTAGATCAAACGTTCTCATGTGTATTGTTTATTCGAATAAACTGAGCGACAGTGTGTGTGGTAGAGCTAGATCTTCTAACCGCAATGTTGACACTTCACCCACCCAGACTACAGAACAATGCGCTGTGAGTGACTGATGGTAGTTGGAGATGCTGGCGCCTATTGGCAGCCACGTGTTACAAAGACCAGACCATCACAGTTGTGGACTTTGCAGAGTGAAGTAAAGTGCTTTTGGTGGTGCTAAGGAATTGTTAGTTGATGCAAATGTTAAATGTCTTAAGTTCTATTGTGTTTTTCCACTTCCACTGGGCACTCAAAGCACCTTCCCTTTATTCCTTTGTACGCAGACACGGGGGGCAAGGCACTGGAACGGTTCCATCCAAAAGGTTCATGGTTTTAGTATCAAATGTGATGAAACTATACTCTTTACAAGTACAATTTCTCCAAAAACATTATTTTAAGTACATGTTACTCATTAGCACTCAGTTCTGTCCATGTGGAGTTTGCTCTTCGCCCTCCTTGGCTGCAGCACACTGTCTGCCTCTGTTGTGTATTTTTTGTTTCCACCAGCCAGCCCGCTCGCACCGTTTGCCAAGGCGACACAGAAGGCGCTGTGCTGGCCCTGCTAATGACTTAAAAACACGTCACTTGGACACTGCCCCGCGCTGTAAATAAAAGCATTTCAAATCTTACGTTTTGGAGCACGAATTCCACAGTCGGTGAGTAAGCCGAGCTGGTGGGGCTGAAGTACCTAAGCAGATGTCACTAGGAGCGTGGTATGTTGGAAAAACCAAAAACGACTGGCAGCGAGTTGGTTACAAAGACGACAAGGGTGGATTAGGTAACATGAGCGGGCTGCCTGTCCTTTTACGGTCTAATGCTGTTAAAAGAATCTCAACAAGACAGGCCTCTCTCAAATACTAGTGCAAATGTGTCCAGTTTGATAGAAATACCAATGCCGCATTAAGCACAGGGAAAGATCTGATTCATCTTGCTTAATGTGGACATGATATGTTACGTTGTCAAGCTACGGAATGGAGACAATTACCAAGGACTGTGTTGGCCAATGGCATGTTAACAAATCCATGGTGCCGCGATAAGACGAATCGAAGCTTATTTACTGTAGAAGAAAAAAAAGTGAAGGGGATTACTCAAAACTGCATTCATAAATCAAAATACAAGTCCAGGTATGTTTCTGACAACAGAAAAACATTATAACATTGTAGAAAGCAAGAAAAGTCACTCCCACGTGTAGTTCTTTGTTCTTCTGTTTTGTATCGTTTGCCTGCCTCTGAATGTGGAGGCCTCTCCTTCTTGCCTCCCAGTTTTCTCCCCCTGGTCCCACTGTATCTGGGGCTTGTGCCTGTGGTCTTTAGCCTTTCTCAGCCCCCCTCAGCCCTGTAGATTAGCTCCTGACACGCCTAATGCCGGGTGTTTTATGACACACCGGTGTGGGCTTTACACCAGGATTTGAACCTTCAAACTGACCCGGGACAGTCCCTCCACTTTGACGGCCTCAGATTTATCATAACACCCCGGGTTGCGCGCTACCTGATGCCATTGTTTTAGAGTCAAAGATAAAGCATTGCACACCCTTGTTTGATGAGTTTATTTTTTTTGAAGAAAATTGTTTCTCAGTATGTAATCTTTTAGCTAGAAATGTGATCCAGCTACGTAACTGCCTTTTCATATTAGAGATGCTACCACCCTTGCACCTTTTTACATGTTTGTGCATGGCGCCCAGTTCAACTATAACTCAATTTACTATGATCTAGAACCAAGACACACACTTATTTTTAAATTTGATGAATATTCCTAACCATAACTCGGTATGAAGACAGGAAACGCGGTTTGTATTTTCTTGTTAATAAGATGGAAACAAGGCTGCAAAATGCATTATTCAAGTAAATCCGACCAAAAAAATCCTCTTTAATCATAGAGATCAGTTGAAGATTTGCCTCCTATTGGACTGGGACGTGCTCCTCTGAAAAATTTGGCTCTATCGCTTCCTGTACAAGCAACTACACTGTCATGATCTTCCTGTCACTGCTGTCACTGCTGTGGTCTGTGCTCCACATGGAGGAGTCGGCCCTGGAGCTTCTCTGTCAGGTTCAAGCAGCCGCACTGCCGTCATTAACACCATACGGCTGCGATCCTGCTCCTCGCCTGCCCTGGTCCCAGCAGGGCCTCTCTCAGATGCTCCTTGTCTGCATAATGCATCCCATCATCACAATTGCGCAGGGTTCTCCAGCTGTGCTCTGTATCCTAGCTCTCTTTTGACAGATAGTTTTCGTGCGCCTAAATGAACAAACTTTCCATTTTACGCAGTCTCCGGAGACACTGCTTTGTGCCGGCGCGTGGAGCAGTTGCAGCGCTGAAGCTGATAAGGAAATGTTGAGCCAGAGGAACCAGACTGTTGGAATGATTTGGAAGCCTCGGCAGGCCGCTTGGGCGTATCAAATGTAACATGGAAAAAAGGGATTGTTTGTGCAGTGGCTAAGGGAACATTAGCTGTCTATTAAAGTCTGTCTGTGTACAATATGTGCAGCAGGAGGCCAATAGTGTGAATACACAGTTTGTCAATGCCTTTTGACTGCAACTCATTTTGGTAGAAACTGCTGTTCATCATTCAACTGTAAAGGACTGGGATATGGAAATATATTGATTAAATTAAATGTTCGTCTTTGCCAAACATGACCAAAACGGCACTTGTCAAACTCCACAGAGGGCGCTTTTAACTGTGCACCTAACTTTGTGTTTGCACAAACTTTGCTACAACCATGAGGTATACGACAACGTCTTAAAACATAAAATGAACCAGATTACAATGCAATGTTCATTGACTTCTATTCATATTGCAATAGTGTCACAATATGTAATGTAATAAACCATAAACCAACATTGTATTCAACAGATTTTATAAACAAACTTTCTGGCAAACTGTACGCCTTTTTTAAATGATACAAATGTGTGTTTTCAGATCCACACTCGGCTGCAGCACTTCGAGGACAGCAGACCTGCGCCTGTGCTGAAGAGTGTTGTCTCTCTGGTCTCTGAGGTCAGTGTCTGCATGGAGTCACACACTACGCAACGTCTTTGCTACTTAAACTTTAATTTGTTTACTAACGGCCCAATAATATTCTGCTGAAGAGTCCGTCTCCTCAGGAGATCAATGCTGATGTCATTTGGTGACTGTGGCTCAGTGGTTTGAGCATTCTGCCATGTATCCAGACATCAGTGGTTTGTATACTGGGTCCAACAAGTGCAAACTGTCCCTGTGTCTATGGGCAAAACTCTTTCCCTACCCTGCCTGTGAATGAGAGTGAATGAGTGGTCGTAGGTGGTTGGAGAAGCTGCTACAAAATGAAAGTCAGTGAAGAGAGAGGGAACGACATTCTGATTCTGATTTTGATTCTGAAAGACATGCAGCAAACCACACTGCTGAGACTGGAATAGTGGTTCATGTACCTGCTCGCTGGATCACAGGGCACAGATAGAATGCCTTTTAGCTTTGTTGAACAGCACTTATGCTAAATACTGGGAGCCAAGATGTCCTAAAGCAGTGATTCTCAGCTGATGAGTTCGGACCTAAATGAGGGTCCTGCAACCATTTTCATTGGGTGGCGAGCCTTTCCAAGGAAACCTTTCCCCATATTTACCTATTAGACTATTTATGAAAACGCCACATGAGCTACCTACACTTTCTGGAGTTATTTTGGTCATTTCAGGTTTATAGATTAATATAATGCTTAAGTAAATAATATTCTCTGGGGGAAATGCTGAATTTTATTTTATTTTGCTACAGCTTGTTATTTTGGGTGATAGTGGGTCCTGGTGCCATACCAGTTGAGAACCACTGTTCAAAAATATTTTCAAAAATATATTGGGACTTTTAAAGAATTGTAGATTAGCAGATGGAAAACTGAAACAAGGGCATATGAGTTCATTGGTAACAGTTATGGCTCAAACTTCATGTTTGTAAAAGGCTTTCAAACGTACAATTATCAAGGTTGAGCAAAACGCTAAAAGCAAATTGCTCTAGAATTGGCTAAATCAATCCCACTTGTTCATCTACACCCACATCAGAGCCTCTCAGATGACTCACTGGGTTACCATCTTCAGATCAAAACATAATGAGCCCATAATATTATATGACTAAGCAGTTGCCAGTGTAGAGAGCCACCAAGGGCAGCTGTCAGTTATATTACCGTCTACATGCATGTGCGCTGGCGTCACTTCCAGCTGTGGTCGCTGATCTAGTCGGGGATGTTCTTTGCCAGGAACAACAGCAGGCAAAACCGGGGGCAATAAAAGTCTATTCTGGGTTAACGTCTGCGCAGATTTAGGCGCGCGTGTCTTGGTATGACTTTGAGGAATTATGGCAAGTTGTGTCATCTTTGTTGTTGGGTACGGCTGCATGAATTTGGATAAATATCTCTCAATAGATTTTTCTGACAAGTGGTGGGATTGTGATTACACAATCCCACTACTACACACAAATTATATTCACAATAAAGCTACGTAATTAATCGCTATTTGTGTCCATTCAAATTTCAGTTCGCCCAAGTGTTGGGTCAAGTAAAGCTGCGCACACCACAAGAAGGCTTCCTCTCGTGACAACGTAGGACTGTCTCTCCCTCTCTCCGAGCCTCGGACTTTTTGCTAATTAGGATGATATATGGCTCTGGGCTTCTGGAAGGGGCTGGACTGACTTTGATTACAATAAACAGAGCGGTGGATTTCAAACCAAACCACACAGACAGGCAGGCCGGCTTCTCCACGGTAGAGCCCGTGCCAGGCTGCTGCTGCTGCCGCTGGGTTTACACAGGTGTGGGGGTGAGGGTGGGCACAGAGTTCAACTGTTCTAATGCCTTCTGCAGATGAACAATATTATATATCTTTCTATACTGTTCTTACTATTCTATACAAACACTTTCTATTAATTCACACATCAGCATCTGTTACAGCAACAGCATGTTAAATGTATCAAGTTTATTTGCCAGTGGTGCACAAACAATGAGTCTATGCACACTGTTATTCTTGTGCAGGATTCACAAGAGGTAGGAGGTTAAAGTTACATGAATACACCACAAGTCAAGTACAATTTTCAAAGTCGGCAGACATTTAGGAGTAGTACCAGTAAATACTTTTTCCATTAGTTATATGATATTATAAAACTTGTAGATCCCTATACATCTCGCTTTGAAATATGGCAGTTATTGATAGAGAAGTCTAAGTGGAGTCCCCCGTAGGCCAGTTTTCTCCCCCATACTCTAAAGGTAATATGCAGAATTATAATATAATTGAAAATATACTTTTTGCTTCCTAAATTACATAAATCAGTAGTACTTTGAAATGAAGTTGAATTGAAGCAATAACTGTCATTTTTACTTGTTAACAAAAACTTAAAAAATTAAGATTGCCAGTGCTTTAATGGTCTCAGTTGAATTGAAATCCCTGACTTTTGGACCTGTGTAATTATTAATAGCATTAATAAATCCAGTCGTGTAAGAGTACACCACAGAGCAGCAGGTGATGTCAGAGTGGTTAAGCGTTCTTCTCTTAAACACAACCCCACTGGGGCCTGTCTTTTCAGCCTGTACTCTGCTACTGTGGGTTGTGACAAGAGGCGGCAGACCATTGAACGGACCCCCAGCCTCCCACTTACGGATACTCTTTCTCCTTCTCTTTGTCAAATTACAGACTTTTAAATGTATGCTTCCTGCTAACTGCCCTGCCAAACGTCTCAGCGGGATTATCAGGTATCACTATAGGCCCCTCTGACGCGCCTTCAAAGGGTACAAGTGCCCACTGCGCTCCCTGTAGCTCTGATTGGTTTGGTCAAGGAAAAGCAAATCTTCCCAGTCCGAACAGCGCTGTGTGTTTTTGAAAGCGGATTGGTTTTCAGCCATGTCACCGCTCCAAACGAAGGCTATTGAAGTGGTGTCTCCAGGAGAAATGCAACGGGGGAAAGATCTACAGTCGAGATGAAATTCATTTTGGGCTCATGTTTCGGGTAATGGAGCTTGAATTTATTGGCGTGCGTTAAATAAGAGTTTTTTGGCCCGCCTGCCCCCGCGGCTCTGTCTGGTGCACACAGCAGGTGACTGCCCCTGCACCACGCCGGCTGAAACACAAGCCACCACAGAGCTCGGCCCAGGGATACAGGTTACATAGACAACACATAAAGACATGTCTGTGGTCCCAACACTTTTACTAATGTACTCGCACTTAAACCTTCACAAGCTATTAGCCGAGTAAAAGTGGGGCTGTTACCTAACGTAAGAATAGCCAGCCATTATTTCTTTACTTTGATTTTATAACAATGTGCATGTGCTGTAGCCTTATCCACTAGGCTACAGGGCTGCATATGGTGCCATTTTCGAACATCCTTCAACTTTCTTTTTTCAAAGTGTTTTTCTCTTCTCACTAGCAGCAGCTCGTTGTGCCCAGGGTATGCAGGTGGTGTCACATCATGGCAACAGATGCCAGATGAGTGTAATTTCTGCGTTATTCTTTATTTTAGAATGAACCTGTGAATCAGGACTTTATTAGGTCAAAATGAGGATTAACCCCCATTTGCAAACAGTTTTAGGTTATGGGCACTTTTTTTTTTAAACTCATTGGACTTTTTGAACTTGCCAAGGGGGATTACTTAGAATTTAAGTTCTTACATTCTGTACCTGTCAAGTATTTGTTGAATCGACTTTATTGCAGGAGGTCACGTTATGATGACGACATTTTTCAATCTTTTCCATCGCATCCTGACCTGTGCACCAAAAGTCTGTGTTTCTATTTTGAATCGACACTTTAGGTTGTGCTTTAGTAAGTGATCATAGCCCAACTCGCTAAAATCTTTACAGGCATACATAAAGCATAATAATGGGAAAACATCCTCGTGCGTAACTGTGTAAAATCACATCAGCTCCATTTTTGGGGTCCGGGTCCAAGGTTTACTGCCGCCGCATGCTGAACATATTAGCGATGGCTTACTCAATAAATCAGCTCTAATTGCTCTGTATCCATCTGTTCTGATAGATGACTGGCTGTGATGTGATTTCTCAATAAAAGTTTTTAAACATGATGTATATTGGGTCATGCATCATCATAGCTGTTTTTTTTTTGTGGGGTCAAATGAGCGGCATAAAGTGACATGGCAGCATCGGGCTTATCCAAACAACAGTGCAGCTCCCGCAGTGACGTTTAACAAATGTGCAGAAGGAAAATGGTAAAGGCTGTTGTCAAACACAAGGAGACATCTGTCCGGGGCCACTGAGTTATGGGACAAGGCGCGGTAATGGGACAGTATGAGGCTGGAAAGTTACTGTCCTGACTCCCGGGCCCCTGCCGTGGAGAGAGGGAGGGGGTGATGAACGAGTGCGATCACAGGAGGAGATGTTCCCTCACTAAAGACTTTGACCCCGGCTCATCCTTCACTTCCTGTCTCCTCTTGCCTGTACGTCTGCCACTCCCACACTGTCTCGAGTAGAAAGGTTTTTCTGCTTTTATACATAGAGTTCTGTTACTCTTTTACTCGCCATTTTGAGTACAAATTCAAAGACTTTTTGCAGTTGCTTTAAATGAAAACGTATCATGCAAAATGGGCCAGAGTTATAGCTTATTCACTCTGTACATTTCTTCCTCTACTGCTCCGATCTCTATTTTGTTCAATTATGGTTGGTGGTTCAAATTCTGCTCTCTTCAGGTCTTACTACCTTTGTGCTTTTTGGCAATATTGCCTGTTTGAATGGATGGGAGTGTGGGGCGATGAAGCACAGAATAGCAGCCACGTATGTCTACCGCAGAAGTCTGTGTGGAAGCAATAAGTTAGAACTACACTAACACATTGAAAGCTTTGTAAAGTACAATATTAATCAAAGCTATTTTTACCACTTTGATCATCAATCTTACTTGTCTGTGGCCTTTTGTGTTATTGGCAGAAACCTGATGTGTTTTCTCAAAGGCTTTCATCCGTGCACTTTCCTAAATAAAAAAACAACAACACTCTCAGTTGTGGGTTAATAACTGCTTGACTTTGTGTTTGTTTCCCCGTCTTTTCTTCTTCAATAGCCTTTGTTAGCCCAGTAGATTAGCTTTGTTGTCATTCGGCTAATGCTCTCCAGAGTCTATTATCTTACTCTATCTAGCACATCTGTTTTTATTAAAATGACTAATTCCCCTTATGAATATGTGTTTTATCACTTATCCACCCTTTTGGAAACAATGCATAACTCCAGTTTAGGGGATGGGCTTATTCTTTCCACACTAATCACACTAATAAAATCCACTTGTGCTGCTTTGACTGGCATGTACTCTAGGGCGACCCTGACCGCTGCGACTATTCATTAGAGTCCTTTCTGTCTCTGGAGAGCCCAAAGCTAATCCACACAGTAAAAGAGCTCCCCCCGGGCCGCAGCACATGTTCTTGTGTGAGGCCGTGTGGGGCTGTGTGTGACATGGACGTCCTCCCTAACCCTTCCATTACCCCCAGCCTGACCCCGCCGTGACCCACTCGCTCCAGAGTTTACCTCCGACTCACCTCTGCAGCCGCTAACTCAAACAAACGCAGCGCTTTTTTCCAGCCGCTGTCATCCCCGGCCAGCGCGTCACACTTTAAGGCTGTGGATTTTCTGTCGGCTTTATTTGTGGCGTGTTGAAAACATGGGCCCGCAGTGATTCATGCATCTCTCCATGCATCTCTCCATGCTCCCGCTGCTCATTTAACATGGAAATGTTGAGCGAAAGCGCTCTGTTGGACAGTGCGCCTACAGAGAGGAGTTTGAATCGACACAGGGTAACGATCAAGGAGACACTACAAGAAAAGGGAAAAAACTTAATGACAATTGCCATCATTAGTTGCCTACGGAGAACAAAAGCATTTTGTATTGCTCTCAACACTTGAAAAATGAGAGAGAAATCAAGATTACTTGCTAACTCACTTGTTTATTGCTTATACACTATGAATGAAGCACATTCTTTCAAAGAAATCGCTGAACATAAATCTTCAAAATGTTTGATTGTCGTTTGTTTGCGGTTGGCTCAACTCACTTTTCAGTTTTTGTTTCATACCATCAGTGTCTGAATTTTGAAAAACAGGCCTCAAATAATGTTGCAACCAAAACACATAATATCAGTTGTCTCAAGATTTCCCATTGCTGTATTTGCTTTCAAAACGGTGTTGAACATCTAGTCTGTCTTCTAGGACCTCAGGCGAGACCTTTGTAAAGGAATCCAACAGTCTGAGGTCTGTTCCTGCCATTTTCTTGGCAGTGGTCTGATCTTTCAAATCTTTCCACATTATTTCTTTGATGTAAGAACTGATAGAGTAAAACACAGGAGGATCTCACAGGTGCATGTTCCACTCATAAATACTGGAAGAGACTTGAAGTTGCACTCAGTAAAAAAAGTCTAAAAACATTTGAAATTAGATCATCGCGAAGTTCTTCATTTCGAGCATGGGCCTTTCTTTGTGGAGGTGCAAACATAATTATGTTTAAATTAGGTATTGATTTCTCTTTAATTAACAAAACATTGTCTCCATGAGCTCTTGTATAACCACACTCTGAAGTACTTCTCCAATGATTGCTTGATTATTGAACTTGATTTTTATACATTCTGTGCATTGTCTGAATTTCAACACTTGTAAGAAAAGTAACAAAGGCACTGCATGAATGACACAGGTTTTAAAAAGGTTTCAATGGACTTGAGTAGATGTTTTACTTCTGATTCAGGAGGCTTTGTCAATTTTGAAATACATGTTAGTGACTCTTTTTGGTGTAATAACAGCGTGATATTCTTCAAGGCAAATGGGATACAATGTGTAGTGGAGGAATATATTTGAAATCCAAATATCGAGGCTAAAGCTCCAGTCTCTACGGCAATCGGAAAAAAAAGAAAGGCCTTGAATGCAACCAGCACAGTCGTGTGGACTAGTCATGCACTGACAATACCGGGTAAGCTCTTCTTATCTTAGTCTACACTGTGTTCCAAATTATTATGCAAATTGTATGTCAGTGCCATAAAGGTAAAGAAAAAACTTTTTCGATGAAACTCATGGATGGTATTGTGTCTCAGGGCTCTTTGAATCACTGATGTCAATCTCAGATGCCTGTGATGAGTAGTTGAGATGAGAGGAAAAACTACTGAAAAGGACGTTCCGCATTGTTAAGCAGATCATCATTTTCAAGCAATATGGGAAACTCTCATTTGAGTTAGATGTAAGATAGGACTTTATTGAAGGCACCAGATATTGCAGCGGCAAAAACCTTTGTGATGATGTCCAGCAGCGACAGCTCATGAAAGTCTTGTAAATGACAAGACGGATGGTAAACAAGTCTTACCTTGGCTTACAATTAGCAGGCACTCCTCTTTTTTTTTTTCTTAAGTTGTCTACTAGAAAAGGCTATACTACTTTCTATTGCAGGGGGTCTGGAGAGTGCCTGGTAGCAAGAGTTGCTATGAAGTATGATGGTCAATGAGGACAATCACATTTTTGGGGAGGGGTTTTGCGAAAGGGATGGGGCGAGGCCTGTTCGTGTGGGTTAAAGATGGAGCAAACCTGGCAGGTAAAAGTTAGCCTGAAGAAGGACAGAAACATGCCTTCACAAAAGCCTTTGAGAAAGTCAGAGTTGTGTAGTTGGCAACAGTATTGACTGCCTCTGTAACTTTATTCCACTAAATCCTTGGTGACAAGCAAACATCACAGGCTTTGGGAATATTCTCATTCACCTCTATTTTCTTCTGCTGAAGTGATAAAACAAAATGATCCATCTTTGTGACCAATATGTCTCTTTTTTCGTAGCTGTCTGACGAGCTCCAGGGGCAGTCGTCCAATGGAGAAATCAAAGAGCTGCTCGCTCTGCTGTCCAGGCCCCATGTGAAGGTAAGCTCCTCAATCCTTGTTACTGTCTCTGCTGGATTCACATAGAATCCGCATGTCTTTTCGCTGTCCTCTCCTCGCTTTTGGCCGCTCGCTTGGGCCTTGTTAGCCAGACGCAGACAGGATGAATTTACACATTACTATTTTCTGTCTGTCGGAGATGCAGGTGTCTAAGCCGGGCCTGACAGGGGGATCGAAGCGCAGCTGGACTCGATCCTTTGTTAAACTGCTGTGGACATGCTTGTTTGGAGCACGCCAGAAACAACAGCTCAGTTTAGGAGGCTCTCGAAACTGCACGTGCACTAAACCTAATGGGGTCAAACAGTAGCACCTCGTTGTTTCAAAATTCTATCATATTAAGTTTTAAACGTTTGAGCTTCAAATGATGAAACATGTACAGTGCCGGATAATAAAGTGAAAGCTCCTGTCATTTTTCGAAAAATATAATTATTTTCCAAAATTTGTGGTATTAAGCAAACTCTATCCCTACAAATGTCAGGACCAGATTTCGAGTAGTAGTACTGTATTGAACGTGGATATAATGATAAGTCAGTCTTCTTTATCTTTATTATGCTGTTTACCATTACAATAGCGTTCTCTCATCAAAAACATACCTGGTGCTGCGTTTTGAACCATTCTCACATTACATGTTTAAGTAATCTTTGAATCTTCTATGGCAACTATTCCACACTGAAGTGTTTTATGACCATCATCTCATCACTCTAAAATGGAGCAAAGGGTCAGGGTCTTAGTTGTTGCTACTACTTTTTGCTGCTACTTTTAACTTCTGTTGTTTATTGCAATATTCCACAGAACCAATGTAAGACTCATAATATAGTCAACATTAGTACATCCCTAACTTTAAATTATTCATTTATTTTCTCTCTGACAGTTAGATGAACTTTTCTCCAACTCAACTTGTGATGACTCCCTTACAAAGGCACGTGTTTTAAGCAGGATTATTGACACAGCTGACGTTAAAGCTTCGGATATAACCTTCTGGAATGAATTTCAGTGTCTATTTATATTTTTATTGCATATGAGTAATAACAAACACCCTTCTAAATGTTTATAACGTGTCAAAGTGTAACGGTGACCTTTTCCAGCGTGACTCAGTTTAAGGTCCTAACCTACATGTGGGAACACGGCTCTGAGGGATTTGACTATAATGAGTGTCACCTTCCTAATGACTCTTGGCTTCCATCTTTTTTGGAAAATAGTGCATGTAAAGACTGACAGACGGGTGAATGTAACCTCTGAGAGGTGAGAAAATGAGGTCGCTGGAGTTCAGCGCTCTATCCCTCATTACACAGAGAGAAAGGCGGCTTCAATCCCTGAGAGTCTGCTCTTGTTTTTCTGACTTAAGTGACTGGTCAAGGCCGAAGTCACACGCTCACCATCACGATAGTCCATGTCAGAATATATTCCTGTCATTCAACATGCTCTAGATGAGCTCAATTCATCAATGCGCTGAGCTTCAAGTCAGTGAAAACACTTTACTCGACACAGCGGAGAACGCGGCAGGATGGACTGAGTCTTCACTTGACAAACTGTTGCAAATAGTTTTTAATATTTCTGCTACACCAAAGCAACAACTATTTAAGAAAATGTATATTTTTAGATACAAATACAGTATAACCAGACAAAAATGAACAGGAGTAACCATGAAGACAGGATCCGAGCTAATGCATCAATTTGAATTTAGATACAGTATTGTTAAAGTCACTAAACCTAATTTGATGGAAAAGGGAAGTAAAGTAAGTCTACAGAGTCAAGCTCACGGAGGGACTGGGGCAAACCATTCCAGAGTCTGTGGACTACAGCCTTAAAGACCAGATCTCCCCGGGTTTGAAAATGAGGAGACCCTGGCCTGAAGACCGAAGGGTGCGCCCTGACGAGGAGGGTCACAACAAGTCAGCAGTAAACTGAGGGGCCTGACCATGCAACGCCTGGAAAGTCTGGACTTTTAGAAAATGTTTAACACAATTTAAACTATAATACCAGGGTATTAAAAGTCATGAAATGAATTGTGCCAAAATCAATACCTTAAAAATTATCAAGAAGTTCAAAATTCCAAAATTATGATCTAAAACGTATTCATTGCAATTACAGCTGAATTTATCCACATTTATTTGTTCGTTTTGTCCAGTTCTCTTTCCTCTGGTAAAATCTGCAAATCTTAAGAAATGAAATATGCACCGGTTTGTTTTCTGTGTTTGTGTGCATCAAAGCATTACATTTGACTTGCTTCTGCCTGTAGTGGAACAAACAGAGCAGGAAACATTTCCTAAAACTCAACAATAATGAGCAACTTTATTTTGTCAAACCACTAAAACAACCGAAATTCACTGGTTGTTTATGATGCTCAAATTTAATTCCAATTTAAAAGTGAATACATTTGAACTCCTTATATTTTGGCTTCCACATTTACTTTGTTTTAAAGTTCAAATTACCGAAATACTGTCCGTTTGTTCCTCGAGAGTCCTGCTGAAATCCAAAAACCAGCAAAACAGAAGGAAGGTGACACAGTGGCTTTAATTCAAACAGTGGTCCAACCATGAAGGACTGTTCAAAGAAAGAAACTCAACCAGTTATTTGTTTTGACAAAGGCATAGTCAGTGCGACAGCGGGGGATCTCTTCCATTTCTGATACACAACACTCATGGTTCAAGTGTAATGGGATATTTCTGAAGCTAAGTGATTTGTGGTGGACGGGAAGTACACGCAGGAGTGAAACAGAAACCTAAATGTTTTTACAAAACCAAACTGGACAAGGTCGTCTTTCAACCACGAATTATCCATAAAACAAGACAATTTAAGGGTTCCGCACAAGAAATCATAGCAGCGTGTCATCTGTGTGTATATGAAGCTGGTTGTAAAAACATCATTCCTCTCGGCGCTGTCCAAACCAGATCTATTGTGGCTCATGTTCAATGATGTGGATACAAATCTTATAGTTCTATAGGGCCATGAATTCATTCTATGTTCCTAAACAAATCACTGCTGAGAAATGTCCGGGTCTTTAGTTACGAAATTGAATTACTTTCACGTCGGCTAATTCAAGACTCTTTTTCAACCTGCCAAGGGGTTCTGGGTTGTATAAACGCAAGTGAAAACAGAAATTGTACATCCACTTTTTTCATTCAACATCGCTCAAACACACTGCCAGGTTAATGTAAAGGCCTGGGGACTCATCTGTCGAGCAATGCTAATGGTACGAATCAGATTTGCCTATTGTGCATGTTTTGTTGTGATGGAGGACACCCATCCATTCACAGGGAGAACGTGCAAACTCCAGACGGAAAGGCCCACGCGGGAGTTGTAGAGCGCTATCCACTCAGCCACTGTGTATTAATACAACCTTTAATGAATACAAGCTGTGGACCAAACTGTGGTCAAACATTCATGTGTATTTGTTTTGCAGCTGACATTTTATTCAAGATTTATGTTTTTATAGCCAATTTCATCATCACATTCATGGAACGTGTCAGAGGATCAGCCATTTTTGTTACTTTAATTGCTTGGTAATTGTTCAGCCCTACTGCTCTGGCACGGTGAGTAAACTTATGCTAGCTTGGCAAAACGCCAAACTGCGCTTTACAGCAGAACCTAGAAACACTGTTTACTCACTCAGAGATGTCAGGGCAGTTTATTCACCCAACAACGTCTTAGTATGGACTTCCAAACCCTTTATTTCAGGTCTCAAAGGGAACTGAAATAAAGGGACAGAAATTCCTCTAGACTTGTTATAAATCTTGACCAAACTGTGTAAACAGGTTTTAAGCATAAATTAAATTCAACCGATCAAAAAATTGCAGATACCAAAAGGCCTGAGTCCTACCAGGTGTGCACAAACCACAGTTTGAGAAGCGCTGTTTCCTTTGCCCATCTTTCGAGTCGTACAGTGTTTGCATGCGAGTGTTCCAGACTGTATGGACTCCTGTGTGCTTGTATTCTGCGGCTCACTGGAGCGGCCCGGCCTTAGTGTAACTGTGTAAAACACAAGCAGATGGCTGCTGGGCCGCTGAATGGCGTCTCTGTTCCATAGTAACTGTATCACTCTTAATTAGCCCCGAGGTGATCCGTTCCTGCGCAAATTAGCCCCTTTTTACACTAACCTCTCCTGCTTAAACCTGCACAATTTACACATGAGAAAACAACTTGAGCTACATTAGCCCACCTCCCACACAGGTTAATATAGACAGTGATCAAAGTGCCAATTAGGATGGCCGTCTGTTTCCTGCACAAATAGTGGTGTAGAAGCTTCGTCTGGTTCAAGGCTCCTGGGCTGTGTGGCCTACATCACAGTCAGTACTTTTACATAGTCTTATGGTTGGATTTCTTCAGAAAAATGGACAACTCTGGTCTTCTAGTAGAGTCAGCGTTCACGATGGAGGGGCTCAGGGTGTACGATCGGTTACATTTAACGGCCCTCACTGTACAAGTGACAACTGGAAAAATAAGAATGTCCATCCATCCACTTTTTTCCCACTTTATCTGGGGCTGGGTCGTGGAGGCTGTAGTCTGAGCAGAGATGCCCATGACTTCCCGATACACGCACACTTCCTCCAGCTTTTCTGTGGCGATCCCAAGGAGGAACATCCTACAGCATGTCCTAGTTTTTCGCCGGGGCCTCCTTCCAATCTACGTCTAAATAAGAATGTATGACCCTCCCTGACGACAAATTGGCCCTTTGAATAATGTGTTGTGCGATATAAACACCTAAATTGTATTCTTGGTTCACAATTTAGAAATGCTGTTACTATCAGGCATTAATCCGGGTTTCTCTTCATCCTTGTAAGTGTATTGACCGTCTCAGCAGCGGGGACCCACCGCCAATGGCAGCCACCCCACACGCTCAAACTGAAAACCGAGCCCGCTGTCGGGGTCGGGGGCTTTAATGAGCGAGCACTGCCAGGAATGTACAGGGCGCGTTTATTTAGCCAAGCCCACTGATCTGTTTTTCTAGGATCCTTATTATGGCTAATGAACACAAACACGCCAACTCCCAATGAATGGAGAGCTGCAAAAAACAAGGCTACTCCTGCTTCTCTTTGACCCAGTGCACACCTTCACGCAGTTATTTTTACTGTTCTCAACCCGCCGCCGCCGCATTCAGGGAAATTATGAAGATGGCTGAAATCGCACAAAATATCGCAGGTCCATTTGCTGTAGACACTTTCTCTGTGCTTGATCTTACTGTATCAGCTTGTATGATCAAACACAAGCAGTATGATCAGTATGATCATCATTGTTATGATTGTCACATTACAATGACAATCATTTGGGGTGTGACAATGCACCGTGCAAAAACTGACGATATGCACCATTCTAAAGTGACGGGGCAGGATTTAGTCTATATATCCTAATATTTAAGCTCTGAGGCGCGTGACATGCGCACACCCGAACAGACCGCATGTGTGTTATCATCACTTACCTCTAAACTAAAGGCTGCAGACTCCACACCTGTAAAGTTACATTCTTGAAATCTGTGTGGCTTTGAAAAGGTTTCTCTGAGTCCTGCAGATGACCAGTATGTTTTTGTTATTTTGCTAAAACCACTTTCTTGAGCTTTAGACACTCAGACCTTGAGTAGTAGTTCACTACATTTGCACACTTTTGAGTTATCTTTGGACTAATCATTTCCTGGATTCAATTGTGTCATTGTTAAAACCAAACCTGTCCTCCACATTGTTAAAGCCCATAATCAACATTATATTGGTTCTGAGGCGAGTATTTATCAGGCTGTGCTTAAGCTGTAAACTACATCATAAACTGAAACTCAAAGTTAGTTATTGATAAGTTGGTTCCTACAGCTACCAGCAGGAGGAGCCCCAGTCAAAGTGTTCTCCAACACTAGCGTATTTCATTGCTACTATTTAGTTCTTGCAAACATAATTTTAAATTATGAAACGTAAAATATCAAAGCTGAGGCACCAAACTGAAGCCCCATATGCATGATATATCCGCTTAAAGAAGTATCAAACTTATCATTAATGCAAAGAAGTCATACTATCCTTGTCGCAGGAAAGCCATGATACTTTCACAAAATCACTGAAATCTTTCATCTGACTGAGGTTTACATCATTTTTGCTAAAGCAGCCCAAAATAAAAACAGATGGTATCTTGAAAACACGCCAAATGTTCCTAAATTAATCCCGTTCCATCCTCATTTTGGTCCTGATTTTGGATTTATTTAAATATTGTAATGCTTTCGGAAAATATTGTGTTTTTTTTTTTATTGTGCAGCCCGAAATTTTAGTACCTTTACGCCATTCCCCCGAAAACATATGAACTCGATCTCTCTACCTTTCTTTCCATCACAATATTTTTGTAGTCCCAGCTGAGCCTCCGGGGTTAAGCCTATACAAGGATACAAGGATACAGTTCTAGATTTGATTATGCAGCTAATCCGCCCACACCAGTCCATAACAGGGCCTCACATCACCTCAGGAAGTGAACCGCGGCAGACATTTGTACCTGTGTAACCGCCCCCAGTCAGCGGTCAGCAGCCGGGGCTCCCTGCCATGTGCTACCGATTAGCATACAGCTGGTACTGCTACTTCCTCCCAACGTTTTTACAGGGAATTAGCCGTGGTCGTGTTACGGACTGTTAGGCACGGGCATGGTGGGGGATGGAGCAGGGGCAGGGGTGGTGGCAGGCTTTAAGAGGGTGCCACGGACAAGAGGACAGAACAGGTTGGGACATTAGCCTGATGGATGGAGCTCAGAGGAAACTGTAGATCGCGCTGGTTAGAGAAGGCAAAGGTTAGGGAACAGCAGTGGGAAAACTGTGGCAAAGTTAAGACTGAAGGAAAGTCTGTTCTGGCTTGTATCTTATAACTCAAATGAAAAGATTTTGTGTTTTAGAAAGTGTTAAAGGTCCTGTTGTCCTTTATTGTGTGATTGTATCAGTATGAACCAAAAAAGTGAGACCCTTCTCTTTGAGTAAAGTAGAATAATCACTATATCGACATCGCTCAATAAGTGACAGATACATTTTTGGCTCAATATTTATTATCTAATACTGTATTTTTCACCCAGTTAGTTGGGTTTCATTGTATTTCATGTTCATTGTGAGATATTTTAAGATAAAGTACTTTTCGAACAAAACGTAAAATTTTTAACTTTTAAAGTTAGTTTCTCTGGCATTATAAGGTCTTCAATATCGCTTATCGCGATAGTTTCCTGCCACAATATATTGAACTTTAGATTTTGTTTTCATGACAGGCCTAGCTTGCAAAAGATTTTACAGTGTACATTTTACAGTTTTCATTCATTGTCTTTTTTTTATGGCAATCTTGAGCTTACGTAATTGTAATGTATAACTTGCAATGTTTGTTCGCTGCTTGTCCAGATCAGAGGGCTGGTCTCGTCTCCTGTACGCAGCCTCTTGATACCTCTGAGATTTTCAATTTCAAATCAGATGATTGAACTAAATCTTGTTCATGGCTTTAAAAGTCAATATGCACATTTTCCCTGTCAGTTCTGTCAACCTTTGTGTCCCATGCATCTATCATCACCTCTCAGCCACAAGGAGCACATTCTCTGGAACAGTCAGTCCTGTAGGTGCCCCGCTGAGGCCTGCCGGACGTCTGCATAACCCACGTGTTGTCACAACCCAGATCGAGTTTTGACGGACACTCAATCACCTTTAGGAGCACTGTGAATCCAGTCCATCAATGGACTTTATACGTTCGTTCAGGCTGTTAGACAAATTCTATGTGTCGAAAGCAGATAAGCTGGGACATGTACTTCTGTTACCACGAATAATGTCCTCGCTCAACTGTGTCTTCCAATGCAACACAGCACCTCTCCTCAGGTCTCATCGTGGAGAAAGTCCAGCTCACCTCATTCACTCCCACAATTTATGCTCAACTCCGACAATGTTTGAAATCTTCATCTCTCTCATCTGCAAACTGTTTTGGGTTCAACCTTTCCAAGAAAATATTTCAATCCTTTAATGACTGCATCTCCAGACATACAAAGGTTGTGTTTATGTTCGCTATAGACTAAAGCTAGGAGTCCAATTTTCTTTGGAAATGGATCTGTGCCTCATGATAAAGAAAATACGAGGATAACTGGTTCATTGCGGCTCAAATTCCTTGTTGAAATAATGCAAAAACAAACAGAACTTGAAGTCCTCCGAGATTCCGTGCATATTTTGTTTCTTCCAAACCGTTGTTACTGACTGAAGCATGAGCAAGATTCTGTCAAAAGATGGACAACAATATTGGTTTATGTTGGCCTTAGTTTTCACGGCAAGCAACAACACAGTAATACAAGTGCCAATTGCAACATTTTGTCCAACACTGTCACGTTTATTTCTGTCATTGTGCATAGCCAAAGCAAAACCATTTCTAACAGTCTCCATATGGAGCCAATACACCCATGGAAATAAGGTAGTTGATCTCTATAGAAATCTTGCCTCACATGAAGGACAGTCCCAGTTTTAAAAAGAAAAGGAAACTCTATAATAATATCACAGCACTTATTGATTGCAGTACATGCATAGTTGGAAACTCTCATATTGTGCTTTTTGGACGGACGAGGGGCTTTTCTGAAACATAAGGTCCTTTGCAACATTAATGCCTAATTTGTGAACAGAAAAAAGAGCATAAGCCGCTGCCAATAAGTGTTGACTTTGCACCTTGCAGCTTGTTGGAATCTTGGTTTGGGACAATAAGCCTGTTATCTCCAGACACATTTGGCTGTGTCTTGTCTGCAGTATCCAGTAACCAGTGTATGTGGGCTTAGCGGTCTCCTCCTCTCATCTGCTCTCACTTTGGAACATCTTGAAGGCCTGCTCCCCTGTCATAAAACACTGCACTCCTCATCTGTACTCCTCTATCGCTCTCTCCTCTCCGTTCGTCCGGCCTCACCAAGTACAACATGTTTTTCTCCCCTCACACTCCGCTCCTGCGAAACCACGGAAAAAGCAGCACGCGTCCAGCTGCATCTCTGTCCGCGCACGCAGACGTTAAATAGTTTTGAAAAACGATCGCCCTGATGCCATCATTCTCGTCCGTTTCTGATGTCTGCCCGTGAACTTGTGAAATGTCAGAGGAGGATGAGAACTCCATTACTTTGCTGTGACAGAATATGCTTGAACATCGTCTTTGAGGGTTTTGTTGTATCCTGGAAAGCTTTGGGAACAGTAGCTCACATTTCCCCCATCTCCCGGTGAGCTATGGGGTCTGTTGGGTCGTAGGGGCTGGCTTTAATCACAGAGATGTATGTATAGGCAGAGAATCGAGGTCTAAGGGCAAAGAACAATATGCAGTTCACAATGTTTATGATCTTAAAGGAATAGGCCACCGTTTTTATATACTAAAATATGTTCTTACCTCACTTTAGCCGAGTTAATATATCCCCGTCTGGTCTTTGTCCGTGCGCTCTGTCACGCAAACGGAGCACATACGCAGCTTCTCCCACATGTCATATAGCTCCGAAAAAGCTCACGATAGAAGCTACCAAGCTCTTCCACGTGTTCCCTATTTAAATAAAGTTACGTGAAGTGTTTTCATGCGAAGTATATTTACACAGAAATGTAGCATGTCGATTTTATAAGCAAATAAAAAGGGGGACTATATTGTGAGGCGTAATGATACGAGGAGCAAAACGTCCGCGTAGTAACTCCTAAAGACTTCCCCCGCTCACTTCCGTCAATAACCTTTAGGAGTTACTGCGCGGACGTTTTACTCCTCGTATCATTACGCCTCACAATATAGTCCCCCTCTTTATTTGCTTATAAAATCGACATGTTACATTTCTGTGTAAATATACTTCGCATGAAAACACTTCACGTAACTTTATTTAAATAGGGAACACGTGGAAGAGCTTGGTAGCTTCTATCGTGAGCTTTTTCGGAGCTATGTGACATGTGGGAGAAGCTGCGTATGTGCTCCGTTTGCGTGACAGAGCGCACGGACAAAGACCAGACGGGGATATATTAACTCGGCTAAAGTGAGGTAAGAACATATTTTAGTATATAAAAACGGTGGCCTATTCCTTTAAAGCAACTGGAGTCAAGCCTAGGGTTTTTGAATAACATTTTAGTCAATTAAAATAAATGTATCACTCACTTGGTTATAAATGTATAAAATAGAAAAGAACAATAACAAACTAATTGTAACCATTTTCTCTTTACCAGAGCCTCCTTTCAGTCCACGACACGGTGGCACAACAGAATTATGACCCTGAACTACCTCCACTGCCCGAGGACCTGGACGACGACGAGGATTCAGTCAAGATCATCCGCCTGGTGAAGAACAAAGAGCCTTTGGTAAGTTCGGCACAACTTTACAGAGAAACCTCTGGACAAACCCAGGTATGACCTCCACTGCAATGGGAAGGAAGTCTAAATATGCAGCACACAGTTTGGGAAAAGGGTCTGGAAGTGGAGACATTGGAACCTCTATATGCACAGGTGTGGCATACGTTTTACACATGTAGTGTATCACGAAGTCTGTTAATTCTATCTGACACAGGAGTTTAAGTGTACGACTTGGGGATTTGTCGAACAGCCCTCATCTGCTTTGACACTGCGCAGATGTGAAACCTAGAACTGTCAGATCCAAGACATTTTGCAACTAGATCGTTACACAATTTGACCTCTCTGAAAGAATTGCACAATTGTGTCTAGGGGACGACTGTACCGCGGCGGTCAAAGCATCAGAGGTTGTTTAAGTCCAAATCTGTTTGTGCGAAAAAAAAACATGAACCATCACAATTGCCTAAAATAATCTGCCTAATATCACGCAACAAAAAAAAAGAGCAGCCGCTGATCATGAAAGGTGTGGATATGTCTGCATTATGCTTCTCTACTCACTCCTCCTACGGGTCAGCCTCGATTATGAGCTGAGTGAGTGACACACCAATTTAACCAAGCAACTTTCAGAGACAGCAGATGGGTTTAGTTCATAAACTGTAGGCTGTAAATATGGACATAGCATCACTATCAGCTGCTGAAGTCTAATGGGAAATTAGGACTGGCTCCGAAAAGTTCCTTGCTGGAATGGACTTTACATTGAAACAGTTAAGCCTGTTTAAGTCATTTTAAACACAGGCTTGTTATTCTGATCACCTCATGTTTGTCTTAAGACGTGGAACACAGTCCTATCATTTTTCCTTGCTATTTGGATTCTATCCTAAAAATCTAAATTGCTAGCATGAATGAGCCCGCGCTGAACGCTATGGGGGAAGCCACCCTCACTTAGCCCATTGTTATTCTACACGTCTAATTTGCGGCACATCACCCATCTCTTCTTTTCCAGTCCCCATATTGTTGGGACATGATGAGATTACCATACATGCGATATTAAAAAGAGAAAATGCTCCAGCTGTGCGTAATCCCAAAATTCCCAAATACCTCTCATCTTCGTCACATCAGACACATGTTCAAGGCATTTTGCTTAGTGGCAATCTTACCCACAACCTTGAAGTTGTAAGCACCTCAAACCCGACCACAAGGGCCATGTTGTTTACCTTGAGTATTTTTGAAGCGGTACTGAAGCTTTCATGTATGTCCTCTGCTGGTCAGCGCCGCTCGCTCTCTCATGTCCGAAGTCCCAGACATCAACATTCGCCACTGCGTCTCCAGCGCCTTTTCACCCCACCCATCTCGGCCCTCTCTTCTGTGCCGACCTGATGCCATTCCACACATTCTCCACGACAAACTGGTGCTTGTTGGTTTGGCCACACCACAAATCTTCAGTTAGCTTCGGTGCCATTATGTGATTATCTTCATATCGTCTCCGAGCCCAGCTTGACCATCTTAAGTTGAGGTCAGAGGCGTAATAATAGAAAGCACACATCCTGGAGAGACCATTGGATGACTCATAGATGCAAACGATCCTTTAAAATGAACATATTTGTGGCTTTTGGAGACTTCAGCTTTGATATTTCATGTTTTATAATTTTAAAGAAAATATGGGTATGGAAAGGACATATAATAAGACTTTTAATCATCTTCCGTTGGCAGGAGGGAGTTGTCGCTTTTTGCAAGATTGACATTGAGCTGGAGACGCGTGACCTCTGCTACGCATCTGTTGAGAAAGAGTTCCTATTTGCCTAGATATTTTAGAAAGAATTAAAAGAGAAAAACTAAAAGAGACTAAGAGAACTAAAAAAGACTAAAAGAACTTAAAAAGATTAAAAGAACTAAAAAGGACTAAAAACTGAACAGAATTAATTAACACTTGCAATTTAGTACCTGGCTGAGTAAATTATGCCCTTAGAACAGGTTTTGTTGATTGTTTTGGGTTATATTTGTTATGCAATCAAATCCAGGATATAAAGATCTGAGCGTTTTCATTAGCAGAAGAAGAAACATCCCAAGTAAACTGGCAGAATTCCACAAATCTTTGTGTGGGGGAGTGTTATAATACATATGAGGCACAAACAAATACAACTCTATGAAATCAAGATTTTTTTTTTTTTTACTTTAAGGATTTACATGTAGCTTAGTTCGGCAAATGCTGTGAAATAATAAAGAATAATTGAAGCAACACATGTAATATTCAGACTCAAAATCTTGTCTATCTTTCTAGATACAATTGAAACTATGTCACATGCAAAAGGTCTATTCTCCATTGATCAGAAATATATACTGATAAAACTAAGCTCTGTAAGCCACTGACCAGGGTGTATTTCCGTTCGGGGACAGCCATTCCACACATTCCCTGCTCGTGTCAACCGTGCGACCACACCAAATCTTGATTGTTGTCGGTTTGACCCGCGCCACATACCTGTGATTATTTTGGAGTTTGTGTGCGTGATTATCGCGGCGGTAATGCTCCCGTTCTCCGGAGTGACCTCAGCTCCTGTCACAGCCCTGCCCTCTGTCATCAGCCCCTCTTTGTTGTGCGCCTCTCTCTTTGATCAAAGCCGGACATTTCCCAAACCCCGGGCCGCCTCTATTTTCACTTTGCGGTCCCGCTCTGAACCGCCATGTTGGCTCCGGCCCACACCACACCCCAGGAGGGACGCCAGAACACACCTAAGCCATTTTTGGGTCCCTGCCCGTTGTGTTGCATGTTCAGTGGAACTACACAATAATGTGGCTTTGAGGAATGCTGCACATTGTCGAGGCCGCTTCCTGGCCCGGCCCCTGGATCGCTTTAACTCCAGACCAGAATGTGATTTATACTGGGCCCGGTTAGCTTAATCATTTGGCTGGCATTGGTTTCGGTGACGTAAAGCCATTCAGTGATTTGGCGCTCATGAACACGTGGAACGCGCATTTACGACGTGTGACAGTGTTAATTATAGATGTTGACTATAGAAATGGCCATATATTTGACTTGACTGGTTTAAGGCACAATCTGCTTATTGTGCGTGCACAGTCCTCAGACATTTAAAGAGATGTTCTGCTGCGGTCTTCTGGGGAGGTTAACACCCGGGCGGTTCTTTTAATAATGTACTTTTAAATAGAATTCTACTGAAAAAGTGACAAAGCTATATTCACACACAAAATCGCCAATGACATTTTGGTTATTTTGTATCTTTGCTTACTTTTGCTTGGTTTGAGCTTGTTCCAATGATTCTTGGGGTAATCAAACCCTCTCTGAATAGCATTGTCCTCTATTCTTGTGTATACAAAGATGTTCCAAAGATTGAAAATGAAAGGCGGTCTGTTTCATGTCTAAAGAAACATGCGGTTTACAGAATTATAAATAAATGTTTGAAATGGAACAAATAAGATTCACATTGAGAGGACTGAGAAGCTCATGTTTGTATCTCATATGGAGAAATGTTGGAAGCTCGTAATAGATATGAGAACAATGTTTCTTGCCTACAGTATGACTTCTATATTCTAAAAACATGCTGTGATGGGCTGCAAACACAATGTGGTTATAATGAGTATTTTGTACAGCTGGGCCTTGAGGAAACAAAGTAGGTTGTAATGGAAGTCTGAAAATTGTAATACGTGAAGAATCCAGATGTTTTGTAAGAGTTGGACACAAGTGTAAGTCTAACTTTTAAGTCCAATGCTTTGTTCAAGGCATTTTCTATCATTTTTATTCTTTACACAAACACTGAAACGCCTGAAAGCCAAGTCCGCTCTCCTCTCTGCGGGACACTGGACGCTGCCCCGACAGTCCACAGATCAGCTCCGCGGCTCCTATGGCCCTGTGGTGTGTGGACAGCAGCGGGACATCAGCCATACATGTGTTTATTCTTTCTGCTTTTCTGCCCAGCGTCAACAACACGCGTCCACAGACATACAGTTGTGGGAACGCAATATATGCATAATTACACTGCACACACGAGAACTGCAATTAGGACGATTTCTGGCCTCATTTAATAAGACACAGCTCTGAAAGGGCTTTTCTCCTCTGTCCGTTCCTCTGTTTATGCTCACAAGCCCAAATCTCTTCTATTAACACCTCGCCCGTGCCCACATGTAATGCGCTCAGAGGCTCACACTTGCCTACTATAGTTAGAGCCTCTGGGAAATGGAGCGACACTGGGGACTGTGGGACTTTTACAACCGCCGACATGGACAATATGAACGCACGGAGGCTAGGTGTAGCTGTGGCCAGCCTCTTATACAAGTGCAAACTAATTCACACGGTATAATTGGACTTTTTATCGTTAGGAAATGAATCGAAAGAATGTTGCCAGGAAAGTCCCGAGGAACCAGAGCTTTGTCCAGACTTCTTTTTTAAACATGGTTGTGCGGGATGAAAATGGCCTTTAAGGCTGTGCACTGACAAAATTGAAAGAGCCTTTGAGAAGAGCTTTGTTACAGTTGGAAACATCGGCAAAAACAGCTAGAATTTCACTTCATTCATGCAATTTTGGGTAATCCTGTTTGTTGCATAATAGATTGAACAGCATTGAACACTCATCACCGGAGGCCTTTGAGCGGTTCAGCCGATATCTCAGAAAAAGGCCCGATATCTCAGGAATCAAAAATGATAGAGACTTCCCGTTTTTGCACCAGAAAGAGTTCAGTCAGAGCTTTAAAATGACCCCACAACTTTCTAGGCCTCAGGGGAGCGGAGAAACATCACGGTGAAAATCGCTCATAAGTTTGTACACCTATTTTATATTATTTTATTTTACTTTTCCGTATGATTTCAGAATCATAAGAGACCGAGACTTACCTGTTTATGTTTTGGAATCTACTGATTTTTGTCATTCAAATGGGCTCCCTCTGAAGTACCTACTAAACATGAATATGCAGCGACCCCTGCTGTCACAGTTCAAGACGTTTAGAAGCATCATACACAGGATTATTCACCTTATTCCACCCCGCACACTTTTGCCACTTTTTGCTTTGTCTCGGCACTTCCGTTGTACAGACCGGTTGAGCGCAAAGCCCGTTCATTTAAACGGAGAACGAGGGGAAATATTCTCCGCTCAAATCTGATGTTTAGTCGATTGATTTGTGTAAAATGGCCAATGTTCATTTGCACCAACATGTCAACCCTGCACCGTTTCACAGTGCGGCCGAAAAACGGCTTTGTTTTGTGTAGTAACTGATTTTATGTGGACTTCTCCAGTTCCATGTCAACAGATAGGACAAAAGGGGCGGGCACAATTTATGGCGGCGCCCACGCAATTCACCTTAAGCCTCCGGAATAAGGTGAATAGACGACATTTTCAAAAATATGAACAAAAATATCGGCGGTGCATATCAACGTCGGCTTTAGGAAAACCCAGTCGACCTCTGATATATTTCTATATATTTCTGTGATTGAAACCTTCACTATAATAATAAATGTTTAACAATAAGCTATTTGAGGAATTAAAAAAAATTACATTAAATTAAATTACTGAAAATATCGGCCAATATATCTGCTATCGGCCATGCCAACCCATTCATATCGGTATCAGTATCGGACCCCTAAAATCCATATCGGTTGGGACTTACTCTATACTTTTCTTTACTGTACATTATTTCAAATTGTAAAACATAAAATATAAATGCTGAAGTACTCAAAAGAATGCTTCTAATCCACAACTATGCACAAAACATCCACTTTAATATTACACTACAATAGACTTTTGCATAATTGTCATTGTTGGTTCTGTCTTTTAAAGTCCTGTATCCTCCATCCAAGAACAACAGCTCAAACATACCAAAAATCTGGTGAAATTTGTTTTGTACTGTTTCATGCGGTTGCAAAATAGATTAAAATATTAACAAGACTGGTAGATAAATCATTTATTGGCTTCTAGTCAGTGTGGTAGCTCACAGTTTTTACCTCCAGAGACACATCACGTCATCTATCTCTTGTTGCCAGAGTGCCGCTGGCCTTTAAACATGGCGCACATCGTGATCCGGTTTGTGTTAAAGGGAAATCTGAGCCTGATGAATCCTAATGAATTGTGGAGAGCACGCTACTATACTGTAGTGGTCAGTATTTCAGCTCCTCACTGCCGTGTCCTGACTGCTCCAACTGCGTGCATCATGGTGCCCTATAACTAACTCTTTGTAAAATATCAGATTTCCTCTCTGCTGGTGCATTCCTTTTCTATAAAGTTGTAGAATTATGAGTTAGCATGCGCAGCTCTTCACACAGTGACTCACCCGTTTGGTTAATGACGATTGGTGGAACGGAGAGTGCTCAGTAGCTGATTAATTGCTAACATTTATAAGAGCATGACATCACAGCACAGTGCACTGAAACAATAACACATCATCCAATCTAACACTGCAAACATCATCACTGCTTTGGAATAGGTTGTAGGTGAAAGTGTCGTTGTGGAGCTTCTGTTCTTATGTCCAGGCCTGGCACTTTATGATAAAAAAAAAGTGGATTAGGTGCACAGATGAGATGGCACGCTCATGTTTGCTTTCTCATTTATTCAGCTTCAGTCTCTCTTTTACCCGTAAACTCCTACCATCGCAAAAACATCTCTGCTTTGAATAAATGCGCCCCTTGGTGTTTTTAGGAGCTGTTGTAGCAAGTGAATTTCTCCATTGTGATATCAGTAAAGTCTTGTCTCTTTTTTAACCAGGAAAGAACCATGAGAAACCCAAACGCAGAGATAGAAAGACCTAAACCTGGGATGGGAATCAAAGCTGGACCTCCTAGCAGTGAGGCGAGAGGGCTAACCACACTTTTGATAATACTAATAATTGCAACGACTTGCAAGCACGAGTAACATTTATTTTATTTATTTTTTTTACAAATGTTTTGTTTTTTGTTTTTTTTGTTATTGTTTTGCTGTGGTTTGAGACTTTTCTCTGAATATGAAATTTTCTTGATCCAATATGTAGCAAAATATCCTCCAAAGTCCATCCTTTTCCAGAACCATTTAAACCGGAGCCTTTCCTGATTGCTGTTACTGGGCTAATGGAATTTGAACAAATTTACTTACAATCTGGCTTTAACTCACACCAGCAAAAATGAATTTTCCAATAAAAGTATGACATTATTTAGTTTTATTTAACTCTAGTTGGCATAGGTTGACTGTTTTCTCATCAGCCCATCTTTTCTTTTTACAGTGCACCGTGGCTGCGCTCCCAAAGCCTCTGATGTATTAGCTCCAGTGTCGGGACAATGAAATAATTAGGTTTGGACAGACATTAGCCCAGCCGTGTCCTTTTATTGGAAGAATGTGTTGTTTTGGATGATGTTTCCACACAGTTGTAGTGGGGGTCTGGACTGGAGCAGCCTCACATCAGGACTGCAGCGCGTGGCCTCTGGCCATAAATCAACAACGTACCGGTCTTACACAAGTGATGCCCCCCCAGCCAGGAGTACTTGGCCTGTGAGGCAAAGGACCACTCACAAAACCAGGCAAATAACACTAGACCATGCACAATAAACTTCAATTGAATATAGTGGATGTAGCAGATATTAGATTGCAGCCAATTCCAATTGCTAAATGGTCTACATTTTATACCATTCACACAAGTTTTGTTTTAGTAAAGAAAAAGTATCCATTATAGGACACGGGCACAAAGTCCTTGTTCAGATGATCGAGACTGTGATGTTTGTACCCAATCCTTTACATATGAGTACTTCTTACTGTTTGATACTGATGATTGTCACTCCATCTCTGTTGTGTCCATCTAAATGAGCTCCACAGAGCTTCGACAGCGGCGCGGTGTGAGAGCCCTGGAGCCCTCTCTGCTGCTCTCATCTGAACGCTCGGATGCAGATGTCAATAGCATACGCCTCGTCTCCATACCCGTATTTACTTTACACACTTCATCTTCAACATCTGCTGAGCCATTCATCCCAATTTCTGTTGTTGTATGTAACGCGCAGAGCAGGATTTATGGAGGCAGTAATGCTTTTAAGAGATTACAACTTCCTGGAAGTAAATCTACAGGCCTATAGGTTTTGTCATTGTGGGAACAGGCTGTAAGTGCATCAAAGTCAGGCGAGGCGCTGACGGTTTCTCCACCTTGTCCTTTGTGTCACATATTAGATGGAAATCTTACTGTACTAACGTTGGAGAGGTGTTTGGTGAGAACAGTTTTGAACAATGTCTAGTGAAGGCAAACCCGAGGCAAGACAAAAAATTCAGTAAATAAAAATTATGATAATATTCCTGTCAGCAATCAAATGTAAATGCTCCTTGACACCTTTGAAATGTGCACAGTGAAGTTTATCTTTACAGAAATGATAAATACTGACATTGTAATTGCAAACAGTGTGCTGGTTTGAAAGAATGCAAAACTCCAATTAGAGCCACACTTCCAAGTTGATTATAACAATCCGACAGTGACTTGCGCTGATTGTTTTGGTGATAGACAGCTTTTCCATGAAGGACAGTCACTGGAATGGCGTATTGGCAGTTTGACTCAATCGTGCTTTTCTCATCTCGAGCAAAACTTTCTGCCATTCATTTAGCATTGATTAAAATGGTTGCAGTCAGTCTAAACATAAACTATGGCATTGAGCGTAGGAAAACAGATGGATCCGCATGTTAGAAGTGACTGGCCTATTGTCTGTTTACATCAGCGCTGGAAAGAGGAGGCCGAGCAGTGACACATGCAGGGCTGGATTAATGAGATTACTGCAGACAGCACACATGCTAGTGTTTATACACGGGCTCGTGTGCTTTAGAAGCAATCCATCTCTCACTGATGGATGAACAGGCCGTGTCCTGGGAGCCCAGCGGTGGATGAGCGGATGAGAGGATGGCTCAGTTGTCAGACTCACTGTGGACAATGACCAGGATATACTGTATTTTGAACTTGTGAATTTGTTTTATTTTAGTGTTGTGTATTTTAATATTTCATCTACATGATGTTATTGTAGCCAATTGTTCAGTTTTCAAACCACAAAAAGATGCTAGTTAAATTGAAAGTGTGTATTGCTGTCTGACCTCTATGACTTCATAGGCCACACACCTTTCAGAGAGTAGAGTGGTGCAGTGATGTTTACAGCTATTACCCTACACCAGGCTACTTGTTTAAACAACTGTGCTTCTTCTGAGGTCAAAAACAATGCACACAGAGAACAGCATTCTTTTTCAGAAACGTCACAAACATACTAAGAGGGAGTTTATATATTTATGTGCAGCAAAATGTGAGCATTACCATGTTGCATGATTTTGGTAGTTGCCCATAATCCCGGCCTTTCTGGAGTTGTTCAGCTCATGTCTGTGTTTCCTTCAGGTGCTCTGGTTTCCCTTTCACTAAAGCATGTACAATAGATTGCCCTCTTGGGCCAAGACTCGTAATGTCTGTGTAACGTAGATTAAGTCAAATAAATAATGAATATTCCATATCATGCCTCGTAGATCTTTCAATGCACAACCTTTTATTTTCAAATACATCCATCAATGTTTTTCTTTGTCATTCACCTGCTTATCCTCACAAACTCATTGGGCCAGATCTTGTGGCGGCGCACGGGGCGGCGCAGGCTCTTGGCGAATATTTTCCGAGTGGCGGAGCTATATGTGCCATTCGCCTCCGCCACCTGTGAGGGGGCGTCACAAGAGGAGGTGACTGCACTGATGGAAACACGGCTGACATTCACTTCCTCGTTTACATTGCGCTGTCTTGCGTTCTTTCTTAAGCCTTAGGCTCTCACAGGTCAAACTAAACTTTATTTACCCCATCGTGAGCTAAACAATGTTCACGTCTCGAGAGAAAAAGAGCTACAGCGTCCGCTGTGGCGCGGATCGGCCCGCGCTTGGTGTGAACGCGAAGCAAAACAAAAGCACATGTTCACCCCCCACAACCACGCTCCTGGACGCGGAGTCGATCTGGTTGGAGGAAAATGTGTGTCTCCACCCACTTAAATGCGCTAAGTCTGGAGTTGCAAGATTACAAAATGTCACGCTATCGTCTGCGTTTTGAGACACAAGATCGGGCCCATTGTCTTTGTCACCCTGCTTAGACTGTGGATTTAAGTGTCTTGCCCCAGGACACAACAGCAGCTTCCACTGGTCAGAGCTGAAATGGATCCATCAGTCTCTGGATCAGTGGCCAAGGCTCTGCCTGAACAGACGGTGTGTATCGGAAAGAGGGCCTCGGTGTAAAGCAGTTATGAAAACAGCAAGCATCTGTCTGGTGAACAATGCACCAGTGTGAAAATGACAACCTATCCTGACGTTTCTGTGATTTAACAGTACAGACTTGTCACTGCGTTGGCCTTGATGCCAGCGCGGTTCTGCTGACAGCTGTTTTCTTGTTTGACACTCTGAGCTGTTACACTTCTCTGCTGTTGATTTGTCAAAGTGAAAACAGTCACTCCGCTCCCAAATCCACATGCGAACCTTTTCCCCCCGATCCTAATCTCCAGCCCTCCTAAAAATCAAGCGTCTCCCTCTCATCATGTGTAATCACAAGCATCGCGGACACACACTCCGTACGGCCAAGTCAACTCTGCCTCTGCTGAATGTTGCCATTGTTGCCCGCCGGCCTCTGGGAGCTCCTCCGCGGGCCCTGCTTCCCACCGCCTTTTTGGAAATGAGAAGTGACATGTGAAAGTGCTTGTTTTCTTTGCAACACGGCTAGCGCTAAACAACCCTCTCTCGCTCTGGGATGGGACTACTTACCGTGACACAACTGTCTCTTTGTAGGCGCTCCTAGACACTCGATGACTACATATCTGGCACTGTCCGGCGTTTCGCGACGAGACGGCAGTCAACGCGGTGATTCAGTGCAGAGAGAGGGGAAATAAAGCGGCTCTTGTGGGGCAGATCCGCGGCGTATCCACCTGTCTGAAGCACTGAAGGCTGTTTTCTTAGTCACTGGGTAATGAAGAAAGCGTTTTGGCCCGTGGGGGGATGAGTGGGCGAAGGAGACAAATGGAAGCCACCTCTGCACTACATTACCTGGCAGCGCTCCCACCGGCATCCTCCATAATCACGGTCATTATGAGCCACAATTTTCCTGTTTCTCAGTATACTTGTTAATTACCACTGAAGGTCAAGAGCAGGGTTAAAGAAATAAAAGTGAAACCAGAGCCAGTTTGAGACACAGCAGTGGTATGAGGAAGCCGGGGGCTGTGAGGAGGTTCTAGGAAGGGTGATTGTGTTCACATAACAGTGGACAGGACAGTCTATACGTTTTATGAGGACCATATACTGCATCTAGCTTTTACCTGCTGCACTTTTCTTGTTCTTTGTAGTTGTCGAAATTAAATGTCCTTAAAGGGACTATACAGAGGTTAAAAATTAAAAAATATATATATGTATTTTCCTCCCCCTACATGTTCCAACAATGTCCTAAGGTGTAGAATGAGCTCAGACCTATTCACCACAACTGCCTCTAAAATCCTGCACTCTCACTCAAAAAGGTGTTCGGGCCCGATTTGCCGTCATGCACGCACTCAATATAGAAGGTGCAATTGCACGTATGACCTGAGGTGGCAGTAGTGAGTATAAAATGGCGAATTTGCATCTAGCCCCTTTAATATTGGATTGTATGACTAAAACGTATTATAAATTTTAAGGAATGTTATTGATTTCAATGGAGATCAAATTGGCAGCAGTGGATACATTGGGGAAAACTGCTTCAACACTGTGGCTTTTGTTATATTTGAAACAGTTGCACAAAACATACATTAAATGTTTAAAGGTTATTTGCTTTCTAGTTTTTCCTCAAATTAATATACCTTGAGCAATAAGTCTGTTTCTGACAGTAATCCTAAAGTTTTGATATCATATTGCACGAACGTTTAGGTACCCCAAATCAGTCTCCAATGAATGCCTCGTAGACCCCCAATATGGCAAGTATCTCAGCTTTAAACACTTTTCTGGGCAGCCGAGAGTCTTTCAATTCTAGTTTGGGGGATTTTAGTCCTTTCTTCCTTACAAAAGTCTTCCAAAGCAGAGAGATATTTGGGCTATCTGTCACGCACTGCTCTTTGGAGGTTTATCCACAGAACTTCAATGGTTTTTAAGTCAGGAGACTGTGAAGGCCATGGCAAAACCCTCAGACTGCTTCAGATCTTTGATAAGTATTTAAGAACTTTTTGCTTGTTGTGTGGACTGACTTTTAATTCCTTTCATGGTGCACTTACTTAGACAGCACTACCCAGTGCTCAAGGCCATCTTGGTGAGGTCAGGTGAAGTTACACTGACTCCACCAGCAGATATGACTCGAGGTAATTGTATTTAAATGTTGAGGAGGCCCGTTGGCTCCTGGACATCTGGTGTGAAGAAGGCCGGCATGTGTTTCTACTACACTTCACCACACCGCTCCAAACGCCACAGTGCGCAGGAGTTTATTGTCATCGTCACACTTTGCCTGCTAAGTGACTTTATGCCAAAACAAATGGGCTCCACACTCGCGTTTGTTTTCCTTTGTCGCTCTCAATTCGGAGGGTGAAATAATGTTTGTTAAATGCCACAGTGTTGGCCTGGGTTCAGGGGCAGTGTTTGGAGTTTAGTACTAACAGGTCGAGGGCTAGGAATGACGTGGAGCCGCAAGCTTGTTTCCTGGAGTAGATTAAGACTTTGCTTTTTGCCTGAAGGATAGAGGTCAGAAGAACACAGTATGCATCCTCAAGTCAAAACATTTCTTGACAGTGATCAATTATACGTCCTCAATTATACGACAAAAAAAGGAGGGAAGTTGTGTGGGTAGAATCACTGAAATGTGGCTTGCATGAGATGTCAAAGACTTTTTTCAATAACTTTGATTGTTTCACATATTGTTTAGATCTCGATATGCAGATGATCTTTTAAAACTTAAACTTACTTTTGACAGATTTTAACAGTCTTAACCTTTCGACAGAACTGCTGTTTGTAGTTCTAGTTCAGTTTTAGTCAGGGTATAGTTTTTAGCATATCGGTTTTGGTGTTACCATTGAAAAATTGCAAATATTCAATTCTTTGAATTGGTGGCTTGCATGTGGGGCTTTTTAATACAGGAAGAAATTTAAATTGAATTTCAAATTGTTTGCTTAAGAGCTCTTGTTCTTTTTAGCTCTGTCCCTTTGTTTTATTTAGTTAATAATGGAGATTTAATCAAAGCCGTTTTGATTAAATATAACTTTTTACTGTGTTAATATTCCCTTTTTTATTGCTATTATTCCGATGCTCTCCAGTTATAGTCACTTGGCTGTTAATCTGTGAAGTAAAATGGACACTTATTGAAAGCTTGAAGAAGGAAAGAAAAACAATAACTTGGACCTATGATTTGTATTACAGCTGGGGCCGGTTTTGATATTTCAAAGAGGACCTGGTGACGATCAGTAACAGTCTTGATTTGTGGCAGGACGAGGGCCACACAGCACTGCCCTGGCCTTGACATGTGCACGCGCCAAGCCAGAACGAGCCGCCAACCTCCTCGTCATCTGCACAACTAAAGCATTCGTCTTCCATCCGTCCCATCAGCCAGAGGGCTCTCCTAATTGCCCCACCGAGCTTATGCCAAACCCTCTTTGCGGCTAATTCCCTCCCAAGCTAACGGGACATTAACGTTGTGCTAGCGTCTTATCTGCTAAAGTTTCATGGCACTACTGTTCGCTGACAGTTCTCTGGATGGTCCTCTCCCCTTTTCCATGACATTGTGTTTAATCTACGCTCGCCCTTAAAACATGAGCAGATCCAAATCTCGGGCAACAGTCTGTGGACTCTATGAGGTGTGAGCCATTTGTCATCACATACTAACTGTGGCGGCCATGTGTTCTGCAGAGGCGATGGCGCGATATGGACACTCGTCATCACACAGCGGGCCAGAGCCAGCCCAACAATAACAATCAAGGGCATTGGTGTGCTAGGAATAGGAATACGCAGAGCAGTACATATGGAGCTGATCAGGTCAGGTTGAGAGGCTTGGATTGCCTTACCAATGACTAATTGACCGCAGCCTGAAAGCCCCGCTTCAACCAAGATGACCTCTTTCTTCTGATCATTTCCAATACCCACGGATTTCTCATCAGACCTGTTCTATTTCTGCATTTCCTCATCAGCACAAGCTACAGAAACTTCGTTTGGTCAGTCACGGAAACCAATGTCTTTTTAAAGGCCAGACTCTGATTCAACTGTACGTACAGAAAAACTATGTAGGGAAAAGCCTTCTCACTCACCCTATGTTGCTAGTGGTGGCACAGAAGAGCAGCGGTTAGCACTCGTGCCTCACAGCTTGACGGTCCGGGTTCGATTCCCACCTGGATGGGGCCTTTCTGTGTGGAGTTTTTATGTTATGCACTCCGATTTCCCCTACCACTAAAAACATGGTAGGGAAAACAGGCTATGAAGTTAATGAAGTTATTTTTCTTCTAGTTCTTGAAGTGCTAGCCACTTCTTGAAGTGCTAACCACAAAAGAAGTGTCTAGTCCTTAAACTGGAGATGCAGACTGTCATGTGTTTTTCACACAACCTGTGTGAATTCAGTGTGTGAGAGAGTGGTTGGTTATCAGAGGGGCAAGAGCATAGATTGGCTTCTATCAATCTACCCCAAGGCAGCTGTGGCTACTGGCTACAATATAGTATTTTAGTATCATGGAGTATGGAGTGAATGCATAATGACTACAGTGTAGCTCTTTCAGAAATCTTGTCAACACAGCTTATAAAGTGTAATACATGTGTAAGCCATGAACACCTATCTCACATCTTCACAGACGCACAGCAGTCGTGGCGCTGTTGTATCTGTCTTGAATTTACGCGTGTATTTAATCAGTGATATTGAAATGAAAACTGATTCGCTGGTGTATCCAAGTAGAAAGACCGCTTATCCTGACATGCTCATGTGTGTGCCGGTCTGCCTGGGTAAGAGAAACTTATCGAGGACCAGGTCAAATGGCTCCATAAAGGGTCTGTAACTGCCATGTTTTGAAATGAACGATCCATGTTTTTCTCTTATTGGTTATTCCGTCTCGCTCATCTCTGAACTCTGATATAAGATCTTTTTTTGTATAAAATAGAAAGATACTGTAGTTTTGTCTGACCTTCCTACGAACTTACATAATATGTGCTATGTAAATAACTCTGTAGCTCAGTAATACAGTACATTTTACTTTGTCTCAACATACTTAGTTGCACTGACTTCAGTTGACTACATACTTTGACAGTATCTGCAGTTGGATCTGACAACAAGTCGAGGCCATCCGTCGCTAACAGCATATTTTCACCATCCCGTTTTTTTCCACGCAAATGGAGAGGAGCCGCTTGATGGTTAAGTGGCGCGGCGCCTCGTCTCTAATTGTTAACATAGTGCGCCCCATTCATCAGGCTTAGCCACTGTCCAGCATCCATCATCCAGGCTTTGAGGTTTCCCTGGGCCCTGGGCCTGGCTCTCGCTCAGGTACAAGCCCCTCTCAGTCACACACCTACTCGTGCTGCCACTCATGCGTACTGTCTGACAGATCACACATCCCCTCTCGGGCTTCCTGCGCCGGCTCCAAGTCCACGCTCAGGGAAACGGCTCAAATCACTTCCATGTGCCAGTGGGCGGCCAAGGCTCCGTGTAAATGGACTGGCCTTGTTTGTGCTAAGGGAAAGCTGTGCCATCATCAGGGACTGGCTTCTTATACGTATGTGGGTCATTCATATTTCTAATGAAAGGAGACTTGGATCTGGCCTGCATTTAATCATTAAAAGGATTATTGATGCGTGTTTGTTTCTCTGTTTCCCCTTAATGCAGCTAATGTGGCACTGTATACACATTTCCTCTCTAGAACAGTGAAGTTGACCTTATGAGTAAACATGGATTGAAACATGGCGCCACAGAGCTGGCATTGTTAAAGTATTGTGCGAAGTGTTTAGCTTTTACATGGGTGAAAGGTTTGTAAGATTCATAGATGAAAGCCAAGTACTACTGAGGTCTAAGGGTTGTCTAGTCAAAACCTAATAGCCTATAACTGTCTTTAAAATAACAAACGCTAACAGAACGCGAGAGGCTAACATTTAATATAGCCATATAATATTCCCACTGATGGATTTGTACGAAGGCGACATGAAAGCAGTCCCTAGAAAAGCGATTGGACTTTTCAGTACAGGTTAATAACACAGCAGGCATACACAGCCTGATGGAGTGCACCAGTCACCTCCACTACAGCTTGTTCTTTATTTCAGACCAAAGGAAATGAAAGCTCTTCTGTACAACTACTCAGCTGCCTCGCATTAGGAAATGTATTGTATTTTAAAGACTGTGGAAAGGGCTAGAAAACATCCTTCTTGAAGAATAAGTGGAAGTATATACTGTTGACTTTGGTAGAAAAGTTGGGTGTTAACATTTTAGAGAAGACTACGACTTAACCATGTTTGCATCTTATTGGTGTTATTATTCTGAATGTATTGGAGAAATACTTGGCCAAGGTGTGCGGAGTAGTTTGCAAGGCCTGGAGAATGCACAGTAGAATACTGAAATTGATTTAGCAGCTGCCACACAGTAGGTTCATGTGTCTGTCTGTAGCTCATGTTCACTTTTGGCCTCTGAGTTTTTCTTATCAGGCGTAGCTCATTTGGCTACTGTACTATTATAGGGTTCAGAGTGGGGTAAGCCAGATTCAAAATCCTCTCTTCCCATTGGGGGGGTATAAATGGCTCCAGTGACCTCAGGATCAAACGGCTGATTAGAATGAGTGGGAGTCCAAACTTCTGTTGACCTGAAGGGTTCCCAAATGGATGCTTAGACGATTGCACACAAAGTACAGTGAAACAGGGTGACCCCAGGGTAACAGGGTTTCTACCTTATAGTCTCACCAAGATGGGACATTTTGTTGTTGTTTTTTGATATTTATTTGGACAATCCCAACCCGTTTCAGTTCACTTTCAGACTCATACCGCACTTCCATAATCACTGTACCACTTACATAAAGGTGGTTACAGGAGTGTTTTTAATGGCACTGTGCATTTTGGTCCATGATGTGGTCCATATGTGCCACAACAGGACTTCTGCCTTCGCTCCATGTGTGAGCAGATTCCACAGATAATAGTATAGACAAATATGTGCAGACACTATATTGACACTACAGGCCTGAAGTACAGGGCTGTTCAACAAAAGGGGAGAGTTGACAACTAAAGGCACATTAAAAGATAAATGAACAGGTTTGCTAAGTGCTGCTGCATTTATGAGTTTACTATGAGCTGGTCTTGTCTTTGGAGTAACATAATTGCGAGAGAAATTAATGCTTGACAAGATAAATTAACGAAATAAAGGGTAACGCTGATGCTACTTTCCCTCTCTCTGACCTTCTCCAACCCCTTTGCACTACTGCTTCTTCTCACCTTTCTGAAATGAACCTAATGATTCCCCAACCTCCTCCGCGCACCCCGGCCACTGACTTATATCCACGTCGCTCCTCATTTTCCTCCTCAAACACCTTCAGGGAACCATTATCTGGGAGAAAAACCATTAGGCGCCGAAGGGTCATCCAAACAATTGCGATGACAAGCTAAGTGGCACAATCTCGCAACATCTTTGTTCTTCAAAAGCAGCTCTTTTTAGATCTCGCCCGCACTAAAGCAAACAGGAAAGTGACACTCGGTCAGGTGTTGGTGCGTATCCAACTTGACCTCAGACAGTTGAAATAAAACATGTCTCGTCCTCGTTTTTTTCACCCCAGAAATGAAAACATTCTCGGGTTGGATAATGGGAAAAGCAGGTGCAAAATGGTGGAAGGATGAGTAGCAGTGGCGACAAACTTTGTGCCGGCCAGACGTCCAATTCTGTCTGGTTTTGGGATATTCTGCCAAAGCAAGGATGTGACGGCACTTTGGGTTACAGTATCCAACTTCCAAACGGTTGCCGAATGGAGTTTGGAAATACTGTGACAGGTTGGCACTCATTAAAGCGCTTGTTCTTGGCAAAGAGAATGACAATTTCAGTTTACTGAGGATTTTACGTGGGCATGCATTATTGTGGCTAATAAACCTGCTTTGAGAGACCTCAGAATAAATAGTTTTTAACGTTTCGAGTATGGACGGGACACTATATCACCAAGGCCTTTGTTGGCTTGCATCTTGTTTTGCCGTTGTGAGCCGTTTCTCTTAAATGGGGAAGATTGCTTTAACATGCAGGTTTCAGCAACGACAAAAACAACACTGCATAAATGGCATACTAGTAAATTGATAATACATTTGAGAAAATTAGGAGGAGACCGGCTCATTTACAAAGATAAAATAATAATTGTGTTGTTTTGACAATGTACGTGTCTTTTGCTTTGGCTCTTGTCCGTGTACCACTAAACTGGGGCAGCTATTTTTTGCTAACGCACCCTACTAAACAAACTCATTTTGTGCTCTTTAAATACTTCATTGACATACAGAGGGGTTGGTTATTTGGGTCCGGGCGCTTCTTCCTGGCTGAAAAGCACAGGAGAAGACAGGAAAGGCTCGAGTGACTGTGTGCTTTGGGCCTGGTACAATTTATCTCTCTGTCTAGACTTTGGTGGAGTGTATTTATGCTCTGTGTCACAACTGGAGCAGTAGAAGTTCAATCAATGGTAGCGAAATATCGGTCTATTTATAGAAAGTGACAAGGTTCGTCAAAAGGAATGCTTAACAAGATGAGGACACGTGTTTCAAGATGACACAGACGCTGCAGGAATGTGTTGGGCTCTGAAGTTTACGTATTTTGTCTTTTGTCTTGCAGGGAGCGACAATAAGGCAGGATGACCACACTGGAGCCATACTGATCGCTCGCATCATGAAAGGAGGAGCGGCCGACAGGAGTGGTCAGTTTAGATCAACTTGTTGTAAATAATGTCAACGTTTGTGTTCTTATTCGACCATCAAGCAGCCGATGGTCTAATGTGCATGTGGCAGAGCCCTGGTCTGTCCCTCTTCACCCCCTCTTCACCCCCTTTCACCCTGAGTCATCTCTAAACTGTAACACACAGGTGAAATGTGTCTTGTCTAAAAGTATCACCATGATCAAAGTAACATCATGAATACAGACTTACAGCCACACCGTGGAACATTTCACCCAATAAACAGAATTGAATACAAGCATTTATTCTATTACAGATCATTTTATTGTTGAAAAATACCTATCAAGTCTAAAATGTGTGAGGGGCTCAGCTTTCATCAGACCTGACTGTAGCTTTACTTAAAGTTGGGACGTCTCCTGCTCGTCTCCATGGAGATGTTGACTAAAAGTAGGCAGATAGGAGATTTGAATAGGTTAGGTCCTCATCCAAATCCATTCTTTGATTACCTACTGCAGAATTACCTCTATCTTTTTTATCTTTTATCTTTATTTTGTATTGCCAGTAACAGTATGATCCAAAATGTAGCGCAGTGTGCCTTTAACATCAAACCAAATAAATATAGCGACTGAATGTTCGACTATAATACCAGCTAAATGCAACCATTTGAAATAGTCACTGCATAATAGACCTATAGAAGGAAATTGCAGTCGTCGAATGGCTTCATTAGAGGATTGTCTTCTGCTTCAAATATTTACCAATATGTGACAAATGTTTGGACACTGCTACTTTAAGTCAAACTACATAGTGAAATTCAGTACTCATCCCAGCAAAACCATTGTGTGTGCTGCTTTGGTCTTGGACAGATCTGAGGTGTTATTAAGCTGCAGTCTCGCTGAATGTTTCCTTCAGCTCGAAACTTACCGAACACATAAAAACCTTGTGTTCCGCACTTTCTACATCCACACATGTTCACTAGCGCACTTACCCGACGGCACATTTCCACACGTGTCCACAATAACAGCGGCGTTCCTTTCCAATCCCAGATTCCAGCGTGACGATAAACACTAATCTGCTCCTCCAGTACACAACCCCAGGCAGCGGCCGCGCTACAGTAGCGCACACGTTTATATGGAGTTTATTTGGCCGCTTTCATCGTGACATTTCTCCACTGGAAGAAAATGTGTGCTGTGTGTCTCAGGTCTGATCCATGTCGGAGATGAACTCAAGGAGGTCAATGGGATCCCAGTGGACGACAAGAAGCCCGAGGAGATCATTCGTATTCTGGTGTGTGTCTACGCTGTCCAAGCCGCTTTTAACTCTATTGAGCCTCGCATGCACAGAGAAAAGAGTGCTGTTTTCTAAAGGATTCAGAGATTACCTTTAATACAATCAGAGCGCTTAAAGGCATGGGCTCAATCAACAGTGGAACAAACTAGAATGTACTGGAAGTCTTTGTAACAAAAGGCTCCCTGTTTTCATTTGTAAAGTGTATTGTGCCCAGACCTTGGTTTAAACCAGTGATGCTATAGTATGTTTCATGTTTTTACTTTGAGCAGTGCATGATAATGTAAACATGTGAGACTCACGCATGCAAATGCGCCACGCTGGATTGTGGCCATCTGCCCATTTACATCTGCTGTCTTGCATTTACACTCAAAACCACACTCATTCATACATCAGGGTACACACACTGGAGGTAAGGTCGTCAAGTGTCTTGCCCAAGGACACAATGGCATAACAGAGTCACTGCTGCCCAAAGATAATCCATGGAACATAGATTCACGTTGTAGCAGCACACCAGTAAATGAATATTATGAAGAATAAAAAATGTAAACTAGATAAAGAAGTGAAGTATGGGTGCTGCACTGCACCATGCCACGATGCATCACAGTGCTAATATGTGATAATATGCATAAAAGAGTGAAAAGTAAATTTAAGCCTTTGTTTTCTAGTTTCTAAAAGTGGCAGCGTGTCATACATGTTGTGCATTCACCAAACAGTGCGCATGTGTGTCATCATCACTTACCGCCAAACTGAAGGCTGTGGAGGCTCAAGAGAGTTACATCGAAAAACACATGAAGTCAGCATGGCTTAGTTTAGGGGGGCCAGGCTGTGGTGAATGATAGATCCAGTACAGAGCGAACTGTCCGAGCTCCAGACAAATGCATGTGATCTGATCTTGGTCATAAACCTCCTTCTCTACATGTCCAAGTCACTGTACAAAGCTTTGTTTCCAACATGTAGAAGCACATCATTGTCCAGCTTTCTATTGAAAGTGAAACCAAAAACCTAACAAATGTGTTTATTTTTAGCAATTTTTTTTTAAATTATTGTAATAATGTAATTTTGTCTATATTATTTTACTGTAAAATTGGAAAGCATTGCTAATTGTATTATTTTAAAAACACAGTTGTGGCTGCTCTTCATTTGGTTCTCTTTCTGCCCTGTATTGTTTTCCCTCATCCCTCACTCCACCTGCTTAACCACCTTCTGTTCCTTCAAACACAGGCCCAGTCCCAAGGCGCCATCACCTTTAAACTTGTACCGGGAGCCAAGGAGGAAGCCCCCATCAAAGAGCCTAAGGTCAGCTCTTAGGTTTTTCCTCTGCACTTGCACCACTTCAAAACAGCCTCTGTCATCTTGTCTCCATCCATTCTGACTGAGCTTGGCTGTCACTCACCCAGCATCCCACCACTGCCTCCCGCTGTGCCGCTAACGCACGGTTCCTCATCTTCTCATCTATCAGAAGGAAAACCCAGACTGGATCCAATTCATGTTTTATGCTCTGGGGTCAAAGTCATTTTTCAACACACAAAAGACACACTTTATCACAGCAGCATCACTTGGGAGTTTTCTTCGAGATCTGACAGATAAAACCATAAAACTGTGCTTGATTGTGTGTAAGTTGGAAGCCCAACAATAGTATCACACGGGACATACAGAGGCTGAGGTGTGCAAAAGGTGTTTTGAAGCCTAAATAACGAGTAATATTGCACATTTTTTGACGTGACACCCAGACGACTCCTATCTTCGTTCCTTTCTGGCCCGTTTCCCTTTCGCTCCTCTCCGACCACATGCTGAGCCGTCACAGGAGCCGTTTCTCATCCTGACCTTTATCGTGTTGGACCAGAGTCATCGCAGGTGATTTAGGCTGCTCTCTGGGATCAGTTTTAGAGACAGACTGACTTGTCCCATCCAAATGAATTAGCTGTTTGAACTTCAGTTTGAAAACCTGGGGGATCAAAATGGCTGCACCTGCCTGATCAAAGGGGTCCATTTTACCCATATATTGATTTTATTTATAAAAATGATCCTTAGTTTTGAATTTTGAGGAATCATTTTCCACCGCCACTTTCAAAACACATAGTTAAAGGCCCTATACCTGCTTTTGTTGTTGTTAAAAACAATGAAAGAGGGAGCATGCAAAAGTGGGTCTCGAACAGTCTTTTACACATTTTTTACAAACATCAGCTCATATTTACATGTCAGATTTGGGACCCCAGTACTGTAATAAATTAGTTAGATGCAACATGCCCACAAAATACTTGTTTTTTTCCAGCTTGCGCTCACTATTTAGCATCTGTCTGGATGTTGTGTCCCGAACTCTTTCCAAACTTTCTTAAAGCACATGTATAAAACATAGTTTTATACAAAAAAACAAAAAAAAATGTTTTTCTTGGTTTTACATTTTTGTCATGTTTATTATTTTCACTTCCTTATTGGACACTGGCAGGTGTCATGGTGACATGTGTAGAGGTAGACATTTTTTAACTGCATGCTTTTTGACCATTTATATTTTTAACCGTGTTATATCATTATGAAATGTGTGATCTATGTCACAAGCAAAAAAGGTTTCAGGGTCTCTGTCACTTTAATATTAACACCAACTAGCCTGCTCACAATCGATTACAAAAAAACTGTTTACTGTGATACTGTTTTTTCATGAAGCATAATGTGTCCAAGCGGTGAACAGCATTATTATTATTATTTATCAAAGTTTTAGTTTGGGACTCCATGGGAAAGACTCATCTCATATCTAGGACATACCCCCTGTGCTCTGCCCGATCCCGTCAGACCTCGGAAGCTAAGCATGTAGATCTCTGAAATGTAAATGCTTTTGAACATAGTTTAAATGTGCACAGTGAACAGGATCTTGATTTGAAAGCAGACATTACAGCTCTAATGACAATCTTAACACTTAATCCATTCATTTGTGATGAGTATATCTAATAATTTGTCGTAGGATGATTTAGGGGAAGTTAACAAAGGTTCTTACAGTTGAAGAGCGCACTGAGCCAGAGCCACTTTGGCAAAAACATGGAAGTTCCAACCTGTGATTGCACTGACCTTTGTACAGTAATCCCCCTGAGCAGTTCTCACGCCGCGCTCCACTGCTTCCCTTACCTTGTTGTTGTGTATGACAGGTCTTTATGAAGGCGCTCTTTGACTACACTCCGATGGAAGACAAAGCCATCCCATGTAAAGAGGCCGGTCTGGCGTTTAAGAAGGGCGCCATCCTTCACATAGTGAGCCAGGACGATGCGACCTGGTGGCAGGCCAAACACGAGGAAGAAGCCCACCCCCGCGCAGGCCTCATCCCCTCCAAACAGTTCCAGGAGAGGTAAGAGACCAACACCCAAACGTCACTCTCTGTTTCCAATTGTGGAGATGTACACTGCCAAAAACAAGTCGCCACCAAACAAAAAGGATTCCGTCCAATCTGGGTCCATTATTCATCAGGTTCTTGGATTGATGATGGAGAGTGGGACCACTGCACAAAGCTTTCTCCAAGATCCTCAATGGAGTTAAGGTCTGGATGATACATGTGCGAAAATGATGTTCCATAATCCTGAACCACTCTTTCACTATTTGAGCCCGGTGAATCCTGGTCGTTTTCATCTTGGAATATGCCTGTGTCATCAGGGAAAACAGAGCACCACAGGCTCCACTGAATTATACTCTCAAAATCTTTTGAAAATCCAACTTCCAACCAATTTTAGACTCTCACCTTATTCCTTGTTGTGCTAAATTGACTTTCCTTCTGCCTAAGCATACCAGTAGTTTTCTTGCGTGTTTAGCCCATGTTCCTCTTTGGCCCACATTGACATGATAGCACTGTCCGCAATATTGGCAATAAGCCTCTGCAATCTCCAAAGATCTACTGTTGCATTCATTTCTCACCAAGATCTTCTATTGATGATGGGAGAGTGTGACCACCATCTCTGTATTGCTATTACTTTGTGTAGGCATTGTATACCTTCATTATGTCATGATGAGTTTGTGAGAGTTTTGCTTTAGCCAATATGAAGTATTACATCCCCATTAGATAACCTCCAGCCGTAAGTGATGTCACATTGTATTGTCTTCTTATTGGCAGTTAATAACCGCTTTCATTCCAAAATTCCACAAACATTTTTCCTCGATCCGCTCACGTCTCTATATTCTCTTGTCTGAAGCGGACTCGACCAAAGCACTCACTGTTTATTATTCCCAGAGCCGTCGTAAAATCTGATGGGTTTATTGTGTCTCTCCGTTCTCTCTCCTGCAGGCGATTTGCTCTGCGGCAGCCCGTGGCCACGCTCCCATCCACGTTCAGGAGCTCAACCCGCCGATCATGTAAGCCCCATTTACCTCAATCATACTCTCAATTAGAGCTGTAAGTTCATGGCCAAAAGTCTATCTAACTAATGTCCCGTCTCTATAGGGTTATTAGATAGTTTCCTATATATGTAGTTCAGCCCTTACTTTTGAATGCATCTCGCTTTTATATTTCTTTAAAAATCCGACTGGACTACTCACTATAAAAGCCTTGATAGATGACATTTCCTCATTCTCACCTGGATCATTTGTACGGCTTTAGAGCGTCACACCTGTCATCAGAGAAACTGTGCTGTCTGCTCCATGTTTCATGTCTGTCGTCACAGTCTGCTGGCTCCGCTGCCACTGTCTAACCATATGTTGAATGAAGCCCCGAGACCTAGTCACCTTTTAGTTGGAAAAAATATCAAAGTCTGTTGTCACGCAGTTATTTTCACGTTTGTTTATTCAAGAATATCCAAGACAAGTATAGATATTTAAAGAATAATGTCTAGTCATTCAGCTATAATGCATTTAATCTCTTGCCCGCCACCTTAACTGAGCATATACTCCAGTTCGCCATTACCCAGATCTAAAAGCTTTTTGAAAAAAAGTCAAAATAGCAACGAAAACCAGAATGAAAAGGCAGAGGCACCTTTTATTATGAAGCAGCTTTGAAAAATGTGAAAGCATTACCAATTTTTAGAGGAGAAGCAGGACGGACTACTTAACTCGAAACGCATTGGTGACGCTTTAAATAAAAATACCTACTTTGCTGATCCAGAGTGCATCCCTCTCATTCTCTTCAATTCATTGCCAATTTTATTCTGAGATTATAAATACTGCCTAATAATGGACATTTATTCAAAACCAACTTCTCATTTACACTACTGCTCAAAAGTTTGGGGTCACCCAGGCCAGTTCTATAACTTCTCTAATCAGCAGTTTCAACAGTTTTCAGCAGTGCTAGCATAATTGCACGAGGTTTTTCTAATCATCAATTACCCTTCAACACGATTATAATATACAAAATATACAAATATACATTTAGGACACTGGAGCGATGCACCTCTGTACACCTATGTAGGTATTCCATTAAAAATCACCTGTTTCCAGCTAGAATAGGCGTTCACCGCATTAACAATGTCTAGACTGTATTTCTGATTAATTTAATGTTTTCCTCATTGAAAAAAGCAGTGCTTCTCTTGGTTCCGTGCTGCACCGTGATTTGAACCAAGCCATGAGATAGCTGAACCGTTACTCCCTAATCAATAGGGTGAAAATTACTCCACACCTTGCAGTAATAGAAAATATTGTACAGTGTCCTCCATGAACTTTGGCATCCCTGAACTGAAGATGTGCCCTGAGGAAGAGAGACAAAAGCTTGGCTGCACCAATCTACACCATCAGCCTCTCTGCCTACCTCCAACCACTCTCTCTCCATCCACTCAGACACACGGCCTCCCGTCCTGAACTAACCAGGCTCAACCTGCTTAGCATCTGCGATTAGAGTCAATCAAGCAAGGTGGAATGGCCAGGCAATTTTAAAAATTCTTATATTTACCAAGACGAATACAGGCAGCTTGTTGTTTAGTTGAGCTTACTCATGGTTTAAATGATCTAAGAACATACGGCATGTTACAAATGATGTATAAAAAGTTTTCAGATTTGAGAGATTGAGAGGGGGAAGGTATATGATATGTCTTTTAATGAAGACCGAGGCGCAACCTGTATCTATGCAGCCCCACTGTGGACAATATAAGCACTTGTAATATCCATCAGTATTATGTCCATCCCGCTCGAGGCCAGTGCCAACCATTTCCAAGCAGCTGCCACAGGAGCGCAGTGAGCGTCTGGCCTAATCCTGCCATAACTGTTCTCCACACCTGAGTGAAAAGCCCTGTTCAGTGATTCGCCTTGGACTGGAGGCACACAAAACGCTGCCAGACTCCACTTTACGTTGTATATATGAAGCCAGACTGTATAGTATGGGAGGGAGCTGGCACCGACCTAGACCTCCAATCTGATCGCACCGGCCTGGAGCAGGGAAGGAGACCTGCCAGCATGTGACATAGGCCCACACACTCGTTAGGCCGCCATCTCAATGTGCCAACTATGCTTCAATGCGAGGGCAATGTAATAGACCTGACTTGTAAGTAAATTCAAAGTAAGCACCTGGTTGTTGCTACAAATTTTATACAGTGCTGTCTTATTCTACCGGTTATTACCTGATTTGGACCATGGACCACACAGTGGACAGGTGACTCAAAGCGGCTGTGTGAGTGGTCAGTGTGGCGCCTTTACTTTCATTCACAGTGGTCTCTAAGACGCTCCAGGATCAATTGTTTGGAAGGTTTTCACTGCTGATGGAGCCTCTCACCAGAAAACCTACTAAACAATTGATCCTGGAGCGTTGTAGAGACCACCATGATCAACTTTGTTTTTTTCTCTCATAAAAGTTGCATAATGCACTTTTTAAAAGTGATAATAAAAAGTCTTCAATTTGTTTCCATCAGGCTTAATTTTGAAATTTCTTCGAAAATGCGAAATACAAAACACATGGTCCAAAGTACATTCATTTATTGGTTTGGCTAAAAAATATCTGCCTGTTTTACATTTGCTCAAAGATGTGCTTTTGAATATCCACATTTTCCTTTGGATATGCAATCCCTTTTTAACTGGAATGTATATGAATAAAAATAATTATAATAATTATAATATCAAACACACTTTGCTGGTTGGAAATTTAATGCAATATTTTTCCAAAACAGAAACAAAATATCTAGTAGTTTCAGTTCTTGATTGTCCAGGTGAGCTAAAATAAGGTTATGGTTTGGGTGCTTTATTTGTCATTATACAACAATGAGCCCCTCCTACTCCGCCCCCTTGCTGTCCTTCAATAAAGAGGAAAAACAAAATAGAATACACTGCTTGGTCTTTGTGGTTATAGTGAAGATAGAGTGAGTGTTTTCACTCAGCGATGAGAGGCTGAGATGTGAGGAAAGCATTATCTGGATACATAGGACTTGAGGAGGAGCTTTTTAGGAGCCGTTGCCTCAGTGTGCTCAGTTATAATAAGCATTATAAAAAGCTGTAGAAAGTGTATTTTCCATAAAACCTGCTCCGGTTTTCCCTATCAACCCAAAACATGTCTAATAGGTAAATACTCTGCGGTTCTGACCGTGCTGACAGACTGAAACTCTACTATTACACCGCTGTCACAAAGACTAGATTGTACCAATCTTTTTGAATTTCAGTTTTTATTTCAACGTGTAACCAAGACCTCGGTATGATTCCAACCTCAACTGTCCCGCCTCTCCTACTCTTTCATTGTGGATTTCCTCGAACATATAAACCCTCATCAGAGTACACTACACTACACATGTACTTGGCCGCGCGCACACAGCGACCCCATTGAACCAACAGCGAGTTAATTTGGTCCATATTTTGACTGCAGATTACTACTTTGAGGTGGACATGTCCATCCAGTTGACGTTTTACCCCAACATTGCAACCCGCCTTTAATGTGTCGTGACTTTTCCAATATAAAAGCACTAAAATAACCAACAGATCTTACAATGAGCCGCGCTAAAGTTAGCAATATGCCCGGGTGAATTATGGATGTTGTCATTTCCTGGTTATGTTCGACCACATACTGGCATATGCGGTGCCCAGGGCCAAAAATATCCTGCTACAAAGACAGTGCTCTACTGTTGTGCTACTATTTCACTTTAATGGGCCAGTTTCTCTGAGGAGCGGTGGGTTTGAGGGAGCGCTCCCTAGGCTGTGAGGGCAGGTGTAACATGGAGTTCATTCTAGCCCACAGTCTATGGAAAAAATCAGGCCTGGTCCAACTTTCTTTACCTAATTACAGCCTATACAGATATTTGATCACATTATGTCTTTGAGAATAGCAATGCACTCAGTCAATCAGTCAATCAGTCTATCAGTCAATATTCATTCCCAGTTGCAGGGAAAGCATATACAGTATTACCATGAATGGCAGAATTCATTTAAGAAAAGATTGTGGCCCAAACTCAAGCATCGCTTTGTGCAAATATCGTTGCTCATCATATACACTAAACAAACAGGGGGGGTCTAGGGGTTCACGCCCAGGAAATCTTCAAAGAAATAAACTGTATATTAAGGATTTTAACAGATTTGGGCCGGAGCGGTCCATAATTTGATTCTCGTTTGCAAGGAAAACATTTCCCTTTCGTTAGGTTTTTATAGGTAAAGGATCCGGGACCCACTTTGAAGAATCCGGCATAGATTTGAGATGATAAAGACATGTGATTGTCACATCCAGGTGGTTAATTCAAGTGGAGATGATACAATAAGCTCTGATCAGGCAAAGATTTACACATTTTAACCATGAGGGCCATAGTGTTTATCCTGAGGGGTCGGATGTGACATTACCCACCCCTGCTTTACACCAACAATGATAAGGAGATTTTTGCCTCATTAGCAAATAGACAAAAGCAAACAACCAACATATAAAGTCTGTTTTAATATTGCTTGCAACATAAAGATTTGACAACAATCGTTTTACCAAAATGTTTAATTTTTTTCAATGTGGAATGAATTTTAATGTTGGAATACTCTTTTCAAAGCAGAATATTTGCGGCATTAACGTCTGACATAATGATTTACCTCATTTGTGGATGAACTTGTTTTACCAACAGCTGAGACAATAGATTGTAGGTGTGAGAATATGGTCTTGTATAAAACACTGTTAGGGACAAAAACACATTGATTTAAACCGAGTCCTGCAGGTCTGTCTGTTCAGTATGATTCATCGGCCCTGCTGTATGTTGCACTGAGCAGGTGTCCCTGTCCAACCAAGAGTAATTGCTGCCATTTCAAACGCTCTTAAACGCTTTTACGCTTGTCTTAAGACTGATTCTTTTCAGACTTGGACAGTATTTCACATTTCTGTAGCGTCATTGTAACTGTAGGGATTAGCCGCTGTAGTAGGAAGTCCCCTGACACGACGCTGCCTGGACTTGACGAATCACTGCAGGAATGATAACAATTCACCCTCTGTACTCCAAAAACCTCAATTAGAGAAAAAGTTGGAGGAAAAGTGGGCCAGGAAAGTGTTTCTACTGTACGGGGGGACAGGTTATGGATGGCTGCGTGTTCTCATGGAGGTCAGATTCAGTAGCACATGCGGCCCAGTGGAGCGGCCATGGCTGGGTCAGGAGCCGTGGAGGGAGATCGGGCCCCGGGGCCATAAACTACAGTCTAATTGGAGGATACCGTGGAGACCCTGTTGCGCTCCCCTGTGCTGGGCCCGGGTGGTGATTGAGCTGGGGGTCCCGTACAGCCTGCGTCTCCCCTCTCTTCTCCTTTTCCAGCCCGGGAGCTCCGTCGGCTGCAACAATATTGGTCTTGGCGAATGGTTGCGGCGCGCGTTGCTTAAGCGTGTCCATTTTCACCGTGAGCTCGCAAAGACATAAATTATATCTTTTCCTCACGGTCGCCATCGCCGCTGAATTCCTCCCAGCATTCCGCGGTCACGGGATATGGATTCAAAGTGCTTCGATTCCTCCGTGAGGCAACACTTAATTGGCCAAACAACCTAGTTAGGCCGTTCTTCAACACTCTGTCATCCATTTTCTGCCTTTGCCCACCTCCTAGATATCCTCGATGCTAGCTCTTCTTATGTATTTAGCCCACTAGACGGCTTCAAGTCAGTTGACATTAGCATTTATCTTAATCTCCCTAATATAGTTCATATTCACTTTATTGTCTTTGTTGGAAAGTTCACCCCTGCTTTTTATCCATCGTGTCAACACTGATGAAGGCAACCTGTCAGGAGCAGTAATGCCAGTTTTACACATCGTATCTACCCTTGATTCATTTTGACTTGCTTGTGTGTTGGATCAGGGCCAATCAGGGCTTATTTTGGAATCGTCTTCCCCCGGCCTATTAAACATGTTAGTTTGCAATGTATTTAATGAGTGCCCTTAAGTGCGCTTTCAGGTGACAGTTACCAAATTAAATATACTGGATATACTTTTGACTTTTTTCATTCCTCAAATGTTAGATTTTGCCGTGTTTTGTTAAAAATGATGAGTTGACGTTGAATGATGATTTAAATTGTCACTGAATTAAATGTGATATTCTTTGCCCTATAGGCCACTGTACTGCTATTAGATTGTTAATAAAATGGTTGTGTCTGGGTCTAGTCAGATCCAATCAGAACAGTTTTGCTTGTGCACCACTAAATGTATAACTTCAGGCAGTTGCATAACATTTATTGCCTGTAATGTAGTAAACATGTGTGGCTGATTGAAGCAGGCCATCATGCCAGATGGGACGTACATAAAGCCTGCATCATAAAGTATTTGGGCACTCTCGAATGGACAGAATCCCATTGAAGAATCTTGACTTTGACTATTTTGATCACTTCCATGCATAGCCTAAATTATCTTGACTTGATTTAGAACAAAGTCTACATTTGTACTTCTGACAAACACTAGCCGTATACGGGGATATATTTGCAGGATACCTAGGCGTGAAAACCGGACTCCCTCCTGGAAAATTCATCTCCCACGGGGCATATGAACCTTCACAGCCAAACAACTGTTACCTGTCTCCCCGTTCCCTCATAACCCGGCTCTCCCCTCGGTCCCTGGCATCCCTCCAGCCTCCTGACATCTCGCTGGCCCTCGTGCAGCCTGTCGGTTGTGCTGTCAGACACGCACATCTCACTCTGACTGGTTTGGTCCGCAGCCCGTCCAACACGTGGACACAGTTAGCGCTCACCTTGGGGTCTCCCTCCATCTTTTACCGTATACATCATGACAAAACCCCTCTCCCACTTCACAAAAATGACTGAAGCATTTCGAAAACGGCGCCTGAAATTGCTCCTAAGTGGTCCTGACCCCTTACCTGTGCACAATTTTTCTATCCATTTCATTTTCTGACTTAAATGCTTTCAGACTGCGGGGGATTCGGAGGAGAAATGTTCAATTATATTCACAAAGGTTACGCGCAGATAACCCAGGACGAACATTATGGGCCATTATATCATATGACATATATTACACATCAAATTTTCCCGTCAGTGAACGCAAAGGATTCTTATTATATTAGGGCGGTTTTCACTATGATTTAGTCGCCACGGAGAAAATAGAAATACTATGTTGTCTCTTTAAGCAAGATCCACTTTATAAGTATCACAAACAAAAAGTAATTGTTTTAGGAATTTTTAAATTTGATAAGATATGCTTTATACTTTTATACCAGAAAATGTTTAAGCCTGACTAATGATAAAAATATGTTGAGATTTGGTTTAAAAACGCAGTAGGTGAATGGTGCAGTAAATAAGTCCTAGACAAAAAAAGTCAGCGTTTTTTTCCACCTTGTTTCACTTCTAAACACTGTCTGAGTCTGAGCTCCAGCCTGAATGTGCATCTGATTACCTCAGGTGAACGATGGGGATGTGTGGGGGGGTTTGTGAGAGCTTTTGTACTCCACTTTCTCTACCTTACACGGTTTGAAAATGTTATAACTCAGGTAGTGCAGCTTCGAGTCCAGTTTATACGTGTTCCTTTTTCTGCTCCGTGCATAAATGTATAGTTTGCGGTCGGCCATAAGGTGCTAGTTTTCGTGGGAGATTCAAAGACTATTCTAATGTGTAAATGACTCCAAAACACATCTCCAAGGGTGTCTTTTGATAAGCCAGCACCACTGTTATTAAAAGTCCACTTTACGTAAGTGCAATATCAAAAAGTTCCAAAAGTTTGAATAACATACAGCCTGATCGCTTACTGTGCTTCGGTCTTCAGCAGCTGTTATAAATAGAAGTGGAGAGAAATTTCAATATTGTCAAATTACATATCACATTCAGGCTGTCATTTTGTTGCCTCGTGCCAGAGAAGCACTCGAGCTCATACTCTAGCTATCCATTTGCATTTACCGTCACGTAGCTCGTCTTATCCTAGACCTGTCCATCAGTAAAAAACAGCCCGCGCTCTAAATAATCAAGCCTGGTGCTGCGCTCCAGCAGGCGCATGCCTCCGCTCTCCGCCCGTGTCATGCGGACGATCTACTGGCCCCGCGAGGCCCTTTAAGAAAGAGAGATCACAAGTCAAAGACAAAGAGGCGTCCAGCTGCAAGTAACCCGGGCCACCGCGCTGACATCATCCCATAACTCAGGCCCGTTTACAGGCTGCGGAGAGGAGCGCCGCGCGGCCGGCGTTAGCTTTAGCCTTCGCAGCGGGAGTCCCTGTGTCAGGTGTCTTCTACAAAAGCCAGGTGTCCGCTGAAGAGGCCCGCGGAGCATGTAAAACTCAGACCTGAGTCGCATTCAGAGCGTCTTATCGTCCAGGCTGCGGCAGATTGTTAAAAGGAGTTGAAGCGTTCAGTCGTGATGTCATCTGTACAAGGCTTCACAATATTTTCCACCGACGACAAATCAGGAAAAAATGTGATGCAAAAATCTTGTAAATCACTTGCAGACTGTAATGCTTGTTGTGATTATTTTTGAGATGAAACAATGGAATTTTATGATTTTCACAATTACTGACACCATGAATGCCCCCCCCCCCCCCCCCCCCCCCAACACACACACACACACACACACACAAAGTCAGAATCCGCCATTACCTGCAGTACTGCTTTGATTCATTCACGCAGGTGTCCTTCACATTTTCAAACCACATAAAGCAGAGAAAGGCAACACCAGGCCCGGGTCCAAACCAATCCTCCAGCAGAGATGCCCCCAAGATGACTTTGTGAAATAGTCTTACATCAAAGATCAAATACCTGATAAGTGCTCTAAAACAGTGGTTCTCAACTGACACCCACCATACAGTAATGGATGGATGTTGAGTTTCTTTACTTTTATTGAAGAGTATTGAAAGGAATGTGCTGTGGATAAGGCTCACGACCCACTGAAAATATGTATATTTATTATTTACAGTTGACAGTTTGCCAGTCATTGCCAGCCATAACATAGTTTTTTACCTTGAACTTTAGTTTAACAAATGTGTTCAGAATTATCACTTGGATATTCATTAGATTAGATGAGCTGTAGGTTTAGCTCGAATTTAGTTTATGAAATAAAGGATTAAAGGTATTTTGCCAAGCCAGACTTTTCTGTCAAGTACATGCTTTCAGAAACTCAAACTACAGATGGATCAGTGATAGAAATTGGAAAGCAAGTGACACTTAACATTGAGTTAATAGCAGTTGTTTTGGATGGAGCGCAGAGAGCGGATGATTTACACATCACTTTGCTTTTCCTGATTTGTGGTTGTACTCTGTGTCTCCGCGTTGCAGGTTCATCATCAAGATCTTGTCCAAAACCCTCTCACGTTACTTCATAAAAACAACATTCAAATCTCCTTTGTTTTGGCTGATCTCTATCCAAGCTGAACAAATGATTTTCCTAATTGTGCGGGTTTGTTTAGCCACTCTCACGTTCCCAGCTGACGTCATCACCCGTCAGGAATCCCGACGTTTGTAATTGTCCGTCGATCAAAAAGAGGGCTGACTGTAGAACTCGGCCGCACTTTGTAACAAGCCCAAAATGCTTGTGATTTTGAACAAATTGAGGACGGTCTCGTATTTCAGTCTTTGCTGTCCGCGCCGGGTTGTCTTCCCTCCGCTCACCTCCTCCGTCACTGTCTGCGGTGCGTCTTTGGGTATGCGGCTGACACGCGATATGGCCCGGAGCACGCGGTGTATTCCAGGGATACAGTGGGCCGTGAAGCCTCCTGTCAGGAAGGATAGGGACTGGCGGACTAGCACGAGGCAGGCCGCTACTGTTGTCAGCTTGGATTGTATGTTACGGGTTAAACAAGGCCATGCAATGTAGCCATGGTCTATGCAGTCTTTGAGTGTAGACCCAGAGAGACAGTCGGAATGAAAACATTTCTGCAAATCATTTCATTATTGCTTCAGCAAAGTTTGATGTCTATATGCTTTACACATGGTTTCCAAACTTTAGAAGTATTATTATTCTAATGAGGTCTATTTTGGATCTTTTTAGACCTGGTTTAGTTCCTATTTGATCTTGATCTATGTCCAATGGTACATGGATGGTCAAACGTGCTCTTGTTCAGCATTTACGACAAACCACTGTGTAAATATATTGGCTTCATCAATGCAGAGGGACAACAGATAGTACGCAAAAATATTGCTAGAATTAATCTGAGGTCATTTTTCATACCGGTCTAAACCTGAACCGAGGCAAGCTTATTTTCTTTGAGCTACTTTGAGAATTTTCAGTTTATTCCCATTTTATTTCTTTTATTTCATCCCTTTGTTTGACAACGATCGGAATCCCTGCTCACAGGAAGTGCTACCACAAATCGGAAGTGCTTCCACAACCAAAGTGGACGGGGCTGTATAAGGTGAATACTTTTTCCTCCAAGGGGTTGGTTTTATTGGTAGAGGAAGTCGGAGCACTCAGGGAGAACATGAAACTCCACGCAGAAGGGCAGCGTGTCTGGGAGTCAAACTTGGGGCCTTCTTGCCGGGAAGAGAGAGAGCTAACCACCGTGCCTAATGATGAAATTGATTCCTTTTGAAAAGTATTATAGCACCAGGACCTAGATGATAATGTTGGTGGTGGAGATGAAAAGATGATGAGGAGACTTGAGTAAACTGTTTATGACTTTCCCGTGAAACAAGTCAGTTGTAAAATCAGGGACATTTTCAAAAATGTAATAACTTTTGACAGCCGTTTTGAAAAATCCTCTTTTTGAGGTTATGGTTCCTCTGCACATGCTCGAGGGACTCTAGTGGGCAAGTCTGCAAAGTCAGGACAAAATACAAAGGATGGTTTGGAGTCTGTATTAGAACCTTTTTGTTGTTTGTCACTTTCAATCATTATGAATGTTTAGCCTCATTCACAGCGTTGCACATGAAGTCATTTATCAGTTATGTTGTAGTAGTACTATCTAGTTTATTCCCCAATGCCTTATATGCCTTATGTAACTGGATGTATTTCTCTTTAAAGCGAACCCACCCCACACCTGTGCATCTGGCTGTGTACTTTCACTAGGTAACAACATAGAGGACTTTGCGCAGTTGTAGTAGGAAGTAGTGAAGTAGATCTAAAACTAGATATTCAGATTGGCTCTTGTCTAGTGCTTAAACTATATTTATATGGCTTATCGAAATGTGTATGCAAAGTTCAAGTATTTGCTGAATGTAATTGTTTTTGTCATTTTTGTCTTCTGCTCCTCTAAAGACGATGTGGAGCTAGAGCTTGGTAGGTGTATTTTCTTTCATATTCCCATGACTTTGATTAATTCTCTCTAACATCCTTTTATACCTGGCTATTAGCACTACCATTGTTGAGAGTGAAGGAACTCATCTGCCTTTGGACCCATTTAAATCATAACTTGAATAACCTGTGTGCAATCTAAAGTTTACTTCTTTCACCTTTTACAATAATCTGCTGGATAAATTCATCATGTCCTATCATTTATCATTTATTTATTTATCTGAGATTTTTTGGACAGACTTCTTTCTTACTCTCACTGCAAAGGTACAACAACATGTGGATCAGGAAAGCAATTTTTAAAGCAAAATACGCTTCAGGAAGTTAAAACAAATATGAATGTAGACAGAGAATGTATGGAGAATATCCGCAAAATTGTAGAAGGAATTGTGTGTGAAATTTATTTATATAAGAACTTGATCGGAGGCAGGCGCTGGGAATTTGGTAACAAGCATTTTAATCAGGCATCACCCCTTTACGTTTTAGCGCAAACTGTTTTTTCTTCCTCATATTATTCCATGCTTCCATGTAAAACTGGTATTATTATATAAACACTTAGTAAAAAGAAAGATCAACTTTGGCTCATACTGACATGGTCCTCTGTTCTTTAACTGATGTGGGAGTATTAAAAGGCAACACACAATTAAAATCCATTTTTGCTTTGACTGTCTATTAGTCTTTATGCTCTTTATTGGGTTTAAATCTTCTTTCTGTGCATTTCTTGTGGCTTTCTGCTCCTTATCATCTCCAGAGGACGCTGACTCCAGTGGATTCCAGGCGGGAGGTGAGAGCGTTGTCTTTTTGACCCTTGCCCATCCTCATGTTACGCTTTTATCATACATGGACGGACGTGGTCAAATGTCGTGTCTTCCCTAGTCATCCTTTCCCTTGCAATTGTGGCCACCATATTCCCATAATCTCCTTGATATATCGTGTTCTGGTTTGTCTTAGATTCCCATGTAAAGTCCTATAGCTACTATTTCTGCATTAGCATCCTGGCAGACCATGTCACGGATTTGCCGAATGTACTACTTACCCCGCTGCTCCTCCGCTGTGGGTCCGGGACGGCCTGTAGATTGGGGTTGGACGGGTGGCTTGGTTTAGCGCTTTGTTCTGAGCGATGGTCTCATTCATGTGGTGCTGGCCAGACTTTAATGACAATGACCATTCCCGCTGCGGCCCGCTCCAAAGAGCCGCCTCCGAATCCACGGCTGGTGCACGAGCAGTTTCCCATGATGTTTTTATTACTCGCAAATCATAAGCTCCGGTCCGTCTGAGCTGGCTGCAGGCAAGACTCCCTGTGTGTCCATGTCCACTGCTGTCTCCTCGTGTCTCGGGTCTTTGTCTCTCTGTCTATATTTCTGCATTCAGACATTATGCGCAGAGGTCAGGCCGTCTCACTTCTACAGCATTTCCACTGCAGCACGTCCACTTCTGCAGGTTTATTCAGACCGACTTTGAGCTGCTTCTGCCAAGCTCAATCAGCTCACGGTGTTTCCACATGTCCTGGAAAAGCTGGAACAAAGCTGCTTTTACAATGAGGGGAAAGTTGGGAGGAAACCCAAAATCTCCGGCATTGTATAGTGCATTGTTTTATTTAGACACAATGGCCTGCTCTTATCGTTTCTAGTCAGAGAAATATAATGTATTCAGAAGTGTAAGCCTGTATTAGTGACCAGGTCTATATTGGACACACATCCTCTGATTTCTCCTACCATTAACTAGATCCTCTCGGCCAGGATGAATGAGTGTGTTTGTGAGGCCACCAGTCCAACTAAGAATCAGAATTACCTTTTGCAGGGGAATCCTTGCACCAGAGAGGATTCTACTATAAATATTTTTAGAGGAAGAGGAAACTGAAGCATCTGGAAGAATCCTGAGGAGACACTATGCGAGCTTCACACAAATGCTTGTAGAAGGATTTCGGTAATTTGCATCCATTTACCCACATTAGTTCTCACAAACACACTCAAATTCATATGCCAGATTGCATGGAACTGAGGGAAAGTCGGTGAAGTGTCTTGCCCATGGACACAATGACCTTCGGATCAGCCAGCGATGCTCTATCAACATAACTTCACAAACCACTTAAGTTGATGACCAAAACTCCTGAATACATGCTTTCACTGCCCGGGAACACTGCCCTGACGATGTCCACAGCTCAGAAGCTCCAAGACGATGTGCAACAGGACTAAATATGAATACGTTGGATGTGGTTGTATGATTTAAAGTTGGCCGCCCCTAAAAAAGCCTGAAACCTTAGACTCCGCAGATGCCTTTGCACTGCTCCCGAGTTTGCGGAGGAAACGGGAGCGGGCGCTGAGGCGGGCCGCCGCTGTCCTTCGTATTCGGTTTGTTTTTCCTTCATGCTTCTCTCAGTGATGCAACGTCTGCGCATGCCGCTGCCAGGAGCTAACCTTCACTGGGCTTGTGCTCGCGCCCAGAGATCAGCTTTTAGCCAAACACTATTTACAACTTAATATGAGAAGTACAGGGTTTATAGTTCCACTGGGAATACAAATCACACCAGTGTCAGTTTAGAGGGGACGCGTTTGTTTTTTTGTCCAAGACGTAGCTCAAATCTTGGTGCAGCTACAAACTCTCTATACCTACTCTATTAGCATAAATGATGAAAGAATAATCATTCAAAATGTACCATTGCACATATGCTTTGTTAAAGGGCCTACACACATATTTTGGACATTAGCCCTTGAAGTTAATGTTTTATACGTTTGTATAGTACCAATGATCACCAATTGAACTCTGAGCTCTCATCTGGCTCATAAAGGTCAGTTTAATCTATATTTTCATTATGTTCATTCATAGTTTGTTCATAGTTTTGTTGGACATTGCCAGTTTATGGTTTTACATGCTATGCTCGACACAGATGATGGACAGAGTTAATAGGATAGAATTATATTTATTCAAATGAAGCTTTAATGTAAGAGGAAAATGGATCTGCAAAACACTGTTCCATTTTATAAATAGAAAATGTTGTTTCTGGCTCTATAGGGGCTGGTAAAAAAAAAGTCTCTTTAGCAAATGTAATTGGTGACCGTAATTTACTCTTCTCTGAGAGTACAACTCCAGTTAGGAGAGGAGTAATGCAGTGTTAAAAGGTTCAAGACGATTGTTGTGACCTCGTAACAAGCTTATGGAGGCAGATTGATCGGTAAAATAATGAGAGTCCAGTGAAGGCGTAAAGACAGAGGAAGTCCACCTCATGACATCAGCATGTGGGGACAATTGTTTTAAGCTACTCAGAAGGAGACGGACTGAATGTGCAGGATTACCCGCAAAACATTAATGCCTCTTAGATTTGGAAAGACGGCATGTCACTCTGTACCTACTCTGCTGAGGCCTGATGAAGATGACTGCAGTGGAATATAGTGGCGATGGCAGCTGAGGATTAGGGAAGCCTCACACTGGTTTACAGCTTGTGGTTGAACATTGTAACATTTGAAAGAAGGATGACGAGGCAAATGCAGATCAACATTCAGCACAGAGTAGACACAACACCAGGAGCCTACAGTGAGGAGAACATACTATGCATGATTGGGCAGTGTCAAGGTTAATTTTTTGCAGTAAAGCACACTTTATGAACCTCTGCATTTGGCCCGTCCCCCAACCTGACAGGAGTGAAGATGAACAAGGGGACCTTTCTCCAGATCTTGAAGTAGATTAATGCTCAGAACTAGAGCATAAGCCTGTTGCACATGTTTTCGAAACCGTCTTTCTTTGAGACATGGCTGCCACATTACCACAGTCTGTTTTACTAAAGGTGTAGCAGATTGACAGAGGATACTCCCATGAGCACTCACTGTGCCACACAGTCTTCCGTGCACATGATGGGAGCTGGGACTTTCGCTCGTCTCAGTTTGCGGAGAAAGTATAGACGCTTGTCCTTTTTTAGCCGGAGATGAAGTGTTTGTGGACCAGGAAAGGTTCTCTGTACATGATGCTATTTTCTATGATCTCGATTTTGTTTTAATCCTTGCAATCCTTGCTTTAAGAAAGGATTATACTGAAAAACAACTGATAAAATGATAAAATATTCCCTTTCGCTCTATATTTTTCTTCTTGGGCACATTGTTACATTCAAACATTGTATCATCTGTGCTGAGGCCGCCGTCTGTGCAGTTTCCACACGGCGCTGGAAGCGTGCTACCCCAAACATACTGTTACAGGCTTATACCATGGAACACTGCTCTGGCCTCTGGCTGCCAGGGGTCCGTTTGTGTGGAGCAGGCATTTGTTTTTCCCCTCCATCTCATCCCACTGCGCTCCAGGCTGCGGAGAATGTCATGATGTCTGATTTCTAATGCGCTGGTGAAAAAGCCACTTAAATACACACTGGTGCGCGCTGGTCTTCTGCTAAAAAGTCCTTGACGCTGCCATCGACGTGCCAAGAATCTCTTTTTAAGCCAGGATTTGTGAGGCTAAGTGCCGGCTTTCCTGCTTCTCTCATCAGCCGAGGAGAAGACGCTGCAAAACAATGCCAAAGTCAAGTTGCAAAACCTTTTTATGGATGGAAGGCCTAGAAAGTTGATTTTACATGCAAACACAACACATTAATTTTCAATCTGGGTCACTATATCCCATAGATTATTGGTCTGGAGAAACAGCCGGAGCGTTTTATGTCACTTCTCCGTTCGGTTGGATGTTGCTGGTGGTGGACACATGATCGATGTTCCAGATGCCCCTCTCTTCAGCTTTAACTGAGTTGGAGTTTCTAGTTTGGGCTTCATTCTTGATTTTCTTATTGGATTTTACATTTTGTTCGAGCTCCAAGTCAGCCTGGAGTTAAGATTTGGTTGTATTAATGTAGAAGGGAAAAAAAATCGAATTTATGCTTTCATTATAAAGTTAAAGCGCTCCAGATTTCAGGAGGCACAGTGAGTGGTCGACCTGGATTTCAACAAAGAATTTTCTACTTGATTTGCTTCCAGCTCTGGTTATTGAAAACAAAAGGAGGATGACTCTGATGTGTGTGGAGCCGTAGGAAACTAACTCTTTCATGGTTACTGGCAGTGTGGTCCTTACATATCTAAAGCAAGTTTACCTATTTACACTCAATAGTATATGTGGGCCCGCCTCAGCTGAAAGCAAAGACCATCCAGAATTAAATGGAGGTCAGCACCAGCACTAATTTGGGCTTGCATTGGAGACTGAAGTTTGGGTTTTAGCATTTAGATCATACGTTTGTTTTGGATGGCAGTCGGTCAGTTGCTTGAGCGTTCACTGACACAAAGGTTGGCTTCAATCAGTAAACATGGTCAATGAGAGTGTAAATGGGTGAGTGGTTCTTTATCCAAACAATTCCACATTGTGTGCATTGTAGAGTTAAAGGTGGTCCAACCAAATATTAGAGTGTGTGACCTGTATTTGGTGGTGACCTTTTGGGGCAGAAGGTGTATTTTGGTTCTACCTGCTCCACGCTCCTCCTCTGCAAACGCAGGAGCCTTACATCAGGAGATTGATAATGGCTTCAACTCTTTCCCACTGCACACATCAACTGTGATGGGTCCCCATCATCTGTTCCTGAGCGGTCATGTGACTGGTCGCCTACACGTTGACGTCTGGAAGGGCTGTATGTTCTCAGGCGTCTCCTCTTTCCTCGGCCTCATCTGTGTTTTTATGGACATTTGTCTTTACTCCTCTGTTTTCTGTCTTTATGTTCTCTTTTACGGCGCGGGGTCACAGTGGAGTCTCAGGATGTTCGTGGGCAGGTTATTCTCCTGTTTGCGCTCGTTTCCCAACGCAGCTGTAGGATATGACCAGAGAGTGGGCTAGCATGAGCGCTACACATTATCAGTTGATTTATTGTGTATCTTGTCATAGCGAGTGTTTGTGCACACTTTACTGCACTCAGGTGTTCAAGCCGTCAATAGGCTTTTCTGGTGTGCAATGTTGAGGTCTAAGACCGTTGTTTTAACAATTAATGGGAGATTGTGTGTGTCCATCCACTGATTTAGTTCAGTGCTTCCCAACATTTTCTGTGAGAACCCACACATCATTAACATTCTCCAACCTGACAGAAAAGTACTCTAGTATAATTTCAATGTTAATTAAGATTTTCTAGAACAATATTTGACATAGATTCGATTCTAATTTCTCAAAACTGAAGGTTTGGGTCCAGACTCCAATGTAAGACACCATTAATTCAGTTGACTCCATTGTGTTCCTCAAAGATGAATTAAGCCACCCTTATTTCCTACTCTGTGCAATACTTCTATACTTCTATACACTTCTATATTGGAAGTAAATGAGTCCTGCAGTTCGGAGAACGTGGTAGATTTTCAAGTGCATGAAAGCACCTGCTGACTCTGACAACGAGCCTAGCAGCCGACACACTGGATGAATGACCCCGGGAGAATTAGTAATGCCTAATTAGCTGCAGTGTGTTTGTCTTGTGATAAATGATCGGCCATATTGTTCTCCTGGTTTCCCTTGGCCATGACCACCTCTGTTTATTGCGCACGCGGTGGCTCTTTGATGTGTGTTTTCCACTGCGAGGAGGTGAGGTGCTGAAGGAGGATTAACCACACCGCTAACTGGCACGGGGCTCCCGAGACGCGGCGTGCCCACAGTGGAAACGACCAAATGTCGGGCGTAACACGATCTGCGGCGCGTGCGGATATGTGTATGCAAAATCACTCAGATCCTCGCATTTGTAACTCAGCCGCTTATTACGGCCGGGTTTGGAAAGCCGAGCTGAGGCAATCACAGAAGAGCGGTGGAAAATAGGAAGGTAACGGCATCTGATTCATCTCAGCGCAGTCATTTTCACGTTTCCTTAATCCACTGTGCCATCCAGGATCGTATGTCCAGGCTTTTCGTTACTTCATTTATTGCTCATTACAAAGGAAGGAAAAAAGAGTTTGTATAGGTTATCATTAGCCGTGATTAAACTGGGTATATCCCTGTGAAATGTGGAAATACCAAACAGGTTACAGAGAGTGAGCGTCTTTATTCAAGTCTGACTGTTTTGAACTTTCACCTTCTCGCTCTTTTAATTTGGCTATCCATTTTCTGTTATATACTTGGTTAATGAGGCACTAAAACTGGCAACATGATTGTAATATGAAAGCAGTTCCATTGTAGTGATAATAAAAGACACATTATATGGTCTGTTCCATATTGACAGTCCTGGATTTAAATTAATGTCATATTCCTAAAAGACTAAAGAATTTTAAGATACTGTGCTAGACTCCTGTCACCTGCAACCCCCCAAAAAAAATGTTTCTGCTGAACACCATTCCTACTGTAACCAGACATTACTGTGACCATAAATGTATGTTTTTTACAGTGGGTGCCCAAAGATTTGGACGCCACCTGTGACTGGAGGGGAGTGCCCTTATAGCCCGGACTCCCACAATAGTTCATGCTCAAACCTTCTGAGTGTGGAGGGCTTTGTGTCTAAACATAAATTAAGGACAGGGTGGTAGTAGCGCAATAGTTTAAGTCTTATTGCCACCCTGCCTTGATTCTTTGCATGCTTGTATCCAAATGAGTCAAGCTTATGGAGTATGATTGTTTCATGGAACAGCCCTGTGGACTTAATTCTGGCCTCAAACTGTAAATCAGAGTAAAGGCCTGCTCGATTGTAAAAGTGATGGCTGATGTGGACCTGCTGAGAACAAGCTGGAAAGGCGTACAGCCGTGGAGTTGTGGTTCTTAATAGAATGGATTTTATTGTACCACCAATACTGTGTCTTGATTAAAAGTAATAAAAGTGGTGAAAACTTTAGTGCACACATTTTCTCAAACCTTCAGCTCCTTCTCAGATTTGGCTGGAGCCAAATGTCACTGGGGGAAAAAGTGAGGAAACTGTTGGAGACGGCAGGGTCATTCTCTCACCTCCAGAACGGATCGCTGTCATAGTACAGGTCTCGCTCATACAGGGGAACATTGTGGTTTTGTAAATTTGAGCCCCACATTGGGCCTACATGCACTATGTGGGGTTTCACATGTATTTTAGCATGTATGTTACTAATGCAGTGTTTCATTTGATTGTTGAGCTGAGTGTTTATCAAACCAAACCGTTTCCCCACACCGGTCCAAAAGTGTTCCTCTAACTTCTGATTTACAAATTCACAGCTGGATTAATGTATTCTCTTCGGTTTGCCTTGTCTGCAGCTGGCTTCAGGAGGAGCTTCCGTCTGAGTCGAAGAGACAAGAAAACCAACAAGTCCATGTACGAGTGTAAGAAGAGTGAGCTGTACGACACTGCTGATGTTCCCACGTACGAGGAGGTGACGCAGTACCGCCGGCCCAGTGGAGCCAGGCACCGGCTGGTCGTACTTGTGGGTAAGATCGATCAATCAACCAACACAAGCCATAGAGGGCAGTTGGGTTTCATTGTTTTTGTGTGGAGTTTGCAACATTTCCTTGCATCTGGATTGATCTGCATTTCCTCATTAACCAAAAACACGTAAATTAGGTCCAATCCCTGAAGAGGTTCCTGACTCTCTCCACTCCAGTCGTCTGGCCAAACTGTGCTTGGACAGGCTGCAATGACAATAATAAAGGAATATAAGACACTTCAAGCTCCATTAGCTCTACAAGGTGACAAAACGACATGCTTTCATCCACTCCATTTGACTGTCACTGCTCCGCTTCGCTTTCCCTCACCTTCCACCTCACACACAGCTCTCTGGAACTCTGCAACTGTCAGACTTGGCCCCGACGCGGCATAGATTTTAATAAAATCGCTCCTTTCCACCGCGCTGACACACACGATCCAATCAGTGATTCAGAGCGTCTTAGCCTCGGGTGACCCAGCCCTTGCCCTGCCACGACCCCAAGTCCCACGATCACACCTTTTTAAAATTAGACTTTCATTTGCAGCGCTCATTCTAATCAGACCCTTTTCCATCGCTTCATGTGCCGCTAATATTCAGAGCTGATTCGATTGTTAACGCCGGTTTAATAGGCCTCCAAAGTATTGAAATGTGTGTAGCAGAGCTGGGCTTCATTTGCTGCCAGCGGTCTCTAAGCCAGGTGCAGAAGTGGAGTTAGTACAACTGCTGTGCCTGATAAAGAGGGTGCCGCGTTGGTTAGTTTCAGCCTGTAGTTTTTCTTGGTACGATATGATGATATAAACTCTAATTGATTTAAGGCAAAACAGAGCAAGTGAGACTGTTTCTGTAGATTAGTGATATTAATAGGTAAGTTTGGGGTTTTGAATCTTGTTTAGTTTTTGAATAAGCCATTTAAAAGAGAAAAAAATCTGAAAAAATTCAAATTTTGCCTTGTTTTTGTGGTTAAAAATTCAATAAATCAGGCTGGGAATTTGATATTATGAAATCCCTGTGAAAAAAAAAACCTTGAAAATATTGTTAAATCCCACACTGGAAAGTTTGGAGTCTGTAGGAGCTACTAAAGTGGAGATGATGTCGCAAGAGTGAAATGAAAAGCCTCTTATGGAGACAAATGTAAAAGTTCATCATCCTGTCTAGTTTCACTAATCAGGAACCAGAGTGGAAGAGAAAGCCGTGTTGCATATTCTGTCGTCTAAACAAGTCTGCGAATGTTCCGGTCGGCCTTGGTGCACTCGAACGCCACACGCAGCCCGGCCCGTGATCAGGCGGCCTGTAATTAGGCGAGCTTCCACAGAGGACGTCCTGTCAGCCTAATGTAAATACGCTCAATTGTCCTGCATCATTTGGAGGACGACGAACGCTCACTCGGGCCCGAGCGGAGTCCCAGGGACTGATCTGCTTTATGTTGCGCTTTCTGTAGCTCTCTGCTCTCACACATTGTTCTCCTGCTTCACATACAGTATGGAATTTACATTTACAACAGCTGGGGAAACGTGGGGAGGAAAATCAGAAAACATGGAGGTAGATATATACAGTGTATATGCACAGATACAGACGGGGCTTTGTAGCTCATTCACAAGGCTGGTTTTCAGTATTGTATTTCAATAAGTGAGTTCTACTTTACTGTCAGACTTCACCCGTTGTTTGCACCTGCCTTTAGTCTTAATTGTTTAAGTGATGGTATTTAAGGATGGTAAAGTTACCAAAAGTCCTGACTGTTTAGTTCCAGAAGAGAGGGAGCATTTCTCGTCTCATCTGTGATTTCTTTTCATTTTGTATTGTGCAGTTTTTAGGCAAGTTCTAATGCTCTGTTCAGGTAACATTTGTCCTTTCGAGTTTGCAGTGTTATTGTTCTCCATTTCATCTGTTCTCAGTAGACAGGCAACTATGTTCAAAAACTCGAGTGAAAGAACTTCAAATGTCATCATTTTCAAACACTTTTTAAGGTATAACAAGTGAAATTCCACGGCCAGGATTTTAAAACAAAAAAGGCAATATGGAAGCTGTTATTTAGAAAACCAAAGTCTTGCTTCTGGACAGCGATAGCGCAGCATATGAGGCGTGCAGCATCCGAGCGCGAGGCCAGACGAGGCCGTAACGCGACCACAAATGCAAACATTACATTACATTACAGCGCTGCAATGTAGTAACCACACTTTATATCCTCAGAGCTGCCATACGTCCATCTCCAGGAGGTCCTTTTATAGACATTCAGAGCATACATTAACGTCGCCTTCAGCACATTTGAGTCTTGTTCAGTGTGTTCGGTTACAGGAGAACAGAGCTGACCTCACTGCTTTGTACAAACGTGTCATATAATCACATTTTAGTGGTAACACAAAGTATTCCATGCTGAAAAATGAAGCATTAGATAGAAGATAAATATTTAAGGGTAAAAGGAGAGTTCATTTGGTAATTGTCTCTAGTGCAATTGGTGAAACTAAACTATATTTTGTAATATATTGAAATAATCCGCACAAGTCCAAAGAGAGTTTAGCACTGTATGGACTCTAATGATAACGCTGATGGAGTCTGACACTTTTACACACACAGACAGACAGAGGGAGGCCAAACACACAAACAACGGTAAACGCCAAAACCTTTCCCTGACACCAGCGGAGTTATGGCGGCCCTAATGGAGAGAACACATTTACGAAGTAGTTGTTGTACCAGTGTTGTTAATGCACCAAGTGTGGTAGAGGCTGAGGGTCAGACGGTCAGAGCGCGCCGCAGTGATCTGCTCGTAAAGACCTGCTGGAGTCTGCCACTGGAAAACACTCACAATCAGCTTTCAAACTCACTTTTACAGTACATGGGATATTTGGTCTATGCACTGTTTTATTGTCATTTTTATGATATTTCTTATGCGTCTCCTCTGTGTGGATGTTCATTATTGCTTTAGAGGAGGAATGTGAGGTTGCTTTTGAGTAAACAAGTCCAGGGACATAATAATATTTTATAAACTTTACTTATCGGTGTACACTGATTTCAGGTCAACAAGTTCAAATGATTTTTTTTTTTTTACTAATAACAATAGCAATGTTGATGTGAATTGAATTGAATTCACAATTGCTAATTGGAGCCAATTCCCGGGGACTTTACAGAGCTTTACACGACCCTGTGCTGCTGTTTTCCTATTTTCCCAAACTGCTACAAGAAAATGAATAAATGAGAATGAGAAGTGCAGTCTGGATACAGTCACATGGAGTTAATACTTCAAAGTTGGTCTCAAAGCCACAATGCGTAACATTTCATCCAATCCATAAATAAATATAAATAAAATAAATAAAATACAAGCTTTAATTTCACTTCAGGTGTGATTGTTGTAAAAAAGAAACTATTTTTATAGTGTTTTATGGTGTGTTGCCTGTGCTTTTGCGTCAACACTGAAACAGCTCAAATAGTTGCTTAGTTCTCCAAATTGTTTTGAAGCAATATTTTTCTTAAGTAAACATTTTAGCTACCCTACCTCTCCTCTATTTATTCTAAATGGGAGAGTAGTCTGGACATGAAGCCCAGTGAAGCTTCACTTATGACTGGTAGCTAATCAGAGGGTGTGATAAAGGCAGAGCAACACAATCAAACATGGCGGGATAGTAGCGACAGAAGAGATAAACACTGTATTGTCAGGGTGTCCTCTTGTTTCTCTGAAAGCGGAAAATAGTACAATATTCAATTCTAAAAGATTCCACTGAAATGTATGTAAAACATTTGTTTAATTGCTGACTAGGACTTTAGAATGATTAGAATGCCCTACGTCATCCCCAGCTAACTACATTGTGCTCAAAGGTTTACATACCTTGGTAGAATTTCATTATAGGCCATCATTGGCCTTGTTAACAACAAAAAAGTGCACTATACCTACTGTGAAATATGGAGGTAGTTTGCTGTTGCCACTGGCTCCAGCAGAATAATGTGAAGGTCCCGTTCGTGTCCATCTCAGTCTCCTGACCTCAATATCATTGAACCACTGTGGGGAGAGCTCAAACCTGCAGTTCATGCAAGACAGCCGTGGAACTTATAGGAACTGGAGGCCAAGAAAAATGGGCCTCTGTACCATCAGAAACAATAAAGAACCTCATCGACAACTACCACAAATGAATCCAAGCTGCCACTGATGTTAAAGGAGCAATACAGTATGTAAACTTTGATCAGAGTCATTGTGGTACCTTCTCTTTTCATTATGATTTTAAAAGAGGCATAAAAGGCTTCACATAACCACTAATTATGAGCGAAAACTTGTTGTGTTATCTTTCATATCCTTTGAAAAATACTCCAAAAAAAATTAATTCTGCCGGGGTATGCAAACATTTGAACACAACTGTAAATTAGATTAGAACTTTGGATATGGTTGGTCATGTTTGGTATCAAAGCAACTTGTTACTTGGAATGTTCCACAGTGTGGCTTTGTCTTTGAGGGGGGCCCATTACCATGCGTCACTGATATCCCCAAATGTTCTGCGGGCCCCTGAACAAGCTGAGAATGGTTTTACTAGCCCCATGAGAGGCGTCCTCATTGGTCCCCTGGGTACGCCAGCGCACTTCTGTCCCGCACGGATCAAGCCGAGCCAACCCTGTTGGATAGGCCTCATATAAAAGCATGTATTAGCACGCTCTGCCACCTCCTGCCCCCGCGGTACTGTTCGAACCGCGCCGCCACATTCCTACACTTCCTGGTCCTTATAAATCACAGGCGTTTGAGCCCCACGACTGCGGACTGCTACTGACTTTTTGGTGGAAAAGTCCTTTTGCTGCACAGATTGATGGCTGTCTTCACTCGGGCTTGTTTATGTGAGACAACCACGGAATGCTTGGCAGGGTGAGAGCAGTAGAGAGTGGCTTTATCACTTCCAGCCGGTGAGCATAGATCTGAACATGGCCGAGCACGTCTCGGAGGGTGTCAATTTGTCAAAGGGTCTTTCATGTCGCCTGTTCAGACTGTTGCATGCTTCTTGAAATTTGTGTCAAAGTTTGTTCAGTTTGTTGTAGGAAAACCTCAAGGTGAATTCCATCTCATCAAATGTTCTCCAAAAGTTACAGAGGAGACATTCCAATAACATAAAAAAAAATCAGGTTTTATTGTCATAAAAAAACGCCAAGGAAAAATATTTGGCACACCGCAGAGTTTACACCTTGTAGCAAGACGTTCAACAGTGGCATGCAAAGGTTTAGGCATAACAAAATGTAACAATGAATCGCAGTCCGTTTGGAGAAAAAGAAGCACAAAAAACTGTTAAGCTTCATGGGGGTGGATCCATCATCCCAGTCAGTGGCACGGGGAACATGGACTCAATTAATTTCCATCGAATTCTGAAGGAAAACACCATCTGTGGAAAAAGCTGAGGTTAAAAAGCAGATGGCTTCAACAACGGGTTATGATCGTAAACAAACTTCAAAATTCACAATCAAGAGGTGCAGTCTGAAGGTTTTGCCGTGATCGGAAGAACCTTAGATGGATCTTCAAAGAGCCCACAAATCTCTTAGCTCTGGAAGATATTTGTAAGGAAGAAAGCACAACTAGAATTGAAAGACTCTTGGCTGCCTGTTGAAAGCTGTGATACTTCTACACTGCCATATTGGGCAACTATGAGATATCAACTCTGCAGGGCCCAAACCTTTGCTGTGGCCTTTTTTCCTTTTATGATATTTTGGGCATCTCTGCTGAGACTGCTGCCCCCGCGACCCGGCCCCGGATAAAGCGGAAGAAAATGGATGGATGGATGGATGATATTTTGAAAATGTAAAAGACATTGATGGGAATGTCTCATCTGTAACATTATGCCTTCTCATCTTCACTCGCTTCATTACTCACATTAATGAATAGAATCCCTTGTAGGAATTGCGTATGTCAACCAATGTGGAGAGATGGTTGATCTGGAGAGATGAAATAATTAGCTTCACTTTTCTGCCTAGAAAGCCGGGGCATCCACAAAGAGACAACAGACACAGTCCATTGCACAGTGCTCGATGGCCCAGTCTTTTATCCACCTGTTACATAAATTCAAACTTTCTAACAAGAATACGACCTTTCCACCTGTATTCCCTGGACAGAGCTGATGAAATGTGGAGAAAGGCACTGGAGAACGCTGCAGCACTTTCTCTGTCCTAAACCCTCCCTCGATCCCTCATCCCTCTTTCCACCTCGCTGAGTGAACCCATTGTCCGTCCGCGGCCTGCTAAACACATCTGCCTGGACCCGTTGCTCTCCAGTAGTTTGATGTGATTGTAGAGCCTGGCCAGAACGCTCGGCATGCGAGGAATCTCAGCCCGGCTCATGTACGCTACAATACTGCGTACCATCCACTCTCACCTTTTACACTTTGATATTGACATGACATGCAATATCTGTATTGTAAGAAGCCACAATAGCTCGCGAATCTCTAAAGTCTTCTGTCTGAGAGCTTTAAAAAAAACAAAAAACAGTGGAACTTATAATGTTCTAAAAACAAATAACTTTCTGTATAAATTGAATGAAACCTGTAAAATATTGATATTGTTATCACAGTATTGCATACCTGACCCATATTGTATATTGCAAGTTTTCTTTCAATATTGTGCATCCCTAGAGCGCAGTGTGTGTAGTGAGTGTAGCGACTGTAAACCTGGAATGAGCTATAAACAATTAGCTTGGCAGTTGTAAACATTACTGTGCTGCTCTGTTCCTTGGAAGGTGTAAAACTTGCTTATAAACCCTTTCACGCAAAGATTACGGATTGTTCATAATGTGTTTGGAAAGTTAGGGATGAGTTTGGACCATAGCTAACAACTGAAGCTGAACTGGCTTCTGTTTGAAAATGGGGAAAGATATGGTACAGGGCCTTAGTTTTAGAATAACAAAGCTTGATATTCTTATTTTAGTGGTAAACTTTGTGGCCAGGGATGTTATTATGCTTAAGAAATTCAAGAAGTTCAGGCCTTTTGCATACTGAGAGCCAGCTCGGGCTGGATCACTTTGAGCTGTTTTCCATGCATTGTTATAAGTAAATTAAGAGTGAAATATTCATGCTAAAGTGTCTAAAAATCCTAGTTCTAGGACCTTTAACACTGATGTCAGATTAGCATGACTGTGCCTCCTATTAGCTCACACAGAGTCTGGCTTTAGACAGAATCATTTGAGTCAAAGACACACAGACTGACATGTTTGTCTGGTATCACATATGAACAGAGGCGGTCTTAATACAAGTGGAAGGCAGCCGCTCTTATACAGTCGATAGCTTTGTAACTAATGGAAATCCCAGATGCGAGTTTGTAAGTGACATGCGTCTGAACACAGTGTACAGTTCAGTTGGAATGGAAAAATGGAAGAAAAGCCTTAATCGATTCTTTGTGCTTTGGCTTTTGAGTGTGGCCCGACCTTTTTCAAAGTGCACTTAAAATAACTGTGAGATGTGGTGCATTGATTGCAATAGAGTGAACTTTCATTTGTCTTTTTCACTGTGAAAAGAGCAGGTGGATTTACAGACACTTCATCAGGTCATCTCTTAGGTCATGTTTATGAAACTATCTATGTCCCCAGATCTGAGGGTCATGTTCACTTGTTGTAGCCATACTCTCCCAGATTCAAAGGCTAAAACCAGTTGGGAAATGAACATACTACATCCACAATCCCGGCCGCTGTCCCGTGATCAGGTCATGATTAGTGCTAGAGCAGCCTCCAGTAGTCAAAGCTCAAATTTTGTTCTTCGCTTTCAAATGAGGAATGATGTGTCCATACAATTTAACTTTTGCTTGTGTCCTAATGAAGCTTCAGGTGACACAGATTCAGTTGTTGAGCCTTTTTAAATCACTAGGAGTGCATCCTACGAACTGTTTGTTTTGTTCTGCTTTTTATCACTTTGAGAGAAAAATGTGAGTATTGTTTCAGCTCAAAGTAGGTAAAATATAAAACAGCATGATAAAGGCAGGTTAAGAGCTCTTAAAGTTGACTAATATAACACTGAGGAGTTCATTACATGTGCTTGTGTGTGTGTTGGCAGGTCCCACTGGAGTGGGGATGAACGCTCTGAAGAGGAAACTGCTCATCTCAGACCCACAGCACTTCAGTGTCACCATTCCCCGTAAGTCCTCTCTCCTCACTTCACCAGATGCATTCAGTGATATTAGCTTCTGTTTAAACAGTTTTAACAGCCTTATCCACACACTAAGATAAGAAACTTGCCTAGACGATATTTTGTAAACAAACTGAAACACAAAGTCTGAGTTGTGGATGTTTTTAGCTCCGAGTGGTGCACTGTGAGCGCAGGTCTGGTCCATGTCTCTCTCCGTACCGGGCCCTCCAGCTGGGTCGTCAGGGGAATCTCTGCTGACTGCCTCCTTGTCTGCATCCGTTCACACTCCAGAACAACCTCCACAGGGACCAGGCAAACACATTCCCAGAGAAGTGCGCTCCATGCCAGATCAGATTCCGACACACGGCGGCCCACGGCGAGCTCGGAGCAACAAATCAACAGAAGCACTTAAAGCTGAATAATGTTTAGTCGTGACGCCGGAGTGGACCTCTCGAAGTGTTAGTGATGGGAGTCTCGATTACCCGCTCACTCTGGGTTTTCTTTATTGGACTTTTCATGATTCATAGAAGTTAATTAAAGTGGACATATCATACATAATTGTGGCTTTTGAACCTGCCTTTGGGCACCTCACTGCTCGATCCATGAGAAAGCCAAGCTACAAGCCACCATTTTAGTTATGTGACCTTTGAAGGTGTCATGAAATCTTCTCAAGTAGTGGGATTAATCCTGTCATGAACGGAGCATTTCTTATTACTTGATTATTGTGGCACTTCTTGCTTCATGTCTCGAATGCATGTTCTCTCTGCATCTGGAAAGACAGTTATACTAATCCTTCAGCTGGGTACCCTTGACCAGGATCCAGAGTGTGTCGAGAGCAGGGGTCCAAAGTGTCTGAAGAAAATAGATATCTTGCTTTAAATTAACATTTTTGTGACTGGCAAAGAAAAAAGTGATTTGAATTAAAGGAGACAAAAAGAGTGCTGAGTAATCCTCAGGTTCTCCAGTTCACTTTTTATGCTGCAGTAGCTTCGATATGTACTTCCTCGGTTCATGCATTTCATGTCATATAAAACGCTGTCCTCCAATCCAAGCTGCTAACCACGCTGTATGATGAAAGCTTCTTCCAGACAAACTCCTCACCTGCCCCTGTCCCTGTGTTTCAGGGTCATTGTCTTATCTTTACAGTGGCATTGTTTCAAATTAGAAAAGTAATATATCAGTGCTGAGGCACCCAAAGATTGTTTTTCAGTTATGCAAGACATGTCCAATTTAAGTTGAAAGATGCCTAAAGCTGCCAGCTTTAGGCAAATTAGTGCTGAAATAATAATAAGAATGAGTTCTGAGTTGCATCCCATCAGCAGGCAGGGAGCAAGTATTTTGAGGGATTTAGAAGGGAACTGACTGAATATTCACATGACTCAATCATGGTATGGATGAAGCAAAACCGTTTGTCTTGAGAATCAACATTATAACACGGATAAAAGCTTAAACAGGTTTTGCATAATACTGTCCCTTTAAGTCTTGCACATCCATTTCCACTAAGTGATTGTCTCGTCTTATATGAGTGGCGCAGAGGTACCTAATAAAGTGGACAGGTACTAGGCCTGCCTTCAGTTCTAGTGATGGACAGATGGACTGTGCCGCTCCACTGCTTCACTGGCAATGCGCTCGCTCTTGATTCAGTGTAAATGCGTTGAGACTTTTTTAGCAGTCGCCACAGCCAACCCGCTGAGACAAATAAATCTTTCACGTTCCACGGGGAACTGGGCAGTGGCACCAGTAATTGCGAGTTGCCATGCGGGGCTTCAAGTCAAACTGTAAATAGGTTTAAGGAAATTTCGGGTCCCCTGATATTAATTGCGGTGTTTGTAACATGCCACGCGCTGTAATGGATTTGTTAGCTTCACGGAGCCGACACTCGCAATGTTGCTTTTATTACAGTGCAATCTGTGGCAGACTTTTTCCACTGGGAGGCTTAATTGATTTCAAATGTGACCTGAGCTGCAGCGTTTAATGCAGCCCAGACGCTTTCTGACCAGTGCGCACTTAAAAATGATGTCAACTGAGAGCAGTGAAAGAAGGATTCCACAATGTCAATATGTCAGAGTCGACATGGAGAAAATGTGCAGAAAGTTTGAAAAGCACACAAAACATGCACAATAGGGCAATCCTCTGGCTAGGTGCTCCAGAGCATAGAGCATAGCTGAAGATCCCACTGCTCCTGACAGGTGGTCACAGTGAGACTGAAGTGTTAGCATCGAGGTGATTTTGTACATGATGGATATAAATGATATGATATTCTTTTGATCCTCAGCTGCTCATATTCATGGACACATTTGAAACACGTCTCTCCTGCAAATGAGACATTGGGCCAGATCTTGGCGAATTATTTTCCGAGTGGCGGAGCTATATGTGCCATTCGCCTCCGCCACCTGTGAGGGGGCGTCACAAGAGGAGGAGACTGCACTGATGGAAACACGGCTGACATTCACTTCCTCGTTTACACTGCGCTGTCTTGCGTTCTTTCTTAAGCCTTTTAGGCTCTCACAGGTCGCACTAAAAACTTTATTTACCCCATCGTGAGCTAAACGATGTTCACGTCTCGAGAGAAAAAGAGCTACAGCGTCCGCTGTGGCGCGGATCGGCCCGTGCTCGGCGTGAACGCGAAGCAAAACAAAAGCACATGTTCACCCCCCACTCCCACACAACCACTCTCCTGGACGCGGAGTCGATCTGGTTGGAGGAAAATGTGTGTGTCTCAACCCACTTAAATGCGCCAAGTCTGGAGTGGCAAGATCACAAAGTGCGCCCCGACTGAGCGCAAAATGTCACGCTATCGTCTCCGTTTTGATGCACAAGATCGAGCCCATTGAGTCTAAAGGGACTGACATGCATAGTTGGAAGAAGAATAAAAAAACAAAAAACACATAGTCAAGTTTTTCTATTTTGTGTCATTACTCACTTATTTATAGGTAATGCTATTGTTTTATTTTGTTTTTACTTTGCATGACCACACACACTGCCCGCACCTGCCAGAGGGGGCAGTGTTCAGACCTGGGGCTGCTGCAGTGTCAGCGACACTATGCGCCCAAAGAATGAGACCAGCCCACTGAACATGACAGGTTATTCCATCAATGGATTTCATCTTCCCTGATGGCGCGGGCATATTACAAGATGACAATGCTGAAATATGGGAATCGTTGGGATGTGCTGGAGAAGGCTTTGCCCAGTGGTCACACTCTCCCATCATGAAAATGAATACAACAATGGATCTTTTGACATTGCAAAAGCTTTTTGAATCCGGGAATGCAGCTTAAAAGCCAAAAGGCACTACAACCCAATATTAGAGCTTGTGACCTTTTTTGTGACGACTTTTTTTTTTAGGTTTAGCAGACTGTCATGGGGTGTTGTAGGTTATCTGCAATTATTTTATTGTAGACATTATTTTACAATGTTATTCCTTCCGCTGTCACTAAACATGATATTCTCATGGTCTCTCAAAAGCCATGAGAATGCCAGTATTTTTGTCATATGTACCGCTATAGCATGTAACCTCAACAGCCAGTGTTGAGTCCTGGGCACTGCTCCTCAGTCTGAATGGGAGACAGAGGCACATTATTCGCCTGTCCCGCTCTGGCCGTGCCCGCGTGTTTTTCCTACTGTCGTCTGCCTCAGATGACAGCGAGGCATTGATCTTCTTCACTGTCTTCTCCACCACATTTGGATTTACGGCCGCCTCTCCCCCTCCAGCGGGTGACACTTAGTATAAATCACTCCATTGGTTTTCCATGGAGCCCACAGGACGAGTGTGGGAGAGCGGAGAGGGAAGGCACGGCCGCACTGCCGGGGCAAGGCCTCGGCAGCACCAAACCAAGCATGCAGACGAGAGGAAAGTCTGCCTCGGTGATTTCGCCTTCGCTGTCGAGGGATGAAAGATTTAGCACTGGGAAAGTTGCATTGTCCAACCATTGACCTCGAACTTTTGCTCGCTTATATTGCTGTTCTTTCACTATGACTGGAGTTCACGCAGAAGTAAATGTGTGTACGCTGAAATGGACGATGTATTTTCAGCAGTTTCCACACTCGACTTAAAACAGTTCATAAAAACCTATTTAGAGGATTTTATGGAACGCGGTGCCTTTGAAAACGCCCAAGGCACTTTTATCATTATTTATTCAGTAGCCATACACCTGTAGCCACAGCTGCCCTGGAGCTAACTGATGGAAACATGGCTGCCAAATTGTGTTTATTGATGTTTTTGCCGGTATAAAGACTCCATCGATAAATAAAAAACAAGCAAGAAAATGGATGTGCAACAAGTATTTTATTCATGCTTTTTGCAATACATAACACAATTATATTTATGCCAAGTTTCATTTTGTCCAATTTAGTCTGGTCCTGGTTAGTCCTGATTTGCTCTTAGTCTAAGCCTGGTGAAGGTTAAATATTATGTGAGTATAGTGTGAATAGTTTGATGACCTGCACATGAGCCGAGCTAAAGCTGCTCCAGACATTTTTAACCCCCGCCCCATAAAAAGATGGGACAAATACGGAGGACGACTTTACCTAGAGGGGAAAAGTTACCTTTTATATTTATAATTCATATTGTTTAGTAATGTGGGTGTCAAATTATGGACAAAACAACTGAACTTTCCCATATCAGGATAGTACATTAAAGTCATAGGTGAACTGGATGTGTTCTGAATCACTCTGGAAATGGAACAAAATAAATGGTCTACCTGACTTCTTGAGAACAGGACACAAAGTCTCCAAGATAAAGTCTCCTACAACTCATTGTTTTGTTATCTAAGTCACTTGCCAATGGAGGGCAGTGTCTCTGTCAGGCTGTACTCCTGCCACAGTCCTCTGCAAGTGCCTTACACTTGTCAAACCGTTTACTTTTGGCTTGCTTTTTCACAACCTCTGACCTTTTGGGCATGTTCCCTGACCTCTCTGAGCACCTTCCCCTCACTCTACCTCACACGCTCCCTCCACGCGCTGCCCCGCCTCCCGTCTCACACACACTCTCAGCTTTATAGACGCCGTGGCTTGATGTTAACGAGAACTCAATTACCTGACAGGACGCCGTGCGCTACTTTTCTACCCCGTAAAAAGCCTGTGTCAGTCGAGTCGAGCTTGAGTTTTATTGGACTGTTGCACAATCCTACACACAAGGGTTGGCACGCCGCTGCACGCTCCACTCGCATTAATAAGGGGCTAAGATCACATGCACTGCCCCAACGGTGAGTCAGGACGTCTGGGCTTGGACTTAATTGGAGGATTACAGGATTAATCACAGTTGTATCGTAATTTTATGGTCGCAATAAGCAAATCGCAAAGGCTGCAATTATGCCACTAATGTGCTCTGCAACTGCAAAAGATCTGTAGATCTGCAGTGTCATCTCTACAAACATTCCCTAAAAGGCTTCAACATCGTAATTTAATAATTGTAACACTCGGTACAATTATTAATAATAATATAAGATAAAATAAAAGTTTCATACAGTTTTTTCTGTATGAAAAAAAATATAGAGGGGAATCATTCTGGTCTCACCTGGCTAGGATAATGTGGTATCTCTAGAAACACAACAGGCACATGGTCTGTTTTTAATGTACTGCCTTTCTCAAATTGTAAATGATTTAAATCTTCCTGCTTGACATACAAAGTATCACACTGTTTGGCCTCTCCACCAATACATGAGTTCATTGAGGAAGAATCTGTCAGTGACTCTACACGAGCGACTCGAGCCAGTGTTAGAGGAGATTGTGAACCTCCACTCAGACGAACGGCCCTTTCTCAAAATCAGTCCGTGCACAAATTCACGTCTCTGTAAAACTGTGGTTCAGAGACACAATCGTGAGCATGTGGGGCCTACAGGGCAATGTTTACAAGCTGGACATGTGCAGTAACCATCATTTTATTATTTTATTAGTATTTACACTGCAAACTGAACCTTACAATTGCAACTCTAACAGCAATTGCAATCAGATATTTTTGACCCGATTTTCAAGCCTAACCACCCCTCTCTCTCTCCTCCAGACACCAGCCGGCCCAAAAAGAACCAGGAGAGTGATGGAGTAGAGTACCATTTCATCGCCAAGCATCTCTTTGAGACGGACATTCAACATAACAAGTAAGAGCGACCGGAGTTATTGTCATGGCCCGGACACATGCTGTGACTCTGCACCCGATTTATGTCAGGCCTCTCCCTGTCACATAAAACATCATCATTCTGTTATGAGGAAGAGTGGAAAATGGCGTGATGGAACCATGATTTCACTGTCTGCGTGGGGAGCGGTTGTATTTTATCTCCTACATCCCTGAGCCTTTGTAGTGGATTGGCATCATTCAGATGTAACAAGTCATCGCAAAATTTGACGTAAATGTGTAAAAGGATGACTGTTTTGCAGCTAGTAAAACCCCGTTCTTGGAAAGAAAAGCTTTGAGTCTCTGTGGGTAGGCTTTGCAAAGAAGTAAATCTTCTAAAATTGGATATCAATTATTGAATATAATGTAAAACCTAAAGCACTCTTCACCGATGGTCACCGAAATAGAGCTTGTGTGCTGTTTAGCCCGTGACATACAGCCTCTTTGCTTTGCTTCACATCCCCAAAATTGGGCCGATGTTGTTCTTTGTGTAGCATTGTGCAACCAGCTTTGCATACTGTTTCTGCGTGTATGCCGGGGTTGGGTACATGTTAAAAATGTATTTGATTATAGTTACTCTCAAATACAGGGTTAGTAATTGCATTTCATCAAAAAGATAAACTCACTTTTGTTTGACTTAGAATTTGGCCTCATTTTGGCCCTGCCAAATCCTCAATTGCACTGTAGGAGAAACTCATTAGATCTTCGTCACTGAAGACCCTGATGTGGATACCAACACTGCTGTGTAAGACACTGGGGATTGTTGGAGTGGGTTAAAGCTGAGGAAGAATGAGTGACCAACAATCACTACATGACTGGTAATCTGCACTTGAGATGACATGGTTCATAGTGTCATTTTTAGAACCTGACAGGCCCAGCCCACAACTGAAGCACACTTCCAGACAGCAGCCCCAGCTCTGTGCTCCTCCCGCCTGCTGGGCTTCCTCTTCCCCGGGGCGCCCCGCTCCAGCCACAGTCCGCCTCCACATCTGCGGCCGCCCATGTAAATGTGCGGTAACGGTCTGGGGATGATGGATGCCTTTGCGCCGCTCTCACACAAGCTTCTGGAGAGAGACACAGTGAGGTCACGCACAGACACAACCCAAGAGAGGAGTTTCAGCAAGTTTACGTCCTACTGGACAGTTGTAGGTAACCGCAATCTTGCTGATGCTAGTAGTGAAGAATTAAACTAAGTAAATGTAGTTTGGAGGTCTTTGAAACAGGGGAAGTTCCTGATATTTTCAATTCATTATCATGGACCTGCATGTACCTGTACCAACATTGTACCCTGCATTTTAACACACACCCTTTTGTGCAAACACAATTTATTTAGACTTTTGACTCATAGTTAAAATCAGAGTCTTGAAATTCACAGTAACAGCAGCTAATGCCAATGGTGCTCTCAGACAGACACACAGAGAAACAGCTGTCAGTCAGAGCTTTTTTACGCCTTTTGTTGAGGCAGCCAATCATCATTCAGCTGGTGGATGTTACAACATCACCTCCTGCTTTGAAGCTCTGCTTCACAGTTAGCTAATCAGAGTCCACTTTCTAAAAGCAGAGCTTCAATGGGGTTTCTATAGAGCTTTGAGCAGCTCTGAGGGAACAGGGATACTACACTAGATTAATATCAACATTTCCCCTCATTCTTCTGTTTGATTTAATGTTTGCAAATCTTAAGATTTTATTCCTTTTTTTGCGTTTGTCAAAAACAGTTTTTTGCCAATTCAACTTGCTGCTACCTGTATGAACCATATAATACACAAACATCCTAAATAGACCTTACTCCTTACAGTGCTTTATTTACTGTTGTATTGTGTAAAGGCTTGGGGTTTGGTAAAACTGCTACTTATTCCTGAAAACATCCTCTGACTTTTAATATCTAGATAATCCATGTTGTTGTGTTTGTTAGAAAACTACATACTTAAAAAATATATGATTTAAATTTAGCTTGAACTTGAACTTTGGGCCAGTGGATTGCTCCTAACACTTACGTCAGTCCAAAGCTGTTGTAGTAAGTGATGGTTCCCGGGAGAGGGGATGTCCAGCGCTCCGTGCGGAGGGGCCAGTGGAAGGCATGCGAGGATGTTTTGGTGCAGTCGGAGGGGCGAGTGGGGCGCTGTGATGTGGCTGCTGTGTGGGACAGTCGGCCAAATTACAAGGCAGGGGAAAGCTGAGGAGTGAGAGGGACTTGTTTGTGTTCTGGCCCGTCGCATGCAGCAGGAACAATGCACAAACAGTAAGTGAAAGGTCCACAGGGCTCGGGCCACGACATGTGTTTAGCAGCGACAACTTTCCCAAGGGAAGGCTCGGTCCAAGATGGATGCTGTCCAGTGCCTCAGCCTTACTGTAGTCTGTGTACATGAGGTCAGCAGGGTTTGATTTGATTCAGAAAGCTTTGTTTTAAAGTTCAACTGTTTAAAGCTTATATTGTGCTGTATGCAGGCTTTCATACTACATTTGGACACCTTAGCCTTGACATTTGTGTCATACAACTTAAAAATGCACTATATTAACAAACAGACTGGATTAGGTGTGGTACAAATTAGCTTCTGTGATTGGATTGATAAAGAACCTGTCTCAGTAAGTCAACTGTTTCCTTAGGTTGTTCTTGGGGACAAACACTGCTCTATAAGATTATTTTGTTGGCAATGAAAAAGGTTGTTGGCACAAAACAGCAGTTGTCAGTCTGTCCTTTATTCGCTCACCACTGCCAGAGTGTAACTGAAAGTGAATGAATAATGGATTAATACATAGTACCCTACAAAGCGTGCAAACCACAAAATTAATTGGTCTAAGGATTTTTTTTTTCCCTTTTCTCTCTCTTTTTGAATTTCTCCTCTTTATAAATCACTTTTTATCATCACCATTTACGGTATTCTGTCACAAGCGGTGTATAAAATAGCCATGTGCAAAACGCAGCAACTGAGCACACACTAATCCCTAGGTGTGACTTTAAAAACTGGCCGCAGAAAAGCCTTTAAATAATTTTCCCTAACCAAATCCAGCTTTCATAAAGATTGCTCTGCGTTTTACAAACCCGTTCTTACATGGGCAATTACCATAAAACCTGCTTTACATGGCATTAGCCTGTCTGACACTCATCATGTAGCATATTACCACCAGAATTCTTTCCACTCTTTATGCACTAACCATCTTTTTTTTTTCCCTCCTGTGTTGTAACAAAATATACCAGGCCCTTATTGGGATTGGTGCGAACGAGCAGATTATGCGTGTGGAAAAGCGTTTGTTTGTGGGGACGTAAATCTTCAGGAGAAGCTTCTGGCTCTGAGGCCAGTGGTGGAACAAACAGGTGTTACGGGTCGGAATGCAGCGCGTTATATGGAATACTTGCAGCCAAAACATTTGGGTTAATGAAAGTTAACTAAAGATCAATCAGTGGTAGAAGGGGCATGTGTCCAGCAATGTCTCTTTGCAGGGTGTCCAGTGTCTTCAATCTTTTCTCAAATATTGATACAAGTTTTGAAACAAGCAAAGTAGGAAAAGAAAGTTTATCAGTGGTTCCAGCAAGGAAAAAAGATGAGATGCTCTTCTATGGAAGCTACACAGAAACATACAAAAATATTAAATTGAGGGTAACCACATTTTAAATGTCTGAAATTTGTGTGTCACAGGTTCATCGAGTATGGAGAGTTCAAGGGGAACTACTACGGGACCAGCCTGGACTCTATCCGCTCCGTCATGGCCAAGAACAAAGTGTGCCTCATCGATATCCAGCCACATGTAGGTCACACCAGCACAAATGCACACATGCACTCGTCATATCATCTAACCACCTCATTTAATTGATCTGCTGAATGCATCCATTCACTGTATGTCAAAGCTTTATGAGGACAAAAGGGGATCAGTGAGTTGATTTTTAATGTTGCTGTGTTTGGTCATTCACTACTTGCACATGATCCATAATGCTTTGCGCCTTGGGGATTAGCTACGACCTGGAGGCCTTTGAGTGCGAGTGAAGCTACAGCCAAACAATGATGAAAAACAACTTTTGCTGTGCTCGTAATTGCACCAACAATCTAAAACGTAATCTGGAACTACAAAGCCCTGCACACGAGGTTAACAAGAGCTTTTTTCCCGATCGACTTTTCAAAATCAATAGATAAAAAGGTACAGATTTTCTTAAGCTTTGGTTTAGTGGAATTTGATTTTTTTTTAAGGTATTTGGAAGATTAATATTAGTCTCTTCGATGACAGCTCGCAACGCCATATTGTTTAGCGAATAGACTGGTTGTGACAGAAAATATCCATTATAGAAGAGCTATCCAGGATTATTCTGGAAACTCCATGTAAACATGGGTGACACATATGCATAAGATGTACATTGTCTATAGGCATTAGGCATTATAGGCTGGCAAAAGTGAGACAAATATTATACTGTCAACCTAGCTGTTTGTTCTTATCTGTATGAGCTTAACATTTTATTTTAAAGCAGTTGAATGACTGTATGTAAACGTGAATAGTGGAATATGAAGTTACAGTTTATGACATATGTTGGCACAAACCTCTCACAATATTCTGTATTTGACATGTTTTAACATGTCTTACTGTAGAAGAGCCCTATTGACAGTATCTCAGACCAAGTCTGAATGTTCTTGGAGGCCATCAGTGTTTATTATGGTTAGCGTGTCCTCCACTAGCCTCCTATAGGCTTCTATTTACTGTCTCGCACATTTCTATTCCAAAGGCCTTGGCTGCGTCAGTTACCCAACCTAGCTTTAAAGGGGTCTGTTTTGAAGCAGCAATTACAGCTAATTTCCTCTATTTGAAGATTTCCTCTTTGGCTTATGTGTCTTGGGTGGTGGCGTCCGTTCGGGCACTTCTCAAACGGCCAGTGGCTTGTTGCTAAGCCCCAACAAAGCCGGGAGCTGCGTTCCCATTACCGGCTCTGGGAGCTGCACTGGTCAGCCTGTGCCCAGCCGCCGGCCTGTTTGTTTTCACTCACAGCATAATGACCCAGGCACAAACACAGCAGTATATATAAGGGGCTGGCGTGGTGTCAAAGCGCCCGGGCCGAACCTCCGCACCCTGGGATAAGGAGCGGGACAGAGTCTGCAGAGGATCAAGTGGCTGTGCTCAAGTTCACATGTGAAATCAGGCTTCTTGGAACAAGTACATGGTGCTGACAGTCAAAGCCAGTGTGAGACTCCAAAAGTCGTAATGCACACACTCCTGCCTGCGTTACTTACTACAGGAAATGGACAACAGTTGACTGATTGTTTACATAAATGTCTCCCGTTACTTTTAGTCACTTTAAACAAAGATATCAGCCAGGCTATGCATACAATAAGTTAATAAGTTGGGTTCATCATGTTCTGGAATCTAATGGATTCATTTCAGATGAAAGGCAGGGGCCTATGACTCGAGGGTGATTCAATGTTTATGAAAGAAATAAATTACACAGGTGGCAAGGCAAGGTTTATTTTTGCAGCACGTTTTATACACAAAGTAATTGTGCTTTCTATAACAAGAAGATAAGATCAATAAAGCATGAATATATATGTCAATGTGAAGAGTGGGGTAAAAATACTAAACCTGCATTTGAACATTGTCAGATCGAGGCCTGTGTCACATCCTCTGGTGTATGTTCAGTTTTTTCGCTACTTAAAACTGAAACACCCCTCATCGTGTTTAGTCCTGACTCTGAGACCAGCAGGAGATCACTCCTATGATTGTGACTCCAACATGTCAGAGATGTACTTTGGCACTCGGACATTTAGAAACATGTCCACAAGCAGAGCTGTTGTAAATCTATTTGGTTGGACTTGTATGTATTTAGTTGCTAAGATTTGGGTCTTGTAGTTTACAGTTTGTTTTGTTTTTTTGTGAGTGAGTAATGTCTGAACTAAAGGGTTTAGTTTTGTTGATTATGTTCTTAAACATTTGAAAATTGTTGTTCAAGATATCCTCATATTAACTTTACATTTCACATTCACAAACATGATTCCATTTATTAAAAAGACATGTAGACTCTGCTTAGTCAGTGAGACGCCCACCCTGGGATGAAGCTTCTTTATTGTTAAGCAGGGGGCTAACCACTCTGCTACCACACTCTCTAAAAACACAGTCCATGTTCACGTATGTTTGAGAGGACCCAGGCTACAAAGCTTTATGATAGGAGTTTCCATGGTTTCCCTGTTGGGTGATGTTCATACGGAGCTATCTCTTGTGGCCTGGACTAACTGTCTTTTAGCGCTGCATGAGGCCATAGCCTGACGCCACCACTAACCACCTATGACCTCCCCATTACCTCTTCAACCGACGCAATGTGATTTTAAGCAACTGTTGCCAAAACAAAAACACAAAAAAACTATGCCTTTAATATAGGAATTCCACACATACACTCAGCCTATACATTACCCAGAAGCTCCCAAACGCCTGAGTTCAAGACCTTTCAAACGCGCGAAACCACCCTCGTGCCAGAAATAGGCTTTTTGTTCAACTATTTGGCAAACGCCCATTCTTCCATCAGCTTAAATTGCAGCTCCAGAACAAGCCGTTTCATTTTTAGTAACACGTATTGGTTCAAAAAGCAGCAGGGGATCTTCGCTGGAGGCCAAGTTTAGAACAAAGACGGCATATACCACAACAGCTGACATTTCTGACACACGACGGGGAAATGTCTGAGCTCCGCGTCTCAGTGTCTGCTGTGGATTTGTCACCTCATGAGGAAAGTCCAGAAGGTTGTTGTTCGTGTAGCCAAAGCCTGCTCTCACTCAAAGGAAAAGATATAGCATTCATCCAGTGACGCAGCGTAAACCTTTATTCTGTCTGTCGCCAGTTTGAACCAATAGGTTTTGTTGTACTGTGAATATTGTACCTATAAACTTTTTTTTTTTTTTTTGACATGATGTAAACCTTTTTTGTCCGTTTATCCAACCAGAAAGCAGAATGAATGTCACACTGGGTTGCCAGAGCATATGAATAAAAAACAGTTTACAATAACTAATAAACTTCAAAATCCCAGTCCGTAATGAATATGGCGTTTTATCCACAATGCACTAGACGGTTATGTTTTGATGGTTGAACAATGGGAGTCACAAAAAATGTGGTGTCCCTGCGTAACTTAAATGTTGTGCAGAAACAGTCAAAATGCAGTGATCCACTGATACAAAGGTCCAGTATTTTTCCTCCCCAGATCAAACTTGTCTAAGCCTGACTGTGTTTGCATTCTTTCACCTGACATAGTTCTCTCTCTCCCTGTCTCTCTTTTATCAGTCGATAAAACACTTGAGGACCTCAGAGTTCAAGCCCTTTGTGGTGTTCATCAAACCCCCGTCTGTGGAGAGGCTACATGAGACCAGGAAACACGCCAAGTTCATCTCCGGCAAAGACGACAAGGCCAGCGGCAGGACCTTCACCGTGAGTTGAGCACCATCTCTGCTCTCCCAGGCTTTCATTCAGAAAATAGCAACTACTCAGTAATGAGTCATCATACTGTTTACTTCTAGTAATTAAAGTAATGATTATGTATTGATCGCTGTATGTCAATCAATCAATCAATCAATCAATCAATCAATCAATCAATCAATCAATCTTTATTTATAAAGCACTTTTCATACACAGGTGCATCGCAAAGTGCTTTGACATTTAAAAAGACATTAAAAACATTATCGCCCATCAAACCCTCCCAATATATACAGTTATCACAATACACATACACACACCTACACCCCTACACTTTACTGTACACTCACACACAGAATCAAAATCAAGTACATAAGGCTGGGTACAGATGACCAAGGTGAGGAAACACCATCAGAGGAGCCGTTCTCCCCGGGAGCAGCAGACCAGCTGCGGCTGCCCGGGCGCCGATACAAGGGTCCCAATAGGAGGCACGGCAGAGACACCACACCTCCACCTGGGCACCCACAGGACAGCATCCACACAGCCACAGCCAGTCACCGCTGGCTGTGGCTGTGTAAAATTTATACATTGTAATGTATAAAATTTATACATTACAATGTAAAATGTAAATGTAAAATTTATTTTTAGTGCAATGTGCATGTTATTTAAAAAGACACGCCCCAACACAGTAAGATAATGGACGTAAGGCTGGGTACAGATGAAGGGAAGGGAATCTTATTTGTATAGCGCTTCACAAAGCGCTTCACACATGAAAGGGAGAGGGCTTCATTCACTCCTGCAGGAGCCGGGATTCGAACCCCCAACCTTCCGATCATGAGACAGCCTGCTCTACCATCCGCGCCACTGATGAGCCAGTACTTAGTCCGTACTTTGAGAAACACCAGCAGACTAGAGGACATAGACCCTTAGGACCTTGACTTAAGATTTATGACTTGAGACACCTATTCTTGGCTCAAACCTATACCAAAACAAGCACTTAAATATTGTTAGGCTGACAGTGACGTAGATCTACTTAGCTTCAGCTGAGAGTCAAATATGGTGCCTAAGTACCTACACGAGTCAACAATGACCACATTGTTTTTATGATTTTGTTATCCTGTCCAACTGCACTTGGAGTACACGACAGTTCAGGTCTTGATTCAGTGAAGACCCAATCTATATAGATGAAAGATTAATGTATTTGGACCTGCACCAACTATTCCCCAAACAGTGACTTAAGACTTTACATTGCACTGAGGGAGATGCATATGAAACCTATCAGGCCGTGTGGATCTTTGCTGCGGTCAGAACAGTGGTAGTTGTCTCACTATATGTGCACTCGCATGTCGACTTCACCGCGGCCCGCTCTCACACTGTCCTGGGATCAATCTGAGGGGGGCAGACGTTTGGTTTTATGCTCTGTCCTTATTAAGAACATGTGTGAGATGAGCCTACATTTTAAACTTATTTCTAGTGCAGATATGATGCCTCTATGGATTCTTTGAACAATCTCTGGACATGTTCTGCTAAAGTGTATGGGGAGAAACGTCACTTATTTTCTACTAAATATGATTTGAGCGTAAGGGCCTTTTTATCTGCTCATAAAGCAGAAAGTTTAAATTGTCATTCTTAAAAAATGACACCACATGTTGAAAGTCCCTGTGGTGAAAAACAAATCCGACTGTCCGAGGTTTACTGCTCTGAAGCCTGTGCGTTTATGGCGCTGTATCAGGCTGTGTCTACACTGACATCCTGTGGGAGTCTGGACGACAGACTCACTATCACTGACAGTCCAGGAGCTCAGCATCTCTTTATTAGCTCTCCTAAGTCTTACAAATGGGCCTCTATAAAACTCAGGGAGGGGCCGCCATGTTTGTTCTGGGGTGTTGTACAGAGGTAGGAGAGAAACGAATCTGTTGATGTACCGACTGAGTCACATTGTACAGGAAAACAGATGGGAGGATTATTTTATTTTTTTCTAGTGTACAAAAGTCAACATTTTAGAGGTATGTCACGTTTTTTTCTCCTACGTGTCCAGGAAGTGCTTTCCTCACTGCTCAATCTCTTGCTAAGCTTAATCCTCTAATCAAGAAGTGAAAACACTCGCCATCACTACAGACACACGGCCGAGCAAAGTGGAGTTATTTGGAGGCAGTATACGGGGCTTATTTGGAGATAGTGTGGAAGATCCGGAAATTAAACTCTATGTGGGATTTCATGACCTTTGATATGACTGTCATATGACTACCATTACCAGTTGTAGTTATAGTTCCATTTTACTCAACTAATACTAAAGGGTAAACGAGGCTTCCATTACGTATTATCCATTATCCATTAAGTATTCAAGCAGGCCGTGCTGCTGCATCCAAGGCGGAAATGTGGTAATCAAGCGTCACGTTCACAAACGAGCCTGTGATTCGGTGCCACTGCGCTGGTCGCCAAAGCCAGTGGGGATCCTATTAGTTTCCAAAGCTTTCCTCTCCTCCCAGCCCCATCTCCCGCTCTGATACGACTGCTCTGACCCTGCTATAATGTTTCCACACCGTGTCCCTTCTCCTGAAAGTGCTTTTACCTGGAATGGCCCGTGAGTTATTTCCAGAGAGGTCAGCGGGGTTGTCATGTGGTCATCTGTGGGCACTCAGCCCTTGCAGTCCACAGACACACAAACCTTCCCAAAGCAGCTCTGATAAAACCATCACATCCTCTTTTACAGCAGTGTCTCCCAAATGTGAACTTAGAGTTGCACAATATGAGAAAAGATGTAATATTTAAAATGGCCATTTTAACGCTAGCAGCAAATGGCAACAGCTGCAGTTATTCAGGTAATATATGATCAGAAAACAACCACATCTGATTTTGTATCCATCATCCATTGGTATTGCAGCCAGTAGCACAGTTAACGTGTCATGGGCAGAATGAAGAATCAAATTCCAACAAATTCGTGAAGAAAGCGTCACACCATCTGAGAGAGCAGATGGCTTCTCCAAACGCTAATGGTTGTAAACACACCTCAAAATCCAGATTACATTAAGAGGTGCAGCCTGAAGGTTTTCCCTTGACCTTCACTGTCACCTGACCTTAACATCATTGAAGATCTGTGGATAGACCTCCAAAGAGCAGAATGTGCAAGAAGAGTTTGGTAGATTTTTGTAAGGAAGAAGTGGCAATGATCCCTCAAACTAGAATTGAAAGACTCTTGGCTTTCCTTCCTCCAATCCCACAAATCTTAGCCGTTTTGATAAGACAATCCCGGGGACTATTGTGTCATTATGAAAGTTTATTTAATGGGTTGCATTACTTTAGGCTTTTAATTTCCACTCCTGTAGTTGTCTGTGTGTCCTGGTGAGTGGATGATTATACCTAACTCCGCTGCTAATCCTCAGCGAAGTGGAAAAGCCCCAGTGACTCCTGCTCTCTACAAACCCAGCATTCACGTCTAACAAGGTTGTTTTCATGCGCCCTACGCGTGTATTTATATTTGCGTGTTTGGCAAAAGAAGCCACTGTGAAGACTGCTCTATCCCTCCGGAAATCTAAAGAGGAGCATTCTCAGCAAAAACACAAGGCTAAAAATGTGTTCCGTATCTGATATAAAGCTGCGCGCCAGGACCACAATGCCGGGAGAGTCGGCCCACCAGCCGGAGATAGCACAGGCCACTTCAGAGCGCTGCGTCCAAGAATACTGCGCCCTCCAACAAACATGGACGCTGGGCTGGCTTCCCCTCCAGTGGCTTGGCTTGTTAAGCTCATTTGCATAGTGACTTGGAAGACTCCAAACCAGTCGCTGTTTAAAGATGTTATGTAACGTGACTTTGGCTTCTCAATAATGCTCTGTTCTCCCCTTTGCTCCGTGGCAGTAGGAGGAGGCTTCGGCTAAAATGTGTAATGATCTGATTAGAATCTGAGTTGTAAGAGGCATGATTCAATTCATACTCATCCAGGTGTTCATCTAGACTTGTTGATTGTTTCCCTCTTGCTCCAGATAAACATAAGCACGGACAGCAGCTTCCGTCATGTACTGCAGATATCTCCATAAAACCTGGGACACAAAACAGGACTGTGTACATAACACAGACATAAAGATACTTTTCCACAATTTATAATCATGGTTGTTTCTTGAGTTTTGGCTTAAATCGCACTGACACTCCACACATGAGGAGCACCATGACCAATTTATCGTTTGTGAGGAAGTTTTATCTGGCCACACCTCTCTCAAAATCAGGCTACAACTCCCCCAGTGTGTCCCCAACTTAAGCAAGAGAGTGAGATTAAGTCTTATTTAATGTTAATAATAGTCAAAATGTTTGTTTTGTATATTTCGTATCAGTTTATTCTTCCGGTCTTTAAGGAAACCGCACGCATGACATGGCGGTGGGCCCGTGGCCAGTAATATATTGCAATACTGGCTAAACAGCATTGACAGGATCAATAAAGATACTACCCTAAAGGCCCCATATCTAATTTATTTTTGTGTTTGTTTACAACTATTAAAGAGAAAGCAAATGTGAACAATTCACAGTTAATAAACTGTTTGTTGTTGTCCAAACTCATGTCCAAACATTCCCTCTAATTCTTCACAGGGAAGCGTTTATAAGCACTTTTCTTTGTCACAGTAAATACTAGTCGGCAACCTCACAATCTATAAAAAAGCGTCATAATTACAGTGTTGTGCACAAACAATAATGAGGGACAAAACAATAAGGTGAGAACAAAACATTCAACAAATGATTGCCAATAAGCTCTTAATTCAGATGAATATGTTTTCGTTACCTGTGTCTGCACTCTCTGGCGCCCCCAGGTAACCGCTGCCTGAACACGCCCATGCTAATGAGTTTTGGCAGCAGTCGTTGCCACTGGTGGTTAGCACAGTCAACTTAGGCCAAGTGCAGAAAATACTCTTTAGAAAGTGACCAAATGGATGTAAAACAGTCATTTCCTTGTTATCAAATGATGTGTTATGAGTGAACGTGGTGGACTTGTGTAATATTTGCAGTCCGCGGCTGGTTCACATGGCCGCCCTTGTATTTCGGTCCATTGTGCACGCTGTCATTTGCCTATCACACATAAACCCAGACTGGCACTAACATGTCTGCGCGCTGTAAGTGACGGTTGTGTTTTGTCGCGCTGCTTTTTTGAGGACTACTTTATTTTTCTTGCGAATTGGATAAGTGCGTGTCCTCGCAGCAGGAAATGATGAAAATTCCTTGAGGTCGGTGTCGGTCCGGGACTGTTCGAGATGGCGGTCAGCGATGCAGGGTTCATGTATGGGGACTCTGGACGCTATGGCCTCCTTTGTTTATTTGCGTGTTCAAGGCCATGTAATTAGTGTTTACACTGTGTGAACTCATGTCTGCCCTTGTTTACCACGGCCACTGTCTCATAGTGTGACACACAGAGGCACAGGCATACAAAGGGTACGGCTTTCGATCCGCCATATTCCGCCTGTTTCCCATTCAAGAGTTCAAAAACACTTGCCCCAACTGCTGATGTCAAGACCGTTTCACAAGACTTCTTCTGGACATTGCAGTACTCAAATAGCCTCCACTACAAAGCATGTAGGATTTGTATAGACGAAATCTACTATTTAAACTTATTATTACTGTTATGTATGACTCAGAACAGAGGTAGAGTTCTTCCTATTGCATTTACTCAAAGCCATATGGAGGTCTTTCAAACTGTCACTGGAAGTTCACATGTTTTTAAGCCACTTATTTCCATATACTGTATGTTTGTGTTTTATTAGTCAACAAAATTATCTGGACTTTTTATTCCTAGTTTCAGTCTCATTAACTACTTTTAATGTGTTTTCGTCAGCAAAAATAATACTTATAATTGACTAAAATGAACACTGAATGGACATAAATGTGTGTCAACTGACAGTCGTCTTGGCAGTCAGGAGCACCCAGCCGGAGGAGTTCTGATGCCGTCAGACTCACGTCACTAAGGTCGCATTCACAACCCCCTCTTAATTCAAATCATGGTTTGCTCGGATAGTATGGTTTCGTTTGAGGTGTTGTGAACGCGCAAACGGACTCTGATCCGGGTTAAAGAAGAGAACCCTGGTCCGGCTGAAAACGTGGGTCTCGGTCCGGTTATGACGAACTCTGAATTGGATCATTTGATTTTTGAACGCGACAGAGCCAGAGAGGGTGGGTCATTGTGGGTCTGATACAACCAAAACAAACAAACGAGTAGCGTAACAGCGTTGACAGTATGTTCTGGGTTCTGTTTAAAATGGAAACGTATGTGCAGACCCTCTATGATTACAAAACTAAAACATAGCCATGACTTGAAAATATAAGGCAGAGGTCCTGGCTTAGTCCCGGTTTAGTCCCGATTTTGCCTCGTCTGCTGCTCATGATGCAGCGTGTATAGGCTCACTAATGCTCCCATTTCATACGTCAAATGATCCGTTTGTTCCAAGCCGTAGTTACTGTCACTGCTGTATTAAAAAGTGCAATGTGACCTAAAGGTATCCCTTGTTCTCTGGCGCAGGAGGAGGACTTCCAGGAGATGGTGCGGGTCGCGCAGCAGATGGAGACCCAGTACGGACACCTGTTCGAGAAGGTGATAGTGAACGACGACCTGTCCGCCGCCTTCAGCGAGCTCCGTCTGGCCCTGAAACGCATCGAGGGCGAGGCGCACTGGGTTCCCGTCAGCTGGACCCACTCCTGAGGCAAACGTCACGGGACAAAACCCACTGCTGTCCAAACGAAAGGGATCTGACTGACAACAGACTGACTCACTCATACTCACTGCTGTCCCCCGTCCAGCCCTGGGACGACAAACGCAGGTCAATATCTGGGTCGCAATATGGATTTGTTTAGTCAAGTAGCACAGAAGTGGAACCCGCCTTGGACCGTCAAAAACTATGGGGCGATCCTGCCAGTACGTCGACCGCAACGCCAAGCTCTGTTTATGCGTTTAGACCACTAGAAACCAAAGTGATTGATAGATTTCTTCTCTGTAACGTAACACAAGTCTTAAAGGGGAAAATGGGCAGCGGAGAAAAGTCTCACTACGTTTTGTCTTACCGCACGCTTCCAAACTAAATACGACCAGGTACAAAAAAAAAGGGCATTGAGTGTGTTTCTATTTAAGAGAAATTAATATATTTTTGAATGGTTGTTTTTATACATATCACAGTCAGATGTCAATTCAAATCCAGTGTTTTTACTTTTAAGTTTTGGTGCCCAACTTAACTGCGCGTCAGTAAAAGTCGTTCCTGGGCAGTGGTCTGGAGAAAGAGTTCACAATAGTGTTTTATTAGGGTGTGGCCTGTGTTTTTAGTCACGTAAAATGGCTTTAGTGTGGCCGCTAATAGACGCCTAGATCCCTCTTTCGAGAAACGCTAAGTAGCCGTTGAAGCTTTATGAGTTACGAGTTTATGACTAACTGGAGGCTACTATTCCAGCCACGCTTTGTCACTTGTCATCCATTGCTTAAACATGATGTCGACTTTAGGCTTGTGAAATGGAACCTTTAATGAATTATGCACACACAACCAAACAGATTAGCATGCAGCGATTTCCTGGATATGACACAAGTGTAAACAGTTGGCAGAAGGTATGAGAATAACTTCACTAACTCCTTTGTGCTTCATAAACACATGTAGATTACTGATGTCTTAAATATTGTTGGTTCGACAGTCTCTGAAAGCGTACATTTTCATGCAGTGGTCAATTTTGAGATTTTTGTCTGGTTTTAACAATCTTATTTTAATATCAAATTGAATAATAGACCTAACACACCCTTTACCATTTTTATTTTATTTTACTTTGCCTTCCGTTATTGTATTGAAAGCACTACATTACTGGACGCCGCCGTGTCCCAATCACAAAATGTAACATGCCTGATAGTCCTTGTAGAGCTCCAACTTCCTACAACATCAAAGTTTCATCTCCAAACAGGGGGATCTTTTTCAGTAACGCACACATTACAAAACGTTCAATCCTGTTTTCTCCAAATGACCTTTTAATTACACTCGTGCAACATGTGGTCATTTTCCAGTCGTGTACATCACAATACTTTTGAAGAGTTTTGAAGGGTTTTTCAACATCTAATTCTGGCAAAAAAACTAAGCAACATTTGACGGTTTACAGATTTTTATTTTACTAGTAACTAGCTTATTCAAAAACTAAACCAGATATCCAATGAAAGAAAACGTTATAACTGTTATGTCAACAAATAGAACCATAAATCTACCATTATGTAGAGTTTAATGTATGCATAACTATAGGAGATTATAGTACGCTTTATAATGCCTTATTTTTATATGAAAACATCAAATAATAAAAATAGTATTGTCAGTAACGTACAGCAAAAGTTTCCAATTGATCTCTTAATGTACTTTTTCCCATATTCACCTGCACGCCCCCCATCACAACAAACCTCCACTGCCTCTCCGGCTCCGTGGACGTTGCGTTACAGTGTAAGTCTCCGTAGGTGCTGCAGTGTGTTGTTTTGTAGCAGTGAAGCTCTGGTGGAGGTTTTTGCCTCTCACTGCTCTGTGGGTGAGCTGTGTTTTGGGGCGGTGGGTCAGCAGAGAGCGTCCTGGTTACGTAGGGCTGAGGGAGGAGCTCGGGGGGGAAATGGAGGAAAACTGTGTATCAAGGTTGTTTGAATGATTACTACGGGAGATTCAAAGTTTATTCCAACTTGTGAATGATTCAAAACAATGAGGAAACAACATTGTCACATGGAAGAAACTCTTAAAAGTCAATTTTGCATAACCCCACACATGTTCTTATGTAAACTCTCGATCACATTAGTCAAATGTATTTAATGCAGTATGTTCCTATCAGAGTAATACTAGTCTTTCGTGTACACTAATTTAGTTTGATCACATCTTGAAGTGAACGCACTATTATCACAATTAGAGCAATAACATTTGTCACATAGCAGTACATGATGTTGTGTAGGCATGAACTAGCATGTAGCAGCAGTTAGCAGGTGTGCCTAAGGCTACACTGTGGTTACTCAATGCATCTTCCCTAACACTAATGAAAGTTACTGTATACCTTTGTACTTAAATGGACATGTGGGAGAATTCACTTTGACAAATGTACAGTGGGTGCAGGAAGTTTTCATACCTTATTTTATTAAGTAGCAATCTGATGCTGAAATGATACATTTAAATATAGGCATGAGCTATTTATCTCAACGGTGAACTAGCAGACGAACCCACGATGTAGAAAGGAACAGCCTCTGAGTAGATTTTTGTTATAATAAATGTAATTTGTTCTGAGTCAGACTTCCAGCTGATGAAATAAGGGGATATGAAAACTTTCTGAAATCGCATTACATGTTTGTTTATGTCACTTTGTCTTAAGGCTGTGTGGGAACCAATAACATAATAAGGCAGTAACGTAAGAACAGGCCAATAATATAATGTAACAGACGAGCCAATTGTTTTTGAAGCCTTTTTGCCAATGAATGGATATTATCTGATAAAATATGTTTATTGTGGATGAATGGTATGAGAAATGTGATATTTTACTAAGCATTTTCAACACAGTATGCTTAGATTCCAACAAAGCTTTTGTCATATGTTCCACAGACCAGTTTAAAATGAGTGGATGATCTAAAATGATTGTTATTGGTTCCTTCAGGGCGGAATCACTCTTTTTAAAGAGACACTTGATTCTGTTTGAATTGTATCTCGACACTGTTTTGTAAAGCTCTGTGGCTCGCACCTCTGCTGTATTAATGATCCAATCACTTTTTTGTACAGTCTGCACAAACGTGGAGCTGCCCGTGTGTTGACGAGGCACAGTGTGTGGAACGACATATTCTTGATAAGGTTTTGTATTAAAGAGAATCCAGCTGAGCTCTGTCCAGGTGTCGACTCGGTGGTAATGGATGCGTTTGGCGGGCCAGTTTCTGCGCACTGAGCCGCATCGGTATGAGCGCCGCGTTCCAGCGTTCCCGGGAGCCGTGCCGCGGAGTGCCATTCAACGTCTGAGCAGTGTGAAGATAAATGCTGGAGAAATGTTCAGCCACACCAGAGAGGACCGGCGTGCACTCAACCATCCCAATAATACGTCTGAAGTGTGACAGACGGATAAAGGTCATACTCTGCATGATGTAAAAGTTGATTCTGTTTATATTTTGGTGTTGGTTCTTAAGTCAACCCACTGCCAATTATCCAATCAGAAAGCCCACAGCCCATGCTTTAGGCTGCCAGATACTAAGGTTTAAGCCTGTGGGCAATAAACCAAAAATACTGCATATGATCGATGAGTAATAGAAAATGCAGCACTAACGGTTAAGCTACTGTGTGTTCAACTTCTCACTTGAACTCGCAGTGCAGCAGAGACTTATTGAACTGATTTAAGTTGACTTTGTCTTTACTATTTATGTTGCGCAGCATTAAATTAGGATTGGGGTGTATATATATACAGTGGGGAAAAAAAGTATTTGGCCAAAAACCAATATACAATGTCTATGTGAAACTGACCAAATACTTTTTTTCCCCATTGTATATATATATATGTTGCTGATTTGCATGTAATTGCTTGAAAAATACACAACAAATGTATAAATAACACAAATCGAATCCCAATATCAGGCCTAAATGCCATTCCCTTTGCTTTAATTTGAATGAATTGGAATAGGCTCCGTACAGTTTGTGATGTTGACGGTGTTCAACATTGGGCCCTTTATAAGCCTTAACATTGTACACATGCCAAAACTCTTATGTGGAGCTTCTGAATGAGTAATGTAAAAGTATCCCTTCTCCTTCACATTAGTTGAAATGCTCATAACTCACCATATATTTTATATTGGTCTGCCGCCCGCGCCCCCGACCGAGTTACCATAACAGACCGACTCCTCCGCTGCATCTGTCGACGTCACGTCTCCAAACCCCAGCAATGGCTTCTCCAGCTCTGAAGCGCTAATCAAAAGCATTTACCCCCCAACCACCAACTGTTGCAACAACGCACCAGGACGCTTTTCCAGGGGAGTATTATGGGCGCTTTCATCGATGACTTTGCCTCATGAGCTGTTAGAGGAAGTGTGTGGGTTTTCTTCCTATACTGCAAATACTTCCCAACCAAAGGAAAAGTACAACTGCTCACACTGCTGATACTTATCTGCACTGCCAGAATTAAAGCACTACAGTTTCTGCCAACTCTTTGAAGAATGTACCTGCATATGGGGAGGAGGTAACTTATAGTGAGCACCCATGACAAATCTACTTCACTGTCATGCTTTTGGTGGTGTTTCATTGCTCTCAGAAGATGATGCTTCAAATATCTCTAAGAGGATTTTCTTCTTCTTGTTGTCATCTATTGCCAGTATTTTTATCCCATTCCAAACATACATTGAAACCGCTGTAGCACATTTGTGTTGACCTGTTGGAATTCTCCTTAGATTAGAAACTCTGAGCCGAGTTAATGACTCTCTGTATCCTTAAGTTTTGTGGCAAAAAAACACACAGATGCTTCACATTTGTCTCTGCCCAGCTGGCCGATGCCATCTTATATCCACTAACTAATATCTGGCTTTTCTCTGATTGGTGAATGAGCTTGTCAATCAAACCCTTTGGGAGTTCAATTAAATTACGCCTGGTCCCAGACTACACGTCTTTGTAAAAAGTATGAAAAGCGTGTTGTCTTATAGCAGCTTGGTAGTTCAGCAGCAGTTCTGTATTTCATATACAGAATCCGCCTTTAGTCCAGCTGAAAAGAAAGAAAAGCTTTTCTTCTCTTGTGGTCAGTCTGGCGCTGGAAGCTGATATCCATCTTCAAATTTATAATAGCATTTTTAACATAGCAATTTTTCACAGAATGAGTTGATAAACACATTTACTTTGAGAGAGCAATACTGTCACAGAGACGAGCATCTACTTCACCATCAATAACACAGCTTTAGAATTAGCTGGACGCCACATAAATGTCTGCTTGTACATTTATCTGATGGACTATTTTCACTCCACTGCGTCCATCTTAACAATTTCTCTATTGTAATGACATCAGTGCAATATCCTGAACAGCTCCAGCCTGTAATGTGGAAATGGGGCAGAGGGGTAAGAGGGTAAGGGGCCACAGTGACAGCAGCCATCTTGTTCTGTAATGGTTCTTCCCTCTGCTGCTGCCCTTTCATGTGGTGCCACAGATGATCCGCTCCCTCTGTTTCCTCCATCCCCCGGCTGCGGCCCTGCATGCGCTATGGGGACAGGGGCCCGACACAGCCGTTACCTCATGTCTGAAGGCACAGGGGCTCCCTCTCCCCAGACGCTTCATGCAGCTTCTCGTTACAAATGAGTTGTAGGTCAGGGGACAGTTAGTTCCTTCCAGTGTTTTATTATTGATCATAGTACCCAGTCACTAAAAAGTTTGTCTTGCCACTTGAAGGCCCTTGGTAAAGGCCTTAATCCTGAAAAAACTGGCCAAATGGACTCTGTTGCACAGCCTTCTCATCCTTTTTCACAGCCTACGCCCAATAGCTGCAGTGACTGAGGCGCAGTGCTCATTAACGCCGCTGTAGCACTATCGTCTCTGTTTGTTCTCTGTGAAAGTGAACCGAGCTTCCTCCTCGCCCTGACACACGGAGCTAACCCAGGGCCCATGCTAATCTGAAGCTGTCTGCCTGTATTTTCCTAAACTCTGCCCGCGTCCTTCCCCTCGGCCCTCTCTGGCCTCCGCTTTGATTATACGGATCTTTAAAGAGTTACGACTCGCTCTGTGACTGCTGCAAAAGAGCCTGAGGTCACGCTGCCAAACAGGAACGTCACCCGCTGTCCAAACCTGTCCATTTCCATCACCGCGGAGACATTTTTAAAGGCCCGTTGTTCCTGATGGCTCGTGCATCTATGCGAGCCAATAGGTATTTCATTCACTTTTTTTTTATGTAAACCTCTTTGGCCTGCCAAGTATTGTAGTAAAGCGCTCTAGGAATAACCTTCGCTTCATGGACCTGTATAGGGCAAGGATCTGTTAAACAACTTTTCCTTTTGTAACAAACATAACGCATTTGAAGTTTCTTGCAATCGTCCAAACAGACTGAAAAGTGCATGCTAAATGTATATATCCAGATGTTTGGCCCGGACAGGATGTAACTACGGTTCTATGAGCGTGTATTAGATTAGCATGACCGTCACATGCAGCTGCGTTTGGGCGATGACTTCTGAGTTCGCGCCCTGATGGCCAAACTAAACATGATCTGTACAGAAGCTCTCTCTGGAGGTCTACTCGAGCAGTAAAAACCTACATGCAGCTTGTATATCACCCCGGTATGAGGAGGCTGTATTTCTTGTCACCCAGTTTCTCTGAACACGGCTGAGATGTTACGTGTCAGGAACCCGTGGCACGTCTGTATCAACACCGAAGGTTACACGAGGGCCAGACTCTCAACACGACAATCACAGGCGTACCTCCAGCGCCGTCCCGAAGGCTAACAGAAACAGCCCGGAGCGTGTTTTGACACCTCGTCATCCGGAAGGCCAGGCGGCGACTGTGCACAGAGGTGTTTCTCATCAAGAGTGCATCACAGGGTCACAGAGGGGTGTTTAAACTGAGGGCACAGGATCCTTCCTCCCGAGTCCACTTGGGACATGATCAAATCAGATGATCAAATATCGATCTATGGTTACATGAGCTACTGTTTTATGAGTAACACGAGGCCAGAAAGCTGTTTTAGTTGAGAGTCCTGTGTCAAACTTTTTGGTTAGATAAGTAAATGAACAAAAAATAACATGAACAATTTGCAAGGGATTTAATAAAAACATTTTTTTCTTTTTTTTAGCATGTCCAGTTTAGAGTTTACTTTACTTAAAGGTGCATTATGCAACTTTGGGAAAAAAAAAAAAGGTTTGAAAGTTTGAAATTTGGGGTAAATTATCCAAATCGAGGATCCAGTGTCAGGAGCTCCTCTCTAAGTTGTCTTGTTTTTTTTGTTTTTTTTTGCTTGCTCTGCAGTTTTGCCTGTAGAGCGCCCCCTGCATTTACCAGTAATCCGTGTAAATACTCGGTGTGATCCCTTGCTTGCCAACTGGATTGTGCTGCTTTTCCATAAGACAAAATGATTGTTGTTGTGGTGTAGATAGAAAGAAAACCATTGACTTTGCCCTGGCTTATCAAGTTTACACGCAAATGACAAAATGGTAATTGTACCTACTGAAAAGAGGAAAGTATTTATAAGGATGTGTGGAGAATGTGTGGAGATCGGGTGATGGATCAACTGTATTCGGTGTTCTTTACCGTCGGAAAAACGCCGCACAGGGAAATGAGTCCAAAGCCGCAATGAAAGAACAAGTTAGCGAGTTCTGCTTTAAGCCTTGTTAGCCAACCCTGAGCCGGTCCCCCCCTCCCCGCAGTGGTAGTGTGTCATATGTGAGCAGGTGTTGATGGCTCCGATGACTTTTGGCTGTGGGCAATGGCCTGTAATGACTGATGCTCCACAGACACGACTTAAACACCATTTCTCTGTAACTAAAACCACCTGTACGCGCAAAGTCGACCCAAGAATTCCGCCGTTTTCTCCACGAGTCCTCTTCTGAGACTTCCAGTCGAAGGCACGATCGAAGCCGCGCTCAAGCAGACAGACTGATTATCCCGCCGGGCTTTGTGATTACTCGACATTATTAGCATTGGAACACTGTAATGGCCTTGTCTCGGCTTGTTAGCACTTGTAGAGAAAACATATCGACTTTCCCAGAATTCTTCCAATTTTGATCGCGAAAAAAAAAAAGCCCACAAAGTGGTCCCCGAGAGAAGCAGCGACCGGCGGACTACTGTTTAGGAACAACACGGTAATATTGTCGCACTGGTGTCGGCGCGTGATTGATGGGGATTAGAAAAAGCGGCGAACTGTTTGCGTTGGAAGAATGAGATCCTTCCTCGCGCCGCTACCGGTCCCAGAGGTGGCACTCGCACGTCAGTCAGAACCCGATACATGCAGAAACGTCTAAGTGGTTTTATTATTAGTGTTATAAAACAGTCCATCATTTTATCCGCCGTTTTAGTATGAGTTGTTACATGTGCGGGAGTCCAAGTCGAGGAATGACAGTTTTTCAAGCTGAACTGGAAAGGTTGTTGGGAAGTATCAAAGGCAGCAGCATATGGGAACTCATTCACGCAGAGAAGTTTGTTTTCGACCCAATCTGATCTTTGCATCTTTGCGTAGACACAGACTGACCTTGCGTTTAGTGCTGGAGGAGTGAGGGATGCTGCGGTCCTCCTCACACTCGGCCGCTATTGACAAAGTTACGTCTGTGTCGGTGTCTTCGATGAGTTCCAGCCTGAAACAAGTCATGGAAATGTTGACGAGAGAGACACTAGCTCTGAACACACTTCATTTAGAGAAGACTGCACCATTCAACCAACTGTCCAGGCAACACAACACGAAAGCACCGTCGGGAGCAAAAAACCTATTGAGGCGCTAAGGTTTTAATAAGCAAAAGTGAGGCCAGCAGTGTCGGTGCAATGATGTGGGCCTGCAACGACAACAACACCTGGGCCAGAAGACGGTGTGAAGGTATGTCAATGGTTTCTATCCATCTCTTATGGAGCTGAAAGGCTGTTGGATTGAAGTGTCCAATGTGATGGCGATGTTTGTAATGAGAGGAAGTGTGGTCAAAGTATGTTCTGAATCCGGTGTGCAGAATTATTATACAGCTTTTTTCCTTCACACAACACCTGGTTAGAAGGATTCAGCAACATTGGAACACAGAACCACGAGCCGTTTTGTTGCCTATAGCCAACAGGATCATCAGAAGTGAGATGGTATGAAAAAGACCAAAGACAATGGTCAAAGACTGAAGAGAAATCAAGCATTGAGCCACCAGGAATCCATTATCTACCAGTGTGGTCATTTTCAGCGACTGAAACCGATCTGAAGTGTCCAGAAGTACAAGGTGTTCAGTGCTTGCATCGCCAATGTGGGAAAAGTGTAAACTCGACCTCTATTGACCAGGGCGCTAAAGCTAAGATGTTTGACTGGGTCAGGATTGATCTAAAGACAGAGTTTTCAAAGGTTCTATCACTTATTACGTCCCATTATTTGCGTGAGAGAGAGTAGCTGCATAATAACTCTGCACATTAATGATAACGTGGATCTGCTTTGACATCGCCAGCCATCGCCCAACAGTTTGGAGTTTGAAAATGTGAAGAAAATTTACCAATATGGTCAGTTGGCAAGAAGGTTTATATCCCATGTAAGTCTTTTAGTCCAAATCCATGTGACCTGCTTAGGCCTATATGTGTTTAACTTATAGGTACTTTATAGGCAGGTTCTGAAAGCAAAGGTCACATTTTGTGAATAATGAAGAAACCGTACAGTGTGTCACGAACAGAGTCTTATCTGCTTTTTCCCGAACAAATTTTGGCTACAACTACCAACATCAGCACAACCCAATCTGGCAGTTACACTTTTAACATTTGTATTTATTTAGATCAAAGATCCCCCTCCAGAATGTAACGCGGCACATGAATGGGTGTATTGAGGGGTGTAGGTCATTGATGATGTATGCTGAACCATAGGCCTCTGTTCCTGTCAGGATGTAGCGCTGCCCCCCCGCTGTGCATTAACACGAGGGCCCAGCAGGGGGGGCCGATCGGTATCAGGGTGACACTGACTGGCACATGTCAACATAAGCACTGTATCGCCAAAGTGAAACAGACTGACATTGGAATTTTGGATGGTTTTAGTCTTTTCATTTTTATTTAGTCAGATTTTAGTCCACAAAAATATCTGGACATTTTGGTCATAGTTTTAGTTTCATTTAATTTAGTTTGAATCTAATTTTAGTCAGCAGACATATTACTGACTAAAATTATGACAAACTGAGAGAAAAGAAGCTCAAATGTCGCAATAATGTACATTAGTGATACTGCATCATCATTGGTTTATAGCTTATTTTAACCTTACTAAATTAAACTTTTCAATAAAATAACTACGTACACATCAAGATAACAGCTGTCAAGGCCATGCTTTTACTTGCACTGTTCACTATATTGCATTACCATGAATCTCTGTAACTGTAGTTCAGCTCTACAAACATGCTCTGAAGTGCACAGGATTCTTGTGTTAGTTTAAGGGAAAAGAGCTGCCAAAGACGAGACAAGTTTCCACTTTCAAACATCTACATTGTCTTTCCGTGAAACATCGAGCAGTTCTTTGACGTTTAGGACAGCGCGACTCCTCCCTCCCATCCCTGGACGGCGCAGAGCAGGAACAAAGCGGCCCCGATGTCTTCTTGGAGCGCTCTGAAAGTCAAACTGCATTAGCGCGCTCTCCGCCGATGTTGCCGACTGACTCGGAGCCAGCGAGCTTCTAGCCGGACTCTCAGACCGCACTTTCCAAATAATAATTACAGCGTTGGACATGAAGCGGGAGAGACAGGAGAGTGTTTTCACTTTGGGGATGAGTACAACCATGTGCTGTATCTCGAGGCTTGGACGAGGCAGAGACAGAGAGGTCCGTTCTAGCTGATGTCCTCTCGCCGAGCTCTAGGATAGTGCGCTCAACAGGTCAAGGTGAGGACACGTATCCTGGACTGAACCCCCTCAAGGACGCACCAGTGATGAGGAGAGGAAAAGAAGAACCAAAGGATTCTGGGTAAGCTCAGAGTGTTGTGGTGCTGTCTGATCAAAAAGGTGGCACACAAAGTGAAAAATGAAGTGTGTAAGAGATAAATGATCAAAAGGAAAGGCTAAAAATGGAGCTTAGGTGTGAATTGAATTGACTCACTGCGTCCCCTACTCTTAACTTGCCATAAACAGACTAGCTCGAAAAGGATCCATGTTGGATTGTATGTAACAAGTGCTATAGATGGTTCCATCAAACCTGTGTGGGAGGTCCAAGCTTTACCACGGATTTACAATGGAATTGCAGGCTTATTTTGCTTGGCTTAATGTAGAGCCTGAATTTCTGACATTTCTGAAATTGGTGGGTAACATTGTGAGCAAAGTATCAACACTGATATGATTGAAGCGCTGTCAATGCTAACTTTGTCCAGAACTGTTTTACGGGCACTCACTCTGATCCCCTCTTAGTGACAAAAGTGTAATGCTTTTCCTGAAAGGTGCCGACCTTGCCGCCCAGTGGCTTTGACATGGGACCTGTCCATGGTGCTGGAAGCCCAACAGGGTTCCCCATTTGAGCCTTTGGACCAGACAGACCTGAAGTGGCTCTCCCTTACGACGCCGGTTCTTTTGGCCATAACTCCTGCCTGTCTTTTGTCCCAAAGGTTTTTTCACTCAACACACGGTGAGTATTTGTAAGTCTGATCTCCTCTTTGTGTCCCTTCACGTTCCCCTTGGACGTGATCTGCGTGGCAGCCTCGTGGACATGGCAGACAGCGCACGCCAGACTCTACAGAGTGAATATGACGGTGTCCCATCCATTGGAGGGGGTTCTGAGGCCACATGATGAGGTGGGTGTGTTTGCCAATGCTACATCAGGCCTGGATGGGGGGCCAGAGATGGTACAGTACATACATGAATCCACAAATAGACTTTTTTGTTCTGTCCAGACTGACCAGTGCTCATATGTGTCAACACTGTCATAGCAGAGCAGCTGAGCCTGAAGTCCAGAAGCCCAGGGCCTCTCCATCACCTGGGGCTTCCTCTGGCCTCCTCTGCCGCTGCCACCTGCCTCTTCCTGAGCTCTCAGGTGTGTACTGTGTTTAAATGTCCATGCAGTTCACACAAATAACCACATGATGGTAATTTGGGCCTGATGATATCTGAAATTATATTTTTTAGTAAAGTTGAAATGAATTGAACTTGTTACTACTGCCCTAGACACGCCCCCGTTCTGTACAAACCAAAAGTGCAATCACAGCGTCCTTGTCCCAGAGGCACGCTTCAGCCTCATGTGAAACACACAGTGCGGTACAGCTGTTCTGTGTCCTCTCCCCAGGCAGAGCAGCCCCTTGCATGATGCGAACATGACTGCACCATTGTGTCTCTATTTTTACATGACATGACAAGTTGCAGACTCAAAGCAAACACGCCTGCACCGCACGGAGGGGCTGGGAAAATTCAGCTTTACGATGATAGAGTTTTCAGAGACATGTATTGTGGTCCTCTGTGCTCACTCAGCGGTTCTGGAAATGCATAAAGCCTTGTTAGGTTTGTGAGAGATTTCCAAACAGAAGCAGCCAAGTATCTCTTTGCACAACTGTGACCTAAGTAAACAGAGCATGTTTTACTGAGCGTAGATGGCCTCTTTGTCTTTGCTTGAATGCAGACATACATATAACGTTTTTAAACTGAGCATTAAAGAATCGAGAGAGTGGCATAGATACTGTATATAGGCCCCTAGCCCAGCATGAACAGTGAGGCGCAGTCCCCATCACTTCTTCAATCTGATACCAAGTAATACTAGGAGTTTGTGATGCACAGGTCGGCCCAAAACAGACAAAAAGTCACTGTTCTTTTTGTTTTAAAGAGTTCTTTTTTACTCAATGGTTTCGCTTCTTCTAAATCTTCAGTTAAATCTTCTTGGCTTGTGCGCCGAAAAGAGAGTGCAGAGAAGCAGTTCTGTCTTTGGTGCACTGCAGGGTTGCAACTTGTTAGATTTAAATAAATAAAAATATCCGAAAAGACACCCAAAATCCATACAGCACGATTGGATTTTCTCAGTATATTCCTTGTTTACAGAGGCTAGGTGCTCCTCTGATGATGTGAAAATCCTCTCACTGAACAAGTGGCTCCGAGATCCTGGAATTTGAGATTGTGTCAGTCAAAATTGAAAGTGATTCTTATCAATAAATAGGCTAAATATTGCCTACCTTACATAGAGAACATCACAGCGGACGTCGAATTCCACAGTTTAACCGCAGACCTGGCAACCCTGGTGAGCTGGGTGGGAGCAATAAAGAGCTGATGAGTTCCACCTGTGTTGTACCGTACTCTGGTGGGCCAGGGTGTGGAGATACAGCGTGAAAGTTCATCCTTATCCATCAAACATGCACAAAGTAGGCTTTTGTTTGTTTAATTTTCAGGTTAGTAGGGTAAATATCTATGCACGTGGTTTATCAGTGTGAGAATTTTAGATGTAAGTTTTATTATGGCACAATGACAGCGGCTACCAGCACACACTATGGGCTGCAAATACTTTATTCAGCAGCTTGAATGAAGCAGGGCACAGACCTAACAACAGGGTGATAGCTTGTGTCAAACCTGAAGAGAGAGCACCTTCACACAGCATTAGGCGGCTCTTGCATGTGCCACTTTAGTTCCAAATATCCGTCTGTTTAGACAGAAAGAGTTGTGCACGATGTGGTAAGGAGTTAAGGCCAGTGACCAGGGCCACTGCAAGCCATTGTGGTGCTTTAAAATTTACCAAAAACTTTAGAGGAGAAAGAGGGCAACCTTGACTCCATCCTCAAAGTGATACTTGCTGTGCCAATCTCCAGTTTAGTTCCTGGGGGCCCACATCTTGGAGGACCACTAGACCTCGATCCTGCTGGTTCTAAAGATGACATAGAAGCAGAAACGTAAGGGTTATTCATGTTTTTATGGCACCAATTGTAGCATGAAGTCATTTTCCACGTGCTTCTTGTCTTAGCTTTAGAACAAAAAAAAATCAAGTTAACATTATTAGCTGCAGCCCACTTCCACATGTCCACCATAAACCCTTCTCTGAATAAACTTACAGCGTCATGAAGTCATCCTGTCCATCAGACAGGCTGAGTCCAATATAAAAGAGCCTGACTCATTCCACAGCTAAGAATTGTGGGTAATGGGCAGATGTGAAGCTTTTTTTTTTTTTACAACCAAGAACATGGCGATTTATTAGTGACATTTTCCTGTTCTTATTCTTATAGCTTCAGTGACGAAGCTTTGTGTGTGTGCATGACAAAAGCTAAAAGTAGGAACAAGACCTAAACGAGCTTTAAAAGTGATCGGTAAGATCTTTGAATTCATTCTGAAACATACAGGGAGCCAGTGAAGGAAAGATGAGACTGGAGGGATGTGCCGAGAGGATGGAGCTGCCATTTTACTGATTGTGTGGAATCTGGCAACCTGTCTTGTAATATTTAAAAAATAATAATTAAATGCAGCTGATAGTCTAGTAGTGGGCAATACTTATATATCCTCAGTGTTGTGGGTTTAACTTCTGGCTTTAACAATTAAGGTGAGACACTGCAGATGAGAAGAGGGGAAAAAAATAGAGAGAGATATCGATTTGAAACTTTTGCAGTAGATTATTGACAAATATAGAAGGATATAATATATAAGTTTTCTGTCATTTATGTGTTGTTGTTCTTTTAAAATAAGGCACTTTATATATAAATAAATGCAAATGTATTTCCACGCCAGGTTTAAATGTATGGTTTAGTATCTTGAAAAGAAAAAAGACTTTAAAAATATATTAAAGAAGAACTACCTCAATAAATCCTTTTCATAGTCCCTCTGGGGGTAATACAAGTGTTAATGGGATGAATGGGGGGTCTTTCATCTCCCCCTGGTGTCTCTGGCCAGAAAACCACGTTTGCAACTTCGCTGCCTCTGGGTAGGTGCCACCAATACACACTAATCACAGAGAATCACAGAGATGGAGCTAGCAGGCAAAGCTAATTGTGGGCTAACGCCACTTTAGCCGTATTTACAGCCAAGTTTGAGTAAAAAAGAATATCTCCATTGTGTAATTGAGTTGTGGCACAATGTACAATATCCCTCTCTCCCTTTGTCTTTTCTGTCAGCGTAGTATTTACTCTCACAGACAATTAAAGAGTAAAAAAAATGCAACTTGCTACGACACCTGCAGTGGCGCTTATGGCCTCTAGGGGCATGAGTTTCTTAGTTCTGCTTTAATTGTGCCTTGTTTTTTGGGGGTTCAAATCTCAATAAATTAGGCAGGACAAAAATATATAATAAATCCCTCCGGAAAAGACTTGAAAATTCAGAAATCCCAACTGGAAAATGTGGAGTCTGTAGGATGCTAAAAAAGAGATGCTGCTGCAATAGTGATATCAAACCTCATTTTTAGAAAGCAAGCCCTAAAGTTTTGTAAGGTGTAACGCTGCTGTCTTTAGCCAAATGACCATACATGGGTGACAGCGTCATGTCAGTCACCTCTTATGCTATTATGTTTTATAAAGCCACAAAATAGCTCAAGTGTCAACTAAACTACATTTTGTTGAGCTGAAAACAATCAAAACTCAAATGGGCCTTGATAATCATGCTGAATTGTAGCCTGGTCGGACAGATATTCCATACAAAGGCATGTCTACCACATTAGTGCAACACCCACATTTGCGCCCGTTTGGATGGGGTCCATGTTGGCTCCGAGCAGGGTCCCATCATTGTGCTCTACAGATTAAGTTTCCAGCAGAACAGTAGTGTGCACTTCTCATCACTGTGTTTAATCCTGCGCTTAATGGAGGGTTGGCCGCGGATGTAATCAATGTCCTGTTTGTAAAGCCCGTCTGCTCTACCTTTACAGTGTCATGTGTGCGTTTCCAGGCCTCTTCATCACTGAACCGTCGCCCAAATGAGCCGCGCTGTTTATTATGGGGTATAGGGTTTAGTAGATCTAAGCCCGAGCAGGTGCCTGTTTGTTTTCGTTTGTCCCACGCTCACTTCATCACCTTAAACAGGCGTAATACGGCTGTAATGAGAGAATTAGACAGGCCTTCTTCTTCCTGTGTTGTAGTTTTCCTCCAGTAGATGGTTGGGGTTGCAAGTCTGTATGTAGTAATGGGAAAAAGACCAATCCAGATCTTATTTGTTCATACCTTTGTCGAGACTCTTCACCAACGCTGTCCACATGTGAGTATGCTGAGTTAGTGATGTCAGTACGTACTGCATTTGTCACAACAGTGAACGAACAATGGTCAGACCAGGAAATACAAGCATACATACGTTAGTCCTGCGCTCAGGTCTTCGCACTACACAAAGCCTACCCCCGGAAAACCAACTTAGATCTGCACTAGATAAGATATTTGCAGAAAGGCCGGCCTCACCCCCCAATCTCCGCGGTCAGCTTGCCAAAACAACATGAAAACTATACATGCAGCGGTGCATTCTTGACTAAATACGTACGCGATATTTTGTGTGTGGTTGGAAAAGGGCTTATTCCAGTCCTCCGCGTATTAAAAGCTGTCATTTCCAACCTGAATTCGACTTTATGTATTTACTGCGTCTGAGAGGTCTTTTCACCTCCTGATGTTTGTCTCGGACGCGATGCCAAACCAGGAGCGCGGCAGGAAATAGGCTCTCAAATATGCGGTCGCGTGGATGCACGTGTTTTATTATTGCAACAACATTTGACGAGACGGTCCCGCTCCCCGGCCGTGTTGCCGCGGAGTCCGCCGGTGACACACACGCCGAGCTATGCAGTAAATAACAGCTGAGACTATAGAGGGAACCTGCCAATACGAGTGCAAGTAATAAGGGACAACAAAAAGGCTGGGATCTGAACTGCGGAGCTTAGTGCGGATATTCTCTGAGCGACAGGAAGCCGGTGCAGAGGCCCTTACCGTCATACACCACCGTATCTGCTCCTTTGCCTCTGATTGGCCCATGACTCATAAACATATTGGGTGTTGTGTAGTCACGTTTGCCCCTGTGAGCTAGTGTCTGCCTGTCACCACACTCAAACCTGCACTCCACCGCCGCCTCCTCCTCCCCTCCCCCCTCGTCCACGCACTTATTTCCAGGCTGCAGAGACATGTCATTTGTTTGGTAGGCCTATTTCCTGCTTTGGTAATTGGACGACATAACAAATCACCTCGCTAATCCGTCCCAGCTGCGGCCTGCTCTGAAGATGTGACTTCTCTCACTCGGACGCTGTTTGTAGGAAAAAGTGTCATCAGCGGCTGCTTCTGAAGGCCTGAAAACATCGGCGGCTGCTCACACACAAGAAAAGGGGTGATTTGAGTGTTGGACGATGACAAGACCACAGTGACCGCTCTAAAAGTTAAACATCTCATGGTTGTATCTTATTAAAGGCCTATTCTTTTTCTTTCATTGCTTGAAGACTGTGGCGAGAGCTGTAGTTTGGAGTTCATTGCAGTGTTTGTTTACATTGGTCATGAATATGATGGCGGATGACACCAGCTGTTTGTGGCTCCAACATTAAGATGTTTTGAGTATCTGCCAACACCCATTTAAAACTTTACCCATGTGCACAGCCAGTTTAGTGCAGGGGCAACATCAGTCCCGGGAGCCAAATCTGGCCCTTCAGCATTTGTTTTGGGGTCCTCCAGATTATTTAGGTTTATGTATATTTGAGGTTCCCTTTACCGTCCCTGTAGGGATGCCACCGGAGCAACCCATATGTAGCAGAGGGTGACTACATGGTCTCCTGATGTCGAGACAAGTCATTGGCCAGAATCACCAAGCCAAAGGATTAATCTAGTGTGCATGGTTTTATTTTGAGAAATACATATTTCCAAACTACCACGATCTTAACTCCTGGTAAAGCACCCTTAATATACAAATGAATACAAATCAAAGATTCTCTGGTACTTAAAAATGTTCTGGGGGTGGATCTCCAGACCCCCCTGTTTAGTCTATATGAGGAACAACAATAGTGCATGTATTTAACACAAAGTAGCACATAGGATGTATCACTGTTCCTCAGCTTTGTATGATCAAGTCCTGACCCTGTGAATTTACTCATCCAGTTTTTTCTTCAAGGGCAAAGATCTTTCATCCTGAAGAAAAAAATTGGATGATTTTTGAAAAGTGGGCCGTCTAAGTCTAGGAATGTCCAGCTGTATTGTTCCAGTGGACCTTATGTGTTAACCCGAATGATCGTGTATGATTTCGTTGGTGGGAGTCGGTGGGAAACTCATCCAGACATGGGGACATCATGCAAACTCCTCACATGATTCTGCATGGTCAGGGATGTGAACCTGTGACCTTCTGGGCTGTGCGCTTTTACGGCTGACCACTTCGCACTGCTCCGAAACGTTTGAAGAGTCTTTAATATACTGATCAGAAAGGTCTGGCTGAATGATAAAAAAATCCCATATGCGGCTTTAAGTTTTATGCCCCTCACATTTGGAGATGTTAAAGTTGACGGACAGCCCCAGTAAAAGCTGCTGTGAGCCAGTTTGCGCGAACATAAATCACTGTCGGCGTTATCTTCTCATGCATTCCACACTGTATTCACACTGTGCTCCTCGGACAATCACAACCCGACAGCGCTGTTACAGAAATGTGCCACAGCAGCTTCTCAACTGGGTTTTTACCATTACCATGAAAGACGTTACAAAGATTGGTGAGGCACTTCAGTCCCACAGTGGCTCAAACTGTCTTAAGTGTCGCTTCACTACGACTGTAATGTTGTGTTTATTATCGTAAGATGCAAGTTCGTAAAGTCTCTTTCCAGAAGAAGCAACAACAGCATTGGAAACTCCATCCTTCCAGTTGCTGATCCCACGTTTACTCATGCAAGGTGCATTGTCAAGTCAAACCATCCTCTCCCATTCTTCGCTGAATTCCTCGTATCCAAAAGAGCTGAGGTGATATCCAAAGATAACGTTATCCCCTCTGTAAACATGGCTGCTCCTGTCAGTCGGAGCGGGGCTGACAGGCTGATGGGAGCTGCAGACGAGGGAGCGCTGCCTCTGACGACACGCCGTCATGGAAATGCTGCAGATTCATTCAGACCTGTCAAAATTACTCATTACTCATTACTCATTATCACGCAATCCACCAGCGAAAACACTAAAAGAGCGGCGATTATGCTTTTTGCAGGTGTTTGGTCATAATGTCCAACACATCTCGCTCACTATCTTACAGTTTGTTGGTTAGAAAATGCATATCTGCTGAACTAGAATAGCTGTGCGAGTCTGTGTTTTTGTTGGCATTTAGAACCAATAGTTCCATGATGAAGAGCTACAGTTACTGTGCTATAATTTAAAATCTTACTACATAGTTTAAAGGGGCTGACTCGTGTTCGCTACTCCAGCGACAAAAATGACCGGACAGTAACGGATTATCAAAAAGAGGAACGTGAACATTTCATGAGGATTTCATCTGCAATTGAACTAGGTCAGATGGTTCCGAGCTGTGTTAGCGTGCTAACTGTTCTGCCTCCGTTTATATCGCACATGCTTGTGTTTTGTGAATGCAAATGGAATGGGGTGATATGTTTTGTTAAGTGGGGCTTTAAAGTGAGACATTACCGGTGAATAGAAATCATTTAAAGATGTAAATTTGAAACCTCCAGTAGATTAAAAGACCTGATTGTTTTGGTTCTAAACAATAAATGTCAGTTGTGGTCGAAACCCTTAACTTAAGACGTAAAAATCTTAACTTTCTCAACAGATTTGAACATGTTTTCGACCTGGCCAGGTCACTTTTCACAGTCTTTGTCACTGAAAGGCTAAGCTCATGACCCAGATCACCCAGACGACTTTACAAACCACACTTATACTGTACTGTTCTGTACAGCAGTTTACCGTGGTCTTTGTTTTTTCAGTAAATTAGTCTGCTCCTCTTCCTCACTTTCTGCTGAACTCCCACTGAGAGTTCCCTCTGGCCTGGCTCCGCTCTCACTAAACAGAGCCTACGGAGGTGCAGACACAATGACAGACATCCCGAAAGCGATTGGAACATGATATCACTCAATGACTTTTCCTGTGAACTCAAAAACAATCCGGCCGTCCCACACACGGAGATCTGACTCCAGCTAATCGTATCAAGGTCTGCAGAATGGAAGGGGGGGGGGGATTGGAAGGACAATACTAAAGGAGCTGGAGGGGTCATCATAAGTAGTTTAAGCCTATAGGAAATGCAGATGGCGTCGCCGAGCGCTTCTGGACACTTGGATGCCGGCACAAATTAGACACTGCGGAGCAATGAAACTCGGTCGGCGCGAGAGACAGGAACCAGGTAAAGTGAGATTGCATTTCCAGCGGAGATCATTAGACGGCAGCAGGAAGTGAGGAGATAAAAAAACAAGGACGCTGACTTTCTTTGCAACAGCACAAGAGTCAAGGGTTCTACGCTGAAGGGACAGGGAGGAATAAAAGGAGACATGTCATGCAGCATTGACTTTTCACCATGCTAATGTTCCCTCGTCAAAGACATCCCACAGCGCTGAGTAATCCTGTTTAATAGATAGAGCACATACACAGATGGAACAAGGTACAAAGGTTTACTCAAATACTTGTAAATATAGTGTATGTTTATTTATTTTTTTGCCTCGGTATTGAAATCAGTCTTGAGTATAAAGTTGTTTTTTTTCCCCCAGTATCAAAATCAACTTTGACATTTAAGTATCAAGATGACACGAGAATGGATCAACCAATCACAGAGCTGAGAGTCAGGAAGCCAGTGCAGAGACCTGAGCACTGGACTAATATGATCATATTTCCTGGTTCTATATGTGCTGCAGATATCTGGCAGTGAGCAGTCGTTACAGTAGACGAACCTGCTGGAGACAAAGACATGGATTATTCCAAGTCTGGTTTAGACACTACACCTTTGATTCTGGGTTGAACCCTGTTTTAACAGCGGTCAGATACGCAACCAACTCTCCAAAGAGTTTGCATTTCCCGCAGAGCTCATCAGAAGATGACAGTAGGAAGCGTGAGGATATAAACACTTAGCAAGGCCGCTGTAAAGGCCCAGCGCCAGGAGAATGGAGTGATACGAGGCCAGGACTCTGTTTACATTGGCTGATGTGCAGGTAGAGACCAATGAAGTGAAGGAGAAGGGAACACTGCTACATTCTGTCTGGCCTTCTGTCATCTGAAAAAATACATCTATAAACTCAGAAAGTGCAGTGATTGTAGCCTATGTGTAGCCCGTTCCTTTGGCTTTTGCCTCTAAGCTCAGAAACATACATGACATAATGATCCCAGGGTTTAAAATGCTATTTGGGTGAGTCCATTTGATAACTTTACCTGTTCTCTCCAGGTTTGAGACAATGGGATTTGCAGTCGTTTATAGTTACGACCCAACGTCTTAGCTTCTGTCTGCTCCTTAAACCCCCTTCTGTGCTGCGTTTTGTGAGTCCAATCCTGCTCATTGCTTCTGACGCAGGACATTAGCATCATTAGGACACTCGCCCTCTATCGGAACTTTCCCTCTTGTTTGCCCCCACCTGCTGCTTTTATTAGCCGTTCGTCTAAAATGAGTTTTTCTTTTCTATACGCCGCAGAAGAAGTGAAGCAGCCACACTTTCTTTTCCTTGTGTTGTAATAAATTAATTTTCTTGCTGTGAAGTGAATTTGTTTTGCCACCACAGATCTACAGCATTTGTGAGAAAAAAACAAACAGACCACATGTGCTGTCTAAATATAGCGAATTTCAATCGATTGCAAATGTGGAAGTAAGAGCCTAAATCAGTGCAGATTTATTTACTTTTTGGCGCTCGGCCCAATTCACTTCACTCAACACCGTTTCAGTCGGAAACATGCGTCTTATAATCGTGTTTGTGCAGCAGCTCAGAGATTTGACTCAACTTCGACCTTCGCAGTTTGAAAACGTGAGAATTCAGGCAGTGGTGCTTTAAACATGGAGGCACAACGGAAATGAGGAGACTTTCTTTTCACGCGCTTTTTTGAGCTCCTGATGTGTATTGACACTTCATGCTGATACAGTCTTTTTGTATTATATTTTTTATGTCATTATTTTCTGTCTATTATATATTAACATATTTTATATTACATCTATTGGATGTTACAGTAATTTCACCAGTTGGCATTTTCATAAACATGCAAGAAGTTTGGGATTTAGCTTTCAATTTTAAATTAGACTGCAATGTTGCCCACTTTATACAGGCTAAAGTGGGCATTTTACATTTCAAACAAAAACAAGTTTATAATTGCAGCATACAGGCCATTCAGGTCTATTGCATTATGTTTAGGGCCTGAAAAAGACACAATCACTATAGAACCACATGGCCAATTATCCTGCATGCAAGCACACCTATGAGCTACAATCTAATGGCAGCTCTGCAAAGGGAACTAGAAACTTTCTTTACCATTATTATGTTTTAGCAGCTGCTGATTGTCCTCAGTGAGTGTTTAAGAAGCAATTGTTAGATGGCTGGGAAGCTCAGCAGGGAAGGGCCTGGCTGGTACTTGGATGGGAGACCGTTTGGTAACACTAGGAAGCCTGGGCTGAATGTAGTGAGTGAGTGAGTGAGTGGTTGGTGGAGGGGCCGATGGCACAGACGGGTAGCCTCGCTTCTGTTATTCCACCACAGGCTACAATAGAAGCTTACCACCACTGAGTATGGAGTGAATGAATAATGGCGACAGTGAAGAAACTTATTGTTAGTGGCTGCCACTGCACCTTGGCAAACCAGAATTCTGGAGCCGCTGCATATTCAGTACTACTGATTCTTGGTCGTCTTTTGGGAACTCTGACTCCTCAATAAATCCGGCTTCCGATACTGAATATCACATCAGGATATCCCTATTGTGAATCTTGGATGTCAATGACCATTCAGGTAGCTTTTTTATTGGTTTATACTTTGCATTTCCAAAAGACGTTGTGTGTTGGGACAAAATGGTATACACTTATAAAACGTATAAAACTGGGCCAATTCAATAGTTTTGGAGGGAAACAGGATTCAAAAACTGGAACTGTCTGCTCACCTTAGGCAGCCTTGCTTCTGTAAATACAAAAGCAGCTAAAACCACGCAGTGCACTAAGGTGAATGAATAATGACAACACCATGAGAAGCTTGTCCAGTTTGTAAAGTGCTATATAAACACAATCCATTATCGTTATTACCATTGAAAGGGAAAAATCCTCCTTCTGCTTTCCCGACCTTGTACCTAGAATGCTGGTTGGCCCACTTTACTGCAGCTTATCTTAACAGCTCCTTGCTTTGCTCCTGTCTGCGTCTCAAATCCCCGTTTGTTTCTGCGCATTGTTAGGAACACCCTGCTTATTGCTTCTGACGCGGGACAACTCATTAGGACACTTAGCTCTCCTCCTCCGTCTGGACTTTCTTCTCCTTCTCGTCTCTCTTTCCCCTGGATCCCCTTCCCCCCCCCCATTTTCCGATAATGATATGAAATAAGTGCCATTATGCCTGCTCCTATTTTCAAACCGATTATTTCTCCGACATAATAGTTGCCGAACAATCCCAGACAAGGGTTCCGCGGGCACAGGGCTTTTTTCGAGGCAGTTTCTGGAAAGGCTTTTATCGCGAGCCAGTTTCCTCAAACGGGTAAAGAGTTATCAGGGCGTACAGCTGCAAGAGTTCAGACCACGCTCCATCGATTTATCAATCACAGAAACATGTGCGAGAGATTTGGGCCGTTCTGTTTGTAAAAGGGATAAAACAGTTTCCACACAAAACTCATTTGATTTTTTTTTAAGATGGAATACCCGACCACAATAACCATGTATTTATGCTGACTGCTGGGGCTATGCTCCAAATGCGGGGTTTGGTCAAATGAAGTGAGTATAAAGTTAAAGGCTAAGAATAAACGGAACGGCTTTTTATGTGCGTAGAATTACAAAGAAAAAAGAGGAAAGAAACATGTATTATTTGTAATATAAGAAATATATACTCTGGACTTTACCACTGGCCTAAAATGACCATGTTATATATAATATCAGTCCAGGTGCTACTAGTAAAAAGTAGAGGTGGGTAGTACTTAGTTACAACTTTTTCAAGAAACTGCACTTCTTACACTAATTTCTTCATACAGTAAATAAAGGTCTGTAAAGCTGCACTAGGCAGGTTGGAGCCGAAAATAAAAAACAAAGATGTTTCCTTAACCCTGTTCCCAACTCAAAACGCCAGCCCACACTCTGGTACAAAACAGTACCAATGCAGTTGTAAAAACCCAAATTCAACCTAAAAAATAACTTTACCTTTACCTTTATGACAAAGTGCAGTCAGGCTGTTTATTCTTATTCACCTCAGTGGATAGATGGTTTTAATACCAAATACATCCACAGTAATCCACTGCTGTCTAGAAATTCATGAATTGCAAACAGCTGGTGTACATCTGGTGGGTTCAGCTATGGAATTGATCACCAATAAAGGCGGAGCGCTGGCCTTTTGAGAGGGGAATACGGAGACAGGCTAAATATGCAGGGTTACTGAAACAAGAACCTGTCCAGGCAGGCATTTGATGAGGATATAACACAGAAGAAGAATATGGTGAACAGCTAAAAAAAAACTGATTTGTTTTATTAAGATAAAGGCCCTTTAAAGACTATCCTCCCCGTCAACCACATTATAGTTAAAATATGAAAGGTTAATGAAAGATTTTTCACCTCTTCTCACCATGATCATTTCATCATCCAACACATTGACCAGAACCAGCATGTGCCACATTTTCTGCCACATGTCGTTCTTGTGACACATACAAATGCTGCGCGACAGTCTTGGCAAACGCCATTCGCACGAAAAGCTCCAGATTAATAACGATTACCGAGTTTAGCCAACCACACGGAACATGGAACACTTGCTGACTTTATGAGGTATCAGAATATAATAGGCCGTTCTGCTAATCAGCCGAACAATATCGAAAACTTTAATCGTCCTCGGCCGTTGCCAACCGAAAGCTGTGCAGTTGGCGCGTGCAAAGTACTGCCTTTGTGTCGAGCGCTCTGTTTCCGAAGGACTTTTCGCCGACTTTACGGCCTGTTCGTGAAGCCAACGCCGCACATGTGAGGGCACTGCAGGCACTCCGTAATCGCACACACCTGCAGTTTCTAAGATGCGCCAGCTGAAGCAGGCGAGGCCCAGTCCCTTCTCGTAAGACCTGCTTTTAAAAGAACATCGAGTGACGCACGATTGGAAACACAGCGTAACACAGTAGGACTTTGTTACACTAAAAGTGCTAATGCTAAGAACGTGTTCTGCAATTAAACCAGCACAGGTGGCTTTGTGCAGAACAGGTGGCCCTCATGCCTGCCATGCCCTGGCTCAGACGCTCATGTGCCTGGGTGAGGATAATGTGCTACAAGTTGAGGTCCAGGTCATGTTTATGTGAACAGGGAAGCAAACGGAAGATGGAATAATCTCCAAAAGGCATCCAGTTACAGGTCAGATATCTCCATTACATTTCATCATTTTTGCCTTTGATGCTTTCATTTTTTTTTTAGATCTTTCCTTCTTCAGAATGTGCATTTTGAGCGTTTGAGGGTTTCAAAAAGGGCCAATGTCCCTCCGTGTCCTATAGGTCTTCACTGATGCCTCCTCCTCATTTCCAATTCTTAATTGAGGGATTTTTGCCCATTGTATTGTTATGATTAAACTACGAGTACGTGGTGAGCAGTTGCCCTTGTATGAACATGGAAGGACCGCTGTTTCCCAGTGCCACCAAAAAAGAAAAGAGGAAACCGCGGTACATTCGGTGGTCGGAGAGTCAGATGGCGTAGACTTCCATCGGTCTCTTCCTGGGGTTTGTATCACTGCTCCTCAGCCATTTGACACCAGTTCCAACATCACTGCCATGGACAAAGAGATAACCAGAACATTTGAAGTGGTCTTTGCCGGGAGCCGCTTTGGCCAGTGTGCCGGATTCTTCCTCTCTGACACAGCCTTTTTTTTTTGTTTTTTGCCTATTTTTTTTACAAGTGCCAAAGCTGTCTGACAGGAGCACAACCTCACCGCATTGGCGTAGAAACCCAGCGCGCCTCGGAACAGGCCTGACAGGGCATATGGGGAGCATTACTGTGTCAAAACACGGAGGAGAAAGTGCAGGGATGGGTTTACTAGCACCCAAAGACTCCCGGACTGTTATCTGTTAGCTGGACACTATTAGGAAGAGCCGATTTTTGTAATTAGGATGAGACAATCAAGATCAGGCGATCCCTCTGGGTAGAAAGATGCAAAACACGCCGTCCACTTTAGAGGAGCCTTTTGTTGTCAGGCAGAGGAGTGGAATGAAAGCCAAAAATCCAGGGCTGTGTCATATCAGCAGAGAAAAGGAAGACATTGGTGCTTATTAGTGAGGAGATGATTAGCTATTTCTGCTGTCTTCTTTTGGCCTCTTTTGAAATCCTGGTTGGGCTGACACAATTGGGAAACGCTGCACTGCTATCCCAAGAATTTAATTGGTGCATTGCTGTTTTGTAGATACAAATTCTCATTTTGCAAGAATGAGAGCCTCTTCTCGCCCAGGTTTTTATCATCTGCTATGGCTGCTGGGATTGTGATCGAGAGGTGAATTTACCGGGCTGTAATCTAGTCTTTTGACCCATGTGATCGTTGCCATTTATACTGTAGGTGGCAGAGATTACTGAGTGTTTTGTGATTGTTTCTTTTCCCAGAAAGTTTAATGGTTTTACTTTTTTGGGTATCGTGAAAAGAATGATCAGATACCAATACGTGGTTTTTGACGATACTTTTTGACAATACCTAAACTAAAATACTAGAATACAATATAGAAAACAGGTGAAACAATCATGTAACTTCCTTTAAAGTTGTCCCTAGACCATCTGGCATCTAAACTAGGTCCACAGAGGTTCAAATGAGGCAGTAATACAGTGTGAAGTTTGGAAGAGGAAGGAGTTTCTATTAATAAAAAATAAAGCCTTGTTGTTGAGTAAGGCCAAAGTCCGTCAGCCGAATTCTAACAAAGCGATGACATTTACATGCAAGTTGAACACAATCTCCAAGCATGACTTCATTGTCTGAAAGGGACTATAAGGAGTTTAAAAATGTTAAACTACAATGATGACGAAACCTTCTGTTGGTCTGTAAATGCAGTAAATTAAAATAACTGCCTTGTATAAAATGTCTCTCTCAAAATGGCTGTAGTGAATGTCTTGAAATAGGCCTCTGTCTCTTTAAGAACCTCTGACCCTTTCAGACACGCCCCCTCCACATGCTGTCTGTGGCATCAGTGGGGAGGGGGTTCTGCTGAGGAGCAGTGGTTGGTTACTCGGCTGGTGACGAAAGCTCGGGGGCGTCTCTAGGAGGTGGGGGCGTTCCTAGGAGGACTCAGGCAAAGCTATCCCTAAAATGGCCGCCATCAGAGTTTTTACAGATTACTCAAAAATACGTGAATGTGTCGAGGCAACACTTCAGGCATGTTTTTAATGAGGGAATGACATAACATGATGTAAAGCTTGAAAAAGTCAGTTTTGCATAATACCCCCCCCTTTAATATAGAAGCTGCAGTTACATGTATGACCTGAGGTGGCAGCAGTGAGCATAAAATGGCTAACTTGCATCTAGCCCCTTCAAATTCTGTTGTAATATCATGTTGGCTGACTAATTCCACCTAAGGCCCATTTTTGCGATGTAAAAGAAGCTCACGGGTTAAAAGTGTTTGCAGATCCCTGGTTTAGAGCGACGTGCACTCAGTGTTAATTTCGTCGACTAAAATATTTAGTCTTAATTTTAGTCAAAGTGATATTTTTAACGACTAAAATTGGACTAAAACTAAATTAAAAGTTTCTCATGAGACTAAAACTATGACTAAAATGTCCAGATATTTTAGTCGACTAAAATAAGACTAAATAAAAATGAAAGGGAGAGACTAAAATCATCCAAACTTCTATTGACCGTCTGAAAGAGCCTCAGATCATGTAAATTCACTGCCAAATGAACAGGTTTGTGCTTTATTCATGTGGAGCAGCTCCATGAAGTCAAGGACCTTGATTAAATATGATTATAATGAATATTATTAATGCAAAGTCGACTAAATTAGTCTTAAATTTAGTCGACTAAATTGACATGCAATTTTAGTCGACTAAAACTAGACTAAAATTGAAAAGCTTTTTTTGACTAAATCTCGACTAAAATTAAATTACATTTTAGTCAAAAGACTAAGACTAAAACTAAAATAAAATATGTTGTCAAAATTAACACTGCGTGCACTGTGTTCCTGCACAGAAACTGCAGTCACATGTTGCCCTGTACTTTATGGGTTGGATTAGGCACTTGCTGAAAATAGACCATTATCAAAATAAGTGCGGTGATTATATTGTTCTGCCGTAATAGTCCTCATTGCCCTCATTTCATTTCTGCCTTTATGTTGCACTAACGACTGCTCGAAGCCTTTGGGGATAAATTTAGCTTTCTCCAAATAATAATGGAAGGAAATCCCCCGCTCTGAAAGCAGAAAAACCGAAAGATGTAAATGATATGAAGAGAGTGGTCTCTCTGGTTCGTTTTGTCGGTTTCTCCAAGATGCTGCTCCGTCTGACCAGCGTGTCCTGATCCTTTGTATCTGCTGCTAACCACAGTGCAGTTATAGTATACGGGCTGGTTCCAGAAGTCATTTCTATAATATCATTACCATCACAAGACCCAGCGCGAGCCAAGCTAAATATCTGCTTTATTTTAGGAAGGCATGTCTCCCTCCCTTCTCCCTGCGCCTCTCACATCACACACAGGCCACTGTGCTGAGGACGATTAACGCCGCGATACATCGGATGGTCCGGGTTGGGTTTTCAGGATATTTATGTAGAAGCGTTTGCTTAGGAGTTCGTACATGTTGCTCTTTTTATAGATTTAATGACAGGAAGTCTTGTAAATGTACACGCAGAGCTCCACATGCTCTGTGTGGACATGTGTACAGGAGAGAGCCGCTGATTCAGTGAACATGACGGATCATTCAGCAAAGACATGGGACGGTTCATGAGGCTGTGGGCTTTGTGCGGCTAAACATGTTCTACAAACTATCTGTGTTTTCATAACGGAAATATCTACACTATAAATACCAGTGACCCAAACGACAGAATCAACACTCATGAAAAATGAGCTATTAGTGAGACGAGAAAGTTTTATTCCATTCCATTTTGCATTAGAAATGACTTATGTGCTCTTCAACATTGGTGGTTTTTGATATGGCGGCGGCACAAGAGAGAGGGAAACAATGCATCACAGCATTTTGCTCAAGAGTTTCATCAGCAGAATCATTGTGACAGCAGATCCACAATTGGAGATATCACACGCCCCTCATTACAAACTAAAGCTCCACTTTCCACGCTGCACGTCGCGGCTAGTCCAGTGGACATCAGCACAGAAACTAGGAGTGGAGCGGTGGTGCAAGAGAGGAGAGAGCGGGAGGAATTAGAAAATCACTAACATGATGAATCTGTGTCTCCTGTTCCTCTGAAAGTAACACTTAAGCTTTAAATTTTGTTAAGGCGTAGGTTTCCTCCAGTTTAGAGTGGGGATCGAGTTTTTCTGTCCGAGTGCGGCCCACGTCCGACAGAACAGTGTCTAATCCGAACCTATCTCACACACTTGGCTGCCTCTGAAGAGCGTTGCATCATGCGCTCTGCTCCATCCTGTGTCCGTTCCTTTATCATTGATCATTGATCAATGTGTTGAAACTTATTTATAGCCCAAAGACGCAGATGTATCACCGAGAAGTTTCGGGGCATCTGAACTTATTTTTGCTGATGGTCGTTCTACGTTTGCCTGACAAATGAACAGACTTCATGCACGATGCCATGCGTAAAGTCTGACGGCCAAAACATGTGCGTAATGAGGGTAAAACAGGCAGCGGCACTGGGAGGGGAGAGAGCAGAGAAGACACAAAATACTACTGCTACTGCTTGGCGGTCCCTCTTATCGTGTCCGTGTCTGACCCGTGCCCGAACATAAGTTCTAAATATTTGTCTGACTTCGACAGACTTTGATCGGGTTTCCCCACTCCAGTTGCTCCAATTTCCACGACTAAAAACATGTACAACAGGCCAGAATGAATGGCATTGGTGTGAAAGAGTGGTTGTGGTGGGAGGGTCACTTTGTGCCCTGTCTGTGAAAGGCGCTCTACAATTAAAAATCCTTCCTTTCTTTTGTATCTATGGCATCAATGAAAAGAGAATTATTTGCTGATTTGTTCGGGCCGGTGCCATGAGATAATTTCCATCTTTCCACTGCCCTATTGTACATGTTGACCTTCTGGGTGACCGGATGAATCAGTTAAAGCTTAGCCGTACGTGACAGTTTGGACGTGCAGTTAGAGGACACGTGAGCCCCACACAGGCGCAGGGATGGAGCTGTGGCTGTGAGTGTTATCAGGCGCCTCTCCACAGCACGCCGTGATTTATGAGCCTGAGCTTGGACTGTCTGCTGCTGCTGGAATAAACCGCCCATTCAGCCCAAACACCTGCAGCGCAGAGCAGAGGAGAGCCCGGCATTACTGAGTGACTCCCAGCAAACTAACACCCGGCAGTTTGGAACATACATCTACATTATCACTGCCCTCCTTCAAACACGACGGTAGCACCGCAGTTAGCGCTCCTGCTTCACAGAGAGACGGTCCGGGTTCAACTCCCATCCGGGGCCTTTCTGTGTGGAGTTTGCATGTTTTCTGTATGTATGTATGCATGTGCGTTGGTTTCCCCTACACTGACCGTTAGCCTGGCTCCAATGTTAACCAATGTTATAGAGTTATTTCTTCGTCATGAACAGGCTTGGAGTGATGTTTTATTTCTTTTTTGTTTCAGTTATCCCGCCAGCCCACACTCCGATATGCTGGGCGTTTTCAAAGTCCCAAAGGTTGACCACGCCATCATCACATGAAGTAAGTTGAGTTTTATATTGTCTAATGATAATCTGTATTTAGCCAATAGTCATTATTTGAAAGCTTATGAGATATGTATGAGGAGAAAACATGACAATTTCTTGAAAAGCGATAGTCTAGTAGTCTTAATGTATTACAAATGTTATCAAATGTGCAAAATATACAAATATATCCCTCCTTCTCGGATATCAGCAACTAATCAGAGTCCAGCATCCTCCCGTGTTGACCAATGAGACGACCTTTTCCTGACTTTTGAAAGTCTTGTTCCTGCTCTCCTCATTTTACTCTTGTTTGAGGCCCTGTGGAATCTTTGGATCTACAAAAGGAGCCGTGATGCGCTGCACTTTGGGAAGGGCTCTTTTACACACATGCTTTTTTTAATATATCAAGGACAAAGTATTAAAAAAAATCGATATTTTTAAATTGATGTATTGGAAAACACACTGGATTAAGGACCGCTCTTTTTAGCTCCTTTATGTTATGGCTGATAACAAATCAATGGCACCGTCATACACATAATTTGGGAGTATTACAGGATTATGACATGCTTAAAGTCTTCTTTAATGAGAAAGCGTCTTCATCCACTTACATGCCTAACATTCAGAACCACCGTCGACTTCTACAGTAATGTACATTCTTGTTCCTCGCACTGTTCCACTTTAGGCATCTGTTCTGACCATGTTCAAAAAGCGCCCCAGATCTTTCATCATAAAGAATTGTCAGATGTTGTCAGTGTGTTAAAGAATGTCTCCAATCCTTCAAGACCAAAGCTAACAAAATGAAAGCACATGATCTGGCCTCTGTTCTCCCAGCTATCGCCGCGAAAAGACGTTTTTTTTGTGTGTGTTTTTTTTCTCGTCTGTTTTTACAAGGTACGAAGCGAGCGTGCCGGCTCCTTTGAAGAGCGGGCGGAGGAGACAAAGGAAGCAGTAGATCCAGTGCTGTTAATGGGGAGCGTTTCAGATTTGGAGCTGATATGGAGAACACATGTGGCGGCCATGTTTGCGAGAGGGAATGGGCCCACACTGATGAGACAATCTCTGTAAAGAGCTGCAGAAAGGTGGGATTCTTCTGCCGACCGTCGTTTTTTTCTCATATGCAGGCAAAGAGTGGTAATGCACTGGTCGATGTCGAGATTTTTAGCTAGTTTTTTCCCCCTAACGTCTTAGTTTTAGTGTCAGAGAAAAAGTAGAAAGACTAAGCTCACCCTTTGTGTTGCTTATTTAATGATGTTTTGGAGATATCTAGAAAATAATTAGAACATTGCGGCGCACCGGATGGTTTCCCGTGTGTATTCATTCACAAATATCCTCGTGAAGAGAGAAAGGTAACCGATATGACACTGTAGACCAAATATGGACAGTAGCTAAAGACTGGAGAAATGGCACAGGTACATTACAAAACTTTCAGCCCGATTTCTCCAAAGATGTTTTTTGTTCCACTCTTGCAACAATTTCTCCACTTTAGTGGCGCCTACAGACTCCAAACATTCCAGTGTTGGACTTTAACAATATTTTGAAGGTTTTGCAAAGGGATTTTGAAAAAAATAACTAATGTCTGCCTGGTTTATTGAGCTTTGAACGGCAACAAACAAGGTAGTATATGAATTTTTACAGATTTATTTTTTACAAATACATGTCTTATAATCTTTGTGATGCATCAACAAAATATAACCACATTTAAACATGGCTTGATCCATTATGTAGGTTTTGCTGCCAAGATTTAGGCAATTTTGGCAATGTTTTGTGCATAAAATTACGTTTTTCATTTATTCATTTAAAAATATATAGTAATTTTGGTCATCTGAAACCTAGTATTTATAGAATTCAAGAATACTCAGAACTCATTTGGCCTGAACCACTGCCTCAGTGTAGTGAAGAGTGTGCTGGTCAATCTGCTCATGACATCATCTGCTGTTCGCTCAGTGTGTGGTGCTTTAGGCCACAGACAGATGTGCTACGTTCACTTCATATACATATGTATAAATATGTATACATTGTGTGTATACATAACATTTGGCATTTAGAATTATGTTGAATTAAGTAGAACTTTTTTTTCCACAACCCTTGAACACCACACTGCCTCCGTGTGCACAGTGTCAGAACTCACCTAGGTACCAGTGCCTTCTGTAATCATGAGGAGGAATAAGACCTGACAGCTCCCGTAGATGTTGGATTAATAAACAGACTGACATTTCCTGAGGTTTCCAGCTCGGAGCAGGTCGGTCAGATGTTTATCAGTTGACGATGTTTTGTAAACGTCTCTCAGAATATAACTCTGACGGTGTAGCCCAAACTGTTGTGGCTTCTGCTGCTTCAAACATGTGCGATCTCTCCACGTGTTTGTGTTTACATGGTGTGAGGCGTGTGGTACGGGGAAGGTCCGGCGCCGTTTTCCTCCTGTGGTACAAAGTTCGCTCGTTGTTTGCGAATGTGGCGCATCTAGTGATGCAATGTGGGAATGCGACTCTGCCGGTCCGACAAAACGGGGTGGATTAGAGGAGCTTTAAGGTCTATTCAGTAGTTTCTCACTTAGGTCATCCTGAGCTTATATGTTTTTGAATTTCAGTTGATTTATAAATCTGTTTGAAAGATTTAACTATTTCAGACTGTTTGAATTGATCGTTCAGGTCCACAGATTAACACCTCTCACAGAAATACAACTACTTTTGTATTTGTTTTAATTTTTACTTTTTTGAAAATAACACTTAGTCCGAAGTTCGAAGACCTTCTGGATGTGAGGAGGGAGAAGATTTTATGTATATTATGTGCCTTGTACACCATTACTAATGCATTAAGGTCAACAAGATCATTAACAACGCCACCCTCCGTTTATGGTCCAAGGTAAAAGATCTATTTTTTCCCCACACAGAAGGTCACACAGGTTCTAAGGCCGGACAGGGACCAGTGCAGTTTTTCATTTGGTCCTCACCTTAACAAGACAAAACAACACTATAACAAAACTTCATATTGTGCAAGTCTCTGCAGCTGCACGAACATTCCCCAAACTCACAATCCCAACCAGTTCCCGAGGCCAAGCGCTGTATCAATGAATATCCAAATGTCAGAATTCCCCGGTGGAGTTTTGTTAAAGGAATTGATCGATGAACCAGGGTAAATAAACTAACAAAACCCTCGTTTGTGTCCTGGCCCATCAGCAAAGCACTGAACAAGAGGGTTAATACATTCCGATTTGATACTTGATTGAAAACGACGACCTTCTTTGTACAACACTCTGACTTGTACATGTGTGTGTTTGCCTGCTGAACTTGTAAGACTCATTGTTCTCAGTTTGGCCACGTTCTAAAAGCCATCTTCGCCTGTTGTCATCTGTGTTGCGCTCACTTTGGATAATCTTTTCAGGATGGTCCCGCAACCTCAAACTGCTGCCGAAGTGTGCAACTAATAAACTCCGCGGCATCTTTTACGGCAGGAGCAGCCTTGAGTCTGTTCACTGAGAAATCTATCCGTGCGGCTTATCCAAAAAGTCCACCACAACTGCCGACTGTTCCCCTGCCAGAAGCGTTGGACTCTTTTGGACGTCTTTCGTTACGGCGGCCGACTTTTGTCCCTTATTCTGCGGCGATAAAGTCTATCACACGTCAACAAAACTTTGAAAGGTCACAAAAGAAAAGAACAACCGCTTTAGTCTTCTTAAAAGCATCGCAGTGGAGCGTCGGGACGGGGCTTTGAGCGGTTCAGAGCGTAAATGCGGAAGATTGGCGCTTTAGCTCGGGACACTATAATGCTGTCATCTTCCATTCCCGGCGAGGACGTCATGTGGGTTTAAGGAGAAAGTGTTTGCAGACTCAATTTAGGGGAAAACGGGGAACGAAAAGCAGATTGTGCAGAAGGGGATCACTTAAGGATGGCTTTTCTGTTCGGAGGGATGGAGACAATGGAGTCGCACCTCGTTCTCCGAGCCAAGTTTTGTTTTGTGGTTTTTGAGCCGACGCTCGTAGTGATTTACATGACGGGAAAGTCCTTTTTTTTTTCAGTCTTTAATCACGTGAAAATGATGTAAATCGTTTGTGAAGAGGAGAGAATGGTGAAACTGCAGAAACCTGATCCAATCACAGCAAAGATGTTGCTAATGGGGTTTTATAATGTAATATATTGTACATGAAAGAAAACGTAAAATACTTGTATAACTTTTTGGGTTGTAAAGTTTGCGGTGAATCTGGGTGATGAGTTTAGAGATGCCAAACTTTAGATATAAGATGGATATCTTAAAGGAATAGGCCACCGTTTTTACATACTGAGATATGCTCTTACCTCACTTTAGCCGAGTTAATATATCCCCGTCTGGTCTTTGTCCGTGCGCTCTGTCACGCAAACGGAGCACATACGCAGCCTCTCCCACATGTCACATAGCTCCAAAAAAGCTCACAATAGAAGCTACCAAGCTCTTCCACGTGTTCCCTATTTAAATAAAGTTACGTGAAGTGTTTTCAAGCAAAGTATATTTACACAGAAATGTAGCATGTCGATTTTATAAGCAAATAAAAAGGGGGACTATATTGTGAGGCGTAATGATACGAGGAGGAAAACGTCCGCGCAGTAACTCTTAAACACTTCCCCCGCTCACTTCCGTCAATAACCTTGCCATTCAAAGCTCGAATCAATTGCACAGAAAATAGATATTGAAAAATCCTCTGCAAAAACAAAGTTTGTTGAGAAATTGTTGCAAGAGTGGAATGAAAACCTCATTTTGAGAAAACGTTTTGTAACATCCACGATACTCAACAAAATGTCATGAAATAAGTACAGTAAAGGGTGATTTTGGTCTTTTTATTTTTACTTTTACTAATAAAAAGATGTTAAAGGAGCTAGATGAAAGTCAGCCATTTTATACTCACTGCTGCCACCTCAGGTCATACATGTAACTGCAGCTTCTATATTAAGCTCGTGCATGAGGCACTTTGGACCCGAGTTAACACTTTTTTGAGTGATAGTGCAGGATTTTAGAGGCAGTTGTGGTGAACAGGTCTGGGCTCATTCTACACCTTTGGACATTTTTGAAATTGTTGAGGGGGATGAAAATACTTAATTTTAACATTTTTAAACTCTGTATAGTCCCTTTAAGGAAAAAATCTTGCTAAAATTCTCAGCATTGACCACGGTTTGAAAAATCAAGGTTTTCACATCTCCTTAAATGATGTATTTTATGGTCAGCAGTTCCTACATAACTGGTTCCTGAACACTAAATGTCTCTCACTACTTTTTTAAAATCTTGCCACCCGATTGGCTCGAACCAGGAGCTTTAGAAGATGGATTTTTGGGAGTTTAGGAAATTGCAAATCTTTCCACAGTCCCACCCACAGTGCTAGGCCCCCTGAAGAGTTCAAAACAGTGTTGCACCTGCTCTTGTTTTCATCCTATAATTGCTGCCTCCTCACTGGTTTGTAACATGTTGTGCACTTTCTCCAATCCGTGCACTGTTTTTAATATCACGCTCCCCCAATGCAGCTCTACTGTGGTCTATACAAAACAAACAGCAGACGATATCGTTTCCAAATGTTCTCTCTGGCAGGGCTGGGATTTGCGACAGGAACGAATGGGGCAACGGGGATTTAGGTGTGTCTGAAGTCTTCCTCTGCGTTCTGAAGACAAAGGAAATCACTCGCAGAGGAGGATCCTGGGCCAAAGCTGGTCTGGATGACCCCTGGGCGAGAGGCGCTGCCTTCAAAGACGCAGGATGGCAACACTTCTCAGTACGACTCAACGTGTGTGTACTCTCTGTTAGGGGTGTGTTTGCTGGTGAAATGTTCTCCAAAGATATATCTCTGTCCACATATTTTTGGGTGACTAATAACTAGACCTTCCAAATAAATTCCGAGAGATACATGTACACTGCTCAAAAACATATAAGAGAACACTGTCCCCGATGAGACGACGAAGGTTCTTCTGAGGGATCTCCTCCCAGACCTGCTCCAACCAACAACCCAACCTGCCAAAACACGCTTGAGCAGTAACATGCACATTCGTGACCTGCTGGAGGTCCTTTTGTAGCGTTCTGGCTCCTCCTGTTCCTCTGTGCACAAAGAAGCAGAAAGCGCTCCTGCTGCTGGGTTGTTTTCCTCCTTCAGCCCCTGCTGTGCTGGCCATTATGTCTCGCCCATCCACCAAGACAGACTGTCCAGGAGCTGACGGATGCTCTGGTCCAGGTCTGGGAGGAGATCTCTCAGGAGAACATCTGGCTCTCAGGAGAACGTCTGGCTCTCAGGAGAACGTCTCGTCTCATTAGGGGCATGTCCAGGTGTTGTAGGGAGTGTACACACTGTATACTGAGGCTCTCAGGTTCTGATTTTCCACTTTGATTCTGAGTATGATTCTGAATCTAAACCTCCACAGAATGAGGATTTACATTTTCATGAATTAGTCTTATGTTATTTTGTTCAAAACACATTCCAATATGTGATGAACAGAATCTCTCTCAGATCTACAGTGTGTTGTTAAAGTGTTCCCTTGAATGTTTGAGGCGCATATGGGATGAGTCACTTCTGGTGCTTGTCTGTCGACTGTCAGATGTTTTTGTGTGGCTCACAGGCTGTGTGTAGATGCTGATTTCTGGAGTTCTCCGATTATTGAAGTGACGTAAACATACGTTATCTGACAGATGTAATCTGATTTCTTTGTGATCTCGCACATGCTCAGCATATGCTGACCAGGATAACACAGCAGAAGGAAATCATTATTCATTACAACAAATCCTCAATTTATTTGTCTTTGTCTTTCCTTTTTTTTCTCAATATCCTGAGATCACAATAATAACTAAAAAGCAGAGTTTAGCTGAAAGACCTTGAAGCCTGGACCTTGTCTTGAGATAGCAGGACGAGGAAGCGCAGGTGTCCGGTTCAGACGCCTCCGTATTGAGGTCCACCGGTTCAGGAGAACGCTGGGCAGCATCCAGAAAATGCGAGTCAGATACTGCAACAGACAAGGCGTCCTTGTTGTGAATCGATGCCACGTCCTCACGTCTAAGGCCAGCAGGGCCAAACAACAGGGAGAGCCCAGCATGTTGTCGGGTCAGGTCGAGTGGTAGACGCCACTCATGACCCATAAACACAAAAATCAAACCACACGAGCGAACACGCCACTGGTGCAGTCAAAAGACAAAGCGAGCAGGCAGTAACAAAAACATTGCAGATCCCCAATAATACTAACCAAAAACAGGGGAAGCCGAACACGGCAGAGCCATTCAGAAAGAAAGAAAAACGGCTGTAGTTTGACTAACAAAAGTCACGCTGAATACGGCACCAGACACAACTTCACTCCTAACGATAAACAGCAACAGGAAAATGCTCACCAGGGACACACATGACGTGGCAGCAGAGGAGGGCGAGGTTTACTCACAAGCCCCTACCACCGGTCAAGGGCCGACAGCAGTGAACCACAGCAAACACAGCAGTAGTGGAGTCCGTCCTAAAGACTAAAGACTCATGTAGGTCACCAAAGGTCACAGGGACTTTATTGTTATTAATTTCTTGACCTGCGCATGCTCAAGAATGATCATGCAGTGCTTGAAGCACTGCCTCTGAAATAGAGTGCCTGGTTTCATGTTTGTTTACTGTAGCGGTTTGGCTCTGCAGGGGAATATCTGTGTATGTATCATGCCCTTCTTGTGGTGTCCTATGCTTTGACCCACTGGATTGTTCATCATTCATACCAGTCTCTGAAGTGGATATAAATGTATCGGATCAGTTCACTGGGTCATGCAGAGTTATCACAAATTCAAGTCCTTTTTTAACAGTTATGTACAGGTTTTGGAGAGAGACCCATTTTTCCTCCCTTTTCTCTCGACAGTGGGCAGCACGTCCTGTTTTGCACTTCCCGAACAGCAGATAGAGTATTGCCCCGCGCTCTGACCCGCGTCCCTTGTTTGTTGACGGAGCGAGCGGTGATTAAAGCCTCCATGCCGTGTATATTTTCTCCAGCTCTGATTCGGAAGTTGCTCATGAGCAACTCACGGAGGCTACGACGGCACGGGACAGGACCGCCTCTGAACTATACGTGGCCTGGTGGCTTGGCCTGCTCTGTCTCACCGGGACAGGAACTCCATTACACGTCTGACTAATGACCAGAGGGGGCAGTAATCCCTTACTCAATAAATGTAACTGAGTAACTTTTAGAAGAGGTTGGACTTTCCAGACGGCATTTTTTTTTTACTTCTTCATGATGTCATTTGGAAGGGATCTTTTTTCTTTCCTCATTTGAAACTTTTTTTTCCCATTTATTTACTTGTTTTTTATTACTAGGGGGACCACCTCAAATCGTAGTGAAAGTGGGACAGGTCATGTGATTCGGTGGGACATGGAGTGACAGGTATGGGGAATTTAAACTTGGATTAAATAATCAACTTCAATGAAGCTTTTCTTTTACCATTTTGGCCCAAAATCAAAAGGACACATTTGCAGGGCCATTTTGGTGCCCTAAGCAGAAATGTTAGCGTTATGAGATTATAGGGAGATTATTTGTGTTGCTACTTTGAAGACAATGACTATAAAGTAACACTGGGCTTTGCATCACTGGCTTTCTCATCCCTCTACATGCGGCGGTGATAGAATTTTAACTGCGGCTTTAATCAAATCCATGCTATTTCCATCTGTGTTATCACCGTTGTGCAGGCCTTGAATTAATGTGGAGTTTGTGGAGATTTTGTGCTTAGTCACAGGGGATTAGACATGGAGCGTGTGTGGTCTGTCTGTCAGAACAGGACATGTCTGTGTCCGTCTCATCGGCCTGGGCAGGTCAAGAAGTTGTTAGTAATAAGTTAATAACGTCATCATTTCCGACTTTTTCATGTGGAAGCAGATCTGAGCTGGGTTCATCGTCCAAACTAGTGCAGGATCATGTTTTTAAAGTTTAAGGTTGACCCACGAGAGCCTCAAAAGTGTCATGTAAAGCCTCATAAGGGAACTGAAGTAATTTAGTGATAGGAGTCCTAACTTCCTCTGCTGATGTGGGCACTCAAACCCATCTGGTAATGTTTCCTCAGGCAAAAGAATGTGACGATGTGTGCCTGGTCTCACCTTATTACCTCTCATTATGGGCTTCTACAGCAGTGTGCTCACGTCCAGCATACCGTACATAGAAAACATAACATCTATCAATATGTTTGTAATTAGGCCTAATAGATTGGAGGGACATTGACAGATCACTGGTCATGGCAAAAGCCGCCTAATGAGGCCAAGACCGGCTCTTTTACCCTCCAAAGAAGAAGGGGGAAAATGGTGCTTTTTGTGGGGGCTTAAAATAGACTTTAAACCATTGACATTTTACGCTTTATAATTTCAAATGATGTCTCTGTAAGAATGAAATGGTAACAATGAAATGCAGGCCCTGGGGCTGGAGAAGCTCCTCCTGCTGGCAGCTGTAGGAATAAAATTCCCGCCGTGGTTTACAGCTTCAGCACAGCCTGATTTCGGAGCAGGTGTGATGTGTGTGTGAGTAATCTGTGGATTGTATTTATAATTGAGCACTGTAGCACTTTAGGGATAAATGTTCAGTTTTGTTTGTGCTGTATAATTTGCTGTGTGAATTGCAGTGGGGGCTGCGGGGTTCCAGTCAGGGCCTGGGTTCACTCTTTCAAACGCATTTATGTAAATAAATCAACAATATAAAGGCGTATGGATAAAACAGCTGTTTTACGTGACATTTGTGCGCCAAAGGATGTATGAACAACGTAAACCAAAGCAGCGGTGACTCCGCCCCAAACAACAACCTTCGGGAACATTCATGCACTCACGAGTCACGACACATGACAGCGCAGACGAGCGCATATAACGTGGAAACAGGCGGCTGTTTATAGGAGATGTTTTTTACTTACTTACTTCATCAACTCTAATGCAAAATCCAAAGTAATAAAAAGATACTAAACTTACAGTCTGGTGCTCTGTGGGATGCCTTTATTGTGCTTGTTGTACCTGTTCCCTGCCCGAGTCCCAGAACAGCTGACGCAGGGAAACTCTTCTCCTGTCCGGGGGAGCCACACTTCTGAGTCCTGCAGTTTCCCGCTATCGAAGTCTTCATCCATGATTAATAAACTGACTGCCTTGTTTGGACTTTTCAAAAGAGAAATATGTCCTTATTGGGTTTAGTTGACTGCACTTCTGATTGGATCTCGCTCATGCGCTGTTATTAGTGGTTTTCCCAGACGAGGAAAACAAAGAGGGAGCCTGGGAGGCAGAGTGTCATTGTACGTCGAATTTTGATTGGCTAATAATTGTGTCAGTCATGCTGGCTGTCACTCATGTGTACGGCCTGATAACAGAGGAGCAGCTCAGTCTGTACAGTAGTAACATTGGTGGTGTTGTTTACCTCATGTGGGACTGCGTGGGGAATATTTACAGTCAGTTCATTCATATGCATTGTCCCATTCAAGTAAACTGATGGATTATAGACCAATGCTCTAACTGAGCCTCTGTCCCCCCGACATGAGCTCCACCTCTTGACATCAACAGATGAAGGACTGATACCTTTAATGAATGTTGAGGATTACTCCAACATGTGCCATACATCATAAGGAAGCATCATTGACGCGCTGACAAACTCGAAAGCTCAAAAACGTACATTTAAAACAGCTTTCTTTCTAAATCCTGAGACAAAGTCTATAAAACAAGTTATTAAAAAGCGTGTGAACTGTGTAATGAGATTATCATATGTTTACGGCGGTGCTCGATCATTCCGTTTTCCATGAGCCCGTATCTCTTCGCCTTTTACTAGTGCGTCTGGGCGAAGTGATTATTTGGCCAAAGTGGGCCGTTTTTCGAAGGACTCCATTAGCTCTGATCTTTTATGTGGCGAACAGCGCTTTTAAATCCATCCTTTAAACGTGCTGATTTTACAGCCGCCGGTAATTTGTTGCTACAGTCCTGGCAGCATTAAAACCATGCCTTTAATCATTTATTATATACGGCGTGTGTTTATTTGAGCATCCTTCAGTCCAGATCGCTCCACATTCTCGGAATAGCTTTGGACTTGCCACGTTCAGATGATTTTTAGATCAGTAACTTTGCCTGAAAAATAAATAACACGTTACGTTATGGCCTGGCAGAGTGAAGCAGTTCCATTACCCGCGATCGATTTAGATGTATTTATTGTTTTAGTGCATTTGCCAAAGCGTCTTTCACCAGCCGAAATGTACATGCACTTTGGAGAAGTTATGTATGTACGCAGACTTTGGGGTGAACCCCTTTAAGAACGCTGCATAGGGACTTCTGGCCCTCTGCGGTTGCCGTAGTTTGAGATCTTATCAGGACTTCAGGCATTTTGAAGCCTGTATTCATGTTTAAAGCAGCGGATTAGACTGCTTTAACATTAAAACCCTGTATAAACCAGGACAAAATGAAGTCCAAAAAAAGACTGGGGTCAAGACCTCTCATGGGTGTCGTGAGGTCACCCAGGGGTCACCAGATTTCTGCATGGTTTGAATGGAAAACGTGCTCTGTGCAGGTCTGCTGCTACACTGGGCATCGCGACTCAAAGAGGTTACGATCCCCTGAAAGCAGCACTCGTCGCTTCTCGCTTTATAAATGCGAGCTGACACAGATATCCTGCATGAGGCCTGTCCAACTGGAGCTGCCACTTCGAGTTTAGCGCCGAGCCGCTGCACGACAGCAGAAGCAGGAAGATGATACGACTTTACTGCAGCTCCAAAGGGCTTCTGTCTGCATCAGCCAACGCTTTAAAGCTGCATTATGCAACTTTTTATGTGGTGGGAAAAGTTGATGTCTGTGCATATTTGACCTTGTAGTGGCTTGTAGTGTCAGCATGGTGTCTTTACCTTCCATCACAGTGATAATCTCATGTATTCATTCATAGTTTGACGCTTCAATGAGAATCACACAATGTAAATAGCTGATGTATAAAAAGTGTTTCCAAACTTTTGACTGGTGCTGAACATGTGACATGATGTTACTAAGAAAGGCTTGTTGCTGAGCGCTTTCATCGGTTCAGAAGACGTCAACTTCACAAAACATGATGGCTCTGACTTGCCATGTATGTAGATTGACAGATGGATCAGTGCAGCGTGGTGAAGAAGGAGCTGAGACATTCAATTGTTTGTTTATTCATTTGATCCCACCCCCATTTCAACACACATCTGTATGAATGAAACTAAACACGCCTCTAGGTGAGTTTTATTACACATTATAAATGATTAAGAGTTCCTAAAAGTAAACAGCAATAGCCCCATCAAAGTCAAATCTAGACTGAAAGAATCTTGAAAATGTAACTCTCTGGGACTTCAAGTTTCTGACTCAAGCGTGGCATAAACAGTTAAACTGCTGTGAGTAATAAGGCCGCCACTGCCAGTCCGGACCGTGCGCCATGTAAAACAAAGTGTCAAAGCGTTGCTATGTTTAACAACGCTAACTCCTTCTGATAATAACACCAATTATAATGACGCTATTATTCTTGTGTAAGGAACATTCAGTGACAGGCCGTTTGGACGAGCTGGAAATCACACAGGTTGCTGACTTTAAAGCGTGACATTTCAGGAGCAGTGCCGTCCGAGGGCACACGTTTGGACATGACAACATTTTAGGATTGGTTTCCACTTTCCACAGCCGTACATGCCCCTTCAGCCACACTGAATTAGATCAGCATTACAGGTTTAATAAGTTGAAATCACTGCAAAAGAGTAGCTTGGAAAAAGTGACAGTTGTGCTCAAAAGTCTGCAGTGTTTCCTTTTACCAACATTTGTTCTTGCACACACGTAAGCCGCCATGTCTGCTTCTGTCCATGATGATCGATCGTCACTGGCCTTTAAAGACTTCAGTCCTTCTAAACCAGGGATCTCCAACCAGTAGCCTCGCCAGGCCTTTAAAGGTGGCTCGCCAAAGACTTTCTACATCTCTATACACATGATAACTCAACTTTTAGATGCATTTTAGTACAATTATAAGCACTAAACTCAAGTCATTTTCTTTGAAATTCTATCGTGGCAACTAGTTCTCCAATGTGTAGTCCACCTAAGTTGCATTTTAGACAAGTGTTTTTGAAGCACGAGTAGCTCTCCGACGTTCTGGTTGTGTAAAAGTAGCTCGCCAGGTAAAAAAGGTTGGAGACCCCGTTCTAAACTCTTTGGGATCCACCATTTACCAACAATCACCACATAAAACAGCGCCATCGCGATAAGTATCAAATGATCTGTGTTTTGGCTCCATGTCTAAAGTCTAATTTATGCAGATGTGTGGCTTCATTCTGTCTTTCCCACCATGTAAATTCGCTGGCGTGGTCCTTGCCTAGGGTTGGTGGACGATGTTGGAAGTCCTGGCTGGTGGTTGGTTCCTTGAACAATTGGAACGATCTGGTTTTGTCTTGTTATGGATAAACAAAATCGTAGTGTGTGGCCTCTTATTTTGGCTATTTTAACAATCACAGGCCACTCTTTCATAGACTAGCCAAGTGTTCAACACGCACCCAACGGATATTGGGTTTACTCTCGATTACTATCTTTGACCTCCTCTTCCAACTACCCTATACATCCTTCTTTGGCTGTGATAGAAGATAATGGATCTCAATTGTCTTGGAACACGCTGACAGCTGAATACGCCAACAGACATCCGACTGGCTTCCCTCTGGTTCCACAAAGGTTGCCTCGCCGACTACCCCTTCGCCGCCTTTACATTCCTCGTTTTTTTTTTTGCTTCACTGCGCTGGCCGTCACTCAACATCCCCTGAAACTTTGCCTCCATTTGCCGCTGCTAAACTTAGAATCCCCCAAATTGAATCGCTCTAGTGTGTGTGGCCGGTCTAATTTCCCCACCTATTTAGCGGTTTAGCTTTCCGTTTTTTCTTCCCTTCTCTGGGCCAGCGGGTGTGAAAAGCAAGAACGTGCCACTCCGCCACCTCCACTCAAAGGAGGGCAGCGCCGCTTCATGCCAAATGTTTTTAATGCGCACTTAAATCTCTAAGCAGATTTGTTTTCTCGCCGTCCCCGGGGCAATTTTCTGAATCGCTCGAAACGCCAAGGCTTGGAAACGGAACGACCAAACCATTACTTTCAGGAGGCCGGGGAGGGGGCCGCTAATGTTAACGGTTGCAGCATTTCAAAACCAATCATAACTGGAGCCCGGTGGAGAAAAGAAAATTGCGCTGGGTCGTGCTTTTTATTGCTCGCGGTAATGAAAGGCACGGCGCATGGTCAAGTCGACCGATGCCGCGACCGGCTGCGTGTTGTTCTTCCTTTTAAGTGTTTGTAGAGTATAGTATGTCAAAGATAGCCACCCATTTGGCGAACGAGGCCCATTTTCTAGATTAACGGGGCATCAGCCGGAGAGATGATTGATGGCTGCACATGTGTAATTGCATTCATAACATTGGCGTGTTTGTCTAAAAGACCGCATTGTCATCGGCAGCGTTACCAATATTACAGAGTGTAAGGTAGAATCCGAGCCAGAGATTTTATAGAAAGGCCACAGCTTGGGGAGGAGTATGATATTATGTATGCTGTGAGCTTGTATGGGTTTATGGATGCAACGTGTTTACAATGATCCAATTCTGTCCGGTTTGCTGTAGCTGTGGCGCCAACCCAACAAAACAGCATAAAAGCCCTTCATTCATTCATTCATTCATTCATTCATTCATTCATTCATTCATTCATTCATTCATTCATTCATTCGTTCATTCGCCTTCTGTCTTTTCTGTTACTTCCGCCTTCCAGTCGCCCAGCCTATATGTAGGGTGTGCATCATCTCCTGGCTGGCAGATATTGTAGATGTTTGCAAATGAGTTGTCTAGAACATAGTTTGGCTTCTGATACAAGCATGTAGGCATTGCTTCTCAAACAGATCACAATTAGAAACCACTGACGGACACACATGATCCCTTTTGACAATAGAAAAGGGAGTCCCTCAAGGTTCAGTCCTTGGCCCAATACTTTTTACGTTATATGTAAATCAAATAATCCCTTCTTCCACACACAGTACATCAACTTAAAACCAGTTTTAAGCTCATCAAAGACCAAAGGTGTGCACTGTACTAGAGTTCTGTGTTTTGTTGGAAGAGATGCCTTGTGTAACATGGTGCCTCCCAGAACACACAATTACTACATCCTACATGAAAAAAACTTAGATCTTCTCCTTTACATGACCTATGGCCTGGAAGTGCAGGGAAACACTTAAATAAGTGTTTCCAATAATGGTATAAGAATCAATACCGTTGATTCTTATAATCCCATACACACTCTAAAATAGTGGCATCATTGAAAAGGTCCCTTATTATCTTGGTAAATGGCTGGACAACAAATTATAATTTAAAACCCATATCAAACTTTGGGAACTTGGATGGAGGGGTTTTGCTCATGTCTCTGCCTGTGTCGGTGTCCCCGGCTGCCTTGGACTGGAACAATGAGTTTTAACTACTTCATTAAGATTACATTTTGTTTTATTGTCAATTCATATGAAATGTTTGTTTCTCTCAAGTCCTGGGTGTGGGGCAGGGGGTGGTGGGTGAGGGGTGGAAGCACAGGGAGTGTAGGGAAGGGAGGGAGTTCAGCTTCCTGATAGCATGGTAGATGAAACTGTTCTTCAGTCGACTGGACCTGGCCCATGGATTTTGCAGTCTCCTCCCTGAAGGCATTAGAATTATCGACTTGTTTATGAACGGTCAAGACTACTATTTAATGTACTGTGAATCAAGTGTCAAAGCTAACATAATAAATGTAATACGTATTTGTCTGTGCGAAGGCTGGAATATTTCTTTGAAATATAATTTACCACATGTCACCATAGTTTTAGATGGATCACCACTCACCCTGTCACTTGTATGAATCAGTTCAGACAAAATGTTCGTTCCATATTGGATTGGAAAATCTTACCAGTTATGTTTACAGAGAGTTACAGATCTTTACTGTCATTGTTCAAAATCAGTTGTTTGGAAGGCTTTCTCTGCTGAAGGACCCTCTCGCATATACTGTAGGATGTGTTACTCAGCGCTCCATAAAAGCCAATTCAGAGCCCTTTGACTTCTATGGGCTCTATGCAATTATACAAAAAAAGGCCCTCTAAATAAGGCATTTTTAACCCCCAACAATCTAAAAATAATTGCCCACCAAATCTTACAGGGACTGAATAGTTAATCCAAGCCTTCAGATAATATGGGGCAAGTGCTCTGAAAGAAGTTTTCGTTTCTTTATCTCCTATGACTCACTTAGTGGAGACAGAGGAAATCCATAGTTTTCCTTCAGTTTGCCTTAGTAGTTGTCTTTGGCAGCTCCTCCCCGTTCATTAGCATTGTTTGTGCCGACCTTGCCCATAAACCAAACGACCTTGGCCCTGGACAATGAGATGACACTGCCAGCGACCGTAACTGTGAATACGAGCTGACTTGTACAAGAGAGGTTTGCTGAGGTCTTTCCCTTACCACAGCGTATCCCTTTTGGATGGTGACTGAATTTACTCACATTATATAAGCAGCAAACAAGGCTCCTTCACGGCAAAATGACAGGCAGCCCCGTCCAAGCCACAGCAAAGGCCCGGAGTACAGTGCGGAGTGCCCGTGGGAATGAGGCCTGCACTATGACTGCAACTGAGCCGGTTGTATGGAGCTGGAGCTGTCAATGACGTGCACGTGCATTGATTCAAATGTGTAAATTCTCTCTAATTAAAATTGGTATTTTTCTTTTTCTATTGAATATGAAAGCCTCATTATTTAGAGGTATATGTTTGTTCTGGAGAGTGTGCTTAGAATACTTAGTATCTTGGCAAAATTTTGAAGTCCTCTGCAGTAATATGTGTCTTATGCGTCTTCTGTGACCCAACCTAACATCTACAACTCACCGATTTATGCCTAGATTCAGACTCAACTAATTCAGACATTTAAACATTTTCCAGTTGTTCATGGCATCTTAAAGGACCCTTCCCTTCAAGAAGATAAATACAACTTAAGCTCAGGACAATGCACTATAGCAGCACAATCATCAATACTGATGATCAGCACAAGTTTAAGTGTCTCATGTCAAACTTTAATAATGCATTAACGTCGGGCTCACCTTGAATCCAGTACGGCCTCCGCGAACTTAGAAAGTCATTAAAACCAATGTTGCACACTCACACTGCCCCGCGGATCAAGCTGACAGAAAAACACGAGCCAAACAGTCAAGTCTTGTGAGGAAAGAAGATGCGGTGTATTTCAAAATCATATCTGTCTGCTCACTACTTATTTGGTCTCGTTTAGCACCTGTACATGAGCGTAACACTGGAAATGTAAACATTTCTTCATTACCAGTGACACAGGGACACTGAGAGTCGTTGTACTGGCAAATACGGCTTTTGTTTACAAAAAAGACCTATATACGGAGCTACTTATCACGTGAACTCGCACCCACACGCACTTCTGTTCTGCCGTTTCTGTGTCTGGCGCCGGAGCCGGCAGAGCTGGCCACAGTGTCCGCCGGACTCACTGTGAGCGGTAGTTTGGGGCAAACCCGGACTGGATCTGAACCCGGACCGGAGTTAATGTGAGCCGGGGGTTAATCCCAACAACAGAAACACAATGCTGCTTTGCACTCGTTCTCACATTTGTTTTGTTTTTTTACTTCAGAAATGATAAACACAGTCTTGCTTTTGGAACAATCCCTGGATATGCACGGGTAATCCAGTCCTTGAATTCTAATGCTTTTGTTTGTATGTCCCATTTAAGCCACTTTATTCACGTTGCAGACAGCTCTTTTTTTTATTATGCTCATTAGATGAAGAGTGGTTTTATAAGTGTTTCCCTGCACTTCCAGGCCATAGGTCATGTAAGGAAGAAGATCTTGTTTCATGTAGGATGTAGTAATTGTGTGTTCTGGAAGGCACCATGTTACACAAGGCATCTCTTCCAACAAAACACACTCACCCATGCTCTGTCGTCATATGTTTGGCTAAGCACGCTACACACTATCATTACGCCTGTCCTAGCCTGATGCTAACAGAAATATATGTCTTTTTAATTGGCGATTCCAGGTAATGGCCTCTCTTTCATCCTGGCCACGACGACTTAATTTAGGGCTTTTGTTTATTGTACCTGCTGTGTTAAACAGGGCTGCGGTTTGATTCACAGTCTGTTACCCCGGGCCGTGTGGTCGCTGCGCGGATGAGTCCAGAAGTACAAGCGCTTGGGAAAGTACACCAGACCGCAGCTCCCAAACGGCCTTTTGTTCATTTAACACTCGGGCCGAACACTGGGTCCCTTCCACGGGTTTTACGAGACCCTTACAGACTACGAGTGCTGGACTTCGCATTGTTTGCTAGCTGTTAATGCTATCTTACGAGCTTGTAACATTTGGGCTCCATAAAAGTGCGGTGGCATGTTTTCTCACAGAATTTATATTTAGGCCGGAGGTTTTAACTAAACACGGTGGGGTTTTGCATGTTTTGCGGCGAGGGCCACATTGAGAGTTGCAAAGTAATCAGCGTAATTCACAGGCGGCCGTATCAGCGCGAGGAGTTAGCAAGGCCAGATCTGTTTTTCACATTAGCGCTGATTAGATGTGTACAGGGACCTGACATCTCTGGATGGATTGTTGTCATGATTGCCATTTCCAGAATCCAGCGGTCACTGGCCTGTGTTTATGTCAAGGACTTGTTTCACACAGTTGCAATTTAAGGGAAGTCGCATGTGCCAATGTTGCCGTCGACTATAGCTACATGATTAATGATGAGACAAAAAGAGCGCTTGTAAAGTCTGTCTAAGTCAGTACACAGGCACCCGTTCACATGTGCTTTTTTTCTGGCATTTTGTGATAACCTATTTCACACACATCGTCATTATTAATACTTTAATCTTTGCAAGAGTCAATATTGACCTAAGAGACATAAAAATAGAAACCATTTATTTCTCGTCCGAAGCCTGCGGACTAGATTTAGACCTGGCCCTAATCAAACTTTCAAACTCGTCAAACTTTATTAACCCCCTTAACTCCCACCTGAACCGAGCATATTTTCTCCAGTTTGGCTTTACCCCAGTCCAAAAGCTTCTGGAAAAAAGCTGTGGAAATAGCAACAAAACTGAGAGAAAAATCAATGATGGAAATGTGACAAAAAAGTGAGAAAACATTGACAAAAAAGTGACGAAAAATGTATTAAAAAGTGGCAAAAATGTCACAAAAATGTCACAAGAAATTGACAAGAAATTGACGAAGAAATGACAAAAAATGTGACCAAAAAAATTACAACAATATGACAAAAATTTGATAAAAAGTTGACAAAAAAGTGGCAAAAAATGTTTAAAAAAAAATGACAAAAATGTGACAAAAATGTTGAATACCCAACAAAATAATGATGGAAAAAAATTCTGATGACATGAGGAAAAAGATCCTCTCAGTTCAGGCGGGGGTTAAGAGGTTAATCCCCTATAGGGAAATGTGTTCTTTGCATTTGACCCATCCTCAGTGCCTTTGGGGTGACTTGCAGCAGCAGTGGGCAGCCCAGGGACTCATCCAGATGTGGAGCCAGGCTCATGGTCAGCATCACCTAGTTGGAGGATTAACCTATTATACATGTTTTTTGTGCTGGGGAAACCGAAGTACTCGCAGGAAACCTACGCTGACATGGGGAGAACATGCAAACTCCACACAGAAAGGCCCGTGAAGGGGTTGAACCAGGGACCTTCTACCGCTGTGCTGCCCAGTCGTCACCAAAACATCTCTCAAAACCCGAACCAAAGCATCGAACAACCAGTCGCCATGGATGTCAAACATGGACACGTATCCTGGTGAATAAAGCACTGACAAAATGGCGACATGAGGAGAGTTTTTTAACAATCGTGTTGTTTTTATGAGACATGTAACATTAGTGTTGCAGTCAGGCTTAGCGTATTTATATTAGATAAGATGGCTGCAAACCAACATTTCCAGAACACCGGATACACAAAGGCAGGGCAGTGCAGGATTCCTCAGACGTGCATGAATCACTCATAAAAAGTCCTAACCACACAGGAAAACCACCATAACCAGCTTAAAAGCCTCACAAAAGGTCATTATGCATAACATGTCACCTTTAAATTCCATTCAACTGTAGGAAAGTCAAGTCAACTGTTCATAACACATGCATGTCTTTGGATTATCTGGAAGAGACATTATAATGTTAATGCCTTCTATCTGATTGTCTAATTTTTTATCAATCGTCAATCTAGCAGGCTACTTGTTTGAATAAAAAAAGTCCAATTTACTCCCTGAAACTTGTGAAAACTGCTTTTATTTTCATCCCTGTGAATGATCAGGATACCGAGAATGAGTTTGGACCACAACTCTTTCAAAATGTGCGCCTGAATAAACAGACGTACTTGTTATTGGCACCGGAATCTGCAACACTGGCTCCGGTATTTACTTGCTATTGATTCGAACATTTCAGGAATCGCACATCCCGAGGTCAGGGCTCCAGAATAATAATGTGTTTAACTTTCTAATGACCTGGCAGCCTCCGTCTAACATCCTCCATTGACTCCCGCTCAGCCACATAAGCAAACACTTGTTGTTTCATGGCTCGCGGTTCTTTGGACCCCCTCCGCACATCCGTCACTGTCTGCTTCAACTTCGCGTCCAGCCTGTTCGAAAACCACCGCTCCACTTCTGGCAGCTCGCGACGGCGCTTCTTAAGTTGTGCGTCCTAATTTCCAAACCCCTTCAGAGCGCGCTGTGATGTTATGATCCTTCCAGACTGATTAATGACCGAAGGGAAGACGTATGGCCCCCGCGCACGTCCCTGATGAGAGCTTACCAGTCGCCGAGATACTCCTGATTATCGAGTGTTAAAGCAATCACGACTTCGCCTGAATGCCGGCCTTGTCGGTGGAGGGCGACGCACATGGAGAACAGGTTTTCACGTTGTTTATCCGGGACAACACAGTGGCGTATAGTTCTTTCGCTTCCCGCCGCGCTCAGACGGGCAGGACATGAAATACGGCGCGCGCTTAAGCAAACTTCACTCGGACTCCCGTGAAATATAGAGCGACCTGTCTCTGGCTGTGTTTGATTTGGAAAGAGGGCCTCGAAAAACAAGCCGCCGGCGTACAGTGCGAGTTTGTGTTCGCCAGCTATTTTTAGCCGGGAGTGCGCGGGGAGGCACAGGGGATGCATGTAAGGGAGCGGACATCCCTGGTTGCGAGCGGCGGACGGGAGGTTCGTGTCAGAGGAGCGAGGCGGAGGCTGAAAGAATGTTCTGTCAGCATCGGTTTGGTCACATTAAGGCGAGACGCTGCAGGGGAACAGGGGGGAATAAATACATTTAGAGATATCAGTTTGCATTACAGATATAAGTATGAGGGAATATGTAATGCAAGTGTTCTGTCATTTTATGTTTTCATACAACAAGAAATTGTGTGCATAAAAATGGCTAAAATTGCAGTTGAAATCTATATAATGGACAGAGCCATGTTTCAATGTATGGTTTTATTTTGTTGATATATTAGTTGCACAGATTTTGGATGTTGCTTTGTTTTTGACTAAGCTAAGGGGGGGAAAGCTTCAAGGTTCAAAGCTCAATAAATTAGACAGGAACTGGATATTAAAAATATTTTTGGAGGTCAAAGACTGGAAAGTTTGGAAAATGGGCTCTAAAGTTTTGTAACAGTATGTGATCCGCCCTGTTTCTTTACTTCATTTTGAGCCTGAATCTGTTCTTTCTTCACTTTATTTTTTAAAGCAGTACTCGGTAACTCTTGCCCATAGAGGCCATAACTGCAGGTGTTTTTTTTTCACTCAAACTTGGCTGTAAATAATGCTTAAGTGGCGCTAGCCCGCAGTTAGCTTTGCCCGTTAGCGTGTCGTGATTCCATTAGTGTGTATTGGTGACTCCGACCCGGTGGCAGTCAAGTTGCAATTGTGGTTTTCTGGCCAGAGACACCAGGGAGAGATGAAAGACCCTTCAATCATCCCATTAACACTTGTATTAACCCCAGAGGGACTACGAATAGGACTTATTAAGGTAAACAAGTTATTTAGTGCTGCTTTAACCTGTCTGAATTATGCTTCAAATGCCTTTTTTTTGCTTTAGTGATCTCATTTTTCACACACTGCAGGTAAATCTAGAAGACGCCATAAAGTTGATCTGAAACATCACAGTAATGGAGTCTCTTCTGTATAAATGGAAAAAAGTGGTATTCAAAAATATATAATGAATACTTCTCATCTGATATTTTTGCTTATTTTTTACTTTTATCTCAATATATAGAGAAAATACAAGCGTTTACTTCATCACAGATCCATTCATTGTTGAAAAAATACCAGAGAAATGAACATATAAGCATGTGACTTACTTAAAATGGGCTCTAAAGTTTTATTATGGTTCGTATACAGCAGATTCTTTGCTATTTCACACTCTGCCTCTCGTCCTCTTGTAAACAAACCATGAGCGCCTCACCTCTCCTCAGACCCGGTTGTAGCAACAACAAGCCGAGCACATCTTCCTTTCTCTTAGGCGAGAAAAGAAAAGCCAAGACAGTCCTCCAGCATCAAAAATCTCCTATTCACATTCATAATTCATTCAATTCATTCATTAATCGAGAATTTCGGGAACTCATGGAAAGGCGGCTTTTGTTCCATCGCGGTGAACAAGCCAATCCTCTTCCAAAACATCCTGTCTTTGGTGAAAGTCTGCGGAGTGACTGCGTGTAAATGTGAAAAGCCTGCACTCCTCGTGTTGTTGTCGGGGAGTGACTGAAGGCTTATCTGTGTTGGATTTGCGTCTGGACACCGTGCGGCGGCCGGCTGTCTGAAGCCGCGGCTGTTTTGGGGTGAGCAGGGGCACAGCGGTGTCAGGGCAGGCTTACATGAACCCCGGGCTAATGTGAACCAGAGGAGCTCCCTGGCAAACCCACGCACAGAGCCAGTAATATCCTGTGGCATGGCTTCTGACTTCCAGGCGCAAAATCCTCTCTCAACATGCTACTTGTTAGACACACAGTGTACGCAGGCAACCGGCTCCTCCAAAACATCGCGCTGAAACTTGAAGGAATGTCCTTACTACAGCAAATGTTAGAGTCCCACATTGTGTTCTGCAGAGTTCAATACGCTGAATCGATATTTTACACTTGTGAGGAATATGTTTACTAAAAAACATGTTCAAATCACATATTGATTTTATTCATAATCACAATAATAATTTACTTCTGTTTATTCTGGTTCTAAAGATGATGAAATAAATAAAAAAGCAGAATGAGCCCTATATAGTTATGACTGCCAGACTCCAGTTAAAGCTCAGCGGCTGAACTGCCTGCATCGTCCTCACATCTCCAAGCACATGCATGCCACGAGCCTGGCCAGGGAGCCAATATTGCTTTCAAAAACGGGGAGAGTCTGGTAATGAACTTCTTTCACCTGTTGTTAAAACTGTTGTTCGCATGTTGATTGACTGAAGATGGCGCTATTTCTTAGTCTTTTGTTTGAGTTTTGTTCTCGGATTAGTTAATTGACCTGTCAATTTCAGGATTAGAAAAGCGAGTAATCTTCTACAAAGGCTCACAATTAAGGCACCTCAAGTACCAAAGGTGCCACCACCAACCTGGACCAAATGGCCCCAAAGTGTGGCTACCAGGCAATAATAAACATCAGAACTCACTCCATCTTTAGAAAACACTCAGGGACAGGAGGACAGTCAGACCTCAAACTTAACATGCCTTTTTCCGTGAAGAGCATGCAGAGACAGTCAGTGTCCGTCTGCCCCACTCCCGCACACAGGAAGCCCTGCCGCTGAATACTGATGCGTGCGGCTGCCAGGCAGCGCTCTGAGGCCGCCAGCTGCGGCAGACTCGCCTCAGTCTGTTTCATGGTCCGGACGAGCCCCCATATCTAAAACCACAGCATTACGAGGCTGTGCACGAAAGGCCTCTGTCTTCATCCCAGCCCTCCCTTCACTTAACTGGGATGAAGTGGAATCGAAAACACATTATCTGGCAGACCGCGACCCTTCATGGGGGCAGTCGGGGCTTTACAACCTGCAGGCTATAGCACAGGAAAATACAACCAGGTCCAAAGGCCTGGGGTCATGGATGACACACTCCATTAGGAGGAGCTTCCACTTCTTGATTAAAGACTGAAATAACTGGATGATTCAAGTATTTAGGCCTTCAGCAGGCCGACGCTGTTCCAACTCTTTAGGTACTGGAAGTTCGGAGAGAGCATGGTTGTTGTATCTTTTTTTCTCTTTATAGTTTTAGTACATGTGTTTGTTGTACTTCCTGTTTCTTAGATATTATTTGATGGACTGATAAGTTCTTTTGAGATGGCCAGTATCTATGGAATGACATTTTGGACAGGGTGGGGTGGGAGGGTTTGGAAGGGCTTGGTCGGTGGGGAGTTGGAGTGAACTATGTAACTAACTATATTGAATCTACTTTGTACTTCATTTATATTTCTTCAATATGAACAAAAATAAAACAAATGATGAATAGACTGCACGACTGTACAGCGGATCTTGTGACAAACGTCATAATATAAGCATTGCTGTGTCTTGCAGTTGTTGCCAGAAGAATTATAATTCTTTCTAAACATTTAACATGCTCGAATCACATATAGTCCACTCTGTGCAGGGCGATCTTGCACCGTACACCAGGCCGTTGTCATAAATCCACTCTGGAGCGGGTAAGTCGAACCACATGGGGCCTGTCTCCCTAACAACTACATTCACACAGCTGTGTTGGGCTCCTCACAGGGCACAGGGACCTCGTCGTTGGCCGTGTGTGTGTTCAGGTCACACTGATGTCCACACTGTCGGACATGTGGGTCTGCAGAGCCCCCTTTGCCCCATGTGCTTACAGGCAAACGTTTATCTCAACTCTGAATTCCAGCCGGCCTAAAAACCCGCAAACCACCTGTCCAGGCTGAACACAATATGCTGGATGTTTAAACTTAACCAGACTGTGCAGCTCACGGGCAGTGCACTTTAATCACAACGCTGCAGACAAAGAGTGTATCGATGATAGACGCTCATGTAAACAGTATGTACAGCTATATAAGCACCTGTATATCGAAGTGACACCTCTACAGTATTGCACAGCAGAGGTGACTGACAGATATTGCACTTTAAATGTTCATAGTGACAGCGACAGGATGAACCCTCCCTCAAACATCGAGGGTGGATCAGTCTGTCACTGAAGCTTCTCCACAGCAGCTTCTCTTCCAAAGACCAGTTGCCCAAAGTAAAGTTTTATGAAGGAATTGAGCTGTAATCTCTCATCTCATCTTGTGTGGCAGAAGTTCGAGACTGGAGGACTGGATTTTGCCCCTGAGCCTGACACTGTCTATCCCACCTGTGATGTAACCATAGAGTCCTTAAAGGACTTCACTCCAGAGGACCAGTCTCCTGTGGTGTGATCAGAGCACTTCAGGACACGGACGTGTATGTTGTGTCTGAATCCACAGAGGATCTGAGGCCAGTTTGTGAGGTCTCTTTTTATACACAGGGAGATCAGTCTGGCCACGCCCTCATTCGCTGCTCAAGTCAAACTCAACGGACCCATGCAATCAGATTTGTTTATTTGTAGTCATGTGCTGTTACCGAGCAGCGCTATTTCGGGATTAGCCACACATTAAACAGGCCGAGTCACTCACGACTCTTAAGTCTCAGTTAAAAACACCGCTTTTTCTTCATGTTTTAATTTGCACTGATTCTTCATCTGCTGCTTTCTCTGTTTTTTAGTGTTCCTTTTATTGTACTAATTTTGTTTTGCTATATTGCATTTGGCTGTGTTGCTGGTGGAATAACATTCTGTGGATGTCTCTCGGAGCTGAGAGCGTTTTTCCCAATCAGCTGTTATGACCAAAAACACATCGACAGTTCTTGACTTTTGTGATTCATAACCCTGTTTGAATATCAACACAGAACCCAGAGCCGGTTTATGCTATAGACAAACTATGTAAGTTGCTTAGGGCCCCTGCAGCCGCTAGGGCCCCACATCTCAGTCAAACTACGGCGTTGTTTCACTGATTAATCAACGCGTTGTTGATGAGTTGAATCCAGACGTTTCTCATGCGCGCAGTTACTTGCAGTAACTCTGGTTCTCTGAATGTGCACAGTCTGGTCAGACATAAATAACTGTTTCAGTTAGTTTTAAATCAGTGGTTCCCAAACTGTGGGTCAGGGACCAGAGATGAGAGAATGGGACCATTTAACATTTTAAAAAGTTGGGAAATAGACTCTAGTCGTCTTAAATCCCAGTCTCACAGTGGCTCAGTGGTTAGTGCTTCTCACACAGAGGAGCGGGGCCTGAGTTGAGGTCATTATGTTCCACCTCTGCCCTGTTACTGCACAGTGGAACCGTTTTTGATCGTAAATGGATTCACTTTTCGTCGAATAACCATGGGATGCGTCCTGTAGGGCCCCAGTGTGGATTTTTCCTTAGGGCCCCAGAAGGGCCAGCACCGGCTCTGACAGAACCGTTAATAATCCACAACAGCAACACTCGTTCACCCTTCGCTGGTTGGTTTACTCTGCCTGTTTGCTCGTGTTATGTTCCGCTCTAGAGATGTAGTTGATGCTGGCGCTGACTGATCACTGGTCCCGCCGTGAGGCTGGACTTCGCCAGGACAGCCCTCTCCAGCTTGTCCTTTAGAAGCACCAGCCAAATGGTGCTTGGTGAAATCAAAACACACGCTCGCTTACAGGTCCAGGTTTTGGGAATTTCAAGCATCCAGGTTTTTGGGATTTAGCGTTTTTGCAACATGCAAAACAAGCTCATATGATAATCCAAACATTTTATTTGCAAAGTGCTTTGTCTTTAGCCGTTTACCGGTGAGTAACTCCTACAGTATTGAAATCGCGTGTCGTTGTGAGGGTAAAACCTTGATCCACCAATCAGCGCAATCACAACTGGGCACCGATGGAAGCACCGTGTTTCCAATCTCCCCCTGCCCCGGGACGCGACGGAATCCGCTCAAGTCGACAAACAACAAGGCGCTGGCAAAGGCTCCTCGTCAGGCCTGTGCGGGAGAACACTGCTCTTACTGTTGGCGTTCAAATGGCTGCCTTTACAATGCTGTTTACTCGCTGTGTTTGGCTTTATTGCAGCATAAATTCAGGTAATGAGAGTAGCATTGCCAGTGTCACCGGGGGAAATAGCCAAGAGTCTGTTACAGAGCCGTGTTTGAGCCCGTTAGACTGTCAATAAACCAGACTGACTGTGTATATTTGCTAAGTGGCTGCAGTTGAAGTGGGGTCAGCGCCGTTAAAGCGGGCACCCACTGACTCCCATGTCAGCGCCGTGTTTGGATACTGATCTTATTGTTCTTCACACACACACAAAAAAAAAACAGTCATTCCGATCCACAGATAAATCATTTCGACGTTCCTCTCATTTGTTTGTGGGTTCACAGTTTTCCGAGAGGCATCGAAAGAAGTTCTAGGGCCGTGCAATGAACTCAACTTTGGTCAATCTTCATGATCGTTTATGGAGTTGAAGATTTTTCTGTAGGAAGGAATGATTTTTGTTTCGTTGGAGCAGGGAGCTACCTTGTTCATGTTCTTGCATCACAGTTTGAGAGTTTTATTGTTCTTTTGCCATCTTGGCCATTCCCCTATGTAAGACTGACCCAGATGTGCGAGCCATTGTGTTTATAGGGCTGAGGCTAGTTCAGTTTTGCTTGTTTTCGGTGATCAAAATGAATTAATATTTTGAAAGGTTAGGCAGGACAAACAGGTCGGTCTTTGAGATCTGAGGGCCCGAAACACTAAGATCTTCCGTGTGCTTAAGCTGAACTCAGACCTTGCGCGGATCCCACAGTGGATGAGGGTGGCAGGTGCAGAAGGTGCAATGTGTGGACCGTGCACTGTTCGGATCAGCTGTTCAGAGCGGGTGAACGAGGCGTGAGGAGGAAGTGGAGTCCAAACACACACATTCAGGAAGACACATCATCTGAATTTGGAGGAATATCACCACCTCTACTACATCATAAAGACACAAGTGAAAAAGAAACAGCACCTGAAAAGAGGAGGCAGCCGCTGTGGTTTGAAATGCCTTTCCCAAGCCCAGGCATTCCGATCAGAGGAATTATACGCTTCAATAAAAACAAGGACGCAGATACAATAAAGAACGCACTGGATTAAAACATGTTTTGAATCGGGATTTGATCATGACCTGACACAGATTTCATACAGGGGCAAAATATGTTGGCTTCTGTCCAATAAATAAAAGTAAACGGAGGGCCTTGATCTTTTTTTTTAACATTTGTTTTGAATGAATATTAAAAGAAATGTTCCCTGGCAACCCACCACTTGAGAACCACTGTTTCAAAGAATACTCTCAAGTGCTGCCCAGAAAAACCCTCAGCTGATCAAAGAATTGACCTTCTCGCTAACCAAAAGGGCCACCGTGCCAACAACATGGAACAGACTGCTCTTCTCCCGCCCATGTATGTTCCCAATATTTCGCAAAGTTGTTATTTAGTTGATTTTATTTGGTGTTTCTGAGGTTTAAAGGAAAAAAAAACCCTCCTCTCTGCCCTCTGACCGCCCTGTTTTAGTGATGTGTGAAAAAGCCGGGGCAATAAAGTCTGCAAAGCTGCGACTATTTTCAGAGCCTTTGACCGACGGAGCAGAAACAGAGTGGCTTTTTATTCGCCGGCGGAAACATGACTCCACACTCGGGCCGTCATGTGAATCCACCAAAGCAAGCGGCTCCGTGCAGCTCCTCTGCTGAGACCCGGGATGCCTCTGCTGCTGAGAGTCAAAAGGCTGTTCCCGCGGGCGACCGTTGCTAAGGGCTGTCGCCGGACGCGAGGCGAGAATGTGAGAGGCGACGGTCCGGGGTCAGGAACTCCTAAAGGAACCATGTTTGGTGCTTACATCCGCCAGTCGGCTTGGTGTGTGTGCTCTTCGGAAATGAAACAAGCTTTGTGTTGTCTGGCGTGTTCGGCCTGTCGGGCCGTCTCCACGAGCCGCTCCGGAAAATGTTTACGTTTGCCTCTGATAATGACAAAGGACTGGGCCGACAGTGAGCTGCAGCCCATGTACTGGCGCAGATGATCAGGGGCTCACATTTAGGATATTAGCCCTTCTTAAACTGGGCTTCTACAGACAAAACAGCTGTGCGTTTGTACTGGATGGATCTATTTAAGATCCTGGGAAAGAGTGATATTACAGCTCAAGTAACATTAGCACAGCGATATCAAGCTGGACAGACCAATTAAACACCAATTTCAATCATTTGGGAAGAGGGTGGACTTTTATTGGCATATTTGCTGCTGATTGGATCAAGTGCACCTCGTTTTAGCCAATCACAACCGAACATAGTTAAACAAGCACTCGAGCAAATCGTCTGATCCACCAGAGGCTCTGAGCCCGGCTCTAGTCTTTTACACTGAGGACCAAACCAGATTGCAGCGCAAGACTGTCAGGAGTACCTTCCTGGAGGACGAACCTATTGTGCATGTTTTTGGTTGATGGAGTGAACCAGATGAAAACATTGGCCCAAACAGAGTCTAACAGGGTTGGGTTGAGTCTCTCGGTTCACTGCATAAAACAACATGAATATATTCAAACGTGAATAAGATGGTAAACTTGAACATATTTATATACATTATTTATGCCATGGCCATATTTGTTAAGGTCTGATGTATTATACATCAAATTGAATGACAGTTGTTACTGACCTCCTATACCAGACTGTACTAGATGGGGACTGAGCACAATAAATAAGTTAGAATATAAAATACAGTTAAAATTATACAAAAATGTAAAGAAGCCTCTTAGTGAATGTGGCACAGTGGCCCATCCCAGCCGGATGGGCCTTTCTGTGAAATCTGTGTAGTTTGCATGTACTCCGTGTGTAAAATCACACCTTGTTTGTGAGGTTTCCTTCATTTTCCTCTACCACTAAAAACATGTACAATAGGCCCGAAAATGGACAAATGTCAAATAAGATAAAATAAAGGAATGGCTATGGTCAGAAAATGTCGGTAGTGCAAGGTTTACAGTCAGTGCAATGTGGTTGATAAAGTGACGTAGATACAGAGATTATTGCACGTAGTTTGTTTGTTGTACAGTCTGACAGCAGTGGGGATGAAGGACCTGCTCCTTCTTGCACTGGGGGTGCCTCTGTCTGCCCCTGAAAGAGCTGCTCAGCTCCTCTCCAGTCCCGTGCAGTGGGTGGGAGGTGTTGTCCATGATGGAGGTGAGCTTGGCTAACACCCTCCTGTCCCTCACCTCCTCCACAGAGTCCAGGGCAGCCCAGGAGAGACCTGGCCCTCTTGACCAGCTTGTGTGTGCAGTCACTCTTCTGTTAGTCTGCCCCAGGGGCAACTGAAGATGCATACGTAGCTGTTCACAAGGAAGTACCAATCCCCTACACTGTGTGAAGCGCTTTGGGTGACATGTGAAAGTCATTCTTATGCTAAAGAGTTGTGCAGTGGAATAAGGAAAGGGCTTCCTGAGTGTCTGTGTTGAGTACTGGGGCCACAGTCTGCTGCTGAACATGCTCCTCCTCTGGTCAGGCCTGGTGAAAGGGTGCGAGGTGTCCTTTATGGTGGTCATGCTCAGTCTGTCCCTGACCTCCGCCTGGATACGCCTCTGACAGTTGACACAACACTGCAGCCAGATTTATTTCTCCCATGTTCATTAAATAGCTGTTGTGTGAGTGAGTGCGGTTGATAATTGTCCTCTGGACGGAGCTCTGCTTGTTCCACAGAATTATGTTCACTTTGCAGAAGTGGTTAAGCTCCTTTGGTCGTGCAGTGGCAGCTGCTCTGTTCTCACTGTAATGTAGCTGGAGCGAACACAACACGCCCCTTTTTAATCTGTGTCTGCGATTGCCCTCATTAATACGGCAGTTAAGAGTTGCAACACTCCTCCGTCGTGTATTTTGGGACCTCTAAAGAGCTTAATTACACCCGGGCCACGCAACGGCTCTGTTTCATTTGAGCTTAATCTCAGATGTGGAAACGCACACAGGCAGCCTCATTGTTCCCTGCATTACCGGGCCAGAGCTGGGAAACTTCACACTTTAGGGACGTGGAGAGGAAAAGACAAGCAGTTCACCTTATTAAGGCTTCGGTTTTCAACATGTCTTGGAAAATAATGACATTGCTCAACTATTTTTATCAGCGTGTAGAAATCATGTTTCAAAACACCTTAAACAGCAGCTTTGGCTGAAGCTGTGCACATTTTTTACTTTATACCCCTTAAAAGTTGCCTGTTGTGTCCAATGTGCTTTTAAATATCGAAAGGTCCTCATCTCTCTGTTTGATGGATTATTGGCCAATCTTATTTAATGAAATACTTTTTTAAAGGTTAGTAGCATAAAAACAAATTAAAATGTAGCCAATGTTAGCTCGTGCTTCTACTGAACCTTTTGCTGTCCATTGGCGGGTGGATTTCAGACAGATCTTTTTATGTCAATTTATTTCTGTCGCTATTTTTCTGTCCATTTTTTAAAGTTTCAATATTTGAACTGCTCTTTTAAATGAACGGTTTGTTTGCTCCAGGTGCTACAAATCCTCCACCAGCCCAAAACATGCACAATAGGCCAATCATCCATCAAGGTAGTCCTGACCAGCTCAAGCGACACTGAAGGATTTCTAATTTCCAGTGAAGTACACCATAACCAAATGCCTACAATTCAAAGTCTAGTAAAGAATTAGATTCTAGGATCTAAAATACCGTCAGATTTTCAAATAAATAGTGTAACAATTGAAGAAAGGGCTCTGTAATGTCCGACAGAACTGTTTGGTCCACTCTTCTTCCCACACTGCCCTGACCAGCTGCCTTCAGGAGCTGAGAAATTCTTGGTATTTCTTAGAAGCACCTTTTCCAGCAGTTTCTGTGTCCGCCGGCCCACATACTGTCCATCTTAGAGGAAGAAGGAGAATGTCCACTGTAGATAAATGGCCCTGTGTAATTTGACATGTAGTCTTGGTATCTGACAGTTTCTCATAGATACCTCAGCTGTGAGGAACACAGAGCCTAACACTCCACCCGTTGCTACTTTGCAATTCACTGGAGATTGTTTGCTCAAACCATAAATCCTTGTAGCCGGCTTCAGACGGCTCAGCCTGGGACACACCGGAGGAGTCTCAAACCTTTGCCCATTTCAAAACAAGATCAATGAAGTGCACGGACCAAACCATTCTGACCAGTGCGACCCATGAGGAGAGACCACGGACTGTGTCACATGTGAGACCCCCAAAAGAGACATTTGATTGAAGGTCAGGACTCAAAGTAAAACGTGTGTAATGGTATACGACTTAGGACTGCAATGTTTATCAATATTGAATTGTAATCAATTGCAATAAGAGGCTGAGGTTTTTATTTGAGTGACAGATTTTCAGCGATCAGAATTGTGGCGCCTTCGATCCCCGGTTCAGCTGCAACAGATAAAAGGTCTGAGTTTCCATAAAGCAGATTCTAAAGTGTTTAGATAGACTCTATGTGAACTCATCCTGGACTTATTTTAGTCACATGGCTGTCCCCCAGAGGTACTCTGATCGTCGGAGAAACTCCTCCAAAAGAGGGCGCTGTCCACATAAAACCAAATCTTTTTGAAAAGTAACTTCTTTCACTCATCATTTTAGCAGTTTATCATTTAAATACTTCCTCCCACTCATTTTCCAGTTCATTTATGTACTGTATTGCTTATATGTCACGGTATGTTAAAAGCTGCACATGGTAATGCGGAAAAAAGTCGTGTGTGTATGTAATGTACATTGAACTTGGAATAAACAATCAATCAAATGTATCATATGTCAAAATCACAAATCGAATTGCAATCGAAACAATTTTCCAAAAAATGGATCCATTTAAGATCCTGGGAAAGAGTGATTTTTTTTTTTTTTGTCAATATCGTGCAGCCCTAGTACACATGAACTATTGGTTTGGTCTGGTCCAAGTTTAAGAGCATCGGAACAAATGTTTCACTTATTTCATGAAGACAGTATTGACGGACTGCTCCTCGGGCATATTATGGAGTATCTTTTATCAGCGCTGCCTTTTGAGTGTTGGCAGGGAATATACTAATTTATCTTTGATTAATCCAAAGTTCTTAAACACTTCAAACTGCACGTGCGTGTGTGTAGGTTTGTAGTAAATGGCAAAGACAGTTAGAATCCACTAGTCATTTTTTTATTTCATGAGCCCTTGTGCCGCTACTACTACAACTGCAAAACGTGGAAACAGTAGAATTGCTCAAATCACAAGCTACAGTCATAAACCTTGTTGTAAACTTATGATTTGAGGTTTTTGTTGTTTTTTTTCCACAAAAACAGCGCTCATGTATAGAAATGAGCAGAAAACTCTGACATTGGCATTGAAACGGTCATTTCTTGCTGCATTCAGTGACTCCTGATGGTTTTCCATTCTATTTACAGGAATGTCAAACGCCCTTTGCCTTTTATAAAAGCTGAAAATCCTTGCAGGTGAGGCAAATTGTGCAAGGAAATGAGAAGTCATTTTTCATCTTGGGTGATAAAAGAAGCAGTTTCAATATGCCGCCGACAGCATTTCTCACTCGTCCGTGGAATATAATATTCCTGCGACATCTCCGTGAACACCTGCATCTTTCTGAGCCCTGATCCCGCCTGTGGATGCTCCGTTTTGCAGCGTGGGCCTCTCGTGCTCCGCTGATGCTGCGGGTGTTTGTTTGCACAGCGTCTCCCGGGCATGTTCAGGAGAGTGTTTAGGCCTCGTCCCGTGGATGTGCGGCCGGGCCGAGCGCGCAGCGTTTACACGGAGCTTCCTGTGGCCCGTGTGAAACATGGGCGCAGGTGGGGAGTGTGGCGAGTGTGGGGAGCAGATGACACGGCAGACTTTGTTATGACTACAGTGTTTTGGACAGTTTGACCGACCTCGCTCCGGGACTCTTCACAAAACTCTTTTAAAAATCCCAACAACTGAAATTCCTATATACTTTGACGGCTATAATCTCGATCCTCCATTTTTAACACATTTTACCTGTGGTCTGACCTCCTTGCATTGTCCAACATTGAGTTTTGTGGACGAGCTAGATGTGGACTTGTCGATTACCGAAATAAAGATCAGGGGGAGCATAGTAAGTCTTCTGTCTGTCTCCCATAAAGGAAATGACCATGTTTGGATTACAGCGTCATTTCGGAAAAAATCGGAAAGGGTGAGTTTGGTCTTTCTTTACTGACATTAAAACTAGAACCTGTTGAACAACGCGTCAAAATAGCAACAAAAAACGAGACGTAAATGAAGATGAAAACGCCACCTGATCAATTTTGTAGGTCTTAGCTTTCAAATGAGGCGTTACTCTGGACTACGACTCCTCATTTAAGCGCCGGTCCAGACACTTTCAGATTGGGGTAAAGCCAAACTGGAGAAAATGCACTCGGTTAGGGCGGGAGTTAAGAGGTTAAGGGAGAAAACTAGCGAAAAATCTCAACATTCAAACATCAATGTTGCCTCTGCCTGCACATGCTGCTAGCTGCTGCTGCCCCAACTCGTTTCTAGCTCTCAAAACACCCTCCAAACATCCTGATTGTTCATGTGGATTGCGCAAATGCTCAAGTGAATCAGGGCTGACCGCCACAGATAGATCAAATCGAACCTTATTTGACATGTTTTGACCTTTGAAATGTGAAAAAGAATATTACTGCACTACAAGAACCTACACCAGTGACTCCAGCTTCACCAGACTATGGCAGACTTTGCGGATTCGCTTTCGAACATGGTTGATGAACGGAAATGTTTCCTCGGGATAGTCTTTTTATACCGGCTGAAAACGGGTTGAGTTAATCTCCCCCGAGTTCGAGTGGCCCATTAACACGCCCACGCCTTGAGCAGTTTGCCTTTTTTTCCCTTACTAATGAGGCCGACTGTGCTGCCATTACACCGCCGTATTCTGCTCAGCTGTAATTACGTCGATGTACGGGCAGGAATTAGCAGGTGTTTATGTTTTGTTCATGACGGCGTCGGCCTGTCCGCACATGTCCACTGTAGTTTAACACGGCCGCGAAGGCTATAAGTGAATGTTGAGGTCTGGCCACGGAGAACCATCGCTGACGTGACCGGAGCTCATGGCCGTCTCTTTTATAAGGTCAAAGGCTTAAGGGGCTTAGAGGTTTGGGAACTGAAGAGGTCCTGCCCCGCCCTGTCTCACCCCGGGCGCACTGGAAGGCTCAGGGGAACGTTGTTTATCTGCTGTTCCACCAAACAACCCCCTCGCTCCGCAGTCTGTGAGCGGATCTTTAGCACCGTCGGTTCCAACAGGTCTGATCTGTGAAAACCATCATTCATTCTTGTTCTGTTAATGCAAATTTAATTGTTAATGCGAATTGTTAATGTGGCTGAATGAAGGGTGCGGGATTGCCGTGTAGACTGTACCCTCGCTGCCCTCGCTTGGGTCGTCCCACCAGACCTCTCCCCAGTGACGAGGAAACGTCTCATGTTGGAACACTGTTCAAGAGTTTGGGGTCACAGAAAATAAACTATTCAAGCTGGGAGCGGGTGATTTTTAAAGGAATAAATACAGGTAGATGTGCCGTCACTCCAGAGTTCTAATGGTATATTGTGTTTTAGCTAATCGTGCTAAAGGCTGGCTGATCGATGATTAGAAAACCTTCGTGCAGTTATGTTTGCGCAGCTGAAAATTTAAGGCAATTCCATAAATGAAGGCGATTCGATGGAAAACATCAAACTGTCTGGGCGACCCCAAACCGTTCTTCCCTGTATTGTTGACACCTCGCTCATTTTGGAACTTTTTATTCTATTTTTGGGACATAATGCAAACATCAGGGCTACTCTTGTAGGTGAGGGCTGACCAGACGTCTCAAACCATGACCGAACAACACCGAAATCCAGACTGATTTCAGCTCAACTTGTCACGATGTCAGGGATCCTCACCCCTGATCAGCTGTTGTCATCGCCTGATTAAAGTCCGACACATAATCAGGTTCACGGCGATGCTCAACCCCGTTCCCCTCATCCTCAAACCTGTTTTCATTGGACGCGGCTGCGGCTGAAAACGACCTCTGGCACCGGGCAGTTCTCTGGTCTGGGACAGACATTAGAACCGCTGTAAACTTTGAGGACAGAGATGAGATCTGCGCAGAGGAAGATCCCCCAAATGCGCTCAGAGCTGGGACTTCTCTCTTTCTGTCTGTAAACGACTCAACTTTACTGCTTAAACGGCCACCTTCCCTTCTCTCACCGCGACGCGCCTCTCGCATTGTCGACATTTTGTTGGGGACCAGCAGATGACGTTTAAATCTCTCCTCTGCTTGTTATAAATTAACCATTTTCAGGAGTACACGCACATACCTCCCGTCATCTGATCACCCTACAGTTACTACTGGACCATCAAATTCAATGAAGAACAACCAAGAAATGTATTAAGACAAGTTGTGTAGATATGGGCCCATCTTTTGAATCAAGGGCCACATGGGGTTTTGGAACTTGCCGGGAGAGCAAAAGCTGCATTTTAAGTGAAGCTGCAAAGTGTTGCTGTGCATCCCTAACAACACTGGGCCATTTCCCATCTTCAGCTGTCGAGTGGAGCAGCATTTAACAAAGTAGCTAGTTTCCTGCTTGGCAAAATATACACTGCTCATCATTCCTAAAGCCCTATTCACACGGGATAAGCATTGTCTAGGGACCCCATGTAATAAAAAATATTATCCCCGACGTAAAACTAACTTTGACTTGAGTGAATTTGTGAACCCTATTGTAGTGAGTTGGGGTTTAGCGTCCTGCAGCTAACCAGTCAGGTGTAGGGGGCACGCTATAAAAGGAGCCCTTTCACCCGTACCTCTCCTCTTTCCGACGTCATGTCCGCCATGCAGCACTCGGGCTGGCCCTGCAGTGGACGAGCTGCTTACGTGTTGTTCAAGTCATGTTGGAGCGTCAAGCCGGTGGCTGGAGGTGTAGTCGACTTCCACGGTGCATCGCGGGTAAGCAGTGCAATGGCGTTATTGGGTGGTCGTCAATAGATGGTCATATTTTGTCGCTTGCTAGCGCTGGTCCAGAGGCTTCTGTGTAGATGGGCAGGGTCGGCTGCTCCTGGTCCTGGAATGGCTCGTCCGGAGAGCGCAACGCAATCAACATTCACCTGGTATGTAGCTCGTAGCCTGTGCTATAATAGTCTTTCCGTCATGTAGCTTTTGTCTTACAGTAATTTACCACTGTAGGGTCCTGATGGCGTGCCCACCTCCCCTTTGATTGTACCTTTTTGTTACTGCTGTGATAACTTCTACTCTTCTCAACGTGTGTAACAACTTACACACATGGATTCTACGAACTGGACTGATGCTGGACTATCAAATGATTGTGAACCTAATATGAACTGAACTGAACTTGTCAAAATATATTTTACTGAACCACCTAGCTTAACTTAAAGAGAATAAATCCATGTTTTTGTAACTTGCCTTGGCCTTGTCAATTTTAACAAACCTTCGTTGCCTATGGGTTAACTTTATTTTATTTTCTTTTTTTTGTTGCCAAAATGCCCCTGGCGTTGTCTCAGGATGTTTATAAGTTGAAATAATTGAGTGGTGGGTCCACCTACCTCCCCCACTCGTCTTGTCACACAATGTTAGTCTTATACATTGAACAATTGTCTGTAAAATGTGTTTAATGGTTGGTTGTAAATGTGTAAGTGGTGACATTAACTCTGAGCACAGCCTGCTGTACTCTTCTCTACTGTATACTGTACTTGGACAATGCCTGCTTTGGGGGAAAGGTCAAATCTACATAATTTTAAAAACATATACGTGCCAATACAATGTGTTGTGTGCTTGAGTCCCAGTTTGGACAATTTGCTGAAAGTCTCTCCATTTTTCACCTCTTTTACTCTGTACTGTGTGATTCAATATGAAAATCCTTCAACTGCAACATAAACTGTGTCAGTAAAGTGTTGTAGAAAGTGCAGTAATATACAGTGGTACTTGTTACTTTGGAGCACACGGAGGCCTCCCAGGGAGCACGTCTCCACCGCGGCCGCTCCTTCCTCGGAGGTCAGGGAGCGCTGGAGTCCTGTAAAGTGCACTAACCTCAAAAACTCACCCATGGCTTTTCAAACATGTGGGTCAGTGTTTGGAGGAATACCCAACAAGCGGCGTATTATATTCTGGGGCGGCCCAGCTGGGAGGGAAGAGGCGAAAGAGACACGCGCTTATCTCAAACCCCGCCTGGCGCTTTGGGGGAGCGCAGTTGGCCTGGGCTGAATAACACGCTCTGAGGTTGGCGAGAGCGCGGGCCCTGGCACTCCTCAAGCATCCTCTCTGCTCACAAAAGCCACTTGTTTGGCGGACGACATGTTTTCAGGTTTACTCGCGGCGGGCGCTGTAGGTTTGCTCGCGCCGCTGTTTCGGGGGCTATTTTAAAACCCCTGAGTCAAACGCCGCACTCGCTGACTCCGGGGCTTTGGGAGGAGCTGTGGCAGCTTCTCACTGACTTGAGCTTTTAGTGTGCTCTAGAGCAGTGGTTCCCAAAGTGGGGGTTGGGACCCTTCAGGGGGTCGTACGGCACTGAGCGGGAAGATGATTTCAGGACATGAAAACAAAAGATACTGATACTGTCACCACATTTACAGTTTGATTTAAAACAGCACAGATTTGTGAATAAAGTTCACATTTTGGTGCTTGATATTCTAAGCACCGAAGACTGTTTGACAGTGGGGGTTCTAAAGTACAGGGTAGGGGACAGAGGAGAGGCTGTATTGCTATATTTCACCTGGAGTAGACTGACAGAAGTGCGGCTGCACCAACTGACCACCACCAGCCCCCTCACTCTCGGTGGGTCCTGAGATCCGACAGCATCGAGCAGTCACCCGAGCTTTGGCATGCTAAAATCATACTCGAGAATTTGCAAAAAGTTTGCAAAGCATATTTTTCTGTCTCAATAATGGCAAGCTAATGCAATATATATATATATACTGTATATATATATATATATATATATATATATATATACAATTTAAGTTAGAAAACCTAAAACGCCAATGCAGAGGTGTCCACGAGTGAAAGAGCCAGAATTGAAATGATATTACCTTATGATTGTAGACCAAGATGTCATTTTCTTTCTTAGCACGGGCAGACACGAGCTCATCGCTCATGCATTGATCCATTCTCTGACAGCCATGGGAATGTGTTCTGAAGTGTCTTCAGCTGTTTGCTGACCACACAACCCATGGACAGAGGTCAGAGTCAGAGTCGGGACTGAAGATGACACAAAAGAGACACAACTCTGCTGTTTCAGATTAGAACAATAGAGATATGTGTAAATGTTACAGAGTGTAAACTGTGAGAAGAGAATTATCATCATCTCTGCTGATGAAACTACAGCTGAGCAGGATCAAACGTCTGGAACACACATGAGACGGACTCGGGCTTCCCAGAAAGCTGAGGTTTAAGGATATGTCAAACCATCCCCCCTCACTGGTGTGGTGCTTCAAGACGCAGATAAGACTGTATGTATATTGCACAGGTGTGTCTCAAAAGTTCAAAAACCAAGCCCACACTCAAGTCTGTGCTTCGAATCTGCACCCACATGTCCCTCAAGTTCACAAGTCTGGAGTATGCATACTACATAGGAAGTGTAGGAAGTGAGAAACGGCCCCTGTCTACCAGCTGGCCAAGGAACACCTTTGGATCACATCTTTGGATCACAACTGAGGAGCTGAGAGGATTGAGGACACAGGGAGGTCGTCGGGGGACTGTGCTGGCACAATGACCCCAGATAAAGTGGGAGAAAATAGTCACATTATCTAAATGAAAGATTTTCACTTGGTCCGTCATGAGTAAAGATAAGATATTCCTTATTACAGTCATTTTAACTTATCAAGACCTCACTTTGACGAGGAAACACTACAATTTGGTGCAAAGTCAAAAGACTCACTTTGCATATCCAACTTTTAAAGACGTTTTGGACAGACATCCTGCCAAAAACTAAGCGGATAATCCAGGCAGTATGTGGACACAAAGACAGTCCTTGTCCTGAAGAGTTCCTAAACAATCCCTTTGTTTGGAGATTCACCTTTTTATTTATCTTATGTTGGGTTTAAGACGTTCCAGAAAATCCACCTCTTTCCATGACGAAGACGCTCAAGAGAATTTAGTTGGACCTGAGCGACGGGTTAAGTAAGAAGAGTTAGGACAAGGTGGAACATAGAGTGTGATTGGAAACAGAGCGGGGGGTAACACTATAAAGATGTTGGAGTTCTCTTTCAGAGGATAAGAAGTTCATACTAGTCCGCTTGGACACTGTTGCTGTGTCTTTGGGCAAGGCTTGAACCATGATATTCACACTAAATGGCACTAATTGAGACAGGAAGACGATAATTTGTGATGTTGGGCTGATTTTAATGATTCAGTTCTCTGCTTGTGTAGTAAATATGTCCAGTAGCACTAGCATTCTTACGAGCAAAACTTTACACACCAAGTACAACCTCATCAACTCTTTGACCTTCCAAGTGCCACCAGATCCAGACACAGATCACATCAGGACTGAATAGGACTTTGTCTAAATCAATCTAAACTATATTTGTAAAGTACTATTTATACAAAAGAATAAGTAAGGTGATTTACAATTGGAACAGTCATATAAAAACAATCTATAGTCGTTAAAATGAATAAATAATAAAATGTTTCACCTGCTAAACAGTGCCTTTTTTAACCAGGTCTTAAAGGAACAGGCCACCGTTTTTCCACAATGAGATATGTTCTTACCTGAGCTTAGACGAGTTGATGTGTACCTGTCTGTCTTTGTGCGTGCCCGTGGAAGAGCTTGGTAGCTTCCAATTTCACCCCCGTTTGGAGCTATAGGAATATACTGGGAGAGGCCAAATGCTAACATCATCTTTGGTCTTTTTGCATGACTGAGGGCATACAGTTCTTCCATACTGTGACATGTTCTTACCTGAGCTTAGACGAGTTGATACGTACCTGTCTGGTCTTTGTGCCCGTGGAAGAGCTTGGTAGCTTCCAACTTCACCCCCGTTTGGAGCCAGAGGAATATACTGGGAGAGGCAAAAGGCTAACAACATCTTTGGTCATTGTGCGTGACTGAGCGCACGCACAACAGACAGGTATGCATCAACTCGTCTAAGCTCAGGTAAGAACATATCTCAGTATGGAAAAGCGGTGGCCTGTTCCTTTAAAGATCGTCACATTAGACGCTTGCCTAGCATCGCCTCGTCATCGAGAGGCTGCTTCAGATTTTAGCCAAATAAAACTGAGCCGCAGCCTCACCGTGTTTAGTCCCGACTCTGGGATCAGCAGTAGACATCTCCCTGTTTTAAAGTCTATTCTCTGAGCGACAGAAGCCAGTGCAGAGACCTGAGCACTGGACTAATATGGTCCTATTCCCTATAGTAAAGACTCGTGCTCCAGCCTTTTGAATATATCGTATGTTACTTTGACTCCTTACCTTTTAAACAGTAACAAGTATCTCTTATTTCGTCTTCCATTTTCAAAAGGGGCTTCTTGTCTTTGTAGGAAATCCGTAAATGTTTTTGATCACACTTTCACAGCAGTTTATCAAAGGCACCGCCACTGCAGCGGAACGAGCCAATCAACACAGCAAACAGCAGATCAACAAACGGCTACTTGTCCCCGCCGTGTTCGGTGTTTAGGTCCCGCCTGTTCAGCGCTGAGCGGAGGCTGTTCTGTAGCCGCCGGTTCATTCAACACGTAAACAAGACCAGTCCCAATAATTGCCAATGTGGCTGGGGAAACCTCAGCCGCACCATTGTGTTTCCCTGCAGCACACATTGAACACATTTAGATCCATCGCTTGCACCCGAGTATTTACGCTAGCATTAACTTATTTGGATTCACAGACGGCCGCAGACATAATGGAGTGATTTTGCCCCCGGAGATAATGTGAACAAAAAACAAAACTCCCGCTTGTAATTCTCCATTTACAACAGGACCGAGCAATTTGGTAATTAATGTTGGACTAATACAAGGATATAGGACATATTTCTGGAGTCGTTTTATTACACAGTACTTTTTACTTCTACCTGAGTAATATTGCTTTGAAGTCAGAGTGCACTTACTCGTCTCGAATGATAGATTATTACTCTTTCCACTGCGAGTGAATCTGTAAGTCACATTTGAGGAAATGAACCAAAGTAGGATGAATTTTATTGTACTTTATCTTAAGAATTGTTCTATTTATCTAATTTCAGCCTGTATCCTTTGGAAATACAATATATATATATAGGATTCTTAAATATTTTGTATGCTTGCTACATTTAAAACCAGGTTTAAATGTTATTTTGCTGAAATATTAGTAACAAAGATTTTCTCGGAGGGAACTTTGGATCTTGTTTAGTTTTTGAATGAGTGAGAGTGAAATGAAAATCTGATTTGGAGAAAACAGGCTCTAAAGTTTTTCTTAAGTCTGCGCGTGTATATTTCTCCCATCTTTAACTGCCGATGTCTCCCAGAAAGGAAATGACCATGTTTGGATTACAGCGTCATCTCGGTCGCCATTTGTGTTACGTTATGTTGATATGTAGATCCCAAACATGTCTCCTGCATTGTCTCACCTTAAGCTAAATGATTTCAGGGTGTTATTTCGCCCACTACCCACTCATTAAGAGTCGAAGATGGTTTGCCTCAGAACATTCTTCTCGGCGATGAACACACTTTGAGCGCAGAATTGCTCAAAGTGATGGACTGTGGGCTCCAGACTACGAAACATAAGTGCATGACGTGGGAACAATGTGTGACTTCCTTGTCTTAGCTGTTCAAATTGCATATTGACCAACTTTACGTCCACTCCCACCAAACCTGGAAAGCTGCAGACTTCTGGAAACACCTTCTACAGTAAGATCTAAAGGGGGACTATTACACAAGGCGCTAACAGAGGGCTGCGGTGTGACCTTTGGAGCTGCGGAGCCTGTGCAGTGGGGCTCTGAATGTGGAGGAGCTCAGAACATGTGCTGGAGCAGCTGGAAGGTCTTAGCAGAGCCACGCTTCAGACATGCAAAGGGACGTGAGCTGCAGCCTTTCAAACATGGATTGTTTGTCAGATTAGCAAACTACGTACGATTATGGAAAACAAGAGTTAACTGGAAATATATATGTCAAGCACCTGTGCCAGACTTCTTTCCTTCGAGTAAAGTCTTCTTTTTCTCCATAGTGTTTATTGTAAAAGCAGCAATTTCTGAAAAATTAGATCACTGGATATGGTCTGTGTCTCATTATCAAACATTGGAATCAGTTAGATTGGGGGAAATGCACTGGAGTCATTGGTTTTTACGTTGATGATAGACTCCTCGCACAACTAAAACAGTGTTGTAAAAAAAGCAGAAAGCTGCAGTACATCCAGAACCAGGAAATGTGAGCACATTTCACAGTGCTCAGGTCTCTGCACGGTTACTCTGTCACTCCAAGAAGAGACTTTAAAACAGCTCTGGTGCCAGAGCCATATGAACCATCTCAGCTCTGAGAACCTCAGGGAGAGGTCTAATGGTGGTCCCAGAGTCGGGACTTAACACGTTGAGGCTGTGTTTCAGTTTAACGCATCTAAAATCTGGAACGCTCTTCCAGATAGAAGATGAGAGACAGGCCTCGACTCTTACCATGTTCAAATCCAGGTTGAAAACAGTTTAGGTCTGACACTGACCGTATTCTCTCTGCATTCTTCGATTCTAAGGAATTCCTGATTATGTTTAGATTTTTTGGATTGAGTTAATCAGCCTTCTTGTAATTTGATATAAGCACTTTGAATTGCCTTGTGTACAAATTGGGCAAGACGTTATACACATTATTCTGTATTTTGATTTGCATTACTATTTGAGAGATTTTTAAAGGCACACCGAGTAACATGTTGGATTGGATCTTTCCAACAATACAAAACAAAACATGCTCCTAATGTCGAAACAGAAAATGCTATAGGAAACAAAAAAGGGACAAACGAGGAGGTATCCGGGCAAGACTTGCAGCAAACCCACACAAATCTTCCATCCCTACTATTGTTCTAAATATCGTCCACTAAATGTTCGTTCAGTGGACGATAACACAGATTATATTCATCTGCAACGCTTTTCCCTGAAGATGGTGAAAGACTGTGGTGGCGCGGAGGGAGCTGTGCAGGAGGAAGAGGAAGGAGGAGATGGAGGAGCTGACCAGTGCAGGACACCACGCTCTGTAGAGGGGGAAACTCAGGAGGTGCTGCACCGTTTAAGAGAAGCACTGTTAGCAGCCAGCCAGGTCTAAGGAGAGCTGAGAAATATCTGTAAAGAAATAAATGCTTGTATTTTATTCTATGTATTGGGTGAAATGGCTTTAAAAGTGTTTGAATTCTACAAAAATGTGCCTTCCATGTTCACACCTCAGTCTGGACCACGTTTAAAAGATGTTTTGAAGAAGTCGGCAAGGGTTCAGAGCATAGAGCCAACATGCAGACCCATCTATGTGTGCCATAATCCAAAGTTGAACCCAACAAGTTTGCCAGGAGGTTTGATGAGAGTGAAACGTTTCTGTTGTGTCGTTTTAACTTGATACGAGCACTGGATGTTTATTTTTCAGCTTTCTTCCGCTGTGGCCCGTCCCCGCGCTGTGCAGCCACATCAATGACCTCATCAGGAGCGCTTCCAAACATCTCAGGAAGCACGTCTCCTCGCGAGCACCCTCCGCTCCGGCGTGACGTGGGAGTAAATACTTTCTCTTGTTTGTGTTTGATCTGGAGCCAAACAGCCCATGCAGTCTCAGAGTCACCTTCTCCCCACGCGACCGCAGCTTCTAAACACAAACCGTATATCTGCGCGGCTGCCGGGCCCTCCTGCAGTTTGTTTAACTTTAGGGCATGAATGTAAACATCGGGGGGGGAAACATGAAGATACAAGCCTGCTTTGGCCGATATGACTTTCATTTCACTTTTCAATTTCAGTAATAATTTCATTCGTGCATTCGTGGTTTTATATTCTCCTTGTCACACACACATCCGGTATTCTGCAGTAGTTTTGGCTTATCTTAAACTTCTAAAAACACAAGCTGATATAAACCCAGTCTACTTAAAGCTGGCTGCACAGGACGTTGTATTACCAATGGTTGTGCTGCTAATATGCCAACAGTGGCTCCAAAGGTCAGCGGTCTGAGTACCAGAGGGTCTGTGTACAGTTTGCACGTTCTTCCCCTACCACAAAAACATGTACAATAGGCCAGAAGGAATGACTAAGAGCACAGATTGGCAGGCTTGCTTCCGTCAGTCTATCCCAATGGGCAGCTCTGTCCACAAAAGTCGCTTACCTCTAGGACTTGGACGACCACAGATTTTTGAAGGTCGACTTCGTTCACCAGGTAGTTTAAGTTGAGTCGACTGATCGTGTGACGACGGCAACATAACAGTGGAGGAAAAACGCCACGTCCAAATACATCCGCTTATTTTCTGAGTTCAAATATAGTGGCTTGTTTCCCGATTCCTATTTTAGGCAATGCTCAGTGTTTTCCTTGCATCTCCAGAAACATTGCAAAACCGCGTCCTCTCCCTCCTCTCCTCTGGTAGCTCCACTCTACTCCTGGCCTCATCTGTGCTCCTCTGTGATGTTTCCATCATCCTTAATGTAAATCCAAGGTCTGAAGCAAACAAGATTTTGGTCCCGGAGTGTTAGATCGTTGTTGATTCCATGTGAGAGAAAAGTTAAGTGTGTGGTGACAGTGGAGAGACTGTTCCAGCGTTAACACTAATTAACTAATTCATCATGAACATTTTATTAGTTGACACTTAATAACTACTACTGTTAATGCCTAACTCATAATGAATAGTTATTCACATACTTCACTTATTCATTGTTGTTTTTCAAGTGTGTCTGCGTAGGTTTCCTCCGTGTACTCCGGTTTCCCCTACCACTAAAAACATGTACAATAGGCCAGGATGAAAGATGTGTGTGCGTACATGTATGGTGGTGGTCAGAGGGACCGTTGGTGCAAACGTGTGCAGCGCTTCTGTCAGTCTCCCCCAGGGGAAACTGAAGCTACAAATGTAGTTTACCACCACCGAGAATGGAATGAATGTATAATTCTCTCATAAAGCGCTTTGTGACCATGTCTGTGAAAGTTTCGTAACGTTCATTGTGTCTACTTGTGTTCTAGTATCACTTTTTAGGTTTGTTTTGCCAGACACTAAGGTTAGAGATGTTAAAGATCTTTTACCTTTACACTGGTCACGCCTCGGAAGTAAGAACAGCTGATAAGTGACACGTCACCGCACGCCGGTGATGCTTCTGATGACGGCCTGCAGATGGCGGCTGAAACATGTAAAGGTAAAAGATCTTTAACATCTCTAACCTTAGTGTCTGGCAAAACGAACCTAAAAAGTGATGTCTGTGAAAGGCACTATAAATAATGATCTTCTTCTTAAAGGGACTATACAGAGTTTAAAAATGTCAAAATTATGTATTTTCCTCCCCCTACATGTTCCAGCCATGTCCTAATGTGTAGAATGAGCTCAGACCTGTTCACCACAACTGCCTCTAAAATCCTGCACTGTCACTCAAAAATGTGTTACTTCGGGTCCGAAATGCCGTCATGCACGAGCTTAATATAGAACCTGCAGTTACGCGCAAGACCTGAGGTGGCAGTAGTGAGTATAAAATGGCCAAATTGCATCTAGCCCCTTTAACTAAGTTTCTAAATATGAAATTGGAGTCTCAGGATCCCAGAAATCTTGGCCTTTTTTGACGACAAACACTTTAGGTACAAAATGATGAAATGATGTCAACAAATAACACTACAATATAACAATTAAGTTTTTGAATGGTGACAAGGCCTCCAGTTATCCGAGCTCTTGTAAACCCGTGACCTGAGCGCACACATGAAACTGCGGTCGGCCTGAACACGGCTGCAGCTTCATTCCTGTCAAAGCTTGGATAGTAGCATCATTCGTAACGGTCCGTGGCCGCGCTCCTTATCGCTTCATGCGCAACAGATGCCGATGGCCGCGTCGCACCGAGACAGCCGTAGCAATCACTCGTGAATCTGGCCTCTTTTGCCGCTGATTTGGACGTGTCTTCCCCATTGTCCTCTGTTCCTATTTATTACAAACAGACATGTCGAGCGCTGATGTCGGACGCGGTCTCCTCGCCTTCTCCGTGATCCGCGCGTCCTGGTCTTCGTTAAAGCTCCCGGGCGCTCGAGCCGCGCAGCCCGCCTAAACCCCCGGGGGACTTTCATCATTAATATCAGGCCACGTGCTAAAATAGAAAATTAGCAAAACATTGAAAATATGCGGTGGAGAATCTGCGTCGCCGTTTGAAGTCTAAACGCTCCCAGCTGGCTCGCGAGGGGTCAGCGGCGGAGCGCGGGATGGAAAGTGACGGGGCGAGCGCTAACTTGATTACTCAGAAACAAAGCTCTGAAAAAAACAAAACGGGGAGAAGCCAAGAGTTCTACTTCGATCGCCGGCTGGATTGATTAATAGCGGTTTAATTCCGTGCAGAAAGCGACGGGGCTTCTGTTCTCGGCGGATCGGAGGAGATGATTCAGCGGCGGCGAAATCAACATCCTGGTTGGTTTTGGCCGCGGACCTGGCGCTATGAGCTCAGCTTCTCGCTCCCATTGTGTATTTACGGCATTCGCCTCCTGTTATTCGCTAATGTTTTCTGTCAGCTGCGTTTCATTTGGGGTTTTTTTGGCGTCTATCGCTCGTCCCCTGGGGGCAGGCGCGGAGCAGGTCGTCCCAAGATGTTTTCCAAGTGATGAAAATGGAACAATGAGAATGCACAGAATTACACAATCCTAAATTGGATTGCTAAATGAAATGTTTTGCTGCGTTAAATGAGCACAGGCAGCAATTCCCTTTTACAAGAAGAGTTTGGAAATCCCGGACATGTATCGTACAGCAGAGGTGGGCAACGTCAATGGGCGACATTATTGTTGTTGACTCGAAGATCTTGCACCGGAAGAACTTACTGTATGTTATGGGATTTTTAAAACGCAAAATGGTCAGCAATCATCTCCCCAGGGCAATGGTTCGAAGATGTGAGTTGCAGCTACGACCAACGTTGTTCTGATCGAGTTCCAGGCTCCGGACATGTGTTACGCCGAGACCGGAGCGGCTTGTTAGCGGTGTTTATTTCCACAGAAAAGTGCAGGGAAAGTAAAAAATGTCGTGTTTTTTTTCATGTCAAGCTTGATAAGAGATCAACACCGCTGCGAGAACGTGGACAGTTCTCGTGGAATGACTCATTAATCTTTGTCACTGACTCACTGCACGAGGTACGACTCAAGAGTTTCCTCATCACGGCAGGTCTTAAAGGAACAGGCCACCGTTTTTCCATACTGAGATATGTTCTCACCTGAGCTTAGACGAATTGATACGTACCCGTCTGTGTCTTTCCGTGTGCCTGTGGAAGAGCGTAGTAGCTTCCAACCTCACCCCTGTTTGGAGCTATAGGAGTATACTGGGAGAGGCCAAAGCTTCGGTCGTTTTGCATGACTGAGGGCATGCACGAAGACCTGACAGGTACGCATCAACAAGTAATTAACTAGATCAGTATAAACATCTCAATTTGAGCACAATAATCCATCCAATTTTAGCTGTTTTGACTAGTTAAGAAGTTCTTGGGCATTTGTCCTAGATTATTTCACTTGTTCTGAGATGTTTCTGACTCGTTTCGATACATTTCGTCCTTATTTCAGGTCATTTTCTTTGCCAATGGGGTAAGAAAATTGGTCTTATCTCATTGGCAATTTGACTTTCTTATTTCAAGTGCGATTTACCTCAGAACTGGTCTGAAATGTCAAGCAAAGTAAACTTGGTCCGATCAGGAAAAGTGTCTAAATGAGTGAAAACCGCTCAAAAAACAAGATACATTTCCTCAATTCAAGTCATTTAAGCCAATGCTTGATATTCACTTTTTGCAGTGTAAGTTCAGGTAAGAACATAATCTCAGTATGAAAAAACGGGGGCCTGTTCCTTTAAGACGGCAGTTACACCCGGCTGCACTGCAAAAAGTGAATATCAAGCATTGGCTTAAATGTCTTGAATTGAGGAAATGTTTCTTGTTTAAAGCAGTTTTATCTCATTTAGACTTTATTCCTGATCTGACCAAGTTTATGTTGCTCTTTTGAGGACGTTTGTGACAAATTTTAAGGTAAATCTCACTTGAAATAAGAAAGTAAAACTGCCAATGAGATAAGATTACTTGAAATAAGGACAAAATGTATTGAAACGAGTCAGAAACGTCTCAAAACAAGTGAAATAATCTGGGTCAGGAGCCCACCTACACCTTTCATTGTCAAAACATCTCAAATTCGGATTATTATGCTCAAATTGATACTTTATATATATTTATACTAATCTACTTCACTACTTTTTGCAGTGTGTCGACATCATTTGTTGGGGTCCACAGTTCCGAATCTCAAACACCAGCAGTGGTTACAGTCCCCTCAGTATATTTAATGCATAGTTTGGGAATGTAAAGCACATTTTTTACCCGGACATTATTAAAACTGGATGTTGAACGTACAATAAGAGAAGGGCAAATAGGAGTTCATGTGAAGATGACATATTGGAAATGGCCATAGCCTTCCAAGAAAGCTGCATTAGATCACATCCCATTGTGTTAATGCGAACACTCAGATGTTGAGGAGGTAATGCTGTGTCCGAGCGTGGCCCCGTCGTTGAACCTGGAGCGGCGTTGGGAGCGGCCCGAGGAAGTGGAGACCTGCACTTAGGCCCATAGCTCATAAAGCGTGTATTAGTCGGGCCACAGAGCCTCTGAGAAAAGCAACTTTCTTTGGCCCCGCTGTCTGACGCGGGCACATTATTCATCGGAAATTAGAGGTTCCACTGACTACACGCGGCAATTACGTCCAGCCCCGGGTCACCAGTCAAACACGGCATGCTTCTCATCGCGTAACGGAATCGTGCCCGGAATAGCCACCGGGATATCCCTCGTGTCGTCGCATCTGTTTTGCAGGGGGGGTGACGTCCTTTGACCTGGCCTTCAACCCGTCCCACCTCAGACGTGTGTCCATGTGTCCCGTTGATAGATGTGACCGCTCTCTGCCAGCTTTATTACAGATTACACAAAGGCGAGATGTGGAAAAAAGGCAGCGCATAACAAGCCTCGGGAGTCGGAGCGGTGTGACACCAGCGGGTCAGACAGATAACACAGGGTCAGTGAGGCCTTTAGAAGTGAGTAAAAGAGTCGTAACATCAGTTTGGTAGCGGACTGGGAGCCAGTACAGCCAGAATTGGAAAAATGTGGTCATGTTTTCGTGAGACTGAACTAGTCAGACACTGTACCTGATTTTTTTTTTCTAGTACTGGAAAAATTGTTTTGTTCTCCTTTGTTTTTTGTAAACTGTGAATAGTGCATTAACATAGTGCATCTAATGATAAAGCATTTGTGTCTATTTCATGAACTTACAGGCTAGTTTTCTGCCATTTCTGTCAAAGTGACCTTGAAAAGTGACCCCACAGGTTGTGAAATGTGCCTAAAAACAGTTGTAGACTAAAGGTGATCAAGAAGTTAACCTGTCAAAATGTTGAATTTAGCCTGGAATTGTTCCCTCTGTTACCCAGCAGTGCACAGCCTCCATGTCAAAAACACAACCCTTGAACACAACCCTATGAACATTGATAATAAAAACTACATTATTGGGTTTTACACATAATTACAGCTGGAGCACGCTTCGTCTTTTAAAACAGTACAAAGTAACTTTAAGTGTTAATGGGATGATTGGGGGTCTTTCATATCCCCCTGGTGTCTCTGGCCAGAAAACCACAATTGCAACTTTTCTGCCACTGGGTCGGAGCAACCAATACACACTAATGGAATCACAAAAAAGCTAGCAGGCTAACGGGCAAAGCTAACTGCAGGCTAGCGCCACTTTAAACAGTATTTACAGCCAAGTTTGAGTGAAAAAAATTATCTCCATTGTGTAATTGGATGAACAATATCCCTCTCTCCCTTCACCTTTTCTGTCAGCGTAGTATTTACTCTCAAGGACAAATAATGAGTAAAAAAACGTAACATGCTACGACACCTGCAGTGGCGCTTATGGCCTCTAGGGCATGAGTTACTTGGCACTGCTTTAAAGCTAAATGGGCCCAATTCGGCTATAGATTTTAGCATTATATACACGTTGGAACATATAGCAATGACAATGAGTCTGAAATAAGTGTTTTGTGAAAGAAAAGGCAGCACTTTTCAAAGGGGAGGGGTGCACGTCTCGAGGCTGTTGTTTTTGCTCGAGCGTGAGGATGAAAACCTGCCAAATCACTGAACGTCTGGCTTAGTCTGGCTTACTCCTGTATCCTCCACACAAATGAAGGTTTATTTCAGATGACTCAAATGTGGAAAAAGGCCGTGCAAACCGAGCCTTGTGAGTGTCTCTGGTGGACATAACTCTATATCTCACTTACTTTATGGCGTGACGGCCTCCGCAATGACAGCTGCGTCGCGATATTAACTGTAACTGTGCTCATTTGAAGCGTTCCCACAGCGACGCGGCGGCCGTGCTCCGTAATGAACAGTAAAAGTTGTTTCCAAATATCAGAAGTGGCTTTCCGTCCCCCAGCGAGTGTAAAGACTGCTTTTTAATATAAAATGTGACCGCGGCCGCACGGCTCGCCTGCAGGGCTGCCATTAAAAACATGCATGTACACAACAGCTCTTCACAGGGCTGAACACGGCTTCTGTTCAGACGTCCTCACTACAGCCCCGCTCGGTGTCACGGGATATTTTTAAAAAACGCTTTCATAGGCGTCGTTAATCCTCCCGGGCAGAGTTAAGTGCAAACCGGCATGACAACTACTTGACCTGATCAGAAAGTTGACTAATTGCAGACTGTGCCAAACATCAGGATGCCATCTTATTTTCTTTTATTGTGTATTGAAGAAAACGAAGCAGAGCGTTCAGTGCCCCCTGCAGGTCCTAGTCCCGCTCATCGTGTGAAGAGTCGGGACACTGGAGAAGGTTTTTTTTACTATAGCACTAGGATTGTTCAACATGAGCCAGAGGGTTCAGTTTCGATCGCGCCTGCAAATGCAAGGTGCAGGCTGGTTACCCCCAGATTCCACATCCTCTGCCTCCTCAGCTCCACTCCGCTCCAGACGCCTCTGTATAACAGCAACATCAACACTTCCGCCACTTCAGTCCACAATGACTCACTCTCAGTTTCAGCCAGCATCTTCAACAGGTCTTTTGCATTTGTTCTTGGGTTGATATTCACACAAGTTCATGTCTGGGACACAGAACCCGCCTTCTTTCTGATCTGTTTGATGACTGGACATTTACATCTTTTTGATACTTGTGTATAATTGTTTGAACCAATGAACCTGGCACCTTCAGTCGTCTTGAAATTGCACCCAAGGATGAACCAGACTTGTGCTTTCATGACATCGTCCTCTGGGCTTTCCCAAATCTTAGTGTATCTAAACCTCTGACTTGTTTTTGTAGTGTGTTTTTGTAATGAGTAATTTTGAAAATTCTAATTGACCTAAAAAAGTAAAAGTTAATTCTGGTTTTATGTCAGACAGTGACAAAAAAAATGCACATGTTTCTTTTTAAATACGTAGTGTAAACATCTGATTCCCACAGTACTTTGGAGCTTGATCCGGCCAGACTCTGACGGAGCAGAAAATAGAGTTGATCCGTATTTTTGTTGGGGAGGAACAGAGCGTCGGGTTGTTGTCGGAGGCCCATGTGGGAGTTTTATCATTCTATACAACTGGGCCACATATCTCCAGATATGTAAAAAATCACCACGTACACCATCAGCTTAGAGTACGGCAAGTTGCGCGATCGGTTCCCCCTCTTTTCACATCGGCCGTTCCGCACACAATCTGTGCCTGCTGCCTGACACATCTCCACAGTTTACTTTGATTTATGCAATCTTTTTTTTCCTCACCTGCCTTTTTTCTGACACTTATTTACTCGCACAGACCCATCAGCGTTATCTCCGCTGGACTGCACCAACTTAAACTCAACACCAACTCGCAAGGGTGTGCAACTTTAGCCTGGTGAGAACAGAATGATATCCCTCTGTAATTTATATTATTTTTTATACAGAAGGACATCAGTCTGGGACCTCGTTGGTGGCGGTAGAAAACTCAAACGAGCGTCCAATGGCATCGCACTGAATGCAAAGCGCAATGTGAAACTTTCTATCTGATTTCAACACCTGGATCATTATTTGATTGATTTACACGACAAAAAACTAACTTTATTTATGGACCTGTGACAATACAACTGTGAGTGTCCATTTTTAAAAGATTTTTTTTTTTCTGGCAGTCCGAAAGCACCACGGCCCACCGGGAAACGTCCTGACTCACCCTATTACCCAGCACGCCTTTGCCCAAGAGCAACTGCAGAGGCTCTGGCCCGGTGCATGATGGGAACATGCCCACCTGTCAGCGACTCACACACAGGTGATTGGATATGAGTCTTTGATCAGAAACATGCTCCTCGCTCGGCTGTACGGAACATGGAATCGATATTGTCTCTATATTACTTTCAACTATTTTACTACAACTTTTGATGTTTTTTACCTAATATGAGTCTTTGGACGATATATCCAGAACTCTATCTGATCGCATGAATCCAGAGTTTGCTCCTGATCATTCGCTGAGGACATTTATTTCAGCTCTGTAATGACCTGGCTTTAAACGCAGCCAGGTTCTCGCCCCCCTAACCGCACTTGCCTGTGTATTGTGTTGCATACCTCTGACATGAATAAGCGCGGGCCGATAGTGAGCAGGACTGTTTCTCCTTGATTGCTCATATGGGCTCATCTCGGTCTGTTACGCCACTCAACATCAGAGACGACTTAATGAACGACGCGGACTCTGCGGAGCTGTCTCCTCCGCATGTGCTGCTGAGGCTCACGTCCGCGGGCCATGCCTGTCAGACACATTAACAGATCCCCCCGTTGTTTTACACAAAATTGAGGAAATTGTGAAATCGAAGCCTTTTAGGACAATAACACTGATTTTCAACATAAATTTTTCAAAGGAAGGTTTTGAGATCCTGTTCTGTCGCCTTTCTCAAGAGCTCAAAACCCTTGCCATGCCACCTGCTGATGTCATAAAGTGGTACCCCATGGTTTTAAAGGTGATATATTGTTTTGTGAGCTTCTAAGCTGTTTGTGGTGGTTTTCTTGTGTAGTTCGGGTCTGAGCCATGTTTTCTGTTCTCTGGAATCCTCCGTTGCCAATACTGGTCAAACTTAGCGCTCGTGCTTCACAGCTTGAAGGTCCCGGGTTCAGTTCCAGCCTGGACGGGACCTTTCTGTGTGGAGTTTGATGTTCTGTACAACAGGCCAGGATGAATGAGCGTGTGTTTGAGAGTGCGCATGGGGGAGGACGGATGGAAATCAGCGCTAGGCTACAATCCGGCGTGGCGTGTTTACATGCATGAGACCCATGTATGTTCATTAACATGCACTCTCCTGACCAAATAAACCAATAAATAAAATAATTAATAAATAAATCGATCTGCCCATCCCTAGCTCCGACCCCATGCCTGTGTAAAAACATGTGTTATGTAGGTTTGGGGACACCCTTCTCCCAATAAAAACGCTAAGAAGATAATGCCTTCAGACTTGTCAAATTTGAGACATGTTCTTACCTGAGCTTAGACGAGTTGATGCGTACCTGTCTGGTCTTTCTGCATGAGTTTAGTCACTCACAACGACCAAAGATGTTGTTAGCATTTAGCCTCTCCCAGTATATTCCTATAGCTCCAAATGGGGGTGAAGTTGGAAGCTACCACGCTCTTTTACGGGCACACACAAAGACCAGACAGGTACGTATCAACTAGTCCAAGCTCAGGTAAGAACATATCATAATGGGAAAACGTTGGGTGGTTCCTTTAACAGTCCACAATTTAATCTGATTTTTTTTTTTTTGACACTTAAAAGTCAGCCATGTGGCCCCTCCAGGATTGGGCAGCTTTATTTATTGTCAGCGTTTGTTTGCCCTGCTGTTTACAATGTAAAACTGGCTTTTTATAACGTAGATAAAGATCACAATTTCGAATGACAAAATCTCATATAAAAGACTCTCAGAGCTGCTTTTTCAGTGAGAGAGGGAGAAAGCGGCGGTTTCTCAGCAGGAGCGCATTGGCTCTGTAAAATGGTAAAAAAAAACATTGAAAAGTCCAGCCGTGCTGAGTGTCAGCGGATTTTGCGTGGTTTTTCAGATCATTTTGGACCGGTTTTGCTGTTGAGACCTGGCAACCCTGGGCCCCTCCCTCTCTGCGACGCTCAGAAACCAAGAAACAGAAGCATGTCACTCTCCCCTCACACTTTACCTTGATGGAAAGAGCATCCCAACTATTTTCAGAGTGTTTTTGAGTAAAGCATCTAATCAAAAAGTAATTCTGCTATACAGACAAAGCGTGTTTTCGCCCAGTTGCAACGCGAAACGGTGACAATCTGGCAATGGCACTGATCTTGTACATGTGCAGATCTTCCACACATCATTGTTCTGTTTTCTGGTTCGAGACGACAAATATATTTGACCAATCCACACGAAACTAAAAGTGTTGTGATGCCGATCGTCCTCTCTCCGTGCCTAAAGTCCTCACAGCTACATCAAGTCTTTGTGAAAGATGGCACAATGGGAAGATCTCCACATGAAGTTGGTCCCCATGGTCCCCCACGCAAAACTTACGGCCATGTTAAGTCATGGTGATGTTTTGTCTTCACTGCAGTGTCAAGAACATATTAAAACTCAGCGCTTCACATGTGAGGGCTCCTCATGAGGATGATGAGGTGCCACTTGTAGGACTTTTTAACACACTTGACTTTGGGCTAAAGGATTGACTTGTTTGTGTTTTGTGGAAATCATCTCGCAATCCCCACTCTCTGACCCGCCGCTCCGAGGATTACGACGAGGAAAGGCTGCAGCAGAGCTTTAACGTGACATAATCTAATCCGGTGTTCACAGGGTTTCTAGACCGCGCCGTTCGCCGTCACGCTCCGCTGGAAGTGACACCCAAGTGATAGCCAGCAGTTTGTCGGGTTCACTGGCAGACACGGGATAACGTCTCGTAAAGATCCCCCCCCCCGCCCCCCGGATGCCAAGTGGCTAACGCGGCAGACGGTGATGAATCGGCACTGGCTCCGCTCCTGCAACAGCTGCGCGCCAGAAGTCGGGCCGCGGGCTTCCCTCTCGCTGGACCCACGGCCGACCCGGGCTCTCCGCACATGGCGCCGCACCAAAAATGATATTATCCCAGAGTTTTCATCAAGCTCTTTTCATCAAGTTATCACCGGCGCGGAGGGGAATAGCGAGCAAATCAACAAATCAGCAGCAAGGCATTACGGGCCGTCCCACGTTAACCTGCGGCTGATTGCGAGCCGCGAGGCTCTCGGCGCGCAACGGATCCAGTTTCTGGAGAATTCAAAGTGGACAATAAGATGCAAGTGCTGCACTTTCAGAACGGACAATTTCATTTTGCACATTGCACTCTGAATTATACAAAAGGTCCAAATGCATGGTGCTAAAGGTTTTGTAATTAATGTCATTTGTTATTGGACTAAAACAGTTTTGAGCATTTTTGTAACATTTACATCCTGATGCTGTTTCCAAATAAGCAAATAAGATAAGGAACTGTTGACAAGAATGTTTCTCCATCTTGTCATAGTTTCTACTTTCACCATAACTCAGAGATAACCCAGATATCGGCGGCTCCTCCGGGTTTTTCAACCAGGCAGTGGTAGCAACATTTGGTTGAGATGGATCAAACTTGCCCTTGAGTACCTCAGCATTGATTTTTTTTTTTTTTTCATGT